>NC_059666.1:2909643-4159643 GCF_905147105.1 Pieris brassicae
TGTTAAATTCCTTAAAGATCCGTTATTTTTAACTAATCTCTGCAAGAAATTAGTATAAAACGACGCATGTACTCTTTATCAATTACTTTTTTGACCTGATTATGCGCGGAACATTCTTTATTGCAAATTTAAAAACTTCATAGTCTTGTGGCCGAGGTTCGATTGGTATCTATATTTATAGTGTAAACATCGGTACAAAAAAGAAAATTACGATTGATTTCTCTTTTGAAAATAGAAAAACAATATCCGGAACAGATAAGACGTTCCGAATGAGGACGACCGATTTACACGAAAGTATCGTGCGAATGAAAACAAATGGTCTGTCGAACCCAGCTAAGGACCCGGCTTTCCTTAAAGGCTGTTTCAGATTGGAATTCGCGTAAGTGAACATGCAGAGCAGGCACAGATATCTGTAACACCGCAATAAATTGCTAAGCGATCCCGAAGGGTCCCTTTACGACTATGTATGAAACACCTACGGTCGGGTTAACGAAAGGTATACTTATCAGAATATGGAGTCTGGAGTAGGTTGATGCAATACAATGCAGTGGAAAATAAAACCGTGCGTAAAATTAACGATAAAAAAAAGATTTATCTTTCTCCTAGATGACGAAGTAATAAGCCGTTAATTAGTGTGTCTAAAAGAAGGTGACTGACTCGGTTTATAACGGAGCAATGTTGCCTTGGTAGATTGCCAGTCACCTTTATAAACACATCTAAAATACGAATTATATTACTCTTGAACCAATGACCCAATATATTATCAACATGCCTACACGCGTAATTTATACATTAGTTAGTAAAATACTATTTAATTAACTAGTATTTACCACACAACATCTAATTATTTAAACAAGGTACCAGTCTATATTCCTATTTTCTAAAAATGTTTTTGTGATATTACACACGCTTGTCTGAAACTACCCTAAGATTGTCTCATGTGTCGATTTCACTATACTATTTTACCTTATAAAAAATCGCTTGCCATATGAATCAATATAATAGGATGTAGGTACAGTTTAGATACGTTCAATTTTGCTTGAAATATTCCAATGGTATATTTTTTCTTCAAAAAGAATATTTTTAATGTAGGGCTTAACATTTGTGTAGAAAAAGAATTCGATAAGGTTTTACATATTCAATTGAAAATGTACGATTTATTTTCATTTATTATATTGAAAGTAAACGTAATCCTTATATTATTCGCCTTATTAGGCGAAAATCTTTCTAATACCGTTCCATTTTCCGTCTATGTAAATCCTAATGTAAATAAAAATAAAATTGTGATATAGGGCAAAATGGCTTCTGTAATTTCGTTTTATTTAATTTCATTATTAGCTATGTAGTAAATCTCGGATTCCGTTCCACAACTACAATAATTTTAAAATAAGAATTGCATTCTACCACAGAACGCCGTCATTTGAACTATATCCGGCTGGCCAAAACCGTTTTATCTGGCTGTAAAGAGTCTCCGACAAAAGAGATCCGACGCAAATCCAGACTATCTTGTTACGGATGCCCATAAAATTTTCGTCGGAATTTTACGATACCTCCCTTCCTGACGCACACCGAATCTGACAATCAACTGTAATGATTAATTTAATGGATCTGTCAGGATTTACATTCCTTCAATAAAACGAAGACCAATTTATGTAATTTAATTAGACGCAAAAAGGTTCGATTGCTCCGATCCAATTTCGTTTACTATGCTTGAACTCTAATCAAATAGTGGCCTGATCCGCATTATACCGCGAAGTCTTGAATCGATTTAAAGAAATAATGTGAAATAATACATTTATTTTCTTATTTCTGAAGATGTGATCATCTTATTTGTGTAATATTTTAGACTATCCTTTGGTTTTACTCAGTTCCTCTTTCGAATTTCGAATTTGGAGAAATCCCAAATACCACTTTTCACCTTCGAAGAATTATGTGGTTCAAATACATTGGACCGAGCCAAAAACAGAAAAACAATAAATTATTCGTTGGTATTCAAAATAGTAGGAAAACATTGCGGCACGAGGATTTGAGACAAACTACAAATAAACAGGAATTTTGCGGCCTCGCATTAGGACACGAAAGGGTCTGTTTTTATCGCTTTGTGTCTCGTTTACATAAACTTATCGTTTCAAATGAATATGATGAAAATTATACATTATTTTAATGCGATTAAAACATAAAAGTAACTTACAAAAGATTAACTACTTTAAAATATAGTATAGTTTTTTTATTAACATAACTTTTACACATTTAAAGAACATATCAACATTATTTAACTATATTATACATGTCTCCAGAAATGGATTATGACTACAACTACTGAATTTATCTCGGTGAAATTGTACTGTTTCCTGAGTTTATACACACCCGATTTAAATAAGAAATCGTCTTGATATGATACATTTGACAAATTATTATGACCATTGGAGCAAGAAATAATTATGACTACTTTTAGTACATACCTATTTTTTTTAACAGGGGCAGGAGATTACATCTTTCTACTGTCCATAGGGTAATTAATATGCAGACTCAGCGCGAAGTCTCAATCCTCATAAAGCTGGAAGTCGTTGCCGGTCTTTGTTAAATGGGTACAGTATTTTCTCAAGGGCGGTACTACGAGCAGTTTTATTCTACCTGCTTCCTATTCTTTAATTCCTAAAAAATTCTAAAGCATTTTCTACGCGTGCGAACATCAACTAGTATATTTATTTTGCTATATTAATGGAACTGTCACCTTCAAATAAGCTAACGCAAGAATTTGCTTGATTTATTCATTCGCGTTTTACGAGCTCGTAAAGAGGGGCGTGTAAAAATAAAACCATAAACATCTGAATAGGAAGTTATGATGTGAACTGACAATGTTAATCCGCTGGTATAAGGTTGTTTTTCGGAATTTGGCAACAATATACGTCTGGATTGACGTGAAATCTTCTATTAACTTTAATTCGTGTTCACTTTTTCATTGTGCATTACTATTCACCATAAAAAGAAAAAGCGACAGTTCCTGATATCGACCTCTCAAAGAAGATCGACCAAAGTTCTCTAAAGGAAACAATTTCTCCCGTTTTTGCGACATTTTTATCGAGAAACACGCTCATTTTAATTGTAGCGTTATTTGTGTTACTCGATAATGAAGGTTTTGATTGGTGAAACAAATTTAAAATCGGCTTAGTGGTTTTTATGTCTCTATAATAGTATGAGTATTAATTAGTAAAATAGGATAGACATAACTTCAATAATTTTAAAACTTGTCAATAATATACATAGTGTGTATATTTAAGCATTTCTGTGTGAGTTATTATAGACCGTATGTATGTAACTGTTTACGTTAAGCGTTTGGACAAAAAGGCATTTGAATTTTAGCTGTTAGTAAAATATTAGTACTTGCAAACATAATCGTATGTAAATCCTTTTGACATATGTAATTATTTTACTACGATCACACTCTTGAAAATGTTTCCAAGTAATACTTAATAAATAGTGAGAATAAAAGGTAATCGTTGTAAAATTTACTCAATGTCAGGTAAATTAAATATACCTTCTGAGAAAAACTGTGAACATTTAACTGAATGTATTTATTCTGTTGTTAATTGGTTTTTCTAAGTATTAACAACAGCTACATGATGTGCAATGATTACTTTCTAGAACTAATGCAACTACAAGGGTCATCTAGGTATTTATTTCGACTATCAGAAAAGTGTTGATATTGTTATTGATTACAAAATTTAAAGATTAATTTACAGAATTTCAATCAGCGAACCTATATAAGTAAGAAAAATCTGCTATCATTTGTTCTGTATTTGGTTAAAAGTAGCACAAGGATTTCACGTTACAACGAATCTAAACAAGGGAGCTGTGGAATAAATCGAACTAGAAGGACAGTGAATGGTATTATCTTTCACACAAAGTTTATTCCTTGTCTGAGCATGCATGCATTATTCACAATGTCCAGCTTAGTTGTACTTACAAAGTGCACGTCGTTACATTTTCTATTTGGCCTTATCTTAAGCCATTCGCGCGTCTATTGAAGTAGGGTTGGGCAACAACTAAAGTTTTGGAACATTTATATAATGTGATGTAGAGCTGTGTTGTCTTATCCCGGAAGTAGGTAGGGTGAGTTTTTGTCTATGCATTTCACTCGCTCGTACGGTGAAGGAAAATATCGATAGGCAAGTGGCATGCCCAAAACAGTGGATGGCGTATCAGGCACTGAAACCTGATGATGAACCTTGCCTATTAAACATAAAGATCACTAATCAGATACAGGCATCTGAGATCCAAACCCATATTTAACATTTTTAATTATTTTGTTTTGACTTAATTCCATACGTACTACGTATCTTAGTGATTAACACAGATACCGTCGTTAAGCGTAAGTTAAAATTCCAGTGATTCAATAATTGCTACCGGTTGATATGAAAAGAAGGTTCCTCTCAGCGAATATAAAGATTGGAACGCCGATAACAGGCACTTATTGGTAAATATTTTTTAACATTATTATTTCACATAAAAAAGTCGTTTACATATAAAAAAGTCGAAAAATATTGAATTTGCAAATCGTTGTAATGTAACAGCCGTCTTGACAGGAGCGCGACAAATGCATATGAAAATATTACTTGGTTTTTGGGTTGGGTAAAATTTTAAACAAAATAATTTTTGATGTGAAAATTCTGTAGCGGCGTTGGAAATTTTTTTAGCATCATATTTTTCCGTTACGCGCCATCTTTTTCTTGTCCCTACTACGGTTGATTGCACCCTTATTTATTTCTAACACTCTATAGTGACATTATAAATGATATATATATATATATAAATATTAGTAAAGTGATCAGCACAATCAAAGGGTTTTTTTAATCGTAATTCCAGTAAGTTTCTATAAAAAGTAAGTATTTATACCTCTTTTTCTAATACTTGTGTGTGATTGTGGTATTTATTTGACAACATCCGGCCCTACAATTAATGGAGTTTTATATAATAACTATAAAAATGATAGTAATAATTCTATTACAATTAATGAAATTCTGTAATAATCTTATTAGTAATAAGGTAAAATTAAATAATTGTATTATTTGTTTTTATGCCTATGATAATAAAAGCCTTTTGTTAAAGTTTATCTAATTTAACTTTATTGAACCAATTTCTGTAAGTTACATAGATCATTTTTCGTAAAATAAGTTCATAAAGAAGTTTAATTTCTTACGTGTGTACACTGGTACACGCACACATTTTTTTTTTGTATCCAGTGCCAAACCAAAGTATTATACTTTACGTATGAAATCAGAAATCACTTAACGTTAATCAAAAGCACAGAAATGTGTCATCAAACTATTTCGGCATCACAATGGCAACCCTACGTTCGATAATTCCTACGTCACTTGAGATTTGAAACTGGATTTGCGCCATCCAAATGCAATCTTGATGCAGTTAAAGCGATTATAGGAAAACCTGTTTAAACTCCAACGTTAATACCAGTTGCATAAAAGTTTTTTAAAACCACAAAATTCTCGTTGTTTATATGTTGTTTTTTACAACAGTTTTTGGTCGTAACTTTTTCACTTAAGATTTTTATCTTCGGTTGTAATTAATAAAATAAATATGTAATAAAATCCCGTTCAAAATATTTTTAATACAGGTAACCGTTAATGGAATTCATTGTTGTTTAATTTTGTTATACCATTCGTACGGTTTTATATGTTTACATTTTGTATACGTAAGTAACGGGTGAGACTTATATCAATGGCGTGCAGCGCGACCTAAAGTAAGCCTTGGCGTGAGATATTAAAGAACAGGTCTTAGGTCTAGGTTTTATTAAATGCTTAACGCTGTCATAATATATTAAACTAAACTTAAAAATAAACTTCATTAATTAACATATTTATAGTGAGATATCGAAGCATTTTTTTCTTCTCAACGACGCTAGTTGGAGAACTTGTTTGAAACTTTTAATGATAGCTAAATGGAAACTTCGTGGTGACCTGTGCGCGCTATTAATTTAATTAAGAAACTTCAAATTCGTGATACAGGGATTCAGATATCTGTCAGAGAGTCAGGCTTATTGAAAAACTATTTATAAAATATTAGGTATAAAGTCTCAAAACCGTCTTCATGCTTTGTGTTTAAGGCTTAACACCTAGTCTTGCTTCAATTTTCGGAAATATAATATTTTTTTCGGAATTGTAGGCGAAAAAGGCTCAGAAGAAGAGAAGAAAATAGATATAGATATTCCCCATATGTAAAAAATATGTAAACCTATTGAAATTGTAATAAAAGTAAACTGAAATAAAAAGAATTGGTAAAATAATTGAAAAACCAAGTCAAAATTCCTTTTAGCAATATGGTTAATATATACCGGAGTAACGGTGTTGGAAACAATGGTCTCCTTGTTGATGACCTAAGAGGACTATACAGGAATTAGAGGCTTACCGTTAGCATTAATTCTCGTATACAACTGTGTACACAATAGATGATCTAAGGCTAATGTTGGCATGGGGACCCTTTAGTATTATAAATAATGATCTTGGAGGCTTTGTAGGTGGCGTCAACTGTTATATTTATATCCCATTTGTAATCATTCTTCTTCTTGGTTTTTTCAAGCTAATTATATTAACTATACAGATTGCATATTAAGGATTTTTTATAATTACAGAAACTCTTTTAAACAATTTTAGTTTAATTGTCTAACTTAGTCTGGATACTTATAATCGTGTCAATTAATATGCGTTAAGTGAATTCTGCAAATTGTTGATGTGAAACTTCTTTAGGTGCATGAGAGTAAATTTTTTACGGATGAAATGTCGCGAAGATATAAGGCGTTTTTGTAGAAGAAAAGGGGGAGAGCGATTGAAACCGATTGAGAGAGAGTGAGAGAGGGAGATCGAGAAAAATACACGCTATTGGTTGATGTATTCGTTTAGTAGTTACATATTAGAACTTTAGATGGCAATTCTGTCGCATAACGTCTTGTGCAGTAAACGTAGATTTTTTATTTATTTATATTATCTAATGATAATATA
The DNA here is from genome assembly GCF_905147105.1 of Pieris brassicae. Classification (NCBI taxonomy): domain Eukaryota; kingdom Metazoa; phylum Arthropoda; class Insecta; order Lepidoptera; family Pieridae; genus Pieris; species Pieris brassicae. The sequence goes on from NC_059666.1 coordinate 2,916,657, forward strand.
AATGAATAAAGCTAATGAGCTAATGCTCGTATACAGTGTGTAAACAGTGTGAATATAGATATTCAAATACATGGAGTGATCATATATTGGTACAAGATCATCTATTAGGGCTTAGTAATAATTAATTTACAAAGAAGTTTTACTTTACTATTTATTATGAATATAATATAATATAAATAAAATAAAATAAAATTAATTCTTCAAAACTGACGTACGCGGCCAAACAATAAGAAGTGGTCGGTAATAAAAACAAGAAGATTTTTTTCCTAGGTACCGGCAAACGACCATGAAGTTCCCCATGGCTAATGTCGTTGCCAAGTCGTAAAATATATATTTGTTGATTTCTGTGTAACCTTTGTGCAAGTGGTCATCAACTTTTATCATTATTTGGAACTATGAGCTGCGGTTTTGATTACAGGAGGATTGCCGCTTTACGTCATAAAGTATGATATTTATTATGAGACGGACTAGTGTTGGCCTAGTGGCTTCAGCGTGCGACTCTCATCCCTGAGGTTGTGGGCTCGATCCCGGCTGTGCACCAATGGATTTTCTTTCTATGTGCGCATTTAACATTAGCTCCAACGGTGAAGGAAAACATCGTGAGGAAACCAACTTGCCTTAGACCCATAAAGTCGACGGCGTGTGTCAGGCACAAAAAGGCTGATCACCTACTTGCCTGTTCGATTAACAAATGATCATGAAACAGAGACAGAAATCTGAGACCCAGACCTAAAAAGGTTGTTGCGCCATTGATTAATTAATTTATTATGAGACTATTGTTGGAGGTGTTTTTGAACCGGTCAAATAGTCCACATATCCACTCCTAAATCATTTAACCTTCCAACTATTCCCTTTTATTTATTTCAATATAATAAATGTCAAATGAACATCAACTATCATTAAAGTTTATGCTCAAATTGTATCCAAGACGATAAAGTCTGAAACATTCTTGAAATAAATTCTAAATTAAATCAAGAAAACTGCCACAAGCATTTCGTTCACAAAAGATTTCTTAGGACTCATCCTTTTCAACAAATTCGTGTTGAATTTAAATTTTATGTTGTTTTCGTCTGGATGTTTGATTCTGTGAGTAGTACTGAATACTCTCCTTTTATTTAATGATAATACTGTGTTATCAAACAGTTATATGCAATTGTTTTAACACACTCTAAAGAACTGTGTAAGATTAATGTTTTATGATTGACAGGGCTAGATTTTAATTATAAGAAAAAAATAAACGGTTTAATGGACTAGAAATGTTGCCAAATAACTAAAAATCTACGAATATTTAAGCAATATTTCTTACCTACCGTTCGAGAACACAGTAAATATTTTGAAAGTAATTCGCAGTAAACATTCCTAAACGACCATTTCGTTGGTGTGAATGGCACATTAAAATTAATAGAATCTTGAGGCAACTGACCGAATATCAATAACCAAACATTTCGACGGAATCCGATAAGTATTCAACGTCTGAAAAATATTCGTAGAAAATTGAATTTTGCTCAAAGTTCTTATAATTTGAGTCAAGGTACAATAGAAATGTTAATATTTTCCGTAGACGGATGATATGTACTTTTTTGCAAAGAATTATGATGAAGTGAAATATTCTATTTGGCACTGAACAAAAATAAATGAAAGTACAAAAATAATAATTATTATAACATAGAAAAATACACAATAAAGAAATTAAGAAAAAGTGGTTCTACCAAGAGGGTCTTCCTGTCCTGTACTATAGCATCATTTCATAGCATAGCAGCATATATTAGAACATTAGCTCTGACGCTGACTAACAAGATCAAATGCCTGTTGTATCTTGCAGTATTGTTGGGGAAAAGATAGATACTGATAACTAATATTATTATTATGGTATCTGAAGGAAGCAAGCAAGCAAAGCTGAATCTCTTTACCTATAAATCACAAACTCAACATTGTTATATGACATAAAAACCACATTTTATTTACCTAAGTTTCAATTAAAAAAAAACAAATGTTTCCTAATAGGAATTTGTTTTATTACCAGGTCCAAAGTCCAGTTTTGGTGGTAGAGCTGACACTAGACCGGTTAGAAGGCACGCAGCTACGAGCATTGGGCCTTCTGCAGGTGTTCGGTCTCAATGTAACGTTCGCTGTGCGGCCACCCGCCCTAACGCCCTCCCAAGCACAGGCATCCTGCAGCGCAATTGAATGCCGTTTGCTAGGACATTGTTATGCATCTTCTGATTTTACGTAAGTTGACTATATAATGCAAATCATGGACATATAAGCTTGGCCTTTGTTCTATTTGACGCCGGTTCACCTTGATTTTGCACGTGTGCGATATTTTAAAACCTATAAAGTTAGATTTTTGAACACGCAGCGCGCTGCGTCTACATTTTTACAACTTTCCTCTTTCTCTAGAATGATAAATGTCTTTTAGTATATAAATTGAAATACGCGGAGCATTGCTGTACTGCTTCTTACAGTAGTTTTTTCAGAAGAGCTCTCAAATAAAAGTACCGTTTGGATATTCAGATAATTTACGAGGTAGAATAAATAGGTTATTACTAGCTAGACACACAATTTTACTTGAATTACATTAAAACATATGTTAATTTGGATATCTTAGTGTTATATATTGTTATTTACAGAGAATTCTCATGTTCATGCTTCGAGGGCTATTCCGGTCCCGACTGTGGTGTCGGCCCACTGTGTCCTACCACATCTAACTTATGCAAAAATAAAGGAATATGCAGGTAAGGTACAATTAAAATTCTACTTAGAAACATACTGCGTAGATACATCCTATAAAATATGTATACAGCGTCAATAACATAGGTCCTGTAAAACAACTTTTACATAATTACCTTAATTGGTTCATTAGGAAATACTAAATGTTTGATGCGGTTAAATCTCGTTGTTCCATTTAGTCGTAATGATAATTGGGGGCTTATCGTGTTAAAGGTTTGCAATCATAAATTGGGCCGAAAACCGTTTTATACAGAGTATAAATAAAACCGGAAACACAAACGTTTCCATAGCTTTGTTAGATTGATACGTTTATGTCATTCTTGACAGCGAACACATAGATAACATTCATTTGGTTTATTATACGGAAACAGTTAACCAAATATCATTCGATTAGTTTTAAATACTGCTACGGAGCGCTGTTCGAGGTTTTAATACATACATGTATCGTCACTATTCTATTACGTCATCACACTATTCGGCATGTGTGACACGCATACATGAGGTCTTACACGCACACATGCGTAAAAATATAAAGACAATAGAAGGAAAAGAAATATTTGATTAACGCAACATACATAAAGAAATAAATACGAAAAACTTAATCTCTTTAAACACAATTGGGTACAACTTTAAATTGCTGTCACTGAAAATCTGTGTATCTGACACTAATAAAAAAACAAAATAGGCACACTAATATATAACTCTAGGACTCGATTTATTTAATTTCTTTCCTTTCGACGTAGTATATAAGGTGAACATGTGTGTTCGTTATGCATGAAATAGGTATAGTAAAGAGAATTAGAACTAGACTTAGAATTAGAAGAGAATTAGACTTCGTTAGAAATTTAAAAAGAAGTTTCACGCTAGGGTTTTACTTTATTAATGCCACAATAATTATTAAGACAAAGTTACGCATTTTCTTAAAGCACTCCGAAGCACTTTTTGTTAATTGCCTCGTGAAGAGAGGTAACACAATTTATATCTTCCTTCCACTGAAACTTTATAAAGTCTTAACTTTTGAATTAATTGCAAGATTTATTTGCCTCATTTTTTTAAGTAAATGAAAATATTAAAGTGAACTTTTTAACCAACAATTAGCGAACTTGCTGCGCAACAACTATGAATTAAGCATTATGAAAATAAGTGGCGCTTTCGCGAAGTTTTGTTTAAAGTTTAAATTTAATAGCCTTAAGAATGCAGCCATTCTGTATTTAACTTTTCCGAGTTACACGCCGCTCTTATTTCTCATTCAAACTCTTTATTAGACGCGGGTTTACTTTGTTATAAATTTATTCATAATAACATTAGACCATTTTTATGAGGGAAGCTGGTGTGTAGTCCTGTCAAAAACGGTTGCGCATTCAAGACTGCATAAAGTTATTTTACAAGATAATTAAATATAAATAACTTACTTGTGAAACAAAGCCATTGCTGTAATATTTTGTGTGCATTTTTGTGTGTATATACGCATTTCAAAGTGAAATTAAAATAGCAGTGTTGGTCGTACGTATGAAATCGTTGCACTACAATAGATTTGATATTTATTTATTCACCACGTTATATATAATGGTATATCTACAGTACTATATCACATCAGCAGTTATATCTTTATTTTTTCTAAAATACATGACAATTACGGAAAACTTAAATGTTACAAAAATAAACAAAAAATATTACGTTTCCAATTTTAGATTTTACTTCTGTTTTTCTTAAGAATGAAAAGAAGTGTTGGCCTAGTGGCTTCAGCATGTGACTCTCATCTCTGAGGTCGTAGGTTCGATCCCCGGCTATGCACCAATGGATTTTCTTGCCATGTGCGCATTTAACATTGGATCGAACGGCGTCAGGCATAGAAGGCTTGATTTGGCTTGATTGATACTTGTCTATTCCATTAACAAATGATTATGAAACAGACACAAACACCTGAGGCCCAGAACCTAAAAAAAGTTGTAGCGTTATTTATTTCATTTGCTTAAAAATAAGCAAAAAATTACTAGTAAAACAGCGCCTAGGTGGGTATTTTCTGACGGAATATGGAGAATTCTGCTGATTTTGAACCTTGGGAATGGGACAATGTTCATGTTCTGTAAGAGGATACTTTTCTGTTGACCATTCAACAATTTGCAAAATAATGTAACACCAGCTAGAGATCTCCGTTCGTATTGAGATATTTTTATCTTATTTCATACTCTCTCTTATTTAGTGCAAGAATCCTCTTGGTAAAAAGCAACCATGAATATACAGAGCATCAAGCTTTGACCCCAAATTAAAGGACTAAGGCACCAATAGTAAAAGCCTTTGTAATTTTCAGGCAAATGGGGCCAGCCGCCGTAAGCTGCATCTGTGCGCCAAACTACACTGGCGACCTTTGTGAATCAGAAATAGCCGCTCCAGGTATATTTTAGCTGTCCAATATTATTGTTGAGGTTTTATCGTTTTTTTAGAAGGTAAAAAGACCATCATATAAATGTATACATTGATCTTTGATTTGGAGTTTCGTATCCGACTAAGTGAGCTTCAATGTCCGGTACGAAATTTTTAAAAAGCCGTTTGTGTCGTGGGTAAAATTGCCAGGTAAGCGTCCTGGGGTTGGGCCATAAAATTATATTTTAGTACCATCATATTACTCTTACAAACACATTAATATTAATATCTGATGTCGTAGATTCGAACCTCGGCTGTACGCATTTAAAACTCACTCGTACGCGAAAAACTTCGTGAGGAAACCGACATGCCTTGGAACCAAAAATATAGTCGACGGCGACACAGAAGGCTGCTTGCCTATTATCATCAAAACAAATGATCACGAAACGTATATCCAAATACCTATAAAGACCTGACTTAACAGTCTTTTCACTTTGTCGTGAATCAAAATAAAAGAATGTATACATGCATAGGCTTTCGTCGTCATTGTTGCCTTTTACGTGTATTTTAGCAAATACGATTGTTCATGTTAAATTTTCGCCTAAACTAAAAGTAATATAAGACCACACATAACTCAAAGAGCCACATGTCTAGTTGCGAAGTTGAGAAAGTTAGCGAACAGGTGCACCGCAGTAATAAACCTTGCACACGTATTGTTTCGTCTAAGTTTAACGAGTCTGTTATTGATGTAGGACGAACGATAGGTATCTTTAATAGTTAGGAGATTAAATTAGTAGCATGGGACAAGTCATTTGACGTCAGTCATCATCAGGACATGAATGGATTTTGACTCGAACTCACCTTGCTAGATGAAGTGAGACTAGTGGTTTTGACAATTGACATATTTGATATATTGACATAAGCGATAATTTATAAAATATATATAGTGATGTTTATAAAAGTACATAGTTACATTGATTCAATAATTTTTGGAGGCATTCTTATACTTTATTTGTCATATGTCAATGTTTTTCCTTCTGAAGAAATTCTTACTTGTTACACGGGGATGTTCAATAGTGGAATATAGATATATTGAACTGATTGATTTCTTTGTATAAACGGTCTATAATAATAATTCGTATTAAATAGTTTATAATATTATATTTCAGCTTTAGTCCCTATAAAGTTTTAACTATGTTAACCGTAAATTGATTGAAACTATGAATTTTAACCAATACTTTTTTAGATTATTAAAAATGTATAATTTTTCTATTACAATTTAAAGAGTGCGGAATCGAAGAATGCTCAGAAAACTGTAAAGAAGGAAAAAATTGTGACTGCAATCCGAAAGACAATGATAGCGGTGAGTATATTTTTTATGTATATGCATTTATATTATAAAACAAAGTCTTGGAGACTTTGTTTAGTGCAACTGAGACTTAAAGAGGCGCAACTGTATCTTCGTAAACTCGAACACTACTGTACGGATTTTCAATAGATTCAAGAGAAAGGCTGTCAAGGTTTACGGAGACAGTAAGCTATGTAAAGCCGGTGCAAGTCGCTGGTGTATTATATATTTATGCCATGTCCACGTACACTCAAACTTTGATTGTCAGGAGTGGATACATACTGGGTCTCGGTAGGACTTTTGATTAAACACAGTTTAAATTCATACAAGGACCGATTAAAGGGAAGCATACAAATACCTAAAGTGTACAATGTTACTACATACAGTTAAACCATTGTCAAATCCTGTCTTATAATACACTTGACTGGAATAAAACACGTGTGAGTATGAGTTATTGGGACAGAAAAGATGAAACGTTGGGACATTATTTGTCTGTAATTTTAAATTCAAGATAAATAACTATAAGATAAAAACTTAAACTTATTAGATTGCTTACAATCTTAACCTTAATACTAATCATAATAATTATTAAAAATAGATAAATAGAAAACTAAAATAAATCTTTGGTCCCTATAGTAGTGTTACTTTAATGCTAGCAAACATTGAACGCTGTAAAACTATACTTATTCGTTGAGCGAGGAAAGCACCAACTCTGGGGTCATTGGCATTATCTACCAACGCCAACTGAAATCTTTAATTAGCGCCTTTGAACTTTATCCTCACGGCCTAAAGTTGTAGGAAAGACTACCTATATCTTTTCCTGTAAAATATACGAAGATATAAAAAACATATTGCAAGATATATTGTAAAGTATGTAATATTTTGAGATCCTTTTTGTCAATTGCGAGATTTTTGAAAAAATATATATTTATATAATAATAAAAAAATTGTATTTTATTATTACCTACTGTTTATTTTTATCTATTGGCTACTGTATGAGAACTATCTAAATGTCAAATGTGGTGAACTTTCACTACGTGCCAGAGCAATGTAGGACTGTAGTTCAAGTCTGCCATATTAATATGCTAACTTTCCTTTCAGTTTCTGCTCGTTTTGAAACAAAACTGCAGATCGCAGATATCGGAAACGCAAATATAACCAATGAAGTCACTGAGCAGGTACTTCGTTTGTTTGTATAATTCGGCTCGTTTAGTAGCTCTCAAGTCTAAAGAAGAGTAGATTTTCCTTGTGCCACTTACACTAGCTAGTACGGTAAACATAGGCACAAGGTTTGGTTTTAAAACATAGGCACGTTTTAAAACCAAACCTTGATACAGTAGATGTTAGTAGGCATATTATTTGCCTATAACAAACAGATACAGAGAACCATAATGTCTTATACCGAAACTAGATTAATATTGAAAGAAAACACTTTTTTAACCGGATTAAAGCTATTTGTATCATTATAAGTTTATAGTAATACACCACCGTGACTACGCTCGCTGTAAAGCACCCGAAACGTTGGAAAAATTAAATTTAAAATTATGTAAATAATAGATTAATTATTATTACAAATATTTAATTAATACAAATAGATTTAATCCGGTTAAAAAGTGTTTTCTATCAATATTAATCTATTTGTTTTCTTTCAATGTGTAAAAGCTATGTTAACAAAAGACAATAGTAGATTAATATTGCTTAACGCGTGAACCAGAAGATATTAATTATTGGATGGATAACATACATTTTACAGATAACTGATTATCTACGAGCATCAAACATAACTCTACATGATGAAATCGAAGTTTTAAATATAAGGTAAGAACTTATAAAAATATTTTGTTTAAAAAAATCACAAATCATTAACCGATACTCCTGTGTGCTGGGGGGATTTATTGATCACCACTACGTATTTTTTTACCCCTTTACAATAGTTAATGTGTATTGTTTTCCAGTTCAGCATACCATGACAGTCGCACTGTATGGTTGCGTATTTGGGGATTAAGGCGTGAGGCCAGCGCAGTTCGCACCGCTTTAGCAAGACTTGCGTCACGCGGCACGCTCTCGCTTCGACTCTTGCCCGTGACATTGCACTTCGAAATGCAACCTGCACTTAGTTTACATGTGAGTTACGCATTTATTAATTTTTTATACAGCAGTGTTGACCTAGTGGCTTCAGCGTGCGACTCTCATCCCTGAGGTCGTACGATCGATCCCTGGCTTGGACCAATGAACTGTCTTTCTATGTGCGCATTTAACATTTGCTCGAAGGGTGAAGGAAAACATCGTGAGTAAACCGGCTTGCCTTAGACCCAAAAAGTCAGTCAGTCAGGCACAGGCTGATTACCTACTTGCTTATTAGTTAACAAACGATCATGAAACAGATACTGAAATTTGAGGCCCAGACCTAAATCGATATTAACACCATTGACTAAGCTCGTAACCACATCAATAAAATACGTAGGATTATGTATGCATGTAGTGGGATTAAATTTGTTGGCTATTTTGAAACATCTTCAAAGAAAGAAGTTATCAGAAAACTGATAAGTAAAAACTTATAATATATGGTGTTGTTGGAGGACAATATTTAGGTATCACAATCTGAGGCATCTAAGCACGTGATGGAAATTCAGTAAGAATGTGTTCAAATATTTTTATAATATTGAAATCAGGTATATTTTATTAAGAAGTCGATTCGTTTATTAAAACCTAACTATACATATACAGTATTAACAATTATAAAAATACTTAAAAATTAATAAAAAGAAAAATAAAACAAATTTAAAAAATTTGGTCCCTGTGGCATGCACGCTTGCCTGCCGCATGCCTTTAACTGCTAACTAGCTGTATTGTGATAATTATTCGTTGAGCCACGAAATCAGCAGCGCATTTTATTGTTAAAATAGTTCAGTAGTGTTTGAAGTCGGTTCCTTTTTTTCTTTACTATTTTTAATTTTATTGAATACCTAATAAATCATATTTACCATATTATTAAATTGCACTCCACATTATGAAATAATAAAATCTAAGATGACGACACATACAAAGTTCCTTGTAATAATTTTACTATACAACAAAATACTTGTGTAAAGCTTAATAAAGAGAAACAACAAAGCTTAACAGGTACTTATTTTAAGCGCGGATACAATAAAAGTCCCGATGTACAGCCATTTGAAACGCCCAGAAAGTTTAATTATTTCCAACGTGCAATCCTGGAGAAGTGTCTTAATGACAATTGGCGTTAAGCCAGAAATTTATCTCGTTAATTTGAGTTAGCGCCTTTATTATCAAAACTGGTTCTGGTTTGAAAACACATACCATTTTCAAACTACAAAACCATAATTGTAGATAATCGGGTTATATGGCTAATGATTGAAAGCCAACAGTTATTAGTATTAATTCTATATGGTATTGGACGCGTGGCTTGCTGCTGCTCTGTGGTGATGAGCTGATAACTACGCGTTGACATATCAACGGCAATACTTGTATATCAGCCTTAATATTTCGTTAATAATAGAATTTTTTTCGTTGAAATTCTCACTGATTAAAAAAAATATTATCTTAAATGCAACTTTCACCTATTGATTTTTTTAATATCAAAATATTTAGTTAATAATGGATATTTTTCCGTTCTTTTCACTGATAAAAAAAATATTTTTAAGTTAAATCAACACAACAACATCTTAAATTTTTCGCCTATTTATTTTTGTTTTCTATAAAACCTATATCTTTAATAATTACCCAATGTTTTATATAAGATTTCAGTTACGTAGTATGTCCGCAAATATTAATTATTATTTTCCCTATTTTAACGGCGTATTTGTTGATACCAAAACGTTATGGTTGATTAAGTAACACAAAACAGTACATACCTGTAACCACACCTTTCCAATATTGTTTATTTTAAAAGAAAATACATTTAAAACTATAAATTAGATTACCCACGTTACATAAATTAAGGCCTATCGTTGAATTTAGCACTAAACCAATACTGCCTAAAATACGAAACGATAAATTACGGTACTCTTGCGGTACGTAAACTACAAAATAGCTATTCCTTCAGCTATTTATATCATTACAGAAATTAATAATAAATCAACATCCAGAAGTATGGGAAGGTGCAGAGTTCATACTGAGTTGTATGTCTTATGGCTCACCTAGTATCACTTTCACGTGGTATAAAGATGGAGTCAAAATCAACTTCAAAGGTACTACGAGGTATGTCGTGAATATTTTATCAATTATACTCTTTTCACTTTTGTGACTCTAACTAAAATTTGAATTGTAGTTTTAAACGAATACAGAAAAGCAACTTCTCAATAAAAAAAACATATTTAATATTTCTTTAAGAAAATAACTTTTAAAATTTCAGTAAAAATAAATCGACTTTTGGTTAATTAATATCTAAATCTCTGTTCAAAAAATTTAACCCTAAACTAATAAAAGTGTATCGAATAAACGCTTTATAGAGGTATATGGACTCGGACGGTCGCAGAAGACGCGTTAGGACGCCGTATGTCAGTACTAGGGGTGTCGTCTGCCAAGAAGCTGGATAGTGGCAAGTGGTCCTGCGCAGCCGAAGATGCAGGTCGACGGAGGTGTAGTGCCTTGAGAATTACAGTTTTCCGTCCACCAAATATCATCCTTGTTCCATCCACGCTCACACTGAATAAAGTAAGATGTTCGTACCATTTTCGTATTGTCAAATTACATACTAACAAATTCTAAATAAATTTTAATGGCGTATTTACTTTCTTCTACTAAGTTGTCACTCCCATTTTGGTGAAATGTATGTAAATTAATTTTAGTGGAAACAACATGAGATCCTAACTATAAGTTAAGGTTGTGGAATATCAAAAATTTAGAATCTCGCGCCCGATTTGGACAAAAAAAAACTTCTGTATCTAGGATTCGAATGTTAAAATTATAATTATATTATTATGTAAAATAATTATAAGTTTATAATAATACATAACCTCAATCTGTTGAAAAAGTGTTTTCTTTAAAAGGTTTAAATTATTGTTGTTACTAAATTTTCATAAATTAGTCGATAAATTTAAAAGGAGATGTTATTGCACGTTTTTATTGGAATCCAAAATTTCAGGGTGACAATGTCAGTATAACGTGTTTGGCCGGAGCAGGAAGGATGCATGGGACATTAGGATTTAGTTGGGCCCGAGAGAAAAGTCTCCTTGCCCTGGCACCAGGTCGAGAAGTTTGGGAGGATCTTTATCCCGCTGGGAGTGTACTTAAATTATATAACGTTCAGGTAAAAATAATATTTGCCAAATTTGCGGAATCATTCCTTATTTTAAAATAATCACTTACGATTTAAGTCTGGTAATTATTTGATTAATACTCACTCTGTGATGCTGCGTATTCTAGAGTAGCTTATAGTTATACATTTGTATAATAATTGTGAAGTCACACAAGTAAGATTGTATGTATTGTATGACTTAGGTATTAAATGTCCTTGAATATTTTGCATCAATTAATAAGGTAATTGTACAAAAACAAAACATCCTTAACAGTATCTCGGATGATAAACTAATAGATATAGACTTTATGTATTTTTTACCGAACTATGTGAATTCAATTGGATTTTGACATACGGGAGTCATAGCTTTTGCTAAGTTTCGTTTCTAAATCCGTTTTATTAGCTCCAGAAGATAAACCACTCCTTATATGGAAATTGTTTTCGTTTTCACAACAAACTCCAAAGCGAAATTAGAGAATTTTCACTAAATAAATTCAAAGCCCTCGTTAAACGTAAATTAATAAATAGAGATTTTTACAATTTTTTCGTATACTAAAATGATCTTTGACCTAATCCTTGGCATGGATTTGCTCCAGTTCAAACAATTTGTATGACTCAAAAGTTAGCGAATAACAAGAGTGGTGGAAAGTTTCTTGCCAGTTCTTTTGACCTTTCTACGCCCTTGACTTGCGAACTGGTAGTAAATATAAATTTACAATAAATTTAATTTATTTTCTGACGTTCATAAGTGTACCTTTTTACCTATATGAATAAAGTTAATACTCAAACTCAAAAAGTTTGAGTATTATTTTGTCGGTGGTATATTACTGTAAGCGTTTAATTCCCTCTAGAGATGTCATATTTATATGTGTTCTGTGCGAATTAAAAATTACTTTTGTTATTGGCACCCTTAATATCGTACGTGTATGTTTTAATTATTGTACAATTTAGCATTACGAATAACAGTCTAAAATTATTTTTTATAGAAATCCGGTGAATACAGCTGTCAAGTGTCATCAGCAGCCGGCGCCAACTCTAAATCCGTCACAGTTTGGGCACTGAGCCCAACTGAAGATGTGTGTCCAAGTGAACCCTCTCATGGTATTCGATGGCCTCAAACCGCGCCAGGTGCTCATACTGTGGCTAACTGCCCAGTTGGATATACTGGTGAAACTACAAGGTATATTATGATCATAATATATTTTATCCAAAATAAAACATGAATATAACTTTCTGATTTTGTACCGATTTAACAGTTTATTTATAGACATGACGCATTATTAATATACTTAATAAGAAAGAAATAATAAAAATGTTGCCTCGTAACAAAACTATCACATTACAAATTAAATAATTATATTAAATTAATAATATTTTCAGATTTTGTGAACCAAAAACGATTCAATCTGGTGTACAGTGGGCTCATCCAAATTTCTCCGGCTGCATCGACGAATCATTACAAGATACTTATGAACGGGTAAATTCTCAATGTTACGTAATATTAGGTTATTGCGAGTATTTAGTTGTATTCGTACAATGATAATCCCGGACATACGCATGGGTTAAGGATGTAATGAATTTTCTCTTGACTAATACATAACAATGTTAGGCTACAAACTTACTAATAAAAATATTTAAAATAAGTGTCAAATGACATTACTAAAGGTTCTATGTTATACTATTATTAAGAAAACAGTAACAATTAATTTGGAGTAGTGTAAAAAATTGTTTTATTACACTGTTAAAAAGAAAACATATATTAGCTATAACTATCAATATGTTTTATACTTCAAAACATCGAAGCAGATATTATAGCACATGTATCCTTATTTAAAAAAAATTACTCCCTCCATAGGAGCTTATCATTTTAAAAAATCAAACATAAAACTACACGCAATACTCGTGAGCGAGTTTGCTTATCTTGCCGAAGCCGCGTACAAATTATTTGAAGAAGTCTATTAAGTATGAGGGTGTGCAATTATGTAATCAATTACCGTCTATAATTCGTAATATTAGCGTGTTTAACCAATTCAAGATACATATCAAAATTAGCCTAGTAGATTAAATTTAGGACGGCTGTTTGATGGCGAGATAGTTCATATTCATTAAGTTCAAGCAAAACATTTCTTTTGTTATAAATAATAAAGCTCTTGAAACATTAACATAATATTTTGTTTTTTTTTTTACAATTTCAGTTCACTCGAATATCTTACGGATACTCCTGGGTGCCTGTAAACGATGTTTTACGCCAATACGGATCAATACTGCGATCCCTGCCTGGACATCCGGGTGCAGCTACAGTACCACTTCGTCATAATCTGGATATCCTAAATTATCTCCGGTCTTCCGTAGCGCAGAGGAAAGATAGAGAATTAAGTGCTGAACCACTCTTGAGGATATACGACATGTTGCTGAAGTACCCCGATGGATTCCTTGATGAGCAGGTATATATTATATAGTAATCATTTCTTTATCAGTTAAAAATGTTATCCAATTTCATTATTAAGTGGATAGTTTTGCATTGCTTACAATTTTCATATTATTTTTTCTCTCTTCCCGGAACAGACTACAGAAGTTTGTATTGTTTCTTTTTATTCTTTTGATTTTAAACAATAAAGTTAAAGTTGTTATATGTTTTTAGTGCTTAATAAAATCTCAAATTTGAGCTAGAAGTTCTACAAATAATAATTTTAGCATTCCATATTATTACTATGGTTGCTAGAAAACCTCACGATTTAGTCCAGTGAAAATAAAAAAACTATATATACAATCAAAAATCCTTTTAGAAAATTTATGATCTCCAAAACGCAATAGTGGACACAGCGACAATGAAAGAAGACCTTGACTTTGTGGGCGAAGAGTATTCTGCAGATGTCAGATTAGTATTAGACAAAGCACACTTTATTTTCCCATTAAACCCGAATTCTGAAGAATGGTTATTGACCTCTATGGACGTGGAAGTAGAGGGCCAGGGGAACGTGTCTATAGCGGTAGTTAATTATAAGGATCTGTCGTCTCGCCTACCTTCTTTGCGAAGATCTATTGGACTCAAGTAAGTACACTATACAGATAATTTACATGAACTTTAAACGGAACAGGAAACTCAAAAACCAAGTATGGTTATTGCGTTTTTCAACAAAAAATTGTTTTCTTTGATAGATAAACTATTAACTGTTGAAAAAGAAGAAAATGGTGTTAATATAATATAGTCATAACACATTAAAGGTAATGACTATACTAACCTCAATATATAAAATTTATAGGTATAAAATTGGTACGAAGTTTGGCTATCAAATCTAAATCTCTTTTTAGTTGGAGGCGAAGTGCGACTCATAACATACGCAATACCTGTGTTCAATTAGAGTAAATTTTTTTACAAGAAATGTACCTGCCTTGAAATCAAATTATTTTACGTTTATATATTTACACCTTATAACACGTGCAAAAAATAAAATAAATACGGTACCGCCTAATTCCTACTATATATATATATGTCGGAGAAACACCTTCCCCAGTGACGTCATCAACAGTGGTTGCAGATTTGGTGGGCGTCATGAGGGTAAAGCGCCAGCACAAAACACGACGATTGTAGTTTTCACAATATTTTATTTACACTGATGATACACTGATATTTTATGGTAGCTATTAATAATAAATTATAAGTTTTAAGACCGAGCAGTGATTTCAATGCACCAATCTAGCGACCAAAACTCAGGGATCCAACTCGATCCGTCTCCACTTCAAAAAGGCCCCGTAACAACCAACGGACTGGCCTATATATAGATGGCGCTTCGACCCCACTTGAGCAAAGCTCTGCTCTCATTGGTCGTTTGTTTAATAACGATTACAATCTTATAAATTAGAAAAACGTAACTAATTTTAACTAAAATCACTAATATGTTAACAGAAATATGTTTTAGGTTTTATAATATCGTAAAATCGCGTATTAAGTTAAATTAAGATTAATGCAACGTGTTTAAATGATAAAGAGAATTTAATGTGTTATTGTACAATCAACAAGCAACTCGTTGAATGGCTTCCTCCGACATATATATATAAAGGAAATAAGAACAGTGCGAAACTTATTTTATAATAATCCTTTTTAATAGATAAAGTTGAATCGTATCGCGATCGATGTGTAATTTATTTAATATTAGGTACATATGTTCAATGGGACGTTACAGAGGCGATCGTGAAGTTGAATACAAAATGGCGTCTACACAATCTCAAGTTCGCGCGTATGGTGGAGATGATGCCCAATACATAGTCACACTGCTTTTCACACACGCTAAGAATTACACCGCTATTGGTACGTATAATATTAATAATCCAACAGGCGCTACAACCCTAGGCCTTGGCCTCAGACTGCATCCGTTTTTTTGATAATTTTTGCCTTATATATATAGAATTTTCCATACACCTCCGAAACGGCTCTTTCTATGCATATTCAGTAAATCTCAGAATCGGCTTCTATCTATATTTCAAACCCCTAAGTGATAAGGGGTGTCCACCCCAAATTTTTTTTTTTATTTTACAGAATTTTTTTTTGTTTTTATTTTTTTATGATACAGCGTGACAAAATACATACAACCCTTAACTATCACCCCTATACAATCAACCCCTATTTTTATTATAGTAAATAGATTATTTTTATTGACGTTTGCTGGGTCAGCTAGTATATAATATAAATATATTATAGTAAGTATAAATAATATACTTTGACATGATATAGATTTTAGGGTTTCCTCACGATATATACTTCCAACCTCAGAACAAGTCTTAATTGTGCACATAGAAATAAGAATCCATTAACGCACATCCGTGATTCGGACGCTCGTTCTCTGGACTCGCTCACTTCGGTTTAGCTAATGCAGCATTTGGCTTTAATATGAATAAATATAAATGAATTAGGACTTGGTACGTTATTCAATATACACTAGAGTATAAGTTCACAATTAGTGAGGTGGGGGCCAGAAAATTAATTAAGACTCGTCATACTAGTTGCGTTCTTTGTCTAACAGGGCTACTGTAAACATTTCAAATAATTGAATTAATATTTAATTTTATTTGTTACCCTCTGCAAATTGAGAATGTCAATAGGTAGATTCTAATGATGAAACCCAACTTATATCTTTTTCAATATTTGCAGGATTGATATCGTGATACGATACGTGATACGATACCCTGTCGTGCACATGCGTATCAGATAATTCCGTTATTAACTTCCCAAAGTGTAAATTGTAAACAGAGACTGTAAGTATTAACAATGCTTTTCAGAATCGAAGTTGGCCTGTGCCGTACGAACCGCAACAGATCCTTCGACTTGGGATATAAATGCGTGCGAAGTGAGGATCCCTGAGCCAAGCCACATCTCTTGTCGATGTCGAGGTTTGGCTACGTACGCGCTCTTCACTGTTGCACGCTCCACACTCGTGAGTCAATTAACGAAAAATCTTTTAGAAACACTCTTACGTAATTAATCCTAATTGGTAATAATAATGAAACATTTAGGGTTGAATGTGACGTCATGAAATCACTTTATAAATGCTGTACGTACATTAAATACAGAAATTTTCTAGACAGATGCGGAAAGGGATCTGGGTGAAATTGTTAAAGTGACGGTTGGCTTAGGAGGTGCACTGTGCCTTATGGCCGCCTTCATACAGCTCGTGACCACAATATCTGGCGGCCCAAGACTACCATCAATTTTAAGAATGGTTACTGCTGCGTCAAATGCGGCTGCTTTGCTGACGTTACTTGAATGCGATACTAGGCAGGTGAATATGTATAAATAGGTATTGGATTATTAAACAAAATATGTTTATTTTGTTATGTCGCGAAAGATATGATTATTTCTATGTTAACAAGGTAAGTAGGGACAGCCTTCTAAACAGAACTTAAATTGAAACCTTGCCTTAAATTTACAAAATGCTTTATCAGCTAGCCTTAAATGGTTAAAATCTAGGTCAAATTTATTAGTTACATAATAAGGAAGGCCTTGAGATTTTCTTGCACAGCGTATCGTGTCGCTTTACAGTGCCCCAGGGCTGTTATACTTCCATTTATAAAACCTTCCTTTAATCCACTCATTTAAATAATGTTTTAGGAAGAATCATGTCCGGGTGTATATGGATGGATTTGCGCAGCGAGTTGGTGCATCGCGTGTGCTGCACTTTGCGCACAGCCTTTATTGCTGCAAGCCGAGTTAGCTGGACGTCCACAGAGAGCCAGCTCCGTTGGAATACTTGCTGGTAATAGAAACACTTTGTTGTGCATTAAATATGTTTTAATATAGAAAAGTGTAACCGTGTTTTGCTTACTGTTGAAGACCGCACTGATTTACATTGTATTTTAAAAAAAATCATGTATCTATTTTTTTATTATATAATAACTAACAGTTATGCATTAAAACTTATGCAACGAGTTATTTATTTTGTCGAGTATTTTGAATATAAAAAATGTAACTAGCTGAGCCGTCAAACTTCGATTCGTCATTTAAATCTTCTCATCTTGAAGATTATTACAGTACTAATATCGCTATTCAAAAACAGGGACTCGTGGTACACGGATAAAAATAAGAATTATACGTAATTTAAATGTATCATAACTAATAAAACAATTATGAAATCTTGTACGACCTCTATACGCCTACGAAACGTTCACAAAAATCGATCAAGCCGTTTCGAAGGAGTCTGGTTACAAACACCATAATGTCATGTAACTATATATTGATGTGTTTTAATACACGTTGAATTTCAGGTTTCGGTACCATAGTATGGCTTTGCGCTAGACTATGGGGTGGGGCCCCACTACAGCTAGGCTCCGGTGCCCAACTTATATGCGCAGGCGGCTGTATACTGCTGACGCTGCTATGTGCGATTTTAGCGTTTTGCGCTGCGTATAACATGCGCATAGTTAAGCGCAAGGTGCCCGCTGAGAGACGAGCTTATTTAAGTAACAGGTATGTAACAAATGTAAACATTAAAAATAAAAAAAATATTTTGTAGGTTACCTACCTGAGGTATCCTACAAAATATTTTTTTTCTATAAAGAACTTCAAACCAATGGACACTTTAGACAGATATAATAGTAGAAACTACGGTAAGTACATTAAGAAAACCCGGGTCAGTTAGTTTTGTTTTTTGAGGCCAATGGGCTCAACATGTTAAGTGATAAGGGATCATGATGCCCATAGGTACTCACATTGCTAGAAGGCTCGCAAGTGCGTTGCCGGCCTTGTACGACTTGGTACGCACTTTTCTTGAAGGACTCTAAGCCAAATTGGTTCGAAAATACTTCAGTACGCAGCTGGTTCCACATAGTGATGATTTGCGGCAAAAACTGCCTTAAGTAACGCTCTGTTGTGGAACGTTGGTCAACGAGGATATAGATGGTATTTTGTATTCTGCCTTGACGTCCGGTGATGAAACTCAGCTGTAGGAATTAGTCCGAGCAACTCCTTTGAACACTCTCCATGGTAAATGCGGTAGAAGATGCAGGGGGACCACATCTCTACGCAACGCCAAGGGATCAAGCCGCACGGTAAGTGACTGGTCGTTGACGATTGGAATCCCTCTTCCTTGAATAGTAACGTGTTAGGGTCATTTGAAAAACTAAAATAAAATGACAACTTGAGAGACTAGAAATACAGCTACCTTACAAACAATTATACATTTCAGAATTCGCATAGTCCGCCATACTCTAATCCTATTGGTCACGACAACTGCCGCGCAGATGGCGAGCATTGCGTACGCGCAACCCGGTGACCGAAAATTAACCCTTGTTGCCGGACTTGCTGTTACCGCATTGGCTGATGTAAGGACTTTTTCACATTCCTATATATATTTCTATAATAACTGTTTTGTACATCTTCGTGTTTATTAGAACTAGATCTCTTTAAGTAATCTAGTGAGATGACAAATAACTCTTGGCAATTTTACTACAATCAAGGGTACTAATGATAATTTCAGGGCTTATCAATGTTCCTCTGCTACGTGTTATGTGATGACGACAGCATTCAACTCGCGCGTCGATTAATGTCTCTTCCTTCAGGCCATAAGCAGCGAGGAGATACCACATTAAGCTGTTAGTATTTTAGGTATATATTACTTATTTTATTTGGAAAAGTATAACGTATACAAGTTACGTATACGTATAACATAGGTGAATGTTCTTGTTTATATTTACAACTGATTCCAATAATACGCCTATTAAGCAAGCAATAGACGTTCAGAAATACGAAAATAAATCTTACAAATCGTTATTACGGCGTTAATCTATCTAATAGAGTCAAGTAAGAAAATCTTTACGAACACGTATTAAAAAAATCCTATTAAAATAATTTTATTGGTATTAAAATAATTCAGCCAGCCATTTCACAATAACTGTATTTCATATTATGATATAAATAGGTGCGTACTATCATAACCCCCTTCTCCAGTGTACATCGCACAAAGCGGAGAGGCCGAGAGTCTAGGCTTCGACGGCTCCTCTCCCATCACTCCGCTCTCTTCTTACTGGAGGTTCGATAGTCCCTCTAAGATTCACAGGTCAGCAGACATACACATTATAAATTAAATAAATACTATAGGATATAATCATTAATATATAAAAATATATTTCTTTAGCAATAGGCGAAAATTACTTGCGTCTTTTGCAAGTTTGAAAAGTGTTATGAAATTTTAAAATAAATATCCAAACTTAACTTAACTATAATCCAAACTTATACCGTACTCAACATAGATTAAGGTTTTATGTTATAAGTGTATCATATCTTTCAATACTATTTTCTTAGTACTAGGCGACAAATCGACACAAGGTTATACGCAACTAATTTGGTTACCATAATATTTATAAAAAAAATATGCGTTACCAATTTAAGCATTTTTTACAGAAATTCGCAAGACAGTCGCGCTGATATAGTGCGAAGTACTGAATATACCGCCAGCCCGCATAATCCGAGAAAAAATACGACTCGGGCCCTTTGCGACCTCATCCCTCAGCCTGATTTAAGCTCCACATACATTGAGCTGAAAGTCCCCAAACAAGATATACTAAACATCGATCCTCCTAACAAAGTAAGACCCTTTAAAATTAATTTCACAGATCTCAACATACCTAGATGCACCTTATGCCAATCTAACCCAGACATATCCCTTCCAATAAAAAGCTGTTTGAAAAAACCAAAAAAATTCACATCTAGTATTTCATTACCAGCCGAGGAAAGCCTGAAAACAAATATAGAGTTAATTAATATTAAGTGGAATAAGGCGTATGATTCTCCAACGGACCAAATGATTAATAAAATTTCTCATGATTTAGATTTTTTGCTAAATAGAAAGAATAAAGATATACAAATACAGGAAGCGCCCACCTAGATTAGTTATAAAATTGTTTTGTATTTTAATATATTGTAATAGATAAAATACTGCTGCAACCTTAAAAGAAAATTAGGAGCCCAAAGCGACTTTGTCATTGATGCTTGTGACATGTGTACATAAAATTACTTAACAAAAACTTTAAACATATTTTAACCTAATAGAAATATTTGACTGACTCAAAAATACAAGCAACATATACGTATTGTATTAGACCAGACATTATTATCTATTCTTTTGTTTTGACAAAGACACCACAGGATATGTATTCTGTGTTTGGTTTAGTTCTTTTCTCAAAAATACAACAACATATACGTAATGTATTAGACTAGAAATGTTTATCTGTTCTTTTGTTTTGACAAAGACGCCACAGGATATGTAATCTGTGCTTGATTTAGTTTTTTTGTCTTGCTGTATAAATAACAAAAATAAACAACAACAAAGTCAGACAAACGTTTCATTCTTGCAATAGTGTTTTATTTCTTATTTCCTAAGAGTTTTAGTGAAATTATATGATTGCCCGTTTTAACCTCATTTGTTATAAGTATAAAAATGTATCTCACAAAAATAATGTTAATGCATAATAAGTATTATCTAGGTACCTGCTAATTTTATATACCTATTTATTAACGATTCTTATTAGTGTAATTATACTAAAAATCATTGCCCTCAAATTGTTATGTAAGATTTTTTTTGTTTTAACCATTGCATAAATTAAGTTTATTTGTAATAAAATTATATCATACATTTTTAAATAAGGTACTAATATCGTGTAAATAATTCTTTTTGTATTGAAAATAAAGGTATTTCAGTTTTCTTTGTAATTTTATTGTTTTTGCCCGAGTTTGGAATGAGACCCAAAAAATGGAAGTATAATTTTTTTTAAACATCCTTACTAGATATAACAAATAATATATTTCGAAAGAAGAAAGTTTTTTTATATACCAGAAATAAAATATTTTAATATATTAATAATATTTTATTGCCATAAACAGGTTACATAACAAAAATCGCATTATCGCAGGTAATCGAATAAACGCTTCATTATTCACTTGCAGTGGCTTAGTTTCTATGTAGTCATGAGTTAGATTTCCTATGAAGCCAATACCGTCTTCACCACAAGGGCACATGGAGCCCGTGCCCGGGGCCCCCATTCTCAGGAGGCCCCGAAGGATAGAAAATTAAATTCTCTTACACATTACATAAATTTCGACATTGTCTATGGTTGGGGGAATCCCCGAATGATGTATTAAACTTTTCGGCCTCTTCGATCGCCTCTTGGCGCGGTGTTGTGGCAGATTTAGGCAACTCGTGGGCGTTTCGCGTGCGATCAGCTGTACGGTTTACGTTATTCAACCAGTTGAATTCTAAAAAGTGCTCTCAAAAAATTTAAAAATGGGTGGTACTAGGTACCACCCATTTTTTGTTGTGTTGTGGGATGAAAAAAATCGGAATCGAGAATTAACTTTTTATTCGTTTCCGAAACGGAGTTGGGAAGTTGAAAAATGAAATAAGTAGATAAAAGCTGTCAGAAGAATTTAAGTAAACATTATTATGAGGATTTGACATCAGGAACGTATCGGTTTCGATTGAGTACATTCATTTATTTTATTTACATCATAAAAAATTTACACTAACGTGTATGTACAAACAGTATTGCTAAACAAAATATGCCGTTTTCAAAATTCGTTTTTGTATTGACGGTATTCCATGTTTTTAAGTAATACACGCACAAAACCAGGACAAAAAAAAATCGAAACCAACATGCAGAATGTTAATCGTGATTAATAAATCTTGCATTTTTTACAGTTGCGTGCAAGTTATTTTTTATTTCATTGTTTTAGTATCTATAATATATTCTAGATGCAAAATGATAAAATTATAAATAAGCAAATAAATTAAATTATTATCGGTTCCACATTTCCGAACAATACTTATTCCTTCAATATATTTCTTTAAAAAAATATCTTCATTTTCCGTTTATAAATTGGATGGATGGTTGAAAAGTTGCTGATGATGGCTATGGAAAAGTTGATATTCTATATTTTTTGAACAGCCCGTTACTAGTAATACGATAATCTATCTTACAATCAAATAAATACGTTATAAAAATGATATATGCAGTGAATTTGAAAGAATATAACATGGTTAGTGTACCTTACCTTTCGACACAGATTTTCCGCGAAAAAAGTCTGCGTAAATATTCTGAAATCCACAATAATAGTTTGGCTCATGATGTGATTTTATGAGAAAAACGACCTCGATTTGCCGCCGTTAAGCAACCGATGGCGTTGCCGTAGCTTCGCCACGATATCCAAGAGGCGTATAGGAGAGAGTGGCGTTATTTTGTTTCGTTTGATAATTAAAATTTAGTAAGATGAACAGAAGTTTTGAGTTTTGTCAGTTGATGTCGAAAATAATCTATTTAAGTGGTTAAAAAAAAAATTATAGCTTTAAAATAAAATACGGAAAAACTTCCAAAGCTCACTTCTTTTTTAACGGTTGAAAAAAGAAATAAGCTGAGGGATTATTCATTATCATCATCGCAACACAAAAGTACGACGAAAAAGTGTGACGTAAATGACAAACACACATTACATGCTAAACCATCGACTTCAAGCTACTGTGAATTAATAACTGCAAGCTTAGAGAATATATCTGTGGAGGAAGTCCGTGATATTTGGATTCTAAAAAGGGCCAGAGCCTAAAGTTGTTCCAAAATATAAATAGTGACTTCTCTGAAACTTCTACAAGTTTTCAGATTCAAATGGTAAATCGAAAGCTAGAAACTTGACTAAAAATATTTTTACTCGTAATTCGACGAATAGTGAGTACTTAGAAAGAAAATTGCTCCTTTATTCACCAGCAAAGAAATCAGTATACTGTTATTGCTGCCTGCTATTTAATACCGCTAGTGGCACTGGACATAATTTAAGTTCGCCTAATGAAGATTGGAAGCATATAAGTAACTTATTGCTAGAGCAAAGAACAGTTTACATCACAGGGAGTTTATTTTGAATTATGTTGAAGGAATGAAAAGTACTGGATAAGTTGATACTGAGTTGCTGTCTCAATATAATACAGATATTAACTATTGGAGGAATGTGCTTAGAAGGATCGTTGCAGTAGTGAAATTTTGGCTTCAAAAGATCTTGCTTTTCGTGGTGATAATAATACATAAACATCGCAAAATAATGGGATTTATTTGGGATGCTCAGAACTGCTTAGTGAATTTGATCCTTTTCTTGCTGATAACATACAAAACTGCAGAAATCATGGAAAAGGAAGTACATGATTTTATCGGTAAACACTGGTTACGAATTTATTAGTTAATGGGACAGCAAGTTTTGAAAGCTATTGTTAAAGAACCTTAATCAGTGAAGTACTACTCTATTAGCGTATATTCTACGCTAGATCTGTCCCATGTTGACCAGTCAGGTCACAGTTCACAGTTAGATACGTAAAAGACAGACAGCCTATTGAGAGATTTTTGAAATTTTTGCCTATGGATGAACATAATGCGCAATACAGATACCATCTTTAACTTTTTTAAAAGCAAAATTTATTTGATATATAGGATTATATCCTATAAAGGTGGTTGCGAGTGGAGCTACGACAATAAATCAAATATGTCTGGAAATTACTCTGGTGTTCAGTCACAAATAAAAGAAGTTTGTGAATTTGCGATTTACGTTCCATGTGCGGCGCAGTCGTTAAATTTAGTGGGTGTTACTGAATCAGTAACATGTTACAATTTGTACAAAAATTGTTCAATTTTTTCTCGGCAAAATCAAAAAAATAGTTTGGCAAAATCGTTGACAAAACGATGGAAAATTGTGGCAGAGCATTTAGGTGCAAATAGAGTCCTGAATTCTCTTTCGGAAACTAGGTGGTCTGCACGCGCCAATGCTATTAATTCTTTGCAAAATGGTGATTCAAATATTTCTGAAGCATTTTCTTCAATCGCAAGTGACATCAATCAACCAGGATACACTACTCAGGAAGCCCAAAGCCTAGCAAAAAAAGTAGTTAGTAAGTATGACAATAACGCACGCAATAATTTTGATCACTATGAAACGGCTGTTAAAGAAAATAATCCATATGTTGACTAGAAAGATACATTTGAAAGAAAAAGATTTCGCAGCACACTTCACACTCACAATCACTTTTTTTTGGCGGATCATCAGAGATTGCACAGTTAAGAGGCATTAAAAAGTTCCGTGTAGATACTTTCATACCCGTAATTGACACATTTAAAAAAACGTTCAGTAGCATACCAAGAATATAATGGTAGAATTAGTTTTCTTTGTCAGTTAACAACAATCAAATCTATTGAGTTGACCAAAAAATGCAAAGAATTTGCAGAATTTTATCATGAAGACATAAAAATGCAGATGAGTTAAAACAATGTTTTTATTTAAGCAATCAGCGGATGTAAATGTCTCAACCTTACATAGCCTAATAAAATCGAAAGAATATTCCTTTGCCTAATGGTTACCAATTGTAGTGGAGAGCGGTAATTTTCGCAGCTTAAGAGGATAAAATATGAAGTGCGAACAACAATGTTACAAGAACGGCTAAGTTATTTGTCAATTATGTGCATAGAAAGTGATAACCTTCAAAAATTTTACTTTAAGGAAATAATAGAAGTTTTTCTCAAACAAAATCAAATCCCGAAAGAAACCGTTATCGTAATTGAAACCAAAAAACCAGCAGCATTATATATAATTAATGACATATTATATCATACTTCATTTTATTAGACTTAATTATCTGTAATAAATGGTCATACTAAGTAAATTTGTTTTTATTATAATTGTTTTTTTAATTTCCAAAAAGGCCCCAAATTCTTGTGTGCCCAAGGCATCCAACCTCGTATAGGACGGCCCTGTATGTAGCAATATAAAGAATTAATTATAATAATTTAAATATAAAAATAATTAAATAACGAAACAAATTGATATATATTTTTTTTACTTTTTCCATATAAATTAATAGGTTTTTTCACATCGTCATAGTTAAAATCGATAACCAGTCCAGTGTTGCATATTCTTACAAACAGTTGAAATTGTTATAAACAAAAGTGCAATGCCGGATTTAGAGGCCCCAAATTATTTTTCTCTTTTTTATATAAAATGTAATAAATTCAGTCGAGGTTTTTAATAAATAATCCATTTTATTGTAAGCATAGATTCCTTAATAATCAATATCTCTATTGTAAAGGTTTCCTTTTGCCCCCTAAATCCAGGGCTGCAAAAGCGGTGCTAGAAATGTGAGTGTTGTTTTACAATATGTATTGCCCACGAACCTGTCTAAGAGTATTTGTGTAGTCGCCAGAAGAAAATCTTTCCGGTGATAGAGGTGAATACTCTAGTAAACGAAAAGCTTACGCACACAAAGTACCTGTGCTTTTTCGAAGAGTTCGACACTGGAATAGTGAAACGGTAATTTCCCACCTAAAGTTGACTAGAAGACAGAATGACTTTGAGCTCACTTTACAGTAATGAGTGATGTGCTAGTAAAGGAATAAGCTTTCAGCACGGTTAGGTTAGTATTATTCTTTGCATCAATGTTGAAAAAATTGTGACCAATCTCAAATCTGTCATGTCATGTCAATGATTATGCCCATGTATTTAGTTCTCGTTGCTTTCATGATTGAAGGCAATCACAATCTAAGAGAGAATCGCTACGTTTATTATAGGGAAGACGTGTCGGTATTTTTGATTCAGTATTGTCCGGGCAACTAGATGAATTAATTTGACTAAGTCGTAGGTAATTTTTTTGTTATTAAGCGTTCAAACTACTTTCAAGCCACATACCTGGTTCTAAGTGCTCTCCTCAGCTGCAGAGTTAACCCCATCCTATATACCATGTAACAGTATGGCTGTATCATCCGCTAATTTCGTTAGTTCCTCCTTTGTCAAGGGATAGTTAATTGATGTAAATCAAGAACAGAGTTGGACCTAGTGTACCTATTGCCTTGTGACACGCCATGCGTTGTATGAAGTGAAATGAATCACTCGTAAAGTGAGAAACAATTTGCCAATTTCGCATCTTGAACATGAGCTATCAGGTTCTGTCTTTTTAGTTTTATTGAGAATAATATTTTCTACAGCGGTCAGAATGTAGTAATTGACATTATTGAGCGAGTCTGTTGGAGTATCATTTATATTAAATAACTCTTCGTTTTTTATTGTTATGTATGCGTATATGTATTTGTCCAATTGCGAACTCTTGTCTTGACAATATATAATACACTAAATGGATGGTTGTATGTTCCGTTACCGATATTGGTGTTTGTTTTAGTTTCTTTAAACTTTTTAAATGCAATCAAATAAGCCCTTGATACTCGTTTTGCCAAAAATCAAGAATTTGGAATTCAATAAAGTGATTTAAATTTAGTTTTGTTAGAAAATGTTTTCATCACCAAATAGATCGATTAAATTCATTGTATAAAAATAAACGTTTTCCGTTCCTAAAATATATAAAGCTATAACAGCAAAAATAAAAAGGCTTTATATGACTTGCAAGATAATAAATTGCAATTACACAAAGCTTTAAACTTTAAGCTTAAAGTTAAGCCATAAATAAAAGCACAATTAAAGTTCCAATATATTTATTTTTTCTTATAAATTTTATAAAGCGATAATTTGGTAAACAAACAGCTTTTATACATTTATAGAAAATAAAACCAAAACATCCATACATTATGTATGTATCTGTTAAATTTTTTAACGTTAACTCACCAATATGTACAGCATTATAACTTATACATATAGCTTATTATATTATACTATAAAGCTCAACATTGATTATTAACACAGTATTATTTAGTGCCTTTTAATTTAGTCTAATATGTATATTTTCCACTGAGAGGGTTAACAACTCTTTATAGATAATGTACGTTTTAACATTAATTTACAAGACTAATTCTAATAACAACGTAACAAAATTTGCTTTTCTACTTAGTCCCGATAATGATCATAAATAAATCCAAAGGCGAAATTGAAAAATATTAGGGTATGATTCACAATCAAGACTTTAACACTAAGTGATTAACATATGACAAATGTTTAAAAATGCAATGTTTTTGATATACACTTAGCGGTAAATCTGGACTCTGAATATGAAATTAGGTCTTAGATTTCTACATCTGTTTAAAGTAGGTGATCGCTTTGATCTAGATAAGTTGATAAGGTCACGGTTACGTGAGCAGATTTACTGCAATTCCCCACCCCTCCCCTTTCTCTTATCAGCAAAAATACACAAAGCTCTCAAAAATAATAGTACATTAACGTATTCATTTTGTAGGAATCCTCAAAAATGTATATCGTTTTCAAGCAAAGACAATGTGTGGGTAATATGTGTAAAAAAGTAAATAATTACTGATCACGACACCCCCCCCCCTACTGCTTACGTAATACTTGAACGGCCCATAAGGGGGTTGAGGTATGCTGGTCTATTTCTTAATAATCAAAATACTTGTGTAAAGCGCCATCTATATTTCTCCGTAAGAAACTAAGCAGAATAACAACGTTTGTTGTTTTACAATTATATTTAATTTTGATTATACTAAAAAGAAAATTTACCACAAACTTATCCGATCCAATTGGACCGGGCCAGATAAGTTTATGGCATTACATTCAATAACAATAACATTTGAAGGGGTCGTACTTTAAAATGGACAATGTACACGAGAAATGTAATGTTTTTAAACTTATAAATGACCAATGAAAACTCCGACCGTTATTTCGTAAAATCCGAGACAACGAAGAGTTATTGCTATATTATGTTTTTATTTTATTAATTATATAGGACGTGTTAAGACGATATCTAAGCCTCCAGTGTCTATAATATCGCCAAGCGCGAAAATGACTAGCGCATTATCACGTAATTTGAGATATTATTTTAAACAGGACTAAAATATAAATTGTGACATAATTTTTCGCTGTAACGAGATACTATCATAGAGGTCTTGTCTTGCTTTGCGGCCCTGGGACTGGGACAAAACCACTTTTTATCAGTATTGACACGCTCACTATATTTCTACTGGAATAACATTAGCTTGTCACGTGACCATTTTCATACAAATTCCTTTGGTGATTTTGTCACAAGCCCCTGGTTGAAGGTTGAAGGCCAGCTGACAGAATAACGTCAAAATATCAGCAGAAAACGATATTATTTTTGTATTAACAAATTGTAGCTTTATTAATAAAGGATCATCTGGGATTATTTAATTAGTACCATCAAAGGATGACTTCGACTCTACAGACTTTAAAGGCAAGTGGCTAGCCATAGAAAATAGTAAAATCTCTAGACGTAACCTTTAATATAATCCAAACGCCTACAAATATTATATTGCAATTGGCATAGCTTTAAAAGTGTATATTGAAGATGATATGGTGTATGCATAAAAATTTGTCCAACGTGCGCGATTCCAACCAATTAACGAACGTCAATATCGTTATATAACGAGGTTCATTAACAACATTATGAACAAAAGTATTGCACAAATCACCATAAGTTAATAGTTTAGAAAACAAAATAAACACTTTAAATATATATATATATATGTAACAAAATTGGCATAGCAACCTATGGCTTCATTATATATAGACAATTATTTATCTGTCCGTGATCCACTCGTGGTTCAGCACTGAACATTATTATTGCTAATTAAAGTCTGAAGTCAGCCGAACAGTGACGCGTACACCAGATACGAATTTGTATGGAAATTGTCACGTGACCAAGCGTGATAATACTATTCTCCTACAATGATATATAACTTTAGTAGACGTGTGTAGCCAAGTATTGTGGATAAAGAAAAATACTTACATTTCTGTGCATCATTACGAAACAGCTATATGATTTGCATCCTACTCTACGTGAACGTCCAACTAATGGTTAGATTGGTGCAATGCACGTGAAACTATTATCTAAATATTAAATACGCATTTAAATCCGTTAAATAAATTAAAATTTAAGGTAACAAGAGGTGCAGCAGCTCAACTTAATTTTTATGCCAGCAACATTTAACAAAAATAAAAATCTGCAATTATATGAACTGATAAAAACGTATTTACTAAATTGACAATTGACCATTGCATAGAAAACTTATGGTCAATTTACTGTGTATAGCATATAAAGCAGCAATATAAATGTATAGCTAATAAGCATTGTACGGTGATTGATACCATGGAATAGTGGTCAGGCCATGAAGACCGGAATTTGAAAAGTTAAGAAACATGAATTTACAAAAATATTATTTTCTATACATTTTTACACAGTGTAGCTCATAATTTTAATGAAGTAGAATGCAAATGAACAAACAGTTATATGAAATAAATAAGAAACTCCTAGGAGGTAAATCTATCCAAAAAAACTAAGGAATACTTGTTCGCGAAAGCGATTTTTCAAACTAATAAATACGTTTTGCTTTAACTTGAAGGTGCAACAAACATTATTGAGAAAAGTTAAAATTTACCTCCTAGATGCAAACACTAGTTAAACAGATCATAACATATCTAATATCACTCTCAGACCCCTCCAATGTGTCAGTTCAGCAGCCGTTACGTTTGCTTTACATATACGTATGCATACGCAAGCCACCTAACGATCGCAGACGCGCCCTCATTGCAGACGTGATGATTAGAAACGCGCATATCTGAAAATACAACATAACTTTACAATTATATAGAACTCACTAGCTGCCAATGCGATTGATTTGATTTGATTTTACTTAGCCTACCTTCTCAGTACATACCAACATGGAACTTGGGCCTATGCTACCCTAGAGACTTTTCGGTTTTTACTTTTAAGGTTTCTCGTTATAAATCTCGAAGTTCAATTCAAAAAAAATAGGGGTTGATCGTAGAGGTGTGAAAATAAAGGGTTGTATATATTTTTGTAGGTTGTATCAAAAAAAATAGTGGTTTGCATGTTTAACATTAGAGGGATGCAAATTTCTCCGTTTTGAAGATCGATTAGGTCTTGCATTGCACACAAAATTTCACAATAATCAGTCGAGCCATTTCGGAGGTTTAATTACAAACATCGTGACACGAGATTTGTATATATATAAGATAAAGATAGATTTGGTATTTACCATCACATTGTTATCTATTAATAATAGCATAATAAATTACTCAACCTATGTATAACACTGAACTTCTTATTTATTTCCAAAGAGTTTCTAATGTATATTTATTTATTTGACGTTCATAAGTGTACACTGTGTACATATGATCTCAGTGTATTCGACTAGTAAGAGAACATTATTAAATGCTTCCGAAGACTGACCGATTTTTGCATTCGCTTTTTACGATGGCTGAACAAATCACGCATGCCATATTTTTATAAAGCATAATTTAATTCTCAATGTATCCCAAATTCAATGTTCTCGTTGGGGTTATCTCTGAAGTCCAAGGTAAGTTGTATAAGTGACAATGACACGAGCAGATCTATAATATTTTGACTAATAACGCAATGAAATATCATTTGTTCGTGTTATTCAGGGATTAAAATCAATCAATTAATGTAAATTTAAATTTAAAATAAAATTTATTTATATTTTTATTTAATTTCTTACTTCTTTCTGCGGAAGAATAATGCGGCATGAACAAAATAATTTAAATTTAAAAAAATACCATCACTACAATTTTAAATAAACTCTACTTTTTACAAACGGGTTATGTCCTGTCTTCATTCATTAAAAAAAAATGACTCCTGTTTTGTGTTATTGTGATTTAAATAAAGTTTTGTTTTCATCACTATTATAACCTATATTATATTATGTATCAATAATAGGTAACATTTGTAAATACCTGCGCTGTATCGGGCGCTACAACTGAAAGAGGTCGTCATGTGTCCTTTCGAGCCGTTTCAGTGAGGTATCCACACGTCGGCCGTGCGTAAGCCCAGGGGGAGGCGGCAATGGCGGCGGTATTACTTCATTATACGACGTAGAAGCACCCATAGATGCCGATTGCCGCAGCCGAGCTGTTGGACGATGTCGCACAAAGTCATCTTCGAAATCTACGAATCTGGGAATTGGAGAAGAGGCGATAAAAAATCTATATATTAGGATTAGGATATTTGTGTCAAGGTTAAGGTCAGTTTTGGCGTTTTAAGGTAATGTGTTGCTGTAGGTATGGGGTGTAGGTAGGTAAGTGCACTACATGAAATGTAAGATTTAGATAGATAGATAGATAATATATAACATACTTTTTGTTACAGATATTCTTCGACAAAGACATTTCCTAAATACTACATTTGCTGAGCGATTTGACGTTGAGCTTGCTATCTTGTTGTGAATCTCTATTATATAAAATGTATTTCTCTTGCATGATTGTTGACGTGAAACCTTTTTATCGGCATTGTAAAAAAAATACCGTTACATTATTCCGTTACGCGTCACATTTTTCAGTTACACGCCATCTTCTTGTACCACGGTTGATTCGAAGGCATTAATAACAAAAATAACAATAACGATAACAATGAATAGTATAGAATAATAACGGTAATAATTAATGAAATCTATTACAATTAATGAAAGGTAAAATGAAAAAATTGTATTATTTGTCTATGATGAAAGCCTTTTGTTAAACCTTATCTAATTTAACTTTATTTAACACGTTTCTGTAAAGTTGCATATAGTACTTACGTGTGTACACTAGTACACGCACACATTTTTTTCTCTTCACTCTCATTACGTAAATTAGTTTTATTTAGATGATATTGTTACTTATCGAGGGTGATTGAAAGGAAATAATATCGTTGCATCGCTGAACTAAACTCGCATTATACATAGGGATATACATAATCGCCCTGTGTAGGCGTACAAATAAGGAGCAATCTGATAAGATAGGATCATATAAGATCGCTATTCACAACCCACACTATTTATTTATAGCCTCATAACCACAGTTGGTTGTTATAAATGAATGTGAACTTTATTCAATCAAGATAAAGGTCATATTCAGACGTATCGTTTTGCATATTTCCAACCAGTCGTAAAAGAGCCGAAAGTTGTTAATAAAATCTTTCACAACACGGAATATGACTAATGTGCTAAACAACAGCGAGCAACCTTGAGGAATTAAAATACTAAATAATTCAATTCAACAATTTACTAAAATTCCCATGCCAAAAGTCTGTCTAAGGAGTCACAGCTTTACAATGCGAGCTAATAGTTGAATTAATAACCGTTTAAGTATATCACAACTTTAATATATTTTTATCTAGTTTATTATGTTCATAAAAAAATCCGAAATTGATATACATTATTGTGTTTTTCCATAACTGAATGTTTAAGTCTATACGCATACACATTTGAATACAACTACCGAAATTACGACATTATTTGCTCGATTCGATTATTTTTCGCTGAACGAGTGTTATCTATTAATAGTATCGTTTTACTTGAACCAAGTCATATTTGGAATGTCATAACTTTATAAAGCAATGGACACATATATCTTAAACAACATCTTTCAAGAAGAACTTTCAACCTACACAACATCGATGGAAAACCGTGGACCATCAGGTTATACTGTACATCAGTGTTTTTCCATTACTCTTTATTATGGATTACATTACACTCGCAGCTTAACAAAGTAGACATAACAACGATAACAGCCTATTTCAAGCACTTTAGTGTTATTTTCCTATAAAATATTTTTGAATGCAATTCTCGAGAAATTGTAAACAAAGTTGTTTATGATATATACGGTGTGTAAATATATAGAAGATTTGGTTCCTTCCGATACTTTAGTTTTAATGTAAGATTTAAAATCGAGACTTATAAGCGAGAGCGTCATAATTAACTCCCGTATGACATTAATATAATATGCCGCTGTCAAGTCTAAATCTGACGGATCCGATTTTTATTCATAAACAACTCAGCCAATTTCAACACCAACAAATACACTTAGCAAAATCTGAAGCTTACTCTGTAATCAAAAGTTTAAATAACATTTCAACTGGATTAAAAATATGGGGCTAAGGTAAACATTTTATTTGGACACAATAATAAATAAATCGCTAGATAAGATGTAAATGTGTGTCTCAACAAAAAAGGTAGGAAATTTTATGTGAAAGTTATTATCGTGAACGAAGTTTACAAGCTAGTATTTTTTTATTATGTACTTATAACATTGTTGTGATACTATAATAAATTATTTTCGTAAATTTATTATCCTCTCATTATCATTGTTATTATATAATTATACGCACTTATTAATTATGCACTTATTTCAGGTTATCCCAGGATACAGAAACAGTTATTCAAATTGTGTGTTAAACAGTCAGCAGACGTAGTAAAGCTATAAGCAACTATAAGCTAACTAATCACAATTTTAGCTTCACAAAAATGTTCCGCCTCGAAATATATAAATTCGGTCACATCATACGACCTATGACTGATAATCCCAACTATCAATAAAAATATTCGTACGATAATTTATCTATGTTTACATAGCAGCTGTTACACACCGAATGATAAGAAATGCATTGTTATGAGCCTCGTTTTCCCTATTCTGTGGTTCAGAATAACATAGAAGCTATCAATATCGTCTTTAATTATCAATCTAATTTTGACATCACTTCAAACTCCACTACAATAATATGAAATGAGGTTTTCTGCTGTTTTATTGTGAGAATCACGTTTATAACGTTATAAGTCGACATGAAACTTTATTTATTTTCAATAGACGTTAAAATTGTTTTTATACTATTCATACATTTGACATCCCTAGTCAGTAACATTAGAAGACAAATGCGCAATATCCCGTTTCATAGTTAATCCTACGATTAGCTCGCTAACTAACACTTGACAATAGCCAACAGGAAATATAATATTTCGAAAAAAGAAAATATGAAAAAAGACAGTTTATTAACATATGATACCTATTACAGTATTTAAGACTTATTAATCATACTCCACGGTTAAATAATATTAAAGAGGTTAAACGTTTGATTTTCTTATTTATTTTGCATCACATGTGGTGAGGAACATGATGATCACAGCTCCTTATAACTTGTAAAAAAATTACGATTTAAGAGTGACGGAGAACTGCTACAGCAGTAAATGTAAATTTAGAAACATTATTGTGCTATCTTTATAAAAAACTCATTTTTAATTTTGCTAAATGATATAATGCATGTAAGATATTTCAGTAAGACATTTAGGGGGGCAATCATTTTTAAGTATTTTAATTTTATATATATTTTATATCTTATATAAGGCACAAATATATAATAAAGATATATATATATATTGAAAAGAGTGAATTAGTGACGTATTGAACCAAACAAAACTCATTAAACTAAATAGCTAGAAGGGGCCACACTGATGCAAAACAATCTGTGTTTCAATGGTTGAAATTGTATTTCTGGTATACTCGCTTATGCGCTCATCAGTTTAATTATAAAACATTCGCGTGTATTTTAATTATCAAGGGGTATTAAGTTAATTAAATAATTACTTTTTCGTCATTTTTATCGCATGTCTCCGTACTTTTAATTAGCAATTAATTGCGCAGTCGAAAACACTATTCTAATTAAACCGTTCATACCTACGACCTAAACATATGAATCTGCCTTCACTTTGCCAGAATTGTAATGTTTCGTAAAACATTTTAAGTATACGTACTTAAAATGTTTAAAACAATGTTTTAAACAATTTACATTTTAAGTATACGTACTTAAAATATAAATTGTTTAAAATATATAATCTTTCACTTAATAGACTGATGTCTATCAGAGATTTATACTAGATAAATCTGGTTTACACATACTAAATATAAATAATACATATTTTTAAAAATCATTAAGATAAAAAATCATGTTGTATATTAACACGGCATATTAATATACGTGATTTTTAATCTTAATATTATGTGAGAACAATATTTGCATAATAATATGCAACTTCACAACCATTTTAGAAATTATATTTCATTTATAACAAAAATCGAGAGAAAAATATGAATGCTGATTTGATATAACTCGATTCTAAGTAGTAACAAATTGTGTCCTTCAAGACATACATAGTTACCGCAACGGCAAATATCATGTGATCTTAAGCCGTAATAAAACAAAAAATACGCAGTGTATCGTAAAAACGGATAATGTTACAATGAAGTAAAATTTCATTTTACATAATTGTATCGTATTATTATTATGGTGATTAGGGGATAATTCTAGTCATATCAAAAATTTGTCATAGTTTCAAAAATATTTTGGTCTACCAATAACAACCTAAAAAAAGCCATATTCTACGATAACAAAATTATCCTATACACGAAAATTTGATCGCTTGTGTACACTTGGCCTAAGATCACCTTTTACGGGACGGCGATCTGCGAGTCATGTGACTGACTCAATGCAATAGAAAGTACCTTACGTTCAGACGGTAACAATTACGCAGTGATTTGTATCATAATACATAACTTTTGTTTAAACTTATACCAATAGTATTGTGTATTAAGACATTTTCAATTAAATAAGTACATGTATTAAACAATTTATAAATATGTATGTGTTTTATAGCTGTTTTTGATAAGCACCCTTGTTTCTTATGATTATAATGTCATAAAAGATACAGTACATTGATTGCAGTTGTTTAAAAAAAGTTGCAAGGCATAATTTAATTACTTGATAACTGAGCAATATGTATTATTATTCTATGACAAAATTAATAAATATTATACTTGTATGGTAAGTTGTGAAGTACATGAAACACATTTTCTAATTAATAATTGTAAAAAAGAGTAAACAAATAGAATTTAATTCTGTAAGTTTAAAATTTCTTTTAAAAGTTTGAATCAACAATGGTGTCTGATCTTAATGTTTAATGTGTAATTAAAACTTAGCAAATAACCTTGACATGTCGGCAAAAAAGTTATAGCTAAAATATTGTTAGCAGGCATATTGCAGATATTTTAAAATATAACTTTTGAATCGTCAACTTGTTTGTATCAATAATGTAAGAATATCTCTATATCCATGTTAAATTGTTCATAATTAGTATTTAAAAATCTCTTTAGTAATAGTAAATTGTTTTGCCTTAAAATAACCAAGGTGGTAACCACCTGTAAATTGTCTTATATTTGTTTTCTCCTTTTTATATTTGATATATCACTTTTTTTATAATTTTACAGTGACTGCACCATGTCAATAGTACAAAAACTAGTATGCAATATAAATATGCTAACAAGTTTCTAGGACATATGCAAAAATGTCATGCTAAAAATCTTACAAGTATAGAAATAAATAATGTTTATGTTATAAATTTGAAAGACAAATTGAGTACATTGGTATCTATTATGAGTAAGTAAATTTTAAATTATACAAATATTGAATAATCTTTATTGTAAACATAACTTATCAACATGCCTGGCTCCCAGTGGCAAGTATTTACACAATGATGACATTTATCACAACGATACATTCAAAAAATTTGGTTATTAAATAATATGATCAGGAAAGAATATCACAAGATTGTTAATAATGCAATAGGTGGCACTTAATCAATTCAAGTAGTTTGTTAACCACATTGATGGCACGAAACATACTCACATGTTGTAATACCGAAAGTCAGACTTAACTTGCCAAGATACTATAACTCAGTCTAAAAAATGCACAAGAACAGACGATTAAATTTTCGCAATCATGCTTCCAATACTATTAAAACAGCAGATATCTAGCAAACAATATTTATGTTACACATGCAGAGGAAGAATATATCTAATCGGTTTTGGGGTCATTGTCCTATGATTAGAATACATATATCTCAATAAATCACTTGCGAGAGATAAAAATATGCCATGAACTACTTTTTATTTTTAAAATATTAGTTAGTATAAATTACACTAGATATAAAGGCATAAAAAGAGAAAAATTACCTATCCAATTATCAAACTAGCTATATTTTTTATTTAAATATTTAGTTTAAAATATAAATAAGACCCATATTGAATAAATTACTAATTAGAAAAAGATTTCATGTTGAACAAAAAGTATATCTTATGGGCTGGATTAAAATGTCTATGTTAAAATTATAAAAACACTTACTCGCTGTTCTCCTTAGTTTTTTCAACATGTTTTTTTATGGTTGCAATTGAAGAGTCAAGCCTATTCAGGAAGTTGTCAAAGGATTCTTTTTCATCTGGACTGCCAGGAGAGAAATCTCGTGTAGGCATTCCCGCGATTGATGCACGGTGATTCGAAGGTGCTATCTCTTTCACCCTTTCTCCATTCTCGTAAAACGGAGAATCCTTGGTTACAGGAATCAAAAGATACTCTCGTAAAAACAAGCTATCCGATGCGAACAAACGATTTGCTCTTCTTATCTTCTCCATCTGACATCCAAAAACAGGTTTATTTAATTAAATTTACAAAAGATATCTACATTTATCAACAATAATACAGTGGAAATTTAACTTACTGTTACACCGTATTTCAAAGCAATTCCTTGCAGTGTGTCACCTTTAGCCATCACATGTTTTATATATTCTTCATTCCTTTTCATATGATTACACGTACTGCCGTATTTTTTTAATGGTCGTGCAGATTCTCGAATAGAAATTCTTTCATCGAAAAGACGATCTTCCTCCATGTTTGACGTACTGAGAAATGAAAATTGTTTCTTAATTTTGATTCACAGTGATACGTCATGGACAAACAAAATAATCAAAATTGTCAATTAAATTTGTGAAATGTCAATATGTCAATGTCAGTCAGTCTAAAATTTTAAATGGCCAAAGTTTAAAAACGTTTCTTACTAAATTAAAAACAAAATATGGCTGCCTGGAGATGCCATAATCATGTAATGGAATTCGTTGGAACATGCAGATATATAAATCAACTATAAGCTTTTCAAATGTTCTGATTCTGACAAGGTTATTTAATATTTTTATAAAATTGGATGGCTTGGGACAAAATAACTTTGTGGGGCACACTAGTCCCAATAGCAAACGAATTACTTGTATGGAAAACGTCTCATGACCAACTCTTATCCTTACCTAAATATTGCTTTAACATAGATGATAATTTTGCATAATCTGTTTTTATCGGCTGTCTTTTTAAGAAGTTGTGACATTGTCAATCGTTAGCCGTCACTGTTGTAACATAGAATGGTGAATGGTAATCATTGATCGTTGAGTTAGATAATGAGTCAGAGAGGTGAGTGAGAATAGCGAGTAACGAAACTACACTTTAGTTCTTTCGCGTGTTTTCATATTACCGGTTGTGTGTTAGTTTGAACCTTGATTATTTTTTTAACAAGAATATTTGTGATGTTTTGTAATTTTAAAAATCAATTAACCGTTCGTGGATGGTACATTTGAGTTTAATATAAGTTCGCTGTGTGTGTTAAGGGGATTTCGACTGGATTTTATGTAATGTTTTGTATTTAAAATATAAAGTTGTTGTGATCGATAAAATTATATTTGGCGATCTTTTTGCTGGTAAGTTTCAATGAAAATATCCTTAAAATAATTGGATACATTGTATAGTTTATAGTTTTGATATGTAAACCGTTGTTGTGCATGTGCGAGGGTATTATAGCGTAGGATATTCGATCTGAAAGCAACCGCCCTTACTCAATGTGTCGCACTTCGCAGAACGGGGAATTTACAACGGGTACCGCACAGGCCCGGCAAAGTATGCGGGGTAAGGCGAATTTTATTACTCATTTTAGGGGATTGGCTGTACGGGTGCAAGGAGTATTTATATGTTTAAATGCTAGCTTCAAACATAACCTTATAAAAGTTTCTCTAATATGGCACTATTACACACTCAATGAAGTCTTACTCTATTTAAAGTTTTATGCTCAATTAAAAATCTCCTTCTAGTTTATGTTTATGCACCGTTATAAAAAAAATATTTGTGCCGGTTATGTGTCCTCTGAGAATTTTAAGTAATGTTGACTATGTAACTACGCATTTATAAAATAAACTAGAAATTCGGAGATCTTTAATAAGCTGATAGCTACTGATTCTTCATTACTGTCACACGCGATTACTGCAAATATTTCTATCTATCAAATATATATATATCTCATAGAGGCTGCCTATATAAATAACCAAATTTTATTTTGTAATTTACAACGTAAGTTTCACACTTAAACATAAATAATAAATAGTTCTGTGAAAGATTATTAGAAAGATAGTTAATCAGGATAACTAAGGTCATCGAAAAGGATAATATAAGAATATGAATGTCATGGGGCCTGTATTTGAATACGTAATTTGAACTAATTTCTCGCCGATGTAAGGAAAATTCAAACTCGTATCTTTTCATTGTTTTTATCGCGTAAATAAAATATATACTAAATTATAAATAAACCGTTACCTGGACACGGCATAGTCCTTTTAAGATAGTTAAACTGTATTCTTTGTAGTACATAATTTATGTAGGAACATGTAAAATAGTACTTGAAAGCGACTTAGCAAAACCTCAAGTACCAAGGTACTACAATTGAAATGCAACATCAAGGTATTGATTCACAACACGTTCGATAAAGTGGTGCATTGATGCCGAACGGCAATTTACCGCTACAGAGAAAAAAGAAAAGTATAACCTAGCTGCAAAATGTAAGCCTACATAGTCTACATAGCCTGATTTTAAATGCTTGCATCGTTTTTTTCGATCCCACAAAGTATAATTTACTATACCAGTGCAAGTTTATTATGTAGATTGTCAGCCATTTGTTTAGCAACAGCTGTCTTTGTACCACGTGATTTAAAGTCAAAACATGTAAACTAATTATTATTAAAATAAATACTTTAAATGTTAACATAGACTTTAATATTTATTACAAAATGTTTATAATCTTATTTTAAATTAATTCGCCTTTACAACTTCCTATTCCAAAAGTTGCAGCTCACTTTAAATGGAGTTTGTTATGAGGAGTTAGTAAACTATATCTTTATAAATAATAAACTATTTCACTAAGCGTAACTGAAAAATAATACTAAAAAAGACATACTATGTTACTTTTGTAATAAATAAATGTTTATAAAAAGTAATTTGCATAGTATCCAAGCGTAAGTAACTTTCGAGGCGCATCAGCTGTTGTAGGTATCAACTGGTGTTTAAATGCAAATTAAATATAATCTTAAGTTATTCTACTGATAAATCTAAGTAAATAACACCAACATTCCCAATGTAAGTTATGCTAATTCACTGTTTCAAAGAAATTTTGTATTGTTCCGCTAGTTTTACATTCACGCAAGGTGTTCGGTAATTATTTTAATAGAATTTAATAGAGATTGAAAGCAATGTACTATAGTGTTTAAATGCTATTAATTAAAGTAATTAAAATTCAATTAAATGCTATATATGTATATTTTTTTTAATTTGTACTTAGACTGCTCCCGGCTCCGCATGGGATATATTAAAATATATATATATATATGTGTACGTTTCGGAGAATTTCTATTTTTTGTTTTACGTATAGATTATACAAGCATTGTATGAAATAACATATACACATATGTATATAAATGGTTGATCTTTGATCTTTTTTCAATTTTATACCTGTCTAAGATCACTCACTCATGCATCTTTTCCAATTGCTTATATAACATTGTGATACTTTGAAATACAATATTATTTAATTGAATCATTAAAAAAAATCAGTGCTGCTACAACCTTTTTAGGTCCGGGCCTCAGGTTTAAAGTCAAATGATTGATAAAAATTATAATAAATACAGTAATCTAATATATCAAATGTTACATAATTGATTCATATAGATAACTTAAAATGTCAGTACAAATGAACGATTCTCAAATGATATTTACTATCAAATAGCGTAGTACAGTTATTTTATAGCCCTTATCAAGTTATCTGTAACGTCCATGCCGATGTTTAATGTAAACAAATATCATCACCGAGCTAATCTGTTACAGAAAAGTTAATTACACTTCATAAACAGGTGATCTTATCATTTGAATATTTCACTCGTGAGTCAGTAAGGTAAAGAATTCGTTCGTATGAATCATCATCTTTTTTGTAACATCTCACCTTATATCAGTTACATGAATGGTCAGTGACGTCAAGGAATAAGAAAAAAAACATCTAGTAGCCTCGTTATATTTTTTACAAATGTATATATTTTTTATTTGATACGAAGAGCGCATAAAAGGCAGCTGTCGCAACCCATGAAGACGCAAGTTTGTGGGGGATTTGCCGGTCTTTAGACGAGTATGTCCTTTTTTAAAAATTGTATTTATGTCATAAATTATTGTCGCCTAAATCATAGAAAATATAAATTATTGGTTGCATTATATTATGTAGTAATACTATGACCTCCATTGGAGTATAATATGATTAAAATAAGATTAATAAAGTTCTATAATACTATTAATATACAATTGTCAACGGGCGAGGCACTTTCACTAACGCGTCTGAAGTATAAATATATACGTCTGAAAGTATACTCGTAGTATCTATACACTTCCGAAAAATAATCGTTATACAATAACAGTGGTCCAAATTCCGAACACGGCCAGTTGCCAAATGACGCCATGACCGTAGATCCGTTACATGATTTCCGAGAAGAAACCGACGCATGCGTCATAAACGTAAGATCAATGTCAACATTATAGTATTGCTCTATCATTCATGACTAATTTCAAATACTATGGGTGTAACCAAATTTATTGATACTATTTTAATAACGCACAGTTGTAAAGTTTCAATTTAAACGAGCTAATCTTTTTATATAGCACGATAAATAGAGAGCGCAAAAAAAACGACAAACATTTGCTTTACTTGTTTAAGCCATCGCGGAATATGATTAAAAGGAGTATTAAGAATATGCATAGCGCTAAATCAACTGCATCATGAGCACACCCCACATACCTGACTTTCACACCATTACGGAACATATCCGAATTAGGTATTACTTAGTTTAATCTATTTCATATTTGTTTACTTTTGTAAATGTTTGCACCTTTTTGTATATATTAAGTATTTTATCTTTGGCTATATGTTTAGTAAACGTGTTATGTTATATATAATTTATTTTAGAACTATGACATCAATTTGTAGTTAATGTTAATATCAACTGTCATATTCTGTCAATGTAAGTTACGTTAACAATATCATCATTCTTCTGTCTGCGATCGTCATATTTTTAATATTCCTCATAAATAATAAAGTTAGATTGACTAAATATGACAATTGACATGAACAAGAACCACAAATTTCGTTTATATTTCATCATAAATCATAGGTATTTGGCCATGCTTGTTAAGCATTCATTTCTATAAATAATATATTCATATAAGCAAATTCACACAATTTAATGTATTGCGTATGTAGGTGAAAGCTTTTTAAAAGCATTTAAATATACGAGTTCTACTTAATACAAATAAAATTAATCATTATGTTTTGAGTGGGCTTTTATCTCTACTAGCTTAACCGTAATTGCCGGCTGGTCTCCAAATCAAAATTTAAATTATACCATGTATCTTTGGTAATGTAAGGCCTAAAAACGCTGTCATTAGCATAATGTAAAACTCTTATCATGGCTGAGGCAGATGTCTGTCCGTGAATGGAACAGGTGCGCACGCGTCGCGTTTTGTATCTTTTTTTCTACAGTTTTGCAATGGCAACCATAGAGTTTTTTTTGGGGTACCCGTATTAATAGATTAGATAGACATTTGTAAAGGTGTGAATGTAATAATGTACTTTTTTACCGATAAATTTTATGTGTCATAAAAGCCCATAGTTTGCCCCAATGA
Organism: Pieris brassicae; assembly: GCF_905147105.1. Lineage (NCBI taxonomy): Eukaryota > Metazoa > Arthropoda > Insecta > Lepidoptera > Pieridae > Pieris > Pieris brassicae. The sequence continues at coordinate 2,960,485 of NC_059666.1, forward strand.
GTTAAGTTAAGCATATTACTTCTTCATTTAAATATATATAAAAATATAGGATGTAGCTAATTTAGTTGTAAGTAATTTATATTGTATTTTTACAATTAAATTTCCTAGACTCTAATGCAGCGCATCACCTCCATTTGGTGACAGCTGTTTATGGAACCAATATGAATTAAAGACCTTCAAGAAGAAAGCAATTCTCAAACAGCCGGCAGCGCACACACGCACCTTCTGGCACCACCTACACTCTCAATGCCAGAGGGCTCGCCAGTGCGTTGCCGGCCTTTCAGTAAAACGATCTTAACTTAAAAGGCCTTACGTCAAATTAGTTCGGAAAGAAATCAGTGGGCAGCTGGCACCACATAATGGTGGAGCGCAGCAAATGCTACCAACACTCAGTTGTGGAACAAAGAACGTCGAAGTGATACAGGTGAAGTTTCGTATGCTTCCTTGATGGCCGATGATGAATCTGAAACTTGCTTGATAACTAACTTAAAGATATAATTACCGCGATAAATATTGAAGCTTGTTCGATTACTGTGCCAATTTTTTATGACTTCCCAAGCGGTAGCTAAATTGATTATCGTTCATAACGTCGAAATAAATATTTGGTTAACATAATACCACCCAATGTGAAAGTTTAATATGGTAAGCAATAATAATAAAGGTAACGGATAAGTGACCTAATCCCTTAAACTTTTTGACTGTTGTTTAATTTATGAACATTATTGACTACTGTTTTTAATTGCTGTTGCAGAAGTACTGATATGAAATATTTATTTTCATTTAGAGATTGTAGTTGACAATAAGGTGATTCCTTCGGTAATAAATATTCGGTGTAATCATCTTCTAGTGCTACTTTATTGCTAAAGGTTGGTTGTTGACGATTGGAATTGCCAAGTATCTAAAAAATCTCCTTCTAATTCTCGGCGGAAGCGATGCCAGGTCACCCCCGTACGTTAAGTAACCACGACTTCTTCCTTCTATCAGCCTGTCTCTTGCCTTAAATTTTATCCATTATTATAAACTGCAACGAGGCGTATCGATGATGATGCAAAATTTGTCCGAGGTATGCGCTTTTCGTATTTTAAGTCTGCATAAACTTTCGTGTCGTCTCGATTCCTTCAAAGACTTTAATTCGTCACTATTTGGATCCAACCGTTGCAAGATACGGTAACACTACATCTTCGACTAGAACCTTCGAGGCGTCTTTTTATGTCTTCTTTGTTCGTGTGTAATTAACGTTTCTTACTACTACTACAGTTTTTCCACAAATCTTTCGAGTCTAAATACGTATATTCGGTGACAGCTGCGGTATTTTGCATTTTTTGCGAGACCCCGAATCGTTGCAGTAATTTAAAAATGCACCTGTGTTTACCTGAGTGGTAAGTTTTATTACCGATATATAGGGGACATGCTTTGAATAGAACATCCTAATTTGAATTTTGTTTATTTTATTCGTTTCTAACCGGTTTAAGTATGATTTGTTTTGAGACCACAAGTTTGCGCTGGCTAATCTGTTGTCAAGTGATCTTTAATATTATCAACTATGTCATTAAGAGTAAATTCTTTTACTACTATATGCCTTAATTTCGAAGTCATACTGCTTCTAAAATGTAAACCAGAACAAAACAGTAAGAAAGTCAGTGCCCCAAGACAGCTACCTTGCTCGAGACCCGTTTAATATCATATGGGAATGGTATTAATTAGATCTCGCTTTTCACGTGTCCATTATATTCGATTGTCAATTTTTGCCACAAAATATTTTACACCGGACCTCTACGGGCTCCTAACAACAATGATACGTATACCGGACGAGGATGTGTCTCCGTTATCAGCCAAACTGCCAGCGGTCTGCAATCACGCGCTTATTTTGTGCACAATTCGTATCTATATTGAATACGAATATCATATTGAATGACCTTAAATTTGCCCAATTATATTATTGTTATTTTTAAGTTGTAATGAATAACAATTACTGTGCGTGAGATTTAAATCAAATTGATTTCTATAACTAGACCAAAATTTATCCATCGATTTTGTGAATAAAACGTTGAAACTTGGGAATTTACTACTTTTAAGTTGTAAATACAAGACACATTATTTTTTTAATTTCTTCAGAGTTCGTTGATTAACTCTAGATGACAAACAAGGTACTGTATGTAAAGCAGGAAGAACTCGAAGTGCTAATCTGGTTGGCTGTTGTCCTATGATGGTAAAACTTTGGGGGCCTCATAGAATGTTATGCCAATTTTACTCAAAAGACTTTAAAAGTAATCCCCTGTCAAAAACTCTTGGGAACTTAATATGTGGTTCTATGATTTGACTATACTACATAGCTTTAAATGTGTCATGTTTCCTTCCTTCCTCATAATTGGTGAAACATTAAATTCTGTCGCGTAGTTTAATGTTGTGGTAGATAGTAGTGAGGGACTAGTGGCTTCAGATTGCGACTCATCCTTGAAGTCATAGATTGGAATCTTGGACGTGGACCAATAGATTTATCTATAAATTTGCTAACTTAACACTCGCACTTATGGTAAAGGAAAACAATGTGACGAAACCGGTATGCCTCACAAAAAGTAGTGATTATCTATTTGCCTATTAGAAAAAACAAATGATGACGAAACTGATACAGAATTCTGAGTCCAGAACCAAGTGTCGTAACGCCACGGGGTTAACTGTAGAGGTATCATTCATGGTCGAGGCATGACTTCTGTGTGTAAAACCTAACCATCTTTTTGACATATCGAAGTCATGCGTAGTCCTAAAACTAGACTCTAAATCACCCTAAGGGTATAGACTGAAACTGTATAGAGAAGGAAAATATAAGTCTACGGTCATATAATAGTAACATTCAAACAAAAATTACAAATGAACAGTTATAATGACCAATTGACTGTGAACTAATAACACAGGAAGTCACACCATATTGAGATGTAATTACGAAATGAACTTATTATTATACACGATGCTCTCTATTCGAAACCAGCCAAATTTCATTATAATTTTTGGAGTCATTAAAGTTATTGTGTTATTTTTTCGATGGATTTTTATTAATTCTCAAGATTGTTAGTAGTAGTATTATATCATGTGTGAGTGTGTTCCATTGATCTGCATCAAATGTATCGACATGGCGTAATTACTTTCATATTTTTATATAAAATATAAATATTAGCATAGCTTAAAAGCTACTATTTTTAAATTAAACTCGCTATTCGTTGCTTAAGAAGCATTTGTTAAGATAATGTTCAAAGTAGATTAATCTAAACAATATACGCCATTTCTGAGAAGTTCCAAGATTTTTTATGAAGATATTACGTAAGTTGTTTATTTAGTTTGTATCCTTCTGTTTTGCATTCGACTATAGCTGGTTCGGCACTCCATACCGCATCACCACGTTCATATATTTTAAAACATCACTGTACACGTCTGCTTGTGCTTTTGAGTATAAGTCCATATAAAAATAATTCAAGAAAAGCTTTTATAAATATATATACTGTAGGCTTTATGAACAACATCTGACAGTTTCATAAACGTTGATTTGTATCTAAATTTAGACCTTCAATTTTTTATTATTATTGTTCAATATTAACATGTACATAATTACCAATATAGCTTCGTTTCGTTTTACACATGTTAGTAAAAATCTAATCATAAACCCCATCCTGCACGCTTAGTAAATTAATTGGTGTGGTCCAAATTGTGTAATAAATGAGGTTAACACGTGGTTAGGATATTGACCTCAACCCCCGCACGTGATTAAACATTGTTTAAACCATTATTTTATTCGTTTTAAACGGCTTGTAATCTATACTATACATAATATAAATCAAAGTTGCTGTAGGCGGTTAAAATAATGCAATGACTTTCAATGCTTTTTTGATCATTAGAGATTATTCGAAAAGGTTTATGTAGGTTATATTATAGTACAGAATATGTAATAGATAGTACCTACTCAATGACTCCATATTTTATCACATTGGACCTGTGTCTAAGGAATAAGAATGGGAAACATAATTATTATTCTTATATTTTCGCTATCAAACTTGGGGTATTCCAGTTTTCTTGATTAGATAAGTATGATGATGCGAAAATCAGTTATTGGTAGATTATAGTTTAGCAAACGAAAGGATAATAAATCGCAAAATAATTTATATGTACATTGGCCATAGGGCAAGTGGTTTCAGCGTGCAACTCTCATCCCTGAGGTCGTAGGTTCGAACCTCGGCTATGCACTAATAGAGTTTCTTTCTATGTGTCCATTTAACCCCCTTTTTTTCGTCAGGAAATGCTTTTACGCATGTCCCTACGGTATTTTACACCAGCAGGGATTATGTGGGACTCAGACTTAATAAACCCTACCCACTAAAACCTGACGGATGACTTCAGCTCGCCAAAGGGCGACGGCAGGTAACGGCTGAGCACTATCCTTACCCCCGCCAAACGCGAACGTCACAATATAGCTTCGTTTCGTACACTACACCATGACTCCTCTCACGCACAAATCTTCCAAATCTTAACCATTTAACACCCGCTCGAACGGTGAAGGAAAACCTCGTGAGGAAACCGGTTTGCCGGAATCGGAAACAGATACTGAAATCTGAAGCTTAGACCCAAAAAAAATGTAGGTAGCGCCACTAATTTAATTTGATTCATGTCTTCAAATATATTTCCGTGCAGCACAGCAATACGTGCTGTATCTATTAATTCACAGATATCTTTATCTAGACGATATAAAAAAGAATTTTAAAGCGATTCCGTAGATGCACGTAATCTATATGTAATTAATATACAACATATTTTATAAAGTTAACTTAAACTAGTTTTCTTTCAGGGAAGAGAAATCTTACTATTAATTTAATTTACACCAAGAGTGAAGTAACGTAGTTTCATCATTTGCATTATTAACTATAAATCTTTGCTAATAAATAGATTTTTTTGCAATATCAAATATACCCCAAAATACTTGTATCATGGTTTGAAATCTTTTTATGCACAATTTCTATACATTTGTTCGTCTAGAGGAGGGCTAGAGTTCACATTTGTCTGCTGCCTTGAAATATATAAATAAGGCTTTTCTGTTTGCGATGCACCTGCAATTCAAAGGCTTTTCCCCGTTGAAGGGCGTTTCAAGGGATTTAAAGGAATCAGCCACGCGCGCTAATACCTATCAGAGAACTGGTGCAATAGAGACAAGGGCAAATTTCACGCATTTCTGGTTTTCAAGAGCGAGGCACTATGGGGCTTTTGAAGCTTTAATTGGATGAAATTTATCTTAAAATTGCCAAAAACATGACTTAAAAGCGCATTTCATATAACATTCATTGGGACATCAAGCTTACACAAATTTGCATGCAAAATCGTTTTTGCTTATAGGAGCCGGTCCCAACGAATAACTTGCTCAGTTATTCGACATGTTTAGTACTAAGTAGGATTGATTCGTTGATACGAAAGCAATAAAAAAATAGTATTTTGTCCAGTCATTATTCCTAGTAGGACTGGAAGCGGAAGTTCCATGTTAAATTGTATAACATGAACAGTAGGTATTGTACAAAAATTACACATTAAATAATATGCAATAACACTCACCGTTAAACATTGGAATCATTGTTCATTGTTATTAAAGGGAACAATGAATGCGTGAAAATGCTTGGGCCATCGTCCCTAAGAGTCATTCGAGTGCCCGTTTTAGTTCACCAGGGTCTGCTTGCTCACTTGATGTAGTATATAAATTATATTCGGATGATAATATTATGGTATACACAATAAAGAGCAAATGATAATATTGTGGCTAATAAATTAAGAATAACAATATTGAACTAGGATGAGCGGGGAATTCTTGAAATCTAGATATGTATTAACTAAATTATATATAAATTAAATATTTTAAGGAATGTATAATTAAGTTTGTTATGAAAGAGCTGGAAACCCTGACACAGGTATTTTTTACTTAAAAGGGTTCCCAAATCTTACACATTGTAATGCAATTACTTAAAATAAATAAACATATTTTTTATTATTATTATTATTTATAAATTATGCTACCGAGGCAAAATTTATCTCCGGTTATATGTTATCGGAAACAAGTTCAAAATAGATAAAAAATATAAATAATGCTGGTTTAGATTAGCATCTATAAATATACAATTCTAATGTCTGAGTGTAACGAAACTTCTCCGCTTTACCGAATTTTATTATTTTGTGTAATATACACAAAATAATAAAATTAAATCGGCAGATTGTAAAATATATACATCGCTTAAGTTTCACTAACCTCCATTTTTTAATAGCGATATTAGTCCTTCTCTAATAATACATATATGTCAATACTAAACTGATAGGCCATATAGTATAATATTATATATGTGGCGAATACCTCAATAGAAAGTAATCCTACAGCTAACCTAAAATAATATAACAAAAAACATTAACACTAACCTTAATAAATAATAACTAAAATATATTATTAAAAGAAGTACCTTTTGGCAAGGTTTCGAAAATACTGGCAGCGTTGCCTTGAATAGCTAGACTAATTCTATGCTGTACCTCAGCAATAGAATATATTCCTATGTATATCCATAAATAACGTGAAGTAGTTTTTCGAAATATAACATTTATTTGCTGCCTCTAAGTGTTTTATTGTAACATCATACCGCTCTCCATAAAAACTGAAACCGCTACATTAACAAAGCTTTAAAATGTATAATGGAATGTAGCTATTTTCAATAACCTGAAAAACAAATCGTACCATACAGCTCAGTGAACACGACATTATTCTTATAAAATAATTATCTTTTTAGTATCACGTAACTATTATACGAGATATCATTTATTATGAAACAAGTAAAAACACATACTGAACAATTAATTTACAAATTATAACATATGAAGTCAAGAATGCACATTAATAACCCTTTTTACGTTTGAAAAGATTCTTGTAATACTAAAATTTGTTGCCTTACAAGGCCCAACGAGCGGTAAGCATTTACAATAATAAAACATTCGGTTGAACCAAAATCTCAGTAACTATTTGAATTTAAAACACTTATGTTGGATAGTCGACATCGTACTATAAATTACCTGAATAACCACCAATCAACCGCTCTAGTGCAACGCGAAAGTCGAAACAATGGCGATTCGTTTTATTGTGATTGGTCTGAAGACGGATTAGAGTAAACATGCGATGACAAAGACTTATGAAAACGAAACTCGGCTGTTTTGTTTAAGATTACCCTGTGTTAGAGGTAGGTATGCTGCTATTGAAACACTACTTGTTAATTAAAATTCCACACAAAAATGCCTGGATAACAATCCCTATTACAAAAGTACAGCTTGTTTATAGAGCTCTCTAATAAATACATATTAACTTATTCTTTAAATTATCAACTTTTGTTTTCCAAGAATCATTATATACTTGTATAATGTATATGCTTATCGTGGCATGTTTCAAATGTAATATGTTAAAAGCAAAAAGGTCGCATGCCTGTTGAAGACTTCATTATCATGAAAGGGTTGTAAATTAACTAACATTTCGTTGTCGACTTGGGTATTTAATTTAGAAATTCACACTAACCGCTATATTTTTAAAAGTAAACCAGTTTTGAATCACTGGATTCCTAAATTTGACTCGTATAAATTTTATTTAGCTTTTTATTACGTTTTTTATGTCCAATACATATACGTATATTGTAGGAGTACCATTTTAAAAATAAAACAGGCAGTAAATTGCGTTCCGGCCTTTTAGGAGACTTAAGTACTTTTAGCTAATTAAATATAATCATATAAATAAAATATAATAAGCCTTTGTTAGCACGTAGTCTTCTTTATTATTTCATACTTTATTTACTATAACAAAAACAACTACTAATTTTGCGTCTCGACGAAGGCATCCTTAAAATGTCTTTATGTTGTCCTTTGCTAGTCTATACTCTATACCATTCTACCCCGGGTAAAACTGTTATGTCGACCTCCCAACGGCTCACCTGCCCTCTTTACTGCTCTTTCCATTCTGAACTATTCTCTTATTCTCCTATATTCTCCTTCGTCCATTTTGTCCTTATCTTACCATGTCCCACCAATTACCATTTCAATCTTTTACATTAATTTGAGCGTATTTTTCCTTTCTACTTATCTTATTTTGTAATATCATGCAAAGTTCCTTGCATTTCAGTTGTAGGCGCCCTATCCACTTGCATCTGTAATACGATACGATTTAATAGCTTGTACCATTTGATTTATTGCGCTGTTATCATTTCCTATTACTTATGTATTGACTATAACTGATAACGGGTTATTTACCTTCTCAAATTGTAGTCGATGTTTTTATGATCATATCTTAAATACATTTATAACAGACATTCTTGGATTGGTATGGTATATAAAGAGTTTTGGTTATAAATTTAGTTCTGACCCGCAGACCAATTCGTTCAATTACGTTCAAATACTAAATTCACTTTTCGAGGCTTGTTCCCTTGGCGTTGCGTAGAGATGTGGGGTTTCTCTGCAACCTCTGCGTCTAATACGAAATTACACTCGTATAATCTATATGTACGGCGTTCCACAAGTAAACGATTTTTAAGGCAGTTTTTGTTGCGCACGACCATTATTTGCAATCAACCTGCCTTTATACCAGTAAGCCTCCTGCTCGTTTGCCCCTGTTATAATAAAAAAAGTGTTAGATATAGAAGGTACGTCATTTAGGAGAAAGTATTCCTTTTCTAGGGTGTATCTTATTGTTTGAAACTGTAAATTTTAATACCTTTTCGTGTTTGTTTAAATCACCTAAAAAGATAATACCTTCCTATAATAAATGTATGTATAGCACTATAAATTGAAGAAATTTTTTAATTAGATTAAATAACGATCGCAACGTATACAACGTTATAAACGCTACCTGAGCCTTACCAACGAGTGCTTTAGACTTATTTAAAAAGTGGGATTCACCAGTTTTTATCAATTTATTACTTTATTATTACAGATGTATTATTGCGGGCATTAAGGTGTGACGAACGGTGTAGGGTAATAGGAAGTCTCGCGTGATACCGCGCTAAGTATGCAAATACACGGTCAGTGGTAACACGAACTGAGACGATTTATCCTATTTACACAATGTAAGATTGCCTTGAATACGCCTACATTGATTATGGTTTAGAAACGGCTATTGCCGTGTTTAATGTCCATTGGTAAATATGTGTGAGCGAGAGACTTTTAAACCTGAGTCGTTGATATCCCGAAGTGCATGATAGATTTTTTTTATTCTACGTTCATGTGGTGATGGTTAATATGAGAAAGCCGGCAGCCTAACTATTTTTTATGTAAACCTAAAGTAACACGTGAGGTGAGGGCGCTCTAGCAATCTTGCATTGAGTTTGCGCGAAGTACTCTTTTGAACTAATGGGCTGGTTATGAAAAATTCGTTTTGTTACAAATAAAAAATACAGCTGATATAAACAACTGTGGTCGTGCTTAGGATGATTCTCTAATCTTACCCTTAGTCGCGAGCTTAGAGTCTTATAAGTCGCCAGTGTGACAACTGGCATTTTATATTTTATCCCCGTGATTGGTGTATAAACTTTAGCATCATTACGTTAATTATTAGTGCGCATCCATATTACTAAAACATTAACGTTTGTATAATCTAAGAAAGATTGTGTTTTGGTATTGGCACTATACATAGAATGGTACGGTAAAACAGAAGATCTGCCTCAAGTCAAGACTGCTGTGGTCTCGTGTCATTATGTGCACATGACAGTTGACAGTCACGGACGTCAGTGCTCATGAGTGTGGTTGACACATGAAAGCGCGGGCCGATATAGACCGTAAATGAAAAGAGCATAGAATAAACTTTCGATTACCTTCAAAGTTCTATGCGTCTGCGTCCCGTGGTTTGGTAATAAAATTTATTTATTTTCATGTATATGAATGCGCTATTATGATTCTAGAAAGAAGTTAATCGTTTTGTCTTTTGTTAACATAGCTTTTACACATTGAAAGAAAACACTTTTTAACCGGATTAAAGCTATTTGTATTATTATAAACTTAATAATTATTTACATAATTTTAAATTTAAATGTCAAAAGTATCACACATTCAACACCTTTTGTCTTCAGGCACCGTGACCACGCACGCTGTAAAGCAAGCGAAACGTCGGAAAAAATTACATTTTATATTATGTCAATAATTATAATAATACAAATAGCTTTAATCCGGTTAAAAAAGTGTTTTCTTTCAAGAAGTTAATCATGATTTTACGTACTAGCGGTGACTAAAAATCTTATAAACAGAACAAAATTAATCTCATTAGATGTCAAAGGAAAAAATCTAAAGAGTTCTCACAAAGAAATGTCAGTCGGGTATAATGGTTAATTTAAAACTATACCAGGAATTCTATTTCAGCTAAAATAAAGGACAAAGTAATGAAAATTACGCAGCTCTGAAAATTTTGCTAGTAGGTACTCTAATTACCTGAAATATGCACTTATGAATTTTGCTTGTTATTATTTATCATACAATGAAGTATGTTGTGTGAAGTAGTTGCCATATTTAACTATAAACTGACTTTTTTAAAACTTTATCACACTACCTAGAAAAGGTCCCCTTACTACAGCTGTTACAATAATAATACTTCAATGAAGCCAAGTCGAGTAGGGTACCTTCAAAACTTAATCGGCTAATTCATTTGTAATCGAATCTCGGAACTTCAGGTTAAACGCTAGTAATTAACCTAGCGTTGACTAAACCACATAAACGGTATGTATAATAATAGTAAATTATTTACTTACATACATCACGTTGTCACACGAACAAGAGAAACATGGCAATTTTACGTTCCAGTTATGTACGGGCTTATATTAAAAACCGTTATTAGTTTACTATAATTACCTCTTACTGATTAAAGTGAAATCGCCCGAGGGACAAACACGTCTATGCGTCTTAAGAAACTGTCCCAAACGGAATACATTGCTGTTTTTTCGTCCAATTTTGAAGCATTTTAACCTAGTTACTTAATACATATATATAAAATTCCCATACTCCTCCGAAACGGCTCGACCGGTGCATATGAATTTTTTTATGCATATTCAGGAAGTCTGAGAATCGGCTGCTATGTATTTTTCAAACCTCTTAAGTTATAAGGGGTGTTAAAAATTTATTTTTTATTTTTTACACAATTTTTTTTGTTTGTCTTTTTTTATTATGATACAGCATAAAAAATACGTACAACCCTAAATTGTCACCCCTCTACGATCAACCCCTTTTTTATTATAGTAGATAGGTTATTTTTATTGAACTAAATAAATCTTTCCTGAAAATAATATACATGGCAACACGACGTATGCCAGGTCAGTAACAATATATAATAACATTATGTATTTTATAGTTGTTGATGACAGTTAAAAAGTCATTGGTAACGTATGCATCATAATATACCAATTTGATTGATAAATATATGCAAAACGGCTAAATATGAAGTACCGGAATTATCTTGAAGATCTTGAAGACCCTGAGCCTTAATAATTTATTCATGTTCAGATACGATAACTCGTTACAATGTACACCTTTCATCCACTTGTTGAGAGTTTGAATTTCGAACACCTGCTGCATAATTTATAAAATGAACCAATCTGGATAACATTTTTTAGTCAATAATAATAACAACCCTATATCTTGGCTTCAGATTGCATTCGTTGCTTTTTGTTTTTTTATTAACAAGTAGGTGATTCGCCTTCTATACCTGATACATGTGTGCTGTACTCAAGATGTTTTTCTTATATTTTGAGTTAAGTTACAATATAAACCACACTAATGATTACTACTACCCGCTACTTACGCGTTTTCCAATATTCTGTAATCTATGTCTATATAATAATCTATGTTTATAATAGAATAATCTCTTACGATATAAAAATACTAATACGATTTAATTTGTTTTGTTACAGTGGCACTCATATGACCTGGTGATTGCTTAGCCGTCTGCATCAGCTCACCTATAAGGTTTGATATTTCTTTACTCATGTACATTTTATCTAACAACGATTAGAATTATTAAAAAAACATTTTTGTACAGTACGTATTGCCTGTTTAAGTAATTTTATTCTAAGATCCGAGATTGGAATCTCATAAAGTTGTTTTTGTTCAGCCATCACAGGACTTATTAGTTAATAAAGCAAAAAAAAAATACAGATGCAAAATGTGTAAGCCACAAGATAAATTTCCTGAAATATTTTTTTTTATTACTAAAAAATATCAAATTTGTATCATTGAATACATTGTAGAACTTTATGGAGTCATTAAGTTGCCATATTTAACTATAAACTGACTTTTTTAAACTTACCTCACTACCTTGACTTAGCTACAGCTGTTACAATAATGATACTTAACTTAAGCCAAATCGAGTCTTAGATACCTTCAAATCTGAACCGGTTAACATTTCACTGGTACTCTAGGAACTTTAGGTTCAACGCTTATATATAAAAAATATCAAAAAAAAATTATATTCAACAATTCAAACAAAAATTGAATTCTTTATAGCAAGATTCTTCCAAATTATTTAAGTAATGTTAAAACTTTAATAAAGTTTTGCATATATTCAGTATAAATAAAACTACGTACACCTAGCATTGCTTGTCGCAGGGAAGTTTTTGAAATGAAAAATATTGTTGCGGTTTGGAAGGGTTGAGAATGCACCTGGCAGGTTATTGTTAACTTGAGATGTAGAAAACGTGGGGTTTCGTCCTTATATTTTAGTACTAATATTATTGCTATTTATATTTAAAAACTTTACGTACATATACATAATATCGCGTATGATAATTCGTCATATACTTCGATAATATCTTTGTAGAGTTCTAGGGGTTTTAACTGCCGTTAGTAAGATTAATCCTACTTACTTTAACATATATACGATTACATTATATACACATTATATTTATATGTAAACGTTAAAGTCCACATTACAATAGACAAGAACTGTAACTTATATAAGATGCGATGTTGCTGCGACAATTTATACAAAAATTAATTATCGGTTGAAACTATTCTACAAATTTGCATCTAAATTATGATGGCTACGTATCCTTTATGTTTCGTAGAAACAAATCCTCACAAATCCTCGGTTAAAACACAATTATCCATGGCAACGATGCATGGTACTGTATAATGTTTTTGTATAAGTTTTCGATACGAATATGCATCTTACCATCAATAATAATAGAAAACCATCTAAGCACAACTTATGGTCACGTAAGTACAGATAGCATAAATCCGTGTATTAATTTTGAAACTTGACTTACGCTTACGCTAAGTATGACTCTCGTGTGTCAAAAACATATTGTATTTAATTATACCGGAGTCTCGTTTCGGGAATTGCCAAATCCGGGGAAATCAGTTGGCCTCTCGGACATTGCTACAATGATACTAAATTAGTCATATAGTACAAAAATAACTTAAACAATAAAGTGAAATTTGGCAATACATAATATAATAATACGTAATTAAATAAATATGGTAATGTAATAATATATAAAAATACGTAATTGAAAAATAATTAAAACGCTCCATTCGTGTAAACAGTGGCTGATAGAGTGTTAAGCTTAATTAGATTATGATCTTCTAATGGTTTTATAGTGCGTGAGATGCCGCGTATAAATTACAACCAGTTAGTCATAATCGAATAATGATTTGATTACTCGGTCGTGATATTAAATTTCAATTCCTATTTATTTACATTTCTGATTGAGGAAGATACGTTCATTAAAATTAATACAATTTATGGATTCTAAAGTTATGGATAGATTAGCTGCTAAGTTTTGACATTTCTCCATTTATGTCTTTAATCACTGTCATATTTGCGTTCGCTATTGTTCGTACGTTATTGTTTTTTAGATCCTAATTTATTGAGATTCGGATTACCCTTTCGTATATTCATACGAAAGGGTAATCCGTCCTCAATGTCGTCCAATTAGTGATTTTGTAATGGAAAATTAATACAATACAACAGTCCAACTTAGTTAGTGGTTAGTGCCCCATGATTTAAGAAAGCTGATAGTAATAAAGTTGAGCTTTTGAAAGTGTGATACACTTTTCAAAATATTTACTTAATACGTATAAATAATCCGATACTCTTAGCACAGATTTATGTAAAAGAAATGAAATATATATCAGTGTTAATATTGTGTTGTATTGATGTGCTGTACAGATTTAATATAAAAAAATGTGTGCGTGTAGTAGCATTGTACACACATAAGAAATGAAACTTCTTTATGACCTTATTTTTTGAAAAATGATCTACTATATGCAACTTTACAAATTAGTTAAATAAAGTTAAATTAGGTTAAGTTTCACAAAAGGCTTTTATTATCATAGACATGAATACAAATAATACAATTATTTCATTTTATCTTATTACTACTAAGATTATTACAGACTTTCATTAATTGTAATAGAATTATTAGTAACATTGTTATCGTTATTATATATTTTTGTTAATAATGGCTTCGAATCTCTTCGTATCAACCGTGGTGGACAAGGAAAATATGGCGAGTGACGGTAAATTTTTTTCCAACGCCGATAAAGAAATTTCAATTAAAAAATAATATTTAATCACCTCTTGCTGTGTTATTGCACGCTTTTAAATTATTTATTACTATTTTAATTAGTGTAATGAATGTATCAATTAATTGGTCTACTTTATATATCGAGAATTGTATATGGGTCGGACTTAGGACACTCTTTATACTGTATATGTTCGTAACCTTGATTCAATTTCCGCCAAAATTCAAGTTCAAGGGCGATACCCTTCGATCCGTTTGATGTAAACCTCTGGCTAGAAGGGTTTAAAAGATTTAACTTGTTTCAAGATAAGAGAGATTCGACGGGCTCAGTAAAGGACTACGTTCGTATGACATATATATATGTATATTTATGAAGGTGTTTTTCGTCTAGATTAAAATGGTATATTCTTATGACGATAGACATTTGGACGATGTTTGCTTTAAGGAAGTTATAAAGTTCTTCATAGTAATAAAAATGATTTGATGTTCGGTTTGGAAACTAGAGAATGGCTGAACCGACTTGGCTAATATTGATCTATGAATATGTTTATGTAAACCTATGAATAAAATAAAATATAAATAGAAGATTGAATTGTACATGTTGCTGAGGTTTTTATTGGCGTGCGTTTATCTTTAATTTGCAAAAGTCTTAGACCGAGTTTGATGATTTTTTGTGTGTTTAAGTGGATTCGGTAATCGTTTAGATTTACAATTATTTGTTTTTATTATTTAAGACCTGGGTACGTCGATCGGGTCCGCGCGACTAATTAAAAAGCAGTGGCGCTACAGCCCTTGGTTTTAGATGTAGTTATCTGTTTATGGTATTTTTGAATCTAAGCCATGACGATTTCTTTACGACTTTTACCTTTACCGTACGAGCGAGAGTTAAATGCGCACATAGGCAGAAAGTCCAATAGTGCACAACCGGGGTTCGAACCTACGATCTCAGGGAGAACTAAACTACTAGGCCAACAAGCTATATATATTATGTTTATGCTAACATATATAAAACGTATTGTTTTTATTTATACCAGTATTTTCATAATGTAATTTGTGCCATAAAAAGTTTTTACTAATTTTACTCTGAAAATTAGTACCTTAAATATTTTAATATGGCTTATATTGATATCTGAATGTAATTTATCGAATTAGTTTTCTTTAGGCTTGATTTTGCGGGTCGGAATGGGTAAGTTTGTGCAAAGTAGTTTATAAATAGAACGAGAATTCCTTACAATTTGCCAGCAGACAAGGTCTTCGTATCATGTTTCAGGAGTATACTTAAGATAACATTTCCGTTACAAAGGTATCCTTATGGCCTTGATTTAAGGCTTTACGACGCATAAAAATTGTTAACATTTGATTAGGGAAGGGTTGTAAGTGGGCAAGTAGCTCTTAAAAAAATAATTTAGCTATACAAACGTTTCTAAACGAAATATGTTTCTAGGGTCTTTAAATATTTGAGTATTTGTCTAGTAAAATTATAAAAGACTTTCATTATTTATTAATGATTTATCCACATCATTAATTATTACGCCAACAAACATCACACCCGAATTCAAACGAACGACATGCCCTGAACATGTATTTTTACTATTTACAATATGTAACTCCCATATTAACATAAATTTATATGTTTAATCATTTTATTGACGGGTAGTTACAGTTACACATACACTAAATCGAGGGTACTTCGACACGCATGAATTTCATTGTATCCTAAACTTTTGATTCAATGATACGAAGGCTCACTTCAAGAGCAAAGATAATTTTTCCCAGCAAAGGAAATAGGCTCTATAAGAAAAAGACGCTAGAAGAAGAAAGAAGACTAATAGCTTTTCATTTACGGAAATCTCACTTTAAAACACGTTAACAACGCGTCGTAAAGCGTACATTTAAACGGTCGTTAGGTGTCACAAAGTTTAGCCCTACAACATTTGAATACAATGCTTTCTATAATAAAAGAAGGCAATTACATATGACTTTCTCTGAGACATCAATCATTGCGCTCATAATACGAGAGAATAGCAAAATATAGTGAAACGTATGTACAGTTGTCACCGTTGTTCTCCGTACTTCGTGCTGATAGGATTACTGGTATTCCGTGTGTACTTTTAAGTTTGCAAGCAGAATTCCACGTCTATAGTAATCTATGGTATTTTGCAAGCTCACTTAAAAGCTAGGTGTATAAAACTTGTACAAATAGGACCATCATTATAAATAAATATTTCTAGTCGATATATCTATGCTATGTAAATAATACATTGAAAGCTTTTTTGTACTCTTCCTTTCTCGTCTCATTCATTATTGACAATACATAATTAAAAAAAACTGGTATATGCCTCAGATTTATGCATCTGTTTCATAATCACTTGTCTATGTAATCGGCAAGTAGTTGATCAGCATCCAGTGCCTTACACACCGTCGACTTTTTGGATGTAAAGCAAGACTTTTCCTCGCGTTGTTTTCCTTGAACGTTGGAGCGAATGTTAAATGCGCACATAGACATAAAACCCATTGATGCACAGCCGGGGACCGAACCTATGACCTCAGGAATCGAAGGAAATGAAGGACACTTACTCAGTCAATATTAAAATATGTTTTAATATTATAAAACTTCTCTTGTAACTATGTACCGTAATAATTAAACTAAACGTTTAGTCTTATTACTGATTCCCATATGTATTTTATATATACCTTTTAAGCATTATATTTGCATTCGTTTTTTACAACTTGTGTTAAATACATAGACTATAGAAAAATTGCTTTTTGTTTTGTGCAGAAGTCGATGTGGAATAATTGAAAGAGCTGTTAATGGTCGTTAAATGCACAGACTAGAGGGATTTGTTTTTTTGTAGGAGGTGTTAATGGTCTAATTGTACCTTTAAAGACATGTTCCAAATTTGATATTTAAAAATAAATTGCATGTACAAACGTGAAGGGAAGTCTGAAAATGTGTTAAAACCTAATTAGACGATGCAATCGAAATGCAATTCACGCAATGAAACTGTATATGGGAAACCCTTTCCCTACCTCGTTCCCTATTTCAATCTATATGTACATTATAAACTAGATTTCTCGGTACCCTAGTGCAAAGCAATACATGAACTGTGTGTATGTTTCGCAGAAAAATACAAGTACTGACGGGATTTCTTGGTCTGCATTTTTTCACATTCGATATTCCCATATAACAAAATCCAATACATTCGTGACTTATGGCAGCCAGAATATCCACTTATTATATAATGACTAATTTTATTTCATTTACTAATTTGAATTTGACCTTTCCGAATTACAAGACGGTTTGTCTCGAAATTCTCAAATCATCTCTAAAATTCAAGTTGTTCATGATTAAACTGTGATACAGAATGAATGTAACTTAACGTAGACGTTTTTGTACGTAAGCATAATACTAAGAAAAGCTTCTAATATTTTTCTTCTATACTTGATGTTTTAATAAGTAAAATTAACTGTTTTAAAAATAAAATGTAAAATTTAAATCTGTATTTCTATCTAATATCGTATTTTAATAAGATTAATATATATTTTCTTAAAGATTGTTTGATTTTCTACAGGATATTTTGAAGGCGAACCTTGTGTTTTTAACCTTGCAAATAAATACTGTATATCAACTTTATCTAGTCTCGACGTCTCCGTGTCTTACCCCCAGATTTAGGGTTGAAACTAAGTGTTGAGTGTGAATGTCAAAACTTGAATTTGTCATACATGTTAGGTCTCTCTGAATCTAACCCTAAGAGGTGTTTTGGGTAGGAGAGAAATAAGTCTTACTATCATGGTATAATAGACAGAACAGAAGACAATGACTGAACCCTTTTTTCATTTTTGGTACATAGAACCAGCCAAGATATATTGTGTATTAACATTTCATCGTAGCGTCGCACAAACGCCAGAAAATTTTCATTTGCAATTTTCATATTGTTGCGTTACCATATATATGCTCTCAATTTGGATTGTATAATTACAACACCAAAACACAATTTTTTATTACCTAGTAAATAATTCGTTGATGTCAGAAAATGCCTACTGAAACATAGACTGTGGGTTATATGAGAATCTTTCAATGTATTTAAGTAATATTTGGGCAATTCGTGCTCCTTTTATAAGAAACTTACGATCTAAATATAAATCCGAAATAGTTAACTACATGTATTTCATATGACATTCAGGACACGTCACAGAGTTCAAAAACCCCAACAAGAATAACACACGGTTCCGGTGTTTTTAAATGAGTGTCTTTGAACGTAATAGCGGAATAACGAATTTTTAATAGTTATTTATATGCTCGGGTGCATATGCAAATTATTTTATCATTATTATCAATGTTTCTGTGGCGTAATTGTTAAATTTAACAAAAACGTAATTCTTAAAATTTGGTTTTAAATTTAAATTTATTTGTTTCAGATAATGCGTGAGATGAAATCATAGTCACAAAGGCAGCCAAACCGAGTAAGTTTTGTTATGCCAACCAAGATAAGGACGCGTCTTTAAATAATAAAACTAATATTTTTGTAATTCAACGTCTCATTTATTGTACTTTTACGCTTACGCGATGCGGCGATTCAATAAGGACAGGTGCTCTCCAATAGGTCACATCTCACTGACATCAGGTGGCAATTGTGCCCAACGTCTCTGTTCAGTTCTGTATAAAAAATGTGTGCGTGTACTAGTGTACACACGAAAGAAGTGAAACTTTTTTATGACCTTATTTTTAGGAAAATTATTCTCCTATATCCAACTTTACAGAAATTGGTTAAATAAAGTTAAATTAGATAAAGTTTAACAAAAGGCTTTTATTATCATCAACATGAATACAAATAATACAATTATTTCATTTTACCTCATTACTACTAAGATTATTACAGAATTTCATTAATTGTAATAGAATTATTACTATCATTGTTATCGTTATTATATATTTTTGTTATTAATGGTTTATGGTAACTGAAATATGAAATCTATTATTTACATTTCACAAAATTTAGTAACCGAGTAAAAACTGCATTTTAGTACCGGATCTTGTCAAATAATTACCAAAATCACACTCAACTATTATAAAGAGATATCAAAAGAAAAGAAACGCTTGCAAATGCAATATTTTTCGATTTTTTATATGTATTCTGTGAAATAAAAATGTTAAAAAATATTTTGAGATACATAAGTGCCAGTTATCGGCGTTATCTATCAATCTCTCAATCATTATATATATATATATATTATTGAACCGGTAGCAATTATTGAATCACTGGAATTTTAACTTACGCTTAACGACGGTATCTGTGTTAATCACTAAGATACGTAGTACGTATGGAATTAAGTCAAAACAAAATAATTAAAAATGTTAAATATGGGTTTGGATCTCAGATGCCTGTATCTGATTAGTGATCTTTATGTTAGATAGGCAAGGTTCATCATCAGGTTTCTGTGCCTGATACGCCATCCACTGTTTTGGGCATGCCACTTGCCTATCGATATTTTCCTTCACCGTACGAGCGAGTTTCACTTCAAAAACCCACAATTTACTGCTAGAGAAACAAATACCCTGTTGTTTGGTGTGTGTGTCATTTGTTCGTTATAGAATTTAGTCTGGTGCCGTAATAAATATGTGCTTACTTTTATATGTTTACTCTTAAGAATGAAACCAATTCTATAACGCTAAATTATTAATCTGAAACAAATTGCGCCATATATGGATGACTTCATTATTATAACAACCTAAGAACATTTCCAATAACTGATATTCAAGTAATCGCCCAATCAGCAATACTCCTTAAAAAGAACCAGTCGTAGTAATATTGTAACAGTTTATATATTTCCATATCATACATATTAAAAAACGGAAATAAAGTTCCTAATCGCATTTAAAACGGACCGTGTCCCAGTATAAGATACCAAAGAGCCGAACAATAGACAATAGGTGATTGTCATTCTGTTAGGCTTCTGCTACGGAAGTGTATGTGTGTTCGCTGCAGGTATAGAAATGTATAGACAACTTAGACTTAAAAGAAAGTCGTTCTACGTCTGACCAGACTTTTTTAATGCAAGGAATTTTCATGGTCTTCTTTATTATAAAAGAACTATATCTGTGGACACATATTCATACACAGATAATAGACAAAGTACCAAATTAAACATTACGTATCTTTTAAGAAATGTCTTTCAACAACTTCAATTAAGGAATTATTATTCCTAATATAATTTTTTTTATTATAAACGAATACCTACCAAATGTTTATATAAATATTTCTTTATCGTCATGTACACGTCAGGTTACATGTATGCGAAATTGGGCCTGGTCACTAGTATAGTAGGTAACAATTGGCACCGTACGTCGATTAACTTCCGTTCCATGATTGGTTTTGAAGTTTGAGTCACTATGTATCTGTCCTCCTTATAGCAGAAAAAACTCATGAATTATTAATTATTATATTGTGTTCTTTATACGCGTCATGTTAAAATAACTAGGATCTAAGAGCTCTCAGCGTTGTCCCTAGGGATTCTTCCATTGGAGTTTACAACATATTCTTTTTAATTGCCATAGATATTCCACTGTATGCGCCATGTAAATGAACTAATGACTATTCGGTCATGTCTTCTGAACAAGAAGTGGAGAAAATCACATAATATTATCATTTACGCTTGGGGTAACGAATCCGATATGAAAACTATCCGCGAAATTGGCATATGTTCAAGAGATACATAAGAATATTAAGCGTAGCTTGTCGCGATTAAATAAAGGAAATTTAAGATTTCGTTACTGGCAATAAAAAGATGCCGATGTTAAAAAAAGTAGATTAAAGGTCTGTAACCTCTGTATTTTTCCTGAAACGAAAACTCGACGATGCTTGAATCGCGGAACTGGCGGCCTACGGTTGAAAATTTACATGAAAATGAGGGAATTTAAAATATTTTCCCAGCCACTCACATTTTTTGAGTCGCCTAGGTGCGAGCCGCGTCGCGTAACAACGAACTCAAATTGAAAAATGCGCCATGTGATTTTTCAAAAATGGAATAGCTTTTGGTGGTACTCGCCTGGAAATATTTTTAATAACGAACTTAATTTGTGATAATTATATTACAATAATTTATTGTTACTAAATTCACTACTGTATTATCCGTTCTCTGAAGATTTTAAAAATGGAATTACAGGTTAATAATTTGCGTAGAAATTTCTTATTAATTCAGTCGATACGATTTCCTAATTATGACGACAAAGACAGTGTAACTATTTACAGCGGTAATTAAAACTGAATGCGGAGTGATTAATCTGTGCGTGCTGCATCCATTAAAAGTGTACTGAAAGCTCCATCCTTCCACTGTGTCGCTCGAGTTCAATAACCCTGAAATCAACAACCTGGATACAAAAGACCTACTGAAACTGTAATTTGAATTTCGAATTGTTTGCTGAATCAACTCTTGACTTTTTTTTAATCAAGTGAACTTGTTCAGTACCAGTTACTGCATTCCCTTCGCTATATTTATGTGGGCCAATAATAAAAGTTATTCTAACCAAAACTGATCAAATCGTACGCACGCAAGTTTTTTATACTAAAATAATCTTATTTTAGATCCCCTCATCGGGCAGGTTAAGATTAGATAATCTGATGTTTTACAGATAATCTTAAATATGTTTAAATATTTTTATATATGACAAGTATTCTTCCTAGTAACTCCTTCCATAGTAAAGGTATTATTTAAAGTGACACTTCTTGTTTAAAATAAACAATTATACAATTTATAAAAGCCAAACACTGAATAAAACAGTTAACAATTATTACGAAAAAATTGATAATTAAAAATTAGACAATTAGACTCACTAATTTTTGTTTACAATAAATAACTAACAAATAATGCCCTTCTTTGGGCATACCCCTGCGGTAAAACACGAACAGAGTTCACTAACCCTGAGTACCAAAGTATATCCCTAGAACGCGTCCCAGTTTGTCGCTCAGCTTTTTGCTTTTATCCTCAATGTGGGTATGAACTGATCCTAATAACACCTTGTCTTTGTTCACATGTTTAAATTTATGATCTGTTCACTGTTGTCCTGTAGTTTGTCTGACTTAAATTTCTGACAGGTGTAAGATGCAATCAAAAACGTATTATTGGACGAATATCATTTCCCTATGGGTGATGTTGATAAAACAGACTTATGCCCGCCCGCGTGCGGAACGGACCCATTACGGACTCCGCTATACTCGTTACGATGATTTTCATACATGTGCTTCCAACAAAGCGGAGACGAGCGAAGCGGAGCGGAGCGGAGCGGATCGAGCGAGTTGATAGAGTCACATACGAGCGAGTTTGCCACGTACGAAACTCCATTAATTACTTCCACTGCAAAAAAGTAAAGCAGAGCGGAGCAAGCGAGTAAAGCGGAGTCCGCTACGTATGCTTTTGAAAACTAGTTTGGAACGACTCCGTTCAAATCGTTGTATATTCGTAATAAATCTGCTTTGAGGAAGGCCCGGCAATTTATTTAAATATCTTCTAAATTATGTCAAATTCAAAAATAGCTTTTCGCATGTGTAGTGTTAGCCTGTTTGGAGACATTCGCTTGGATTACGATTGTAATAGCTGGATTGAAAATATTTATTCATTTCAAACGATATACCTCACTACACATAATTGTATATTAACTAGCCAATTAACAATATTCAACAATTTTGGCGTAAAAACTAAACTGACTAACTGTATACTATGCCTGACTACACTATACTACATAAATATAGTATAAGTAATAATATAAGCATAGAAGAAAAACACTTTTTGAACGGATTAAAGCTATGTATTATTATTAAAACTTACAGTTATTTACATAATTCTAAATTTTTCAGTGTGCGTGGTCACGGTGACAAAAAATTAAAATTTAGAATTATGTAAATAACTATAAGTTTTAATAATAATACATAGCTTTAATCCGTTCAAAATGTGTTTTTCTTAATGTGTAAAAGCTATTTTAACAAAAGACAATACTATAAGCATAGAAGTAAAACGTCACAAGTGCTTTAATAATTTAATCTGTGTTAGCCTTGCTGTCTAAATGACAATTCTCCCAATCAATACGTGCACATACGATGGAGGCAATTGGTGAGGGAGAGGAGAAAATATCTACGACAGACACAGATGGTTGATCACCTCGCCAATGAAAAACTATACAAGAAACGGGTGCAATCCAATGCAAGTTAATGTTGTTTTGGCATGATCATTAAAACATTAGGAATCGTTTTTCACTATATACATTATAGTTTTCCTTGAAACGAAATTGGACATATAATTTTTTCATAATAAAATTGCACACAAAGGCCAAATTAAGGATGTATTTAGCATATACTTAACCTATAATTTTTACCTTACGCTTCTAAGGCTCTTCAACATCCTGACCTCCTTTAATCTAACGATTTGTGAATGGGTACTTAAGATACGTTCATTCAAAGAGGCCAATTCATACAGGTCACATATTGCATCTGTAATTTTCTATCATAGACTACAAACTCCAATGGTTTCGCGGGAATGACTTAAAGTATTGTTGAATCTGTTATCACAGATTCAACAACAATAACAGTGTATCCACTGAACTATGGAGCTGTTTATTTCTATTTAGTTTTTAAGAGTCGCAACTAATTTTAATATATAATTCTGGTTATTAAATTCGTATATAAGTATAATGTCGTATTTATTCAATTTCAATATTATTTAATTTATGTGGAAAAACTGCGTAATCAAACAGATAAATCTTACGTTTGTGTAAAAAAATAAGGGTAAACTAGTACTTACCTTACCTGTACTGTAATAGACATACCTATCATCATTGTTAAAATAAATGGACAACCTCACTATTGTGACTCCATTAGCTGAGTATCAATTTCATTTGAATCCTAATTTCGAATTCTGGCTTCAATGTTTAAGTAGATAGGTTTATATACGAAAATAATATAAAACTAATGTATGTCAATGTGCACTTATATATTTATTTACTTATAAACAATTACAAACAATTATATCGGGTGTAATAATTAGTACAATGCATACCAATAACTAATTGGAACTAATTAAAATATTCCATAACAATAATTTTCCTTCCTCAAATTACTGCGAGAATTGCAATGGGAATAGGAAATAACTTTAACCTTTAAAGTGTTTTGTTTATTATATCACCTCCGTAGATCAGCTGACTGGTTAACGCACTCGACGAACTTCGGGGCGTGTCTTCGATTCACAACCAAAATAATAATTTGATCTTAACCAAAATTAATCAAACAGACGCATAAATGTTTCTCACTCGTCGACGCACTGAATAATATCGTTATTGTAAAATCGGTCGATTTGCAAGTAAATAAGGCTGACCTTGAGATAATAGAAAATCTCTCGAATCAACACGAGGATTTGTATTTCAACACTCGGCGGCGACAATATAAATACAAGCATACTAAAGACTTTGTTAGATCGACATATATGCTGAGAAAATAACACATTACAAACATAATGTAAGCAGATTTATCGAATAAAATAAAACCTTAATAGAGATATATATATATATATATATATATACTCTTTAGTGAGACTAAACTTAAAAGCCGCTACAACCTTACCCTTAGCTTCTATATGTTAAGTGATATTTATTTTAATGAAATATTTCCGTGGATTTTTAAGTCTCTAACATTTCATTGCGGTGAGCCGTTGTTCAAAAGCCAAGGCTAAAAGTCGCACGCGACTTGGTCAACATTGCACTTATTCGTTTCCGGTGGGGCAATGTGTTAAGCCATACCCTTCCGCGGCACGGCTGCGTCGTGGTGATGGGTTATGTGGGACCCGCTGCTGTGCATACTCACTAAAACCCCACCAGTAATCGCCCGAGCCAGGACACAGTAACAGGGTAGCCTTGTCCGCATCCAGGTACGCTATCAGCCGCTAAATCACGGTCCTCTACGGCCACGAATAATGTGAAATGAACCTTGAGCAAGGGCCATTCAAATCGGCCAATTCGTCTAGTTCTATAAAGCTAGGGGAGGCCGGATACAATGCTTGCAAGGAAGGGATGCTCACGCATTCTTTTAGACGCATGAAGTTCTTATAAATTCGCGTCTATGTAAAAAATAGTTGTTGTATAAAATGGGATTTAAAAAATATAGCAATTCCATATTTTTTATAATCGGCAAAGGCTTCTTTAACAGGGACGTTCTCTATTGATTATTGTCTAGTTTTGATTATTCAACAGCATCTCTAGTCCAATCACAGATAAACTACATGATGCGTTGTTCCATTTGACTAATCACAATCAAACGAAACGCTTCATCGACTCCTGTTTGGTTTTACAGTCTCATTACATCTAGACATCATGATAGTTTCATTAAGTAGTCTAGTACCTCAATATGATAATTTCAGTTATCAGAGCTCAAAAGAATCGTCATTCCGTACCATTTATACATTTTGATTTACTTACGTATTCCTATATTCTATAATGCAGAGGGAATCCACAATGCTTCGCAATCACGTTCTTTCTTGTGTTGACTTCGGACCACGTCAACCCTTTGTTTGTGCCTCTGCCACAACTGAACGCCCAATTGGGGGCTCCCTTCGAGCAGTGTTTCCGATTCAACTTCAATTGCGAGCTGGTGGCCGTTTGGCGTTGTCCAGCATTAGAAATCTTCCCAGACCAGAAGATTCTGTCTCAGGCTGGGTTTTATTTGGCGCGATTGTGTGAAGGATGGTGATGAATGTATCTACGTGTATTCTAGTCGAACTATTCATTGTCTTGCTTCCATTAGTTCTAAATAGCCTTCGTTACGCTTATGAATTCTTTATCTAAAACTGTATCATTGCTTTTCGATAATAATAGCGCTTCAATTATAGTTTTTGTTCGTGCTTTGGGATTATTAGTCTATGCAATCTCCAAATATCCTCACATTCATTTGGCCCTACCTATAAAAAACTTTATGACATCATACCCTTTTCTGCGTAATTAAATTGCATTGTGAGAAAGTTATGAAATGTCTTTTGTCCTCATCAGTTGAATACGTCACGGCACAGGTCACCAGGTCATGGGGATGTCAGGGGCTAGGGTTGTCAATGACGCGGAAAATTTAAGAAGATTAGGCTAATATTTTGTATGACAGGTACGACAACGATTGGCTTCGCATTTTGTTTAAAGCCGCTTAACACTGGTAAGCGCATACCAAGTGACGGTTAGCATATTCTGAATATATTTTTTTATCATCTGAGAACCCTAAAAGTTTCGACCTAGTTTAGTTTAAACGGATGCGCTTCGGAAATAGCTTTAGAAGCTTGATGAAAAATTCAAACCGATTTATTTAGTCACGAGAGAATTTTTCCTTCCTTTTGTCTCCGTATAAGAATGATAAGGTACCTTGATATTTTTTTTAATTATCTATTTTTTTTTAATTCTAAAACAAAGGATTTACATTCTAATTTTTACTATGTCCGACCTTTCAAATATATTCTATAGGAATTTATTTATTGTTAAATCTACTTGTCCATGAAGATATATGATTTTAGCCTTATGGCCCTTTAGCATATATGATACCTAAGAAGCAAAGGGAACCTAGCATAGATACCATAAAGGAAAGACCTTTGAATGAAGAAACCTTTTTTCATATTTTCCCCGAGTAGGCTAATACACATTCAAAAGACTCATAATGCTAACTGCATGTTTCATTCTGACTATAATTTTCTAGTCGTCTCGTAAATTACTCACTTGAAAATTGAAGAGAAAATAATTGTATGGTCTTTCATATGTCCTAGTGTTTTGTTGAGTCTTTGTCTAACTTGCGGTTTGTCATTTTCATGTTATTACTGTAACATTATTTTAATTGTATATTTTGAATTAATGGCTTGACTGTCAGCTGCCATTGTCATTACGTCACAGAGGTTATAAATTAATATATGCATCTGACAGCAATGTCGTTGCTCTGACGTATGTTTTTGTTTCGTATCGTGTTTCTGACTAGGTTTTCACGATAGAATATATTCGAATCGGTATTATTAGTGATGGGCTATATCAAATTGCTTGAGTAAAATATTATTTGAACAAAGTTCGTTGATTAAGGAAGGGAAATGAAGGCAACGCCACCGTTCTGCAAGTGTAGAGCGTTTCTCGTCATAGGTGATATTACTATAGATTCTATTTATATGATTAATGGTGAAGTGGTTACAGTTCTACCAAATGTCCTAAGGAGGTTTTAGTTATTAGAATTCTCTCCTGAAGGAAACGAATAATAAACAAAAAAAAGTTTTCTTGATACGAAGTTCAATAGTCGCATTAATGTATGAAATCTATATTATTATCTATATTCTTGCATTATCGTGACCACCCAGTATGAACGCGCTTTTGATGTTACTTTCTCATAAATAAAGCCTACCGTACACACACTGAGTAAAATGATCTACGACGTTAAGATTATCGTTGTTACAGAAAAGTTTCGTAATACACTACGTTAAGGTATTGAAACATAAACCTTAACTAATGTATCACAAAAATATACACCAATAAATTACTTAAAATATGAAAGTTTAACTGCTTTAGAAATTGATTATTGTGTATGTTTTTTGTTTAAGTACTAATAATGTTATTATGTATAAAATAATAAAACTTCTCCACTGTACTGAGGTAAAATAATAATAACGAATGCATATGATTACGTTAAACACATTATGAAACCAACAAATTGTTTTAAATATTATTAGAGTCTTTTCTCCGTTAATTTTGTTCCCGTTAGAGTAAAACTCTTGGGCCATGGGGTTCAAATGAAAAGGCGCTTATTAAAGATTTAGTTAAAGCAGTTTGCGCTTGGCAGATAGTACCAGTGACTCCAGAGCTGGTGATCAATTAGTTTCACAATATAGCTAGGAAACAATTTACATTTATTTTAGTTTTCTATTTATCCATTTTTAATTATGGAGTATGTAGGTTAAGTATATTGTAAATACTTTAAATAAATAACTTGGAATGTGGAACAAATAGATCTTATTGTAGGTATAAAAAACTAAACATAATGTAACTTATTTTTTTTTTAATTATACATTTGGTTCTTCAATTTTCAATACACAAATAAATTTGTGTGCGTTTGCCCTTAAAAACATTGTAATTTATTAGTTAAAAACGTGATTAAAGCTTTATGTTATAATCCATATTATTGTGTTTAATCATTCAATTGTTATTTAACTTCCGAATATGGTGCGTTTTTTATTCGACATTTCTCGCTAAATACGTACTTATTTATCGATATCAATCTATTGATTGATAAGCTAACTTAAATTATATAAAACCAAAAAACAATTATACTAAATATATACAAAAGTCCAAACATTGCTTTAATTATTTTTTCCAAAGCAACTATTACAGAAGTATCGGTAATCGGACTCATTCTTACGCCTCTTGTCTTTTCAATTGTTAATTCTTAAATTGTATTAAAAGCAGACAGATCAGTGTTTTAGTTGAACCTGTGCGATTTAATTTAAGTAGTATTAGGACTTTATTTAAGACTCAAATTTTAAATTTATAAGTTACCATTCGTTAAAGTAGTTCTTTTTTCGTTTCTAAGTCGACTGAACATTTTTAGGTCAACGATAGCAATGACAGAAATATTGAATGTGTGTTCCATCTTGATTTTAGGTATAATATAAATAAAATGGCGAAATTGACCTAACGTTAGTCTCCTGTGTCGTGGGTAACTAGATTACATTTTTTTAAAAATAATGATCATATTACTGATTCTAGGACTAAGTAAATACTATTACCAGATTTTTAAGGACGGTAACGTATCTATTCAAGTCTATTCTAAAGATCTTAGACTAAAGCAAAGAAAAACTGTGTCTGCCATGATTCGTCAGTTTCCCTTGGGCTGGAATAATTTTACCTCAGACCACTGTCTACTGGCGCCTTTGTGTGGTTTACTATTGTTCAAGACAGACTCCTTGTTACATTTACTATGTACTAGCCAAATATTATTCATTGACTTGACTAAATGAAGATATCGTTATTCATACAGCGTATTCGATCATATTTTTTGAGGAGGCCTTCGCCTTTTAAACGTAAAATATTTTTTGTTTCACCGGCTCATACACCAGTACCACTAAGATACGGGTGACTTTGTATTCATTAATTTTGTTACAAAAGTTTTGCATTTTCTGTTGCGCTCTATTTAATGTATTTTTTATTATCAATCCAAAATTATTATTAAATTTGGTATAGGGAAATCATACAGACTGAATCACTGATACTCTGGTTGGAAAATAATATCGGATATTAATAATCATTACTTCCCACAAGGGATGTGACAAAAAGAAAACAACACAAAGGGTCACACTTCATTCAATTTGCGGTGTTCAATTGTTTTCATCCAGTTTGATTTAATAACCAGCTTTAGTACTTTGAAATAAAGATTATTTTAGAGTAACATTATTCCTGAAGGATGTTTAATTTATTTTTTAGGCTGCGATCTTTGAGCCTACCCGATTTTCCTAACGAGGTGGATTAAGACAAACTGTTGGACCGTTATTACTTAATTAAAATATTTTTTTGTTATATATAGAGCGAAATAAACCAAAATAAATAGAACAATCTAGAAGCTTATTCTATACATCGCTTTGTTGTTCGACACGTTTTTATGTGTCTAAACATAAACATTGTCTGTTACTCAGGTTAACAACGTATCCTTTGTTTCTACTCTAAATGTGTTTTTTTGTTTTTTCGGCACAAAAATATTTTAACCACTGCCTAACTAACCAAGTGGTCCAGGGTTTTTCAGAGAGAGTTTTTTTATTTTTAAATTCACTGATAAGTAATTGCTTATTAACTAACTAGTAAAATATGTATATTTTTATCATAAACCCGTAAAAAACCGTTGAGTTGTAAATCGTCGTCTGGGTTAAAAATAGTTAGCCACGTATTATAAAAGAATGCTTAGGAACTTGTCAAAAATAATTTTAAAAAGTCAACTCAATTAGAAAATTCCTAATCTGCTTCCTGTCGGTCTGGGAACTGTTTCCTGCGCACGCGTCGAGTTTTACAACCATTAAATAGCCGACACGAGATTTACGACCAAATTAACCGCTCGTGTACTACCGAAAAACATTGATCATAAATTATTAGCATATACCTTAGTTTAAATATAGCTTAATTGTAAAAGTTCTATTAACGGTATTTATTTCCCCGGAGTTGATATCGACTAAAAGATTGGGTTTTTGCAGAAATGATATCAACTCCGGGGCTCTCAATACAGATAATACAACATTCTCTACAGCTGTGATACTTTTTGACATTCAACACGTTTTCAGTCACCGTGACGCACGCGAAACGTCGGATTTTTTTTAAATTATGTTAAATAATTATAAGTTTATAGCTATATATATATATATATAAGCTAATACATAGCTTCAATCCGGTAAAAAAGTGTTTTTTTTTAATGTGTAAAAGCTATGTTAATAAAAGACAATACCATCTTAAATGTATTTCATTTATTTCGTACTAAGCTTAAGCAATTTTTTTTGGACACTTATGTCAAATTTGTTATAATATAAGTCGTATTAGATATTTGTGGAAACGTTTTCGTTAATATTCAATCAACAAGCCATAAGGAATGTCTGATAACGAAGGGTAACAACCCCTATACGAATTTACTTCGCAAATTAAAAGCACTGGAGCGGGACGCAATATCGCGTTAGAAGCTCGGGGCTTTTTGCACTCGGTCACCTTAATTTCACCTATATTAACGATACTAGGTTAGGTTTAAAAACCAAATACGATATACAGTTTTACTTAGGGTGGGAAGCTACATAACCTTACATATTATAAAATGATTTTTACCGACTGTGTCGCCGTCTGTGTGTACACGTTTAACTTAAAAGCTACCGAAATGTTTATACCACTCGACAGTGTGACTCCTGAGGAATGTTTAGATGTATAATTCATTATGGATTTTTGTAATTTTTGGTTATATACAAGTTCGTAAAATTTTGTACAAAATACACTTTATGTTTGGAATGTATTATATGAGTGACCAAATAAATTGTCTTTTTAATATCTTAAGTACGGAATCAAAATAATCATACGTATTTTATGCTTTAGATCTTAGTTATAATTTTTACTCAAGAACTAAGGTATAAGTTACTTTACATATATTTCATACTAGCAGGCCCGGCAGACGTTGGCCTGCATGGTATTTCTAGAGATTAGGATGTTGAACAAAGTATGAAAATACAAACTGCAGCGCCATCTGCCGGGCTGATTGTGAATCTAAACCATCCAAAGCTCCACTCAAGCGCATACAAAAAAAACATACAAATCGGTCCAGCCTTTTCAGTTCAGTGACATACACACGTACAGTAGAAATATATCTAAGCTATCCTTTAAGTAAGATAAAACTAAACACGTTGTGCAAATTTGATTGAAATCGGTTGAGTAGATTAGGAGTCCATAGCAGACAAACAACGTGACACATAATTTATATTAAGATATTTTCTTTATTTATTTATTAACACTTCGTTATATTACAATATATAAAAACAATTGAACATAATTAAATCAAAAGGAGGGCAACGGGCGGCATTATCACTTTCGAGCGATCTCTTCCAGGCAGCCACTGTGAGTAAATAAAAAAAAAAGATTTAAATTACATAAGATAGGCAAGAAGTGCAAAAATACATGTTATACACAGTGAACTTCTTTATATGAACCATTTGACCAACTAGCGTCAACATATGTTTAAAAGCCTATGCTTGTATAATCAGCCTACAGTGCAACGGTGTCAGGGCATCGACCGCGACCCATCACCTATCTAGACTGGATCTAGGCACACTAGGCGTGACATAATCAAAGTAGGTGGCACGGAAATAATGCCCATCGGTACGCAAGTGCTACAGTTAGGTATTTGACCAATTTGACCCATATTTGTTTACAGGCTTACGACATTATTGTACACAGGCTTACAAATGAAGTCAAATTATTTGAACTATTTTTTTATAACATCTACATATCGAATTGAATTTGAATAAAACTGTTGTATGAAACGTTTGAAGTTCTGGCGTCTTAGGGAAAGTTATTTCATTTACACTCAGTTGTTGTATACAATATAAACTTCGTGAGAGACTGTTAAGATTACCTAAATTTGATGATTTGTATGCATAGCATTATCCAAGCCGGGAAATCGAATAGTTAAAAGCAATTACTATTTTTTAGAGTATGCTGTGCACTTAGATGTAATCGTGAACAATATATTAATGTATGTTTTATAGTATAACAGTAGTTATAAAATACATTTTTGGCGCGAGCCATGAGATTTATTACACTGTAAATAAAAGCTATAATTATTTTTTTACTTAATATTTATTATCTGAACAATTAAAAAATGTTAATTAATATAATTTAAAAAAATATTGTTTGGCAAAGGCCCCCATATTTCGGCACCAAAACCAAACATTTATCACGGTCGTGTTCTTCAATTTGGCACTTTTAGATTTTGTCTTCCCATCAAGGTTTTAATCGTTCCTGTAAAAGAATATTTGACTGTATTGTTACGCGCTTACTATTTTCCAAAGAACGCTAACACAAACATAAAATTAAGACTAACGAAGCGTAACTCGCAAAGTCAATTAAGCGAAATGATAATCCCTGACTTCATTTCACGTGTTTGTATTGGCGTGTTAACAATTGACCTATCAACCGCAGCTTAACTTTCGTTTAAATAAGTACAGTATTAAAAAAATAGACTAGTAATGTTTGAATACTTTTTTATCTCATGACAAAAATGTATTTGTATTTACATGAGAAAATTATTATATATTATCGAGATACATGACACCGTCAGCCGATCGAATTTTAGTCTAATAGGCTCATTCTGATGTGTATGTTTAACGCTCTTTTGAATTGGTTAAACTACACTAATATTACAATTTTAGACGGTAATTCATTAAATAATTGCACGCCCTCATACTTAATAGACTTCTTCAAATAATTTGTACGCGGCTTTGGCACGATAGAGAAGAGAACGCAAGAATATTGCGTGTAAACCGTACTTGGTGTATTAAAAGTTAAGTTAACTTTTAACCAATGCAATTGTAGATATGGTCTTGACGTGTATTATGACTCACTTCCTAGTTTTCAGAAAAAAATTCAGTCATCTCAGCCATAAGTCATGTAATATTTTCCACGTTTCAATTTATTTATGTTTAAAGAGACAAATACTTAAGTAAACTCTGTCCGCTATCATTTATTAGAGTCATTGTTGTGTACACCTATTATTAGATTGCATGCTAGAATAAAACCCAATATTGTTAATTAGAAAATGTATACATGTAATCTGTTGGTGTTCCTTAATAAATAAATAAACTTCAATTGTAAGTACTATGCATATAAGTCGTTCACTTGTGTATTAAATTTGGTAACCGATTTGTTTATTTTTAGAAATATTTATTTATTTCGTTATCCAACAGGTAGCATAAATTATATATAATAAATATAACAAAGAATTAGCCAAAGATGGAATACACGATATTTACAAAAAGGTTCATACTAGGGAATGCAATCCCGATCCCGTGTAATTTTTCGGGATCAATCCCGCAGCATAATATGACGAGATCCCGTTCGAGATTGACGAGATTGGGCTGCAATGGGCAGCGGTTCTACACACATCCGCTCGGGACGCTTCACGCGACATTGCACATTACATAGGGTACATTGCAATGGACATTAGATGCCGGTTAGCAGATAGCACTCTTGAGACACTTCAGAAGATACTCTTTTTTTAGAAGTTACTTTCAAAATCATCAATTTTAATCTCCTTGAGCTATACCTACTTTTGTTTTGATTATGTTCATGTAATTAAAATTGTTAGTTGTCTAGTTCGTAATATTAAAGTATAAAGGCTTCTGTTTTCTTTCAAATAATATTTTATTTTTTAACCTCACTATCACAAACATGCAGTTTTCATAGTATTCAGTCACGTGAATTATTTTTTTAAACTATACGAGATCCCGAAAATTTCGCGATCCTGCCGGATTGATATTTCTAATCCCGCGGGATCTTGAATTCACGATCTCGAGTCGGGATTGCATTCCCTAGTTCATACATTTACAGAGGAAAAAATCAATAAAAATTCATGTCACCGTGGCCACGCACGCTCTAAAGCACGCGAAACGTCAGATTTTTTTTAAATTTAAAATTATGTAAATAATTATAAGTGTATAATAATAATACATAGCTTCAATCCGTTTAAAAAGTGTTTTCTTAACAATAAAAATTAATCAATACATTTAACTAAATAATACCTGATTCGGAAGTGTCGTGTGATGGTGTGAATGTATGTGGGGTGTGTTCATCATGCAGGTGATTTAGCGCTGTGTATATTCTTAATATGAATATTAAGAGTATTCGTTGAAGATCCGGGCTGCGCGATACAAAACAGAGTTTTTTTCCTTAGTGGATGTTGATATGAGAAACGTGAAACAAAGCACCATCACGTGTCTATTATTATAATTAATCTATATATCCTTATATTTTCCAAACTACAAATAACAAAATTACTCTTGAATCATGCATAACGTGAAAACCCATATTTTTCCTGTGTTTATAGGAAAAGTAACTAACTGTTACTACGAATTAACAACCTATAACCAATATATATGTGTTACTAATATTTTTATTTCCAACATATACATAGTATAGATAAATAGAAAATTAAAAAAAAATTAAAAAGTTTGGTGCCCGTGGCAGTGTACATTTAATGATGCGTTTTCCTTTTCGAAATCTTATATCACTTTAAATTATATCTTGTAACCACGTCGAGGCGCAAGAAACTGAATTCGGTGTGTTTCAAAGACCGTGGCGGTACCTCGAAATAGCCCTTTGAATTTCACATTGTTCCACATTAGGTATAAGGAATGTCACCGGTCTCATCTTGCGAGATCACGCGCGATCCTGTTTTGTTTTTCAAAACTGTATTATTCATTAGGGGAACAAAGGCGAATCCTTCTGCTAACTACCGGTATTCGCCACTGTTTACTGCCGGCTCTTGAGTTACAGTGTATATTAGCGCAATACTGTTGCCATATGAATTTTTTAAGTGAGTTTTAAGTTGTTTATTGCATAATATTACTTTCTTTAGTATTCGGAAATACA
Organism: Pieris brassicae; assembly: GCF_905147105.1. Lineage (NCBI taxonomy): Eukaryota > Metazoa > Arthropoda > Insecta > Lepidoptera > Pieridae > Pieris > Pieris brassicae. The sequence goes on from NC_059666.1 coordinate 2,996,179, forward strand.
TGAAGAGTGGATTGACAAGTTTAAAACTAACAATTATAGTTCACCTATTGAACCAATTGACTTTTTTTCTATGTGCGTATTTAACATTCGCTCAAACGGTAAAGGCTTAAACATCGTGAGGAAATCGGCTTGTCTTAAACCCAAAAAGTCGACGACGTGTGTCAGGCACATCTACTTGCCTATAAGATTGACAATTGATCATGACATAGACACAATGGACCTAAAACGGTTGTAGCGACGTTGATTTATCTTAATTTTGACAGAATATTAGTGAGGCTTCCGCTTAAGTTAAGCTTAAACATGCATATCTCGTAAATAAAAAAATTACGAGTTTTGGTAACTTAGGCAGACACGCGCATTTTGATACAAATTTAATATAATTAAAGACGGAGTCACACAAGTTAATTATAAAGGTTATTTTTAAATAATCAGTCAAATATAATTAGAAAAACTATTCAAATGTCTATTCACATCAGTGAACATGTAAGATTTATTATAATATCAATTAAAGATCTTGTACACTTTGTTTTAATATCTTTCCTAATTGTCTGTGAGAATGATACGTCCAAACATTTTATTGTTTTATGATGTACTAGCATTACGTACCGGCTTCGCACTGATTCACTTCTCTTGGTTTGATTTTTAATAAACGTTTTGTCTCTCAATAAATTCTGTAGTCAATATTTTATTTATTAACACGTTGTAAGTATTCAAAAAACAATTAAATAAAAAAAGAAGGCCACTGGCAGCCTAATGGCTTTCGAGCGATCTCTTCTAAGCAACCACTTTGAGAAAAAAAAACCATTAAATTAGATAAGAAGAGCGAAAAAAGGACAAAACTACATAAGAGATATAGTAACTTAGAACATACTAATAAAACAAAGCAATGGAATGCTAATGGAAGCTTAGTTATTGAAACATGTAAACTTTTGTCAGTTCACTCAACGGACACAAATTTTTTTATTTCTTTATGTTACAGAATAATACAATAAAATCATAATGTTACATTAGCGAACCGCTGCGTTTGTATAAATGAAACCAGCCACCCAAATGTAACAGTCTTATTTAGGAAGGGGACAAATGCAAAAATAGTTTCTTAATTAACACCAAAGACGTATGTTAATTTCTAGGTACGTACATTGATTATACTTGATTGTATTGATAGTTTATTAAAATTGACCAGCCTACGTCAAATATTATTATTATTACAGTCTACAATAGCTTGGATTCTAGATGTTTTTAGGCGCACATTAAAATTTAAAGTAGTATTATTATCATGAAGGACATAACCAGTCAATTCTACGTTCATTTACTCAAGAAATAGCTCTACCAATTTCCAAATTTTTTAAACTGTCAGTTGTCTATGACTGACTCGACTATGTTTATAGGTTCTTAATATTATCAATGTACAGACAATAAGTTTAATGTTCAGATATCAACTGAGCGTAAAACAATTATGTGAAAGTTTTTCACCCATGACGCACTTAAAAGATTTCAAGAGTTGTCCCTCCAATACGAGGGCATGATCGTGTGAACATTTTAATAGATTTAGTAAAACAAGAATACTGTAAGTCATTTTGTAACATAAGTTAATTAGACAAAAATCGAGTAATTGGTATGGAATTTCTATGGAGACTAAGTATTGAGCCCGCTGTATTAAGCCTTAAACTTCAAAACTAGAGAAGAACATCGGTTGTCATCATCAGAAGCCATCCTTCCTGACATGGCCTGACATTCCACAACAGAGCTACCACTTTACGGTAACAGATGCCAATTCATTAATGATACGAATTTGGAGCCGTTAAGAAAGGAACACCAAACCCGAACAACACGCAATGAAAGGGACACAAAATGTCTGCCTTATGACTCATAGGGGATTTTCGGGACCATTTAAAGTATGGTGTTAGTTAAAATCTTATTGCTTTGGAATGATAATTACCTGAATAAACTAGGTATACGATATATGCAATTTCGTAAATGCTCTTAATGACCGATACTTCATAGACAGCTCTTTAAAACTGTTAATAAGCAGGTCGTGAGAATAAAATTAGGGCAAGGACAATCATACGATCAAATTGTGTTACTATTAAGTACAAATTATTCTATTTGCCCAAATTATTAGAGAAATTTTAAAGAATGCCTAGAGTCAGCACCACGATAATCAAACTCATGTTCTCATCTCTTCTTCTTCAATTTCTTCGTGAGTTGTACTGAATCCAGATTCTGAATAGAGACTCTGTCCAGTAAATAAATTAGAAATCAGTGGCGAAATATATTCAACATATTACTCGCTACAGTAACTCAGTTAGCCGTCGTTATTGAGTTTACTACTATTTTATCACCAATGTCATCGTACTCCCTCGAGACAGTCTAGACTCACAATTCTGTAATTTTTGCTCTATACTCTTTGGTCGCTATATATTATAACAGCAAACACTAACATAGTAGAGCCAAAAATTTGGAAATTAAGGCAGCCTCAATTGTGTAGGAAATGTTTATAACTCCTGGTGTCATTTCGTTTTTACGTTTCGCATTTTCATAACACTATTTATTCGCAGTTATGAGCTGTTTTTCAAGGTAATATTTTTTTTTTTAATGGCAACACATAGAGACTTACACAGAGCACACGACATACATAAAATATGTACAATACATGTGCCTCAGGTGTGCACAATATTTAAAGGAAAACATTACAATGTAAATTTATAGGTAAGAAAATATATAATACAATAAAATAGACGGCAAACTAAAATAAGAAATATAAATATTAAAAAATAATACTGAAATAGACATGCATGTTTAAAATATATGCTTAATAAAATCACTATATGTTTAGATGTATTTAGCATGGATTGACATTTCTAGCTCAGCTTAGCATGTTTTCATCCGTTCTTATACGAGTAGATGGCTGGTGAAAGGTAATCATATTTTAATTAAGATCATAGATGAGATTATTGGTAATAGCAAAACAAACACCTCATTAACGCCATTTGCTATCGGATCTTTCGAGGCGTATTTGTCGTTATCTTATTGGTTAAAGTTTCACAGCTGACTCCTACTGAAATTTAGATGTTTAATTTGATTAATTTTTTATTAAGATTCATAAGCGTTACCAGTTCCTATATGAATTAATAGTATTTTCCTAGTGAGTCCTATATCAAGAGGCAGGACCTATATTTCAGAATAGACTCAAATTAAAATCTATTCAAAGGCTATCGAACTAATTTAAAGTTTAACATTTGGCAGTGATTATACAATGCAGCGTCATCATTGGTGAAAAATTAAAAACAAAATGAAAAACAGTGTAATACGAAGCCTTATATAAATAATAGACGTTGTAACACACTCAAAAAAGTTAAATTGAGCTGGTCACATTGCCCGCGTTTGTGATGGCAGATGGGTCAAACAGGAGGCTTGGAATTGCCTAGTTGACAATAAAAGGAGGCCCGCACCAGAAACCAGGTAAAATGATAAGATAGTTTTTTTATGTAATAGGAGGCAAACGGGCAGGAGGCTCACGTGATGTTAAGTGATACCGCCGCCCATGGACACTCACATTGCCAGAAGGCTCGCATGTGCGTTGCCGGCCTTTCAAGAATTGGTACGTTCTTTTCTTGAAGCACCCTAAGTCGAATTGGTTCGGAAATACTTCAGTGCGCAGTGGGGCAGATCGGAATATACCAAATAGGAATTACAAGAGTTTGGAGAAGGCCTTCATTCCTTCCGAGATCGTGTACAAGCATTAAATATAATAATAACTCAAACTTATTGCAAAGTAGAGTATAGTACTCGAATAAAGGCCATTTTTATTAGAGGAGATTGTGTGTGACTTGATAATATTGGAATACGGACCTTAAAGTTTTTAGGTAAATTGGTGAATGAACTCATCAGCGTCATTATAGTAGATTAATTAATTTGTCTACGCTACTAAGGTTCTATGTAAAAGATATACTAAACCTACAGTATATATATAAGTTATATACTGTTATTTCATGTTGCATTAATTAGAATTTACATTAGAAAAAGTTAAACTACTTAGTCGCTTTGAAGTTCTCGAGTTCCCTCACACAAATCAGTTTTACGAAGTTAAATTACAAATAGCTCCCGTCTTCGTGGAAATTGCTGAAACCCACGCATTATAGAGCATTAAATTACACGTACTAGGTATATTAGCTTACACTGCAAAAGCTGTTTTGCCATAATACTAGTTTTTAAAAATAGGGATTGGTGATAAAATGATGCAATGTTAAAAGTTATATCTATACCGAAAAAAAATCCATAAATACTTACAACCTATTTTCGGACCTGCATACTATACACAAAAAAGACGATTATGGTTACAAATTGAAAATACAATTTTTTCCTTTATACTCTTCAAAGTTACTTGTCGACATGATGGCTCTGTGGATGTGCGTCACATATAATATAATATACTATATATATATATATATATATATATATAGTATATTATATGAGTTAAATAGTGGCGTCACGATTATTTCAATCCTGTTATGCGTAATAACGATTAACGTACGCCTCAATTAACACATTGTGTCCATTTCTCTAAAGTATTATTTTTAAAATAAATACCCAATCAATGAGACACTTTAAGAAACATTTCAGAGTCTGATAATATAGGTTTATTTATAATGATGATGAAATATTATATTTTCTCAAAGTTTAGCAAGATCAAAAGCTTATTATCAATATTACATTTCGTGGAAATCTTTCGACCACCCTAATAACCTTTAAAAAAATAATGTGGGCGTTGCGTCTAGCGTACTGTTTTAACAATAATACTAAATTGTATTAAAATATATTTGTACCAATTGCTTTTGAATTTATCTTTTACAACCATAATCATTATATTGTTACTAGAACAAAAATAATCTATAACCGTGTTATTAAACTAAATAGTAATTAGTGTGATATTTATTTACAATAAAGTAATCCTACAATTAACATAAATTATATAATATAACATAAAACAATAATTAATTAAACTATGTATAACTTTTTAACTAAGCTTAAATCTGTGTTATATGAAATTTTGCTTAATAATATTTGAGTATTAAGCCTTCGACAATTGTGTTCTAGGCATTACGAAAAGTCAGAAAATAACTGATCTATTTTTAATTTCACACAACTCGTGGCGTTTTTATCCACGCCTTTCTGGACTTGTATTATACGTACGTAAATAATGTCGATTATTTGTGTGTAAAATTTTTAATTACTTTAATAGTATTTAATCATAATATTATAACTTATAAAAAGCTATTCCAATACATTTATAGAACTGCAGCAACTGTGCGTATTTGCTGGCAAAAAGATGCTTTTTAGGTCTGGGCCTCAGATTTCTGTATCTGTTTCATGATATTTTGTTAATCTAATAGAAGTAGGTGATCAGCCTTCTGCGCCTGACGCACGCCGTCGACTTTTTGTTTCCTCAAGATGTTTTTCTTCACTGTTCGAGCAAATGTTAAATGGGCACATAGAAAGAAATTTCATTTGTGCACAGCCGGGAATCAATTCTACGACCTCAGGGATGAGAGTGGCACGCTGAAGCCACTAGGCCAACACTGCTCACTGCGTACTCGCTGGCGCTATGACATAAAGACAACGTTGTGGCGCTTTGTTTCATAACATTGAAATATCTGATTGATTTCTTAATGTCCGTGTACATTTAAACCTAGGTTTAGATTTGTTTACATTATGTATAGCCTTATACGGAAATTCTCATTGACAATTCTAACAATAGTTGTTGCTTTCCTCGGAAATGCGTCGAGTTACTTTTTGTCTCATTGCGTATATTTTTTTTTCTATTTACAACCTAGACATTTTACAGACAGTAAAACGCTTCGTATGTACTTGTGCATAATGCCAATAGTAATTTACTATTAAAATGGATTTAGCTCGAACGTTGCAAATATGATTGCCGGACCAAATATTTTCAAAGTTGGATTACCTTGGATACACACTTTCTGTACAAAACAAAAATTCCAAATCGGTACAAGCTCAAAACAATCCGGAAACATAACGACAAATTTAGTTCCTTTCTCGGACAATTAGCAGGCCTATTATTTTGTTTAACGTTATAAACTTGTCTTACAAAAATTGGAATCACCGAATATGAATTTGAGGGACAAACATAATGAGATTAGGGGAGACACCTTTCCCACCCCTGTATATGAAAATGATTTGTTGGTAAACGCGCCTGTATACATATTTCTTAATAGTTAATTACGATAAAATATAAATTTATTTTAAAATATTATTTTATTTTATGTCACCAATATATATAACTCCACACAGTACCTATCTGCTACGTTAGCACAGATCAGAGAATGAAGAAAATGAAACGTTTTCTCAATAATGTAATTTTTCCATAGATATTAATATAGAGTTAAGTAGTAACTGTATATGCAATTTGTGTCTCGTACGTTTTCTAAAAGGGAATCTCAAGTGCGTGCCAAGAATCATTATGTCAAAACAGGTTGTTTATTAACTATTGGCTAGACGAGGAAAAAATACTGCCGTATGATATGCGGATGTAGGAAATATAGTTAGTTTCATTATCGTCTTTCTTTTATGGCTGTCGTGTTTTTACCGTAATGTAGATTGATTGTGTCTTTGTGTGAGATTTCACAATAACGTATTAAAAATAAGTTTCCTTTAAATTGCTATTACATAAAGATGGCCATTTGCAATCTTTATAGCACAAGCCAAGAAGAGTGAACGTTCGTATTGATAAGAGTAAATTTCACCTATAAATTAGTTCGTGTTAAATCTAGATACTGTACTACCCTTTGTTTTTTTTTGTCTTGCGGCTTCTTAGAGCCGGAGACGAGACTTAGCGCGAACTAATACTCTGTGGTGGTGGTGGTGGAACAGCTCGTTCACTCTAAACGGAAAATCTTCGATACGTCTTAGACCAGTGCTTATAGCCGTAGAATGTAGGTGTCGCTACAACCCCCGTATTTAAAACCCATTACATTTTTGAAGTACGAAAGTCAGACTTAACGCTAATTAGACAATTCAAACAATATTTGTTGAAACTTTTCTATGAATTCCCGTTTATTCTTGCCATTGCTACGAGAATATATAGAAAATAAAATTGAAATAAGAAAACTGTAGCTTGTAGTTTTTGATTATCGAACGATCCAAGTATTAGTTTCGGTAACATGATACAGTAATAACATTGAATAATATATATTTGATGTATCAATATTATGATGCCGAGTGCAGGTATGCACGTAATTATCAGCAAGTTGGCGAGTAACATTTCCGTTCGATAACTTACTGAGAGTGGAGCGTCCTGCCTCAAGGACTATTATATTGTCAACGGCGAGAAATTGTTACTTGTGACGTACTTATGTTATTGAGAAGGTTTGTTTTTTCTGTAATCCTGTCGTAGATCTAGTATTGCCATAGATTATACTCATGGCAGAGCCAACTGTTTTTAAATATTTATGTTGTACTTATAAATTATACATGAGCATTAGTAGGTGCAACATATTTAAGATTTAGCTTCAACACTTCAACATAGAATCATAGCAAAAAAATATTTTTTGTGTATGTTTAGTGGATAATCGTCTAGATTTAAAATTACATTTTTTTTGTATTTAAGACGTATATATAAATATATATCTGTCTTGTATTTGGGGAAGATCTATACTAGTATCATGAAGAAGAAAGATTGTTTGAATAAAATATGTTTATAAGGCCTTAGTATATATATAATATATATATATGTGTGTTAATGATTTTATTATGTTCGTCCTGGTGGATAGAAAAACTGTGTACAGTTTGTGTTTCCACCACATCAACTTCCTTTATATTAAGAACACTTATACAATAAATAAATAAAAAAAAGGAAAAAAACTCAATTACTTTAGATATTATTAAAGAAAAATTCTTCTCCATCAGAATACTACATTATCCTTAAGAATAATAGTCTATATGTATAGCCGGACAGACCGCTATTAATATATTATTTATTTATTTTAAAAAAAGAATACATTGATTTATGTGACGGTGGAACGCAAATTGGTTTGGAAACGATTTGGAAAAGATTATTATAAACTAAAGAAAAGTTATTTAGTGCTTAATAATATATAACACAATTTTGTTTAATTCCAATAAATATTCGAAGGTTCTTATATCTAATTGAAAAGCCGAGGTAAGAGTTTTCGAGTTTAAATAACGTCAATCGATACCGTCCTTTCGGGTCAAGTATTTGCTCGAAGCAAACACTGCCTTTGACGTTTAAGAAACTGGGAATTTCGATAGTAAATAGATAAATTATGATTGGTCTAGGGTGACTACCTTATACATATCTTAAAAGTTCATAGAAAAGTATAGCGCATCAATTGTACCTAAATGATTCGAACGGTTCGAGGACAAAACAACGTTTTTTCCTCTAGCAATGTGTCGTATCCGATTAAGGCCCTTATTGTATCACATAATAAATTAATTTTAATATCCACGCTCATTCTACTATATTATATGTGTGAGACTTAAACATTTGTTCAGAGAAATAAACTTTTCAAATACGATAAATAATTCGAAAAAAGAAATTTCAGTTCCGTTAGTTTAACAGAGTTTCTTTATTTTGTTGGATACCAAACTAATGGTGCTACAATCTTTAGGTCTGGGCCTCAGATTTCTGTATCTGTTCCGCCATCATTTCTCATAGGCATGTAGGTGATCTTCTGTGCCAGACAAATACCGTCGACTTTTTGGGTCATGGAAAAGGCATGCTGTTTTTACGGTTATTGTAAATAAAAATATTACCGATGCAGCCGGGGCGTATTTCGCGACGCCTGCCATTCGCGAACTAGTAGAATTAATTAAATGTATATTGTTTTTATTTTTGGAAAAATGTGGTATAAAAAGTCCCTGGACAATATGGCAGGAGAGTAGAGGGTTATAAATTTAAAAAAAAAAAAAAAAGGCATGCTGTTTTCCTTCAACGTACAAACGAGTCTTAAATAAGAGACACTACAGTAAGACTTAGTCCATTTTCGCACATCGCATCTACGACCTCAGGGATGAGAGTTGCAAGTTTTTAAACTGTACCACTAAGCCTTGTACCGTACTACTCAATATTTTACAGTACCAAAGACTTTAAAGTTCTGTAATACTTCCATAGAAAAAACCACATCTAAGTTTATGTTTTCGTTTCAGCCATCATGGAAGATAAAGACAAGGATGAGGGGCCCGGCGTGCCCGACATGACGATGATGCCGCTCATCACAGAAGACGCTATAAATGAAAACCTCAAGCGGCGATATAAACACGACCTTATATATGTATCCTTTAAAATGTTTATTAATTTTAGTATTTTTAGTAAAACTATATAGAAAATTTTTCGTTAAGAAAATATTAAAAAGAACAGTAATTTGAATAGTAATTATGATTTTATTACACTATATATAAAGAATGTGAAATTAATATTATATATATAAATTACTTTATTCAAAAGGATTCTGACGCTTTAGCGTTTTTAAAAATCTCAACATCTTCGTCTTCATATTACATAATATTTCTTTTATTTTAATACTTGTAATATTTATTTTTCTGTTTTGCCAGTGAACATGTAGGTTAAAGTCTTTTCATACCACATTTCAACTACACGACCAAACAAAACATCTCCGTGTGTCAACAGCAGCCTTTTGCCCTAGTTTTCTCGAGATTCTTATCCTAAAAATTTCCTTTGATTTTCTTCTTATTTTCCTTAATACTTGTACAGACGTATACAGGTTCAATACTTGTGGCAGTCAATCCGTACAAGGAGCTGGGATGTTATAATTTCGTAAGTATGAATTCAGTTTTGCTTCGAGAACTTGGTCATTGTCAAAAACCGACTCTTTGGAGATTGATTTGAATTGTTAAGTTAGACAATTATGTATGTAACATTGGTAATATGCATTTTAAATTACAACGGAACAAAAAATGTAACTAAAAATTAATTTCCTAAGACTATTGACGTTTCAAAAATGAACTGCCTCCCAACTAAAAGCTTGAAACGAAAACTACAATGAGATAGAGGCGAATAAAATCCATGAATGGTTCGCACCAAGGTTATTGTTGTTAAGTGGACAAAGCTCTATGGAAGCGTCAAACTGTGCTTTTTATATCTATTGTGACTGGTGACTAAAACAACTTGTTTAAATTTTTCGCATCCGTTGATGTTTCGAGTCACATCTGTGTTTATTCTGTTGACCTCATTGTTGCTTTAAACAATTTTCAGCGCTAGAACGTTGCCTCTCTCTACGTTGTCTGTAAATATATAAAGAATATTGTCACCAAAGTGGCGTGAAAGACCATCAAATATTGCAGGCTTTCAAATTAGGGTTCATGCCAGCGAGATAGTTTGTCACCGCGCTTAGCTCCAGCGAAAATCCGTCTTGTGGGCATGAGCCCTTGGACCAGCGGATCTCTTGTTAATATAAATATAGTACCAGAAGGATTATTAGTACTCTGAAATAAATCTGAGCTTTTGATTCGGTTGTATTTGGAAAGAGAACCTACCCTTTTGATGTATAACTGTATTAAGTGAAAAATCTTTAGTAGTATGATTAATGTCTGTCTTATTACAGGAGGATATGCAAAATTACCGTGGCAAAGCGTTTGGTGCTCTTTCTCCACATGTCTTCGCATTAGCAGAATCAGCGTACAGCTCGTTACAGGTAACTGAACTGCTAGCTCTCGTTTTTAAGTCGGTTAAATCGTGACCCACCTAAATCGTGTTACAAATGCCAGTGGGCGTTGTTGATTTCATTCAAAGGACGAATGTAATATGTTGTTTTCTCCACACATACTTCACGAACGACTTTGTCGTTTTCTTAAGGTATTATTTTGAGTAGTTTATCGGGTACTATCAAATCATATTTAACAAGATCTTTTAGATGAACCACTTTAATTTTTAAATACCATATATAATATTTTTTTTAATTAATTAGTTAGTTACTGTAAGAATATGTCATTAAAAAAAATGTGCTCTAGTTTTGAGGTAATAAAGATCCACCACTTGTAGTATCTACGTGACACAAGCGGTAAAAACATGCTTAGCTATTTGAGTATTTCTGGAGAATGTTGGTACTAAAGTGTCAAATTAATTATGAATTTTAGAATGGCGAGAAAAATCAATCAGTCGTGATATCGGGAGAAAGTGGTGCCGGGAAAACGGAGACAACAAAACTAATTCTTCAGTACCTCTGCGCGGCTGGTGGGCAGGCTTCGTGGGCTGAACAGCAGATTCTTGAAGCTAACACTGTGTTAGAAGCGTTCGGTACGTATAGATAATTTATGTTAGAGAATTTGTTGTATGAAAGTAGTTTTTTTTGCTTACACAAGTTTATAGTGATGAAATTCTGTCGGGCTATGGACTATTACTAAAAACGTATTTACTCTGAGGCTTGCTTGACTACATTATTATAATTCCCTCTCGCTATTAGCTATTTAATTGGCTTTAATGTTTATTTAAGACTTATTTATAAAAACACCCTTTAGAATATGATTCAAAATTCCCTTTAAAAAAAATTTTTGTTTACGATTCTACGTTCCACTCAATAATGTTTTATTAGAAACAAAGTAAATTGACAATTGTTATACGTAAAAGTCTTAGTTGCTAAAGTGTCAATAAAATTAAAATATATAAATACCTATATACCTAGTCACAATTATATTTCTGTTTAAAAATAATTTGCCAAATCGGTCCAGGCACTATCGAGTGATATGGTAACATTAAATTAAAAAGATTCCCACAACACTTAAATTTAATTATTTATTTAATAAGTCTACTTAATGTTATAATCTTTTTTTCGTTCATCCTTTCAGGAAACGCAAAGACAGTGAGAAATGATAATTCATCGCGTTTCGGCAAGTTTGTTGAAGTGCGACTCGACCATCGTGGAGGTATAAGAGGCGCAGTGTTGAGAGATTTTCTTCTCGAACGAGCGAGGATCACTGGCCCAGCGCCGAGAGAAACCAACTATCATGTCTTCTATCAGTTGGTAGAGGGCGCAAGAGTACGTTATTTGCATTTGTTACTTGTTATTCGTCATAAAGTATTTTACAAATAGTATTTATTGTCTTTTATTAAAATAACTTTAACACATTTAAAGAAAACACTTTTTCAACGGATTGTAGTTATGTATCATTATAAATTTATAATTATTTTACATAATTATATTTTTTTCTGTCGTTTCGCGTTCTTTACAGCGTGCGTGGTCACGGTGACTGAAGACAAAAGGTATTGAATGTCAAAAAGTATCACAGCTGTAGAGAAAGTTATATTATCTGTATTTTCTTTCCCCGGAGTTGATATCGACTAAAAGATGACGGGTTTTGGCAGAAATGACTCAAAAATTTAAAATTATGTAAAATTATTACTATAAGTTTATAATAATACATAACTTCAATGCGTTGAAAAAGTGCTTTCTTAAAATTTTAAAAATATTTTAGTTTGAAAAACTAAAACTAACTCAAACATACTTTATAACTTTTTTAATTTGTTTTGATTTAAGTAAATCGTAAATATCTAATTATTTGAAAAATTGCAATTGTTAATATCTGATTTAAGATTGCATGACTCGTTTTTTTTACACTAAATTGTTAGAAAGAGTCATAATACTATTCTCAGAAATATAACGATAATATTAAAGTGTAATCGCGAAGCAAAACGTTTTAGTGAATTTTTTTCTCATGTAGGATATACATATAAAAATCTAACTTGAAACGTATCCACAGAACGAGTGTTTTTATATTTAACGATCTAGAACAAGTACTTCCACTAATACGTTCAAATTATATTTTCAGCATAATGCAGAACTCAAAAACATCCTTCGCCTCCGAGATGGTGTCACCTTCAAGTACCTTCGACCTGAGGATGAAGAGGCAAGAAGTCGTGGTGGGGAACAAGGCAAGCTGGAGGCGTTACAACTGGCCCTAACAGTGCTCCAAGTGCCACCTCATATGTGCGAAGGCTTATTCAAAGTTTTGGCTGCGGTCTTGTGGCTGGGAAATATACAGTTTCAGGTACAAACAATCTACCATTTTGTTTTTCTCTTTTTGATTGGTTTTATTTATACTTAGTAGTGCACAGATGAATCAAATTAATTTGTGTATCACGAAATCTCTAAAAGTCAAAAGTCATTTATTCATAAGGTAACACAATGTACACTTATGAACGTCAATAAAAAAGAAATATACATTACATACATTAAATGCTTCTAAATATACATTTACTGCCAGTTCTCAAAACAAGAGCGTAGAACGGAAGGGAAGAACTGGTAATAAACTCTCCGCCACTCTTTTTAATCGCCAAGTTTTTTTTTATTACACAACGTTTGTTAGGATCTGCAACAATTACACCATGTTCCACGTAACATCTTAAGTAATAAATAATTATAAAATAAATTAAAAACAAAGATTTGTCTCAGATTGTCAAAGTTCCTCTATCACCAGGAGCCATAGTGAAATAGGAGCACGCACATACATTCTCGTTACGAAAAGTTTTCAATAATCACAAAGGCGAGACTCATCTTCGACAACTAAAGAAGTAAAATCGAATATTAAAATTTTTTTCAGGATATAGACGGTGAACGTACTACACTGGCCCCAGAAGACGCAGAGGCTGTAGATGCAGTAGCTAATTTATTAGGATTGGCTCCGCCCACAGCACAACGAGTACTATTGGAGAGACAGATCAACGTGCGAGGGAATGTCACGGATATTCCGTTTAGATTGCCCGAGGTGAATTATCGTTAATATTTAACATTAACTACGTTATATTGTCTTTTATTAACATAACTTTTACACATTTAAATAACTTTTACACATTTAATGAAAACACTTTTTTAACGGATTGAAGCTATGTATTATTATAAACTTATAATTACTTTACATAATTTTAAATTTTTCCCGACGTTTCGCGATCTTTACAGCGTGCTCAACTCCGGGGAAGTAAATACAGATAATATAACTTTCTCTACAGCTGTGATACTTTTTGACATTCAACACCTTTTGTCTTCAGTCACCGTGACCACGCACGCTGTAAAGCGCGCGAAACGTCGGGAAATTTTTAAAATTATGTTAAATAATTATAAGTTTATATATATATATATATATATATGTATATATATATATAAGCTAATACATAGCTTCAATCCGTTAAAAGTGTTTTCTTTAAATTAACTACGTTTTTAATGAATAATGCTACACATCTAAAAAAATATTATTTAGCTAAACGTCACAAAACTTTCTTAAGCTTATTTTTTTGTAATTCAATATTAATTTTAAAGAATATTTAAAACTGACCAGCTAATTCGATTTAAATATTTCTTCGCCAATAAAACCTAAAAATATCATGCATGATTTGATAGCTTCATATGTGTTAATTAACCGCGTTAAAATTAATATATTTTGAAGTCGGTTTTGGGTAAACTTTTTGATAATTACTGATACGTTATTAAAGAGTTTAAAAAAGAAAACTTTACAAATATGTTTTAATATTATTAATTTTCATTTTTATAATTTTTACTATGTCAGTTAAAAAAGATTATACATTTTTTATATTAGAAATGGTATTTTTTTTTCTTAAAGCTTCACGATTAAAAACAATAGCGAATCAATAAATAACTACTAACCTTATTATTTTATACCTACTGATACTTAAACCTTGATTTCGTAAGTAAGGGCCGCTCTGCCCTCCTTAATTCATTGAAATCTCTTTAGGTATGATATAGTATTTGTAATATAGTAGATAGTTTACGCCATTACTGATGCCTGACGCGACTCAATAAATCTGCACAACTCAACACATTTAGTCCTATTCTGCCACGAATTATTATTATCGATAATGTCCTGATAATCAATAATTATACTGTCGCGAGAACTAAGTACTTCTTATGAGCCAGGAGCGGCCTGGGCCCTTAACCTGTAATGAAACAACGTGACTGAGCGAGTACTAGAAAAGAACAGAACTTTATTTTCTAAAGACAAAAGTAAAAATCACATAGACAACATTTGATGACACTTTGGTACAAGATGTCGCTAGTAGTAGGTACATCTATATTTTGCTATTTATAATAATTATAATAACAATTTTGTTCATACCATTACAGGCAAGAGAAAACCGTCACGCTATGGCCCGTGCTCTATACTCTCGTACATTTGCCTGGCTGGTCCGACATGTCAACAGCTGTTCTGCACCTGGACGAGAGGCGAGACGAGCTTTAGGAGTTCTAGACATTTTCGGCTTTGAGAATTTCGCATCTAATTCTCTTGAACAGCTATGCATCAACTATGCGAATGAGAAGCTTCATATGTTCTTCAACAATTATGTGTTCGCGTTGGAGCAAGAAATTGTAAGTATGTTCATAGTAATAAGAAAAAATATGTCTTTAAAAGTTACGATTATTTTGACGCAAAAATATCAATTCAAATAACACAAAAGTGACAACACTATACACGAAGACAAATATGTAACATTAAGTTTTATGTGTATTGAAATTTAAAATATTTATTTATATATAATATTTTTCCGAAAACTATACCTTTGAAGTCCCATCTCATAGCTCCTCCTTTCTTGGCGATTCCTGTAAGGTCTCTGCAGTTAGGCTATGGAATTCACTTCCCGTCCCTATTCGCTTAGCTGCTTCTCTATCTTCCTTTAAATTTCTCCTGTACAAACATTACCTGTCCTCATCGTATCCCTAACTTTCGTACTAACCAATAACTGACGTGAAACTGTTCTTAAATTATCGTGATTCATGTATCCTTTTTTAGTTCCGTTTGTTTTTTGTTCCTGTTTAGTTTCTTCTTTATAACTATATGTTATATGTATTTTTGCACTTCTTGCCTACCTTATGTAATTTAATACATTTGTTTTTCTTTACTCACAGTGGTTGCTTGAAAGAGAACCCTCGAAAGCGATAAGGCCGCCAGTTGCCCTCCTTTTCGTTTAATTATGTTCAATTTTTATATTGTAATGTAACGAAGTGTTAATAAATAAAATTTATCACTATTACAGTATCGTCAGGAAGGTATAATATACAACCAAATACCATTCACGGACAATGCGGCCTGCCTAGAATTGCTCGAGAAACCACCGAGAAGTCTGCTCAAATTGCTCAGCGAACAATGCCATATGCCTAAGGTAATTTTTACAAAGCATAAACCTAAATTTGGATATAAATATTTTTTTTTTTTGCTTTTTTACTTACTATTACATAAGTGATACCTATCACTCCTATATCTATATATCCTTATATGTCCTTAATGCAGTTTTTCTTATAAAATTATAATAAGTAAACATATTATTCTAACTATGTTTGCCATAGTCCTTTTGTATGGGGATTTGTTATTTCAATAGACCCAAAGTTTTGTACGCCGGCTTTTCTCTGAGCCTACACCCTCTGTTTTCTTTGCCGATGAGTGTATATATATATATATATATATATAAATTCAATGACGTGGTATCACTACCTAAATCTTATGTTCTATAATAATCAAATTTTTATTATATTTTTTATTATTCAAAGATGTATGTATTATTTCCAGGGCTCCGATAGCGCCTACCTAACAAACATCCAAGGCGAATTCGGCGAACATCAGACGTTCGTGAAAGGATCCCGTAGGAAATGGGAAGAGGAATTCGGCGTGCAACATTATGCGGGCACGGTTACGTACAGCGTACACGGGTTCGTCGATAAGAATCGAGATACCCAACAAGACGCGTTCATAGACCATCTTAGCCGATCCGCTAATCCATTTGTACGGGAATTGGCGGATTATGTACAGGATTTGGCACCTCCTGGACAGGTAAACTACGAGGAACTGATTTTTAGCTTTTTAGCATGATGTAAAGACTCGAGCGGTAGCGCAGATTCGGCTCTGTACATCGAGAGCAAACAACCTTTATGGCGAGAGGACGTTAAGGTATTTGCTACCGCGGCTAATAAATGGTCTACAATCAGATATTAGACAGCCTAACGCTAACCAATATAAACAGTAAATTAAAAAGTACTTTTATATATAATTGTCGCGCTCCTAAACAAAACTGCTATGGTTACATTAATACAAACCACAGCGGTTTTCTAATGTAACATATTTTGATTATATTATTATAATTTGGATAATAAAGAGAAAAAAATGTATTTTACTGATTAAGAAAAACACTTTTTTAAAGGATTGAAGCTATGTATTATTATTAAAAACTTACATTTATTTACATAATTTTATTTTTTTTCCGACGTTTTGACATTCAACACCTTTTGTCTTCAGTCACCGTGACCACGCACGCTGAAAAGCACGTTAAAATTATGTAAATAACTATAAGTTTTAATAATAATACATAGCTTCAATCCGTTCAAAAAGCGTTTTTCTTAATGTCTAAAAGCTATGTTAACAAAAGACAATACTATGTATTTTACTCATTCTAAAATTTTCACCATATCCGCTATTATGGACTTTTGAATGGAAAACTTGAAACCCCCTAGGCGTATTTGGACCTAAATTAAAGGACGTGTTAATAGAACTATAGAAATTGTTATCTATGCATTCCATGTATCAACAACATTATTGTCTTGCCTTTATGGAAAAAAAATTGGGGACGTATATATGTTATTGCATTAGGTGAAATTTTTGAAAATTATATTTTCCTCCAATAAAAAACTAAATTTTTTTTTCAGGACGTTTCTCTATCGAGTCCCGGTTCAACAAGTACAACACAACGAGGCACTTCTAAAGGACGACCAACGGTTGTCGACACGTTTAGAGCGCAATTGCAGTCTTTAGTCGATATGTTACAAGTTACTGATGTTTGGTAAGTATCTAAATAGTCTAGTAAAATCAGTGGCGGTTTTTAGGTCTGGGCCTCAGATTTCTGTATCTGTTTCATGGTCATTTGTCAATATAATAGCCAAGTAGGTGATCAGCCTTCTGTGCCTGACGCTCGCCGTCGACTTTTTGGGTCAAAGGCAAGCCGGTTTCCTCACGATATTTTCCGTCACCGTTCGAGCAAATGTTAAATGCCATAAAGAAAATCCATTGGTGCACAGCGGTATCTAACTCATCTTAAGAAGTCAGCCATCCTGAGGTTGTGCCTCAGGGATGAGGGCGCACGCTGAAGCCACCAGGCTAACACTGCTCTACCTAAAAGTATCTACCTATTTGTATAATGGTTACTTAGTTTGTAAATTAAGTCGATTATACAAATTTAGGTTATATTAAGCTTTCACCCCAATGGGACAAAGAAGAGACATTTACATTGACCAATTTTCTTTAATAGACAAGTAACATAAGTAAAGTAAGTCCGGTTTAAAAATATATGTATATATTTATTTATTTTAAGTACATATGCATAACAATGTGTAAGATTTGGGAACCCTTTTAGGTAAAAAATTATACATTGCTTAAAATATTTAATTTATATACAATTTAGTTACATCTTTTTTTTTTGGGTTTAGGTTTGCAAAATGTCTTAGTTTTTTTACAACTTTTTAAGGATATATATAAACTATTATGGAAATACTATATACACCTACCATAATACATTTGAAGCAATATTATTGAAACATTGTTTAAAGGCCTATATTATGAAAAACTATTTCCAGGTACGTCCGTTGTATAAAGCCGAACGAAAACAAAGTGGCTGGCAAATTCAATGAAAAGCTCGTGTTAGAACAACTCAGATATTTGGGCATGAACGAGATTGTACGGATCCGAAGAGACGGTTATCCGGTTCACTTACCAGCACCGCTGTTCCGAGCTCGTTATAGATGTCTCTTACCTCATCCGAGGCCACTAGAACCGGATATAACGTGAGTTAAATTTATGTCAAAAAGTGGACTATAAATAAATAATTTATCGACCCCAGGGTCCAATTATTATTATTATCAAAGCTTTATTAATTAGTCCATATATATTAACTAGCTGCCCCCACGAACTTCGTTTCTCCTTAATGTGGTTTTAGTTAGCCTTAATACCGTGACACGAAAGAATAATTTCACTGCATTATCGTCACTATAATTTTAATTTGATTTACACTTCGGTCTAAGGAACACGTGGTTGCTAACACCAAAAATTAAAAAAGTAGAAATAATTGAATTTCACGGTATTTCGTTTACTACAAAATAAATTCAATTAATACTTTAGCCTCAGTAACACGTGGTAATCATGATATTGAATTGTAGCTTATATGACACGTTTGTCGGTTTACCATAGCAGTGCCATCTATTGATTACTTACTCAATCCAGTCGAAAAGTATCGACATCTGTTAGAATCTTTTGGAGTTAATAGATAATTACGACTGTCAATTAATTATAGACAAATAATTTGCAACAAAATAAAATTGCGACTATAATTAAAGATCTAAACTATCCTATCTCTTAAGTTGGACCAGACTGCTCACGGTGTGCCAATTTAATTTAAAATCGGTTAAGTAGTTTAGGAGTCCATTGCGGACAAACATCGTGACAGGAGATTTAAATATATTAATATGTATATGTATTAATACATAATACATATACAAGATCTAGTTTTTGTATGGTATTATTACCATCACTAAAAATAAAAATAAATCTAACTTAAAAAATTTAAGGATAAAAGCCTCTTCCATATTTTTCCATTTCTCATTGTCTTGAGCAATTCATCCAGTTCTTACACACTAGTTCTATACTATCATCTATGCATCTTTTCTTTTCTCGTCCTATACGGGCGTCAATACAACGTTTAACATTAGCTCAAACGGTGAAGGAACACATCGTGAGGAAACCGGCTTGCATTAGATCCAAAAAAGTCGGCGTGTGTCAGGCACAGAAGGCTGATCACCTACTTGCCAATTCAATTCACAAACGATCATGAAACAGATACACAAATCTGAGGTCCAGACCTAAAAAGGTTGTAGTGCCATCCTTTTATTGTTATACGGGCGTCAATAACAGGTTCATATTGTCGCACTTTCTAAGAATGTAATATGCCTTGTTTCAATTTTTTTTTATTTAATTTAAAGAAATTAGTTATTAATTCAAGTAGTTAATTTTGTATTGAGTGTGCTTTGGTGGACGGAGAAATCATGACTCAATTTGTATTCCAACTTTCCAATTAACCTTTGGCAGAGCTTTTACATATCTGTTTGTACATATTATTATTTATATTTTATCTTTGGATTTCATTTTATTTAATTTTAGTTATAGTTGCATGTTATTAGGAGTTTTTTTTTTGTTATTTAATTATGCACTTCTTGGACTTACGCTCTGTTTCTTTTTTATTCTCCCATATTAGGGTTGTCTGGAAGAAATCGCTTGTTAGCGATAAGGCCGCCTGTTGCCTAATAACTTATGTAACCTACTTACTTGTTGTCTTTTGTTTGTATAATTATTGTAACAAAGTATAAATAAATAAATAAATCTTGATTCGAGATGGTTCTTGATCAAACTTATTGAGATGAATAACTGCAAATCCAATATCGTTCAAAATAAGTCGTATGTTTAAGTCGCAAAAAAACTACTAAATTAATTATTCATATCTATATCAAAGTGTTGAGTCTAAAATAGATAGTGATATTATTTCAGAGACATTATGTTACTCGTAAATGCACCGAAAGACGACTGGCAAATTGGTCATACAAAAATATTCATGAGGAGTTCAGTACACGCACCTCTCGAGGCTAAAAGGACAGCGTTGCTACAATCTTCGGCGTTACTCATTCAAAAGGTATAATTTTCTTAATAACGTTCAATACATTTGAAACTCAGATTACGTTTTGATGTACTTTAACATTAATTGTGCGTACAAAGACCCGACCTCGCCTTGATATCAACACACAATCCTAGTTTCTATATTAATTAAAAAGACAAAGAACAAAACCTTATAATTATTTTTATTCTTGCAATTGATACTCCTATATCTAGACGATTGCCATGACCATCAAAGCAAGACTTTACAAATAGCATTACAATTTATCTGTATTATAAAATATACCTTAATACAGTGACATAACAATGCTATTAAAATCCAGAGAATTAAAAATAATCTTGCTACTTGTGTCTATGGGCTCTGGACCACTTTGTTGAATGAGGAACTGTATCGTCTAAATATTCAAATATAATTTAAAAGCCATATCCGCATTGATTAAAGTACCGCTTATGATTTGTTAATCAAATTTCAACTCTTTGCAGTGGTACAAAGGTTCGATATCGCGTCGTCAATATCTTCAATGGCGGAAGGCGGCTATCGTACTTCAGGCAGCGTGGCGAGGCTGGTACGAAAGAACTGTCTTTTTGCGACTTCGAAGAGCTGCTCTTACACTGCAGAGGCATCTGAGAGGGGCCTTTGCGAGAGAAGTTGCTGCTGCTTTGAGGGAAATGAAGAGAGTCAATCAGGAGATGAAATTGAGGGAAGAGAGGAATAGGTATGTTCCATCCTTTATTTAATTTACATTTTGTGCAGTGGAAAATTAGTAATTATGAAAAATATTTTTTATTTGTATAAATGTTGTCTTCTTAAACAAATAATTTTAAACTAATTAAGACATACATTAAAGAAACTTTTTCACTTTCAGCCTTGCAGAAAAAGCAGAAAAAGAGCGCGCTGAATTGGAAAGTATGGCGGAGAACTTACGAGGTATAAACTGTTCCGCTCGTGCAGAATCCGTCAATTTGGACAATCTCTTCGATTTCTTGGCGGATGTGCCTGCCCAAAGGGGCGCGCCGGATGGACAACCAGCTCATCAACCAACCATCAACGAGATTGGGGACTCGATTGAACGGCTGGCTGATGACTTGAATCAGGAGGTAAGGAATTTATAACTCTATTACTGAAAATTGCAATGACATATACTGGCTTCAACAAGCATTGCAATTAAGAAAAAAAATTGGATATTTTAAGTCCCCGGGATAAAAAGGCGAATCGTCATGGCCAAAGACGTCATGACACGTATTGGCAACATCTGGAATAAAAAGCAATTGGTATCAAAACCAAAATAAGACTGATGCGGGCTCTAGTATTCCTCTTTTTCCTGTATGGAGTAGAAACGTAGCCCACGGTATTACTATCTTGGCTCGAGAAAGGCAAAGCATCGATCCCTTTGAGATGTGGTGCTGGCGGCGAATGCTCGGCATACCTTGGACTGCGCACCAATACATGGGTCCTGACCTAACTGACTACGGACTGACTACCTTATGAAGGACTATACAATACGCAGAAGCGATGAGAACATGAAGAAACTGATGGTGGTTAAGAAAAACACTTTTTGAACGGATTGAAGCTTCAGCTTACGGATTGAAGGATTATGTAAATAATTATAAGTTTTTAATAATAATACATAGCTTCAATCCGTTCAAAAAGTGTTTTTCTTAATGTATAAAAGCTATGTTAACAAAAGACAATACTATGATGGGCGAAGGCAAAATATCACGTGGTCGTTCACCAACCAGATGGACTGATCAAGTGAAAGACTGATCGTCCTCAAAACTGTACACTGTCATAAGAGACGCGCTGGACTGAAACCGGTGGAAGCAGTTCGTCCGCTTTAGACGCTTTCTTGTTGACCACGACGCTCAGACATGAGCTGCTTAATAAAGAGCGAATATTTTTTGCGTGCATAGGCTTACGACATCAAATGTATTAACATTTTCTACATTTGCAATCTAATGTTTACGTTATTAATTACAACGATTCAATGAAAAAAATAAAAATGGTTTTCAAAAAACTTTATCTGAAGTATTATATAAGTACGTTGGCGGTGCACGTACGTACGTAACGTTATTGCATATTGTATTTTATTGTTGATGAATATATTATATTTTCACCATAATTACATATATATTTACGCAATTTTTAATATATTTATTAATAGTAGTATTTTCCTAAGCTTTTTTGAATACAAATCATTACATTCATGTATATGTCGCAGTAAAGTAGTTAAATCAGAGAGTTAATTGAATCTCTAGAGAGTTAATTAACTGTCGATATTCAATCAAGCCGCTAGCATTTTGATTTAAATAAAGCAGCGTCGAAAACGAACTATCTTTTTGACCGAAAGCCAGCGTGTTGATTAATAATGTGAACCAAGACCAAGTGTTATTTCGGTTTGATCGTGTAGAGCTGAGAGCTTGGAAATTCCGTGTTTTGCTTTATTGTAAATTGTTAGGTTAGGTTAGTCTTGTTGCTTAGGAACGTTTAGGAAACTCGTTAAACGTTTCGTTCATTCACTTGAATATTGTTAATTAAAAATCTGAATATCGATTTTTAATTAACTGTCTAGATATTCAATTAACTCTCTGATTTTAACTACTTTACTGCGACATATATAATAAAGAACTATGACAATTTTGGTCATGTTAGGAATCGAACAAGAAGTTTATTTGTTTCTTGTTTAAAAAAATTATATTACAATATATTTTCAGTTGGAACACGTCCTAGCAGAAGAGATGAGTGAACTAATTAAGCACCCAGACCAACGGAAGCCTGATGGTGCACCATCTGATGCCCTTCCACCGCCACCACCACCCCCAAACTCACTACCCTTACACTCTATACTACAACCGGCGACACCCGTCTCCATGAATGGTATTGTCAATGGCTCACCTGTGAATATGACGACATCAATGAACGGTAAGAAGTTTTTCAGTGTGTTTCTGTTGAACTATTGGCAAAGTGCGTTGGGTAGGATTTCTTAAGTTTCCTATTTTTTTATATAAAAAACATAGTTAGACATACCATAGGACTTTGGAGACGATACCAAAAACTTAATTTACATATACAATGACGTATTTATCTTGATAAACATTTTTATAAACTGTGTTAGGTCGCATACCGAACGGCGATGCGATGTCATCGTCTCTCACTCTCCCACCACCTCGGGTATCAGAGCCATTGGTGGAAGGCTCTCCTGCCTTCCCGTCACCACCACAGTGCTCTTTACCGGAACCGGCGGGACCTCCGCCGCCTCCCCCTGTCAAAGGTGTGGCATATGCATGCACGGTTTTTCGTTTGGCATGAAACCCGCATATGTAGACACGTGTTAGCGTACAAAGACGCAATAAGTAGCACTCGATGAACCGATGTAGACATTTGCACCACTTTAGTACGAAGAACTTTATCAACAATTAAATCATTTGGTGAAGATTTCTTTTAAAAATAATGATTATTTATCTGATACTCTTGACTATCTTTATTAGCACTACAGGAGCCTTTGTTTATCTCCCAGCACGTTTTTATTACATATATACAGTCCAAAAATATATGCTCGTTCTATTACGTATACTATTTTTAGTATACGTAGTAAACTTTTGTTTCAAATAGCTATTGAATGTTTATTTACAGTTGTTTAAGTCAACTTTAAGTTTGTCTGTGGAATACCTAGCATCTTGCAATTTATTTTATTGGAGAGATTTTACAACATTAAGATTGTATAGCAGTTAGAATTTGTCTTTGTTTATTTTGTTTTTAGCATGCTCTTGAATCATATGTTAATATACATTTAAATGGAAATTTTTGACGAAAATTTTAATTCAAAACCATTTTTAGATACCACACCACCAGAACTGACAAATGGCATCGTGCCGAACGGGAAGCTTGCTGTTATTAAAGACAAAGAACCTATATACGAATCTGTTATACCGAGACCAAATGACACGGAACCCGTCATGCCGCCGCCCCCACCACCGATTTATCCACCAGAAAATAATGGGTAAGTTTTTTACATAAAGAATATGTATACTAATAAATGTACTTAAAACGTTCTTTCTGGTCTTAAGGGATATGAAATTTCTAAAAGAAATATTTTTACCAGTTTCTTACACACAATATGATCACGTGACTACCGAAAGCTTGGTTTGGATTGTGATAGCCTGTAATTCGTTTATACAATTCAAAATTATTTAATTTACTGTGAGACACAGATCTTCCGTAACATATATGGTAATAAATACCTGTATTGTGTGTATATGTACGTTTGTGCAAAGGTGTAGTGTTATATAACTCGATAAGTAGTTTATGATTTTATTATTTACAATCTTAATCGTCGTCTTAATAATAATAAATAAAAATAACGCAGCACCAACAGTTGTTTATGACTTTTTATTTACTAACTAAATCGTCGTTAAGGCTTTATTATATTTTTTTTTGTACCTATATAAAAATTTGCATGTACTATTATTTCTTTCAGCTTACCAAACAAAACGTCCGAAATGGAACTGGAAGTGCCATTACCGCCATTGCCGAGTAATGTTACGTCACCGGAACAAGTGGAAACACCTTCTGTTGCAATGGAATGTATAAGTCCACCGCCCATGACAAATGGAGATGTTAGTGTGAGTAAAACATTATTACATAGTTTCTTAATGTCTCTAAGACTGATGAAAGTTACTAAGACTGACTAAGTTATACATTTGACAAGATATATAATTAAACTTCGACCAAAGCTTAATCACAATTGGCTATTTCAGTCGATTAATAGACAAGAAAAAAATATCTTGCTGGAATCATCCTTTTTTTTATTTAACGGGGGCAAACGGGCAGGTGGATCACCTGAAGTTAAGTGATACCCTCGCCCATGGACACCCAACGAGGGTTCGCGAGTGCGTCGCCGGCCTTTTAATATTTTTTCCTGTAGCCTTCTCTCTTTTCCTTTTCATCTTAAAACTTCAAATGTACCAATTCTATTTTTATTTTATTTTCGTTCAGCTTAACGCAGCAACAGAGTGAACTGAGGATGGTAAAGTTATCGGCACTGAGTAACAATTTAGATAACATGTAAATGCAACATGTTGCGTTATATAAAAAATTACCGATTTCCCTTTAGATATTGATAGTAATTAGCCGAACACAAAAACGTTTTTTTTTATTTATTTATTTATACTTCGTTAAACTACAATATAAAAATATAACATAATTAAATCAAAAGGAGGGCAACTGGCGTCCTTATCGCTTTCGAGCAATCTCTTCCAGGCAACCACTGTGAGTAAAGAAAATAAATAAATAAAAAATGTATTAAATTACATAAGATAGGCAAGTAGTGCAAAAATACATGTTATACACATTTATTAAGACAAAACTAAACAGGAACAAAAAAAAACAAACTAAACTAAAAAGATGATACATTGGAAAGTAAAAAGACAGATAAATCACGATAATTTAAGATAAGTCTCACGTCAGTTAGTAGTTAGTAAGAAAGTTCGGGATACGATGTGGACAAATATTACCTATATTTGTACAGAAGAAATTTAAAGGAACATTAATTTAAAGATTTTGTCGAAAATCTCAAAGAAACTGCGGGTTGTGGCGCTCTAACATACTCGTTACATAATATTAATTTCATTCATTCTATTCTAGAATACAGAAAGAAGCGCTCGTAGAAAAGAACGAGTGGAACGTCGGTTACATCAACTCGAAGCACCAGTTAGTACTGATGCACCCACAGATACTGACTTGACTGAATTTGCCAAACTTTACTTCAACGACCATCCGCGATCACCTGAAGGTAACGAATTGTCATTTTCTAACATAAAACTGCCGATTTCTTTTAAAGATTTCGAGTTGAATATTAGCGCGAACTTTGAGTCCCATATGTCAAAATCATATATCATTTTATTATTATTATTATTCTATGTAGGTTAAGAATATTGTAAATACTGTATATTTGTTTGTTGGAAATAAATCTGTTTATTGATAAATCGTAAATACATAATTGCAAGCACTAAACCTGCTCCTCCTAGATTTTAATTTATCTCAACCCTTTATAAAATCTAATGTGAAGCTTTCAGTGAACCTTTAGATGTAATCAAACACGAATAGAAATCCTTTAATTTTTTACACACATCGGTATAGATACCGGCAAACTTCTTGAGCATTAAATAAGAGAGGGGGGGGGGGAAGTTTGCGCATCGTACCCAGCGCGAGACACAAACGTCAACTGATTTACCAATCACGCACCACCGACCTCGTGATACCTAAAAATCGCTTTTGCAAGGCAACGACATTTGTTCAAGATGTTTGCCGGTATCTACAACAGCTAGTAAAAAATATCTATTACTGACAATACGTATTACACGCTTTATTACATAATTTATGTAAAACGATTTCAGGTACAATAATGGCAACATTAACACGTAAAAGCAAGTCAATGGAGCTGCTGACCAAAGAGGAAATGATAACATACCACAAAGGCAATAATATACCCACATCACATATACAACTTCATGACCCAGATAGCGTGACAGCTGCGGTTAACATTTTTAGAGTACGTATTACTTATCAATTTTATTTTTGACAATTGACAGTCATTCTCCAAGCTCAACCAAACTTCGGACCCATATTTTGCGTTCTAAGCTTAAGTTGTTAGAAATATAATTATAACACATTATACAGCTACTTAATAAATTGCTAAACTAAAACGAGGCAATAATTTTAAATCCATAATTTAATGTTTTTTTTAATTAATATAATTTTAGGATCTATGCCGTTACATGAGAGGTGAGCTTACATCTGAGAAAGAAACACAGGTGATTCAATCTATCATCTCCAAAGGCTTAGAACGCGAGGAACTCCGTGATGAAATCCTAGTGCAGTGTGTTCGGCAGGTTAGTTGTAATAATATATATAGAAAACATGACTGTATAATGCCCAACTATAGTTACTTTACTGTATTAAATTTACTTGAGACAAGAAACTCATTAATTTAATATAATCGCAGTTTTGACATATGACGAATTAAAGAGTATTTCAGAAACGTCTTGTATTTTCAAACGTTGATATGTACATGTAAATTAAACAAGCAACATTGCTCCGTTTTAACTTGAGCACTCATTTGATTACAGCGTAAACACACAATGTATGTAAACATCAATTAATTTCTATTTTTATTTTCCAGATAACTGAATGTCCTGTAGAGGAATGGGCTGAACGCGTATGGCTCATACTGTGCTTGTGCGCGGTTGCCTGGCAACCGAGTCGTGGACTGGCGCGATACTACTGCGCATGGCTTCGTATGCGCGCGAAACCCGTGTTAGGTTCGCCCGGGGCTGGATCTATGACGTCAGTGGGATCTGTGACGTCAAGCGCACGCGCATCCCATTGTGCGCAGTGGTGTTTGGATAATTGTAGGGGAGCAGCGCCCAGGCAGCTCCCGCCTAGCACAGTTGAAATTGCTGTAAGTATATTTAAAATTTTGGTAGGCTTCTTCCCAAAATAATTTTGTCTGATTCATTATTTACGGTTTTTCACCGTCAGTTGTTTTACAAGAAGGCAACTCCTTAAATAAACGTTGCAATAAGACTTATTTTATTTACAATATTATTGAAAAAATTGTTATAATTTATCGACAATTTCATGGTTTCCTTAGATTAATTTTTTCTTTTAAGTCTATCGTAATTTCTTTTTGTTGAAACTATATTAAGTGTATATATGAATTCCAATATTCGATGCCTTTTCCCAGGCAATGCGCCGTCTCGGCACAATAGTCTGCCGATTTTTCTTCCTCGACGGCAGGACAAAGGCCATCGACGTACATCCTGCTGATACGGCGGCAGCAGCAGCCGCAAGACTGGCCGATAAGCTGGGATTGCCGCCACAGGCCCGCGCCGGTTGGGCCGTATACCAGCAACGGGCTAGTACCGAAGAGCATGTTAGAGCTACGCAGTACCTGTATGACGTTATTGCTGCTTGGGAGATGTAAGTGAAATCTTATAGGAAATAATTAACGGAGTTCAAATTCATGGTAAAAAAAGATCGTGGCTACTTGAAAAAGAATAATTTTAATTAAATAACGACTGTTAGAAATTACCCCATTTCAAAAAAGACCTTCTTGGTATGACTTTTAGTTTCATAATCACAATATCACACATGAGCAGCTTTGGAGTTGGTTAAAAAATAGTTGTTACGTTTGGTTTCCTTCTTTTTAAGTTAGGAATCAATTATTTTGATGTGAATTCTAAAATTTTATTTATTTATAAAATTTAATATTTCTGATATGGCACGAAACAAGACTTTATATTTTTGAATATTATTTAATTTAATACGAAATCCTAATTATAAAACCTATGTAATTCATTTGTATCAGGCAACAAGGACCTGGTGGTGGATCAGCTGATAATCGATTCGTGTTTAAAAGACGTCTCTTCCGAGGTGGGCGTGAACTTCCACATGACCCGGTAGAAGTCGCTTTGCTGTATGCCCAAGCTGTACATAGTGTTGTCAAGGTATACATTATTATTTTTTAAGCTCTAGTGATACTAATTTAGTGGAGCCTACTCTAAAAATCTATTCCTCATAGATATAATATCGAATGTTTGAGTTTGTATGAAAAAAGTTTTTTGTATTAAAAAAATATAACATAAGTTAAATGAAAAGTCAGAAAATCCTACCAAACAACTACAATCTTTATAAAACAAACCCAAAAGAATATAGAAAATATTATAAATATTGTTTTTACTTCTCAGTACAAGTTCAGTAGTTGCGCAATGTATGGCGTTTTTGTTTTTCTTAAATATATGTCCTTAAGACAAACCGGAAAGAAGGCTTTCCTGCTGTTAAGTGATTACGCCGCATATCGACAGTGTCAATGCCATGGGAGCGCGAATCCGTTGTCGGCCTTTAAATGAAAGGCCATTGAATCAACGTGTTACTATATTTCAGATGGACGAATTCCCCGTATCAGAAAAAGTGGCTTTACAATTAGCGGGTTTACAAGCACAAGTGTCGTTAGGCGAACCTGCCGCTAGTCCACCTCCACCTCACACCCGGGCCTATTACTCGCATCCTGAACAATTCCTTCCACCGCGAATAGCTAAGACCAGGCCGGCACATCAGTGGGTAAGTGAAGAGAAAAACTTTCATTAGGCACTATTCATGTATATAGAGGTACTGTACTTTCATCTCCTTTTTTGTATGTAAACATGATTTATAAACAATCCAATGTAAATTAATCGGCAACTATACATTTCTACGGTTAATTTAATAATATAGCGTTGTTGGCCTAGTAGGCCGGGATATAGTGACACAAAATAGTTGTCATTTGTGCCAGTATGGCGGTTCTACAGGGGTCTTATAACGAAATGAAAAAATGAATGTTGATGGTCATAGCGCTGGTACCGGCGGCCCAACGGCGTGGTCGTTAGTCGAACTCGTCGGATTAATTACGACTTTCAAACGCTTTGTTCCACAAAATTCTAGTATTTTCCGATAGTCCATAAAAAATAAGAGGTGCTAGTGTCATGCCATACTTCTCCGGTGACTTACAGCCCGCCATATCGACGCCAATGTGTTGATTAAAAAAAATTCAACCATTTGTACCAGGCTAATTTTTGCACAGTTAATAATCGCCGTGCAGCCATTTACGAAAATCATCATGCCATACTTTTCGGACGGTTCCAAATGGCCGCGATACCGCCGAAAAATCAGCGTTTTTTTTTTTTCAACATCAACATCTCAAATCCAAAAATTTACGCCATATGCTTGAAATGAGGCTGATCACCAACTTGTCTATGGAATAAAACTGAGCAAAGAAATGGATGAAATCTGACGAAACCTATATTGAGTTGTAGCGCCACTGAATTATTATTATTATTCGCACTTTTCAACAGCTCATAAAAGTAATATTTCTGAAACACAAATAATCGCGTCTGCGTATTAAAAATTTCTCTGAAATTTTCCAAAATCTATGGAATTATTTTAAGGTTCCTTTTATTATTTTTTAACAGGCAACAATATTAGCCCAAGCTCACAGACAATATGGCGCGGGTAGAGCTGAGCTGACGGCAAAAGCTCTTTATCTCTCTTGTGTCATGCAGTACCCATTGTACGGAGTCACTTTATTCCCCGTCACCTATAAAGGATATTGGGCACACGGTAAGAGATACACCTCATTTATTAAATATTTTAATAAAGTAATATAGGAATTAATTTCACATATTTTTAAAGTGCCGTAATAATTATTTGTTTCGGGTTGGTAGGCACATATGTCTAACCAACTTGTTTTCAGATTGATAACAAAAAAACCCCATCCGTTGAGGGGTTACAGGAGTTTAAAAATAAATACAACTTCATCTAACTTACTTTATACCACACACACAATATTTTTGTAAGCTTATTAAGATTTTATATATGGTTATAGCTAATAAACCCGAATGTGCTGTTTTGAGACACTGGGTTCATATACATGCCTATGTACCTGGTGCCTCGAATTAACGGAGATTTATGAATTAAATGTTTTAATAATTTTGCTAACATTTATAAGTATTACTCTACTAACAATATATGGACTTATAATGGTCTGAATTAAATGATTTTAATTTTTTTATTTCTTTTTTAATTTATCAAATCGGATCTGTTTAAGAAGAGTCAAAGATCAGTCTCACGAATCATACTCGTAACATTAATAGCGACACTCAATCATATTTGTCTCACAAACGAAACATGTAAGAGAGGAATGTGGAATTTCATACAAATTTTGCGTTACAGGTCCAAATGTGCTACTCGGAGTGGGGTCGGAAGGGGTCGTTTTAGTTCGACCGGCTGATAAAGTGGTTTTAGCAGAATACCCATATTCAAACATCGCAGCGATACTCATGGACCCTGTGGATAACGGACTTACCCTCAGTCTGACGCATCATGGGCAGCATGACGGTCTTCGGTAAGTAATGTAGACGATTATAGAATTGTTAATGTAGTTTCTATTGAATTTTGTTTATATTATTAAATTATCACAATATTTAATTGAAAACCTTTTTTTAAATGTGTGATGGGTTTAAACATTAAATAAAACAAATTAGCACATATTAGGATATTTATAAAACCTCAAACAATTAAACTAGAAAATTACAAAACTAAAATATATTGAACTAAATCTTATCGTTAACTTAACTAAATGAATGTGGGCGCCAGGAGGAATTTGGTTAATTTATGATTAACTACATAAACAAATTTGTTAATTTATGATTCAATAATTAACCCCCCCCCCTACCCTTATCCTATTATAAATTACACCATTATACACATCGGATTTTTGTGTATTGATAAAATACTTGAAAGTTCCATTTATGTTTGATTAGTTACCATGGTAACGATGTTATTTACGTATAGAAAACACCACGGTAACAAATACCGTACAAGCTTTCCACATTTCTTTATATCAACCAAAGCTTATTTCAAAACAATTCACTCCCAAGGTGTATAGTCCTCGAATGTGCCCAAAAACAAGAAGCGGCGTGGCTCATGGCGGCATACAGCCCCACCCTCAGTAATAGCCTGTCAGAGGAACCACCTAGGCGTGCGGCCCCAGTCAGCGAGCGTACACGTCTAGCGGGCGCATTAAGATCAGCGCGTCGTGCTCTTATCGATGGTGGGCTTTTAAGGCGACCACCGGATTTGTCTGCTGGTGGTTTCTTGAGAAATACGCTAAGAAGGTACGCAAATAAATTATATAAAGTAATATCAAGTATTGTCTTTGGTTAACATAGGTTTTACACATTGAAAGAGAACAATTATGTACTTTTGACATTCAACACCTTTTGTCTTCAGTCACCGTGACCACGCACACTGTATTGCACGCGAAACGTCGGATAAATTTAAATTTAAAATTATGTAAATAATTATAAGTCTATAATAATACAAATAGCTTTAATCCGTTCAACCAATTGTTTTTTTTTTTTTCAATTAATATAAACTTAATTTTTTTCTATATTTTAATTACCTTATGATTAAAAATACTCAAATCTTAATGTAAAACCATTCATGTTCCTTCATTTACCAAATATTTTACATTCTACTGTAACTTGGTAAAACATACAACTGTCAGTGATTAAAAAATGAATCGGATATCTTAATATAAATGAGGACAATTGTATTGTTTATAGAATATAAAATTTGTTATTAAAAAAATGAGCCTCGCATAGCTTACAAAGTCTTACATATGTGAGCTTTTAATATTTATATATTTAAATACTAAACATTTCTTATGAAACATATTCTTAAGAATCTTTCTACAAGTGCGCATGTGCAATAGTTACTCAATTGACTCGTTCAGTTGTTTACTAATTGTTACGTATTGACTCGAATATCTCCCCGAAGTGGAATGGTCAAGTCGGAGTAGGGAGATTATAAAAGAGGTTGTGACACATGCGCACGGGCAATTGCTTTGTTCAAGTTTAAAGTTATACAGTATGTAAAATCAGTGAATTGAATGAAATTAAATCAAGTCATCATTACAGTGTTTAATTTCCTACCCTAAGAACTAGATCAGCTAACCTTTTACGCATATAAACAAAAAGACAAATTGAACTTTTAATCTTTGCAAAATAACTACAATATCTGACGTAAAAAGAGACTTTTATTTGACATTTCCAGGCTAAGCAAGCACCGGTTAGAACGAGTTAGACTCGATATATCAGCGGAATCTCAAGGCGAAAGCTACAAAAGCTTCTCAGCGGCATATTGGTGTTGGGCCCGTACGTTGCCTCATTCGCTCACTAAACTCAATGAAGCTGAGGAAGTTGCTGCTATGCAGATCTTCAAGGTACTTTGATATATAAGAAAATAATTTCTTTGAGATGGGTCACCTTTATACAAATGTCAAGTAACATGCCAAACTATCTTTGTTCCATAGGGTGTTTTTGTAAAGGAAAATATCGCAAGTAAATTCGCAATACTATAAACATATATAAAAACAATATCTTAAATAAATTACTTTTAATCTGTTTTGATTATATATGTAGGTTATTCCAAACTATAAAGTTAACAGAAGTAATGTTCTCTTCTGCCTTGTAATTAGCTACTTATATACGATAATAATAATAATTATTTAACTCAGATACATTTTCATTTTAAAACATTTCCGTTTCAATCTTTTTGTAGTATCTGTGTGTCCTTTTATGTCAAAGGCCTCCTCCAAATCCCGCAATTACTCTCTGAACTGTGCCACTCTCTGCCTAATAACTTATGTAACCTGTTTTCATATGTATGTTTAAGGTAAATCAAAGTGTAAATAAATATATATTTTTTTAATCAGTTTAATATTTAAATGCCAGGACATAATGAGTCACGCGGGCCTAACCAGCAACGAAGGCAGCAGCAGTAACCTCGCCAGTAACAGTAGCGTCAGCAGCCACGAAAGCGACAGTGACGATAGAGTGGCACTCGCGCAGTCACTGCTGCAACGATGTCTACAGAAAGACACCTTGCTTTGTGAACTGTACATGCAACTTATAAAACAGGTAAAATACGCGAACGATTGAACGATGATTTTTGGACTTGTGTTCCTCCATTTATTCCATTAATTATTGTAAAGTACGCAAAAAAAAAATATTCTTATAATTTTAATTACATTCATTGACCTTCTTTATAGGCAAGTTGATCACTGTTCCGTGTATCTTAAAATAAAAAGAACTCCGTCACTCGCCTAGTCATATTATTAGAGCAAGGACATAAGACAAGTCATGTAGTGTCGAAGTCACGAACTAGAACTGGCATTAATCTTAATGTTAAAGTTACGGTTAAGCCAAACAGATACCACAGACTACATCAAACATAGCTTTGAATGTCAAAGATTTTAACTTTAGAATTGGATCCATAGATTATAGAAATTCTTGTTCCATAGACAACAGACCATCCAGAACCCAGTTCCCGTGTATCAGCGCGACACTGGGCATTGCTTTGCGCTGCGGTTGGAGCCGCTTTGCCCCCTGCGAAGCCTCTGCGGAGGCTGTTATTAGCGCATTTAAGATACCGAGCTGCCGCATTACATACTGGGGAAGAGGGAAAGTTTGCTAGACGGGCAGAACAGGTTGGAACTAAACTTTCATAATATATATGTGTTTGCGTGTGCCTGCGACTTATAAATATATCGTTCTGAAAGCATATATATCTAGATGGAAAAAAAAAACTAGTGTAACGAAGTACATTTTTTT
The DNA here is from genome assembly GCF_905147105.1 of Pieris brassicae. Classification (NCBI taxonomy): domain Eukaryota; kingdom Metazoa; phylum Arthropoda; class Insecta; order Lepidoptera; family Pieridae; genus Pieris; species Pieris brassicae. The sequence goes on from NC_059666.1 coordinate 3,031,090, forward strand.
TTATATTTATGGAAACCATTATATATTCTTATTTCTTGATAGAAATTATTAACCACCACGCACGCTGAAAAGCACGCGAAACGTCGGAAAAAAAATAGAATTATGTGAATAATAATAATACATAGCTTCAATCCGTTCAAAAAGTTTTTCTTAATGTGTAAAAGCTATGTTAACAAAGGACAATACTATATAAATTACCAATTTTTCTTAAAGACCTCGAAATTCTCAATTTCGACTTATCATTGTTTTAAATTTATCGCTTTACCACCGATGTTCTTCCCAGGTGGCACTAAGCATAGCCCAAGTACCGAGACGGGTAGCAGCACCTTCCAAAGAGGAGTTGCTTTGTGCGGCAGCGCGACGGCCAATGCATGTCCGAGTGTTGTTACTGGATGGAAAACAACACGGACTTGTATTCGGACCGGCAGCTACAGCTGACCATCTCGTGGCCATGCTGAGAGAGAAAATTGGACTTACTGATACGGCTACTGGTAAGATTTTAGCCTCAAGTTTAGAAGTACAATATTCTTTGTAGTCGAATTTTTATATTAATTGTTAAATTTACGATCATCATTTTTTAACCCCCATTTAAAAACATGTATATACCTTTATGTGCTTGAAAATTCAAGTTCTATTTTTTATAGAAACATAAAACATTTTATAAAAATAATCGGATATAACTTTATTGTCAGAATCAGAGCAAATTCTCAATTTTCAGTCTTTTTCACCACAAATTATAACTTTAGGGTAAAAAACACAACATAAGTACTCTTATTTCACTTTGGTGTCAATGTATAATATTCCTTCATTCCCTTTCTGGATATATCCTAAAATATTTATTCCACCAGGATACGCCTTATACGAGGTATGCGCCAACTCGTCCCCAGCGGGTACGGGCGAGCGTGCATTGGGCGGTGCCGAACGTGTTGGAGACGTACTCGCTCGATGGGAGAAGGCCGGCGCCACTGCGGCCGCTTGCAGGTAATTTCACTTCAATAATAAGATTACATGTACGTTAAGTCATATAACTATTTAGTAAAACATTTGGCATGAAATAGAGTAAAATAGAAATACTTAATAATCCTAAAACCACCCAAAAATTCTACATCACCTTGTCATCATTTTTTTAAATAAAAGAAATTTATTGTTTGCAATAAATTTGCAAAATACCTTTTTCATTGTGTATTTTATAATAATTCCTTTTGCACTATAATGGTCTATTAAGGTAGTGTGGCCTCAACTACCGCACTAAGACGTTCATTTGGTCCGTTGTGCGTAAGGTCTTGGCTAGTTTAGCCGACCTAGCTGGTTCCAGAAGCTCAGAAGTTACGTGGACACTTCGCAGGCTTCACGGAGCGACCACCTATTTTTGATAAAAGTAGAAAAAAACTGTAACCACATTCGATTAGATTTCTGCCTATGTATGTTAGTACTTCAATAGATTTCCAATGAAATTTACGACTAGTTTTCTGGTAAATAAACCTTTTGAGATCTTCAAATCATTTTAATACTATTTTAGGCTAGTATTCAAGAAACGCCTATTCCTTGGTGACCGGCCACTTCACAGTGCTTGTGGGGCGGAATTAGAATTATTGTATTACCAACTGCTGCATGCTGTGAGACACGACCGCCTGCCCATTGAAACTGACGAAGCGGTATGTTATTGTTAACTTAACAAATTACGTGTAAAGTGTTATAAAACAACAACTGTTTAACTGGAAATTATACCCAGACGTGTGTTGATTTTTCAGTGTGCGTAAATAATCATAGAAAACTTTTTAGATTAACCTAGTATCCACTCCAATAGTCTCTTTTTCGTAATGTATTGATTAAATATTTCTTGAGGGTTTTTTGTTTTCAATGTGTTATTTGGGTGGGTCTGAACTCTTTATAAAAAAAGTAATTATCCATTTTCACTTGTAAACCTTACCCAATAAACAGGTAATGGTAGCGGCACTCCACGCCCAAGTGGTGAAAGGCGAATGTTCTGGAGGTGAGGAATGTGCCGCGGCGGCGGTAGCGGTACTTCCAGCAAGATTGGCTCCAGGCTTACCAGCTCCAGCCGTGCGATTGCACCACCTGGCTTTGCGTGGAACTCCGCCTCATGCAGCTATGCAAAGAGCTTTGACGCTGGCTGCTTCGTGGCCACTCGCTAGGGCCACGATATTTGATGTTATGGTGAGTGGGACAAGTTTGTTAATACTTAATAAGAAAAAAAGGAATTTTAAAGGAAAAATACTAAGTATAATACAATGGCGTCAATCGAATTCGTGGCTTTAGATTGCATTTGTTTCTTTAATCATTTTTTATTTCATAAACAAGTAGTTGATCAACCTTCTGTCTGACAAGTCGTCGATTTTGAGGTTTTATGCAATGGCGGTTTCCTCAAAATATTTGTCTTCATCGTAGTAGCAAGTCTTAATTGCGAATATAGAAAAATCCGAGCCGTGTATCGAACGCGTAAACCACTAGGCCAATTACTCATGAAAAATGACTATTTATTATATATCGCCGCATAGAAACCAGCGAAAATATTGTCTTACTGAATTATGATTTAAAATTTCATAATTTTTAGACGGCGTTTAGTAATTGTTCTAAAATATACGAATTTATAAACTACTTCATAGATTAATAACATACATACATTTATCAAGCAAATCATATTTTAATGAATCAAAGTGTGATTTACTTTTGTCAGATACATTTAGTCATAGATGACCATAGTATATCCTGGCATATATTTACCTATTTATGTCTATTCTACCTTATATATGATAGGCACCTTTAAGAAATCACCACTAATACTGACTGTAATAACAGGTTTGAGAAATTATGTTGAATTTCTCCTTTATGTTATAATTTAAATATATGAATTAACTTCTTTATCAAATTCCAGCAATCATTTACATCGAACTGGCCTCGAGCCCTCTGGCTAGCGGTAGATGCACGTGGGTTGACATTGTTACGACGCGGGTCTCGAGCTGCGTTGGTCTCTCACGACCACGACCAGTTACTGGCCGTGTCTCCAGCTCCAAGAGCTCTATTACTCGTCACAAGGGCTGACAAGAAACACGCCAAGCTGGTGCTTTCTACTGACCAGGTACATAGCATATTTATTTATGAGGGCAGGTTTTTGAAGTTTTTGCTGTTGTAAAATCGTTTGATTATAAAATTACTCTTTCTAGGCATACCAGATTGCGACACTGATAAAGGACTACATAGAAGCAGTGCGGGGCCCCGTGTGCCCCGCGGTGCCACAGCCAGGTGGCGCTCCACCCGCGTCCTGACATCCGCACGCCTAGTGCCATTGCTTCCACGTCAGCCACTGAGCTACGGCCGGTGACGGCTACACGGTGTGACTGGGATTGACGACCGTACCTTACTTTGGTATTGCTGGAAAATATTTTTTTGCTGGAAAAAACTATTTTTTGCTAGAAAATACTTTCTTTGCTGGAATATTTCACTTTTTTGTGGGTAAATACTTTGCTGGAAATATACTTTTTTGTGGGTAAATACTTTGCTGGAAAATTTAATACTTTGTTAAATCACGCCAACGACTTGAAAACACGGGTTGAAACTGATCGTTTAAACTCTTTTCTTATCCATTAACTTACTTAAAGCCTCCATTTCTTTTGAATGCTATTTCCCTATCACATCTGTGTCAAAATAAATATCTGACAATTGTATTTGGGGCTGTACGTTAATGAATAAGACTATATTTACACAAAACTATCACACACAATATCTGTGTCTCTTTGAGTTTATAAGTAACAAAATTCATTTGTTTTTGTAATTACGATTCTGATTTTTGAGAGCAAATGAGATATCATATGCTTAGTATTAACACTAAACTACGTAGTTATTGTAGAAATAAAACTTCTGAAAATCTTTGCCTCTATCGCTACTTCATTATCCCTCGTAACGAAATATATCTTTTCAATATTTTCCTTCCAATTATTCCTTACTATCGTCGCTTAATTTCAACTTTAAAATCTAATTTTTACAGCAACTATGAAGTTTATTCTTTAGATAATTGTTATGTAAATCGACATCATGGTAGAGTTATCTACCTTTAAATGATTTTAGTATGCCTAGATAATTTTGTATTAGCGCACTTTATTGTAGAATTAATTTACGGTCGTGAAGTAAATGTTTGTATAGTCTTTTAAACTAATTTTACGCTAGATATATTTAAACATGCTAGTCTTTGTATTGATTAGTTAGTAAAATCTCACCTTTGTTCCATTTACTTCAAAGATTTGACAGGAAAAGATGGATATTCGTAGCCAGATGACGGGGAAGCAAAAGCGCGGGTAACCTTAATCCATAGATTATTCCTCTCTCCTCACGTCGTTACACGTGAATTACAGTGTAATGAACTGCATAAATTATATCAGTATTATTAAATTAAATGTTTTATGTGAACAGTTTAATCATATTGTTAAGAATTGGTTGTTAGATAGTATACAAATCTTATTCCCCTTTTAGTCTGTGCTTAACTGTCTAGATGTCACCGATTTTTGGATCTAATACGATTAGAATAGAGCATAACATTCTTTGGCGAGGTATCGAATCGTTAATATCGACAGTACAAGGCTGTTAAATGCATTCAATTTCCTCCAGCGTCTTTAGGTCCCTATAGAGCTAGAACACACTCTAAACCTCATAATATTACTTAATATGATGTTATAATAATCTCTGTAGATGAATATATAGTTACTACATCCTATTCGTAAGAAATCATATCAGCTAATTCCTACTGTTAACCCTCCTTTGCTTCGGTGAATTTTCCTGTACTGTTGAGTACGTAGTATAGTATATTATATGTTTTCGATTGCGAATGATTTTATTCTGATGTCTTATTTTGTGCCTTGTAACGCAATGTCGCTGACCGGCCAAAATTTAATCAAAATAAAAATTTAGCTAGTGTAAAATGTTAAAGAATCAAAGCTTTTTTGGCGTCAATTACTCTAAATCAAAATGATTTGTTATTTACTCGCCGTCAGCGCATTTGCATATAATCAGTGAGCCAGCTGCAAATAAATTAAAATTGTTCCAAATATATCTTCTATCTTGCATATTATGACACTATATTGCACAATGTTATGTCTCAATATTTTATAATAAAATATATAAATAGTAGATAATAAAAGTGAAGCAATTCATGCTTCTTTAATATTAAATGTCTGTTTATTTTGATTTAGGCCTATTTGGTGCTTAGATATAGCTACGATTGAGTTTTTGATCTCATATTGAGTATTATTTATTATATCATGAATATGGTCAATAATATTTTTTTATTTATTTCGATAATTTGTATATAATTGATAAACCAAAGACTTTGATCCCTTTGGACACAATTTTGTTTGACATTTATACACTTTTAGTTATTTTTTAAGAATATGTATATAGAGATAGACTAACTGTTAGAATTACTGACAATTGGATAAAATATATTAAAATTTGATGAAATAAGAACACTGTTATACTCATGTTAAATCAATGAGAATATAAATAAATGTTATTGTACTGAAATGACATAATATTGCTATAATTTAACATTATACTGCAATATTTATTGCAGAGGTCTAAATAAGTATGTATGTAAAAATCTCACACATAAGATGTTTCGAGAAACATCTGGCCGTCAATATGCATAGAGTTGTAGGCATTAATCAACATTGTGTATTTGAAATATTTCATTCATTTAAGTTTGATTTGTTAAAATCTGCAGTTTTATTATAAATGTAAACATAATGTGACAATGCTTATAGCAGATTTTCTTCCATTAAAAGGACTGACAGTTTTTAATCATTTATCAATATTTTTAAATTGTTTGGTTAACAAGTGTATGTTATGTGTAGATTTAAGATATTTATGAACAATAAAACTGAAGCACCATAATACTGCCCAAATAGACTGATTATGTCCAAATATTTTTCTCTTTTGATGATTTTCTGTGTTAACTAAATGTCCCAACTAATTAAATGCCAAATAAATGAAACAATAAAGATTTAAGTCTTTTATTTTTCATTCATTCTTATAAAATCATTGTGTCACTAAACCTAGATAATCGTCCATCAAGGTGCCAATAGCGAACTGTAAAAAAAACAATATGTATGTTATTTTGGCTTAGAAGAGCATGATTCAACATTTTTGATGAGATGTACATAAATTGGTTTAATAAATAATATTAACAGCCCCACTGCATTTGTATAAAAATTGACACATCTAACTCATTCACTCATGCAAATGAGTTGGATAATTTTGCATTGAATTTTGTACCATCATTGTATTTTGAAATTCAATTAATAAAAAATATGCTGTACTATATATGGCTATACAATTAAATTATATGACTTATGCTTTAATTGAAGGTTCCAAACTATAAAATAGCTCGCAACATATTACATATATTAATGAGGCCATTGGATGTTACCAAGATTAAATTTTCACAAACATTTCATTAATATTGATTTTAGACCCAATCTTAATTTTGAGGGTGATAAGAAATTCGTAATTCTATACAATTATCAAATTTCTTTAATATACTATATCATACATTTTATGTTACTCATAGCAAATAGCTATTTTATAAGAAATAATTATTTTACAAGTTAAGTGTTTTTGTACAAATGAACAATTCTTATCTCCTTGTTTTTAACTAGGATGTCAAGTTTGAACCAAGATGAGATCCTTGTTATAAGATTACTTACAATGCCAGTTGCGTCAACTCTTGTTCCAACAATTTTTAATCTGATAACATCTTCCTCTTGAATTACATTATCTTCCTGTTTACTTTTGTAGCATGGTGGATTGACATTTGGACAAAATTCCATATCGGCAGGGATTGACTGAAACATATTTTAATAATTACGAATATAACAATTAGTACTTTTTTAATTGAAACAAAAAAGACAAGTATTCTAGCGCTACTAGGGGATGTGTTTAGAAATGACGTCCTGCAATCGTTAATCATGAATTCTTTCCACTTCCATGACAAGATGGGTAATTACATATCATGGAAGTTGAAAAGAAGTATGAAGACAATTACTAATATAACTAATTTTTCGGGTAACTTACATGGTGGGAAATAAAGCAGCTTAGTGGTCCAATCTGAGCGAACATACCCACCTGAAAAGATTAAATATAAAATGATACATGATTTCAGATTGGAAAGCACACTGGTTTACCTTCGGTTAAGTATAGCTAGTGAATGCTATACTTATGCTTCAATAAATCTTGAATAAATAACTTATGGAGAATTTGAACTGTTTTTCTTATTACCTTATTCACTTGTGTCACAATAGCATCAAGTACTTCTCCTTTGAAAGGTCTGAAGACAATTGCCTTATACTTCACAGGATATACAACAAATCCTTGGCCAGGCTGAATAAGACCAGCCCCAATGCTATCTATTGTTGTCACTGCTATTACAAACCCATACCTACAAGTATGAAGTATGTATAATTATTATGTACACAAATAATTTAAACAAGACTTTGTAGTACCCAATTATTAGTGGACTCAATAAACCAATTTCCTTAATTAAATCAAAAGGTATTACTAGATAGTTTTACACATTCAATATTTATAAATATACAAGAATATTTTATTAATTGAGTGGCTATTTAGTAATTAACCTTCCTGATAAATTATGGATTTCAAGTTCAAGGAATTGCACGTTAAGATTAGATGTACTATATATCTATAACTAAGACCTTATTTTTTATAACCTCTAAGAAACTAATATTCGATAGTACCTACTTTCCGGTACATGTCCCCTCAACTTCAGTATAAAGTTTCTGCTTAACAGTATCTAATAATTGTGGTCCGAAGTATCGAGGGTGCAATAATATTTCGTGTTCTAATGATATCTGAAAACAACAAATATATTTTAACGCAAAAAAAAGTATGGACAGTTTTTAAAATTTTCGGAGATTGGTCCAAAAGACTTACATGATAAAACATCTTGTTCCGTTTTATAAATCAGACATTATTATATACTTTTAACATTGAATATAAAAAACAGATTATGTTTTTGTGGCATAATAATAATAAACGCAACTCAAACAAGCGGTTTTGGCCAGCACTGTCCACAGATTAGATCAATGTTTCAGTTTGATAACAACATGACGTTGACGTTTTAATCTGGTTGTTAAATGTGTACTATAAAGTATTAAATAGCTTTATAGAGCCTAATAACTCCTTTTTAACTAAGGGTAAAACTCGAAGATATAAATTCAACGCGTATGTTCTTAATTTTTATTCTGTATTGTTATTGAATATATATATAATACTATTTTGTCATATACAATATAAATACGTTTGTAGCACAGGCTATTATAAATAAAAATATACTCCAACTAATTAATGTAGGCATAATACATAAGTAAAAACTATAATTTACATACATAATATTTAGATAGAACACCTGTAAATAGCTCGTCCCTTCTTTTACTTTTACCTACTTTATGGGCAGGGCTATAATTAACTCATGCGAGTTATATGTCTTGTTTTGGTCCTTTAACTAGAATATTTGCATATATACTTACATCTATACTTAATGTTATAAAGGTAAAGGGTTGGTTTGTTTTGATTGTTGAAATCCTAATCTCATGAGTTGATTTTGCATAGCGGTTAGATTAAAAATCAATGGTTTTGGCTCGTCCGAGTCCATTTATCGAGAAGGCTATAAAGTACGTATAAGCAATAACTACAACATCACGTAACTAGGAAAAGAGCTTGAATGAAAATGTTCCAATGCAACAAAAGAGAAAAAAAATTCCTTTTTTGACAACTTCCACTGCGTGTAGTAAACGGTGAAAATGAAACGAAAAATCGTTACTAAATTGTTCGTATATATAGTATTGCTGTAAAATTACTTCACATACTGTGCACTTTACAAGCGAATAAATATAATGTACTCTGTGACAAGCGATCTACGTTTCAGCGTTAAGCGATTAGCGATTAATCAAAGATGCCAAATGAATGGCCGTGTATTCTGTAATTTAGATTGTTGTAAAAAATGGCAAAAACTTACGACTATTTATTTAAATTGCTATTAATAGGCGATTCTGGAGTGGGGAAAACATCTATTTTGTTTAGATTTTCAGAGGATGCCTTTAATATATCATTTATATCAACTATTGGTGAGTAATATTGTCTTTGTACTAAAGGTTATTGTCAAAAATCTTGTATTTTTTATACGTAATTACCTTCGATTTATATTTTTTGTTATCTTTTGTTGTAAAAGTTCCCACATATATTCGTAAGGCAAAAAGGGCGCGGTTCGTTGATCAAAAGAAGCCCTTATCGAATTAATTGAATGGACTGTTTATGACATCATACACTCTAATTTTAATTAGTTGACTCTAGTCTTTAACACTGATTGTGGTCTCTTTCAGGCATTGACTTCAAGATAAGAACAATAGACCTCGACGGCAAAAAAGTTAAATTACAAATATGGTGAGTATATTTAGCTGTGCTTTGTATCAGATAATGTTTGTGTTACATTTTGTCTTCACTTTAGGGACACAGCCGGTCAAGAAAGATTTCGTACTATAACAACAGCCTACTATCGAGGTTCTATGGGAATAATGCTTGTTTATGATGTAACCAATGAAAAGAGCTTTGAAAACATTAAGAATTGGATAAGGAATATTGAAGAGAATGCAAGTGCTGATGTTGAGAAAATGATTCTTGGTAACAAATGTGACTTGGACTCTAAGAGACAGGTATACTTAATATTGAATGTTCATGCTACATTTGTTTTTTGTGTCTATATTTTCTTTTTTACCTTGAATAATTACAGGTATCAAAAGAACGAGGTGAACAATTAGCGGTAGAGTATCAAATCAAATTTGTAGAAACATCTGCCAAGGATTCTTTAAATGTTGAATATGCATTCTATACATTAGCAAGAGATATCAAAGCTAAGATGGAGAAGAAACAGGTAATATTATATTATTAAATGATACTATTTTATTACAATACATTAGATACTTAATATATAATCAATTATATTTTTTTCTTGTTACATGACTGATATATGGGCACAGAAGGTAATAAGTGTTGTGATAGTGTGTATTTTTAAATATGTAGTTATTCTCTCATTGTTGGCCTAACAGCATAAAAGTTTAACAAGAGTAATGTTATAATAAAAATCATTAACTTTATTTGTTAATTTAATTGACTTTTATAATTTATATGTCTACTTAACAACATACATTAAATATTACTAAAGTTCTTCCTTGACTATTCAGTCATAAGGAAGAACTTAATTACTTGTTTAATTATCTTTACTATAATATTAGTTATTTGACGCTGTGGCTTTCCTTACATGATATTACTGATTATGTAGTTCATTATTGAAAATTAATATGTGATGTTGTTGGTTTGTTTGTTTGATATGTGTGATTATACATTCTTTTATTTCAAAATATTACCCTACTTTACTTTTATTAGTAGTAATTACTTTGTTTTTTAGTTCTACCAATTTATCATTAATTATAGGCATGGAATCCATCCATGCTTTAAATATTTCTAATACCTTTAAGATATATGGTATATAGTTTAGGAAAATTCAGTATACTTGGAACAATATATAGCCTGTAGTAACATCCATGTATAAGTGGGACTAATTAAAAGATTTCAGTTTTTGTAATAAAATGGTTATACTATATATGTTGTATAACCATTTTATTACAAGTATATATGTTGTCTAGGAGGCGAGTAACCCACCAGGCGCCCGTGGAGGCACACACCAATTGAAGTCCAATGATCAACAGCGCAAACCGCCCTCATGGTTGTCTCGCTGTTCCATCCTCTGACAATGCAGTCCCTTACGACAACTGCGCCAATTTCTCCTGTATTAAGTGAATTTGGGCCAAACACCCCAACACTATTTTTCGACCTACGTTTTTAACTGGTGCAACTCTGCATGGAGTCAAGACTTGCTTTTGTATTTTTATATCCATATAATATCATTTTCTTCAGGTGTTAAATTGTGGATATTAATTTGCAATGTCAACTAGAAAGTAGTTAGAAGGGGACACATTTCTCTCCTATTTTAAACAGTATTTCTTTATAAATAAATTGTTTTTATGACATTTTAAGTCTTAAAATTACTGGGGTTATGATCACATGGACATGGTTTAATAGAAATTATTTCAATAGATTATTAGCCGTATATTTCTTTTGCTATATTAATTAAGATATATATTTTAATGTAATATATACTACATATTTAATTTGAATAAACAGTGCTTTTATAAATGGTTTTATTTATTTGAAATAATAGTGTTAAAATCTTAACAATAATGAAAAAGATTAGTTTAAAGAAGTAGTAAATTTATTTTCAACAATTATATACAGAATAGAATTTGTGAGTTCACTAAACATGAGTAATAGAACACCAAGTGACCAAAAAATTATAAATTTCATAACACAATTGGTACTTTTATAATTTTGAATAGATTAAAATGCCTTTTATGTTGCCTGCACTGGCTTAGGGTTAGATTTAAATGGTTTGAGGGAAATTTTTTTGACTCCTACAAAGGTAGCTTTTAATATGAAAATTAAAATCTCCAGGATTTTCCTTGAAGACAGCACAATAAGTTCTTTACTCAATGTTGACCCTTTTCTCCAATATGCTACATAGCTAGGAATTGGTGGTAACTTATCTGACCAAATACCATTTCTACGACTTTTTGCCGTATTTTCAGCATTAAGTAACACTGGTCCTAGTTTAGATTCCATACTATTTTTCTTAATGCCTTGTGGAAGTACAGCTTTAGCAAACCCAAGTTCAATTAGTTTCTGTCCTATATCTAAGGTTTCTTCTGATTTAGTCTGAAATAAGACATTTTTCATAGTTACTCCAATTGTTGTAGTTGTAGTTGTAATAAAATTCAGCAATGTTTTTTATTATTTACCTTTGGTTGTGGTAGATGCAAAAGTACTGTTGATACCAATTCATCTTTATCACAGGTTATGGGCTTTAAAGTAACCTTTTGGCCTTTTGCAACACAATCTAGCCAATTAACAGCATTTGTGCTGACTATATCAACACCCCATAACTGCAAATTAAAATATTTTATGCATGCTAACAGAAAGTTATTGTTAATTTGCAAATAGTTTACTCTCCATGTTAGTTACCTTAACTGGTAGAGGAGCTTTGCTGGAATGCCATAGTGGTATGTAAATTGGTGCCTTGTGATTGACTAACACCCTCACTGGTGAGTGTTGTACTCCAACATACACTCCTCTAAGTGGCTCATGTTGTTTTATGAAATGATCTGGAATTTTAGATGCTTTCGAAAACTTGCTAACCTGGATGTAAATACACAATTTTAATGTTATGTAATATTTTAATATTCACAGCATTAGGTATCTTTTATTTACCGGACGGACTTTGTGTATTGCAAGCGCTAAGCCTGCAGTTGCCAAGCTGTACACGGCAATCTGAAAAAAAAAGTACTTTCAGAACCATATCTTTGTTATAATCGCTTAACTATAAAAATACATACATTCACTCCACGATAATCCTTATTTAATAAGCTCTCCATATTGAAAAACAATCCACCTTCCATTTCAGACATTTTGTGAAAATAAATATGAAATTGACATAGTATTTGAATTATTATCTCATCAATGTTTTCGGCTTCATATGACTCTTATTTCTATTTTCTCATTGGGGGTAATTTTTAGTTTCACTTTTCGTATTATCATCAGTATAGTCAATGTCAATGTCAAAAGATATTCTACCAAGTTGCCAGTGTTTATATTTCTTTATAATATTTATCACTTTGAATTCCCACTTCTTCCACGTCAACTGTTTTGACATTATGACAGTTTACTTGGCGTAATGAATCTTGCTAAGATATCATACGACAATATTCTTACGTTGTAAATTTTATTTTTTAGTTTATAAAGTAAACCTCAAAAACATGTTGAGTGTGTTAAATACAATTGATACAGGCCATGAGGATATGATTCACGATGCAGAGCTGGATTATTACGGCCTCCGACTGGCGACATGTTCTTCAGATAACTCCGTAAAAGTTTACGACATCAAAAGCGGAACTCAAACTCTTGCAGCTGATCTAAAGGGACACTTTGGTCCAGTATGGCAAGTTGCATGGGCGCATCCGAAGTATGGAAATCTATTGGCGTCGTGTTCGTACGATAGGAAAGTTATTATTTGGAAGGAAGCTGGGGAATGGGCCAAATTATATGAATATACCGGTCACGAGAGTTCTGTCAACTCAGTAGCTTGGGCACCAGCTGATTACGGTTTAATATTAGCATGTTGTAGTTCGGATGGGTCCATGTCCATTATTACTTATAATCAAGATACAGGAAATTGGGATGTAAAGAAAATATCTGGTGCTCATGCAATTGGAGTTAACTCGATAAGCTGGTGCCCAGCCATATCTGCTGATTTGAGTCTTGATCCCCTTACTAACAAAGATGCTCCAAAGAGATTAGTATCTGGTGGATGTGATAATTTAATTAAGGTTTGTATATTGTTAATTCAAAATTAGTTCTATTAAACTTGTAAGGTAAAGAAAGTCTAAAAAAATTACAACACTATTAATTTATACCTAATGTATTAATGTCTACATTACATATGAATGTTAAAAACTAGGAAATTATGATCAATTTCAATGAATATGTGGTGGTCTATATTATAGATATGGAGAGAACAAGGAGATCAATGGGTAGAAGAGAATCGTCTGGAAATGCATATGGACTGGGTGCGGGATGTTGCTTGGGCACCTTCTCTGGGATTACAAAAATCAATGATTGCTAGCTGTTCCCAAGATAAAAGAGTTGTTATTTGGACAAGTGATGATAATGTTTCCTGGACTCCTACTATTTTAAATACATTTGATGATGTTGTTTGGAGTGTCAGTTGGTCCCTTACTGGCAATATCTTGGCAGTATCAGGTGGTGATAATAAAGTTAGCTTATGGAGGGAAAGTGCAGATGGTCAGTGGCAATGTATTAGTGAGGTAGCTAAAGGGTTAGGGCCAACATCCAATGATGAAAGAAGCACTCTGTGATTCAATGAAGAATTCCATGTATAAATTTGTTTTAATACTTTAATAATTGTTTGATTAATTTGAGTACTTGTAATCAATAACATTTTCAATAAATTGTTTGTAATTGTATATTATTATTCTGTATTCATAAATCTTAAATTAGCCGATACTTAGGTAACACTAAAATGTTTAGAAAATTAAAAACGACAATGTAGAAAGTCGCCAATACTTTTATTGTTTTTCAAAGTAATCTCTGTTCCTCTCTACATATTGTCACATTCAATGGAATCACTGAGAAAAGCAGTAGGCCCATTCTTCCTAAGGGGTCTTCCATGGCAATTTCGTACCCATTCACTGCATCTTCAGGGATTATAAAGTAAATACCTGGAATTTTATCTTTAGTTCTTTGGAATAAATGAAAGGCGCAGGGCAGGCCAGGACAGTATGGCGGATGAATCATTACTCGATACCTGCCATAGTCAAATATCCAACAGCCCTAATTGCGTAGTGCTTCGACGGCGCTGCTGTCGAATTTTTTCCAAGACAAAAGGCACACAGCTATTGACATACCAGTCTGCAGTAATATGTCTTTCCAACTTCTAGCACAACTATAGCGAAATGACCTTTGCAACCAAAGAAGGAGCAATCATCTTTTTTCCTTGATTTCTTCCTTTCTTTAGCTTAGTTGCCCGATCCTCGAAAGGAAACAACCACTGAGCTTTTGGTTTCGGGTTCGTAGCAATATATTCAGCTTTCATCACCTGTGACGATGTCAAATACAGCATTTGAGTCACCGCTGTTGAACTTATCTAACATTTGGCGACACCAGTTCATGGGTGGTAGTCGGTGGTCCGAAGGTGTTTCTTGTCGTCGGTTAAAGTATTGGGAATCCATCTGGTATAAAGCTTCCTGACGGCTAAATTTGCATTATTTTTTGAAATTGAATCATAGGCTTGCCCGTATCTACTGATAGGTCACTCTCTTAACCTTCTCTATTATGCATCGTACAGCACTGATGTTATCTTCAGTAGTCGCTGTTAAAGGACGTCCCTCACGCGGATCATCATTGAGATTGCTTCGTCCACGTTTAAACTCCTTAAACCAATAATAAATAGTGGCAGGAGATGGAGCTTTCTTAAGAAATGCTAATCGCAGATTTTTATTGAGTAAGCCCACAACGACAGTCATAATAAATCATTGATCAAAAATTTTCACGTGTAACAACACGAGTCTTTTAGATTTGCCGCCAATTCACAAAACCAAATGAATGCAATTACCGAAGAGTTCTAAAATTGAAATTCAACAAACCTTTCATTAGCAATGTTTGCAACTGGCCAGTTCTAAACATTTTCAGTGTTACCCACACATTCAACGTTATACTTCTTTTTCAATAAGATGGTGTGCCTCTATAAATTGAACTTCCTGAGATGTTGTCCTCCAATTGTAATTACTGCATTTTTTAAAAATAAATCAAATGATTTCTTCTTATCCTAAATACACACATCAGCATTGTTTACGAAATAGTGCTGTAATATTTATTCAAAATAAAACCAAAACATGAAAAAGTAACTTTATTATTGTAATATCACATGTTGCTTAAATTAAATTGAATGATTTCTAACAATAAAGGCATTTGATAATACTGAGCTATTGTCTCAAAGGTGACAAGTTGTGATCTTATTTCACTTGCTGGTATCATTAAGGTGAACTCTCCAGCACAGTCACATACTACTGCTAGGTTTTCCCGTTTAACCTGTTAAGAAAAATACAATAAATAACAGTAAAATTTAAGTTATATAATAGAAAGGTAAAATAAAGCATATCTATGTGGACACATATTTCATTGATAATTTATCTGGAAGTTATGATTATTTTCCCTATGTCATAAATTTTTGTGTAATTAACACTATAGTGTAACCATATTAAAGGCTTTTATAAACTACTTTATTCAATCTGAACAAATGTATAAAGTCCTAATATACTTAACTTAAATTTTTGTCTTAAAACACAGAGTTATGGATTTTTTAATACTTTATCTAAAATTTTAGTCTACATATTATATTAAAATTCACCTGATGACATCTAGTACAGATCAAATCCTGCAGTGTGTAAGACATAGCTCGTCTGTTCAATATCTCAATTAACCGCCATTCTAATTCTTGGTTCTCATATGGTGTTTCACAAGTAGGACAAAGACATACAGGTCTACAACAAATTAAATACATAATAATACTGTTAATACTCACAACATATGAGACTACAGCATTCTTACAAAACAATTTTGACTAAAAATGTTTTATTGTATTTCTGGGTAAGCTTTAGTCGATTAAGGGCATAGTATTTATTTAAGTCAGTTATTCTCTTTGTACATAGTCTAGATAATTGTTATTTTGTATTTTAAGGTATATTAGCCTCATTTTGTGGCAAACCATAAAGGATATCTAAAATATGTGGAGGAAGCGAAGTGGTCTTGTCAATATCAAATCTGTGTTATACATATGAAACAAAGCAATTTTAAAAATCAACACAGATAAAACCAGAATAGAATGCACTTACACATATTTAGATTTTAAATATATAAGGGGACTAATGTTTACATTACCAAAATTGACTAATCTATACAAAAAATTAAGTAATCCAGTGACCTTATAATGGCCTCAGATTGCATGTTTATAGATTTTTGTTATACTTACACATCGCCTAGCGTTGATCTATGTGTATCCAGACACAAATCGAGGTCCCTACAATGGTTGCACACTTTGCAAATAACCTCGCAGAGGACGCAAGATGATGACGCTTCCCGCCACTCAGCCAACGAACTGAATTCGCCAACATTGATCAAACGTAGCAGGTTACGCCGGAGGAGGGTCACCTATCGAAAAATAAAAAATAAATATTTTTCCTAGTAAGCTTTGGGCATGCGTTATTTCTGAATATCTTTTTTTAGAGTAGTAACTGAACCTACCCATACAATAATTATTGTGGTGGTAGGAATTTAGGATCTTCTATACACCATTAGCGTTATACATTAAGCTGTAAAATGTATATAATTAACATAATATTGGAGGTTATAAATCTTTTTAGGAGTTTTTAAAAATTACTTCTCATATCAAAGAAGTATTGCCAAGTTCAATGTATATATTCAAAATATATTAGATTTATAATATTGTTATGGTAACTAACTTAACACGTTGTCAGGCTAATTATGTAATAACTTAAGACAGTATTCATCAAATTCAAATCGAAATTGGTATTACATGGATCTCAGAAGAACTGCGTTGCGAGACTTGTTTTTTTTGCAGGTTATGTTTTTGATGGCCTATTGTTTACTGTGCGCTTTATTCAACGGTCGCTAAATTAGAATTTTCTTCATCTTCATGATACCATGACTTATTATGATTTTTTTTTGTATATATGAAAAAACTTCACCTGGTCATCAAGTGTCTGGTCCAAGGAGAGCACCTTACATAGAGCATTAACGAACAACAAGGCGGGCGAAGCGCCCTCTAGCGCCTCCGTTCTCAACCCTGGCGTGTTCTCCAGCTCAGAGATACGAAGGGTGGGCATACGGGACTTTATTTTCTCCGTTATTCTGTAAAATATATATACATAAAAGTGTAGTCTAAGGTTGTCTGGAGAAGATCGCTATTCGCTCGCTAAAGTCGAGGTCGCCATGTTTTTCTTTCTTTTCTATTTAATTGCCTAAAACCGTTGTCAGAGTTCAAGAAAAGCCGTCTTCAAGTTTTGAGCAAAATATTTTGCGATTCATTTCAATTTTGATAGTTGTTACAAGCTGTTTCCAACATTGAGGAGTAGTAACAATTATCGCGACGCTTTTGGAGCAAATGTCGAGTGTCAACCTTGTTAAGCTTCACCAATTACCAAAGTTACATTTCTTTTAATGTTTTTTTTATATTATTTCTTTCGATAGTTGTTGGTATATAAAAGAGCTAAGAATGTGAAATAGTTTGTTATACTGAATAGATGTTTTATTTCTTACAAATATATATATATGTCAGAGTAAAGTAGTTAAATCAGAGAGTTAATTGAATGTCTAGACAGTTAATTAAATGTCGATATTCAATCAAGTCTCTAGCATTTTGATTTAAATAAAGCAGCGTCGAAAACGTTTAACTATCTGTCTGACGGAACGCCAGCGTGTTGATTAATAATGTAAATCAAGATGGCGGAGACGACAACAGCTGATTGCTTTTAGTGCAACGTTGGTTTATTGTGTGAGTGGTGGTGTTTTGTAAATGGTTACTCAGCAACTTTAAGAAAAAGAGTCTTGCTTTTTTATAGTGAGTTCTAGTTGCAAACATGGCTTTAGAAGACCCGACACGTTCGTTCAAAGAAACATTTTACGAAAAGCTTTTGGAAGATGATGAGCGACATCAAGGTAGGTTTGTGAGTTTATTTCGTTAGTTTTATATTGGTTACGTTACTAAAATAAGCTCAATGCATTTCTACACTAACGCTTGTGTGTATTGTTTCTTGTAGGATCTACAAGAAAGTCTTGGACGCGGCAAAGAATCAATGACGTAATGAACAATGTGAAGAATGCTAGGGTGACCATGCTTGAACGGGGAAATAAAACGTCCATGAGCTACTACTGGTTAGCCAAATATGACATAATAACGACAGATGGTGAAGAATATTTAATCTTCAAAAGAAAATCGACAGAAGAACCAATTATCCAAATTGTTGCCCGTGAAGACTATTTTGACATCCTGCTGAGTGCTCACAAGAGCTGTGGACACGGAGGGCGAGATAAAATAGTATACTGCCTGAAATCAAAATTGTATATACCCATAAGAGCAATTCAATTGTTCGTAGCTCTGTGCCCTACGTGTGACGGAAAAAGACACGCTCCCAGAAAAAGTATCGTTACGCGACCAATCGTGTCACAAGACTTCAATACAAGAGGACAAGTCGATTTGATTGACTTTCAATCGTGCCCTGATGGTGACTTCAAGTGGTTATTAAATTATCAGGATAGTGCCACCAAATTTTTAAGTCTTCGCCCCCTGAAATCTAAACGAGCATCTGAAGTTGCCATGGAGCTCATGAAAATATTTATGACATTTGGGGCGCCCGCCATTTTACAATCTGACAATGGACGTAAGTTTACAGCAAACATCATAGAAGAACTGACTGCAATGTGGCCTGAATTCAAAATTATACACGGGAGCCCAAGAAGACCTCAAACTCAAGGGAGTGTAGAGAGAAGTAACCAGGACCTGGAAAACATGCTGCGAATGTGGATGAAAGATAATAAATCCACTAATTGGTCAGTCGGGTGCTATTATGTTCAATACCAAAAAAATTCATCATTCCATCAGATAATTGGCCGCTCACCATATAAAGCCTTATTTGGTAATGATCCGAAAGCCGGTTTAGCCCAGCTTGAAGCTGCACAGGTCTCAGTTAATAAATCAGAAGAAGCCCAGGTTGTGGAAGTACCGGTCCTAAAAAAGGAACCAGAAGAAACCCACCTTATGAACGTACAGGTTTTATTAAATAAACCAGAAGAAACCCAGCTTGAAGCCGTACAAGCCGAAGAAGAAATATCATTTCAAAGGAACCAAGCGCATATTGGCATAAAGCGTGCGGCAGAAATAATGATAGACAATACTGCCAAAAAATTTAAACCACTGAATGTTGGTAGTAGCGTCCTTATCAACGTGCCTAAAGTGGATCGAGGCCCTCTGGACACCAAAAATATAAGAGGAAGGATTGTAGATTTCCGCAATGGTGTTTATAGAGTAGGAACGAAAACTGGCACTATAAAAAACTGGTTTCCGAGGCATGAATTGCAAGAGCCGGTGGATGTTTACCATGATGATATATCGGATGTCCCAATTTCATTAAGTGAAGCTGTTAGGAATGAGTCCATGTTTCGAGGCTTCCAAAAGTGCACCTGCAAGCCTGCACCGAAGCAATGCTTCTCAAACAGATGTGCATGTTATAAAAATAAAGTGCTTTGCGGCTCTAAGTGCCACTCCAATTTATCTTGCATCAATAAATAAGTTTATGCTGTGAATTTTTATTCGATTTTATAGATTTTGCATAATTTTCTCGTGATAAAATATTATTACTGTTTATTACTCTTCTCTATTATATATTTTTGTACAATAATTAGGTTAATATTGTGTGAAACATATAACTTAATATGTTATTCAAGGTACCTAAAGTCTCATTATATTTTAAAAGTTTAATTTTTTTATATAGTTTAAGTTATTTAACGTGTTTTTATAGTATTTAACATATTGCTTGTGATCTCATTCAAGTCATCTTATGTGTTAAAAGGATTAATGTGCATCCGTTCATGCGAGCATCATCATGTAAGTATATTTTTCATTTGGTTCGTTGATTTTAATTTTGTTGTTGAAGATAATTTATAGATCCTTTTTGTATGCCTTGTCTCATCCATACAATTTTTATGGAATAGGTTCTAGCTTGTATCTAGTTTAAACTTAGGTTGAGCAATAATGCTTAACATGCAATTAATAAACGTAAAACGAAAAAAAACAAAAAAATGTACCAAATATCTGCAGCAGAACATGTTTTATTTTTTCTAATTAAGGAAACATAAAACACAACAATATATTTTTTAGGCTATTCATTTTCCTAAATAATGAAATATCTTGGTCCCCTACAAAAGCTAAATTCTTACTTGAAGCGGGCACGACGCCTAAAATGGACGTGACGTTTCATCGATCTGATAAAGGCCAGTTTAGCAAGGTATGATCTTCAATTTCGGTTGGGTCAAACAGGCCTTGCAAAGGTGGCCTTTGTCAGATCGACAAACATCCACAGCACCTAAGAGGGCATTACGGCTTATGAATAAATATAAGACAAGCAATGTCTTTTTACTATCCATTTTTTCCAATCAAATATCTTGGTCACCCTACCAAAGGTGAAATGCGTCTAGTTGTCAAGGAACGTTTAGGAAACTCGTTAAACGTTTCGTTCAGTCACTTGTCTGACGGAGCTTTTAGAGACTTTATTGAATATCTATAATTAACTGATCTTAATTAATTAATCTAGAGATTCAATTAACTCTCTGTTTTAACTACTCTACTGCGACATATCGCACCTTTATTTTGAAACGAAATTTTAACTAAATATAGTTCATCAATGTAATTTTGTTTAGATCGTCAAAATCTACAGAAGGAATTTGATGTCTATTTAATTTCCTAGTATTTTGGTAGATGGCGCTTAATTTAAATGTTCTAAACTGAAATTTAAAACATAATTATTAGCGAAACCGTTACTACACAAGTTGTCACCTAGTATTTACGGAATTGACTTAAAAGTTTATGAAAAAAAAAACTGTAAGGCCGTTTGTTGACCACCGCCGTCACCGAGAGCGAGATTATTTCGGACCGAGTTTAAAATGACGTGACGGCGATTGTGTGTCCACCGTTCTAGTTTTTAATCGCCAAGTTTTTGTCCTACACAAAGCTTGTAAGGAGCTGCAACCATTACACCATGTTCCACATGACATCTTAAGTAATATATAAAATAATAATAAAATAAATTTAAAACAAAGATTTGTCCTAAAGCAGCCGGAGGCCTGGTGAAATAGGAGCACGCACTTACATTTTCGTGGGAACAACACGCAAACAAGTGTGAACAACACGTGTGGACAAGAACAAACGTGTTTTGTATAGCCGGCACATCACTCGGCCCGGTTTTATGACGGGCCGAGTTCTAGCGGTCACGCCGATCTACTGGAAATCTCGGCGGCCGGTATGACGGCGCTTGGGTGACACATCGCCATATAAAATGTATGTATCGGCGCCGTCATCACGTTCTCGGTGACGTCCCGTTGACGGCGGCGGTGGACAAACGGCCTATTTGTTTAGCTACGGCAGATTTAGACATTAATGTAAATTATTTACTTATATATATTTGATAGTGTGGTTTTTAGTTTAGTCAGTTTATTTTTATACGATATATATATAATGCTAGGGGAATAACATTGAATTTACCATTTAAATTGACCTGTGCATAAAATATATTTAAAATTAATTATTATAGTCCTTATAATAGTTAGAATTTTTTAAATATAGAGTAACATTGTTTTTAAACAAACTACATAATTGAAAAATTAATGATTTCAAAAGTGTTACTATACAAATTAAAGTTCCTATAAAAATGTAATCATAGAAAATAATAAATTATATAACTGCACACCTTTAAAAGAAGCCGACTATTTAACAAATAATCTCAAAAATATCTCATTACAAGATAAGTTACTTACTTTTTTTATAAAGAGATAAATAATGATCCAAAAACCGTCAATTCTTTTTCCTTTAAAATTAAGCATTTTGGCTTAATAACGGTTCAATAAAGGTGCTTTATATACGGTAAAAATCTAATATAACGACATCGGTGGGACTACTCCTATTTGATCGTAAAAACCGATAGTCGTTATACATGATTTTATTAAGTACCTAATACATATAATTTTGATTTTGGTCAATAAAACCGGTATGTTGTTCTAAACGATGTCGTCGTAAACGGTTTTGACGGTACATATAAAAAAAAATTGGAGCCTTTGTCATTGATACGCAAACGTATATTTTCATACTCACTGAAAAAGCTTTTGCGACATCTCAGTAGCGAGCAGCGTGGCCAGATTACCCGGTTCTTCGTGAGCTGCACTAAGAAAGCCAGCGATGGCAGTACAAAAGTGTTCACGAACGCCATTCGGCAGGAACTTTGCCAGGTTCCATTGCATCGTTATGGACTTCTAAAACATTAAAAAAATCTTAATGATTTTGAATGTCTTAATCAAATAAAAACTAGTTCCTAGTTCTAATGCTGATATATAATATATGCTGATATATGATGAATATCTATATGCACACAAGTTCCTTAATACCTCCGGATACAATAAATAATTCCCCTAGAATTAGCCAAAGAAAAAAAATCTAATAATGATAAGAGGGATCAACAACAATTTAATAGCCTTTGCGTTTATAGTCCCTTATATAGGAGCTATTTTATAATAATAAAGCCCGAGATCGCAGTACAAAACTGATAACGAATGCACCCCAGAGATTTTAATTGGGATTTTAAGAAAGCTTTTACAATCTTGTCTCGTTTAATAAATCCGAACAACGAAAACTAACAGTGGTACAAATAAAAACTTACTTATTCGAACCTTACACTAGGAATAGTTATACTTAAAGTAAACTAAGATTAAGGAGATCATAATTTCTTACTTATAAACTCATTACAACGTTGGTATAATTATTACCACGTTATGCCGTAGGCACAACACGGCAAAGTCGCATTTCATTGACAAACATAAGGAAAAATAGAAATTTATCTCGGATAATCGTATTTCTGTCAGTTTGACGTTTGCAGTCGCTGTGATTTTGATCCGAGGTTGTTTATTTTGTTTATAATAACCAGTTTTAAAATATTTTAAAATGCCTAATAATTAAAGAGAACTGAATTTTATTTTTTTTATAAAATAGGGGGCAAACGGGCCAGAGCACCTGATGTTAAGTGATACCGCCGCCCATGGACATTCTCAATGCCAGAGGGCTCGCGAGTGCGTTGCCGGCCTTTTAAGAATTTGTACGCTCTTTTCTTGAAGGACCCTAAGTCGAATTGGTTCGGAAATACGGGCGGGCAGCTGGTTCCACATAGCGGTGTTGCGCGGCAAAAATTGCCTTGAAAAACGCTCAGTCGTGGAACGGCGGACGTCGAGGAATTAATTGGAAGAAAGAAGAAAAGGTACGTAGAATTGTGAATGTCGAGTAAAACTGAAACATTAATGTTGCTTTTGTTGAATTTTAATTTGTTTATTGTGTTCGATTACAGCAGCTTTTTAGAAATATATTACGACACTATCGGTCCATAATTGAAAACAAAGTTTTAAGTACGAACACAATAAGGAGAAAATGAAGGCTTGGAGCGAAATATCAGAGAAATTAACCATATTAAACTAAACCGTATCTCAAAAACTACATTGTGTGATCAAAACATATAATTATTTTTTAGTTGTGCATGGAGCCTAAACTAATACTCTCTTATTTGTGACAGAAAGCAAGTAAAGATAGTTCTAGTTTCAGGGAAGCCTTATATGCATAATTTCCATAGTTTTTAAGCTCTGGAAAGTGAGAACATTCAAAAAGAACACTAATATAATATAAATTTGAAATTACAGACAGGCATTCTAGTACTCACTTTACAAGACTTTAGTAATCACTTAAAAATCAATAGAATAATGTTTTATTTGTTTAAATGACTTAATTGTTAAGAAAACCTAAACCTTCAAAATAAGCGCCTTCAAAGGGAACACAAACAAAGAATTAAGAATACGGCCAAGATACACAGCTAAGTAAAGATAAACATAAAATTACAGATAGACATACTAGTGAAGACTTTGGTAGTCACTTTAAAATAAATAGAACAATGTAATAAAAATTGTAAATCTAAAAATAACACAATTGTTAAAAAATTATCAAACTTAAAAGTTTTCTTTAATAAATATGGCCCTCACTGCTGCTCCACGCAGCAAGGGTGAGGAGGATGAGGGTGCTGTTGGTGATGGAGGCATGGTCTTATCATCGTCATCAGAGATAGGTTCCTCTTTCAAATCAATATTGTGCAAGACTGCCAATGGTACTATATACATCTTGGTTCTGTTGATGTTCTGAATCCCCTGATCAGTTGTTCCATACGCCAAAACATCTCTCCACTTTGCTTGTTCTTTATACTTTAGTACTGGTGTAAATAAATCAGGAGTGTAAGCATAGCCAGAGTCTCCTAGATTACATCTACCATGAACTTCTTCCCCCTCAATATATTGTTTAAAAGGCTTTCATTAAAAATACGTCAGTCATAGTTTAGGTTATGTAATACTTAAACTAGGATGGCGGCTGGAATAACGCTAGTATGAACCGTTACACCGACGTTATACTAGGTTTAAGTTATTCCGGGTTTATTAGTAGACATTTTGATTATTCTTAGGTTATTCTTGGTATAAGATTTTATACCACGTTTATTTGTACCACTGTAAGCGTAAGCCTTTAGTTCGGTAGAAGGAAGAAAGATGAAGAAACAAAAAATTACTCGACTTAAAACGCGTAAAAAATCACAATATTACAATTATTTTTCTCGAATAAAGAAGATAAAACAGATAGGTTTATCAGTCGAGGTCGAATCGTCGTTTCGAAGGAGTATAGGAACGAACATTGTGACACGAAAATGTTATATATATAGAGATAACTTTAAATATCTCATGTGTATGTGTGTGTTTAAAAAGTTATTACCTCATGATCCGGCTCCTCATCAGCAGACTTTGGAACTTGAGATGAACCCACTTCCACTAATCCTTCTGGTAATTTTCCCTGCCATAAAACATATTTACAGTTCAATAAATACAAAGGTATATATATAATGTCTCGTGAATTGAATTCACGAACATTATAGGTTAAATTGCTTTATGCAGAAATGTTTGCACCAAGATATAATCACACGCTTGGTTTTTTATAACCAACAAGACAACTATGTACAACGAGAGAAGCTGTGCTATGCGAATAAGTTCTTTGTATAGTATTGTCCTTTGTTAATCACATCACAGCTGTACAGATAATACAACTTTCTCTATAGCTGTGATACTTTTTGACATTCAACACTCTTTGTCTTCAGTCACCGTGACCACGTACGCTGTAAAGCACGCGAAACGTCGGGAGAAATGTACAATTATGTAAAATAATTATAAGTTTATAATAATACATAGCTTCAACCCGGTCAAAAAGTGTATTCCTTACGTTCTTTTTATTGACATCAAGATCATAACTGTCGAACTATGAAGCTATGTCACTGACACTGTGCACGCACTCTGACTCCTGATTGGTCGTTACGAGTAAAGGTTGACGTTTTTGTTGCCTAACATGGTTTTAAAGGAATGAAATGGTGACATTTATCTTACAAATTAAAAAAAAACATATTTTCAGATAGCGAAAAATTATTCCTATTAATACTTAACATAATTTAGCATATCGATCGTACCTATCCCGTTATGCCATACAATTCTTACGCACATCACTACATCTCTCAAAGACCTGTAAGTGCGAGCGAGACAGACAGATGGAACGTGTAAAATGCACGTTAATATATTCACGTACAGCATTCGTTCCGATACAACGAGCCACGTTAAATTGGATTTATGAACGCATTTTGATTTTTTGTGGAAAATAAATCAATGGCGCTACAACTTTTTTTTAGATCTGTGTCTCAAAATTTTGTATCTGTTTCATGATCATTTGTCAATCTAATAGATGAGTAGGTAAAATATTAGAACCAACAAATTATAAACAACGAATTTTCTGACTAATACGACGAATAAATGATAAATACCTGTATACCAGCAAAGTTAGCTTCATCCAGCCATAGAAGATAGGACCAGCACTGTTTGTACCGAATATCAATGCCGTGGAATAATTCCTTGTTCCTGATGCTTTGTACCACAAATTCCACATAACCTGTTTAAATAATTATAATTAACTGTTGGCTCAAATTTTGATAATAATTTTCACTAGTGGAGGGTACTTAAAAAATCAACTCAACTACCCTCCATTTCCAAAACTTTGTAATTTCGCTACCCTATATTTTGTTTTATTTATGTAAAGAAATAATTCTATATTTTTTAGATTGTTGTTTATATGTAATGTATCAAAACTGACGTTTCATTTAATTGTAACATTAAGATAATTGTTTGTTAGTAAGTGGAAGAAAAAGCATTTTTGTTAATGTAGTTTTTAGATTTCAATAGGAATTTGAATAAATAATAAACTCAGCATATTATTCCTATAATTATTTTACTTGTCTTCACGTATACACACACATATATTTTGTTTTTAGATTATTATTAGTTTTAAGATCTTTTGTTTATAAAATAAGTTAAGAATAAACCTATTGTATTTTGATTTCATTAAAGATCCTAACAATGAACTTTCTTAATTTATTGAACTTAATAGTAATATAAAATTGTATTACACATATTACATATTATTCCTAAATAATTATTGCGTATTGACAAAAACAAAGTGTACAATAAATCCACGTCAAACCGAAGGGCAAGGTATGATTAATTCCAGTCATTTTTTTAAGTACAGATGACAAAGGGGCAGGGGCAGGAATGGACACTCACACTGCCAGAAGGCTCGCCATTTAGGAATTGGTATGTCATATACTCAGAATTATTATTACAACTATCGGACTGGCTTAAAAAAATTAACGTTTGTGTCATTTTTTTAAATTAATTATGTGTTTACATTTTTTACATTACAATTACACTTCCGATATATGTCGAGATTCAGTTACTTACCAATTCCGTCAATAACCGTATTTTTGCTGGTACAAAGTACGATTTTGTTGAAGTCCGCGTACACAATCTGCGAGCCGAGGCGTTTGAACTCGGCTATTAACATGAGAAATAGCTTCTTCATGAGGTTGTATAGAGTACGTCGTAGGGCCGGGTCATATAATAGAGATGTTGGTGTTTTTAGCCATCTGAAATCGTAAATATAAGGAAAACCGTACTTTTAGCGGTTAACGTAGAGCTAGATTAGATCCCCAAATAGATAATTATTTTGATTATCTGTGCGTATCCTTTGCTCTATTTGTTGTCATACTTGCTGAACACTCCCTCGAAAGGGGTGAGCTTTGGCCCGCTCGCGGCTAATACCCCCTTCGGGTGGTGTGTTTATTCGCACCTTGCTGATACAGGGCGGTACGGGGGCGGCCCTCCTATTTGGTTACTGGTTGGGACTCGAGCATAAAATATTTTTTTTATGTTACAGGAGCCATACGGGCAGGAGGCTCACCTGATATTAAGTGATACAGCCCATGGACACTCTCAAGCCCAAAGAGCCGCGAGTGGATGAAAGAGACCCTAAATCGAATTGGTTTGGACATACTTCAGTGGGCAGCTGCTTCCACAATGGTGGTGTGCGGCAAAAACTGCTTTACAAAACGCTCAGTTGTTGAAGAACTACATCTTAGAATATTTTAAAATTTTAAAAAGCGGCAAATATTTTGGTTGTCCCATACAAACCTACAATCATTGTTTCTTAGTACAAATTAGACATTTAAATTTAAAAATTTTTTTATATAAATATTAATTTTCTTTGAGTTTAAAGTAATGTTTTATTACATTTGTAAAATACGTAACGTACGTTATCGTTACGATCTAATATTCACCATTCCATATTGCTCATGCTTTCGTATTTTTATAAGCGTGGCGATTGCTTAGGTCCTAGATAGTCGGGGTTGCGTAAGCACTCTCCTAAGCATTGTAAGCATAGTATTTTATAGTATTACTTTGTTGTAATTAAAACAAAGTTAATATATATTAGAAATTATATCCTCTATTATTAAAGCAAATGGTGGACACAGCAACCTTACTGTTAATCAAGTTTTTGAACTGAAACTTTTTCATCAGCGTTGTAAAAAAATACCGTCACATTTTTCGGTTACGCGTCACATTTTTCGGTTACGCGTCACATTTTCCGGTTACGCGTCACATTTTTCCACGATTGATTCGAAGCCATTAATAACAACAATATATAATAATGATAACAAATATAGTAATAATTAATAATTAATGAAATTCTGTAATAATCTTAGTAGTAATAAGGTAAAATGAAATAATTGTATTATTTGTATCCATGTCTATGTTAATAAAAGCCTTTTGTTAAGCTTTATTTAACCAATTTCTGTAAAGTAAAGTAAAGTAAAGCATATGGTAGATATTTTTTCGAAAAATAAGGTCATAAAGAAGTTTCACTTCTTTCGTGTGTACACTAGTACACGCACACATTTTTTTTAACACGTCAATGATACATTATTATATATAATTCATAGTCCACGTAGTTGTAGTAACCCTTAAAAATATGAAGTCTACAAAGCAATACCTGTAGAAATGCGATATTTGGAAGTCGGCGAACACGTTCTTGTACAGTGTGACGTCACGCAGCCAAGACGCGATCATTGTTCGTAATATCTTAAAGGCCGCGCTGCACTGCGCTGTCTCATCATAGTTTACCGTTGCATTGGAACCTAAAATTAAATTATTTTCAATAAAACGTATGTGTAAAATTTTAACATGCACCACTCTCATCCCTGAGGTCGTAAGTTCGATCTCTGGCTGTTGGACTTTGTATGTGCGCATTTAACAGCTCGAACAGTGAAGGAAAACATAAGGAAACCGGCTTGCCTTATACCGGAAAAGGCTGATCACCTACTTGTCTATTAGATTGACGAAACATATACTGTCATGAGGCCCAGACCTAAAAGGAAGCGCCACAGATTTTTATATTTTTATTGTTTTAGCCTTTAGATTAAACGAAAATATAATAAAAAATATAATATTAAATATAATAATAATAAAATATAATAATATAATTAAAAAAACGTCACGAAAATGAATAAATTATTACCTGTATTTGCCATTACATCCTGTATGTTAGCGTGCTGTGCTCCAAACGATGTGGCAACACTGGTACCTTCCACCTACGAGTATGAAACTATAATTAAAAATTCAAACACTTTTCATAGATTTGACCTTTAGACCCTTTGTTTAGATCGTATTCAAAACCTCTAGGCTTTGCATTGAACAATACGTTCTAGGGCACATTTTTTTTTCAATATAAAGTTCACATTTTATTTCTGTGATGTAGAAACCGTAAACAATTTATTTATGACCGTCATTCTACCACTACTATACAAATTACGTATTACTATTTGAAGTGAAACTTCTTTATTGGCGTTGGAAAAAAAATTGCCGTCACATTTTCGGTTACGCGTCACGTTTTTCCGTTACGCGCCATCTCTTTCTTGTCCCTACCACGGTTGATTCGAAAAGATTCGAAGACATTAATAAACAAGAATATATAATAACGATAACAATGATAGTAATAATTCTATTACAATTAATGAAATTCTGTATTCATGTCTATGATAATAGAAGCCTTTTGTTAAATTTTATCTAATTTAACTTTATTTAACCAATTTCTGTAAAGTTGCATATAGAAGATCATTTTTCGAAAAATAATTAACTTAAATTAAATAACATTTTTAAATAAATAACTATATAGCAAAAATATTACCTGTAATATATGATGCGCCTGTAACAATGCGCATACGCACAGCGCGTCCGTATCTAGTTCTACACACACACTGCCATACGCACCGCTCGAACCCACTGCGCAGGATTTACTGTCTTCTACTTCACTAACTAACCTGAAATTAAAAAAAAACTTTAAAAATAATTTAACTAAATACTAACCTAATCATAACGGCTATGAGCCATTCGCTCGTGCAAACCACTGTATACAGTTCTATATACAGCATGTTCGTTGAAATTACGTAACGTATCGTAGATTTTTCTAATTATTAACATTTCTATGAAAAAAATACAGTTATCTTCAAACGTAATAAGAGACAACCATAAGAGTAAAAAAGATTAGCATTATAACGCTTGACCCTATTTTTCTAAGTAGGTGATTAGAATCCTGATAGAGGTCGATTTTTCTTCGCCATACATAGAGAGAAAAGTTCATTGCACAGCCGTGACTCGAACTTACGCACGTTAAAGCACTGCTCTATTGGATCCATAAGAGTAAGAAAAACACTTTTTGAACGGATTAAAGCTATGTATTATTATTAAAACTTATAGTTATTTACATAATTCTAAATTTTATTTTTTTCCTACGTTTCCTGTACTTTTCAGTGTGCGTGGTCACGGTAATACATAGCTTTAATCCGTTCAAAAAATGTTTTTCTTAATGTGTAAAAGCTATTTTAACAAAAGACAATACTATCCATAAGAGTACCTTTAAAAATATGAAACTCACCTATTATCATCAATCTCCCTGCCTCCAAGATCCGGCCTTTCGAGGTTAGAGCACCAAAGAACGAAATTATGCTTTATGAGATGCCGTGCGTAGAACAGATCCGCACCGAATAACGTCGGATCGGATGGCATGTTTCCGATCGGAACGTGGAAGTATCTATAGATTAGAGAGATTTATATTTATTTATTTCTATGCAAACGTCGAGTAATTTACTTGATTTATTTATTACGGTTTTAATCAAGTTTGGTCATAAAGGCCTTTTCTGATAATTTTTTATACATTTATTTGTCATAAAAAAAACTTCGCCAAATGAATTTTCTCCTACTTTAACCACTTTCTTAAAAACGAAATTAAAACTTTATATACTCTATGACAATCAGTAACATCTCAATCTTTTTTTCTATGACTCACGACGTGATAAATTGTATCTTTAGTATATAAGTTCTCATGTAAGTGACTATTGTCTGTTATGAGTCTTTAAACCTAACCTGTCCTTTGCTGAAACGAAAAGTATTCTTATTGTGGAACAGTCTTTTAATAATAAAATTCTAAGTGTTATGTAGATATTATGTCCAGTACAGACTATAGTCAACGTATTATGAACTGAGGCTTTGGGTCATAAATAATATTTATCTGTCTATCTCACTAGCACTTACAGGTCTTATGAAGAGGTGTGTGTTTTAGAGAATATCGATAACAAAATAGGTACGATCGATATGATAAATTATAAATTAATAGGAAAAAAATTTCGCTGTCTGAATTTTGTCGTCAGTTGTAACCATTAGCTATCATCAAAAGCTTTACTAATAACGACCAATCAGGAGTCAGAGTACGTGCACAGGTAGCTAAGTATCGACAACGGGTTACATTGCATCCACATACCTATTGTCAGTGACATTTATTGTCCGACAGCTCAGTTTAAAATGCGTCGACTTAAGCTGCAGGGAATCTTAGTGAGGGGGCTTAGTGCAAATTATTATAATTAAATGTTATTTTTGTTATGTATAACAAAGTATTTTCTTTCTTTCTTTCCTAATAGAACCTTGATTGAATTAACGATATATATAAACACACAATTATAATAAAATAATTATTTAATTATATACCTGCATTGTTCGATTGTAAGATTTATAACAGAGTCCAAGTTGAGGTAATGTCTCACGATTGCGCGTGCGCCGATTCGCTGCCACTCCAACGTGTTGTATAGAGATTCTACGTCGCGTATGTGAAGCGGCACAAGGGGGAAATCCGACAGACCTGTTCAAAATATTTCATGTAAAAAACGTATTAACAAAAAAATCAAATTTATATATAATTAAAATTAAGTAGAAATAGTCATTTATTTCATTTTAATATGAATTAGTAATTAGTTGTCATACATGACCGAATTATAGTAACCATGGTAACCAATACGGTGCTTCCAACGTTAAAGTAATTTCTAATAAACTCAGCAGAATTGTGATTAAAGCGCTCTTAATCAAAATTACATGGGATAAGTAAAGTCAACTTGTCTGGCATAAATAACGTCAACTTACCTCGCATACGTAAAGTCAACTCGTCTGGCATAAGTAAAGTCCACTTGTCTGGCATAAGTAAAATCAACTTACCTAGCATAAGTAATGTCAACTTACCTGGCATACGTAAAGTCAACTTGTCCGGCATAAGCAAAGTCCACTCGTCTGGCATAAGTAAAATCAACTTACCTAGCATAAGTAAAGTCAACTTACCTGGCATACGTAAAGTCAACTTGTCCGGCATAAGCAAAGTCCACTCGTCTGGCATAAGTAAAATCAACTTACCTAGCATAAGTAAAGTCAACTTACCTGGCATAAGTAAAGTCAACTTACCTGGCATAAATAACGTCAACTCACCTCGCATACGAAAAGTCAACTTGTCTGGCATAAGAAAGTCCACTTGTCTGGCATAAGTAAAGTCCACTTACCTGGCATACGTAAAGTCAACTTGTCTGGCATAAGTAAAGTCCACTTGTCTGGCATAAGCAAAGTCCACTTGTCTGGCATAAGTAAAGTCAACTTATCTAAAATAAATAAAGTCAACTTACCTGGCATGAGCGAAGTCAACGCTGCAGGCGATAGTGCTGCCTGTAGCGCGAGTACTGTAGGACCAAACTTCTCGTCCCGATACCTCTGCAGCGCCCTCTGTATACCGCGGTAAATAGCTCGTGCTTCCGTCTCCACTGTTACCTCCCAATTTAACTCTGAACCGGGTATCGTGCTCTCTACTGTGCCTAGGTTTATTCTGTAGATAATAATTTAAATATAATATCTATACTCATACTAGAAAGGGAAATATTTGATTGTTTGTATTGAAAAGGCTCTAAAACTACAGAACTGATTTGAAAAATCCTTTCACTATTTGAACCCAACTTTATCACTGATGATCATAGGCTATGTAATATTTATTTATAAAAAGAAATAAACCAAAAATAAGATAATTTATATGAAAACTAAATATAATTCGATTTTATAGTGTGAGGGGAGCAAATATGGATATCCAGACCCGTATCAGAGAGCTTAACAGAATGGTCTATCTGGATATGGGTGAGGTTTGGCCAAAACGCGTTCTCCGGAAAGGAAGGGCAAATGGAATGAAGGGATTCCTGGCATATATATGGTAGACGAAATTATGCTAAAAAGTTGGGGCAATCACCGTGATTGTTGAATATTTTAATTGCAAACGATACCTAAATTAATTTGCTGCTGGAGAAAAGCAGAAGCCACAGTTATTTTTTTTCGTAACCGCTCCAATCGAATTATCAACTGTACCGTATTCTAGTATGCTCTTGCTATATTCGCAAAATATAGGTATATGAAAAAGACGAATAAAAAAAATTCTAAATCGCGTACTGCGGAACTATTGACTATAGAGCAAAGTGTTTACAGTTTTATAGAAGACTTTTTGACATTCAAACGTATTCTACAACAGCTTATCGCACAGCTAGTAGACAATATAAAAATACTGTTAATTACCCTATAAGTGATAAGTCGTATATTAGTATAGATTTAATTTTTTTAATATTTTATTTTGTACCCACAATGTAACACTGCAAAATACTATGTTTATTAACACAATTTCACGTATCGAGACGCGAAACCCACTAAAGCCAAACGACTTTGTATCACAATGGTCACGTGTCATATGTCATTCCCATGTTGTGGAGACCAAACTGTATTTACCGGTTTTATCTTTAATTTATACTCAAATTATTGCTATTATATTACAAGCTTCAATGTCCTAAATAGGGCGTCTATTTTTACCATTTGTATTCCATTTATTCACTTAGAATAACTTACTTAGCAGTCCTTTCGGCGAGATACAGCGTGTTCATATTTGGCACTTGATTGGTTTTGACAGTATCCAATACAAAGATATAAGCTCGCTTGCTGGGACCAAGTATAAGGGACCACATACTTCGGCTTGAGTTCGGTGCTGAGTGCTGATAGATGAATATGTGCTTTATTGGTGATATGTCGTCCTATAACAAATACATCAGATGTGTGACGGAATAACATAAAACATGGATTTAGGTACTAAGTGTAATAATGAAATATTCTATTTTTTGAATTTGACAGTTCGTACAGATCTATCGAAGAATAATACCCTCAATTGTGAGCCATTTTAATTAAATTATTCTATTTTTGAATTTGACAGTTTGAATACATGAAATTGTTAGTGTCACAGATAATTTTTTGACAATAAAATAGATATAATTTATAAAGTTACTTAATTTACAACTTAACAGTTAAAATGTATAATTTATTACATACTTTTAAACATTAATGATGCTCTTCAATCATTTCAACTTTCTTTAGTACATATATATTAATAAAAGAAAGCCGGGTTTGTTCGAACACTTCAATTCGAGAACGGCTGAAGTTATTGGTTTTTGATTTACGAAAAATAATTTAACAAAAACAAAATATTTATTAGTTTTGTGATTGTCAAACATTTAATGTCCAGTCAATACGGTAAACTCTCCTCTCAAATCAAAGAACTTATAAAATCAAATCGAAATATTCGAATAGTTTCGTATTTTAGATTAAAAAAATGTAGAATAATATCAGTTGTGAAAACGGATATGCTCTACATATATAAAAGTATTATTTATTTATTTCGTATATTTATTATACAAAACAACACTTACCTGTTTCTGTAAATACGGTTGATGAGCTACACTTTTAAACTGCAGTTGACTTAACGTAAATGTATCCATGTTTGAACCGACCTGTAGTAACCTGCAAGATTAAGTTTTAAAAGCGATGATAGTCGAATTATTTATGTGCGCATGCGCATTCAAATTCAATTATTTATATAGGTAAAACAATGTACACCTATGAACGTCAAAAAAGAAATACGTTATAAATGCTTCTAATTTTACATTTACTGCCATTTGTCAAGGGCGTAGAACGGAAGAGAAGAACTGGCAGTAAACTCTTCACCACTCTTTTAACACTTGCTTATACGGTGAAAGTTTTGACAGGGTGATCACTTGTCTAGAAAAAAAAAACACCATACCGATACAGAAATCTGAATAATCTTTCTCAAGATTTTCTGACTCCCAGAAGGCTGTAGCGTTGCATTGTTTTTTTTAAATCGACGGTAATCACTGCCGTCGCACCACCACTATGTGGAACCAGCTGCCAACTGAAGTATTTCCTAACTAATTCCACTTAGGGTACTTCAAGAAAAGCGCATGCCAATTCGTAATAGGCCGGCAACGCACTCGCGAAGCCTCTGGCACTGAGAGTTACCATGGGCCTCCTGCCCGATTGCCTCCTGTTCTATAAAGTCAGTCAACACCATAATTTATTTTTGTTGTAATACCTTCTTGCTTCTTGTTGGTCCACACTGCAAATACATCCAAGTTGTACGAGAACTCTAAACTCCAGACTCATTTGGGTCTCATATATTCCTTCTATCTCTGGTGCAGACAATTCGCTCATGAGTTCTCTGAAAGGATAAATACAAAATTGTGTAATTCACATACATATATATGACAAGTATTGGTTAGTACGTTGAAGTTCCGGTTCCGGATTCCGAAAAAAAATTCTCTACATTAATTAAGACTCCGTATCTTTGTCGTTGGAATTGTCAATTGCATGGTAAAAAAAACAATAGACAAGAACAGAGTGCCTTCGCCTTTATAGAGACTGTAAGTAAGTGAGACACTTTCATATGTAGAATATCCTTAGAAAATTAGGTTACACTTAAATACTTAAGTCTGGTCTTAAGTTAAATACATGTCGTAAAAAACGTATATTTTTTAAACGAATCGAGGGTATTTGAGAATAAAATTACTGCTACAAAGTACTAAATTAAAATTTGACTAAAAGCAGTAAATACGGTAAAAATATACAGATTTTAAACTTACTGTCTCTTCTCCCTATACAAATGCTCAGGCACCGTATACTGATAAAGATGTACGGCGGGATGCGCTCGCGGTAGAACGCGGTTGCATTTACGGTAGTACTGCCCGGTCTCCTCGATAGCAACTCGGCGATTTACGTAAAATATTCTCGGTACCGTCAGCTTTATTTGATGTAACTCGTTATTCACTAAAGCCCAAAGACGGAATAGACCCGGCTCTGCTGTTTCTGCTATCTGTAATTAAAAAATTGCATAAGAAAGGTTATGGAGTAACTTTATGGTTAGAGCAGCGAACAGATTTAATGAGTTGACAATTGACATTGATATGTTCGCCGCGAGTGTCGTGACAGCAAGGAGAGCTTTGACGCAAAATTATTTCGATCATGATGGATGATTCATTGTCAACTACTTAAATTTCCATTTTTATTTTTTATTCTACAACCAACATCATTGGTATGTTTTCCTGCTTATTTGAAAAAAAAATCTATGTGAAGAATTTAATTGGCCCACATTAAGAAAAACACTTTTTGAACGGATTAAAGCTATGTATTATTATAAAAACTTATACTTATTTACATAATTCTAAATTTTAAATTTTTTCCGACGTTTCGCGTGCTTTTCAGCGTGCGTGGTCACGGTGACTGAAGACGAAAGGTGTTAAATGTCAAAAGTGTCACAGCTGCAGAGAAAGTTGTTTTATCTGTATTTATTGCCCCGAAGTTTTAATAATAATACATAGCTTCAATCCGTTCAAAAAGTGTTTTTATTAATGTGTAAAAGCTATTTTAACAGAAGACAATACAATTGGCCTACATTGTAATATACATCTATTTCTGTATTGTGCTGTTAATCTTCTTAATAAATAAATGTTTTAAGTGGAGTAAGTGACTGATTCCAATAGAGGTCGTTCAGGCACAACCTGGAGAAATACAGATGACTGTAGACCGTAAAGGCCTGCAGAACATGTTAATAAAGCACAGAAAATGCCTGGAACGGTTCTGCGAAGAAATTACCGAATATATTAGGTCCTTACATATGAAATTGGCGTTTTGTATGGGAGGAACAAAAAGTCGAATATTTTTAAATGTAATATATCATAATCAAAGTATGAACCATTGTTTTCTATGCACTTTTGTCATCTCATAGGTAGTTCATTGATCCCTGCAGCTAAGTCGGACGTGGTTTGCGATGGATCCGCTTCCACAATAGCCTTCAATACTTCATTATCAACTTGGGTCTCAGGCCGTCCACGGGGCTTGTTCTGCAGGTCGAAATTTCCAGAACGAAAACGATGGAACCAAAAACGAACTGTGTTTTCTTTTGCAACATGACCGCCTTACACATCATTCACCCTTCGAGTCGTTTCCGCAGCACTAGTGCCACGGCGGAACTCGTACTCTTAAATAATGCGATACTTTAAGTTTTCCATTTTGTAAAATGAGTGACGCAAACAGAAAAAAACAAATGAATGACGGTCATCGAAGCACAAATACATGAGTAAATAGCTGTACAAATTTGAATTTGGAATTCCTTACCAAAGAGGAGGTATTTGAGGTCAAAGTAGCCAGTACGACAAAACGCCAATTTCATATGTAAAGACCTAATATAAAGGCGGCAAACATAACTGAAGGGCGAGCCTTGCGGAATTGCGCTCCGGCTCGCCCATAAATATTGTATACAAAATAGTATATTTAATTACGAGTGCGAAAAGAGCAAAGAGTTCCGACAACTACACGTGCGGAACCGTCATTGCAACTTGTATCGACTGTCAACATTTGTCGGAACTCTTTGCAATGACAGGCGTTCAGCACTCGCAATGAAATATACTAAACTGATGTAGCCGGAGCGTATCTCGCGAGACGTAAACTTTTTAGTAAAAAATTTAGACTTGCAAAAAGTCCCTGGACTAAAATTAGAGGTTGGTTGTATCCGAGTGGAATGGAACATAGCACCTACGAGGAAATATCGATTAAAATACAATTAATAAATTAATTGACGAAATTCAAAGGCAAGTTGGCTCTTCTAAAGTGTTTTAAAAATCTTCTACACAGTCACTTCTTAACCATGTCCTGCTTAATCGTGACTTTTGTAATTTCTTATTATCTGTATTGCATACATGAATTCGTGAAATTAGTTTTTTAGTTTATAGTTTATTTTATTAATTTTTTTGTATTATTTTAGATTAAGCTTACAGTTGATTCTATATATTTTCTTTTTTTATATGATTTATGTACTTATTGCACTTTACCAATTATATTTTTTTTAGTTTTTCTAGATGGTTCACCAGTAATTGTTATAAATTTATACGATAAAATATCTACAATGTCTTAAATATCCTTAAAAAATAAATTATACCTGAATAATCTGCCATGGAGTATTCAGCAATGTGCGCTGTGCCCTTTTAATAAAACCTCCTAAGGTATTCGATGCACCGACTGTCTTTGGAAGTGTTGCCATATCATCTATTTTACCTGCAAATAAAATATAAGCTTCATTATATTAAAATATTATCACGTAATTTGAGGTAATACAATAAAAGTCAGTTATCATTCTTTAACCTTTAAAATGTTAAAGTACGCCATGTTTAATCGTTGACCGTTAAAGCGGATTCTGATGTGAAAAACAGCGCAACAACAATTTATAATTTTTAATCCCAACGGATATTGTACCAATTCTTAAAAAGGCCGACAACACACTTGCGACCCTTTTGGCATTGTGAGCATTTGGCGTTATAATGTAACATCAGATGAGCCTCCAGTCCGTTTTCCAATAATATAATATACTCGTCATGGTAATAGATCCTATGAATCATTTATATTTGTAATAAGTTTCATACAAAAGACACATCACCTTTTTTACTTCGATTATGTCGACCTCTTTGTTCTATTTGC
This sequence comes from Pieris brassicae, assembly GCF_905147105.1. Taxonomy (NCBI): domain Eukaryota; kingdom Metazoa; phylum Arthropoda; class Insecta; order Lepidoptera; family Pieridae; genus Pieris; species Pieris brassicae. Next base: position 3,070,303 of record NC_059666.1, read on the forward strand.
CATTTCCATTTTTTCTTCTGGAAGACAATCCACGCAATACGTTCTTCCTGTGTACAATAGTTCTTCATTACTTGGTTACATCACTAATAAAAATATGTTAAAAATCTTCCAAATATAAACCTAGAATCGAGTGGGAAAGCAATGTTTATATACATACATGTATACAAGGAAAATAAAGTGTATATACTGTCGGTATAAAACTTCATTCTTACAGACCCACTCTTTTCTTCCTTTTTAATATATAATTAAAGTTATATTCGTACTATCAGAATTTATTTTTCATGACGTAGCAACATAACTTTTTTTTATAAATAAATAAACTAAATAATTAACCGCTATAGTGGATAGAGTTCAAACTCACAACTCAAAATAACTTTATTCATATAGGTAAACAAGGACATTCATATATGGAATCGTGCTTTCATCGGAAAATTATACGTATCTCACTGTATTACACCCCCCCTCTCCCTCCCCCCTCTTTTAATTAATCTCATTTGAAAGTAATCTTGAGGAACGATGGTGTACTGTTTCTCCAACCTAAATAATGATCCTCGATCATTGAATCATTGACTGGCCAGACCGAAGGCCCCAATCCCCACTAGAGCCCAGGCTAAGATCAAGAAGTTGTCCTTAGCGGCCGGAATAACTTTGTCTGCGCGACTCAGTATATGACGTCATCATAGTACTTAGGGATCGTTCAAGTATTACGTCACGCAATTTTTGGAGGTTCTGGACCCCCCCCCCCCCTCATAAAACGCACCGTAACGTTTTCTGTATCCAATAGTAAAACGTTTCGTGACCACCCCCCGTGACTCTTTACACCTAAAACTTACCATTATGTGGTGTAAAGTACTGGAAAGTCGAAAATAATATTAACAATAAAGCGTAATTCAATCCCCGCCCCGCATCGTAACGTTTTACAAGAGAAACCCCCCCCCCCCCCCAATTACTTACGTAATACTTGATCGCTTCCTGGCTCCTTACAAGGAAATAATAATTCAAATAAAATTTAGTAATTTGTATCCGCTTTAATTATTCCAAATAAAGTTACCTTTGTATTTCCAAACGGCGGTGGTGATCCTAACGCCTCTCGCCAAGAGGCAGCTTCCTTTACTGGAGATTCATCTCTCTTACGTTTCACTGTATGTACTATGGGACGTATTTCCTTATCAGTCGTTTCTTTGCCGATATCTTCCATGTCTATTATTGTATTCTGTAATAAGGTTACAATTTTTCATTATTTATGGTCCCGTTATGCAGCCTTGTAGAAACCGAGGCAGTCTCGCGTGGATATTGCTCACTCAGTATTTTATTCCAATTAATTAATACAAAGTATAGGCAAATAGAACATCTACCGCGCTACAGCTCACTCTTGGCCACAGATTCCTGTGCTTATCTGTGAATTTATTGCATCAGACTTTTCTACAGGCATTGGAATACAAAACCCAGCAACACATATTTTTATTTAATATTCAGGATTATAGTAAACTTACGTACGTGCGTACGTAAGCGGTTTATTAGACGATATTTTTTGACTGTATTAAATACAGGAGGATTTACATTTACCTCGGAATCGGTATGGCTTGTAGATGGCTCGTCACTTACAGCCATTTCTTTAGGCTTCACACTAAACATGTCCGTGATTTTCCTGGTTTTGAATTTATCGCTTTTCGCTAACATTTTCTTGTGCAGCCAATCGGGGTATTGAACTCGTGGTACAGGGTTGTCTAACTGTCAATAACAGTATGTTTATTTGATATTGTTCTCCGCTTAGAACCATATATGTATTATAATAAAAATAAAATCTCTTGGGTATATGTAGTGAAAATATTAGTACAAAAAATATTGTTTTAAGAAATGTTAGAAAAGAGGCAAGAGGCCTTTGGTCTAATTAAAAAAACAAATTTTATTAAAGTTCTTTATTTCAGCTAAGGGAGCGTTCAAGTAACAACGTAACGTACGTAACAAATTTTAGGGGGAGGGGGTCCTCTTGTAAAACGTTAAGATTCGGAGCGGGGATTGAATTACGCGTTATTGATAGCTTATTTTCGACTTTCCAGTACTTTACACCACATATAAGTTACGGTCCGTTTCAGGAGGGGGGGGGGGGGGGTGTCAAGAATCTCCAAAGATTGCGTGACGTAATACTTGAACGCTCCTAACGTCCGGTTCCTAAATATATAACCATTCGTAATTGCTACGTAAGTTGAATATTTTAAGAAATGCAAAAAGTGCAAATCTGGTGGAAGTTAATGGCAGCTTAATCTATTTATAAATTTATTTTATATATCTAATCTATTTACAATTCAGATCCTGTCCAGGTCAAAATTAAAAATTAATTTACATTGAATAATAGTAATCACTTTTTACCACAGCGTATAAACCATTAGAAAGGGACGAATGTTAGTTAGAATTAAATTTTACCGAAATCTAAATATACTTACACCTTGCATAGCAGCCGGTATAGTAATAATCTTTTGTATGGCCCCACTCAATCGCTCGATATAATATGACCAATCCAAAACATCTCTTATGTCAATGTCTTCAGAAATCGTATTGTCTTTAAGCCAACGTCGTAAATGGTGTCGTTTGACTGCTGCAGGAGATTGGAATATTGCTAGAGGTATCGCTCGTTCGGTAACTGGTGCACCATCTGGTTTACGCGATATTATGAATCTGTGTGGAAATTTTATTTAAAGTCATGAGAGTAAATGTTCTATTTGGACATGTATTTATCAATAAGGGATATATAACAGACACATCACAGATACAAGATATGTCAAAAATATGTACAAGGTTTATTTATAGTCCGTGCTTTATAACTATCAATAAATTAGAGATTTATGTGTTATTTGTTAAATTACATCTATTTATTATTGTAGTTTCTATGTATTCTTGTGTTCGTTTTTGTATTGTGTAACAAATAATTATAAATAATTGCTGTATTTTCATCTAGTATATATGTCGCAGTAAAGTAGTTAAAATCAGAGAGTTAATTGAATATCTAGACAGTTAATTAAAAATCGATACTCAGATTTTTAACTAACAATATTCAAGTGAATGAACGAAACGTTTAACGAGTTTCCTAAACGTTCCTAAGCTTCAAGACTAACCTAACCTAACAATTTACAATAAAGCAAAACACGGATATTCCAAGCTCTCAGCACATTGTTAATCAACACGCTGGCTTTCGGTCAAAAAGATAGTTCGTTTTCGACGCTGCTATATTTCAATCAAAATGCTAGCGGCTTGATTGAATATCGACATTTAATTAACTGTCTAGAGATTCAATTAACTCTCTGATTCAACTACTTTACTGCGACATACACATATCATTAAAAATAACAGTAGCTTCAATAATTGTAATAATAACAAAATTAGCGTAGCAAGCACAAGGTTTCATAAAACGAGTAATTCTTTCCAACTGTATACGTTTTTTTCTATAAAATCCCTAGTGAGATTTAATGTTGTCAAAGAATAAATTGAAATCGTACATTAAAGTAGAACTGCTTGCTAAGGCCTATTATAATATAAATTAATATTTAAACGATCCTAGTGCTTGGATACGAATTGGTCCAGTATAGAGATAACAAGACTGAATCTCGGCGGCATTTCGTTTTAATGTGAAGTCGGAACAAACCGTGATCCATATGTTCAGTAACCCTGAGTTACTGCGACTATATACAAAAATATATTATGTAAAATGAAACGGACAATCAATAATCTTTGGTCACCATTACATGAATATGATTCTTTATTATTCGTCTTCATTAACTCACCTACAAGCCAAGCCAGCATCTTTAACCATCTGATCTCCAAGAAACTCAGCTAGCCTCTTCGCAGTTGAGATAGAAGTTGATTTCTGCCCTCCGTAGTCCTCTAATTTCTTTGACATAGATCGATTTTCCGATATAAGTTCGAACAATTCCGAATCCGGCATATTACACCCTTTGCTGTATAACACGTCAAGCCAGTAATCAGCCACTTTAGCGACTGCGCTGTAACATGACTTTAAGTCGTTGCCTTTTAAGAATGCCTCGAACACTGACGATTGGAATATTTTTATTAATTGCAGCTCACCTCGACGTTTTACTTCAAAACCTGAAAAAATATTAAGTTCAGATTACTTGATTTTAAGCGATGGCTCATGGGCCGACAGGACAGAGCTCGCGAGTGCGTTGCCAGCCTTTAAAGATTCGATTCGCTCTTGGTGGTGATGGTGCGATCTTTCTTTCTGTTTGATTTTTGTTTAACTCACTTGTTTAGTTATTACGATTTAATATCAACATTCGCCAGATATTGGGTTTTTAAAGTATGCAATTGCATAAATTATTTCAGTCCCTACACTGTTTTGCGTTGTTAGATTAAGTATTAAGATATAGGAAAGAGCGTTCATCCCTAACCCAGGTTCTCGAAGTTAAAAGGCATGTACTAAAGTATAGATTTAAGACTATTTACTTAATATAGATTTTTTTTTATTTATGATTTTGAATTGAATAGCCAGTTACTGTCTTTTGTTAACATGGCTTTTACACATTAAGAAAACACTTTTTTAAACGGATTGAAGCTATGTATTATTACTATAAAATTATTATTATTTACATAATTTTACATTTAAAATTTTCCGACGTTTCGCGTGCTTTACAGCGTGCATGGTCACGGTGACTGAAGACAAAAGGTGTTGAATGTCAAAAGTATCACAGCTGTAGAAAAAGTTGTGTTATCTGTATTTATTTCCCCGGAGTTGGTATCGATTAAATATATGTTAATAATAATGATACATAGCTTCAATCCGTTTAAAAAGTGTTTTCTTAGCCAGTTACTGCTACATTAATAGTTATGTGTGTTTTAACGTTATTAACGCATTCTATAGCTGATCACGACTACAGTAGAGCGTTTGAAACGTCAAATTAAATTGATAAATTCACATTAAAGTCCATAAAAACTTATCCAAATACCACAAACGAAATTAACTCATCTAACATCTAATTTCAATATTCTAATTTGTATCTCTAGAGCGCTGTCAATATTGGCAAACTTCAAACAGAAAAAATCTTACACACCTCTTAAAACTAGATTCAAATTTGATTGACAATCTAGCTAAAACGCTAAAAGTAGCCTGTGTTAAGTATGCTTTTATCATTTTATTACCTTTCAATTCCGCCAAAGAACCATCAAAATTGAAAACAGCATATCGTTTTTTAAGCCTTTTCCCCTCTTCTTTCGAAGCTGGCAACACCATCGCCAAATACGGACCATCTACTTCGAAGAAAATTGAATTTTCCGCGCGCTTTTCATACTTTTTCTCAGCTGGATCCATTAATTCGTAATATTGGTCGTTGGTGAAGTGGTCCTATAAAAAAGTATTTTTCCTTATATTGAGTTAAAAGCACTTTAAAATTATTTATTATATATACATGTCGCTGTAAAATAGGTAAATCAGAGAGTTAATTGAATCTCTAGGCAGTTAATTAAATGTCGATATTAAATCAAGTCGCTAAAGTTCCGTCAGACAAGTGAGTGAACGAATCGATTTTTAATTAACTGTCTAGAGATTCAATTAACTCTCTGATTTAACTACTTTACTGCGACATACATATAGTAACTAAAATTATATACAATGTGAGGGCCGTTTTTATGTAAATACAAATTATTTAGTATATTTGACAAAGAAACATAAAAATGTATCTGTTACGTTTTCGTGATCATTTGTCTAAGGCATGCCGGTTTCATCACGATATTTTTCTTCAATATACGAATGTAAAAGGCGCACATACATAGAAAGTCGATAGCACAGCCGGAGATTGAACCTACGACTTCAGAGATACGGGTCGCGCACTACTAGGTCACTTCATCGCTCTCTCTAATGACTATATTAAGGTTATTGGCCAGGAAGGACGGCATTCGATACCCAACAATTGACTTTTTGCTTACAAAAGTTATCGATGAAACACACTCAAGACTGTCTCCCTTATATAAATACATTTGAAAAACAAGTGAAAATCGCGATCCCTAAAATAAGACTTGGCTTAAAGGGTCTCGTTACCAGCCATGTGTCCCCTCACGGGGCAAGGGGGTTAAGGAACTAGTTATAAAACTTGGTTTCCTTACCTTAACCATGGCATTTAAAACCGCATTAGGGTATGATATGTTGATTTTCTTCTTCTTTTGATGAGTGGTACGTACAGTTACATTTTCCGGAAATGATGAAGGCAGAATACACCAGATACCTGGAAAGATATATAATATTAATTTAGTATTTGTAAAAAATATTAATGTTTGAAATTGATTTTAAATAACGCATATAACAAAAAAACGTTTCAACAAATTCCGGTTGTCGATCAATAATGAATTAAAGTTAGCATTAACAATGTTTTTATTGGACCGACTGTCCGAATGTATGGATACGAAAGGTTTAACACTGAACAAGCTACTAAAGGGCATACAGAGATGAGTTTAAAGAAAATAATGTTCAACATTAGGTTAGGTTAAGAGGCATCTTTCTGGGATTTGCTGTAAAAGTCATAAAAAAGTGGTTAATAGAAATACATAGTACTGTTTAATCATCCAGGTTTCGCAATACCATACGTAAGCTATTAAATACCTCCGAGGACTACATAGTCGGGAAATTACCTAGGAATATATATTTAAAAAAAATATTAGGAAAATACTTTTTAAACGGATTGAAGCTATATATTATTGTTAAAAACTTATTAATATTTACATAATTTTAATTTTTTCCGAGGTTTCGCTTTACAGCGTGCGTGGTCACGGTGACTCACCGGTTAAAAAGTGTTTTCTTAATGTGTAGAAGCTATTTTAACAAAAGACAATACTATTTTTTTGTCGTCAGAAATAATTATAAGTTTTTAATAATAATACATAGCTTCAATCCGTACAAAAAGTGTTTTTCTTAAAACAAAAATGTTTTTATTGAATAAGTCTAAAGACGACTTAATACCTAATAAAATATCAACTTAAATAAAAAGTTTTAATCTTTTTATAATAACAATTAAAAAAAAGTCAAGATACGAAAGAGGTGGTGAAGCGCTACTGGTTCCTTTAACTAATATTGATATTTGTCTAAGAAAAATTAAAATATAATATCGTATATTACGATCGTATCAACTAACTATTCTATTGTTGTTTTAAACTATAGCGAATAATTTTTTTTTGACCAATGATAGCCGAGAAAACCTTGATTTTTGACAGTACAGGAACGTTGTCATTCATAGACTTTGTACCGAGTTGGGTCATAGATATTCTAATTTTTCTCAAGCGCAATCAAATATAAACTTCATAAAAAAATGATTTGACAAGTCTTGAAGCAAGATTTAAATTTGATTCTAGAATAACGGACCTAATTATCGGTGCTTTGAACCCGCTGCTAATTATAATTTTGTTGTAGTGTAACGAAGTGTAAATAAATAAATAAAATAAATAAATATAATTTGTCTTAAAGTATAAATTATAATTGTACGATTATAATTTATACAAATAGACGACATTAGATGAAAGAGAGAAAATTATCAAATAAACAGTTATATTCTAACATAAAATACAAATATAAGGAGAAGAGAAGAATTACAGTATCAGAGCTATGATTGCTCTGAACTAATAATTATAGTTACATAAATCATTAATATTTGTTTTTCTAAGTATATACCAACGCATCCAACAACATCTGAAAACTGAGAAATATCCCTTGAATCCTGGAGAACCTGCACGGTCACACAGCTCTTTACCAAAACATAAACAGGTACTAAGAAGTTATGTTTTGTATGTAATACGAGGCAAACGGGCAAGAGGCTCACCCAATCTTAAGCGATATTACCGCCCATGGACACTCACATTGCCAGAAGGCTCTCAAGTGCGTTACCGGCCTTTCAAGAACTGGTACGCTCTTTTCTTGAAGGCCCCTAAGTCAAGAAAATCACTTTTTGAACGGATTGAAGCTATGTATTATTATTAAAAACTTATAATTATTTACATAATTCTAAATTTCGTTTCGCGTGCTTTTCAGCGTGCGTGGTCACGGTGGCACGCGAAACGTCGGAAAAAAAATGTAAAATTAATTAATTAAATCTAATACATAGCTTTAATCCGTTCAAAAAGTGTTTTTCTTAATGTGTAAAAGCTATTTTAACAAGAGACAATACTATGGGCCCTAAGTCGTTCAGTTCCACATGGCAGTGGTGCGGTGTAGTTACCTTAACACAACGCTCAGTTGTAGAACGACGGACGTCGAGGTGTTACGGAGGCTTCTATGTATTCTGCCTTGACGTCCGATAATGAAACTCAGCTGTAGAATATTATGTGGTCTAATACAGGAACATTAAACCATATTAAGGTTATATTGTTAATTATTACCATCTGTATCCAGTTCCAAAGGTCGACCGACTTGCTCAATGATTTCTCTCGCTTTCATGATAATGTTAGCGCCCGTATAACAAACAATGCCCGCCATTTCCATACTGTGCCAGCGAGCGCTTGAAAGTAATAAAATAAACATTATAATAGGCTATTTGATAAGATTTTAAAAACCAATTTACAGTGTATACTCTATATAACAATACTGAACGAACTGTGCATTTTATGGCGTTATAGAGTTATCGTTTAATGGAGAAAAGAAAAACGTATATATAATACATAACTCCTACTTATTAGTCAACAACAGTGTACACGTGCAAGCAATCCCAATTTGTCAACAAAATATCGAATTTATTCAAAAGTTCGTATGCATGATGCCGAAGGTCGAGTTTATTGCGGGCTTATAATGAAGCGACAAAAGAACGTGCACAACTGCGCAACTTTTTAATTTTAGCAACTTAAAAAGTACTGTTGTCGTTATTGGCAGTGGGTGTAATGCTATGTAGAGTGTTACATTGTATGGAAGAAAAGCTACAACCAAAGCCAATTGATTTCAACGCTTTAGGGACTTCGTCGTTAAATCGAAGGACGTTAAATAAATATATATATATTGGCTTACTATATTCAAAACATACCTCTTTTGACTAAGGTATACAATTATTGTTTTAATATATTGTTACGAAGACGGGTCGACTGCAATGTTTCTAGTTTTTTCCACTAGTTAGAGAACTTTTCAGCAGGCTGTAATTTGATTTCTGACCGTTTCAGGGTCAATCACATATTAGAAAATTGTAATTTCCATAATGTTACCCTAGTTTTCAGGAAGCTGAAACCTTTTTTCAGTCGGTTTCAGAACATGTGTAGTAGAGAATATACTAGACCGCACTTTCTAGGTGTGAGACAAGGACGAAATGATACGAGAGAGAGAGAGAGATGAGAACTTTTTCGAAACTAGACTGAGAACTCTAGAACGCCGTACGACAAGGACGGAGCAACGTGCGAAAGAGACAAAGAGTGCGGACGTTCTAGAATTGTGCAATCGCTACTCAGTAGCAAGCCCGCCTAGAAAGTTCTCGAATATTGTTTGAATTATTCCCAGGGATATATAAGCGAGCCGAAACGCGACTAGTCGCCTTTAGTTTGGAATGCGATAACACGAGAGAAACACCGGAGCGATAAAGTGATTACAAGTGATAAAGTACTGTGTGAAGTGTGCATAAGTGAAGTAATTAGTGACTGTGTTTTTGTGTGTTATTAGTGCATCTCTGCAATTAATTTGTGCCCATAAATTCCTCATTGATTTATCAAGAAATAAACCCTTGAATAAATCCACGGCATTTTCTATCCGATCCCCTAGCTCGTAACAATATTTTATGCATTATTTAGATGTTTGTGTCTGTGTATGTGTCTTTACAAATTACTTACAATAACAATTTAGTTACATACTGTCAAATATATCAAATAACTTAAATTATATATTTTTTTACTTTAGGTAGTAATTTTAATTCACACCTATACAATTATAAATAAATGAACTGTTATTATTTTGACATTATGACAATTTACACTACATTTGCATGCCTATTTTTATATGGCTGATTGTGCGGTTTTTTTTATAATTAAATATGAATGCACCACTTTACAAATAAACGATTTATTATTGTAATAAAAAGGGATATTTTACACAAAAAAACGTTTGTCTCTTGACAGTTAGTAACCCTTTATTTAGGCGTCAATTATAGGAATACTCACCCTCGCCTCATAACATATCCATAGAAAGAGTTCAATATACACTTGTGGGCTAATTGGAGCGAGTCGTATAAAACTTCGCGACTCTTAGCCGACTTTACTTCCGCCGCGTCTCCGCTCGCCACCGCCGCAGCGACTAGCGCTTTGGCCTGTTTGTTTAAAGCTTTGTATTCGTAACGACGGTCTCTGAAAAAAAAAACAAATTTATGTAAATAACTCCCGAACCCGGACTTATAAAACGTAAATTTTATTTGTTATGATAACGATGTACTTGCATCCAAAATAGTGAGCATGTTTATCATGGTTACAACATTCATTAATCCAATTTTTTTTTTGTTAAATGACTCTCCATTGAAGCTTATCATTTATCAGTGAATTTGCTTATCATGCCGAGCCGCGTACAAATTATATTAAGAGAGTTCTATTAAGCATGAGATACTGAGCGACAGCACTAATGGGGGCTGCACAAAAACATTTACGCAAAAGTAAAACATTTTTTTTTAAATTTAGATTTAATATAAATATTACGAACAAATTACTTCTTAGCATTGTCTTCTGTTAACATAGCTTTTACACATTTAAAAAAAAAACTTTTTTATCGGATTGAAGCTTCAGTCACCGTGACCACGCACGCTGTAAAGCACGCGAAACGTCGGATAAATTTAAATTTATGTTATTTTTATAAGTTTATAATAAAACATTAGCTTTAATCCGTTTTAAAAATGGTTTTCTTTCAAAAAATTACATATTGAATTGATAACCTCTAATTTTGCGTTATTAAAAGACGTTTTAAAATTAATATTTACCTAAAGGCTCTCACAGTGTCAACGTAGAATGAATTTTCCTTCTGACATATGGTTGTTGTGCGCACTTCCATGCGCGTGACCTTGCTCTTCTTGTACGCCACTTTACAGTAATCCGCTAGACGTCTCTTCTCATAGGCAGCCTAATTTTTTTATAAATATATTAGGTAACGAAAATTTAAAGAAGCACTCTATGCAGCACCCAATGTAATTATTCATGATGGATGATTATGTTGAATCTCTGATCTAAGAGGTTTAAGATCGTAACCGCGTGTCTATGGTTTCTATTGAACATTTCATTTTTATAGAAAAAACCCGTATCACACGATTAGGCTTCAGATTTCTGTATCTGTTTCGTGATATATTTTTTTAAAGCCAAGTAAGTGCCGGCTTATCGAGTCGGGTTTTTGTCTATGTTTTCCTTCACCGTACGAGCGACTGCTAAAGGCACAAATAGAAAGTCTATTGGTCCACCCCAGTGTTGAGGTTTTTTTTCCACAGATTAATTTAAAAATTAAAAAAAAAAACTATAATTTTATGAATCCTTGGTCCGTATTTACTACATGGTATCCCTACATTAGACCACATAAGTTCCTATATACCTGTTCCTCTTTTGGCAATGAGTGAAATGCTCGTGGAGGTCCCCCAGGATTTTGTCTACGTTTATCTTCACCGTACGAGCGACTGCTAAAGGCACAAATAGAAAGTCTATTGGTCCACCCCAGTGTTGAGGTTTTTTTTCCACAGATTAATTTAAAAATTAAAAAAAAATTATAATTTTATGAATCCTTGGTCCGTATTTACAACATGGTATCCCTACATTAGACCACATAAGTTACTATATACCTGTTCCTCTTTTGGCAATGAGTGAAACGCTCGTGGAGGTCCCCCAGGATTCAAGGGTGGAAATTTCTCAGTCTCCAGCTGTTGTTGGATGCGCTGGTACTCACTTCTCGTGGCCGGCACTGCAAACAAAAAAATATAAATGTCATATCACTATATTTATTTGTTGAGGGTTTTAAAGGGGCTAGACTTTTAATAAAATACATCATCATTGCCGACTATGTCCCGGATATGCAAACAAACATTTTAATGCGTGCTGGCTGAAAAATGTATATCTCAGCAACAATTTTGCAAAAGTACAGATACCGGAAAACTTCTTGAGCATTCAACACGGGAGTGGTACACAAACTTCAAATGATTTACCAATCACGCGATCGACACGTTACTCTAACCCCCCCCCCTTCGGTGTGATAGCTAAAATATGCGTCTGCGCAGGCAAGGACATTTGTTCAAGATGTTTGCCGGTACTTGTATATGGCTCATTATTTTATCTTTACACGGTCTACATGCATGGCTTTGCTAGTTCTACTCGAACGAATCGTAATAAACTTCACGTAGCATGAAAAAGGGACGCACTTAGGCCGTAAAGTGAGACAGCAATAATATGGCTGAGAAATATTGCAGATTGCAAAGCGATCGTTCCGGACATACGGCTGGGACCATAAACATTCATCGAATATTAAAAAAATGTTTGGCAATATATCCTGGACATACTAAAAATATTTCCACAATCTTGCAGCTATACATTTTCGTGAAAAAATGGTTTTAGTAAAGGGTAAAAATTATTTTTGTATTTTATGTTAGAATGTAACTGTTTATATGGTTAAATTCGTGCATTTGATAGATTTATATATATGTTGGCTATAGAGAAGATAAAATAAATCTATCAAAAATAGAAAATAAATCTATCAAATGCTAACTGCACTGCACTAGCGGTTTAACAGCCACTTACAATATTCTCCCCTCCACATCCAGTCCATATGCCTTTGGCAGTCAGCTCCAGGCCGATTATAGTCACACACTGCACAGACGCTTGGGCAGACCATGGCGGACGGCTGCAATCTTTACAAAAAAATACCTATACTTTTCAATATGAAATTCGTGATTTTTTTATACACACATTATATTCTTTCAGAATATTTTTACACAATCAGTCTGTAAAAAAAGGTATAATCTACCTGATCTTAAATTTAAATAAATAATTGAGAAATAAACACATTGGACGTGGAATATGAATAGGACACACTTTTTAAACAATATCTGTGAGAAGAATTAATTAAAATATACTACATATATATATATATATATATATATATTTTAAGGCAAGTTTTTTTATAGAGCTTACGGGAGGAGGCTTATATAATGTTAAGTGACACTATCAATTCCAGAAGACTTAAATAAATATAAATACTTCAGGGGGTGGGGTTGTTCCACATACTTGTGGGGCGTGGCCAGAACTGCCTTAAAGTAAAGAGCACACTTAAAAACATACCTATTCGTCAAAATAATGTTCGGGTACATAGCACCAACATCCAAATGGTATATCAATGGATTTTCATCCCTTCTGGGATGGTCACGCATATGCTGCAATTTAGCCTTAATTTCCCCACAGACCTCATCGAAATTATCAACCAGTTCCAAAGGAATTCCCTCCTCAACTTCTATAGCGTGTTTCATTGTTTTCTCAATATTCTCTATTAGTTTATCCACCGCTGATGGTACTATACGAAATTTGCATTTTATATCGGCTCTGAATACTCCTGAAATTATTAATTTGTTCACGTTACGAAACATTTGTATTGTTACGAGCTAGGGGATCGGATAGAAAATGCCGTGAATTTATTCAAGGGTTTATTTCTTGAAAAATCAATGAGGAATTTATGGGCACAAATTAATTGCAGAGATGCACTAATAACACACAAAAACACAGTCACTAATTACTTCACTTATGCACTCTTCACACTGTACTTTATCACTTGTAATCACTTTATTCGCACTTTATCGCTTCGGTGTTCTTCTCGTGTTATCGCATTCAAAAGTAAAGGCGACTAGTCGCGTTTCGGCTCGCTTATATATCCCTGGGAATAATTCTAAACAATATTCGAGAACTTTCTAGGCGGGCTTGCTACTGAGTAGCGATTGCACAATTCTAGAACGTCCGCACTCTTTGTCTCTTTCGCACGTTGCTCCGTCCTTGTCGTACGGCGTTCTAGAGTGCTCAGTCTAGTTTCGAGAAAGTTCTGATCTTCTCTCTCGTATCATTTCGTCCTTGTCTCACACCTAGAAAGTTCGGTGTAGAATATTCCTTCATCAAAGGGGTATATCTAGGCCTGAAAACGCCTGAAAACGGGTCTCCTGAAAACTGCACCAATCGACTACACATGTTCTGAAACTGACTGAAAAAAGGTTTCAGCTTCCTGAAAAATAGGGTAACATTATGGAAATTACAATTTTCTAATATGTGATTAACCCTCTCCTGAAACGGTCAGAAATCATATTACAGCCTGCTGAAAAGTTCTCTAACTAGTAGAAAAATCTAGAAACATTGCAGTCGACCCGTCTTCGTAACAGTATTAACATTCGAATCTCAGTACTATAACTTCAAATAGCATCGCGTTCCCTACTTTATTTCTAAATCTCTGCACCACGTCATCCTAAGTATGGAAGCTGTGATTTAAAATTCTAAGTTGTGACGAAATCTCAGTAATGATAATGGAAGTGGAGACTGTAGGCTATATAATGAGATCTCTATCTACAGTTAACGTTGCTTTGAGGACATGCTAGGCTGATCCTTTTATGACAGTTTTCATGTCTTCAAGCGTAAAATGCTGCAGCCATTGTTTCGTCACTAATAGCAATTTCAAAGAAGAAATATGTTTTTGAATTTAATATTTGTATTGTAATGTTTCCCTTTAAATGTTGTGCACATTGATGCGTTGTCATTGATGCACGTGCATGTATTGTTCACTGTGAGTGTCTGTATTTTTTTTAAATATATATACCACTGTATCATAAATAAAACAGAAATCATGTCTGTCAAACCAATCTCTCATATGAATGCATTTATTTTCAATAGTGGTTATGACCATTATAATAACATTATACTAAATCATTAAAAAAAAGTGTAGTTTATATTTAAGAATAATGCAATTTATTTAACTGCATTTTTTAATTTAATTTACATTCAGTAAGTACAGAGTTACGTGTCGACACAAATTTAAAAAGTGAGGGTAGCCCTAATTGTATAGTGAGGGTAGGACTTGCAGGTAGGCACTTGTGGAGCTTGTAAGTTCAAAATAGGAAAAGTTTTTATCACAATAAGTATAAAAAATTAAGTTAACCCAATGTGGGTTTTTGTGGTAACATTTTGAACAAAAAATATTACCAAAATAATACAATTCACAATTTAGTCTTACCGGACTCCAAGGCTTCGACATGCCCGCCTACGTATGTTTCAGTTTCCAACACATGGCCATCGGCTGTCAGCTTATTTAATTCCTCAACTTGTTTATTCGGAAACACTATATTCGCATGGAAAGCCTGCACCATGAGTAATGCCTCGCAAAGCGTACCTGACCCTTTGCGTAGTACCTTTAAAAACAAAGGTTCAATATTAAGTTTATTATTAAGAAATTTGTGTAACGAGATATCTGCTTTTATTTCAAAATACGAGAAATGTATTTTTTTATAGCAATTAGTGACAGACGATACATAGACTAAAGATGGATGCATAGAGAGCAATGTCAGCGTAAGACTGTCATCACTGTGGTCGCAGGTTCCAGCACCAGCTGTGCACCAATGGACTTTCTGTATATGTGGGCAACACTAGCTCGTTCTGTGAGGTAAAACATCGTGAGGCAGGCCTTAGACCCAAAAAGCCTACGGCGTGTATCAGGCACAGAAGGCTGACCACCTACTTAATTATTAATAGAAACAAAGAATCACGAAACATACAAAAACCAGATGCTAAGATTAAGGGATCAAGCGCCACTAGTTCTGTATAAATTCAGACTATAATTTACTATTTTTAGAGGCTAATGGTCCATGGGCACTCTCAATGCCAGAGGACTGGCGAGGGCGTTGCCAGCCTTTTAAGAATTGGCGCGCTCTTTTCTGAAAGGACCTTAAGTCGAATTGGTTCGAAAATATTTCGATGGACATTAGACATACTGCCTTAAAAGAAGTTTCTTCAGTAAACGCAATCAGTATTTATTATAATATACAAGCTTCTATTATTCTGTAACATATTGTTTGTATGTGTTTCTTACCTCATCTGGCTCCAAGGGGATAATTGTACATAACGCAAATATGAATGGATGAACATACTTCATGTAGAGGTAGTAGGTCGCTACTGCGTCAGACACAGAATAGTTTGATAGTACCTTAAAATATATAAAAAACATATGGGAAAAAGAATGTTGCGCTTCTTTCAACATAAGGGATTCTTAACCAGCCTAACCCGAAGCAGCAATTTACGAAGATCGGAATAACTTTGTTAGCGAGCATGACGTCACCATATTTGTAGATTTTAGCTACATACATTATCTCATATTTATGTAGACCCGAAAATGAGGAAAACATCAAATCCGCCCTGAAGCAGTGTCGAACATTCAACGCATACCAGAGAAATAAGCTCCATTTTTTGATATATATATATATACCTAATATATCTCGTAGAAGTTTTTTAATGTTTTTGTGCCCATTATTTATTAAGTTTATAGCCTCAATGCAATTAAACATGAAAGTTAGCGTGTTCAAACTCTAGCTTTATATTATTGGTACGGATTAACGTTTTCTAATAAAATATTTGCTATATAAATTAAATAATTACAAAGTGTTATCCGGGCAATATGAGTGCAGTAAAAATTTCATGTTCCAAATACTTTCTTCAAGGACTTAAATTATTTAAAAAGACGGACACACAATTACATTAACGTTCAGATAAACAGGAAACCGATTGGTAGCGATTATATATATAAATATATAAGTAATAGAAAGCCAATCGTTAAAGCAATGAATTTAAATTCTTTAAATCCTTGTAACTAGGCGAATGTTTCTGCACCAGCAGTGAACAATAAAGAAACTTGTCAAATAGGTGCCCCAAGCTGGAACTAAATATGAACTCCACATGACGAAGATGCACACCAATGCACACGGTAAGATATTTTATAAATTCCTGTCAAATATTTTAATGGACTTTATTGGATGAATATTGTACCTGTGGTTGTTCAGCCGCCATTCTGCACATATCTTCAGGGTCGAGCTCGACTGGATCATATCGGAGTTTAGCTTTAGCGACAGCCTTTAAACCTTGAGATCCCACTGGCAAGTATGAGTCTCTTTTTACCCAACTAAACGTTAAATATAAGAAACTAGTTAATACAACCGATCTGTGCAGATTAACGCGCATCGCATATAATCTAGAATGCCTTTGACAATATTTCGAGTGGGATTTTCTTAAGATATTTAACTGTAATAATCTATAATTTGTAAAAAAAATATATAAATTATAGAACATAACATCAAAAGATTTTTGAAGTGAAACTTCTTTAAGCGCCTGAGGGTAATTTTTTTACGAAACGTCACGTCAATGATGTGCAGCGTTTTTGTCGAAGAAGAGGGAGAGAGTGAGAAAGGGAGATCGAGAAAAAATAAACGCGATTGGTTGATTTATTCGTTTAGTAGTTACATATTAGAACTTTAGATGGCAATTCTGTCGCATAACGTCTTGTGCAGTAAACGTAGATTTTTATTATTTATATTATCATTAGCTCGTATACAGTGTGTAAACAGTGTAAATATAGATATTCAAATACATAGAGTGATCATCTTTTAGGTCTTTTGCCTTAGTAATAATTAATTTACAAAGAATTTTCACTTCTGACATGTGTACTTTGTACGCACACACTTTTCTTTATTATTATAACAGATATATTGGTATAACAATAGTATGCCTCAAATCCTAAACCACTTAAGTAATTTAGTTCAGTAAAGAAGGAACTTCCATTTTAAAAACGAAAATTTATATAAACTATACAAACAACTAAAAGTATTAAACAATTTAAAAAAAATATCTTAAGTGTATAATTCAAGTATATAGACATACCATAAACAATCCATATGCATAGCAGGTCTGCAGGCATATGTGCCATCTCTGGCCGTAACTTTGCTAAAACCAATCTCTTGCTTCATATCTAGACCAAGGATCGCAGCTCTGGCCTCCACAAATGGCCAATCGAAAAAGTCACCTATTTAACAATAAAGCATAAATTTATATGACAAAAGTTTTTAAGACAGTCTAGTACTTTCATATATTTTTGGAGTTTGCTCCTTAAGAGCATATAATATTATTAATATTTGAGTAATATTAATAATATTATTAATAAGGCCCGGTACGGAAATTTTATGAGGAGTAAAATCAAGTGTAACACGAAAAGTTGAGGCGT
This sequence comes from Pieris brassicae, assembly GCF_905147105.1. Lineage (NCBI taxonomy): Eukaryota > Metazoa > Arthropoda > Insecta > Lepidoptera > Pieridae > Pieris > Pieris brassicae. Next base: position 3,088,514 of record NC_059666.1, read on the forward strand.
TACGTAGAAAGAGACACACATATATATCTGTAGGATTGAACGTGTAAAAGAATGATTCCATCTCATTCTCTCTCTAAAATTGGATTTGTAAAAATTGAACACAATTATTATTGTTATTATTATTATTTATATTGTTTTGTAACATACTTTATGTAATATGCTTTATTGAAGTAATATAAATAATCCGAATAATTACAGTTATATGTTTGTTTCTCTTATCATTTTAGCAGATGCGTTCATTTACCCTTTTTTATATTATATATATCATAATTATCGTTCATATGGAGTAAACTCCAATCGTGCGTCGTAGCTGACACACACACACATTTTTTGTTTATTAAGTTGTATACTCAAAAAGTTCAATTTTATAAAAACAAAACAATAAATGCTTATCTATTACATTTACCTAAGTCCATGTCTCGAATACTTCTTAGCAATTGTTTTTGTTAATGTTTTTTTCTGATTACATATAAAAATTATAGTATACAATTTTTTTTTTTAAATTCAAATAACATTCCAGTAGTCCGGTCAATATAGATGTAAACGGTAAGTTTTATCAAAAAAAGTTCTCTACGAAAATTCTCGTTATGATTTTTTTCCTAAGAGTTACCATTCCTGAGATATTTTTTTTGAGAATTTTAAGATCAACATTTCCAAAAAACACTTTTTGATAAAACTTACCGTTTTCGAAAAAAAATCGAAAACCTCAAATTTTGACCTTTGACTCCGAATAACTTTTTACAACTTTATTTGTAATACTTTCCACCAATTTTTGGCTCTCCGGGTTTTTTTGTTATTTGACCACTATTTTTATGTCTAAATTGACTGGACTACAGGGAGTAAAACAATCTTACCATTGTATGTCACAAAAATATGAGGCTTGACATCCATGATGTGGTCAAAAAACTTTTGTATTAGTCCCAATTCATTTACTTCATTAAAAATTATAAATTGCCTAAAAAAAAATTTTTTTATACAAAATTAATATGTCTCAAAGCTTTAATACATAACAAAACATAATTTTTTACAACTTATTTAAGACAACACAGCCGAATTACTGATCTTAGTTAATGCTGTTTCCTCAAATAAAAAAAAATATAATAAGTAAAAGAGAAATAGTTTCAAAATATCTACACATAATAATATATAAATAAAAAAGTACATATATTTTACTCTTACCCCTCAAACTCAGGTTTAGGTGTGTATTCAAAATCCTCTACATCAGTTGATATAATTTCCCTATTAGTAATTAAATAACCCTGTCCATCAATCATATAGGAAATCATCATAATTTGATCAGTCTGTGAATCGGGGAATTTCAGTGGCAGTTTGGTGGTCTCTATATCAAATGCTAACACTATCGGATCTGGTCTTTCGAGGATGTCGTCTCTTTTTGTAAATATAGGAGTCTCTATTCCTCTGGGCTTGACTGTATACCACGTACCACAAAATATTTGCATGTCAATTGACACTCGGACATGGTATGGCACATCATGTTCTCTGTGAAATTAAATAAAAAAAGAATGTAGCCAATTCAAAAAAATCACATACAATTTTATATGTATCAGTTACATTACTAAAAATTAAAACAGAAATAATTAGTCTATTTTTTTGGCCATTAAGATTAATAGGGCTAGAAGACTTTTTAAATTCTTCAAAACTATTATTACATATTAAATAACAGATATTACTAAGCTATTAGTTGTTAAAAATGTTTGACTAGGAGAATTTTTTTTTAATTAATTGAAGATGACATACATACACATACATAAGTTGTACTTAAGAGATTAAATCACATTTACCTGATATCGAGAATATTTTCCATATGATCTGTAGTTTTTTTAGCGTGTTCAATAGCCGCAGCACTTGTTAGAGCATTTGTCAACATTTCAGCATATATTGCATCTTTTTTCTCACGTTCTTTATTTTTATTTACTGCTGTTAAAATTTCTCGTCTCACTTTCATCATCTCATTTTGAGACATGAAGGAGAGCTTTATAAAACGCTGTTTTATTCCAGATAGATGATTTAGCTGTAAATTTTTATAAAGCTATTATTTCAAGCATTGGAGTGCTCTAAACTTTGATAATACTATTAACTATCTATATATAGTACAGTGTAATAAGCAACCATATATACTGAAGTTTATATAGTTACTTAATTGTCTACAACCATATGATAGGAGTGACACATATAAAAATAATATTTATAAAAGTTTAAACAAAGGAACAGCACAAATTATAACAACAGTAGAAGTAATGCTAACCAAATCCAAATCTTCCTTTTCTATAACATCAATTTTGTGTATTGTGCCAGCAAACTTTTTAGATAAATACTGAATAACTTCTTGCTCACATTCCTTTCGTGCCATAATTAGAAAGTAGGGTTGAAACATAAGGGAAATTTTGAACCTTGAACCATCCATTTCTATAAAGTAATAATCCACAGCAGCCACCAATCTCTTGTCTTCATCAAGTATTTCAGCCTAGAATAACCAAGAGTAATAATTATATAATACAATTTTATTAGTATAGCTGCTAAATAACCATTAAGGTAAGGATTTAATTTGTTATCAATATCCATAGTTTTGAAGATTATTTTCCAAATAGCAGAGGAATCTAGAGGAATGTCTTCAATATTACTAACCAATAATTTAACATCTGTTATTATCAGGACACTGTAATTTATTTAAACAAAAGCAACTCATACCGTGTGCATATTAATTAGGTAACCGGTGCGCTCTTTAGTATCTCGTATTCTGTCGAAACCATATTTAGAATCAATTCTATCATTGTCTAATGCGTTACGAATACGGGACTCCGATGATTCTTCCCTAGAAATATTATTTCATCTTAGTATTGGATATATAAACAATTATAGAAAAAATGTACTTTCCTTACCTGGGACCTGAAGAAGATCCAACTTCTTTCTTTTGAGCCTCATTTTTATCGCTTTTAAATCTACCTGTATTTTGTAAAACCATTTCGATTTATGTATACTTTATTTTTAACGTTTATAAATTATTTTTCATCCTAAAGTAGTTTAAGAATTAAATTTCTAAAGTAAACAAATAGGAATTAGGAATATATCCAAGAGTAAATCTGTCAAAACGTAACAGAAATCACCGTAAATTTGTTTGGCGCCAAATTCTATAAGTAAACCATTCTTGACACAATCACGTTTGGCGACTAACATTTGACAGTATCAGCAGATAACATTGAATTCTTTTAAGTTTCAGCCTATTTTTGGCTTTATTTGGCTTTGGCGACTTTTTGGATGTTTTAGAGATGTTTTATAAACTCGATCCAACTTTTTCATCCGCAATGGAGTGATCAAATTATTAAAAAAGACCATACGTATAAATAGCGTACGAAATAAAAATATCAAAATGTAACTATTAATATTTTTTTATAGAAATAAAAATGAGTCTTTTATGGTTAACCTAACCTGACAAAGTTTAAGATTAAGACCCGTATTCTAAAACGTCAAACTTAAATCTAGTTTAGAAGATATGAAAGCGCTCAACGAACAAACGAAATACGAATAGAAATAAGCGCGGGAAACTTCGTTTATGGTAGACGTACATTTCAGGGTGGTGAAAATTTTATTAAATTTTATTAGTTAAATCGCCGAGGATAAGCTGGTACTTTTAATTTTCGTATTATATGTAATCTTTATATATATTTGTGTATAGTCGCATCGTATAGTCGGTAAGTTATTGTAAATATTGTATGAACGAGTATCATCCACCCGGGGGGATGATGGCCATATTGGCCTGAATCTCCTTGTGGGATCAAAAAGACCGGCAACGCACTCGCGAGCCCTCAGGTGAGCCTCCTGTCCGTTTGCCCCCTGTTCTATTAAAAAAAATTGTTGGTTAACAAAATGAAGTTGACAAAATGGATACGGATTTTTCGTTTTCATCTCAGACAAGTGAAGGAAGTTGCAAACGAACTCGGTATTTGCTCCTTTGTCAGCAGTGTAAGAAAATTAAGAAAAAGAAAGGTTGTGGTTGCGGTGATTATTGTCAGTGCGAAAGATTATGTAATATAGAAAATGAGTCAATTTTAATCAAAAAGGTTACTTCTAAACCTATATCTCAATCCATGTCATCTCCACACTCGCAAAATAATAATAATTGACGTAACACATCCTCTCAACCATCAACATCTTACACAGAAAATTAAAATATATCTTAAGACTTTAACGCGGGAAATTAAATCAAATAACACCAAAGCATAAATATACTGATATTGCTCCTTATTTAATACATGTTCAACGCATACAAAGTTAACCTGACGACGGGACCGTTCTCTATCCATTGTCAATTTTTTAAAGCAGAAAAAAATTGATAATATTAATCGGTATTCCCGGAAAAGTAAAGTATATATGATGAAACAGGTACGTAGTTGGATTTTCCGATTACAAAGACGCCAATAATTTTCTTAACTGCAGTCTTTCGGCCTTCCATTCAGTGGGAATTCAGCGTATCAAGAATGGGACTAGTTCGTGGGGTCCCTGTAGATTGACTTACTTTGACTTATTGTCCTATAACCCCTAGATGGGGCAGAGGGCCTCCACAGTGAGTTCCCATCGCGTTCGGTCTTGAGCCTTGTTTTTACCTCGCTCCGAGTCTTTCCGGCTCTCTTTGCCTCGTCTGCAACTGTTCGGCGCCAGGTTTGTTTGGGACGGCCACGCTTCCGCTTTCCTTGCGGATTCCATATAAAGCGCCTGCTTGGGAATATGATTCGGATATCTTCGGAGTGTATGGCCTATCCAATTCCATTTGCGTCGCTTGATCTGCTGGCTGATCGGGGTTTCTCGACAGCACTACCAAAGTTTCTCGTAAGACATCTTTTCAGTCTTTGGTGACCTTCCACGTTTCACACCCATAGAGCAGCATAGATTTGCAAAGGTTGCTCTGCCCTTGGCAATGCGCGAAGTGATGTCCTCTTCTGTACCTCCAGTTTCAGACACGACGTTTCCGAGGTAAACAAATTTTTGAACGCTTTCTACGTCCTCTACTCCCATCCGCAATGGGGTGCGATTCTCAACTCCAACACGTTCCAGGTCGTCCAACTTAGATTGCGGTGCGTGTGACTCAGCACACATAGGTCATCGGCATAATCCAAATCTTCTAAGATGTTGGTTAATCCCCACTCTATTCCGCGGCGCTGGTTCTGATGTGTGCGATGCATAATCTCGTCGAGAACAACCAGGAAAAGTAGTGGCGAGAGTAAGCAGCCTTGCCGGACGCCTGCGTGCACTTGAATATCGTCTGAGACGAGACCATTGTGAGTCACTCTACAAGAATAGTTCTTATAGCTGGCCTTAACTAGGTTAATTATCTTATAACTTATATCTTTCGCGGGGCACCAATGTTAGAGAGTCATGTAGAATACTGTAGATTGGCATGTAGAAAATAATATCTTATTATTATTTTTATTAATTTTCAGGATCACACTTTTCGATTCATGGCTAAATATTTATGGAATTATTATTCGATATTAAATTTAAAATAGCTCAACAGTTGGGAATAGTAGGTTGCGACCTATCGGGTAGTATTAATTCGATCCTATTCTATCCAAATATCGTTTGTATTTAACTTTATATTTGTATACTTTCCAAGAGAAAGAACACATTTATAAAGTTCTCCCAACATTTGGCTTCGCAGATTAGTTTCCATTACTTTGTAGGTGACAAACCTAAAACTTCTACGTCTATAAATTTATTTGTCAGTTGTCACTCACTACTATTTAATCACCATAATCTAGTGGTTCAAACTATTTGCAATTGAATTTTTAGTGAACTTAAGAATTAAGACCGATTGGCAAATTGCAACTTATATACAATTTTATTAATTTAATAAATTGTTATATAATAGATATAAGAGAAATAACAGTTTTTTAAACTGTCAGGTTTGTGTGGAAACTTAATTAGAACGTTCCCGGTAAAACTTTTACCATGGATAGTTCGTATAGTAGTATTGAAAACTCTTATTCAAGTATTGATAACTTGTCAAACAGCACAAAAGATCTGGGAAAGCTGGATATCAGTATATCAGAGCAGCTCGCTAGTTTCGGAAGATTGAGAATTTCAGCACTGACAAAAGCTGCAGAAATCAGTCCTTTAATTAAAGATGTAACAATTGGCCCTAGAAGTCCTTTAAAGAAAGAAAGAATTATTCAAGATACACAGCCACATTCTAAACCAGAAAAAGTTATAAACCTTCTAGAGGATAAGCTTGGTGATGGGGATTTAAGGCATTCATTACTAGTAAAAAAGTATGAAGCAAAACTTCAAGAGACATCCCAAGATCTATTTAGAAATTTAATAGAAAGAATGATGACAAATCATGCAGAAGCAATGGATACATATTGGAAGAGGCAACATGATGAATCACAACGTAAAACTTTGGAATTACGAGTTAGGAAGCTGCAAATGATTAAACAATTACGAGAAAGTGACAATATGTCTGTATTAGAAGAAGCAAAACTTGATGAACAGAGATGTCAACTTATAAATAGACAAACACTTGAAAACATGAATAAAATTTTGGCAGAACAAAATAAAGCTACTGCTAGATTTGCTAAAATTACCGATAGTCATACAAAAATTTGCATTTGTTACAATGAAATAATAAGTATAATCGAATCTGATGAGCTTGCTAAAGATATTGGATTAAAACATATGACAAGCTTAAATAATATTCTTAGTAATATGTCAGATATAATGAATTTGTGTAAAAGTGGTGAAATTACTGACAAAAAAGTTCAACAGTCTGAAGTTTTAGCATTAAATATGATAAATATTAAGGAAAAAATAATTATTGATTTAGATACTGCTAAGAATGAGCAGAAAAAAAGGATACAAGAAGAAGAGTTGAGAAAAAAACAGATTGAAGAAAAAAAGACTGAAGAAACTGAATTGCTTAAAAAACAACAGGAAGTTCAACAAACTAAGAAGTCTGGCCCCGTGTTTTACTCCGAATCAAATTATGCATACTATTTAGAACTTCAAAATTATCTTACAGAATATGAAGCTAAATATAAACAACTTTTAGAAGACAGTAATTTAAAAAAGTTTAAATTTGATTGTCAAAAAGCAGTAAATACTCCAATTAATGCATTATCCTCTGTGAGTGGCACTCATATGAGAAACACATTAGAGAAGTTAGCTAAACTGCTTCGAGGTGAAAAAGTTGAAATCTCAGATTCATATGTTTCTGCATCTCTACACCCCCAAGGCCTCTATTACTGCAATGCTCTTTTAGCAAAAAAAATTGTAAGACAAGGTGATCTTCTAGTTTCTAGTAAACCTGAGGCTGCATTCCCTCTAGCTGCTTTAGCTGTTGCACTGTGGGTTGAGTTCCCAGAATTTGGTAGACTTCTTGAAGCATACTTCCATAAACAATGTCCATATCTGGTCCCTATGTTTTTGCCACAAAAACAAGGACAAACAGATAGGGAGTTTTATTTGTCACGAGGATATATTTATAATGAAGATAATATAGTTGAAAAGCAAGATAAATTTCTTAAAAGAATATCTGGAATATTTAGATTAAGATGTGCTATTTGGATTGCTAAGACTCCATCATTTATATCTGCTTCTAACCCACATAGTCTGAGGCATGGTTGGAAATGGCTTGCCTCCTTTATAAATTTAAAACCTGAACCTGACATCTGTGCCACATTATTAAATGATTTCTTTAATGTTTGTGGATCTGAATTTTATAAGCACTATGGTAAACAGTTCACCAAGATTATAAAAATAGTAAGCACCGAGTATTTGGCAATTTTACAGAATATTGATGAAGGGGGGCCCAAAACAAGGTTGGAGGTATTTTTACAGAGTGTTCTTCAAAGTGGAACTATACCACCACCTAGTGGATTGCTACCTTCTAACCTTTGGTAGACCAATTAAAATCACATGAATAATTTTGATGAATTTGACATTAAACATATTTAGGTGCATGTGTGTAAAACAATGAATAAAGTGATTCAGTTATGATTATACTTATTCATAATTTATACTACCTTTCCGCGTACTAGACTATCTTATGCTAGTAATTCTGTTTTAGGAATAGGGATACTTTTCTTTAATGAAATCCCAGAGGCGGTTTTATCTCTGGTTTTTAATAAATTTTAGGAATGTATTAAAGAGAAGCTGTATAAAAAAAACTATAACTATAAAATTAACGATTACCTAGTCAAAAGGCCCGGGACTAGAGCTAGACAAGAAGACAGGCTACTTCTAATTATTTGCGATATTTGTTTTAAAATAAGTGTTGTTTGTCATTATCTATGATGATTTGCATTTTAAAAGAGCACCAAGAGTTTTTTTACGCCGGCTTCTCTCGGCCTACACCCTCTGTCTTCTTTGCCAATGAGTAGGGATGTCTGCGATACAAATTTAATGATGTGGAAAAAGTGATACCTGTCTCTTCTATTTCATAATAAACATATTTTTTTAGCCTATAATATTTTATAATCCTAACAAAACCGTTAATCGACATTTACGACAATTATTCGGCAATAACGCTACTCTGTGAACTTAGCTGTTATGTTTTATTTACTTGCTGTCAATGTCAATCAACTCACGATTGGTCTTTCATCAATTGAGGTTTTCAAATTTCAATACAATAACTTATTATTTTACTAATTACACACAGTTATAACTTATAGTCTAGCATTATATATATCTCAAGTAATATGTGAGAATTAGAAACACTATATTATCAAACAGCTTTAACATCGTTAAGATGTCGGGTATTTAAAACAAACTACTGTATACTTTTTAATAGCTGGTTACAAAATGGGTACTAAGTGTTGGAATGATAGTTTTATGGCAAGATACTCCGCGTTTAACCCCTATCGTTTGATACAGAGAGAATGTGGTTTTCCTAAACCAGTTGGTAGCGATGATGCTGTAGCCCGCAGTTTATACTGTGGGATGAAACCAATTGCTTCGTGGGACTGCGATCAATATAACGCTCTTCCTACTGGTGGTGTTTTTAACCTTGAATTTTCCCCGGAAGGGTAAGGACATTCACAAGCCTTGAAAGTACATTTACATTCTTAGATATAGCAATGGCTTTGTTATTTAATCAAATTTGTTCATGCATAGAAAAATGTAGGTCTTCTGCACATTGAAAAACATTGGTGTATTAATAGGACATCTTTTTCAGATCACTATTAGTTGCAGCATGTGAGAAGAAATCCATACAAATATTTGATCCTCTTACTCACCAGAGAATATATTCTGTTAATGGGGCTCATTTAGATTGTGTTAACTGTGTTAAGTGAGTATTTGTAATATTAAGTACTTTCAAGAACTTAGTAACTACATTCTTTTATAATTTGATTTCTTCAATGTTTAATATTTTCAGATTTCTTGATGGCCGAATGTTTGCTACATGTTCAGATGACACAACAATTGCCTTATGGGATGTTCGTCACTTAAAGAAAAAAATACGGTCACTTTTAGGACATTCAAATTGGGTTAAAAATATAGAATTTTCTGTTAAAGACAAACTTCTAGTCACCTCTGGATTAGATGGAAGTATCTATACATGGGATATTAATTCGTATACAGAATTTAATCTAGTTTACCAAAGAGTATTTCATGCATCAGGTTTGATGCGGTGTAGATTATCTCCTGATGCTAAGCAAATGGTTATGTGTACCACAGGTGGACTTCTTGTAATTATTCATGATTTGAACTTATCTATGTTGGCTCAAGACTTGCATGGTTTCAAGGTAAATAATAATTTTTGAGTTTAAATGATTATAGCTAAATTTAGCTTTTTGAAGAACACAATTTTTTTATCTTACTTCATTTTTGTTTTTCTATAGGATACATAAATAGAAATTTATTTGTTTAATCTTTACAGCCAAACTTGTATAGGTTAATGCAAATGAGCCGTCAACTCATACCCATAGCAGCAATGTATGATCATTTGTTTGATGTCAAAAGAACAGAGAATAGAGTGGAGTTTGTATCAGACTTTCCGGATGGAAATGATGCAGAAGTTGTAAGTGCATTACAGGTAAGCTTTTATTAATTATTAGCTGTTAAATGTATGTAATAAACTTCAAAATATTTAAGAGGAATGTTAGCCTTGTATTTGAACAAGCAATTAGTTTAATTTTGGTTAACTATGCTTTATATTTTCTTATTTGTAATGATATTAAAACTGAATTAGAATTATAATATGAATAAGCTGTACAATTAAAAGGAGGCAATTCTGTATTCTATAAGCAAAATATGATTAATTAAGTTACTTAAGAAATTTAGTAATGTATAGCACTCAAAGGTTTGTTGTTCCGTTAGATTATGATTGTAAATATTTAGTAAAGATTTTTTGGTTTCATTTATTAAAGCACAAATCTACTTAAGTTAAGGGATGTCACTTCATACTTTTTAATTACATACTTAATATAATTACAGATACACCCTCAAGGTTGGAGCGCACTTAGTAGAAACATCAGTCACGATGATAGGTCTGAGGTCAGTTTTTGTAAAGAACCTTTTTTAAAAGTATATATATAAGGAGCTATGTAACTATTACCTATAGATACACACATTCATATATTAATCATAATCAATTCATTTAAATAAAATCAGTATAGTTTATATATTTTTTTGTACTTTTGTACATCAAGTCAGATAGATGAAATGAGTAACAAAAATATATATTCAAAAATAATGCAGTAAACTACACTTTTCCTTACTCACTGTTTTTCAGACATACAATATTAATTAAAATACTATTTAATTAATGAGAAATATTAATTTTCTGTATTATTATTAGTCTCTATGGTATATAGTTATGTACTATATTATCTAACTTATATAATTTTAAAATTTTCTAGTACTCCTGTTATGCTACTTGTTTACTAATTAATATGTTTCTTCTAAATGAATTTTACAGTGGTCATGTATCCATGATATTCAACCACACGCCCCTACTTCCGATAAGAGCGTTCGTGATTCTTCTCCCCCTCCGCCGCCACCCCCTCCCGCGACTCGTCGGCCTGTCCCGAGAAGAACCCCGCGTCGACGAACCAGGCCATATAGATCACCAAGACCTATGGCATCAGTTACGCCAGTACCGTAAGTAATCAAATAAAATTATTGTCAGCGGTTGCAGAGACCTTCTTTCATCTGGAATAGTTTCGTGTTTGTTGTTAATATTGCCGACATGAAATCGTTAATAGAGATTGCGAAGTCTGAACTGAAGGCCACGAATTGTGTCCTTCAAAGCGATAGCTTCTCATAAGTATCTGTGTAATTTACGTTTAAAGTGGTAATTTGTCTTGAGACTTCAAGATATTGCGCAGACAGTTAATTCACGACTCGACGGTTTTTAATAATGAAAAATATATTTAATTAATGAAATGACCAGAAAAAACGGTACAATAAAGCGTCATTATCATTATTTTTACGGTCGAATTAAAATAAATGTATCGGTGAATAGAACTGGGGATCGGTCTCGCGAGAGGCGCGAGCGGGAAGAGGAGAGAGTTACGGAGCGGGAACCAGACCCTGAAGCGGGGCCTAGTTCGGGCGAAGCAGCTCAACCGCCAAGACTGGGCTTGGTGAGTTGATTAATAACTGAGCATACAATTTTTCACTAGATAATTTAATGTTTCTATGGAATAGTATTTTTGTTTCAATTCTATTTTATTGTTTTAATCTCATGGGTTATTTGTTAAAATCTAAATCTGTCCTATTATATCTAGTTAGGTTTCAAAACGTCTGCATTTTCTATATCTATTACGCAATGTTGTATTTATGTATTTTAGATATGTTTATCTGTTCCCACTAAACCCACGTTTACTCTGTTAGACTCTGTAGTAGATAGATATACTCTTAAGTAATTTTTTGTATATTAAATTTACAATTTCTATCCAGGGGTTATCGAGTATCCAAAATGACGTATGGGAAGCGTCAATTACGATCAAACAGCATAGACTGCTTCAAGAGATGTATAGCAGGTAAAGTGTTTTATTGTATGCTCACAGTTATCAATCAACTATGTACGGTTTAACGGCATTTTTCATTTTTAAGCAAGTTCTTTGTTGACAATGTACCTCGGTCCAACTCAAAGATGAGATGGTTAATACAGGGGCCAGGTGGGTCGTAACTTCAATATGCAGCGAATCCTGGGTGTCAATACGGGTATAACTCCGCCCGCCGCGCTTCGCCCTCGCCCGCTGTCTTTGTATCCGCGCCCTGCTCGCGCAGAGGCTGCTCGCCTATTGCCGAGCCCACAACCTGCTTTATCTAATGACGCCATCTACTATAGGTTAGTTAATGGGAGAAATGTTAAGTTTATTTGTACTTAATTAAAATTTCTATTAATTTAGTGCCGTTCTTTCTGGTCTTGTAATATTTTTTTTATATATTAGGAATTAATATTTTTAATTTTGTTTATAAATGCATATTTTAATTTCACAATTAATTGTATTATTAAAGCAGAACACTGCCTTCAACTTCCGGCCAAACTCCATCGAGTGCGAGAGAGAGGGATAGTGTGAGTGAGGGGGAGGATGAAACGAGACATTACCGAATTCACCAAAATAAAGATAGACTGCTCTATCATATAGAAGAGACCAATGAAGGAAAAGGATTTATTAAGGTTAACTATGTTTTTGTTTTTTTCTTCCGTAAGATCTTCATGGGGTATGGGGACAATATTTTCGGTTTAGTTGTCGAAAGAGGAGACTTCGACACACCCCTGACTGCGTGCCCGATAGGCTAGTATGTAGGGGTCAAAAAAAATGGGATATGAGGCTGAAACATATTCTATTTTTAGTCTATTTTATTGACCAAACTTCGAAGTGAGGATCCTGATCATTTCCCAGAAACATTAAGCCAATGAGGTAAAAGTTATCGTAATGAAGTTCAAAGGTTATTAGTAGTCAGACAGTTTTAGTAAATCAAAGTTTTAAAAAAATAAAGTCCTGTTAAAATCACAATTTTATACCATTGGCATAGAAAAATATCTCCTTGCAGGAATTATGCTATTCAGCGGACGGTCGACTCGTATGTTCACCTTTTGGCCGCGGCATGCGTCTTCTTGCCTTGAATGACTCTTGCAGTGAACTGTCACATTGTGTTCAAGACCAGACCTCTCCGGCTCAAATGGTTGAGATTGGTCAGAGCCTGGGCATACACCAGGATTTAGTTGTCAGCTCCAAATTTAGCCCTCGTCATCATCTCCTAGTTACCGGATGTCTTGATGGGAAAATCGTCTGGTATGAGCCCCATAGTGGTGAGGCACTGTATTAAGTATTTAGGTTATAATACTTTTACGATCCCACAGCAATATTTGGGGCTTCCTACGATATCCGGGTGCTATACTCAAAATACCAGTAGAAAACCAATTAAACTTTTTCCCTCACACACTAGTCAGGTCACACTAGTATTGTGAGTATGTGGACATTATGTGCATGTTTCAAAATATATATCAAGTTGTTATCTAGTCTTGAGCACTGCCAGAACTTATTAAATAATCTTGAAACTACCTTCTATGATATTTTTAGTTATAATCCTTAATTGTGACTGCCCATTTTACTTCGTCCAATTTAAAGCATATATATAGAAAAAAAACCAAGGTGCCTAAAGATAGAGTGAACGAAGTAATAATTAAAAAATAAGTTCATGGATAATAATTTTTTTCACAATATAAATATTTTCGTTGAACTGTCACCCATTTAGTTTTTATTTAGGCCCCTTTTCTATGGCATTCTTTTAAGAGCTGTCTTACCATTGCCTCTTTAACAAGTGTGACACATTAACTGACGCTCAAGACGAGATGGTGACTTTTAATACTAATTGGCCTAAGTAAAACTGGATTTTTTGCCATTTCCTATTTTCAGTACTATCTTAAGATAATGTTTTCAATACTATTGATGAGAGCAATATTGGATTGGAATGTTTCATCTCGCAATATAGAAACAATTATATTTTTTTAGCATATTGACAACTATTAATGTAAGATTGGCTTAAAAAAAGATAAAGCTAAGCAATTATCAAAAAAAATACTTTAATTACTTGTAAATGCTTTGTACTTAGGGTTATATTGTACGAGTGCAAGCTTATGACACTTTACACCCTGTATATATCTGATCATCAATTTTGTGTTTGCTTGCAAACTCATAAAACTGCAAAATAAAATAGTTGTATAATGTCTCAACTGCCATTTTTAAGTTTTTTATTGGCATTTAATTTGTACATAGTTAATTGGATATGAATTATAACAGCATTTTCTGCAACAATATATTATATATCTACATAAATTGGTATAAAATATTTAAGCTAAGTTTTTACATGAAATAAACTGGACTGTGAATATAGTGTATTATTCAAATATGCCCTCCTTCTTTAAGTTTCGCGACAAGTGTGTCAACATCTGGCACAACAGCTCCAGCTTGCCTTACAGGTGGATCTTCAACAGAAATGATTTTAATTCTGGGTGCCAAATCTACTCCAAGGTCTTTTGCTGGCACTTTCTTCATGGGTTTCTTTTTGGCTTTCTGAAATATAGCAACAAAATTTTTAAATTACTAATTGCACCTCTACTATCATGCAGTACTATAACAATTTCAAATAACAACAAAGCTTTATATTTCAAGAAACATCAGATCACAGCATTATAAGTATAAAAGTATATATATTTACCATAATATTGGGTAGTGTTGCATATCTTGGCTCATTTAATCTGAGGTCAGCACTAATTACAGCTGGTATTTTGGTCTTGATTACCTCCAGACCACCATCAATTTCCCGAGTTACTGTCAATCCAGCATCTGTTTTCTCAACCTAAAATTAACTGACTCAATATTAAAATGACGATGATATAGTTTTTTAATACGGTTGCTCAAAAACTCGCGTATTGCAGGGACATATAGCGTTGTGGGCTATTTTTTTACCTTTTCCGCACTCGTGCGTTCTCTTTCTCAACTATCAAAACAATATCTATTAAAAAGAAAAAACCAACATGTTTTTGATTCATGCAAATATTTCTAAAAAGAAGCAACTAATTTGTTTCAATATCAGACTTTTATTTGATTCAATGAGTTAGGTTAGGTTTTAGTTTAATTTCATACAATAAAAACATCTACTGAAGACTTGGCTGTATGGGCATAGTTCCCTTTGCCTACCCAGAATGGGTGAAAACAAAAAAAAAACTCTGCTTATATTTTTTTTTATAAAATAGGGAGCAAACGGGCAGGAGGCTTACTACTCTTTTACGGTCTTTTACCACTTTTCAAAAATGTTCTAGCGAGTTAAGTTGTTGATCAGTACATGTGTGAAATTGTCATTGCAACATGTTCCGACTGTCAACTCTTTGCAATAACAGGCTTTCCGCACTCGTAATTAAATATACTATTACAATACACTTTTTTTTGAAAAGTTTTTGCTATTTAGAAAAGTAGTTTTTATTTTTAAATTAAATATGCCTGACACATAAAATGTAGTTTTTGGTTTGTGGTGGATAACTTATGCATTTAATATAAAAAAATATATTCCAGTAATCATGATATTGAGAATGATTTTTTTAAAATAAATAGTTATGTAATTATGTTAGAATTTAATACAGTTTTTACTGTATTAATATTCATATAAGATAAGCACATTTGTAGAGGTGGCCTTGGGTTCTATCTATTATTGTTTATTTAAAGATAATAAAATTTATATAATGGATTACATCATACCTTAGATGCAAATGTAGCCTGGGGCCAATCTAATAATGCTGCAGTTATTTGTGCCGTTTGATTTGAATCATCATCAATTGCCTGTAAAATAAGAAAATCTTTAGAACTATTTCTGACTTATGTGATATTAAAATATATTAAACTGTATAATATGGTTGAAATTTATAAGTTTTTGGTTTAAAATAAATTAAATTAAAATACTTACTTTCTTTCCAACGGTGCTAATTTAAGCAGATAGCAATAGAATTATATAAATATAACTTTAAGATACAAATATTAATTAAATAATTGTAATTAATTAAATACCTGTTTTCCAACTATAACTAAATCAACCTTTTCATCTTGTGAGAGTTTAGCCAGTATTTTAGCAACATGTAGTGGCTGCATTGTTTCATATTCAGGGCCAGTGACTTCAACATGGATTGCACGGTCAGCACCCATAGCTAAGGCTGTTCTCAATGTTTCCTGTAGTTATAAAAAAATAAAAACCAAAGTAACCAATAATTTAATAAGTAATATGGATCGTAAAAAACAGTAACAAACATTGACTAAATTAAGAACTTTAATATATTATAAGCCACTGACTTATAAATTTAAGTTTTAAGCTACATAGAAGTCTTTGAATATAATTTTAGTGGATGTACTAAAAAGGCCAGCAACACACTTGAGTGCCTTCTTCTTTGAGTGTCCATGAAAGATGTTATCACTTAACATCAGATGAGCCCCCAATTGTTTGCCCCTATTCTATACAAAAACTAACCTGAGCCTGAGCAGGTCCGCAAGACACGGCGATAACCTCCTGAGCTATCTTTTTTTCTTTAAGCCTCACGGCTTCTTCTACAGCAATTTCGTCAAATGGGTTCATTGAATGTTTCACTCCATCAGTTACAACTCCACTTTTGTCTGGTTTAACCCTTATCTAAATAAAATTGTTACATTTCAGAATAAACTATTAGTGGTTGCGGTAATATGATTAAAACTTTAAATATAAAACCAAGTATGTTTCTATCTCAGAAATGTTATAAATAAATTTGATATTGAAATGAACAAGTAACCTTTGAACTCTTACTTTTACTGCATAGTCGATTACTCTCTTAACTCCGACAAGTACTCGAGCCATTTTGGGTCAATAACTTTTTATTAAAATACGGAATTACTCGAAACAAGAACGACCAAAACTTAGACTAAATTTTCAACAAATTTTATTTGTTGAAAATCCGACAAGTAGATTGATAAATTTCGAACTTCGAAAGTTTTTTTGAATATCAAATTTGTCATGCTTGACAGTGATAACACAACACACAACGTAGTTAACTGACATTTAAGTCTTTAGAACGGTTAATCAGCATAACATCTTCAAAAAAGGGTGCACAATAAAATAATACATTTTTAAATGATAAAATTAATATTTAAAATGAATATCCATTGACTGTATCGAAAAATAAAAGGATATAGATATTTATTAAACTATACTTAATACTTCCAGAAATACGGAAATTTTAAAATCTTAAACAGATATTGATGAAATGAATTTTGTTTCAAAAGTTTAAAAGAGGATATGTGAAACATATTCACTTCACTTCACTTTATTTTTAATGGCGACTTCCGTGTAAATCACAATTCCGCAAATATCACGTTCTAAGTCTTAACACGGTGAGGATATGTTTGATAGATTCAATTTAATCTAAGCAGAACCTAAAACAAAGATGACGTCACAATAAAGACAACACACACAGACATATAATAATCTATACAAGAGGTTAATATATATACTCGCCCGGGCCCGGCGTGGGACGCCAACCCTCTTAGTTAATAATGTCCCTTTTTAAAAAGGGGAGACTTCGACACTCCCCTGCTAGCTACTCGGTCACATATCTGACTGTGTGCCCGATAGGCTAGTACTAAGAGTTCCTTAAAAAAATATATATATACTACAAGGTATGGAGGGGAGAATCTTATTTATAACTTTAACTTATTAACAGAATTAAATTTCCCTAAAATTTTAACGATATGGCTGGATGGGAGGGAAAGTAAGGGATTTAAGGTTACATGGACGAGGAAAATTTGGAGTGGGTCCAATAACAAGTCATTCATTGAAGAACAGTTAAAAGGTATATGGTCTGACGAGCCTTCGTCCATACTACACTCACAGCACTGTCTTTAATTTTAATTTTGGCTAGATGAACGGGAGTACAAGCGTGCCGTGTACAAAGACGACAGATTATAGACGTGACCTTTTTGCTTAAAATTATGTTTAAAAAACCACGGCGAAGAAAGGATTGAATATTGGCATAGTGCCTGCCAGTTTATTCTTTATAAGATTGCAAATTAGTAGTCCAAGATTTTAAAAGGTGGGAGTGCGCAAGAGCTGTTAGGTCGTGGGCTGAGATTTTAGGTCCGCAGAAAATAGCACAAGATTCAGCAGTTTCATTACCCGCTATACCACAATGACTCGGTATCCATATAAGTACAATATGAATGCAAAAGCTTCACCTGAAAAGAAGGAGGTCAAAGGAGGAAGTTTATAGCTTAATACTATTTTTTATGAAGGGACCCATACAGCCGCAACAATACACTAACTACTGGGAAACTTGGAGGCATCGGTGTACATCGGTAACCAACCCTGCCAGTCTTATTAATTTGAGATATAAACTTTATCAACTTGAGCAATATACTTAATTAAGTTGAGCAATAAATTTTATAAAATTGCGCATTTATTTAATAAAGTCTCAAGTTATAGCAAGACAAACAATGAGCACTTCATTTTTATATCTATGGAAAAACGATTTACCTTTATTGCCACTCAGCTTTAGTAATTTGAAATAATTATTTAAGCTTATATGTGAGTATACTAAAAATGTAATAAAACAATATATTTTTAATAGTTATTTATTTTATTATTGAAGTACAATGTATAATAGGTTAAAAGGAAACCTCTTAAAGATATAATCCTTCAGGTGTTCCTTCTTTTTTACGATATAGGACACTTTCTTTTGACTTCTTAAAATCTTCATTAGTGACTTTCATACGCCGTTCTCGCAAGGCCATTAGACCCGCTTCCGTACATATAGCCTAGAAATGAAAATATATCATAACAAAATTTCTAGTGATACTAATATTAAGAATTTAGTAGATTTACATAAGATTTTTTGATACATAAACTCACTGACAGTTCATGCTGAAAAAAGTTTAATATTACACGAAAAAATTACAATCTCTATTTGAAAAACTTTGAGTTCCAGTTTTAGAGCCTTAATACAATTGATACCTTTATATCAGCTCCTGAGAGATCATCCTTAGACATAATAAGTTCTGACAAGTTTACATCATCAGCTAAAGTCATTCTAGATGTATGAATGGTGAAAATACGACGCTTGGTCTTTTCATCTGGCAGTGGGAACTCAATCTTCCTGTCAATTCGACCAGGACGAATCAGAGCTGGATCCAAAGTTTCTATACGGTTTGTTGCCATTATAACCTATTTATAAAATATTTAATCATTACAGTATAGTAAGAAAAGTATGATGTGTTTCAGTTTAAGATCTTCTAAATTTTCAAATAGGGAGCGTTCTGAATTTTTGGAGATTCTAGACCCCCCCCCATAAAACGCTGCCGTAACGTTTCGTGACCAGCCCCCGTGACTCTTTATACCTAAAACTTACCATTATGTAGTGTTAAATACTGGAAAGTGGAAAATAATATTAACTATAACTTAATTCAATCCCCGCCCTGCAAGGAACCCCTGTACAAGAGGAACCCCCCCCCCCCCCAAATTCATTACGTAATAAACGAACTTGAACGCTCCCATACAGCAAAATAAAACAAATGTTTACACCAGACAATTAACCATTTCTTTGTCTTGACTCTAATAAACTTTAGGCTTTAAAGATTCAAAGTACAATGGGAGATCCATTATTATGGATATATTTCTGATCGTATGATTTATAAAGAAGTTGTTAAGAATAATCTAAGTAACTATTTACTTTAACATCTCCTCTGGAGTCAAATCCATCTAGTTGATTCAGCAACTCTAACATAGTTCTTTGAATTTCCCTTTCTCCTCCTGAGTTAGAATCATAGCTGGAACAAAAAATATATATTTCTTTTATGTAAAAATTATTATTAACAATGTGATATAAAACAAAAATTGTAAGTTTATTAATACAGACCGCTTGGTGCCTACTGCATCAATTTCATCAATAAAAACAATAGATGGTGCATGTTCTTCAGCGACTCGGAACAATTCACGTACCAATTTTGGTCCATCACCCTGAAATACAAATTAGAAACTTTAATTTACCATAATTATGTCTTGAAAACTGTGCTATATTTCAATGTAACAATATATTTTAATTAACATTCTTAACTATATTGTTGAAGTATAACTAATTAATAAATATATAAATAATCAGATTACCAAGTATTTCTGGATAAGTTCAGATCCAACAACACGAAGGAACGTAGCTGAAGTTTGATTAGCAACAGCCTTTGCTAGCAAAGTCTTTCCTGTTCCTGGTGGACCATACAAAATAACACCTTTTGGTGGTTTGATACCCATTTCCTCATAATACTCTGGATGAGTCAGAGGCAGCTCAACTGACTCCTAAAAAAACACAGAAAATACATATATAACCTATTTAAATGTCTTATCTCTTAGATTAAATAGGAATTTAATTATACTGGCAGATACATTTAAAAATTATATATGTGTTTAGATATAATGTTTATATATTATATCTAAACAGTAGTACATATGAAATAGTTTTATAAAAACAGTTGAATTTAATAATAAGATATGCATAAAACCTAAGAGCCAAATAATTCAAAACCACCTAGAAAGAAGAACTTAAAAGATTTTACACCTCAATTGTCTTTAATTTAATGTTGTAGTTTTATTAACTAGGTCGCTTTAATTTAACTTAGGTCGCTCACTACTATATTACATTTTTATAGGTAAAAAAAATCCCCCTCTAGCCTATAGCATCTGAAAATACCCACTCTTCAAGGACACTATAAAAATGACTATTGTATATCTAATGTATCTGTACCTTTATTTCCTGAATTTGGGTATCAAGACCTCCAATATCAGCATAAGTTTCCTGAGGTGCTTTCTCCAGCTTCATCACAGACACCATGGGGTCTGTGTCGTCACCTAACACACCCACGACGGCATGAACCTAAAATTAAATAAACAAATTTACCTGACACGAAAGGTATATGGTGAAATACAGTCACATTTCAACAACAAAATTAGAGTGATGATAAAAATTATACAATACTGTCAACTTAATATTATTCATTTAACAGCAATTATGTAATAGGAGGCAAACGGGCACGAGGCTTACCCGATGTTAAGTGATACCGCTGCGGACACTCACATTGACAGAAGGCTCGCGTTGCCTGCCTTTTAAGTCGCCCTTTAATCGATACGCTCTTTCCGTTGGTTCGGAAATACTTCAGTGGGTAGCTGCTTCCACATGGTGGTGCGCGGCAAAAACTGCCTTAGAAAACACACAGTTGTGGAACGACGGACGTCGAGGTACTCAGCTGCAGGTATTAATCTGAACACTCTCCATGATAAATGCGGTAGAAGATGAAGAGACCCCACATCTCTACGTAATGCCAAGGAATCAAGGTGCACAGAAAGTGATTGGTCGTCGACGGTTCGAATGGCTCTTCGTTGAATACGGTCAAGTGGAAGGAGCTGGTACTAGGGAGCTCCCGCCCAGAGGTGATAACAGTATTCCATCCATGTGGGGCAGAATTTGCGCTTTATAGAGTTGCAAGCGATGGCCCGCAGTGAAGTACCGTATCACCTTGCTGAGCACATCAAGCTTTTTTGAGGCTAATTTAACCTCCACCTCCGGGTGCTGAGTGTCCCAGTGGTAGACGCCCAGAGGGGTATTCCCCACGGCGAGCGCGTGTGGTACCCCCCTGGAGTAGATTCTGTTTCTTCTGCACCTTCATATTTCTTGTGGAGGGGGGACGATGGGCTCCGGGGATCTCTTTTACCACACGAAACGCGAGTACAAGAAGGTGACCTTCTTTACCTTTCATATTACTTTACGCCAGTTTTCTGAAAGACAGTGGTAATGCCCCGCTTGTGCCTGCCCTAGTAAAGTGTTTAAAAGCATATACGTAAAATCATGAAAACAACTAATATACTTTTTATTAGGTGTGTGTGATTAAACAAGAGCTAATTATTTAACAACTAATTACCATACCTTGTGATTCAATAATACAGAGCAGCCAGGCTCCAACTGATCTTTGTCAACAAATGATAAAATGCTAACATAGTGTTCACTGCCAACAGATGTAGACACAATAGCATGATTGTCATCTATGATTTCCTCCAAGTTACCCACTGACATAGGTGTTCCTCTTAGGTCATCAACCTAATAGTGAAAACAAATGTATGAAATTAAGTATATCATGAACATTTTACATACAATAAATAAAATCTGTGATTATGAAAACTTTAAAGTAACAATTTATACCAATTCAACCCATTTATACAGATTCTAAGTTACTAATGAAAATACTTTTCAATTACCTTTGATCTTTCTTCCTCAATTTTTTCTTCTTGAGGCTTAAGCCGTTCTTGGTTACGAATAAACTCTTCCTCCATTAAGAGATAATCTTTAATTCTTTCTAGTTTTAAAAGTTTTAGCCTACACCGCGTATGCGGAGTTACTTGTGGTAGCTTTAGTGCGGCATCAGGACCCTTAGCTTTACGCTTCTTTTTTCCAACTCTTGTAGGAATTGGAGGCTCATACTTCTTCTTTTTGTCTTTATCATCCTTTTTATCACCACCGCTACCACCTCCAGATTGGTTTTGACCCTAATGCAAATAAAGAACTAAGTATGTATAATAATAAGTAATGTAGACCTAAATGCAGAATGCAAATTCATTAATCATTTATAGATATTCATATTTAAAACGTACCATATTCCTTTATAACAATATTGTTCTTTGTTTTTCTAGTTCCTCTTATTTATTTTCTCTTAATGTTCACAAACCATGAGAAATTAAAATGCTGACATTTTCATTTTGACAGTCTGTCGTACCGTACCATTACAAAGCGAAAAGTACGTTTTTAAAAGTGTAGTCAGATACGAGGCTTTTCGAATTTAACTACAACCTTTCTGTCCATAGTTGTATTTTTAATCTGTGATTTATTTACATTGAATTATTTTTAAATAGTGGCACGATGGCAGTATTTCATCAAATTATGTTTTATATAAAAATAAATAATATTAACGCCGTTCAAGATTTTGTCTGTAGAGTGCACGTACATAACGATCGATGCTTATAAGTTGCTATTACCATTACATTAATTAATACTACCGAACTGTCGTTTGTCAGGGTTAACTGTCAAAAAGAATTATACGTGGTGGACGTGGTGACTGTTTTTAATTTTACTTTCATTGAATAATTTCAATAACCTGCTTAGAAGTTAGTAAAATTTAATGAAATGAAATGTAATCAAAAAGTTATAAACTTCTATATGCTTTACAAGTGCAAGACTATAGTTTAAAATTAAGAAAAGTTGAAAAATTTGTATCCACAATGGTTCTCGCAGACTTAGGTCGTAAAATAACGACTGCTTTGCAGTCCCTTAGTAGAGCAACTATCATCAATGAAGAGGTACACTTTAGAGTTAATAAATATTTTTATTTGTTCAATTTCTACTTTTACTGAGCTAAAATAAATTTTCGTTGCAGGTTTTAAATTCTATGCTAAAGCAGATTTGCGCTGCACTCTTAGAAGCTGATGTTAATATTCGTCTAGTAAAAAACTTACGTGAAAATGTCCGCGCTGTTATTGACTTTGATGAAATGGCAGGGGGTCTTAATAAGCGCCGGATGATACAGTCAGCAGTCTTTAAAGAGCTAGTTAAGGTATTAAATAGTACGATATTGCAATAATAAAAATATACTATAATGTAACTTTTGCTTTTAGAGTTAGAGTGATAAGTTATATTTAATAGCAATAGCAATTTTTTTACAGTTAGTGGATCCTGGAGTAAAACCGTATCAACCTGTCAAAGGCAAGCCAAATATAATAATGTTTGTTGGTTTGCAAGGGTCTGGTAAAACAACAACATGTACAAAATTAGCATATCATTACTTGAGAAAAAATTGGAAATCATGTCTTGTTTGTGCTGATACATTCAGAGCTGGTGCTTATGATCAAGTTAAGCAGAATTGTACTAAAGCAAGAATACCATTTTATGGAAGGTCTGTAGTTTGTTTCATAACAAAAAATCATAAAAAAATATGTACTTTTTGTGTTTACTCCAGTGCTTTAGCATGTCTTACTAAATTTTAGTATTATGAATAGAAACTTTTTTTAAAATGTATTTTAAAAAAAGATGTATTATCTGATAAAATTAAGAGTAGTTATACAGTGTATCAAAGTCAGAAGCTGTCAAAGTCTGGACTATCCAGTACACTTCTGGTATGTGGGACTTAGCCCTAATTCTCAACTAGATCTACTATAAGATTAATTATGTCTTTTAGAAAAGTTTTTCTAGATACCTCTAATTTTTTTACAGTTACACAGAAGTCGATCCAGTAGTTATTGCATCAACTGGAGTTGACATGTTCAAGAAGGAAGGATTCGAAATGATTATTGTGGACACCAGTGGAAGGCATAAACAGGAGGAGTCATTGTTTGAGGAAATGTTGGCTGTTGCAAATGCTATTGTAAGTTATTGGGTTAGGTCTATTGTTTGGGCATCTCTTAATTCTGAGGTTGTGTTTTGAAACCCCAGCTGTGCAAAAACATTTTTTTCTTTTTATCTACAAATTAATAAACAATCTGTGTGAGGATTTAAAAACCAATGCATTATGTGGATTAACAATATTCATATAAAATATCATCCATAGTTGTAATTTTGTTGTAATATTATCTTTATTGTCTTGTAGAAACCAGATAATATTATATTTGTGATGGATGCAACAATTGGTCAGGCTTGTGAAGCCCAAGCTAAGGCTTTCAAAGAAAAAGTTGACATTGGTTCTGTTATCATTACCAAGTTAGATGGTCACGCAAAAGGAGGTGGAGCCCTCTCAGCGTAAGTATTTTTTTTTAAATATGCACCAGATTAACACATAAGTTATATATATATATATAACTTACGTGTTAATGTATGTGTTAACCCATATGGGTGTGTTTCTTATGACCACTTTTATAAGTTATTATTTGTATGAGTTAAGTTGTTGCATCGAACCAAAAACATCATTGGAAGAAAATGTATAAAGGACTTACCCAAGATGGAATTTACTCTAATAACATTTATTAATATTATTAACAGTATGAACCTATTCAAAGTCACTTTCTAATACTACTAACTCATAAATAGTAAAACATAAAGCACACTTCTATAAATTATATTGTATGAGTTAATCAAATTATTTTTTATTTCAGAGTGGCTGCAACAGAGAGTCCTATAATTTTCATAGGTACAGGAGAACATATTGATGACCTAGAACCTTTTAAAACTAAACCCTTTATCAACAAACTATTGGGTATGGGAGATATTGAAGGGCTACTGGACAAAGTAAATGAATTAAAACTGGATGACAATGATGATCTTCTAGAAAAACTTAAACATGGGCAGTTCACATTAAGAGCTATGTATGAACAGTTCCAAAATATAATGAAAATGGGACCCTTTTCACAAATAATGGTTAGAATTTTATATATTCCTTATATAATGCACTCATATTACAGGGAAATGACTATCTATATTTTATACTTTTTATTTATTTTAGGGCATGATACCAGGATTCTCACAAGACCTCATGTCCAAAGGCAGTGAACAAGAGTCAATGGCGAAACTCAAGCGTTTAATGACCATAATGGATTCAATGAATGAAGGCGAACTAGATCATCGTGATGGAGCAAAACTTTTCTCAAAACAACCCACCCGTATAACTCGTGTAGCTCAAGGCTCAGGTGTCACTGAACGAGATGTTAAGGATTTAATAGCACAATACACTAAATTTGCAGCTGTGGTTAAGAAGATGGGTGGTATTAAGGGACTATTTAAAGGTGGTGATATGGCGAAGAATGTAAACCAAACTCAAATGGCAAAACTCAATCAGCAGATGGCAAAAATGATGGATCCCCGTATTTTACAACAGATGGGGGGAATGTCTGGGCTGCATAACATGATGAGACAATTGCAACAGGGCTCAAGTGGCATGAACAACTTAATGGGGGGAAAATGACAGTAGTATTTTTAGGTATCTGTATCTGTAACATTTCCCAACATTGTTTTCATGGTAATAATTATTTAATGTTAAAATAATTGTGTTTTTTTAATAAACATTACCAAGCTAATTATGTAAAGTTGATAATGATAATTTCTAGAAAAATCATAATATCGCTAGTTTTCCTTTCTTATGGCTTTTACAACAAAGATACCTTTATTTTGATTAATAAACCATAATGTTCTGCATCAGCACAATTCCTATGTTTTTAACAGATATTAAAGTAAAGTAACAATTTGGACTATATGGAATTATGAAACTAATTTATTAATATTTTAATACATATAACATTTAATTATATTTAGGCTTGTAAGCCAGAGTGCTCAGTTTCATGTGTACATCGGAATACTTATTTCTCAGAATCTAATTTAGTTGTTTTCGGGTTTCGTTTTGGGAATAGCATGACTACAGAGCCTTTGACAACAAATAATATACAGTTCCCACACTCCTAGAAACGCTTTTTAATACAATAAACTTCAAACCCATGTGCGCGAAACCTATTAAGGGCCTCTTTTTTGCGAATCAATATGTTTCAGCATATTTTTTTATTATTTGTTATTTTTACGAATTTAAAATAAAATTTTGAATTTGGTTACCGAGTATGTACATCATTTCATTATGGATTGTATCTCATGATGAAGATAAGTCAGCATATTTTTGAAATTCTAATCATTCGTTAAACGTCCTATATGTTCCGTAATTAAAAGATCAAATTTTCTTAACATTTCAATACGTTTAAAAATGTAAAAAGGGCGTACGGGACGCCTTTAAAGGGCAGCCATAGTAGGACACCCATTTTTAGTTGCCAACGTTTGAGGGAATAGTATACTTTAACTTTGAATAATTGGAGGTCATATAGGGAGTCGGATGCCACAGGTCGCTAGTTCGAAAAAAACATTTTCTACTTAGAAATTGGACCACATATATTATTTTACCAGCAAAAAGAGAGTGTCCCGAAGAGTCACGCGGAATATTACTGTTTAATCGGATTTTCTTTTAAATGCTAGATGAAAGTAGCGTCTATGACATACATACTTCTTTACCTATCTATTTATCTGAACTCAGTTTAGATTTATCTTTCTTTTAAATTAAATACATGAATATTGTTATCTCCACCAACTAGTTTCAATTTAAGCACTACTTGTATTTTGAGTACTAGACAAGTGACGTCCTTAACTGACGCGTAGTAACTGTAATATGCTTTTTGCAAATAAATATATGTTAGACATAAACCCAAAGTTATTTCCTATTGCTCCTTGTGAGAATCAAACTCTTGACGTCAAGTCAAGTCACTATCCGCTACATTGAACCGAAGCAGGCGTTTCGAAGATTAAGAAAAAGACATAGAAATTAAAGTAAAATATGTTTTGTTTATTATTATATTACATTAACAACAGACAGTAATATTTATTTGTAGAGGAAATTACATAAAAATCGCATACCACATGAAGCCTTTTTTTGAAGCAGATTGAATTCGATAAAATTACTGTAATGATTCTTTAGAACTGTATGATAGAGCCGTAAAACATTTACTTAATTTAAGTTCTAGTATTCTAGTTACCAGATAAGTAATTTCATTTTATGTTGATTCCTTATAAAAATTAAATGCACACAGTGTCGTTTTAATGATTGTTGAATTGTTTTGTATTTCTGGTTCGTTGAAATCGGAGAGTCCCCGTGTGCGAGGGCTGCCATCCGTCCGGGTTTCCCCGGATTTGTTCTAGTTTGGAAGACGTCCGGGCGGGGTTTAAATTGCATTTCGGAATTTCGATATTTATGTGAGGATTAGGTATTTCACCGCACGCGCTGGTGACGCTATTTTACTACCAAAGCATTATAAGCGTTATTTGACATGAATAAATACAAATTGAAGACTGATTTAATTTAGTTGATTGGATTACATTTGTTTAAGTGTTTATTTATTGAGATACATTAAGTGTTACCAAAAAGCTAAAATTAATAATATAGTAATTTAAGTTTAAAATGTGAAGACATTTAAATGTTATTATTTTCAGAGTTGCCAAAGAATTAAGAAATTTAGTTTTATTTCATTTAAATATTGATTTAATTTAGTTACATAGATCTGTGAATGAAAATAACAAATTGTGTTTTGTTTCTTGTAATATAAAGAAATAAACATGTGGGGCTGTTAAGTTATTATTACTTTTTTAATTTGATTTGAGATTTAAGTTCTTTTAAAACTAAAGTAAATATTGTTGATTGTATGGAAAAATAAAACGTTAAACAAGTTCTCATTTAATTGTACTAACTGAGTAACTAATATTGGGTTTGTTTATCTTTTATTTAATTCATAAGAAGATTAAAAATAAAGCTATATTACTCATTTGCCGTCACAAGAATGATTAAAGACACTATTACATGCAACAAAAGAGACTTCCCTAGTAGCCAAATTAACGTAAGACTGACGTCAGATCTTGGCTACTAAGGTTAAAATTAAAGTTTTCTTCTAACAAGTACGGAGTAAAATATATCCGGGGCCATCGTCCATATAAAGAGCTTCTACTATCTTTTTTTCCAGTCTATCTCTCGCTTAAACAAACATGGATCAGCTTCACTTTTAAACCACGTTCCTTGAAAAAATCAAAACCATATCCCTTCTGTTGATTAATTCTGGCCGCTTTATTTCAACTTCTTGCTTTAATCTCATCAGTTGTTGGCAGTACAGTTCACAATCGATAGTCCGTCTGTTGGTAACAGTTTATAATGAATAATGCCCTTCCAATCGCACCACACACACAGCATCCCCTTGTCGCGAGTTAATCTGTAAGCCTGACCGGCTTTTGACCACGACCTTTTTCGCACGTTCTTGTGTACGTGATCCACTTTTCATCACCAGTTATTAGCTTTAAAAATGGTTCGATTTCATTACGATGTAATAAAGAATCACAAATGAGTTCACGCTTTATTCAGGTTTCTTTCAGTTAGCTCGTGAGGTTCTCAAATATCGAGCTTTTGTGTACCCAGTTTTTTCAAATGCGCCAAAACTGATTTGTGGTAATTTCCCAGTTCTTTAGCTACGTCGTAAGTACTGATATGCCGATCTTGATCCACTTTTTAAAAAATGGCATCCATTTTATCCGTAATAGGGCGACCAGAGCGACGTGCATCTTTGACATCAAAATTTCCGGATTAAAAACGGTTAAACCAAATTTGTGCTAGTCTTACAAACACTGCACTAGGTCCATAAACACCAATTTTTTTTCGCAGCATGCGTTGCTTTTTTCATGAGATTCACTCATCTTGACAGTATGAAATATAATTAAAAATCAAACATTTTCTAAAATTAAATTTGGAATTATCTTCTTTAAAATTTAAACTTTTAATGATACCTAATCCAGCCAGAAACAAATAGTATAGCCAAAGAGATTTTATTACAAGACTTTTTCCCCAACCTAATAAATAATTTCGCATGGTAATATAATGAGTCTTATATGAGTCTTTAATGAGATTGTCTACAAACCATAGGTGTAGGGGGAGTGGAAGTGTGTGGAAGTGAGTGGAAGTGGGAGTGGGGTGGGGGGAAACAATGGGGGAGTTTCAGCGTTCAGCTGTACTACATACCGTAAAGTATAGACGAATATCTTATAACTTCTTCAGCAGCTGCCAAAGCTTGTCCAATGCTGTTCCTTAGACTTTCATGGGCATCCATTAGCTCACCCGTGGGCACATGGGCTACTTGCTAGTCAAATTCTCAAGGGTTCTGAATGAAAAACACATAAAGAATACCTCAAGCAGAGTATCCAATATTTTACAAATTTAAATAAGTCCCTTTCGACATTCTTCTATAAATATCTCCGAATAAGAAGGCTCTTTCGTGCTTCCCTCCACAATATCCATCAGGCCATCCTTACTAGATGGTCACCCTCAGGCCAGTTCTAGGTCCGTAACCACTTCAAGCAGCGTGTTTTAGTGTGCAATCTCCTCATCCTGAAAACTCCTATCTATGAATCAAGGAATAGGAAAAAGTAAGAAGAGAACCACTGCCAAACAACATAATACGAGTTTAACGTTAATCATAATTTTACCTCTACTTAATCTGTGATCATAGATAACTAGTGACAAATTTCTAACACATCAGTCATCTGTACAATTGGATTGATGACTGAAAATTGAAACTGAAATGTGATTCAATATCAAAACATAGGTACAGTACCACTATTTAATTTTTTATTGTGTATAGAAATATGGTCGCGTAATTTTTTAAATAATTATATTTAAGGTTTGGACTGGTATTTGTGAAATTTTCATGATTTATTTAAACCTTTAAAATAACCATAAACATGAAAATCATATTTACTGTTCTAAGTAGATTATTTCACCAAAATGTAAGTTTTCTTTCATTATTTAGCGGCCTATTTCCTATCGACTATTTCAATGTTATGTCATGCTTAACTTTTATATGTTATTGTAGACTTCATATAATAATTTAAAAAGACCAATCCTCAAGCGAAGAAAGTCCAGAATGGATGTGAATCTTAAATGTCGGCAAAATCCAGTAGTTATTAAATTGGACTCTCCAGAATTTAAGAGCATATTTAATAAAGAGGTACTGGATTTGAAATCAGTATTTGATAAATATGATTATGATATTCGCATAGCTGGAGGTGCCGTAAGGTAATAATCACTAATTTTATATTAATTTAGATTAATCTCATATTAGTGAAAAAATATCATAAAATAATTTTTAACTGCAGAGATCTCCTGATGGGACAAAAAGCAAAAGATCTAGATTTTGCTACACCAGCAACACCTGATCAAATGAAAGAAATGTTTACAAAAGAAAATATTAGGATGATAAATATGAGTGGAGAAAAACATGGTACAATTACCCCAAGGATAAATGACAAAGAAAATTTTGAAGTGACTACTCTTAGAATAGATATGGTAACAGATGGACGTCACGCAGAGGTTGAATTCACTAAAGATTGGAAATTGGATGCTAATCGTCGAGATCTTACTATTAACTCTATGTTTTTAGGTAAATTGAGGTTGTACAATATCAGGATATTATACAAGTATAATAAATTAAGGAGTTTATAATCAATAAACATCTGTTTTCATCTAATAAATACCTTGTATACTGGGTTTATCTATGTATATTTACTATTATCACATTGTTTTTGGTTGATCTGTTAAATTATAATAAGAATAAACATTGTATTGTAAAGTGATTATTGATTAATGTTACATAGGTTTTGATGGCTCTGTGTATGACTACTTTTATGGATTTGATGACCTAAAAAAGAGAAGAATAGCATTTGTTGGAGATCCAGATATAAGAATAAAGGAAGATTTTTTAAGAATTATGCGCTATTTTCGTTTCTATGGTAGAATAGCAGAAGAACCCAATAATCATGAAAAAAATACTCTGGAAGTTATAGAAAGGAATGTTGAAGGTCTTCAGAATGTCTCTGGGGAGCGTATTTGGATGGAGCTTAAAAAGACACTTGAAGGAAATTTTGCTGGGTATCTATTAAAGACAATGTTAAATGTTGGTGTTGGTAAATACATTGGTGAGCATTGAACATGCATATTTTACTGTAAAATTGACAGAAAGTCAAAGTATATTTGGATAATTTTATGTTTCAGGTATTCCACATCCCAATATGGATTCATTAGATAGGTTACTTAAACGTAGTGGACATTTAGGCGTACATCCTATGAGCTATTTAGCTTCTTTGATGAATAATATTGATGATGTCACACTATTAAATAGTAGGCTAAAATTTTCAGGTTTTGAGAGGGATATGGCATATTTTATTGTAGAACATAGAGATGATAAAGAATCTACACGACCTTTAATGTAAGTATTTGAACTTCTTAGGAACCAATGTGTTATAAATGTTACATACATTCCATTGTTTCAATGATCTACTGCTATCAATATGAAAAATGCAGCATGCATTAGCTTTCTAAGCTTGACAACCCTAGTATAAATTAACACTTAGGTGTACTACCTGAGAATATTGATTGCCCATAGATTTAAAGTAAATGAAAAATATTGTCACTTGTTACAAACTGTTATCCTACAATAAGCTACTAATATTAAATGTATTTATTCTACAGGCCTTATGAAAAATTGGTTATAAATACAAAAATTAAGCAAAAAAATGCCATTGAATATGTAAAGGAAGTACTCAAATATAGAGGAGATAAAGATCTTTTAAAACATTTTGAGCAATGGGAAATACCAATATTTCCAGTTAATGGAAAAACTTTAAAGGATAATGGAGTTCCACCAGGCAAAATGTATGGAAAAATAATTGAAAAATTGAAGAATATTTGGATAGATAATGAGTACAAACAGAATTGTAATGATTTAGTTAAACTTATACCAAGTGTTATAGAAGACTGTAAAAAATGAAACATTTATTTCAACATTAAATTATTTATTAAAAACAAAGTGAAATTATTTAATTTACATAATATTTAATAAAAATACCTATTCTTAAAAGTTTTGTGGGGCTGTATATTTTTCATATGTATCACAACCATCATCATCATCCTTGTGCTCCATAAAACATAGTTTACAAAATAAATACTTGCAACCCAAACATCTCATTACTGCATCTTCATTACAAATTTCACAAAATGGCAATTCATTGTTTATAGGGCTTGCAACTTCATCATCAACCTCAACCTTTGCCTAAAACATAAAAGTGCTTTAAAATATGTAACAGGTCTTACCTAATCTAATCAATTGACATTATAGTCATTTGAACCTTATTATTAAATACACTTATATGCTAGTAATCTCTAGTCCTTAGGTCATAGGCATAAAATGTTATAATAAATTAATTCTATATACACCTTGTCTATGATTTTTCTAATCAATTCATCTTTCGATTCCATCACATCCATATCAGTCCTTGAAATACTGTTTGAAGTAGTCGGTTCATCTTTCAGCTTGTTAAGTCTCCCTTCAATATCATTAATTTTGGTTTTAAATTCATCTTCATATTTTTTATCCATACTTGCATGAGCCAGATATTGTCTTAGTAAATCATTGGCTTGTTCTTCTTCTGTTCTTAAATCGGTTGTTGGTAAAACTGGCTACAATGTACAATTTAAATAAACATCTCTTTGTAAAACATTACTACTACTAATATACTTTAGTTAAAAAAACAATAACAAAGACTTAAGATTCAGAGAATCGGTCACCATTTAAACAAAATAAAAATATCTTAATATTATAATTATGATGTTGATTGTTAATATTACCTTACTCTGAATTGATTCTATTGGGACTTCTTTAATATTAGCTAATCTTTGTTCAAGCTGTGCCTGGGAAGTGGATGGAATATCTTTTAATTTTTTTAATCGTTCTGCAATATCTTGGTCAGAGCACTTTGATGAGTTCGGTTTATCTTCCTTGAGGTTAAGAAGCCTCTTTCTGATTTCTTCCTCAACTGGATCATTTTTATTAATATTCATTTCTTGGCCTACTACAACATCTGGATTTTCAATTCGTCTGTGAAATTAAGATAAGATTACTAATTATTTACTAAAGAGGACTGATAAACATGCAATTATACTTACTTAAAATAGGCAGCTGGAGGCTCTATTACTTTAAGTTTAGAATTTAAATTGTTTTTGCATTTGCCACAGACCTTAAAAATGTTTAAAATTATGTTAAACAATAATTTAGGATAAAAGCATTAGTCTAACTTACCTTAGCTTCAGAATTAAGTTTTGGTAGAAATAATTTGTAGTTCAAACATTTTGAGCAATAGCTAAAACCACAACTCGGACATCCTTTCTGGAAATAATATTAAAAAATTATAACATGATATTACAAAAATATATAGACATAGATTGAGATTACAAGTTTAAGACATTTGTTACCTCTTTTCGTATTATTGAAAAAGTCTTACAACAAGTATTACATGACATTTTTTAAAAATCAGTAATTATTATTAAATTTTAGCCTATTCAAATTTCAACCTTTTCTTATCGCAATACTTTTCAATGTTTTTTTAACTGCATCAATATTCCTACAGTACTCCCAAATAAATAACATACAGATTACAGATCTTCGCCAGTGGCGTATTCCCGGAAACAAACGAATCATTGAAGAGCCATAAACAATGCATTTGCATTTTGCACCTTGTCTGAAAGATCCACGAGTCAATATCATGTGTACATGTCGATCGAAATAGAATCGAAAACAATTCGGGCTGTCGGCGGCGGTCGCGAATGTACTCAATTTTACAGAATAAAATTATTCAGTGTTGCCAATTGACTATTCGAACTAACATTCGAATTCGGACTCTTGAATTCAACGTAATATTCCTAGGGTATGTAAGAAAACCTGTCCTAAAAATAATACAACTTAATAGTAATATGACCATACAACTCAACTAAATAGTATAGCCTTTTATTCAGATCGACACACAAACATGGATCATTATATTAAAGTAGATGTTAGAAGGTTGAAAAAAATACTATTCTAATAATTGTATCTTGCTTGACTTCTGCAGATCGTTTGCCAATCGGCAAAGGCCTCCTCCAACCTTTACAATTAATATCTTTCTTGGGCCACTCTATTCCACATCATTCTTGCCACTTGTCTGATGTCGTATTCCCATCTTTTTCGTGGTCTTCCTCTACTCAAAGCAAAACTTTCCCTAGGGTACCATCATGTCACAATTTTAGTCCATTTGTCTTTTCCTCTTATCATATAAAGGCAATAGGCTGGACACATTATCCATTATGCTCCAATTTTGGAGGTAATGTCTATGACTTTTGTCTGGTCTCTTATGTCTGAGTATTTCAATCTATTTGATTTTCGTTAATCTTACTCTTTTCCATTGTGCTTTGGCAGGCTGCCAGTTTGTCAGTCATATTTTGTGTTAAAGCCCATGTTTGTCTTCCATACATAAGGACAGGTAGAATGCAGGTGTTAAATAATTTGGTTTTTGTATTTGTAGCTTTTCATCTTTCATGACCTCTCTGAAGCTCCGATGCGTTTAAGTAAGACCTTAGAAAATATTTTGTATACATAAGACTAATAGGTGGTAGTTTCCGATTTCATATTTATCTCCCTTCTTATATAGCAGGGTAATGTATAACAGTGTCCAATGTTTTGGGATAATATCGGTGTTTATGATATCATTAAACATATCTGCGAGGATAGGTATCATAACTTCCTTGCTTTGTTTTATAGTTTAATTGTTTATACCATCTGGTCCTGGTGCTTTTTCATTCCTTTGAGTATCTATAGCTTTCTCGACTTCGTCGTGTAGGATATTAGGGATTTCTGAGTTCTCCGGTAACTCAACTTCGCTTTTATTATGATTGCATTCATATAATTTTTTGTAGTAGTATGTAGCAGAAGTGTATGTTTGTTCTATGATGATTAAATTTTCCACTAGTGCTTTTTAGTTTTACAATGCAGTCCATTGAGTTTGTTAGTTCTTTAAAAGCCTTTTTAACCCCTCTCGTTTTGATTATACACTTTTCAAAAGTTTGGTTGTAATGGTTTTTGTTGTCATTTTCACTTTTAATTTTATTGTTAGAGAGTTGTGGTCTATCTTTTTCTTGGGTTTTTGTTGGAGGGTTGCGGTCATTTTGTCCCACGGGGACCGCTGGCCGGATTGGGAGAGTTTGATGTTCATTTTGGGTTGTTGTGTTTTTGTAGTTCTGATTTTTTATCTTCCTGTTTCTGATGTGCATTGGTTGTTATTGATTACTTGTTCCTTGTGTCGACCTCATGCCCATAAAGACACAGCCCATGTGGATTTGCTTTATTCATTTTTGAAGGAGCTTTGAAATCGTTACCTCCCTCGTGATTCCTTTGTGTAGGCGAATCTGTTGGTTTACGTTTCCTCTTCTCGCTATTCTGACTACTTGCTTGAGTTTTATCTTTCACCACTAGCTTATCGTATCGGATAAACCTCAATTTTTCCTTTTTTCTTTCGATAACTTCTTTAGGGTAGTATTCTGTGATATAGATGTTCCCAGAGAGGTTCTTGTTGCTGCGGAGTAGTTCCCAACATACAACCCAACTACGACTATATAATTAATTATACAATAGAAGATATGATAAGATTTAAAATGTTTGCAATAAAACATATGAAGATATGTACATACTAGTAATATTATTAGAAATATGAAATGGAATCGGTATAAAAGTGTCTCGAATCTCTTTTTATAGCCGCACAAATATGACCACACATGTGAACCTATGTGTGCGCACAATCACATTTGACTATAAAAACTACAAAAAGAGACTTAAAATTACAATATTTTATTTATAATGTATCTATCTTTCCGAGTCTGTTATCTATTTATCTTTATACTTTGTAGTGCGTCCAATTCTTAATAAAATAAAAAAAACGCACATATTAATTGAATAATTATTATTATTAAAAATAAAATAAAGACAGTGGTCATTGTATTATATAGCTATAATGCCGCTAGAATCAATAATAAATTTACAAGTTTTGTTCTGTAAATCAGGACCAAATATAACAATCAATTCACGAACATTATTACTACAATTATTTATGTTAACCTCTACCCCCTTTCGTTTTAACATGCATCTATACGTTATTATGTTGGACCATGCAAGCCCTAAAGAGGGTAAGACATTATCGAATTCGTCAAAAGAAGTTGTAAC
The DNA here is from genome assembly GCF_905147105.1 of Pieris brassicae. NCBI lineage: Eukaryota > Metazoa > Arthropoda > Insecta > Lepidoptera > Pieridae > Pieris > Pieris brassicae. The sequence continues at coordinate 3,125,162 of NC_059666.1, forward strand.
CTGATTTATGCCAATGACTGCTAGACCATACTTTTGTGCGATATTTATTAATAATATACCTAGTTCTCTTAACTCCTCTGCTCGGTGAACATAATTAGTAATATCTACTCGAAAAGGTGCTGCTATAGAATCGACGATTATGACTGAAACTTTTTTTTGTTCTAATAATTTTGGTAATCGTACGCGGACACATGATAAAAGATCCTGACTCTCTGTTATGTGCTCAATAAATATTTTTTCTCGATATTCACTACAAGATGCCTGATGACTGTGATATTCTAGTAGTTGATTAAAACGTTTTACGGGAAATGCGTCTTCAGTACAAATGTATATAGATCCATCTTTTCCACATTGTGCTGCTATTTGCAATGCTAATTGTGTTTTGCCTGCACCACTTTCACCATATATTTCACTCAGTGTGCCAACTCGAAATCCACCATTTAATATATCATCGAAGCCTGAGCATCCTGTTTTAATGTGACTGTATTTCTCTAATTTTTCAGCTGTTATAATTTTAGGACAATAATATCTAGCAACTAAATTTTTGAGAAAGTTTATGTCTTCTTCTTTCATATTTGTTAATTTTTGTATGTCCCATGTGGAAAGATTTATTATTTCTTTTACAGTACAGATTCCTGCTCCTTCGATAACATCGTACATATTGGGAGGCATAATATTCTTTAAGTTTGTCATCTTATAAATATCAATTTATACACATATAAATTGATATTTAAAATACAAATTCCAAAGCAAAGGACCTACAACAAAAAGATATTAAAACTTTCCAAATATATTCAGCAGTATTCGGATTTCAGATGTCAATTGTCAAAACCGGTAGTGAATAGTTGATTCATTGATAATTTTTACATTACCGCTAAAATCAACAAACTTCCTTAATGACTAAGAAGTATAAGGCGTAAGCAGTAGGAATTAGGTATACAATAATCATCCAAGCTAAACATAACCATTAAAAAGTTTTAGAATTACCCACCTCTCTTACACCATTACATTGGTTACTATATTCAAAGTTTTCAAATGAACCGAAGTAGGTAATACTTTACCGTAGTCTTTAAAATGTTTTTATTTCGAGGTCGAAAATTTAGTCGTTATGTAGCGATACACTTTCACCCCGAAGCTTTACAAAGCGTGTACGTTCCGAAACCGATCAATGCCATTGCCAGTCGAGTTACTTGTTGCGCCGGTATATCAAGTGTTGCTCCGCCCGCGTCTAATATAAGGAAAATGGTTAGTAATAAGAATTCTAACCAAGATTATACATATTATTATGTGTCCGTCTATCCTAACAATTTATTAAACACTTTTCTATGATATTATATGATTTATACACATAAAATGATTTATTTACTAATTACAGTTAATCTAGAATATTATATATAGTAAACTAAATATTAAGTGTTGTTCCCAGAAATGTGATGTTGTGTGTTTTAGGCAGATAAATTAAGTCAAGAAGACCGTAATACCCAACTTGCCCCTCTGTTGTCATCAGGATGGAAGGTTCAAACCAATAGAGATGCAATTGAAAAGGAATTTCAATTTAAAAACTTCAATGAGGCATTTAGTTTCATGACTAGAGTTGCATTGTTAGCTGAAAAAATTGATCACCATCCTGAATGGTTTAACGTTTACAACAAAGTTCAGGTATGTACGCTTCATTTTCTTGAATGTTTATTTTCATTTGTTAAGGTTCTATTCTAATCAGTTTACTTATCATATGTAATAACCTAAATAACATCAGTAAACATATTATACCATGCCTTTTTAATAACTGACACATTTTGTCTTGATTGTTGGTGACAAGAACTGCAAGTATATCTTTTTTCTCAGGTAACACTGTCGTCTCATGATGTAAATGGATTGAGCAAAAGGGATGTTAAAATGGCAACATTCATGGATAACATTATTCAGTAGATCAAATTGTTTCAAATATTATATTATTACATTGTTTTAATTTCAAACACAACAATTACAATTTTATGGTAGGTACATATAATTAATGTTGTTCAGATAAGAAGAATATTGTGTGTTACAAATTTATTATTTTTTCTTATTTCTCTGGCACATTTATTTTGTATTTACATAATTATGTATAATTTTAGTTTCTATATGTTATGAAATAAACTATTTGGTTTTATCTTTAAATTTTGTTCATTTTTAAGAAAAACATTTATAGCACATTGATTTCTTAAGAAATATATTTTAAAGTGTTTAAATTCTACAATAATGAGGTAAATTTGTCATTCTTTATGGTACAATCAATTGCAACACTTTCTGACATAGCATGGGCAAACATATTTTTCATTGAATGGTTCTGTTTCGAAAACTGCCGATGTGGGACCATATTCGCGTTCCATTATTCTTTTCAATTCAAGAGCGTGTTCCAAGTGTCTCGCTTCACACACTAGTTTCACCTACAACAGTGAAATTATATTATTAGTTATAACAGAGATAGCTTTGTGTATATTATTATCTTAAAAAATATACCTACCTATTCCGATTAAAATAATGATCTACTAAGTCCTATTTTTAAGGAGAAATTTTATTGCTTTTTACCTCTACCCTATAAATTTCATTTTCTACCCATACACGGTCTTGAAATTGCCTCTTGACATTGTATCCTCCGCTTGCCAAAAGCCGCAGGAGTCTCTCAAATTCCTTTGAGGAATCCTTGATATAAACCTGTAACGTTACCTGTTATAAAAATACCATAAAAAAATGCAGTCGTTAAAGTATAAACATACATTCCACATCTTTATTTGTATCCGAATAACGCTATAACAACAATATAAGGAAAAAAAACAACTACAAACAGCTACAATTAAGCGATTTTTTATATTTATACTGAATAAACCTACTTTAAACTTAATCAGTCTACCCTCAGCCGCCAGTCCCCTGTCCAAACATCGGCTCATCAATACAGCATCCATGTTACCTCCGCTTAAAATACATACGACGCTGCAATGCATTCAAATGAATAATTATATCGTTACACTATAAGGCACGCATGACTTACCACCAAGTAAGGTGCAAACAAAAGTTAACGCCCAAAAGTAGTAAAAATATAATATGTATATAAAAACAAAGAAAAAGAACTTATTACATGAATAATTTTTATACGTGATTATCCTAATTAGTTTTTGGAAATGGCAAATGTTGCGTTTACGTAAATTCTGATGAAGGACTTGTAATAATAATCATAGAAAATTATTCCGAATCTGTAGAATATTATTAGAACACAGGAAAAAGAACTTATTATAAAATGTGGAATAATGCTACGGTGTTTGATATGATAATAAATGGGTATCATAATAACAATACTGTATTGTGTAAAATTAGTTCACGTTTCATAATAAGTGTTTTAATTAGAAAGGTTTTAAATTCGTACTTCTTTGTCTTCAATTCAGGCACGAGATTTCCCAAAATTGCAGCCAGAGTGCAAGCAGCGGCACCTTCGACTACCAATCTTTCTAGTTCCACTAAGTGCAGCACTGACCTCGTAATCCAATCCTCATTCACCAACAACTTTAAATAAATATGTATACGTAAGATTGTTTTTATTAAACAATATAGTTAATTGGTATCGTGATAATTTGACGTTGATACAGGAGGTCATGACATCTTGAAAATTCCAAACATTCATCAATCTGTAACATATCTAAAAAAAACTCGGGGACGGGATAGTAAATGAAATTTCATGTTATCAATCAACATGTTATGAAAAATATTCTTTAGTAATATTATTTAAGCAACCCCTTTGCTTACTTTAGATAAATACAATATAAAAAAAAAATGAACATTGATCAAACGACGTCAGGTCGAATCACAAACACATGACACAATCTTTTAACCAACTTAGTCTTTCTGTTTGACTAATTACAATAAACTACACATTACATTATTAGAATTTAATCAGTTTTTTTTTCTACTACAGACACCAAATCATTGCTAACAAATGAATACTATACTTAAATATATATTTACCAAGAGAGCGTATCAATTCATAAAAAGCATCGCACTTGCGAGCATTCTGGGTGTATATTCTATAAAAAAATCTTCTTCCGCGAACCTACTGCCATTGCGTATCGAAAATCGTAATTTATTTTATAGAAATGTAATTTTATTTCATGAAATAATTACCATTTTATCGAGTAATGGCTTAGCTGTATGAAACGCATTTATTCCCACACTGGGCATGGCAATCGAGTCAGCTGCAGAACTCTGCCACGGAAGGTTCGTTCGTTCCCCCATTTCCAGCGACTTGAAGAAAGTGGGAACCTTTTCCGATTGTACACCCTGCAATTTCATTATATAATTCTTATGATTGATCATTAATACACATTACCACTGCAATAAACAGTGTTGCCTAGGAATTTTAACTTATATTCTGTACATAAACCAAGCCGACGTAAAACAATTTGCGCCACGGTACAATATAAATACTCAAAAACATTGAGAAAGGTTAATATTTTTATAAATATTCTTACGTAAACTAGGCAATCGGGCTTCACGTATTTGACAACAGCTGCGACAGCGGCCACGAGACCGCCACTTCCAACTGGTGCCAGAATGGCATCCACGTTCGGAATTTGATCCAGAATCTCTAATGCCACTGTACCATATCCAGACAGAATATTAGGATGGTCGCGACTAAAATAAAGAGGTGACACATGGGAAAAAAAAACAGACCAGAAAATTAGTTCTTGTAATAGCCAATAGCCATTAGTGATAATCATCATAATGAGTATCGTGAATTGACTTCAGAGACGATTTCAGAGAGGTTCAACAAATAAAATTCTTATTTGCTTCGCTACATTTCATTTATCCATAAAATTGTATACTTTCATTATGTTATGTGAAGTAACAAGATTACAGTTAAACTATAGTTCGAATGAACTAACAGTTGTGAAAAAAAGTAATTTAGCGTAGCTACTCAAATCTCACTATGGTTATATTTCCGTACAGAGAACTAAAACATATTTTATACCATACCTTGTATAATTGTATAAAACAAAATCAATTATTAATATTTTTTACATATCTGACTTTCGGATTAAATTAATACCGGATCGTTGATATATATAATATTGATAAATAATCAATCTGTATATATAATATATATAGATTGATTATTTTGAACTGATTTGACTAATTTGGCCACTTAAATCAGCCGGCAAAGAATCCACCGATCAGCATGGACATCGTTATGACATAACAAATGAGCGTGCCCGATTTCATTTTTAATATCAAAAAACAAATATATCAAAAAAACAGCATACCCATTTATATAAGTCAAGCCCTTTTCCCTTGCAATGGCTCTCGCCAACCGTTGACTCTCGGTAAGATTTCCGCCCTGTACTACAATTTTTGCGCCAAGGTTATGACACTGTTGTAATTTATTTATTGCCACACTAATAGGCATTACCACGGTAACGGGTATACTCAGTATTTTTCCGTAATAACAGAGTCCGATTGCTTGATTTCCCAACGACGCAACAACGATTCCAATTTTTCTTTTATCCAGTGAAAGCATTTCTAGAGAGTTCAATGCCCCCCTTTCTTTAAAACTGTCAAGAAAATATGAAAAAATTGTATAATTAAGAGTAGTTTTACACGTTTTTGTCGCATTGATTTACGAAGTTTGTACCTTCAGATCCAAATTAAACTTCTTAGGGATTAGTATTGTCTTTTGTTAAAATAGCTTTTACACATTAAGAAAACCGCTTTTTGAACGGATTAATTTTTTTCCGACGTTTCACGTACTTTTCAGCGTGCGTGGTCATGGTGACACACGGTGACGGTGAAATTTAAAATTTAAAATTATGTAAATAACTATAAGTTTTAATAATAATACATAACTTTAATCCGTTCAAAAAGTGTTTTTCTTAGGCATTGTCATATATCTGTAGCTGTATACTGAAACATTTTCTTACCTCCCCGTTCTTTGTAGAGTTTCCAACTTGTAAAATAAATTCATACAAAAATCACCCTGTTTGTGTGATGCCTACGAAAAATTTATATTATTTATTATACTTTATATTTTATTTGGAAACTTAAAAACACTACACACGTACCACGTATGGCGTTTCTGGCATATATTTTCTAATTCTTTGCATTGCATCCAATGCATCATCATAAGTAATAGTTATTGGATTGTCTGGATCGCAGAACTCATCAAAGTCTTCCTGCAATTTAAATAGTTACGTTTAATAACAGTTAATATATAAAAAAGCGGAGAATAGAAATGGCATTCGTGATATATTAATTGCACAATAGTATTAGATTTCGCTTCTCACATAAAAGATTAATACTTTTGTTTTGTTACTTACGTAGCGTCGCGTCATGTTTGGATTATACTATTATTTGCTGTTAATCCATTGAGAATTTTGTAAAATATTTCGAATTATTTTGTAAAGTAATAATGAAAATCTGTCAGTTGTGACATTTTATATTTCTAATTTAAACTTTTTCCGATTTCTATTTCATTCATAGAGTTCTTTATGATGTCTTTAAAAGACTTGCAGTTACTAAATAGTTGTTAGATTCCATTTTTGAATTTCCCAATTAGGATGTGTCTATCTTCGAGGAAAACATGCGCAAATAGGGACCGGACGGTACGGCTCTTCATAAAATTGACATTTATTTGGAAAAAGACGCTCCATTACTCTCTTGAGCGTACACGCATGTCCAATATCACGGGTTTCACAGAGTACTTTCAGCTGAAATAATTGCCTTGATTAATGCATCAGGGTATGCTAGCCTAATTCGAATTTCTCTCTTTAAAAACTCCTTCAAATTATAATCGTAACAAGCTCGCGTTTACTTTAAAAATAAACATTAAGGCAGATTATCATTAAGACATTAATTTTTTAAATACATAACAAGGCCAACGCTATTACTACTGTTTATAGATTTATATAATAGGTTGGGGAAAAAGTTTCTTCGCATTTTTTAAGAAAATTCAACATTTGTGATATAGTTTATTTACATTTAAGTAAAGTATGTAAGTACCATTTTGTTCGATAACTTTTTGCCAGCTTTTGGCCAGGGACATGATCCCATTGCTTAAGAAATTTTGGGGCTTCTGATCAAAATACCGCGAAAACTGGTTTTGGCAGTACTCTCGTGATATTAACCTGACACTGCCTAAAGAATTCTGAAGAGACCGAAACAGGTGGAAATCTAAAGGTGCAAGGTCACAATTATACGGCGGATGCATTAAAACCTCCTAGCCATGCTCTCTTGCTGAATGGCTAAAGACGTGTGAGGTCTAGCATTATCATGATGAAAAACCACACCCTTTCTGTTGATTAATTCTGGCCGCTTTCTGTCAACTTCTTGCTTTAATCTGAGTAAACTTCAGTATCGATGGTCCTGTGTGGTGTTAACAGCTCATAATGAATTATGCCCTACAAATCCCACCACACACACAGTATCACCTTGTTTCGAGTTAATTGTCGTACCTGATCCACTTTTCATCACCAGCTATCAGCTTCTTCAGAAATTGTTCGTTCATTGCATCGTAATAAAGACACAAATTAGAACACGGTTCATAAGGTTTTATTTCAGTGAGGTCGTGAGGTACCCAAATATCGAGCGTTTTTGTGTACCCAGTTTTTTTCAAATGCGCCAAAACTGTTTTGTGGTAATGTCCCAGTTCTTCAGCTACGTCGTAACTACTGATATGCTGATCTTGATCCACTTTTTCAAAAATGGCATCCATTTTATCCGTAATAGGGTGACTAGAAGGACGTGCATTTCACATCAAAATTTCCACACATTATCCTAATTTGAATTTGGAATCATCTTTGATAAATTTAAACTTTTAATGATACCAAAACCAGCCAGGTACAAATAGTATAGCCAAAGAGATTTTATTACAAGTTCATACATACTTTAATGCGAAAAGACTTCCCCAACCTAATATAAGATATTATAGACAGATTGTGCGACATCATGGAGAGAAATAGAAAACTGTTTTAATAAGTGGTGAATTATCAAAAATCTGAATTATAGAAATACTGACATAAGTTTTATCGAAATCATCGTCGAGTAATGGTTTCTCAGATAGGTATTGAATAACATTTGCACCAACATTAGCGATCATACTTAGCACCTTCAGGTGTTCCCATGGCTCATCAAGACTTAAACGTACCTAAAAACATATACGTTGAATTGATTAATTCTGTAATACATTTTAAAATTCACCATTTACTATTCAGCATCAACATTACATTACTTTATATTTTTTTCTTGATTTAACAACTACCAACTTAGTCACAAGAAAATAATTTTTCTCCTAATACATTGTTTATTGTACACACAATCTATGTGTAAAATAAGTGTACAAAAGTTAAAACTCACTGGGGCACTTTTATGATTATATTTTAACTCACACTCAATTTAACAATTCGCCCTTCGATTATTTTCGCTCTTTCCAAACACCGAGGAAGGATCAAAGTGTCTATGTTTCCACCAGTCAATACGCAAACGACACTGAAATTTCAAAATTTACACACTAACAAGCCTAATAAAGTAACCGATTTATAAAGAAAAAAATAAAAAAAATGTTAAGGCCAAAAATACTGGCTGATATTTATTATTCTTTTACAAAGATGCGATTTTTTGTTTTTGAAAGATAGATATTATTAAAATTTAAATAATAAAAAGATATTAGGAAAAACCTAACAACATACGTCTTCTTCCTTAACTCTGGAAGTATATTTGGCATTGACATAAATGTAGCCAAGCTTGCTGCGCCTGCTCCTTCGACTATGAGCTTTTCTTCTTCTACCAAATGTAGCATCGCGCGTGATATGCAATCGTCATTTACTAAAACCTAGTAAACATATTATGTGTCAATCTATTGATTGATCTTTAACAAGTTTTAGCCATTCGTTATAGACATGATTTAAAAATCTCACTGTTTTATTTAATTATGGTAATTAAAATGACACCGCAAACCATTTTATCAATGAGGCCTCTTGCGGTGTGGAAGGCGTTGTATCCAGCTGTGGGCACTATTAACGATGTGGCTAAATTACGCGTCACAACTGTTTGGTATGGGCGTCCCTTTTCCATGGCATTATAGAACGAGCTTGAGGTTTTTGTTTGTACGCCCTAGAAAAACAATTATTGGTAAGTTAATTAATTAATTCTGTCATTCAAGAGTAATAGCAATTCCATAGTTTAGAAAAATTCAAAACAGTCTTACGTATACTAATATTCCTGGTTTGATATGCTTAACTGCAGCTGATATGCCAGCAAGCAGACCGCCCCCCCCCACAGGTACTATGATTGCATCGGTCTCCGGTAGTTGTTCCAAGATCTCAATCCCTATTGAAGCAGATGCAGCTATGACGTTGGGATTATCGTATCTGTTAAATTAATACTACTTAATCAATGAATTGGTATTAATATTTATTAAGTATATATCTTTAGTAAAAAGATTTATATGCGCAACAGAGGTGCTTTTTAGCCGTCGAAGCAGGCATAGAAACTTAGATGGATGGTGGTTGCCTATTAACGCCTAGATACGTCTTCCACAAGACTCTCTCGAGTATGTTTTTACCAATATTAAGATCAATTCGACCAAACAACTATACCCGTTTATATACACCTGTCCCCTCTTTTTAAGCATAACAAACGCCTGTCGTCTTGCATCATCCAGAGTTTCTCCGTAAGACACAACAAAGGCTCCTAGTTCATGACACTTTCCAACAACATAAACTGGTGTCGTTGACGGTAGAACCACAGTCACAGGTATGCCTAAACGTTGACCATAAAATGCCAAAGCCTGGAAATAAATCGCTTTTGATATGTTACATTTTAATATATATGATTTTTGTATTCTGCTACTACTACAAAACTTGTCAGTTATAGGTTTGATAATTTTCACGATGAATGCGCAGTTATTCTTGTTGAATTATATATTTCAAAAGTCAAAAGTTTGAATTATATATTTCATTCATTACAAACCAGGCATTCTGCAAAGAGTATATATTCTTTTTAAAATTTAAATCTTAGTTATTAAAGCTTGTGTTTAGCAGGCATTGTGGCCATCTTTAACATTTCTTATCTCTTTTCTTTCTTTATGATTTTTTATCATCAAGGCATGGCTCATAACATTGAAGCTCGTTTTGATTAGACAAAGAAAAGTAATCACCATGGTTGGCGCAAATTGCGGGGTAAGCATGACTAAATTATACAATAAAATTTTGAATATTAGATGAATACATATTGGGCATGATTTTGTACAGACACTAATAAAATAATTACCTATTAATACTTTGATTATTGTAATAATAAGTAGAATTTATAACTGACAGCAAATAAAAAGATTTATGTGTAGATTTGTGTGTTATCTGTTGAGTGACTTCCATTTGTTATTCATTGTAGTTGCTTTATATTCTTTTTTTCTCTTTTCTTATGTTTGTGTTGTGTTAATAATGAATATAGATTCTTTAATGGTATTTAAATACTATATGTTCTAATACTTTACCAGAGCCCAATTGCCCAAAGAAGCTGTGATAACACCATGACATTTTTCGTCCTCATTTAATACGGACAGGGCGTAAAAAGCTTTTCTTTCATTATAGCTGTAATTAAGAAATGGTTATTATATTTGTATGGCATAAAAAGTAAGTTATCAGTTAGACATGTATGTGATATTAATGGATTTGAGAGTCATGGTTTATTCAGCCATTCCAAGCAGGTGTGACAATTTTCGTATTGGTACTTTTGTTCACAAATTTCACGGCAACAAAATGATTTCGAGATAAGTAAGCGTGTCGTCAAACGTAATTAACACGTTAAGCACCTACTTATATATAATAATAAATTAAACAAGTTAAAAATTGCCATTGTTTTATACTACAAACAATACTTACTAACTCTATCTATTTATTTGTAAAATTCTGTAAAATATTATTTAAAAAATCATTACTAATCCAGAAAATTAAATGCGTTATAACATTATGTAACAGTATATAACTAACTGCGTCTCCGATCAAAGGATAATTTCAATATAACTATAAGTTACCGATAAATTTCCAGTTAGACATATCTTCACGTAATTTAGGCGTGCTTTAATACCTAAATCGATGCTCATACTAATCCAACAGTTACACATATATACAAACTGATAACATCCTTGTTTAATTAAAGTTGCTTAATAACAAAACCTTACCTGCCAGTTTGATAAAATATCTCAACTTTATAGAATATTTCCATATCAAATTCAGCACAACATTTTGATCGCTGAAATATATTTTATTTAACAAATAATATAGTGAGGAGTTATTTTTGATGCAATTATGTACAGGTAATCAGGTTTAAAACTTTCTAAAGTTAACTTTCATTTGTTCTGCTCAAAGATAACGTTTTAAAATCAACAATATATTGAAATTTTATTTTAAAAATTTACTTAGATATCATGAGATTATGATAGAGTGGTAAGTTTATTAGTAATTTAAAACGAAAAATTTACGTAAATTTCTTAAAACATTCTTAGGTTACATTTGTTTATAGTTTCTTTTTTCAACCAATTTTGATAAAATTGATTAAGACTGGAAACTGATAATTTTTTCGTGTTTACCACATATTTACCACTAAAGGAGTCCTCGGTATTTCTTCACTTATCGCACGGTATGCAGTTAAGATATCCTTGTATGTTATGGTTTTTGGAAAATCAGGATTGCAAGATGGATCTTTTTGTTCTTCCTGAAACAAAACCTTTTAGGACTATGATTACTTTGTATTACTTCTTTGTCTTACTACATCATCATAAAAAATGTTATTCCGTTCGTTAAAAATATTCTTTTTTAAACATTTTTGAATAACTAATATCGCTGATATAATTACTCCGTACATTCAGGACACAAAAAAGTCTTTGTTTCTTTTGATATATATAAAATGAGTTTCGATTCGGTTTCGAGTATTCGATTAACCACCGGTGGCATAATTTTATAACAAAAAAGAAGATGAATTTCAGTTCACTAATGTTAGAACCTATGAGCTTGCAGCTGCATTTAAGACGTAAAATAATTGTAATATATAGAGGATTTCTAAAAATGTGTGTCACTTCTCAAGATGAGGTGTCTCGATTTGCCAATTTTAATATAAAATATTGATCTACAATGACAATTCATGTAAGAACCAATAACCACCTCCGACAAACTCGTCCACGTCCGATCAAACTCAAATCAAGTTTCAAGAGCTGTCAAATGATTTTTCTGTATTGGGTTTGATACATTTGACTACGCTCAAGACGAGACTGTGGCTTGTCACTACGAATTAGAACATAGACCTCTGACACATGTTACACGTGGTGACTACACCAGCGATTTCTAATAATAGGCGCGAATTTTTGTTTTCAGGAGAGTCATCATACTGAAGTATGATGTGCATCTTCTAGCGGATTTTAAAACTTTAGTTGTTCTTTGTAATCTAAATAGGTGTTAGAAATTATTATACATCGTAGTCAACTCAGCTACGGAGGCGGTAGGCTAAGTCACATGCCTTCATGAAGAATGATCAGTTACACACGCAGATATACTGCCAAGTCCGTACATGAAATATCTATTAGGTTACTATGTTAAGTGACAATCATATAATTAAACTTAGTAAATAAGTACTTACTGACGTAGGACACCAAGGGGCAGGATCGACTGGTTTTCTTTTGGCCAATACTGCAGGAGCTTCGCCTAAGGATTCTTTCAGCGGATCTTGATCAAATGTAAGTTTAGGGAGTTTTTCCATAGTAGGAATATGTATTTAAGTGATAATGTATGTAGTCTGTGTTATAAAGCCATAATATTATTGTATGCGGGTATGGATTTTCATAATAAATTATTGTTTAATCAAAACATTTTTATTGCAATTTATTTATTTATACAAAACATTAGCGACAGTTGGAGCTGTCACAGACCACAGTATATTGTTGTCTATATCGGAGTCCACAGAAGGGATAATTTGTTTTTTTTTTAAGATAAGCCTAAATAATTATGAAAACATTCGTAATTCGAATTCAATGCTTGATTTGACATTGACGTAAGGGGCTTAAGACAAAATCATTTCACGACTGGTGAGACCCACTACAGGCAAGGGAAGATATAAGAATGACATTACCTCATTAATTGTTATGTGACCATTTCCATACCAATTCGTTTACGTATCTATGATCTTAAGTTTTCTTTTTTACAAGTCAAGTACAATATGGGTCATATCATACTATGTTATTTACCTTCATTTTAATAATAGCGAAGATTTATCTGCTCAATGAAACAAAGGTTTATATCTTATTAAAGTCTTAAAAGATGTTACAAGTTTTTTTAGATAAATTGTATAATCATAAAAATATACAGTATACTTTATTGATACACGGAATACACTATTTCTGCATACACACTGGGTTGGGCGCCAAACATGGTCCGCGTCGGGCACCTGGAGATTTTCCCTGGTTATCACCCATTTCTGGGAAGTAATAATGCTTGAAATGTTTCTTTACTTGTTCAACAAGTTCTTTAGTGTGGTCCCAACCCCTGGTTTCAGCTATTACTTTAAGCTGAAACATAATAAATTTGTATAATAAAATGTAGAAGATAACAGACAACTATACATTTCAACAATAGCTAGAAAGATTTAAAATTGACATAATAATTTGGGCACTTTATATATTATATATAGCAGGCATGCTTTAAAGAAATCGCCACCCTATTGATGATGCACTGTCGATTTGTAGCTCTTAACGTGGTGTAGTTTTCACGTTGTGTTGTTCCTTTACCGAATGCGCAGACACATTGCCAGTCTATCTCACTGTTCCGGCCTATATTGACGCACAAATGCTCACCTCACAGCTAAAGATGTCTCCTTTGACCCAAGCTCTCTCAGGAATACAATCCCGAAGTGTTACTCCCAGGTTTGCCATCATTCCACATAACTCTGCCATACCCCCAGGACGATCGGTAACGGTTACTTTGAATTTAACTAGTCGTCCTTCAGCAGCCATACCACGCTCTAAGGCCCGGGCAAGAATTGTTGTATCGATGTTACCACCACTTAGAACACAGACAACTCTGTAAAAAAATCTCATCTTTAACTATACCAAAAATAATGAATTTTTGCAATAATGATTTTAAAAGTTTAAAATAATCTGTATATGATTAAAGGAAAATCTAGGAACAATGGTTTAGAAGAATTCATGGGTAACTGTTATAATTGCTACATAGAACAACGAATGATTGACTAACTAATGATAGCAGTTATAAAAAGACCAAGGTTCATAAAATGTAGTTCTATATGTCACACATTCAAACTGGCTATCTAGCCAAAGTTTTATAGTTAAGTTTATTCAAACGACGCTAACTTTTTCCCTTTGAGGTTCGGAAACAACCCCGCCATGATTGAAGCAATGGTCACTGCAGCACCACCTTCAACCACAAATCTTTCCTCCTCAACGACGTGCATTATAGCACGAGCTACCCAATCTTCTTTAACGACCACCTTTGTAAAAATAATAATGATTTTAAAATTTATAATAACAAACCTTAGTAAATTTATATATTTTCATATTACACAATATTAAACGAATTTAGCCAATAGCATGTATTGCTGTCATTTGTAAAGCATTTTATTTTAATTTAATTTAGTTTTATTTTTAAAGAAGAATAATAACTTTCATAAGCAGTTTTACCGGATTATTTTGATAATTAAATAAACCTTAGTAACAGTGTTGACGCTTTATTAGTATTGCTAAATTTCTTAGTCAGTTTTAAATGCTTTTTGCCCGACCGCTGTTGGAATTTTATGTTTACTTAACACTTTTTATTTCATATTCACAATTTTTATCGTCCAAAAGTAAATACATAGATATACAACATAATCTGATTTGTAAGAAAAGTAAAAGAAAGAGAAAGAACACTAACCATTTTATCTATAAGACCTTTTAAATTGTAAAACGTATTTACACCGACCATGTTTACTGCTAACCCGTCAGCAATTGTTGAATCGATCGTTATAGCTATTCTCTCATTTTTTTTCAAGGCTTCGACCATACTACAGGCTTTTTCTGTACAAATGCCCTGTAAATTGAATCATGAGATATACTTTGGATTTTACTTATGAAAATTAATATCTTTTGCAGTGTATATAGAAGACGGACCACGGATTATATGCAGTCATCGATTAAAGGAAAGTCTTAAGCATGCGGCTTGCTAAAGAATCTAAGAAAAGACGTAAATATCTAAAACGTTACATAGACTTCAGCATCCGGTTTCAAATGTTTCACAGCAACTGCAATGCCACAAGCCAAACTGCCACCTCCGACAGGGACTAAAACCGCATCGACTCCTTGAACTTGTTCCATTATTTCAATACCTATAGTTCCTTGACCCTCTATAACATTAGGATGATCATAGCTGAAAATATCAAGACAAGTCTTTTCTTCATGTATTAACTAGGATAATTCATTATGCTTATGTAAAAATTACGCAGTTACGACAAACACTTTTTGAACGGATTGAAGCTATGTATTATTATTAAAAACTTATAATTATTTTACGCAGTTACCGACCATTGCTTTAGCAAAGGTCGTTTAGTAAACAAATATCGGTGCGTCATACCCATTGACATATCGCATTTTCTTTTCCTTAGCTATACCCATTCCAAAGCGTTTCGCTTCCGCAATATTATTGCCATGTAGTAATAGCTTTGCACCAAATTTTTCACATTTAGAAATCTTCGTGATAGGTGCCTGTATTGGCATTACAATTATACAAGGGATTCCCATAAGTGTTGAATGGTAGGCGAGAGATAATCCGTGGTTACCAGTCGAGGCTGCTATCACGCCCGCTCTTTTTTGTTCTTCGTTAAGTAACATTAGGGTGTTTCTTACACCTCGCTCTTTAAAACTGAAAATATAAAACATGAAACCTGGCAATTAAATTGACTTCAACATTCAGAATCAGGATATATTGGAGATCACGGAAACTATGTTTAATCACGACAACAGATGAGGTTATGCTTTTAATACTAACCTACCTCCCTAACCTAGCCGATATGAGGGGATCAAAATCAATGAATTTGGTAAAGTATACAAAAGTTTACCATCCAGTGTATTGCATGAATTCTTGTTTAAGATAAATTTCCATCCCAAGTCTGTCAGACATGAGTGCCCTCTGAAACATATAATGTAAATTAAAAACATCTTATTTTTTCCTAAAATAGCAAGATGTTAATTAGATTTGGAAAGCGATAAACTAAAATACTAACCGTGCAGGACGTTTTTACAACAAATCCAGCAATTCTTTTCGATGCAGCCAGTATGTCGTCATATTTAATTTTTCGTGGATTGTTAGGGTCGCAGAACTCGTCAAATTCTACGTCCTGTGACACGTGTAATAGTAACTTAAAACTCTTAACTTTAAAATAAAACAATGTCGCTGTTGCTCAGCTCGGGCTGTTTAGGCAAGCTTGGCTCGACCGGAGGTTTAACTCATTTGCGTAAAGTATTTATTTAAAAAATAAGTATTGTGTGAACTAGGGAAGTTGGAATTTTTATGTTTTAATATTTGACCTACGCGCGTTTATCTACTACTTTCATGAGCTCATGGAAGAACGCCAGTAGTGCTTTACTTATTACTAAAAAATATATCGTCAGTATATACAAAACCTATTGAATATAGATTTTGTATCTGTCTCAATATATTGATAGCCTTAATTTCCAACACTCGCAATGTTGCTGTTTTTAACCCTCAAGTTGTGAAAAAATAAAATTCTAAAATTCCGTCTAAATTCTTAAAGATTTAATTTCTAGATGCCTTACGTAGCTTGTACAGCGAAGGAAAATATACGGAGGTGTTCTTTTGCACTAGCTTGCCACGTTATAAAGAAAAGAAAGGAAAATGAGATGTATTTTCACCATGATAACAATGTTTACTTACGTCTTGCATTGTGAAAATTGTTTTATGTATTATATAAACAAGGAATTTTGTATCATGTTTAAATTGAATTAAATTATTTAGAAATTCCAGGAGCCTCCATTCATGTTAGTGTTTGATGTGTGTCAAAGTTTGTCTATAATTTATTTAAGTGCATGAGCTATCAGCCAGTAACATTGATTTTATTTATATCAGATATATAACAGACTATATAAGTCTTTTTGCTCAAAGGGGCAGAAATAATTCGAAAACAGCAAGTAGATCAGCGTTCACTCTAAAGAATTACGGTTTCGCCTATAATGGATCCAAGAAGTTCCGATATAGCCCTTGCACTACTAAACCACAGAGGAAGTTTCAAAGTGGCTACATTACTTACTATGCGGCGTCTGCGCAGAGAACTTTATTTTAATATCACTTTATAAGGGTATTCCCTTTATTTTCTTCTTCTTCTTTTTAATATTAAATGGAAAGGAAATCACCTCAGCTGTCTATGATCTACGGAATTATTATAAAAAAGACAAACATTTGTATTTATTTAATTTATATGAAATCACAGATTTTTTTGCATACATTACTAAATAATATTTTGTGGTACAATTCATTATTAGGTCGTACATTTCCAAACGTACTTTTTGATCGACGCCCGCGTCTGATCATTTGCTTAGTTTTAAATGATTTTTTATAAGATCAATACTTAAGAAATATAAATATAGTCACCCTTAGTAGTTTATAATAGAGCTGAAAATGCGTTGTTGTTAGCCTGGTGAGAAATCATAAATACCGTTTTGTTTATTAACAATAAGACTTACCGTGTATGCCCGAATTTAACACTCGCTCGTACGGTGACGGAAAACTAAGACCCAAAAAGTCAACGGCGTGTGTTAGGCACAGAACAGGCCTATTAAAAAAAACAAATGATAACGAAAGAGGTCCTAATACAAATCATAGGCCCAGACCCCAGGTCGTTGGTTTTCTAGTAGATAGTAAAAATATTAAATGGATTACTGAGAGGCCAAAGATATTTTTTTTATTTTGATTAATTGGTCGAATTTGCGTGCTTTTTTTCGATAAAATAATTAACTTTTTTTATTTTATATACCGTGTACTACTACAGTACTAGGAGTCGTTTCTAATGGGATACGTCATCTAGCGAATCTGTACTTGGACGTCGATCTCGATCTTCAAATTCCCGCGCAAAATACCACTCTTTGTAAGTGTTCATTATCACAGTTCGCAGTTGTGCCATGTGATCTGGTCCTCTAGTTTCACATACTACTTTTACCTGAAAAAAATGTCGCTATGAAATTACATAGAATTACTAATTAATAAATTTTAAAGATTCCCGTTTGCGGGCTATCTTATTAGATGGATCAATTATTTATTAAAATTTCTAATACACAAAATTTGAATCTAATATACTCGAATGATAGCACTATATATGATACATCAAACGTCATACAAAGTATCATACTTAAACATTGAAAATTATTTTAAGTTTTAGATTTAAATTAATAGTTCTGTGTTAAGTTCAATTTGTTCAAATTGTGTACATTTTTTATCTTATTTATCGCATATGCCTATTTATTAAAGTCGAAAGTCCATAGTATGTAGTTCTAGTAGACATTTTGAAAAAATAAGATATACCATATATATTTTCAGTATATACTTATCACAGACAACAACCACAGTATAGCTAAACTCACCCTGACACTAAATATATCCCCATACACCCAAGCGCGTTCCTGCATGATGTCCTTTATTGACACTCCCAAAGAAGCTAAAAGCTTGCAAAGCTCTGCGATTCCACCTGGTCGATCACTGACAGTCACTTTGAATTTTACCAACCGCTGCTCTGCTGCCAAACCTCGTTCCAAACAACGACCTAATATTGTGGTATCGATGTTACCACCTGATAGTATGCAGACCACCCTGAAGAAAAATATTTGATACATTTATTTTATACAGTTTTACAATATTCCTAACTTTGATAGTAATAATAATAATGAAAATGGATGAATAAATAAAATATTTTTTTTTTCAAAAGTATGGTCCCTGTGGCAGTGTACCTTTAATGCTGACAGCATTTCCTCGTTGTATTGCGAAACTTATACTTTTCTTATGTTCTATGTTAACGTATTATAGAAACTAAACGTGTGAAAAAATAAGCAGCACGTCTGTCGAATAGCACTATAATTTATAGTTATTGTTGAATATGGAAAATACTATCGAAAATGTACAAATTATACTTCGGCTGAATAAGAACGTTTCAAGAAGGCTTGTGCATTAAAGTTGGTTGACTTCCTAATTAAACACACATTTCCAAATCTTTCTCATTCATTTGTTTTATGAGTCACGTAGATGATATATGACATTATAGACAGGGTCAAACCAAATCGTGCTCCGTATCTAATCCAGTATTAACATGGTTACAAATTTAACATTACTTTACTACGTATATGATATACATGTAAATTTTTCAGAAATGATGGAAAATATCGTAACATTGCCATTTACAAAATATGGCTCCGGTGGAATTAAATTAAAAAATAAAACAAATAGGAATATTAGAATATTTTCGAGTAGCAGGTTTCAAATGCAACAAGTACGTCTTTATGACATCGCCGTTCATAATTTGTCACAATTTTTTTATTATTAGAATTAAAAGATCAGACAGGTCAGAGCTTTTTATAAATAAAATATTAATTAGATATCGGACACGTGTTACCCAACACTATATTATGTTATCGTGTAAGGGGTATGTTCGCGTGATAGATAATTATATAGAATGAGAAGCATATAAAAATAGGCAGACAATAAATATAAGATACTGACTGATAAAATGTCTAGGTCTTATGATTCCGGGTCACACTTAAATTCGTGTGATATTATAAACTTGTAACTAAATATTAAAATTGAAATCGTTATTTAAAATGCATAGCAAGCTTGATAAAGAATTGAAATTATTTGTTTAAAAGTCGTACTTGTTAAGGTTGAATTATAAATCGTACTTAGACTTATTTCTGTTTATCAAATACATACCTATACGTTTTTTGAGAGACGGTCATCATAGATAAGTAGTCATAGATAGCGTTAAATAATTACTCTGAATCTAACTCTAAGTAATATATAGGACTATGACTGTATATTAAAATGCCAAAATACCAATAGCCAAAGCAAATACACCAAATAAATCATGTCTCTTATAAGAATAAAAATGTATTAGAATAGAATTAACTACAATAAAGCAAAATATTATTTTAGTAAGACATAACTACTATAACCAGAACAATAACCATTCATAAAAACTAAATCGATCTAGTTGCATACTTTTAACTTTTAACTATTTTGTCTCTGTCTAGAATATTGTGTTAACAACGCGATGAAAACAATCAGAACGTAGTGAAAACGGTGTTAATAAAATGTTTCTTATTGTATAAATAAACCAATTTCTATTAAATTATGAGCCCTATTAAAATTCAGTGAATGTGAGGGAAAGTTTTTTGTGCAAAAACGGTGACTTACTTCTTGCCGGCAAGTTCTGGTACAAGACCAGCCATGATGGCTGCTACTCCGACTGCACCACCACCTTCAACAACATACTTCTCTTGTTCCACTAGCCGCAGTATGGCTCTAGCTAGCCAGTCTTCGTTCACGGTAATCTAAAATCACATTTTTAGCTTCAATAAATTACTTATTTATAGAACATGGTTTTAATACTAAGTGATTGAGTAATGAGCAGTGTGGCTTCACTGACTCACGTGACTCTCATTCCTGAGGTCGTTTGTTTGATTTACTATACACTGCAATTTCTGCCTATGTAGGAATCTAACACGTTAAGAAATCGACAATGTCTGAAATCAACAATCGTTTAAATGTGTCAAACGGAACGCTAATCCTTGTCTATGAAATAAACATGACCAAAGAATGGATTATTATTATTATTGTGTGTTCGTTTAATTCTATAACAAATAATTGCTTCTTGTGTCTATTTATAAAAAGAATAAAATGGCCCTACATAAAATATTAAAGAATATCGAATAGACATTACTCCCTCAACAAATTTTCAAGCTAACCAAAAAATCTTTCTGCAGTAGTGGAAAGAGAAACAGAGCAGTTCTGGTCTGGTCTCTATCTCTATAGAAAACGTGTTATTAGACGTATATTTGTATAACGTAAAATTATTCGCACCGTGATTTTTATTTAAAAATCTTTAAAAAAATAAAAATTTTATCTTAAAACTATCAACACTTTGAATATAATTAACTACTATTATAATAATGTTATTAGTACGCCTTTGAGAACGTAAGGTAACGTAATTAACGTAACCTAATCTTATCCTTTACGCGCATAAGATTATATGATAAAATTACTATTCAATATAAACATTAAATTTAATAATATTTTCCCGTATCATCGAATGAATGAATTTTTATAACGACGCTTCAAATTTTACAAGGGAGACTGATTCCCAAAGATAGTAATCGGAAAAAATCGCACGAGTAAAAAACATAGTTAATGTTTAGTGATCACATAGTGATTGTATTTTTATTTTTTTGAATAGCTTATCTTTACTTCAGTTGTCATACATTTTAGATGGAAGATTTTGTAAAATATTCAGTAGATGTAGTTCTATGTATGTAATAAATAAATAAATCACAAGTGTCTGAGACTTTCGTGTTTTACGAGTGCCAATTCCTTCACCGTACGAGCGAGTGTTAAATGCGAACATAGAACGGATTATGTGTGTAAATATGTGTACTGCATTGGTTCCTTTTCTTGTTAAACTAAATTATTGCAGTATCCATACATACCATCTTATCGATAAGTGATTTGACAGTAAAAAAGGCGTTGAACCCAACGGTTGGTACGGCAAGACCATCCGCCAGTGTTGATCGGATTTCTACACATTTTGGGGATTCATGTCGCATCGCCTCCTCCATACTAGGGCACTTTTCTGTTTCCACACCCTAAAAGAAATATAAAATTTTATTGTATATTATATACAATTAACCTATGTCATGCTAATTATTTTACTCAATAAATGTTATCTTCATTATGAACTACGTAATAAGGAAGTGAATAAAGGATAGAAAAACTCGAGCACAGATATAATATAAATAAATCAAGCTAAAACCATATATGATACGAGCACATACTAACATATATAAGAACATGAGGTCTAAGATGTTTGACAGCAGTAGCAACTCCCGCCAGTAAGCCTCCACCCCCAACGGGAACCAAGATGGCGTCGACATCGGGGACTTGTCCAAGTATTTCTAACCCCACTGTCCCCTGTCCAGCCATTATATGGGGATGGTCATATCTGTGGATTACCTTTATATTACTAAATTAAACACGATTTTAATCATTACATAGAGCAAGAGCTAGCTTCGAATATGAAAAAGGCCTTATGAACAGTAAAGGGACAAATAATTTACACTTTTTTTAGAGACAGTAAATAGAATTACTGTATCGTAATAATGAATCTATCTATTATTTTAAAGTCTTATATTGAGGTAAGCAAGTTTTTATTGCTTAATTATGGGCTTGCCAAATTTCTTACTTTTATATAATACCTAACTTAACATTGGCAAAAGCTTAACTGTTTTTTAAAGATTCTAAAAGTTATTATTTACAGAAATAACAAAGGATTAAATGGTTTAGAAAGAACACACAGATGAAAGTAAATAATTTTACCCACAGGTTTTATGATTTAAGCTCTGATAAACATGTTCTTATAAGTCATACCAAATTAATAATGCCTTATGCCAGGGCTATTCATGAACCGCTCACTTACCCATTAATGTATGTAAGACCTTTCTCTTTTGCCAGCGTCATTGCGTGGTATTTTGCTTCCTTCATGTCATGGCCGTGTACGATTACTTTCGCGCCATACGACCGACAGTTCTCAATCTTCATAATGGGAGCAACGTTCGGCATAACTACGGTGGTGGGTATGTTCAACTGGTTGGCATGGTAGCTTAAACCTTGGGAGTGATTTCCAAGGGAAGCGGAAATCACACCACGAGTTTTGGCTTCAGGCGGAAGTAAGAGCAACGCGTTACGAGCACCGCGTTCTTTAAAGCTAAAATTGTAAAGATACTTTAATTTAAATAAATTCAATTTAATATTTAAATAATATTTATATATAAATTACCTCCCAGTGTACTGCAGAAAGTCATTTTTGAGGAATATGTCCATACCATATATGTTTGACATGTGCGATTTCTGTAACAAAACAATTACTGTATAAAATCGCGTAATCCTTATTAGAGTTTGGACTGTCTACCAATGGGCATCATTGACGTTAGGGCCAGACATAAGTCTTCGAATAAAGTGTAAAATTCGCAAATAACATCGTAGAAGATAAATGCGAACCATAAGTAATATTTATAAGACAATTATTCTTAGACATCTATAAAAAAACTTACCACGCATGGCGTCTTAACGATCCCACTTTGAATTCTGAATGCAGCCGCTGATACATCCTCAAAGGATATTTTTTGAGGGTTATCCTGATCGCACATTGGATCATACTCTATCGTCTGAAAAACCATTTTGTATTAACACCACGACCACAGCTGCGACTGTGAGTATTAGCACTTATATTTAATGATGACAAAGATCAAAGGTGTCGGATATATATTAATGATAGCAGATGTCTCAGTTTACAAATAACTATCACAATTATTATTCATATAAGTATATTGACTTGTTGGCCTAATGATTACTTACGGTCATTCATCTATATAGCATGAAGTAGTTTATATATGTACTTTCATTTGAACAAAGATGTAGTTTTAAAGTTGGTCGTTTATAAGCGGTACCAATCTTGCTGTCTCCTACCTTACCTCCTCGGCGACCTCCTCCTTCTATAGGCAATTGCCAATTTACTTAAGTCTTACTTGGATATGAATATTGTCTTAAATAATCGATACTTGTATTATAGATGTGAAGTTAACTGGATCTGTGTGGATCTACTAAACCAATACATAGCCACGTATTCGTAAAATGTTGCAGTCTCACTATGCAAAAAATATAAGATTCTATTTGCATTCTAACATAGATTAACTTAATAAAAATAAAAGCTTTCACAACAATATATAAATAGTAATAAAATGTTTGTATGGCATTTGGTGATATGTGGTATTACTATAACGCTCACATCTATAGAATTACGAGTATCAGTATAATCATATATTGTAATAAAAACTTCTTACTGGCTGAAAGCAGTCGTAGCGTTCCATATTTAATTATTGCGTAAAGCAGCAAAATTAAAAACACAATTTCGAGATAATATTATCAAATGACCGGTCAGCACGGTTCTCTAATTACAACTGAATGTCCTTCGCGCTTACACTATTTTTATTTAATTTCTTAAACTATACTAAATATATGCGCAATTTGTTGGTTTCAATAATAAAATAAAATAATATAAAAACGCAATAAAATAATACAAAATTTTTTTGAAATGCCTCCAGATAACCATATACTATAAAGTGTATAAATAATATTGGAAGATCGAATAGTTTGGAAGAGCTTTATTTATAACGAACCTACCAAATTATATAAATGTAGGTATATAATATCTTAAATTCTATAGGTCCAGATAAGGGAGCCCACAATGAGCTCTTATTGCAATCCTATTGACAACCTACAACTGAAATGGATCGCTTATCATACCATGACGTCGAATAAACAAGCCAGTTTGTTTCCACGCGACCTCAGTGGTAATCGTTTATTCAATTTGTATAAAAAATCGTACCACGACCTCGTGACTGAACCAACATTTGACTGTTTCAAACTACGACATAATAAGCGATTCTTACACTTTTTATGTATCGAAGTGTCAAAAAAAAAGGAATTAAAAGGCCGGAAACGCACTCGCGAGCCCTCTGGCATTGAGAGTGTCCATGGGCGGCGGTATCACTTAACATCAGATAAGCCTCCTGCCCGTTTGCCCCCTGTTCTATAAAAAAAAATTGTTCAGAATGTATATTATTAGTATTAATGTAAATTTAATAAAAACTACTGCATAAAGTAAGATTTATATAATATATAGTGAAAATTTTATATTTCGGATATTGAATGAATTTAGAGTTTCGATACTGTGATTATGAAGTAATTATTAAAAAAATCAAAGTCGGAAAAAAGAAAGAAACTTCAATCAACTTCCAAGATGTCGAGTTTATAATTTGTTATAAATCAACGACTTTGTTTCGTTGAATTTTACAGTGTACATACACACAATTGTATAGACTATGTTTAATAATATTCAATTAATTAATTAGGTATTTAGATAGTATAACAAAAACAATAATAAAACATAAATATCATATACAAATTATTTGAATCTGCTGTTGTGTTTCTTTAAATAAAGACAGGTATTTTTTTAAATTATAAACAAACCAAAGAATGGCAATTTGTCTGGATTTTGAAGAAAATGACAATACTACCTTTGTCAAATGCCAAAGTAGAAGGAATCTTTCCCGATATTAATAGGATTAAAAATCAAGACATTATTAAATCTAAAGATATTAATGTTACTTCAATAATGCATGGATAAGAGGGGCTGCGACAATTGGAAGGAGGATGTAGCAATTTTCATCCTGACAAAAGTATGATCATGTTTATGGACTCAAAACAGCTTTATGACAATGTTACCCAACATAAAGACGATGAATCTTAACTTTTTAGATTCATTTTATATATTTTTTTAAATTATATTTTATTAAAAAAAACATTGGTTTCTTTAATGGTTGCTTTGTTATTTTTATTATTTTATCTTTTACTCAAGAAAACATTTATGTTTATACGTTATAACACGATGGCAAAAAATATAATAGATTTTTAGTAATTTTTCGTTCTCTTTTGGTATAATTCAATTCATTCAATGAATTATTTAAATATGTTTCTAATAGAAATCGAATCATATCTATCGAAGCAAGTGTGATAGTTATAATTCGAAATTTACATAGAAACCTCAAACAAAATTATCGTTCTATCATTCTGTCTTTTGATTCCAATACGTTTCAGTTTATATGACGTCATGGTATAAAAAATGCTGATGGCAAATAAGTAAGGTTTCCGGTAGATTTTCTTTCTCCTTTTATTTTTTATCCTTCCAGCTAAGTTAAAGTCTTATGACAATAATACCTAGTACTTTTTTATTAAGATAATTCTATTCGAATTTTATCAAACATATTGTAGCAAATTGCTACTACACTGAAAAAGCCACTCTACTCGCCAGTTGTTTCACACTTCCATTAGTTATGTGCCTTGTTTCTAAACATAATGTACAAAAATACATAAATTTGTAAGGTTCTCTTAAGTCTACGGTGTGTGACTATACAATCTGTGTCTGATGTCTGCACAATTACTATACTCTGTAGTAAATAGTCAATAGTCATCATCGTAGTGAAACCTTGAACCGTGTGTTTATAATTTATATTTTATACCAAAATGCGATTTGCTTAAATTGGTTCTTTAGCTTTTTTATTTAAGGACAACCTCAAATACTAAAATCTGTAATTTTTAACACGATTTCTCTTTATTTCTAATTGGTTGATGTTATTTGATAAGTTTTGAGAAATGCCGTACGCTAATCAACCTTCTGTCCATATTACTGAGCTTACTGATGATAACGTAAAGTTTGTTGTTGAAGATACAGAACTAAGTGTAGCAAATAGTATGCGACGTGTATTTATCGCGGAAACTCCAACGATGGCTATAGACTGGGTGCAATTGGAAGCTAACTCCACGGTCTTGAGTGACGAATTTCTTGCTCATCGCATCGGTCTCATCCCTCTTATATCCGATGATGTCGTTGATAAAATAAGATATTCCAGAGATTGCATGTGTGCAGATTTTTGTTCAGATTGTAGTGTAGAGTTTACTTTAGATGTAAAGTGCACGGATGAGCAGACAAGGCATGTCACTACAGCAGATCTCAAGTCAAGTGATCCCAGGGTAGTGCCCGTAACATCTCGCCATAGGGATGAGGATCAAGCAGATTATGGTGAGATGGATGAGATTCTTATCATTAAATTAAGAAAAGGGCAGGAACTAAAATTGCGAGCATATGCAAAAAAAGGTTTTGGGAAAGAACATGCGAAATGGAACCCAACAGCAGGTGTATCATTTGAATATGATCCTGATAATTCAATGAGGCATACCTTATTCCCAAAACCAGATGAATGGCCTAAAAGTGAGCATACAGAATTAGATGAAGACCAATATGAAGCGGAGTTTAATTGGGAAGCTAAGCCAAATAAATTCTTTTATAATGTTGAATCAGCAGGA
The DNA here is from genome assembly GCF_905147105.1 of Pieris brassicae. NCBI lineage: Eukaryota > Metazoa > Arthropoda > Insecta > Lepidoptera > Pieridae > Pieris > Pieris brassicae. The sequence continues at coordinate 3,152,416 of NC_059666.1, forward strand.
GCCCTTAAACCCGAAAATATTGTTTTAATGGGTATAGTTGTGTTGAAAAATAAACTATTGAATTTACAAGTACAATTGTCTCAAGAGGCTCAAAATGATGCTTTAGCTATTAATTGAATGAATGATTATGAAACTTCTGAGAAATATACTATTACAATAATTATATTTTTTTTATTTCACTAAATAGTTATTATATTATGACAATTTTATAGAAGTATTATAATGTGCATCAAAATAGTCTGTGGATTATTTTATTCAGTATCAAAGACATTGACAGTTTATATAATTTGAAAAATTTAGTTTCACAAAAGATAAATTTAAAATGTATTACTAAAACTAAAAATGCTTTGTCAAGGAAGATCTAGTCCCACAAAAGAGAAATATGCCATGGTAAGTATATTTTGGAAAAAGATTTTCATCCCTGTAATTCAGATCATAAAAATTCTATATTTTAGGAACATAATCTTATTCATGGATCAATTAGCAACATAAAACTAAAACTTGAAGATATACAAGATGCGCATAACAAGATTAAAAATCAAATTATCGCTACCCCTCTACTTGTAAGTTATATGTACAGGTAGAATTAATATACTTAATATAGTCTTTTGTTAACATAGCTTTTACACATTTAAAGAAAACACTTTTTTACTGGATTGAAGCTATGTATTATTATAAACTTATAATTATTTAACATAATTTTAAATTTCTCCCCACGTTTTGCGTGCTTTACAGCCTGCGTGATCAAGGTGACTATAGTTTATAATAATACATAGCTTCAACCCAGTAAAAAGTCTTTTCTTTAAATACTTAATATATCTCATCGTTTATAATATACTTTAGCAAAAAAAATATTTTAGGATGCCAAATATATTGGGAAGTATTTTTGTAAAGTTATGTTCAAATGTGAAAACTTACAAACAACTGGAAGGTATGTATTATGTTTTTATGAAATATTATGGTTCTATTATAAGCATATTTGTATTTTGTATAATGTTATTTGTATAATTCCTAATTAAGTATATATTTACACAGTTTTAAAGCCCGAGGGGTTTGTAACTTAATTGCAAATATGGAAACTTCTGAGAGAAGCAAAGGTATTACTGTATCTGGAGGCCGTAATTTTCTATCCGCTATCAGCTATTACGGATTGCAAAACTCAATTCCTATTAATGTAGTTATACCGAAGGATGCTCCTTTAGCTGACAAACAGCGATATAGGGAGAGTTCAGCTATTGTAAAGTGCCTTGGTTGTGACGCGACTGAGGCAAGTTTGCATGCTCTGAATTTTAGCAGAGATGTTGGCTCCACGTTTGTGAGGAGGTAAGTGTATACTTCAATCAAAATTTAAAATAATAATAATAATACACCTTGATTTCATGACTTGATAATATTTGTTGGAATTATTTTAGTACCGATAAATTGGAATTATTAGCTGGATACGGCACTGTGGGACTAGAGATCCTCACGCAAGTTGATAAACTAGATGCAGTATTATGCCCAGTGGGTAGTGGAGGCCTTGTTGCAAGTGTTCTACTTGCAATTAAAACCCTCAAACCGAATTGTTTAATTTATGTTAGTATATGAATTGTTGTAAGCCCTAAGTGGGGATTTATCATTCTTGACTTGTGGTCACAAAACTAATGGTACTCTGAAAACAACTATATTTACTCTAACTATATTTTAAGGGTGTTGAATGTTCATTGTCGCCAACCGTGACTAAAGCATTGCAGGAAAAGAAGCCTGTTCCAATACAGACAAAACCAAACATTGCAGATAGCTTGTCTGAAATGATTACGGGCACCAACTCATACAACATCATACGTGGTTACCTCGACAAAATGGTGGGTATAACTAAAAACAACTTATTATTCCTTGGCGAAGCTTTCTTCAACATGAATGCACAAGAATAAAATATATCTGTCTTTAATTGACTTAACTTATACTTTTAGTCTACCAGATAAATTAGAATTTATTGCAACCGTTATTATTATTTTCATTAACTGCAATTTTCTAGATAACTGTTGACGACACTTGGATTTCGCGGGCCATGGTGAAATTGTTTGAACGCGAGAAAATGTTTGTTGAGGGTGCTGCTGCATGTCCGGTTGCAGCAATGCTGGCGGGAAAAGTTCCAGAGCTTCGTGGGAAAAAGTTTGTATTTACTGTATTGTTGTTTGTATTATGAAGTAGTAAACATTTTGTTATTACTTTATACAAATATAACCATTTAGAAAGATATCGCAGTACCGAAAACGACTACGATGTAATAGTTTACGATTCGTTCATTATCTGTTGTATAATTTCCCCGTAATGATTTATATTAATAGTTATGATCTATGTTTGTTTCGCGTTATGTCGTATCAAGATTTGGAATACCTTTTTGATGAATAAAGTTTATATTTCAGTGTTGTGGTTATATTATCGGGTGGCAACATTAACAGCAATCGCGTCGCGCCGATAATTGAGCGTGGTTTGTTGGCAGAAGGCAGATTATTAAATTTAACAGTTACAATAAATGATTCGCCCGGTTCAATCGCAAAGCTCATTGGTAGAGTAACAGACGCAGGCGCTGATATAAGAAGTATTTCTGAAACAAAATCGGCACAAAAAGACCTGTCAATTAAGGTAAAAGTCTAAAATATGTTAAATATTAAATATATAAATGAGCTAACCTAGACAAAATGTAAAAAAATATCCAGATATAGTTAAAATATCACCCCCGGTTTGAGCATAATTTATTGAAAAGGTAAGGTCGCTAATAAGCATAAGTATAACCATATATATGTACATATAGTAGATCTACTTTACACGTATCTATTTTCAGGTTACCTTATTACTTGAGGTCAATGATTCAAGTCATGGTGAAGAAATTCAACAGAAAATAGTAAAAGATTACACAGTTTCCGAAATAAATTCCATATAAAGTATATGTTATTTTTAGTATAATTTTAAATTACACATGTAAATTATTAAAGTTTTTGAAGTCTAAATATTTATTTCTACTGCGTTGTTTTTTTATATATCCTAGTACAAAGATACATTAATAAATAATATATGGGGTGTCTGGTATACACAATTATTCTATATTGAAAGTTATCATCTTGACAATAACCAAACCTAAATACCATGATAATTACATTACCACTTAATAATTTATTAAGTGGTAATGGTCGCTCATTCATAAAATTATTTATACCCAAATCTTTGTTTAGGTACTATTTTTTTTAAATGGAGTAGTTTTTTGTTAAAAAAATATAACGGTATTTGTGTAAACCACACATATCGTATAGCGACAGTGTGTAGCGTACAATTGGTAGCGCCGGTCGTTCTAACGAACGGGTAAGAGCGCCCGGCTTATTTTTTTTTGTATATCGTATTCTGAACGAACATAAGGACACTTTAATTCATAAATTACCGGACCTCCTGTTTTAATAATATAAATTAGGCGAAGGCAAAGGTTATTTTCAATACGAAAGACGCATCTACTTAATGCTATCTCCGACACATGTTCGCAGAGCGAGTTTACAGTAAAGTCAAAAATCATTTATTCATATAGGTACACTTATGAACGTGAATAACAAATAAATATACATTAAATGCTTCTAATTTCTAACATTTACTGCCAGTTCTCAAATCAAGGGCGTCGAACGAAAGAGCCAATAAACTCTCCGCCACTCTTTTTAATCGCCAAGTTTTTCTTGTATTCCACAACGTTTGTAAGGAGCTGCACCTTCACACCATGTTCCACATGACATCAGCTCTCCCTGGCTCCTTCGCCATATTTTAGGGAGAGAGACTACCCGACGCATGGACGCCGCCACAAGCAATGACATGAGCATGACGATCCTTGAAATGTGAACTTGGCTACATAAGAAAATAATAATAATACTAATTATACTGAAATAATTTAATACCACATGGATCACGGTTTGTTCCCACTTTACATTAAAACAGTCGTGGACGTTAACAATCGCCCCAGAGTCTGGAAATGCAGCCGAGTATGTTGTATATGCTATGTATTTAATTTTAATTATTATAATTAAATTATTAAATATTTTCTTAATTGTGATAGTAAATAAGTATAACTCTAATGATGTTGTCTAGTGTGACTCTAAATATTATTGTTTATCTAAGTTATTATTATTAAAATGCGTGTCAAATCCATGTCAAAACTTAAGTCAATGTATTTTTGTTATAATTCTACGACATTTTATAATTCTTTGTATTTGTAAATTATAGTTTTTTTTTCACCAAAATTTTAAGCGTTAATTGTTTAAACTAAAATGGTTAGTTAATTCAAATTTATTTATAACAGTTTTTATATCCAGTTATTCATCGTGTGTCAGAGTATTCTCATTTCTTCGTAAAAGTGGTGGAGACTCAAAATATCATGATGATCACGCCAAACAGCATTAATAAAATATCTGTTCTCTGGACTTCTTATCTTACCTAAAGCGCTCTAATACGTATCTATGATTTATATATCAATATCGTCCTGATATCTTTATTACATCTTAATTATTTAACTACTAATTGTAGTAGAATTGTTATTGAATTATTATTGAATAATATAATAAACGGAGCGGAGAATTTAACCACTTGATCATGACAATCAGAGTTAATTAGAGATATTAACTATAGGATGACCGTGATGGGGATTTGGAACAACCTCATATTCTGTCATTTCACGAAATAAAAGAAGCCGCTGAGAGAATTGACGATGGAATTATTCATACACCCCTCTGCGTAAGTTATGTGAATTTATTTCATATAGCTAACAGTACTTTATTCGAATTTTTAAGTAATACAAAAAAAAACATACGAAACTGGTAGTAGTCTCATAGTTTAGGTGTCTATAGGTCTTATCTCTTAATCGGTACCGCATGGGAATATTCTATTGACGAGGTCCGACGAACGATAGCGAGCGAAACAGTTTTTGATTAGTAGACACAGAAGGCTGACTTTATCCTTAATGCCGTAAGATAACACAGAAGAGAAAATAACGTTATATTATTTACTAAAGCAGTATTTTTACAGGAGGCAAAAATAAGCAAACAAATGGACTATAATATTTATTTCAAATGCGAAAATTTGCAATACACCGGCAGGTAACTAAGGATTAGTTAACTTAAAAGTAAACTGCATAATCGAAAGTTATCTTAATAAATATTAAGAGAATTTATAAACATTTTTAGGTTTACCTAGAATTATTTTGTTATTATAAAAACTACGATGATTTAAATTGATCTTTGTATGAGATCATGCTCTTTCAAACGTTAATTATGGACTTAAAAATAATATGGTTATGTTACACACTAGTGCATTCAAATAATATGTGTAGCTGTGCGGAACGTGGTATTCGCAATGCATTTGTGGCGAAGGCGCAAGAAATGCGTGAAAGAGGCGTGATAGTGCCATCTAGCGGTAACATGGGCTTAGCTGCCGCTTACCACAGTACTCCTTTAGGAATTCCGGTAAAACTTTTTCTTAAAAAAATCTCTTGCAATGTATGCGAATCATTATTAATCTAATAAATTATTCAAAATGCGCTGAATACACCAGCGCCATCTGAAATTGTAGGAGTGAAATCTTAGCAATCCCAAGTCAGTTATTAAAATGATTTGAATATTAAATATTTTCGAAGTATGGCTCTTTACACTTTGTGTCAATCAGGCTTCCCCGTGGGTGGGAATTTATCTTGACGTTAATTGATTTCTTCGATCAATGCTAGAACAGTGTAAAATTGTATTTTTTATAGTGGTGTCCAATTACATCACAGGTAACCGTAGTATTACCAGAAAGAGTTGCTCCCGCAAATTCCCTTCGCTGTTCAGAACTCGGTGCGGACGTGGTACACCAAGGCGAAAATATAGAAGGCGCTAATTACTATGCCCAAAAAGCTGCTAGAGATAGCCAACAAATATTATTATGGTAATGTGAAATGTTTTTATTCCCAAAGAGATTTTTTATGCAAGGGGATAAAAAGTTAACCAATATTTTGGTTATTTTTTTGAGTGCTGGCATTTTTATTAAAACCGCCAGCTTATGGCGTTCCAAACCATAGTAGAAGTTAGCCGCCCAGAGTGCGTGGAGAGCGTAAATTTGGAAAATTTCGTGATTTTTTCGTAAAATCTTCAACTGATTTAGTGTTACCGTACTACGTGTTACGTGTACTGAAACTTTAATTACAAGATAGGTGCGACTGTTTCATAGCAATATTTAATTATAGTTTCTTGTTCTAGTTACAAAATCATATCAAAGTACGGCTATTTTTAGTAGTATAGGAAATATCTCAACATTCCATCTTTACCCAAAAAAATGACGTGGCGTAACGTGTGACATTTGTCACACGTTACGCCACGTACCTAAAAAAGTTTCGATCTTTGTTTTATTCAGTAACTACGTCCGGAAATCGTTTCATGCAATTTCAGGATTCGTGAATGGCTTAAAACTAATATGGCAAAAGTTTGAGAACGTCTGTTTCAATCTTTCCCCGTTGGGGTAAGATTGGTATATAAAAAAACACATTTAGCTGTATCTGTTTGTGTAGGTATTTTTCATTTTTTCACTTAGGCCAGATGCGGGTTTTTTAGTCACTAAAAGCTATGGACTTAAAACCGTTCACGACCTCTCACATTAATATTAACGATTTTGGAAATATTGTCAATCTTTCCCCGTCACGTTTTCATCTTTACCCTATTTTGTAGCCTTATCTTTGTTTACTGTTCTCTGCTTTGGAACAGATTTAACAATATGTTATTGATATCATAGAAAAGTACAGTTTTTGCTCGTTACTAATCAAAGCCATAAATTAGTATTTATTGTTCTACCAGAGGTTCAAACAGAACTCTGCTTATCTCATCAAAAAACCGTTCAATCTTCCCCCCACTCACCCTAAATCTCACTCGTGCCTACTTTTATTAAAATCATTTATTATGGGTGGGTAAGTTATTAATCAGATCATAAAATGAATACATCTAAAAGGCAGCGTGTAAAATATTTTACAGCTCAGACGATCCTATGGTGATGGCGGGTCTTGGTACCATTGGGGTGGAGATCATAACTCAGCTTCCAGAAGCAGATGCTGTGATAGTACCGGTAGCTACTGGATCTTTGTTGGCCGCTGTTCTTGTAGCTTGCAAAAAGCTTAAGTGTTCATGTCTAGTTTATGTAAGAACATTTTGGTTATTTAAAAATATCTACGGTAGTTTTTGTTGTATTTTGGAAAGTAGCATATTGTTAATGTATGACGGGTAATATTGCAATTTATAGGGTGTGGAATGCTCTAAAGTTCCAAAAATGATGAAAGCGTTACAAGCTGGAAAGCCAGAGACTACTCCAATTGTAGCCAACTTGGCACAAAATCTTAATGCAGCCATTGTTGGGACTAATGCATTTGCTACCATTAAAGGGCGATTGGACAGAATGGTACGTTTTACGAAGTAGGTTAATTCAGTGAACCTACTCAATATTTAATTAACGTTGCGTCTGTTACATAGAGTAAAAAGTTCAACTCAAAATAAGATGTTCTTAGTTTAAAAATTTCTTATGACATAAGAATGGTTTCCTGGTCTACCATTCTATCAAAAGACAGCAAATGTTTAACATAATATAAAATTAGTTACTCCTCTAAGATCTTATCGTCATAATTATATTAAATCGAATTTTAAAAATTACAGTTATTAGTCGACGAATGTTACATAGCTAAAGCTATAGTAAGTATGGTGGAACGCGAACGTTTAGTAGCAGATGGCGCTGGAGTTTGTTCTCTAGCTGCTGTTATGCAGGGATTGGTCCCGGAGTTAAGAGGAAAGAGGTTTAAAAAAATAGATACTAATACTAGACGATTTAGCCTAAACTACACATAAAAGCTAAAACAAAATACAGCAGGACTAAATTCTTAAATATTTGGATACGCACTTTAAAAATCGATTTAGCAGATGCATATGCAACATATGTTCGTAGAATCTTGATGTGTACAATTTTCTTTAAGTAAACTGAAGCTTATTTTTATTTAATTGAGATAAAAGCAAATGCACTAAATTCATTGTATAATCTTCGTTATTTGGATGAGGAATTTAATCAGGATGATACAACTGTATTTCTTGGAATCACCATGGATTCAAAACTTCAGTGGTTATATTAACGGATTGGTGAAGAGACTTAGTTCTGCAGCTTACTCGGTTAAAAACTTCGCTCACTAACTGATGTCGATACAGCTATACTTGTTTGTTTTAGTTACTTTCACAGCTTAATGACCTATGGCTTATTATTATGGGGGTCATGCTGCTGATGTCGAAACTATTTTCATACTGCAGAATAGCCCTCTATTCGTGCAAACTGTAATTTAAAATGTAGGGAATCTCTGAGAGATAAATTCAAGGAAATTAATATACTTACCTTTCCCTCGCAATCGAAAATATTATGTATGTTTACAAAAATAGTGATCAGTTTACTAGAATAGAACATACGCACAATGTTAATACTCGCAACAAACGCATGCTATTTTCCCGTACTAGACTATCTAAAGTTAGTAATTCTTTTTTGGGAAAAGGGATACTCTTCTTTAATAATATTCTAGAGGCTCTTTTATCTCTGCCTTTTAATTAATTCAAGAAATGTATGAAAGAAAAGCTGTGTAAAAAGGCTTTACTACAAAGTTAACGATTATCTAGTTGATAGAAGGTCCTGGGACTACTGCTAGACAGGCTACTTCTAATTAATTTGCGATATTTGTTTTAAAATAAGTGTTGTTTGATATTTTAAAAGTACCGAGAGTTTTTACGCCGGCTTTTTCTCTCGGCGTACATTCGGTCTTCTTTGCCGTTTAGTAAGGTTGTCAAATTCAAATTTATTGATGTGGAATAAGTAATACGTGTTTCTTATGTTCCATGATAAACATATTTCATTTTTATTTATAGAGTTGTATGCGTAATAAGTAGTGGGAATATTGATGCGGGGCGGTTAGCGCGTACTATTCAGCGCGGTTTGGGTGCGACCGGCCGCTTACTTCGGTTTGGAGTTGCTGTACCGGACCATCCATCTGGTTTAGAACAACTGGCAAAGACAATCGCTGACGAACAGGCAGTTATGAAAAGCCTCGTTACTGAGCAGATGTGGGTTCATAGCGATGTTCTTGTTACTTGGGTGAGTGTCTACATTCAAACCTATCAAGTCTTTTAAGAGGTACTGGCAAGATAAGTTATTAAATTTTAACCTTTATATTGGTTTGGAAGGGCATTTTGAAAACATCAAATGTTTAATTTTTAATGAAATTTCAAGTGTATTCTATAGAACGTCAATTAAATTTAAATCTAGTTTCAAGAGCTATTAAATCATGTTTTCTATATAAAGTTGGACAAATGTAACAGAACTCATGACTAGATCTACTTGAATTACAAATTAGAATCACAATTTTAGAGAAATGTAGTATTACATAAACCATTATTTTAGGCAAACATTGTTGTTGAAACGGCTGATGAAGGTCATTCAGCAAATTTAAAGGATAAACTGCGTGAACTATACCCATCTACAAGATTTGCTATGGATCTTGACAATAAACACAAAGTAAATATACGGTAGAGATTGACAGATGCATAATTTCTTGTAGACTTATGTGAAATTTGGAGATATTAAAATAAAAACAGTTAATTGCAGTTTTTTTTTGTTTATTTTTTAAACCTATACATAACTTAAGCCACAGGGTCGTCACCCTTAGTTGCTCTGGTGTAAATCACCTGCCCATGGTGTTGAACTACCTGCTTGATTAATCCTGAAACAAAGGACCCTAATTGTACTGGAAGCTTTCAACATTTTAAATATTTTACTTGAATGAGCAAAAAATCAGACTCAATATATCAGTTTGTAACTGTCATGGTATTTCCAGATTAAAAGGATCATCATAATAGGAAGAAACAAATTGTGGGTTTCACCCTTAGATTAAGAGTTAGCTCTAAGTGTGACTGCTATGTCTCTAAAATATGTATTAGATATGCATGTAATTCTATATTCAAATTCAACTTAAGAATCTGTATATATTATTGGGGAAAAGCAGGCTTTTATATTCTTACTTGTACTTGACAAGTATATTTTGGGTCTTCATTCAAGTGTGATAAAGCCATAAGCAATACTTTGTTCATGACTAGTGAGACAAAAAGTTATAAGAAAACAAAATAAATACCTTTTTCTCTAAGTTCAATGAGTGCTCTCCTGGCAAGGGATCCTCGGACCTTTAACCTTTCAGAGACAACTGCGGGGGTGATGAGCTTGTACTGTGGGACTTCCTTGTAAAGCTTCTCATATGTGGGCTTGTCAAATAACACCTGGTTGTTCAACTTGTCACGGACTTTTCCTTTGGACCACTTCTGCAATGTAATTAAATATATTTGAGAGGATATTCCATAAATATATTAAGACCACATGAAAATGTCACTGAAAAATAATGCGTAAAACAACACGCGTTACCGTGGTAAATAATAAATTGGATGCCGTAATAAATGTCATAAATCTCCATTAGTATAAGTTCAAAGTTTGGATACTCCATTTTACAATAAATAAAAGACTTTTATATCTTGTAATTCTACATGCCACATAACCTAACTTCGTAGTTTGTTTTTGTTCCATACCTTCTTCTTGGCCTTGCCACCTCCTGATCCTTCCTTCTTTTTCTGGGTTTTTTGCGGCTGTTTTGCCGAAGATTTCGTGTCCTTTTTGGGCGGCTGTAAAGTTCAACATTAAAATGAGACATGTTGTAGCCACGAGGTTAAGATACACGTCAATATTAAAATTTAAAGCGGATCACTTAATTAACTATTAAAACATTATATATTCGTTTCTGTGCAAATTTCACTAAGAAAAACAAAAAAAATAGCATTGCACAATACAGAAACTAATAAAAATTTGTACAACTTCGCGTTAACACTCACCATCTTGAAATCGGAAAGAGTCACAAACCAGTGTTGCCAAGCCTTCACTATTTTTACCCAAAAACTCACAAAAGGAATCTGACGTTTAATAGGTACATCGAATTTGTATTTATTGTTAGGGGACAAAAAGTGTTTTTTTTTTTTAAATATTAATCAATTAATTTAATGTACCATTTAATGAGAATGCTTGTAATTCTAAGCATACAAACAATAAAAATCACAAGAATGTATCAAAATGTTATAAGTCGAAAAAATGTTTAAAGTTTTACAACTAAAAGATCTTATTCAACATTTTTAATCATTATATAGCTAAATCTTTCCTGTATAATGCGTTTCTTGAATAGTTCCTATTTACAATAAATACCCTTCGTTTTGCGACTAGTTCCTACAACTAGCAATCCTTCTACAGATGTTGAATACTATCATAGCTAACTTTTAACGTAGTACTTTACATTATCCACAGATAACAATCCTGAAACTACAGACTATCGTAAGGGTAGCTCTAGTATTTAACTACAGCGCGGTTAATAAACAATTTCCTAAATTAAACATATTGTCTCTGATTTTGAATTATTGGTATTTATAATCTCTAATTATATTTAAATAAAATAATAAATTCAATAAATTTCTGAAATCAACAGAATACAGTATAAGACTAATACCATTTAATATTTGGAAATTGTTCCTTTGGTACACTAATACCTGTATATAATGATAAAAACAATTTCTACTTATTTGATGAACCTTACCAATAAATCAAATATATTACGAATAATAATTTAATATTTTACTATAAATAAAAAAAAATTAAAATTATTTATTGCACATAACCCAATTACATGACAGTTTGTAGAGACTCGTAATAATTAAGCTCCTCTTCAGTGACAGATGGTCGAAAGGATTCAACTCCTTTCCATAACTCTGAAACCCCTAATATTACAGAATCTTCACTTAATTCACTTTCTTTCACGACCCCTGAAATCATCAACAAATATGTATATAAAAAAATAAGAGTAAATATAACACCAGAAATAAAAAATAAAAGTTTAATGATATATCTATTTATTATTTATGCCATTTTCTAATTTGTAAATTGAATTCGACAATTTACCGACATGCTCTAGCTATTCAACGTGGATAAGTAAGTTGACTCACTAGTGCTAGCTTTTCATAAGATAGTTCTTTAAAGACACTAGTGAGTGGACTTTAAATGAAATTCCATTAGTATTATGTTGACTGTAGTGTAACTGTTTATAAGCTTAAAAAAAATAGATTACAGTAAATTGAAGTTTAAAAATTATTATGCGAGTATATCCCATCTAAGCAACAATCAATGGTCATACAAATTAGATTACACGGTTAATGTTTTAGTGGAGCTAATCAGGGTCATACCAGTATTAATTTTTTCGACTAGAGAGCGAACAGCAACTGTTCGTGCAGTGGAGACAACTTGCAGTAAGTCAGCCCCCGTACAGCGTTGGGGTAACGCCGCTGCTACCTTCTCAAGGTCCACTTCTGGACGGAGATTGTAACTACAATATATATTTACTTTAATTAATAAAGGTAATTATAAAGCTAAATTTATATAGATTTGACATTATATATCTATATTTAGTCTACCTTCGGCATAAAGCTTTTAAAACTGAAGTTTTCTCTTGAAGACCACAATATGGTCCCACATATATCAACTTGTCAAGTCGACCTGGACGAAGCAAGGATTGTTCCAACAAATCTGGCCGGTTGGTCGCACCCATAACAAATACAAAACTTGTATCACCATCTATAAACAAAAACTATATGAACCTTTTTTTAAATGTATAATAAAGTCGATTTTTTAGAGTAGAAGGTTTGAAGAAAATAAATTTTGTTTGAGTGTTTTTTATTGAATTTTTTTTTCAGAGAAATTTATTAATATAGATGTTATAAAACTAGTTTCGATTAGTTGACCCTATAGAGTCCATATGTACCAACAATTCCAACCTATTGCATTCTTACTATATCTTAAGAGTTGATTTGTGTTAAAAAGCTAATTGATTACCATCACTAGTAACTGGATCAAGTTCGGCTAACAGCTGGCTAACGACTCTATCACTTGCGCCACCCGAGTCGCCAGCTGAGCCGCGACCCGGCGCAAGCGCATCCAGCTCATCCAGGAAGACTATACAGGGAGAGGACGCACGAGCCGATTCAAATACTGAAATAATGTAGTTAATTATCTACACAGCTATTGTAAGACAGACATATTTTATTTCCTTATTCATAAAAATTCATAAGCGTTGTTGGATTTTAACACTTTGATTACTTTCAATAATATTCGTTCATGTCCTACGCAATTTAAACATCTAACGGAATCATTATTAAATGACGTATAAATTTCCCTTTTATCCGATAAGGATACGTCATAAGGATTTATACGTTATTTTTACTAACCAAACCTTAATTACCATCTTTAAAAAAAAGCATTGAGTCGTCTGTGTCAAATTCTGTTTATGCTGCTTTGAAAAGAGACACTGGTTAAAATGGTGCAATTACTGATTATGAATAACACGTCTCTAGAAGCGTCAAGTTATCTAGTGTTAAGTATACTGAAATGTAAATATATTTCTATTGTTAGACATTCTAACACACCCTTGTGTTAGAATGTCTTACACTCTAAAATGCCAGGTTTATTATTATTAATATATTTTAATATGACATTTTATGACCTGAGTTTGTTTATGTACCTTTCCTTACATTTTCTTCAGATTGTCCTATATACATATTTAAGAGCTCCGGCCCTTTCACACTCATAAAACTAACATTAAGTTCAGTACTAACTGCTTTTGCCACCAGGGTCTTTCCACAACCTGGAGGTCCATACAATAAGATTCCTAAAAAATAATTATTATGCATCAAAAACATATCATATCATAGTTCAATATATTAGTTAAGCGGCGATTAAAAAACAAGTTTTATTCTTTAGACAATTACAATCAAAATGTCTTTGAGACTATTATTATATTGTTTTAACTAGATTTATATATTTATGTTATAAAATTTCTTCAATAAACAAAAATTTACTAATTATTTACTCTGCATTTCGAGTGTTCTGGCAATCATGGTCTGTGACAGAAAATGTTGCCATATCAACACCAAGAATTGCAACAAAGTTGGTATTTGCAACATTTCAGTTTTGGTGAAATTATAAAGTTAACATCAAAAGTAATTAACTTTGGTTCTGTTATATTACATAGCACAACAAACAACGTATAGTATAATTTCAGAAATTGATATGTTAAGTACAAAATACCTGATCTTTTAAGACTTGAATTCTTGAACAAGTGTGGGAATTTAATAGGGAATTCTATAGTCTTCAACAATTCCTTCTTTAGTCTTTCCAACCCACCAATATCTTCCCAATACACTTTAGGTATTTTTGGTGCATCCAAATGCTGACTTTGCAAACTCCTTATTGACTCTGAAATATTTACTTTTATAAACTTTCATATGAAAATATTTTATACATTTATGTAGGTTATAAAATGTAATCCACATGGTAACATTATATATAATACACTAGGATAAAGCATTAAAGACACCATTATAATAAAAACAAATTCAAATTCATAATCTTCTTAAGAGATGTCATGCTTTAGACTTTGAATTTGCCACACAGATTCTATATACATTATATAAGCCATCATAGTATTTCTGACTTTATATTAACACCCAAAAAATATGGTTTTGTTATGAAAATATCAAATTAAAAGACAAAGTAGCTACATAGTTATAAAAAGTTTTAAATACCTAATCCCCGATTGAAATCTTCTTCATGAATTACATATAAATTAGGATCCTGTGGTAATTGAGGATAATTGTCAACTTGCTTTAAATAGGACTCCTTTAATGCAAAGTGCATTAATGTATCCAAATGACCATAGACAAATGTCTCTGTCTTTGATGCTAATCTTTGTAAAACCTCTTTTGAATGCAAACTTAGATTTTCCTTAAAGATTTCTTTTTTTTCATTTTCTTGATCAATTTGATTGTCTATATTAAGTTCCATGACTGATGAAAACCACTGGAGCATTTCAAATCTTTGCTGAACACTTAATTTGGATATATGAAATTTTTCTAAGAATAGTCTCATTATATTTGGTTTCAAGTCACGGTTTTCAGTCACAGCTATGAATATTATTGCATGTTTTGTATAGTTTTGGTAGAGATCTGTTAGGGTATTTATGAAGTATTCTTCAATTCTGTGATCTTCATTGTTTTGTGGGTCAACAGCTAGAATCTGAAATACAATATATTTTATCAATTTCAGCTTGGTGTTTCAACTGAATAACTGTTATTACGCATTCGAAGCATTGACTTAGATATGATAATAAATTCGCGTTTAAATACATTAAGGAGTTTTATTTATATCTGCAGTAATGCGTAAACGAAAGATCACCCAAAACTTTGACCCCAATTACCCATTGCAAGGTTGAGGGAGTCTTCTGCTGGTTAGATTTTACTTTACTTATGTTGTGACTCTATTACTACTAAACTGATTTTATTTAGTGTACTGTTGATATTAATTTGGAACTCTCCTTAGGGTGTAGTATATTTAAAATAAAATATTTGTACAATATATAGAGCTACAATTATTAAGGGAAATAAAATAGAATGCCTAAGCCTGAACAGAGTTATAGTCTTCAGTCCATATATACAACCCTTGTATGCTGTTTATTTATGTAAATAAATATAATACCTCAAAATTATCCAATAAAACAATAGCAGGTGCTGCTGCCTTAGCTTTTTGTATTGATGCATATATTTTACTCTCTGTTTGCTTTGCTGTTGAGCTTTGTAAAAGGTTACAGTCAATCTGCACATAACTAAGCCCTGTAATATTTTTAAAACTATGAAAAATGGTTGTATATAAATATATTTGCTTTAGGAAAAAAAAACTTACAATTTGCTAAATTTAGAACAGATAAAATTTTGTTGGTTGACAATTTTTCTTCATTATACTAATATTATTATTATTAAAATATAATATCAATGAGGTATAGTTTTATAGAATAACAATTAAACTTTATTTTCTACTTACCATTACATTTGGCTAATGTTTTAACTAATAAATGTCGTCCAGAGCCGGTTGGACCAGTGATAAGTAATATTGGTATAATCGGACTTGACATTGAATCTGATAATGTATCTGAAAAAAAAAATACTGGTTACAGTTTCCAGCAATGCAAGAGACTTGTGGCAAGGTGTGTTAACACACATTAGCTTTCATTAATAATTAGATGGAGCTAATCAATTTTAGTAGCAAAATATATTTAAAAAGGAAGATAAAGCATTTTTAAAACATACTTATGTCACCATTCAGGAATGGTTGAATTGATTCTTGAATTTCCTCAAATTTTTCTTTTAAGCCCACTGGGCAGGAATGAATTACATTTACAGCTGGTAACATACAGAATTCATTCTTTGGTCTAACTGAATGCATATGTTCACCTAATGTCAATTGAGTTACTCCTTTCACAACAAAAAGTGATGTTATCACATTTTCTACCTTGTGGGAATTGTTTGTGAGTTTTGTACATTTAAAAGAAACTCTTCCACTGGATTCCACAAGATCCAAATGATTGTAATGATATTTAGTTGTTATCTCTTTTGTAAGTTCAATACATATTAAATCCATTTCGGAAATCAGTTTAGGCCTTTCAAAGTAATTACTCAAAATCTCTTTAAGAAAATCATTGGACAAGTCATAGTCACTAACAATTAAACAGACTTCTGCAGTTGCTGCAATGTGTGGGTTATTTTCAAATGACTTTATAGGATGAAATGATACAGAGATATTATCATCTTTATTAAGACCAAAGGAATGTAATATGTTATGTTTCTCAGATTCACTTGTATAAGCATCCTTAATTAACTTTGATCCAATAACAGGTACTATTCTTAGATTATCTAGAGATACTGCTGAAATTGAGTATAACTTTTTATGTAATTCTGCAGGTAAATTAAAGTTAAATCGAGGAAAACTGCTTTGTTTCTCAAATTGATTTTCCTCCTCATGTTGCTTTTTGAATTCATTTGCCAATGAAAGAGTAGTCCATAAAACACCATTATCTACATAGAAAAAGTTTTCCACACACAAGTCTATAAAGCTGTCCTTAGGAATAATTACACATTTATGTCCAAGTATTTCTAAATAGTCCTCTGTTATGTGTTCCTTTAAAATATTTTTTATAACTTTTTCAGGGAGAGTTTTGAGTGAGAACATATTGATAACACTGGACTTTGAAAGCTTCAGTTGTAAATATCTGAACTTTATAGCGAGAAACACTAAAAACATGTAGAAATTGAACTTTGGATATAATATTTTTATACAAAATTTTAACACTCTCAACATGGAAGCCTGCTTTTTCTCCATATTAAAATTATTTAATATATAAAACAAAATCAATTTTAATTATTATGTAATTCCATTCCAACATTAGATAATAATCGTACATAAAAACTAAAAACAAAACATTGTTTTTATTTCTATTTTTATAAGCACAGACTACGAAGTCTCTTTACTATCTATAATTTAAATGTCATAAATATGTTGTATCGTGTTTTAATATTAAATCATGATCGCCAGTAACTACGTCTAATACCTATATTGTGTAGTTAATACTCTTTATAGTAATAAACAATAAACTCCTTATATGTCGAAAATATTTTGATGATTGATTTGAAGGAAAACTAAAACTTTATATATATATATATATATATATGTATATTAGTCTTATCTCATTAAATTAAAGATTTCAATTTACCTAAAATATGTATTTATCTTGGTATTCATTTAACAATATAAGGATGCTATTGATGGCGTGCATGCCAGTCATCATATTTTATTTAATTTGGTTAATAAACACTTCTGAAGGTATACGAAGTGAGGAAGGAACACTTTTGGACCTAGTTTGCTGGCCTGATGGCAATGCAATACCTGTTATTATTACTTGCGGCTCAATCATTGCAGTTGTTATAGAGGTCACTTATTTTAAACATGTTTTAACGAGCTTTCCATTACATCAGATGAAACTGTAGTTCTGTCCGTATATATATCAATGGCATAGTAGCTTTCAAATTACTTCATCAATTTAAATGTAGTTTGTTCGAAAAAATATAGTCCGGTTGAAATTATATAGAAAAACTACTTTTATTATATTAATTTAATATGCATTCGCATAAGTTGGCGAGAA
This sequence comes from Pieris brassicae, assembly GCF_905147105.1. Lineage (NCBI taxonomy): Eukaryota > Metazoa > Arthropoda > Insecta > Lepidoptera > Pieridae > Pieris > Pieris brassicae. Next base: position 3,170,576 of record NC_059666.1, read on the forward strand.
TTTTGGTGTTTTTTTATATATAACATGGTTATAATATACGTATATCGTCAATTATTTACAGTTATATGGCCTGTACCAGCTATTTAAAGCTGGACTACCCAAGAAACAGTACAATGTGATGAATGGTTTATTTTATTATGTATGGTCGTTAATAATAATAATTATTATTTTTCTCGCAATCATGTTTTATTCAGGTCTTCAATCGACTATAATAAGAGGTGGTTATTGCTTATTATCTATAATGTATTTTTTTGCAGTCACGCAATTCTACGTAATAAATAATTTATAAAGTAGCACTTTAATTAAATATTTCTTTAGTAGGTATTGTATAATTAATAATATTTTAGTATGAAACAATTTATTTATAGAATCGTTTTAGCGCTGGTTCTTTAGTAAACATATGGAGAGATTATTTTAAGGTTTATTTCTATATTTCAGCAAAAATAAAGGGAGGAATAACAAAAGCAATGCTTCGATATGCAAATCATCTTCCATCGAAAATAGCTATAGATAGGTTGCAAACCAGATTTCATTGTTGTGGAAGAGTTGGTTATCAGGAATGGTTCTTTATACCTTGGTATAGTGCTGGACAAACCACCGACGTATTGTTAGTGTTAAAATATTACTCTGTACTATTTCATAGTAATTTATAAGTTTTAATAAAGGTCATCCAAATTGTCCTAGAAATTTATTTAGTTGATCAATGCAATTTAATAAGCTATATACGCTTTGTTATAGGCATATATGTGATTAGTCACCATGCTTTCCAAGCCTTGATTTAGCAATATTTGAATATCGAACCTACATTATACGTATAAAACATCCAAATAAACCAAGCACTTGGCAATGCAGGCAGACAACATAATATTATATATCCTTTGTATACTCATCTGTAGTGTTCCCATAGATAGATCTTAAATATGTAGAACTTAAGGTGGTCAAAGCACTATCTAAAATTATGTTAACTTATTAATCCATAATAATGCAGATCCGTACGAAAGTTTGTTGCTGACAACGTTCCGTATAGTTGCTGTTCAATGGATATCATGCAGCCGTGTATCCATCATGGAGTTACAAAGAAAGGCACGATTTATAAGTACGATCCCTCAGTAAGTGTGGCATGTCTTTTTGAACAATAAATCTCAATTGTTCACGTATTATGGGCGAGTTTTGGTTTATATATTTTGTAAAACTAATAATAATAATTGAAGATTGTAGAATTGAAGACTACCATAAAAATAGCATTTAGAATTTGCGAAGATTGCTATGATAAATAAAGTCTACGTACATAATGTACATAAGCTAAGCTACATCTACAAACTTCATAAAAATCTGCCCAGTGGGTTTTACTCAGGATTTGTTTATGGTATTTTCTTATTATGCCTCTTTAAATTCAAAGATTATTAGGCAAGGGCAAGGCAAGAAGCTTACATCTATATTATATACGTACCTATGGCATGTTCCCGGGTTCATGGGGTTATGTCTATTTCAGTCACAATTAACAATATGGGAAGCCGGTTGCGAAGAAAAACTGATAAGCGAAATGATGTCGGTCTCGTGGCGTTTCAATGCTGTGATGTCACTCATCATAATAGCGATGGTAGATATTGTATGATCTTGTTACCCTAGTATAGAATTTTACACGTGTCAATCTTATCAAGATGGAACGGCGTATTTAAAAAAAACTAAGTATGTATAGTATTGGATACCTATAATACTTTCTTGATAACAGAGCAATAACATTGAAAATCTGAAAAAAAAACTTCCTTGTGGCAATAATTATTTTATTGTTGTGGCAAAAACGTTATCACTACAGTAATATAGTACTAATGGCCTATACTGATCCAAGGTTTCAGCATAATAATAGGTTGGGGAAAAACTTTCTTCGCATTTTAACTAAAGTAATCGTTACCATTTTGTTCGATAACTTTTTGAACATGATCCCCTTGCTATAGACATTTTGTGGCTTCTGATCAAAATACTGCGACAAATGGTGTTGGCAGTCCTCTCGTGATGTTAACCTGACACTACCTAACTAATTCTGAAGAGACCGAAACAGGTGGAAATCTGAAGGTGCAAGGTCACGATTATACGGCGGATGCATTTACACCTCCTAGCCAAGCTCTCTTATTTTTTGCTGAATGGCTAAAGATGTGTGAGGTCTAGCATTATCATGATGAAAAACCACACCCCTTCTGTTGATTAATTTCGCCATAGTCTGTCTGTCATAGACAAGAAGGTTACGTCCCTTTTCGGACGTTCTTGTCGTACGTGATCCACTTTTTACCATCATTTATTAACTTCTTCAAAAATGGTTCGGTTTCATTACGTCGTAATAAAGTATCACAAATGAGTTTCTGTGCCTACTGTTTTTCATAAAGTACCAAATGACTCACACTCACACTTGCAATGTTACAATGTTTGCCTTATTTCACCATGCCTTAAGCGATAACATATAATAAAAATAATTATCTTCTAGATTCTTCAAGTAATAGCCGTACGTTATTTGCACACGGCGTACCGAAATGGCCTAAGTGTGGACAATCAAGATTCATGTTACGCATATTTACTTCGATCTGATACCAAAGTGGCAGGGAGAAGAAAAGTATTCCGAAAACGGAAATTACGTCAAGCACGAACTCTCCATTGGGTGACTGCAACGTACAGAAGGCAGTATACAACATCGTCTCAATCTGATTTTAACAGCTCTGATGAATTATTGAAACCTATTTATGAATAAATGCGTATGTTTTTGTAAGGTGTGTTCTATCAAGTTTAATTTTAAAATGACGCTACAACTTGGTCTGGGCTGATTTCTGTATCTGTATCGTGATCATTTGTTTTTTCTAATTCAAGGAACTTTCACACACAGATAATATTTTATCAGGGTCTGGGTATCGTAAAAACTCTGTTGTTCTATGCTGTTTGTGAAATAATCTAATCAATTGATTGATTGCAAAATAAACGATGATAAATATGTATTTTATATTCAAAAACCTTAACAATTAAATGAGGATGTAATTTAACTCGCGTAATGGATTATAAAGAAAGAAATAAATGCATATTTATATTTATTTTATTTCAAAGCACCGTTTTACAATAATCATCGACAATGCCAAATTAATCTAACGTAAATAATCTATAAGGGATTGACTTACTTCAAACTAGGGATATGCCGTATTTTATTTATTATCGAAAGTTTATGACAAAATTTTGATGTGTTAGTCCTGCTCTGAAGTCATGACTTCCTCTTTTAGCAATGTTTAAAATATTGAATATACACAATATATTTAAACTCAAAAGAAAGTAGTGAATAGTAAGGCTAACAGACTGATCAATTTATTGTACACACTAAAATAAACATAGAATTCAAATATAAATATAGAAGCTCAACGAAAACAATAGGTAATAATAATTCAGAAAAATGTCAAAGTTTGTTTTGTTTGTTAGGCTCTAGTTTGTCAGAGACAATAGCATGCAAGCACAAAAATAAGTATAGGTAAAATTGAATTTATTTAAAAAAGAGATCAGGAAAATTTCATCAATAAATGGTCAGAAGTTTTAGGAGCCTGAAATAGTTTAAACAAAAAATTGACTTAATGGAAAAAACAATATAATCTTACATATTACCGATTATTATCACTTTTCTTGTATGAATTTTTGGATTTTTTCAGGTTCAGCAAGTTCCTTGATTCGATGAAGGTTATCCCACCACAGTTTAAGACGATGGCGTCGAATCATGTTAAACCAGGGTGTTAAGGGGCCTTCCAGGGTGGGGATGAAACTGTCAAAGATTTTTTTAAGTACATTTAGCAACTTTATGCAATAGTGGTGCATCAAGTTATACAGATAGGTGTGATTGGTTTAATTAGAATTATGCTTCATTACATAAATCAGATTAGCTAGTCTTTGTTTCATTTTAGATTTATGTGGGAGAAAACATAATGGGCAGGATTCTGAAAGAACTTAGTAAAAAAAAAAATATACTTACGCATTAAACTCATTCTTGGGGATGAAGCAATACTCAGAAATCTCATCGGAATTAGGTTTAACTTTGACATCACTTTGAAAGAATAGTATATGGTCAATCTCATGTTCTCCCCATACACCATCACCAGGGTCATGGTAATGGACACGCGTTAGGAAGGTAAACAATTCTGGGTCCATCTGTAAAATTTGTATTTACAGGTTTCTTATTAGAATGACATGAATTAGCATTTTGTAGTTTGACACATTATTACTCCTGTTTAAAACATATTACATTGAGGACCAGCCTTTTACTAATAAACAAGCACTTTCAAGCTCTCCAAATCAAGGACAACTAAGAAGTGCAAACCATATATGTATTTACCTTATCTAATGGTACTCCAAGTTCATGGTTCATTCTTCTTCTTGCAGCTGTTATAATATCTTCAGCTTTACCATCTATGTACAAGGGGTGACTGCAGCATGCATTTGTATAATAATCTGGATATGTTACCTGTGAAGGAAGTAATTACAAGATACTTTTATTATTATTAAGGACTACTGCAAGCCCAGTATAGACACTTACACTTTTAAAATACTTATGATCAGCCTTTTTAGTGGGGAAAAAAGAGGGCTCAGAATCAGTCTGCCATTAAAAAAATTATACACTTTAATATTATACACAACTGAATACTTTACCAGTCATTAAAATTCAACAACTGCATGCAGTAGTAAAATAATCTTACCTTCTGACTTGATCGCCTTTGTAACAGCATATCACCTCTTTGGTTAAAAAAGAATACACTAAAGGCTCTATGCAAAGGCACTTGACCTTCGGGTCCTACTTTATGGCACTCTCGTTTAGTTGCTGTCCCAACAAAATTATCCTTTTCATCCACTAGCAAGCAGATGTCTCGATCCAATGCATGTACCTAAAAATTTATATGATTTTGGACTTTTTATTAGAAATTTATTGTTGTTTTAAAATGTTCTCTCTCACTGGAATTCTTCTCATTGAGTTAGCAAATAAAACACATATTCACAATTCGGTGAATGATTTATCTACTGAATATGAATATAATAGTGAAGTACAAACCTGTGCTGTGTCAATTCCATCCGCTTCATCCGGTAATGGTTTACTTGGATCAGAGGCCAGATATCTCTTGCCAATTTGTAAATTGTTGTTCCATAATGTTCGAGTGAATCGCTTCATAAGCATCTTGAATTTAAACACAATATGATTATGAATTCAGTAAAATATTTAAATTCAACCAACAACAATTTGTATAACAATGTTATCAGTAAACAAAGATGACAGATCAGGCATTAAAATTTCAAATAGAGTAAAAATAATTCTCGGTGTTCAGACATAAATTATATTTAAAAATGAGTAGAATTTATATTTAACTTTCACGCTCTGAGCCTTGCAATAACAATATTTATTAGATGTATAAGATATTTTAAATATTACGTAAAATAAATCAACATAGCATATTTTTAGAACTAACCTTTTAGTTGGTCCGTTGTTTAAGCGTACGAAACAATTCCACTTTTTATTATGTACATTGATCACGATTTGTTTGCGTAGAAAGTAACTAGTTTGATGTCGTATTCAAACTTATTACTTTTTAATATGTATGTATGTATGAATAATGAGAAATCCTAACAATTCAGCCGTCTCTTATGAAGAGCATTTAGTGAAATAAAAACAATTCTACTTATTACTGGTAAATTAAATTAAATACAGTTAATCTAAATATGCAATTCTTTGATTGATGCGGCAATGCGATTAGTCGTTGAAATTTGACAGGCTACAGAGTATAGACATATAAATTGATATATATGTCAATCGTGAATGATAATTTACATTTACAAGCCCCAGGCTTGAGACAAAGTCTCTTTGCGACAGGTATGACCCACTACCGCCATAGGCATTGGGTTATGGCTCACGTGACCATTTCGATTCAAATTCATTTGTGGTTACGAATTATTTGTTACGTTTGTTACCCTTTAATGGAAAATTCAATCACAATATTATTATTGTTATTAATAAGGTGACTGCTGCTGTCGGTTTCCCGAGTAAATTATAATAAGAATAAGTTTTTAAATTACCTTTTGCCAAGTGAAGACAACACGTCAACTGCGACTAGACTGCGACAAACTTTCTCTAGGGCACTAGTGCTTCGACTAACTGTAGCCATACGTATTTTAAACTTGTAATAATGTTTATTAAATGTTATTTACTTAACTAAATATGAAATTAAGTAATGTGTATGAATCTCTGAATAATTAAAAATCTTTAAGCTAAATTAGCTAAAACGTGCTTAGTCTAATTAACTAAGTTAACGTTAGTATCTATATTGTTTGTTATGTGGTTGTGCAGCAATTTATTTATTATCGATGTATGTATATTAACATATTCATTTGTCACGTATTTGTGTTTGTACTAATATCGAAAACAAAGCACCAAACGTAATGATTGTTCTCTTGACTTGCTTTGGATTACTTATAAACACTAAAATAATAATAATAATTCAAAATAAATAAAATTTGCCTGTCGCCCGCCTCTAAACAACACTTGGGACTTTTAAAATGAAAAGAAATTCCATTATTTTTAAATTATAGCCATGAAAACAATAAACATAAAAGCATTCAGGTAATACTTTTTTTTATTTCCATTAATTAATATGAATTAAGTTACCCGGGTCTTAAAAATAATATCACTCGAGTAAATTAGTGTTAGTGTTAAATATTTTATCCGCTCAGTATATGATACATTTTTAAAATATTTCAAACAGCTCCAAATCTAATTGAAATACGACATTTCTATTTCTGTCGATCTAAATTTAACATATTTCCTTAGGCGTCTGTAAACATGGAGACGAATAGTCGCTTTGGGGAAAGGAGAATAAGTGCAAGCATTTTTAATTCTCGCTTCTTTATTTTAAAAGTGTTTTGTGAAAATGTCCAATGTGAAATTGGCTATAAGAGTGCGCCCATTTACAGAGAAGTATGTTATCGCAATATTAAGAGTATTGGTTCAAAATTCCTTGAGCGCAGACCAATAATAAAATAACACAAATTTAACATAGCTTTTATGACTACTGGAAATGCCTAATAAATAATTCAAAAACATTTTAAGCTGCGCAGGGTATTGTCACCTGGCGCTGTTGTATAATAATATAATTGACGAGATCTTTGTTATTAAATATTTTGTTTGAATTGTGTAATTTAATCACAAATTATATTCGGCTTCAAAGTGAAGGAAGCCTGCTGGTTTTCGATTTTAACTATGAAACAAAAATATTCCTTACATATTCCATTGGCATTTTGTTGTACTGGCTACTTTGACTGCATTTCAAATTTTTACATCTATTTACTCGTGAGTTTGTTTTTCGAAAACCATCATAAATTTTATTTTGGGCTATGGGGCATGGGGCAGTCGAGACGGCCTTCAAAGATATTATTACTAAACTTAACTATTATTACTATACTAAACTTGACTTACCTAAAACATTGCGAAAGATAGATACCAATGGTAAATAATTTGATTAATTAAATATAGGTATTCTTTTTTAAAAAAATCTACTTTTTGTTCCTCCTAAACAAAACGCCAATTTCATATGTAAGGACCTAATATTTGTCTGACTCGATTTTATTGTTTTAGAGAATTAAAGTCAGAGAAAAATCACACTACTGTAGTAAGCATACTAGATGAAAAAACTGTTACAATAACAAATATAAAGGTAAGTTTTATTTATCGCCTAGTTAGAATAATTATTACGCCTTCAAAAATGTTGACGCAAATATTTACCGCAAGCACATCGCGGTCACAATTTATTAGAAACTGAGTAATTACTGGCTGGCTCGTCTGTCTTTTGTTTTTTTAATATACGACTTCTTTTATTGAATAATAAAGTACTTACCATTAACAGTATCATAGAAACCACATCAACATCTTGTCACGGTTTAGTTTTGAGTGTGTTGTAAATAGAAAATGGTATTGTATGCATTTTTAAAATCATTTTTTATCATTACACTTCCTTAACATCGTATCATAGAGTCATATATTTTTCATTATTTTATTCTTTACAGGTTAGTTTGTCAGGTGCTGGTGATAGTAGAGAGCGCTTGCGCCGTTATCAAGCGGATTATGTTTTCGATAGTATTTCTTCTGCAAGTCCGAGTTATGCTTCACAGGAAAGAGTAAGAACAATAAATTTAAATTTAGTACACGGGACTGGGCCCTGGAATATTCATCGTTAATTTTTACGCAAAAAAACTAAACACGATTTTTTAATGTTATGTATTCATCGAATACTTTACAAAGTCGACAACAGTCGCTGAGGTAGATTTTTAAGTTTTGTCCTATAGAATTAAGAAGTGTATTTATAACATATCTTTATTTAGTTAGGTTTGGTGGAAAATTAAAAAACTTCTATTGAATTTTAAGATAATACGAATCTGAATCCTAGCTCCTTTGAAAATTGAGCATTTTCGTTTGTAATTATTACATGGTGCTGTTTTTTTATATACTCTAAGCTGTACACTGTAATTTACACTTATAATTTCCCATACAAAGCCAATACTTTTAAATTTTTTATATACATGTGTCTTTACTACGACATCATGGAACATTACGATCTAGCCTAACTTAAGACTAATAAGTAATTTAAGTCTAACCTAATTTACTAAAAAGGATTGTTATCATAAGTAAGTGTCCAATAACACCACTTATAGTCTCTATTAAAGGGAAGACACTCTGTTCTTATGTTCAATTTTTTTTTATATTATCGCTACTTCACTAGTTAAAATGATTTTGTCCTTTACAATCTTCTCACTAGGCCCGTGGTGTCAAGGAGTTGAATAGCCTCGACATTCACGTGATGGTGGAGCCTATGTTCGTGTGCTCCAGCAGTATTTTTTATATACTTCTAAATAGAAATATTTTCGTTTTTTATACCGATATACAATTTATATAAAAGATGCGTCTTGTGATACTGTCATAGATTGACTATTTTTAAATTATGTGACATATATTTGTAGATGTGATTTTTTAGGTATTTCAAACAATTGGTCAACCGGTTTTGGACAATATATCAAGGGGCATATCAGCATGTGTCTTGGCATATGGCCAGAGTGCCACCGGAAAAACCTATACCATGATGGGAACTGAGGCTAATCCAGGATTGATACCGAGACTTTGTTTGGCGTTCGCTGATACGGGACCATTGGAGTTAACTGTCAGGTATGTTGAAATTTTTGAATAATTATTACTTCTCTATGTAAGTAAAAAAATTACTAAAGAGAAAAAAAAGGACCGATTACAAATAATTTAAATCAAATTGTATATTATTATTATTTTATAACATATATTATAATATTATTTCGAAAATATTAAAAAATATGACAGAACACATTACCAATAATGATTAAAATAATAATGCTAATTTAATAAAAAGAGTGAGAGAGAAATAGAAACATTTTGAGTTTTATATTTTCTAAGCGGATAATTTTAAAATTAGAACAACATTGTTCATATTTATAGGAACATTAAATGCATTAACTTCATGAATTATTCGCTGTGAAAAAAAAACAAAGGATTTTGAACCTAACTTCATGTAGCCTTATCAGTCTAATTGCGTTCTCTTTGGTTTATTTGGTCAAATTGTATTAATGCTGATGAAAAGAGACAAATTAATACTTGTGTGTATGTACAGTGCAATACAGAACAGTGCAGTTAAACTGATTTATCTATAACAGATACAGGACTACACACACGGCTCTTTAAAAATAACGCCTAACGTTCCAATGAAATAGCACGCAATTGTTATCAGTACATAAATCATGTAAACACATGGGTGCATAGGATTTACAGACGATAGATATAGCTGATAACATTCGATAACATTATTTTAGTAGAAAACTTCGCGTGTCTATAACGTCCTTGGAAATGTGTTTCTTTATAAAGCAATTCCAGACATATTGAATACGGCGATAAAATGTGATGGAGGTTTATTATGAAAGTTTTTTATAATGTGTTATCGCTATGTAAATAATTTTCAGTTTGTTAAGATACGAATATTGAAATATACGGGTTTAACGCCTTTAAAATGTAACATTTGAGTCAGTTTAATTGGGTGGAATTGTTGAAAGAAAACACTTTTTAACCGGATTGAAGCTAGAAGACGATATTTTTTTTTTAAATTTGCATTCAATACCATGCTCTGCGAAGGAAGAGACGTCGGAAACTATTATCATACTAAACGTTAATAGAATAATTATTTAAAAAAAAACTCATATAACTGTAACAGACAAAGTCGTGATTCGCGGCTGACATTGAGAATAAACAAAGCGTAAAGGTGTCGCTAGAGCAATCTAGGACAATCTACACATCGCGTGCAACGCCATCGTTTTTGGTCTTTATCTACACATCACATCTTTACATAGACAATTTGGTTCCAGTCAAAATTGCTAGATTCATGAAAATTTATCGGCATTCAATTCCAACGTAAACTCTGTGTAGACAGTGGTAATAAAGTAAATTACTAAGTTTATAATCGTGGAACAGGGTATACTCTTATGTCAATAAGCTATATAAATAGATATTAAATATATGTATATAAAAGAACTGTTAAAAATATGTTCAAATAAAATAAATAGTGTAAATTTATATTTTTCTTATTCAATCGTAAATAGACAACAACAACGTTCCAAGCAAGCTAGAAATGTTGCAATTTTGGCTGTTATATTATAGTCAGGAGCCCACGATGTTAAATGGGGATTTTCTCGAGCGTCATAGAGACCTATTTAGTTGCGAAGTTTAGATAAGAAAAAAAATGTTATATAATTTATAACTTTTCACAGGTTATAGCGGCTATAGATTTTCAAAAATGTAACAATAAAACTGTACCATGGACATACTCGAGCGCGTCAGATATTGATAGCATTTATCTCCTACGTAGTTTTAATAATGTACATTAATCTGATTGGATAATGAGGGTGGTCGTACTTACGGGTTGAATAAAAAAATAAGAAAAAAAAAAAACAATTTAATCGAGCGCGTCAGATTTTCTAATATGTTAAGTGAACCTAAAAAACGATTTCCTCTAATATTCTGACGATTTGGATGTTACTCCAACTCGCGGCCGTTTTTAGAATGTTAAAAAAATACCATTTTGAAATACTCAAGCGCGTCAGACGTCATATATATCGTTCATCTTCACTTCACTTCACATTTAGATGTGATATCTCATAAACTGACAATTATTTGCAGGTATTTGCCTAATCTGAAAAAAAAATTTTTTTAAATCATTTAATTTAATTGATTGATAAGCTCAGGAAATAGCAAAAAGTGTATGTTGTTCAAGTAGAACTTGTATTTATTATATAATATAAATAATTTAAAGAAGTGCTTTAAAAAAATCATTAACCGGAAGAACTGGCTTACCTTGATGATATTCTAAATTTCCTATAAAATCTATTTATAAATTTTTCTAATGTAAATTTTATTAATTTTTGCAAAGTAGTTTCATCACAAAATACATACTTTATGTTAATATTTTTAAACGAGTATAGGCATCATGCCGCCGCACGTATTAAATTTTTCTTACTTGGGCTTGTGAAAATCGACAGATTATATACTTTTAGGCATCCTTGCATTAATCCCTTCGAAAAAAAAAAAAAAAAAAACAGTCATGCTCAAGAATGTCGAAATATCGTTTTTTTACAACTTTGCAGCCCTGCCCTATCATTACGTCACTTGCTAATTGTCAGATTCGTGAAATATACACTTTTTAGCCTGTAATTAACTCACCCTACATTAATCTTCCTTTTTTGATGTTTAAAGAACTTTAATTCTCATTACAAAAATGTAATTTATTTACATGAGAAACTTAATATTAGCCGTTCCAATTTTAGTCTACTAGGTTCACACTGTCATGTATCTTTAACGCAATTTTGAATTTATTACACGCGCTAATATTGCACACCCTCATAGTTAATAGACATCTTCATATAATTTGTACGCGGCTTCGGCAAGATAAGCAAACTCGCTCACGAGTATTGCGTGTAGTTTTATGTTTGATTTTTTTAAATGATAAGCTCCTATGGAGGGAGATTTTTTTTTTAAATTAGGATACATGTGCTATAAGTATATAGCTGATTAATCGTCATAATTTTGGTTCTTGGTAGATTTTATTAGTCTGTTTGTTTACTAATCTGATCCTTTATCCTTGACGGGCGACCATATATATAGGACTCATATTTGGTACAGGTACTTAACCAGGTACAAGGAATGCCCTTTATATTAATCTGCCACGCTATCATAATTCCCGAAATCCCCGCTTGGGCTCTCCTACTATTGTCTTATATTATATAAGAGATCCAAAGTCCAAGAGCAAAACAAAAAAAGTCGATATTCATTTACACAAAATAACTGAACTTATTTATATAATATAGACACTAGCGAGTCATTTGTCCGAAAATGTCTTATAATATATACGATGTTTGTCCGCGATGGACTCCTAAACTACTTAACCGATTTTAAATTAAATTGGCACACCGTGTGCAGTCTGGTCCAACTTAAGAGATAGGATAGTTTAGATCTTTAATTATAGTCGCAATTTTATTTTATTGCAAATCATTTGCCTATAATAAATTGACAGTCACAATTATCTGTTAACTCCAAAAGATTCTAACAGATGTCGATACTTTTCGACTGGATTGAGTAAGTAATCAAAATATGGCACTGCTATGGTAAACCGACAAACGTGTCATATAAGCTACAATTCAATATCATGATTACCACGTGTTTTGATGATAATTGAGTCTAAAGTACAAATTAAATTTATTTTCTAGTAAACGAAATACCGTGAAATTCAATTATTTCTACTTTTTTAATTTTTGATTTTAGCATAGCCAACCACGTGTTCCTTAGACCGAAGTGTAAATGGAATTCAAATTATAGTGACGATAATACAGTGAAAATATAATTTCGTGTCACGGTATTAAGGCTAACTAAAACCACATTAAGGAGAAACGAATTTCGCGGGGACAGCTAGTTGCTATATAATAATTTAACTACCAGAATCTGCTCTTAGGAGACAAAAACTTATTTCTAGAAATAACTCCTTATACTTAAAAACAAATATTTGAAACTAAAAGAAGGTTACTAAGCACACTATATATTAAGCTTGGCAGTTAGGGTCTTATTTACACCGCTCGCCCATGCGTTTCACTTCGTCAAAGCTATCCGCCCGCCCAACGGTCTAGACGTCTCCAGGAGAATCCTTTTTCGAGTTGTACGTTAACAAAATAAAAGTATATGTATAGTTAAAAATATTTGCAAATTGCATAAAGTTTTATTTTCAAAAATTGGAAATTCATTGTAAGTTTAAAGTCAAATTTTTTGCTCCATACGATAACAGTTTTTGGATACTTTTGCATCCGAGCTCTTATATAGGTAAAAACATAGTTATTATATTAAAATTATTATTGGGTTCAGATTAAAGGGTTTCTATACCAAAAAAGTTATGTGATGTATCTTTATGCATAAAATATTTTCTGCATTGTTCAGTTTTTTTGAAATATATAACGAACGCGTTCATGATCTGTTGGCCTCTGACGTTCTACCTTGTAATTCACTCCCGAGGCGAACTGGAAATACGCGGAAAGACCTACGCGTACGGGAACATCCCACGAAAGGACCATATGTACAGAGTAAGTAACTTGCTTCATACTTGGTGTCACTGAATTTACCCTTTATCACACACATACAATTTGATATCATTTTTTTGCTATAGTATTGACTGACGTCATAAGATTATACCTCGTGTACGAGCCAAGGCTGTACATTTTGCTCACTCAGGCTTTCTTAGTTTATAAGCGTGATGATCCCTATGTACGTGCCAAGGTTCGTACATTCTTGCTCAGTTACAAGCATGACGATTTCCTATGTTTCTTCGTGCCATGGCTGTACATTTCGATCACTTATAAGCGTGACGATTTCCCAAATCGTCGGAGTTACACCCCGAGAGCATAGCCAGACGTAGGCACTCTCTTTGACTGTTAAATTGTATTCATTCGGTACATAGCAATTAGCACGTCATTATTTCACTCATATTCTATTGTAACACGCGAGTGGTATATATAGAGTAAATCAATAAATCTCTATTATTTAAAGCATCCCGTTGACCCAGGAACCGTACATCTCGTGTACAATACCTCATTAGGTTCTTCCTAATTAATTCGATTATTTCCACATGGGGCATGGCCCCACGACTGACATATTATATACGTCTTCTTTATAGATGTGATGATCCTTTATATTCAAGTAAAAGTGGTGGTCAGCTTAGAACTTTCCATTCATTGAATTGCTATCCATTCCGGTTTTCTTTCGTCATATATTGTGTGAATATATAAAAAAAATAACGTTAGAAACAGTTCGATCTACACTTATTCTCTCTAGTGGGTTACCTAAATACTATCGTATTTTATGTTATATGATTCAGACCTACGACGAGTATCAGTGCATGACGTGGAGTCCTTGTTAAGCATAGTGAGTGAAGGGAAGCGACAAAGACGATCTGCCGCTACTAAAAGAAACTGCAATTCATCGAGGTCTCATGCACTACTGGAAATAAGTACACCTCATGCTACGCTACGATTGGTGGATCTTGCTGGAAGGTAATTTCGTGTCATCAGACTCAAACATCCAATTGTGTTTTGTTTGTACAACAAACTTCTAAATAAGGCGCAATAATTACCTGTAAACTGTAAAGTTTAAATAAACTCTGATATATCTCAAGCACTAAATCTTTAGTTTAAAATAATATTATTCATTATTTTGTAAATGTGGTCTAGGTTGTAAGCGAAACTGTTCTTTATTTTATATCTGGAACAGTCTGAAAACTCAACCTCAAAAAGATCACCATTTTAACGATTAATACGAAAACTTTTTACATTATCTACAAAGATAGAAATAAATCAATACAACTTTATCCCATTTAAATCTGAATAGTGTTCCATTCAAGCAGAAAAACAACTAAAAGTACCAAATGTTCATAGTTATCTGTCGTGGAGTATAGATAAGACGTAACTTGGCGTGGCATAACAAAAGGTTATGGTGACTCTAGCTTCTCTGGGACTTGAACAAAGGACCCAACATGGTTGAATTAAAGAGAGTAGTGAAGCGATGAAATATTTGACTTAAAGGTCCGTGGAATTATGTTATTAGTCTTGTTAAATTTTATTTGTAAGTTATTGTCACTTTTTCAGTGAAAAAGCTGGCCAAGAAGGCAACGGTGGATGTCGACAAAAGGAAGGATCAAATATAAACAAATCTTTGGTTGCATTGAGCAATGTTATTTCAGCCTTAGGTTAGTAAAATATGCTATTTATTTATTTAAAACTTCTTATGTAAATCGATCTTTTCCAGGCAACCCTTTAACGATAAATAATAAGCAATAAGATCAGCATAAATATAAAACTAAATAACATTTACAATAACTTAGACATAAAGAAAATAATAAAACAATAAAAACAAATATATACCTAAATCTGTAGAAATATAAATTGATGAGGGATCTTGAACACGCACACACTCACACTAGATATCCTTCTCTGTAGCTCCCAATAGCCCATCCGGACTTCTGTTGAGATAATGTTCTACGCGATCCTGATGTTGCAACAGCTACGGACATTGAGAAACCGCTTTCGAAATTGCATACGTAAAATTGCTATCGCCATTGAGAGTTTACCCTGTAGATATATCCAATATGCATCTTTGCATTGACAATTTTTTCTTTATTGGGAGGTAGATCTGGCATATATAGACTATATATATAAATATTATTCTATATATATATAGATGTAGCTTAATATTATTGTCCCTTTCATCTTATTGTTATGAAAATACGTAGTCATTTACAAAAGGTTGATTTCTTTTTTATTAGAAATTCTGCCCGTAATTTACATTTTTAACTTTTCACGCGCAGATCTAAGGGAAACTAATAATAATTTTACATAAAAATTAATATTTAAATTATATTATTACGCATTTATTGTGGCAATATGGTACAAGACTCATCCTACAAGTGTAAAAGCTAAGAATAAATTCGAGTAATATTATATAGCTGTATGAAAATCTAGGTCATCGTTTCAGCTAATTTAATAACTTAATTCCATTTTCCAAGGTCTAAAAATGATACTGGTCAAATGAATTAACGTACGTATTTTTTTATATTAATATTAATTAAGTTAAGCAACTTATTTTGGGAAGGTCAAGTTTAAGGTTGCTAATCACGTTTGGATTTCTATGGATTAATGTCAATGACTTACCAACACACTACACAACCTTTGGTAAACGTGAAACCAGTTGACATCGACTCGTCTATCTAAACAAGTTAGACAATTCGGTCGTAAATTCCAATAATTATTGGTAAGTGACTATTGGTGATTTGTCAACGTTAACGAGTAAGTGAAATTAAGAAAAAAACTTGCCTGATTTAATTCTCTCTCTGTTATGTATAGTATAGTATAGTAGTACGTTTACAGTGCCTCTGTCAATTAATTTATTGTACACCTAAAGTACGATTCTCAATCCTAAAGTGCACGACACTAGGCTTGAGAGTCGCCCATGAACCAAATTTAGAGTTGCAGGTACGGTGAATGAAACATTGTGAAGAAACCGGCATGTCTTACAAATTATAGTTAGGTACTGAAGACTGCCCTATAGATTAATTATCTGAAATCCACACGGGAATGTGTCTGCTGCAATTAGTTCAAGGGTTGATTTTTTATTTTTCTTTTATTAGTACGTGACGGGGGCCGAGGTAGATTCGTTCCGTACAGAAATTCTGCATTGACGCTGTTGCTAAGAGACTGTTTAAGTGGTGACTCTAGCACTTTTATTATTGCAAGTATGTATCTGTTTCGAACTATTGTTAATGGAAGTAACATTACATATATATAATAAATAACACATAGAGGAGGAACAAGTTTTATTTTATATACTTATTCGTTTGAAATGTAAACAATTGATGATATATTTTAGATTTAATATAGGTGTTTGTTTTATTAAATTATATTTAGAGAATATGGGAATTGTTGTATGATTTTTGATTGTATTGTTAAACTGTATTATTTTTTCAGCAATATCTCCAAGTATCAGCTGTTTAAGTGAGACTGCCTCAACTCTACGTTGGGTAGCGAGAGCCCGATATTTGCCAGTTAAAAATCCTAATAACAAAGATAATTTAACAACAAAATCAGCGCTGCAAGCGCAATATAATCAATTATTACTTGAACTCACCAAACACTATATTCGTTACGTAAGTCATAATTTCAAATAATTAATTTGTTCCTACGATACTTTAAAAAAAAATTATATTTTTGTAGGTACCTGCAACAGGTAAAATAGTATTTGAAGAAAAGCACTGGGATTTAAACGTTGAAAAGATCCGCAAAAAAGAAAATATAGGGAATATTATGAATTATTCGCTAGCAAAAGTAACAAATAACCTTGACTCTGTAAAACAAACTATGGCCGACGAATGTTCTAATTTAGTCTCAAAAGTTGACAAACAAGTTATTGCCAAAGAAATAAATAATGAAATCGATAATATACTGGGAGTGCCTATAGCACGCAGTGGCACTGATATTGAAATAGTTATGCCTACAAAAAACGAAAGACAATATAGATCTCAAGAAGTTCTTGCTCTAGAAAAAGTTGAACAGTTACAGCTTAATAAAGATAATCTTTCCGACCCAAGACTCTATGAAGATAGATTAGATAAAACAAAATCTGTCAATATAAATATCAAATCACCAGTTTCCATTTTGTATGACAAAAACCAAAGAGCTGAAATAGTTGCATCGGTTACAGAAAGGCTTTATTCAAAATTGAAAAATAACGAAATAAGCGAACAAAAACAGGAAGTCACTACAGATAAAAAAAATTCACACCCCATGAATGAATTAAAAATTTGCACCAATGCCCGCCAACGGTTAATGGAAATAAGCCAAAAAGCAATACGAAATAAGAGGAGAATCGGTATACCAGCTTATACACAGACAAGAAAAAATATTATACGTATGAGAGACCAGTGTATAGACGCACAAAGAGATTTGATATCCTATAGACACTTAGAATTAAATAATATCGAACACTTATGTTACCGAGACGTTAGCACAGAAACTAAACCTCTAACTCCTCGTTATAAAGAAGTCGCCACCGGCTCCGATTACGGAAACTTATCCACGAAGGACAACTTTACTACGACGGAATTGAACAGGAAAGTTTATACGCAGACCGGTACTATGACTGCTATAAGTAGCAAAGAAAGGTGTACTCAAACGTTAACCGTTGTAAAAGCCCCGAAAAAGAAAAAGCGATCAATTATATCAAAATATTTAAAACATTTTGAAAGGAAACCTATAAATAATACACCGTCAATTATCAATATTAATATTTCACCGCTGTATAATCAGGAAATCGAGCCTGAACATTCTGAAGACGGTAGTAATCAAAATATTCAATGTAATATTATTGCTCCTGATCTTCTTAAGAACCATGGAATTGAATCATTACAAACGAAAACGAACCCAATAAATCAAGACCAAAGTAGTGATGAAGACAGTTCCTCGTGTGATGTCCAGGTTGAAGCTCTAGAAGCTGTTGTAACTGACGATGGTACTGATAGTTCAGAAATGTTTATGTTACCAAAACCTTTACTCTATAATACAAACACACATGAGAAACAATCGACGAAAACAAGAAATTTGTGTTCGTCAAATGAAGGGGAGCATGATAATCATTCGATGAAGTATTCCGATATCGAAGATGACTTAAGATCTAAATTATACTTAAATAAATCGTTCAGAAGTTTAGATACAGACGAGTCAATTACTTCTACGAAAATTGAGGATTGGTGTTGTAAACGAAGCAATTCGTTAAGACGAAGTAATACAAATCAGAGAACCAAATTTAAAACCGCTAAAACTAAGTTATATAAAGAGTTTTTAGGCTTGAAAAAGGAAAACGATAGCGCTGAAGAGTCCTCTTCCAATAGCTCGTTTTATTGTTCTTCGTCAAATAATATTAACAATAGCATGATACCAAGAAAGTCCTTTATTGAAAAAACAAACGACGGGTCTTTTAAAAATGTTGAAAGCAAAATTGAAAATTCTTGTAAAAACCTCGAATCAGCAACAAATAATTATGAAAACTACCTACACAACTATAAGAGGAATGTTAAACCTGTTTTAAGACCACCTACAGAATATCTGCAACATTTGATAGAGATAAGAAAAGAGTTGGTAAAAGATGATTGAATAGGATTGTGTTAGTTTAGTCTTTACATACATACAGTATACAGTCCTTTGCATAAAATATAAGCTAGCGATAATACGTTAATGGATTATTTATACTATGTTAGTTTCTTAATCATAACAATGGTATATATTAGATTGTATAATGTATTCTTGACATTTGTATTTTGATGTGTATGAACTTTTCCGGTTTGTAAAAGTTATTAGTCATTCAAACTTAAAAGAACACGATAAAACAAGTAACTTAAATTAGTGTGATCGGTGTTTTTTTTTAATTTTCGGATACATAAAAGATTGGGCATAGTCTCGGTCATTGTATTATTTTTATAGATTATATTTCAATAGTTATACAGTTATATTATATAGTTATATAGTTATATTTTAATAGTTCGGAAGTACATATATGTCTTACGAGTTGACTGTTATATACTCGGAACCGATTTGACTTGACCGAACTGATGTGTTTAATATATTTATTTCCTTTAAAAAATACCAACCAGTAGAAATAAGAAGTAATATTATTTTATAATTTTGAATGCGGTTAATGGTTGTGTAATTAATTTTATACGTTATACGAAAATTTCTTAATGCAATTTTTTATATAAATATCCAGTCATCTTTGAGAGAAGTTTGATTTTACTTATACTTATAAAAATATTTGAGTAATATTATATTAATATATTTAAATAAGATGCACGATTCTTAAGATTAATTTTATTTAAGATGCTAGTTTTGTAATTGTATAAGTCTACATTTTTACATGTAATTTTATATTTGTTAATTTTGTATTGCATTGTACTCTTAGTATTTTTTTAGTACTAGAGTTGTCTGAAAGAAATTGATTGTTAGCGATAAGGTTGCCCGTTGCCTGCTTAATAGTTTATGTTATATTATTGTATATTCTTGAAACTGGTGTAATTAAATAAATAAAAATTTAAAAATATTTTCGTAACAATGTTACTCTTAACTGTGGAAATATAATTGTTTGTCATCATCAAGTCAACGCCCAAGTGTTGCTTTCGCTATGTGTGTAATCCTACTAATATTATAAACGCGAAAGTTTGTAAGTATGGAAGGATGTTTGTTACTCTTTCACGTAAAAACTACTGAATAGATTAGGATGAAACTTTACAATAATCAGTGCATCAGATTAACGCAATTTTCTAAAGATATTGTGTGAATTGTCCAAAATACCAGCAAAAAATCTTACACCTGCGAGCTATTCTGGCGTTCACTGCCAATACCGCTAGAGTTTTACATATGTAATGTATGATGGAAATGTTTATCTTAAATAGCCCTACAAAAGGCTTAGGGATCTATAAAGTTGTTAGGCTCTTAGTACTCACCCTCCAATATTTAGTTATTTAGAGCACTTTGATAATGCACACACTAAATTTAGAACATATATACTCCGGACACTGATCTATATAAATGAAAATGAATCGCAAGTATGCTGCTAAGCGCAAAACTCAAAGCAAATTTTTTTTTTTTTTAGGAGAGAAAGCCTTTTAGAGCGAGTCATGTTAGTTACCCTTTAATTATGGAAGTCTATTTATAATCATAAAGATTGTTCTGCCTTATCAACGTCAAGGATTAAATATATTTATTATATAAAACAAGTAAAATAATGTATATTTAACAAGTAAAATATACATTATTTTACTTGTTTTTTGGCATAGAATTACTCTGAAATAAAATACTTATTATTGACAAAATTATAATTTTTTTGACTATACCCTGTATAGATAATATTTATTCGAAGACGGAATAAGTAACAATTAAAAATCATAAAACAAAAAGAGCTTTTACGACAATCAATTCGTAACAATTATATATTTATTAGCCAGAACAGAATCATCACCGTAGCATAATATAAACTATATATAAATGTTGCAAATTATGCGAATGTGTAATAACTTTTGGCTTGCTGTGGGCACAGTAGATGCGAAACCTTGGCGTTTGGATTTAAAACAACATTTCTGTTGTAATTCCATTATAAAACGCGAGTGCTCATACCAAAATGGCTGTTTTACATATCGTGTTCTCATTTATTCACGAATTATTTGTAGTGGGATTCGTTGGTTTTCTTCTAATTTATGTGTGGTTCAAATATAAGTATACGTACTGGACGAGAAAAGGGGTGACCGGACCAAAGCCCTCTTTTCCTTTCGGAAATTTCAATGGTGTTATGAGAAGAAAAAAACAGTTCTTTCAACCGTTTTGTGACGCCTATTTTGAATATAAAAAGTTACCGTATGTGGGCCTTTATTCGTTTAATGTGCCAGTTCTCAGTATCAACGATCCTGATTTAGCGAAGCAAATTCTTGTGAAAGACTTTGATAGTTTTCTTTCACATGGTATGTCGCCTAAACCAAATGATGGAGATCCCCTAGGAGGACATTTGTTTAATCTATATGGATCACAGTGGAAAGCGCTTCGAGCGAAGCTTTCACCGATGTTCACGACAGGCAAATTGAAGACGTTTTTCCCATTAATCAACAAAGTTGCAGCAGAGGCGTTGGAGTACAGTGATGTGATATATGAAAAAGGATTATCATTAAATTTCTCAGAATTTTATGCAAAATATGCTATGGAAATCATTGGCAGTATCGGTTTTGGAATTGAAAACGATGGATTCAAAAAAGAAACTGAGTTTTTTAAATTTGGACATGAATATTTTCAGCCGAGCTCAGTTTATTGGTAAGTAAAAAAGTATTATCAATTTAACTTACATCACTGAATACTGTGGATATTTATAATTATTTAGTCTGTTTTTCTTGTTCAATAATTTACACCGTTAATATTATATATAATTTTACGTATATATTTTAGGACACTAACACGAGCTATTTCCTATTTTACACCGGGCATTTTGGAAAAACTACAGCTTAACAGAACCAATCCAGAAATCAATCAGTTCTTTTACGATCTTGTAAGAGATACAGTCAATTTTCGGGAGAATAATAAGTACATTCGCAATGATTTCATACAGGCCCTTATTGATTTACAAAAGAGCGAAAAAGGTTTGTAGTCTATATTGTTTTTTACTTCAAGTATATGAACAATTTATAAAAAATCAATTGTAAAAATTATTAATACCCAATAGTTTTGAATTCCGAATACAACCGATATTTTGAGGCTTAATAAAAAGTACGCAACGGGTTTTATCATTAGACAGTGATTCAAGATTAATATGTATTATTTAATTGTAGTGTAATACAAACCTAATCACGCCTAACTTTTTTACTAGACAATCTTTGAGACTAAATCCCGGTTGACTTGGAGCGAGATAATAATAAATACATGCATATTACAGGAAGTGAAAATAAGGGATTTAAATTTACGATTACTGACGTCGCGGCAAACGCGATGTTGTATATGTTCGCTGGCTACGATACATCAGCGACAACGGGAATGTTTATGGCCTACGAATTGGCGCGTAATCCAGAAATTCAGACCAAAGTTAGGGAAGAAATAAAGTCTGTCCTCGCGAAATACAACGGAGAAATCACATTTGAAGCGCAAAATGACCTTATTTATATGAATATGGTTATTGATGGTAAGTAAATTGTAATATTTGTTTTAATTTTAGGCAATTATCTATTTACAATTTATAATATAACAATACAACAACTTTTGCGACGTATAAAATTGGGCAAAATCGTAATTAAATATAGTATTACCTACATAAGTTTTATTTGGATTTGTCTTGCATCACTACCAATAACGACCTCGCTCGGTGTACATCTAATATTTAAATAGCTGATGCATAGAGAGAAAGTTACAAATAAATAAATAATAAATGATAAAACAAGGATTATGTTTTGAATCTCATTAGAAATGATACCACTGAAAGTTTGTAGCGACATCTGTCATACCAGGAGTAGAGAAATCAGAAGAACGTATTCTCGTTACAATTAACATAAACCTATTCTTAATATTTTCAGAAACATTGCGAAAGTATCCGCCATTACGTGCATTGTTCCGAAGATGCAACAAAGATTTTAAGATGCCCGACAGTGATTTAGTTATAGAAAACGGGACTCTAGTGTTCATACCAATACAGGCGATACATATGGACCCAGATATTTTTGAGGACCCGGAGAGATTTAACCCAGAGCGATTTACCCCTGAAAGGAAAGCTAAAATGCATCCATGTCATTGGATGCCGTTTGGAGAAGGCCCTCGCAAATGCTTGGGTAACTAGACTTTAATATATAACATTTCATTTATATAGGGTTAGTACTTATGTATAGTAATATAGGTCAGGTAACCTACCTGGTCTTTTTATCTACTACATTTTTATTGCAAGTAGGTGTTACCTCTATCATTATTGGCCTTCACTGCTGTCGTCACGTAGTCCACTTAAAGATCTAAGATTTGCGACTTCTTACGATGTTTACCTTCGTACACAGCGTTCACAGTCCGAGCTTGAATACTTTAGGATTAATAGTCATACGGTTAACCATGAGGCACTGCTCAGTAGATCGCTATTCTAAATATGATATATTCAGCTTACTGGACTGCCATCCAATGACTTATCGGGAATACGGGAGTCTTAATGACTTCTGTACGGTCAAAACGTTTTGACAAACGGGAGTCGCACTTAGCGCAGTTTCGTTTCTCAATATCACCTATAGAGATTATGACTTTAGTAATGTGTTAAAGTTGACTCATATGCGTAATCTCAATCCAATACATAAGAACGTATAGATAGGCACATAAAGATTGCCTTGCATAAAAAAATTATAATCTAAGTAACTAATAGATGCTGTATTAAAGACAGACATTTGATAGTGCAGGGCAATATAAATTATTAAAAAATACCGATCACAAATCGTGACCTTGTGACCTTTCACATAGCATAGCATTTATTATATCGCTGGCTTTACGTAAATACCTCGAAGTGACTCGTGACCTAGAAAGATGTCATGTAATTATAATAAAAATTAAAGCCTCTATTCTAACGTTCGCATAGTATAAGAATATTCGTATGTAAACATAATGTGTGTTGCGCAAAAGCGGTCATCATGTTTTTCATACTAAGTAACGTCTAGTTTCACCCAACCACATCTCTTCAGTTGGGTTTAAATGTATGAAGCGGACGTGGTCACAGGTTAGATAACTTCAATATGCCATAGAATATTGACAATAAAAATTCGTTGTAGGAATCTACTGAAAAAAAAACGAGTACCTGTAGTTTCTTTGACTATCTTCTATGATTGATAACAGTGTTTTTAATTTTTCTTACTAAGTTGTTGCTATATTAAATGAACGAGAAAGGTATAACATAAGTTTTCTTACAGGATTACGCCAAGGGTACATTCAATCGAAGATTGGTCTAATAAAACTATTGACTAACTATGAATTGTGTTTGGACAAGAGAACTATAACGCCAATAGAAGTAAAAGTATCATCCATGTCAACTGCAGCCGAAGGAGACATTTGGATTAAATTAAGAAAAATAGATAACTGTTAAATGGCCAAAGCATAGTATTTATATAAAACTAATTTAATTACATGGGACTGTTATATTTGTTTTGCATTTAATAAACTTTAGAATAATTAAGCTCGAAAACCAGTGGCTAGGGTGTCGCGATATTACCTGATGCGCTGACTGACGGATTCTATATTAAAATACCAGTTGTGATTTCTCTAATTAAAATATATATTACCTTACAAAGTACAAAATGAAAAAGTACAAATGGTATTTTTCTTATAGAAATTGCTTTTATGATTACTAGAAACAAACAAAAACCAATGGAATTTATATATACATTTTACCGTTTTTCAATGTTATATCATATTATAATTTGAAAAAACAATATATCTTTTTAATATCTATTATCTATGGCCTATCCATAGACAACTCTGTGGGTAGGCCATTAGCCATTAGTTTTGTTAACGCGGCTTTGTTAATTTTACAAACAATAGAATTTATAGATATTATCGTTTTTCAATGTTATATCACATTATAATATATGGAAAAACATTATATGTTTTTAATATTAATAAAAAAATATCGATTTTTTTACAATAATTTATAATATTATTTAAATAAATATAACCTATTCATATATCCCTTGGTATATGGAATTCACAACCTCAAACCAGGCAGCTATCGCACCATTGATAGCAGTGTATCATTTACGTTATTATCGAATTACCTTACGTGTACGATAATTATAGTACGTTGGGTAAGCATGGTGTGAAGTCCCGTAAGCCTACGTAAGTTCCCTAATGGGGCACGAAGCAAACATATTTTTGCGTCTCTTTCATTGAAATTTTGTATCATCTAGATGATTAACAGGAATTTCTTTCAGTGAAAAAACAATTTACTGCACTCTTTAATAGAAACGAGCTGACTTTGAACAGTTGAAGGCCGTATCTCTCAGAGAAGACGCCCTGGAAGTCGATTCCACAGTTCGATAGTTCAAAATAAAGTGTCTTGTGGAGCGGACTGTGGAAGAATTCCAGCCATCGAGGTGATGCTGATGAAAGTTTGTATTGATACGGCTCGTACGTTGTTACAACAAGGCAGGAGGGATTAGGACTCTCTCTACTCTTTGTAGACTACGCATAGAGCAATGTCTCTGTGTAGAGAGGTTATCAAGCTGATCAGTAATACGTTGGATAATAAGTGTTCAGATGGTATTTACGACTTGACAATTATAACTGACTTAAGAACCCAATAATTATATTATTTCACACGTTATACAACAAACAAATACGGAGTTTATATTTTCTAAATACTAGTGACAATGCCAATGACGTATGAAATATTAAAAAAAAATCATCATATTTAAAAACAAATCGTTTTGATCTCGGTTGTGTGAAATTTGATCTTTGTAATATCTGTTAATACATAAAATAATCTGGTGAAAAAATTGTACTTATGAGTTCTTTCTACTGTACGCTATAGATAGATTTATAATTCAGAATATTTTAAAATGCCTGGCAAATTTCTTGACGGTAGCTAAGACAACTATTTAATTACCAATATTGAATTCAAAATTAATTTAACCAAATATTTTATTTAAATAAATTTAAAAGCAAAAACGTGTTTATTGATCATATATTACACAATTAACATTGATATTAATGACTTAGACTATGCTCTGAAGATACCATTTCCTGTTTCTATTTAATAGAAAAGCTTATTTATGGTTTAGCTTCGTACTTATGCCTGTAACCTAATACTTTGCAACTAACTTTTTAACCATAACATTCCATCGATACTTAATAGAAAATATAAGGGAAATTAAATATTAAGACTATATTGGAAAAGTTTTGTCTATCAACACTGATATTAGCTAGTAGGATAAGTCTTTCTACTGAAGATGCGACACCTGTATAAGTCTTACTCTGATCTTAGATGCAGAGAGTGTTTTAAAAAAAATGAAAAACAAAAATGTTTATTGTGTCTCAAATTTTACATAAAATACATGAGTTGAGACAGCCCCCGTAAGTAATCAGAGACACTTGAGTTGGGGTTGACTTGCTACTTCCCTTATTTATACAATATTGAAACGGTTGTTAGAAAAGAATACAAAACAAAAAGAAACCCTGGCAAAACGCAAAGCCAGTAAAAAATAAAATAAAATGTAATTCTCATTGTTTCTCATGTTATCCTGAAAATTCTATGAACTTATTCTATGCATGCGTGTTTTATGTATATGTGCGCATGTGTGTGTGTGCTGTATGTCTGTGTTAGTTGTTTAGTATATAATTATGTATGTCTTAAACTAACGAATTCGTACTAAAATGTGTTGATCGTTTTTTTATAAATTCATAATCGATAAAGTTAAACAGTTACACAAATAGTTTTAAGATATACAACGATACACACCAACGTGAAGTAATAGGTAGAAATAAAATTAATTATATTTTTGTCATTACCGGTAGCATAGATTAATATAAATTTTGAAATAAAAGACATTAAGGTACAGACCTAACTCATCCTTCCACTACCAGTGAACATAATACATCCAAAACAGCCGGGTGTGAAGTGAAAAGGAAAATTTTGTTATGAATTCGATATAACTTCAGCCACGTGTTTATTTAATCAATAATGGCTGTATTACAATTAACTTCTTCGATACTCCATGAGATATTTCTCTTGGGGTTTGTCAGCTTACTTTTACTATACGTTTGGTTCAAATATAAGTTTTCTTACTGGGCCAGAAAGGGAGTACAAGGGCCAAAGCCGGAGTTCCCGTTCGGAAATGTAAGAGAAGTTATCCAGCGAAAGAAGCAATTCTTCCAGCCATACTGTGACACTTATTTTCAATATAAACATTTGCCGTATGTCGGAGTTTATTCCTTCCATACACCAGTGCTATGTATTAACGATCCGGATCTAGCAAAGCACATTCTAATAAAAGATTTTGACCATTTCCAATCGCATGGGATATTCTCAAGTGCAAGTGTTGGTGAACCCCTAGGGGGACACATTTTCAATATAGCCGGACCGAGATGGAGAACACTTCGTACGAAAATTTCACCAGCTTTTACGCCGATAAAACTGAAGTCGTTTTTCCCCTTGGTAGAGAAAATCGCATCCCAAGCGGTTGAATATGGTGACGCACGCTATGCAGAAGGGAAATCTATTGACTTCTCAGAATTTTATGCAAAATACGCTATGGAAATTGTTGGTAGTATAGGGTTTGGTGTTGAAAATGATGGATTAAATAAGGATACGGAATTCTATCAGCGAGGAAACGAATATTTTGTACCAACATCTACATATTGGTGAGTGCTCCTATTGATTTCTTTAATTTCTTATTGGAAATATTAATTAACCTGATTATGAAACTGTAATTGAAAATGGTGTCCTGAATTCGAGTATATTTTGTTTGGATTTTTTTATAAACATTGTAAAGTTATGAAATTACGAAATAGTTGTCGTTTCGCAAAAATATTTACATATTATCATAATTATGAATTTTACATCATAATTTAATTGTAGAATCGTTTTTATAAGGTCGTGACTAACTTTTTATTGGGTAATATACAATTTTGATTTTAAATCCCATATCTATATGTAAAATGAAAAAGCCATTATTAGGACATAATATTTATATCATATACTAAAACGCTGCTAAATGAACACTGATGATTGTTTATCGGCTTCATAAAGAGTTAAAACTATAATTAATGTTTAGACTTATAAGTGGTTTTCTAGAAGTATTTTACAAATGATCATCATGATTTGAATTTTCAGGACAGTAATAAGGGCCATATCATTTTACGCTCCCAATATTTTCAACAAAATGGGGGTGAACCGTACTAACCCTGCCATTAATAACTTCTTTTACGATCTCGTCAAAGACACGGTTAGTTTCCGAGAGAAAAACAACTATTATAGAAACGACTTCCTGCAAACGCTTATAGAAATACAGAAAACTGAAAGTGAAAAACCAGGTTAGTAAAGAAAATGCGTCAAATTTTCATTAATGCTTCCAGGGGCTAAACTGCTCCCAGCATCGGGAATAATAGGAATTTTGTTTTCAAATGATGAGTAGGTATACTAAAAATTTATGCAATAAAAAACTAGATTTTTTTTATCGGTATAAACTGGTTTCCCCCCTTATAGTGTGAATTCTCTTCCAGTTGGCGATGCAAACCAATTTACGTTTACTGACGTAGCGGCAAACACTATGCTCTACATGTTCGCTGGCTACGAGACATCTGCTACTACGGGAATGTTTGCTGCCTACGAAATGGCGCGTAGGCCTGATATACAGGACAAAGTCAGACAGGAAGTACAAACGGTCCTCGCAGAACACAACGGCCAATTCACTTATGAAGCCCAAAATGAAATGACTTATACGAATATGGTGTTAGATGGTAATTTTTTACTGTTGTGTTTTCTTATAGTTGACTTACTTCTTAGTAAGGGCGAGAAATGGAAAATATTGATGTTATTCGCAAAAAAAATCTTTCCGATTCTTATTTCTGAGGACGTAGTTCAAACCCCGGCTGTACACTAATGGAGTTTTCTATATATGTGATCGTTTAGAATGTGTTTATACTATGAAACATTATGAGGAAACCGGTATAGCTTAGACCCAAAAAATTGACGTGCGTGGCAGGCACAGACGGCTTAACTATTGTAAAACAAATGATCACGAAACAAAGGAATCTAAGGGTTGTAGCGCTCGCTACTGATAGGATTACATAAAATCTCATTAACAAGTTATTGTTTTTTTTCTGAGACACACACTTTTTAAATATTAATTAAAACATTAATTGCAGAAACAATGCGTATGCATCCACCACTACGTGCACTGTTCCGGAGATGCAACAAAGACTACAAACTGCCTGACTCCGACTTAGTAATTGAAAATGGTACCCTAATATTCATTCCGATTCAGGCAATACAAATGGACCCAGATATTTTTGAAGACCCAGAAAGATTTAACCCGGAGCGATTCGCGCCTGAGAAGAAAGCTAAAATGCATCCATGCCATTGGATGCCATTTGGCGAGGGCCCTCGGAAGTGTCTAGGTAAATTTTATTCCAGCATATTATAAATGAATAAAAAAATTGATATGCTTCATAATGTCAAAGACAGAAAAACTATTTTATATATAGGTAACGATTATTTTTTTTCTTTCTTGAAAACAACGTTTATTTAACAATGCTGTACAAATTTATGTGTAGAAATATACTTTTTACTAACCTTTAATGGTTTTAAGAAAAAAAAATGGATGGATTGGATGGTACGCTGTATACGAACCTAACCTAATTAGTATTGACACATAATGTTTGCCTTTATTACTTTTACGCATATAAAATACAACTGTATTTTTACAGGTTTACGTCAAGGCTATATTCAGGCGAAGATGGCTCTGGTGAAATTATTAACAAAGTATGAATTCACTTTGGATAAGAAAACAAATGAGCCACTTAAAATTAAGCCAACATCTTTGGCTTGTGCTGCAGATGGAGGTATATGGATAAACTTAAAGCCTCTAGAAAACGCGTGCAAATGAACGCATTCAATATATTACCGATTTTGGTGACTTATTCATAAAAACTACATCGGTTTTATTGCCTTCTCTCTGGCAAATTGTTTGCCCTGTGATAAAAAGAGATTTTCTTAGTGCAATAGGATTGGTTTAGTTCATATGAATAAGAGGGACGTATATTTTAGTTAGCATGATGTTTGGTTTAAATTCGTTACAAAAATTGTTAATTATCAAAAATCTTGTACACTAAAATATGTGTAATGTATAAAAAATTCAAATCAAAAAAAGGTTTTTCAAAAAATCCTGTTTTTTAGGCAAGATACCAAAATATATTAAATATTAAATGTTTTGCAGTTTATTATATGGTCTTGTAGTTATAGTACTATATTGGTCTGGACTTCTTTATCATTAAATATTACTTATTAGATTGCGTTTTATTTGATTAAAAACCTCTATGCAATATCAACCGTATATGCACAGTATTTTATTAAGTCTTTTTAATTTAAAGAATTACGTTTTTAATTAATGCTCAAATTTGTTCCGAGAAATAGTTATTAGAACTTAAAATAACATATTTAAACCCGTTAAACCGGTAGTTTAACAAGTGTGTTTGGTAAGAGATAGTTGGTATTGTATAAATAACTTTAATAAATCAAGGCTATTATTTGGCAATTTACATGTTGGCCATGAAATAAGCCGCACGCGTACTTCACTTAATTGTGTAAACAATCATAATAGTGACTTAATATAACCTTTTAAATGAGTAAAGATGCTAGACTAATATTGGTGTAAAAATTTGGATGGAGGAATGTTATTGATATATTTTATAAACCGTACTAAAAATTCAGAAAAAGAACTACTTAATGAGTAGTTCTTTTTTTGAATTTAGTTTGCGATCGTAAAGTGCTAGTCGAGCCGTAGAAATATAAAGAATATACATTGATACACGGACATACAACAACGAATATTGCCTTGACTTGTTTAAGTTATCATGGAATATGGTTAAAATATAAATCAGCATACCTCATATACATACCTTCACATACTTTTTTAGAATATAAATACAACACACCTAAATTAGGTATCTCTTAGTTATATGTATTAAATAATTTTGTATTGTTTGTAATTTTTGAAACTTCTTGTATTTAAATATGTATTTCAACTCTTGCTATATTTTTAGTGTAATTGTTTGTTAGTATATACAATTTTTGCTAGCTGTAGGATTACTAAATAAATAAATAAATCGATTATTTTTTAAATAAAACATTAAAATCTATGTATATTTTATAAGTTTGTTATTAACATAACAATACTGCCTGCTACATTATGGAGGTGGACCAAGTAGTTAATACTACTAATATTTATAATATTAGAAGTTATAAAGCGAATAACTAATACATTTAATTCTAATCTTGCTTCTCTTTTTTAGTTTGTGTTTCTTTTTCAGAATTAAGTTTAGTATCGGAAGTCATAATACTCGTTTTTGATTCTATTTGAACTTTTGTGGATGGATCGCGTTGTTTTTTTTGAGTTTGAGTTGCAGTATTTTTCAAACTTGACTTCTTTGTTTTAGCTGCATCTTTACTTGTGCTGGCTACACCTAACTCCGGTTGGTCACTTGCAGATTCCAGTTTTCCTTGATCACTTTGATTTTCCAGTTTTGAGGTTGGGTTTTCGTAAAGAATATTAATTCTACTTTTTAATGCTCGTTTCAGATCTAACGCTATCTCTTCAGCTTCTTTTATATCAAGCAAAGGTCGTATTTTGCCTCGTTCAGCGAGTACTAGCTGAGAAGTTATTTTTTCTTGGCCATATTGTCTTACAATTTTCAGTAAGCTGCTGTCAGTATCGATTGAACTGATACTGCTGGATAAACTTGGAAGTGGAGATGTTTCAGTTACATCAGCAACAATATTATACAGCAATTGCGCTATGAATGTGTGTTCTCTGCTAACTTTGCTGTAAATGTCATACATTTCAAGTTTCTTCCTTTCAACAGGAACAAGAGCCATTTCGGATGTCTTTGAAGAGCCATCAGAAATATATAACTGGTCACCAAAATCTGATAGACTTGACTCGGACCCTAAATGTCTCTTCGAAATGAAGTATTCCTTCTGGAAATGAACTTTCATGCTGTTTTTAGATGCTGAAGGGGATACTGGCATCCCCCAAAGGTCAGGAGAGATTGTTCGAATGTGCGTTTCATTTTTTTCCTGAGAAAAAGGTAGAAACATTAATAATTAAAAGATAAGAAGTCTTTGTATAACTGAAGCCACATAAAACTCATCCAAACCTCAGTTTTCAAGTTGTTTATGAAACCATTTAGATGAATATAATAGAATAGACAAAATGGGCGAGATTACTGTTTTCATACTTGAATTACATTAAATTGAATAAATAACATTAAATTTTTGAATAACACATTCGTTTTAATATATAAAAGTAGTTAATAACCAGAAATCTATCAATGTTTCCGGTAAGTTCAGCTTTCACACGAACAAGTTGGAAATCAATCGAAAGCAATACTCGAAATAGAGCTAGAAGTGCCGACAGCACCCAACAAGCTGTATGTAGCCATGCAGAGAGGATAGTTAGATGGGTTGCTTGATAGACCCCACGAATACGCCGCTCATATACCAGCGTTGCAACATTCACAGTATACGTGCAGCTACAATAAAATTAAAACATCTTTACTGATTAAACTGTAGTATCATGTTTTTTGAATGCGATTCCTTTCTTAAAATATACTATGTGAAATGATATGCATTTTAAGGCCGGCAACGCACTCGCGAGCCCTCTGGCATTTAGAGTGTCCATGGGCGGCGGTATCACTTAACATCAGGTGAGCCTCCTGCCCGTTTGCCCCCTATTTTATAAAAAAAAATGATGATATGCTACCCAAATTTAGGTTGATATCAGGTTCGATTTGATTCGACAGTAGCGCACTTTTTATTTAAATATGTTATATTTACTCCAATGTTATTTATTAAAACACATTTTAAATCCAATGTTAAAATGCTGTTTTTTTTTTCACTGTTAAAATCTTTTATTGGACATCGATCTAAGTAGTTGCATTGTCAGTCGTAAGCTTAAAAACTTTTTTTAGATATATTTCTCCATCTCTTAATCAAATTACTTCTTGACGATTATTCTTACTTACGTTGTACTGCCAGTAATTTCGCTCAGCTTCATACAGAGATCGTGTAAGCCATAGTGAGTGACGACAGAGGTATATATACAAAGAGAACTCATCGCTAAAGAAAACACAAATATTGGAGGAAGAATCCTCCATGGTCTCTGCAAACTGAATAAAAATGATATTTAAAATTGACTTAATTATTTAAAAAACTGGTACTATAAAGTCTGAATTAAAATGTAATCAACATGAATATAGCGTCAAGCCATAAAAGAACATGCGCTGGAAACCGCTATACCGTATAATAATAGAAGCTATATTAATAACCCAGTAAGAACTCTGCTTCCCGCCGAACACATAAGGAACATAGTTGTCCAAACGAGACCAAAAATTCCCGAAACCAAAGGCACATACGTCGGTAGGTAGCAAGCACTTTTTTCTACCCATTGTGTACTGACAAAGTCCACTGGCAACACTGGAATAAAAATGTATCTTTGTTTTACAGAAAATATATTCTGTATAATAAACTGTGTAACTTTAGATATTTTGATTACGCGACACAAAAAATATTACAATTCAAATAATTAATTGAAATTCATTTTTTTAGTGTTTATTTTGCCGGTTTTTAATGGACATATTTTTAATTTGCAAAAGTAAACTGATACATTAAATTTTGCCCAACATCTGTTCTAAATAATAACAAAAATAAATATTTTTGAATATACGCTGTTATGTTCGACAGTAGATTATGAGTCAAATTCCGTGTAGCGACAATATATTTCGTAAAATCGCAATTGTTTTTGAGGTTTAACCCATAATTTGTTTCATATACGTAAGTACATACAACATACTTTCTGCCTT
This sequence comes from Pieris brassicae, assembly GCF_905147105.1. Classification (NCBI taxonomy): domain Eukaryota; kingdom Metazoa; phylum Arthropoda; class Insecta; order Lepidoptera; family Pieridae; genus Pieris; species Pieris brassicae. The sequence continues at coordinate 3,204,842 of NC_059666.1, forward strand.
CACTTTATCCTCTGGAATGAATTCATAAATAATGTTCTGGCGTAGTGACGTCAAAGACAAAAGTTTTGGAAACAATACACACTTCTCGTCAAATAAATACATCAGCATATGGAAACAAAATGTGCAGAACGATCCAAACACAAATGCCAGGAAAAACAATAATAAATGGGCGCCTGTAAATAATAATAAAGTTTATTTGCTTCTTATATATATTACAACGTTTTTTAATGTAAAACATCTATAGCCGCTGGTTAAACCGATTTGTTGTTTCGACGCAAGCCAACGCACGACATCGTCGTTGTAGTCGTAGTGTTGAATCCATTGAGATACTATGCAATTAAATATAAAGGCACGTTGGTAAAGTATATATCAGAAATTAATATAATAATACTTTATTACAAAACATATTTATATAAACGTTGCAATTGAACTTTTCTTATTAACCAAACGTTATTACGACAGATATACTATTAATAAAAGCATACCTTTCCAAATACTATAGACCTCCGTTTCGCTTCTCTCTATAAATTTAAATTCTTCATATAATGTTATTCGTTCCATTTTAACGCATATTTTATATCTTAACTTATACACTTAATAATAGTAATATATCTTCACCTAATAAATTGATAACGTGACAGCTCATCAGTCACAATGCATTTAAAAAAGGTTTTATACAAATATTTATGTAATAATAGACAATCCTATCCCTCCCAAGCAACCGCCTACATTAAACCTAGTTAAATAAAAAACTACATATTATTAATTTGTACCATAATTCTTATAATCGGTTCACGAATGAGATGATATGTTACATTCATACTCAAAACTAGACATAGTTAATTGATTTCTCGGTAACGTAATGTAACATTTTACAATAATAACATTTTTGTCAAGCTATACAGTGCACATATTATGTGCTCAAATATTTTTTTAGTAATTAAAAGGTTGAGTCTGTAAGATTTCGAGCATGTATGTTTAAGAATAATGACGATTACGATATAATTACGGCACAAGGTACAGTAAAATTATAAAAAGTGTATCAATACAACCTTTTTTAATTAGTTGACTTTTTGTCTTGTTTCTATATTATTATAAAATATGGTCTGGTACAAAGACATTATAATAAAAACTTATTCCAAATAGATAACACAGAGATTTAGTTAGCGATTTCAACTTAAAGACTAATTTTAGTACATAGGGCTATCGTAATCTTAGTGTTATTGATAGAAAGACGAAAAAAATTGACAAGACGAGTGATTAGCTTTGTCAAAATTTGTGGAGCATCGAAGATATACACAAGATTAAAGGGATGTATAGATAAGTGGAGTTGGTTTTCAAGTAATGATGGCGATAAATCCCACCCGCATATCACCGAACTTTACTCAGGCTCTTATTCTTAATATAATTTCAACGATAAGTAAAGCGGCGAGTAAAAACAGACAGAGTAAGAAGAAGACAATATTATTGTTTTTTTTTTAATTCTCCGCTCTTAGTTATCGTATAAATAAGACTATATATCGCCTGAATAAGCATCGCCTGAATTCTAAAGTCCCCATTGTTCTGTTTATATAAATACATACATAAGATAAGAACACTGCGACTTGACGTGTTAACTAACACTTAATTATTTATGAATGAACGTTAAATACAATTTAGAACTTTTTTGACAGATTTAGCGGTCGCGATGTAGATTACATATTACTAGTGTTAAACCACCTAACTTTTTATAACAGACGTTTTCCGTGCTTTATGACTGTCAAAAAATTATAGATTTGTGTGCTATTTGTTAAATTACTTCTATTTATAAATCATTGCTGAAGTTTTTTGTTTTCTTTTTCGGTTTGTTGCCTGCCTTTATACTTCTGTTTTACTAGTGTAATATACAATTAATTAATAAGCGTAATGTATTTGAGTATATTCCCCCATGTATTTGTTGTTTTGAGAAGTAAATATCTTCAACCGTAACACAATTATTTACTAAACAGGAATAGTACTTAATAAATGCATAATCTAGTTATAGTTACTCAAACGATCTTTCGACTTTCGGTATCGTCTATCGATATACGTAATAAGTCTTCGCCATCTCATAAACAATCTCGTATGACACTTGACAGGCTAGAATTACATCTGACAGATTATCGCTGTATCCTTAACAATAACAAGTATGAAGCTACGATGTCAACAGTTAATTTAGCGAGTGTTTTATTTTTTTTGTGTGTCGTGTATGTTGTTTTTGCTCAGGTCAAATTTGATTTAAGTTCCGCTAATAGTGATGTGATTTGGACAGTTCAAAATGAGAACAAATGTAAGTGTGTTACCGGAGAGATGATGCATTTAATAATCTCGGGTTTGATCATAAATGGCTGATGTAATTGAGAATTTCATTCGGCTGTTTTTATTGCAAAATCTACGACTCGAACAGATATCGACTAGTATTATAGATGAAATATCAAGGCGTGATTAAATAAGAGCGGGGTCTAATTACCATAACAAGATAATTGATCAGTTTTGATTGGGTAAAAATATTTTTCGGATTTGTTTGTGTGTAGAATATCAATCGCATAATCTAAAGAAATAAAGGAATAAATTTTTATAAACAACACTTTAAAAACAAAAATTATCGTCCATACAAGCCGTAGGTATATTGTTATTTCTTAAATTAATAAGATATCCAGTAAAGTTAACTAATCATACAAGTTTGTGGCCTTAAAACATATGATTAACCGATGTCAAGGTCGAAATGCCAATGACCCCGAAATCTAGTTTGTAAAAGTTTATTGTGTAACTACAAATGTTTTCCTGTTACATTAATTAAACTTATGAAATTGTAAAAACCGTCTTATTGTGATTCATTTTAAACGGTTTTTATATACTTGGTCAGCTTATTTTACTTTAAAAATCACGAAACTCGTAAGAATATCTACTGATAGTAGTTTTATGTGTCTCGTGTTCCGCAATTGGTTAATCCGATACTGACACTATCTATTAAAGATGGCGTTCCAGCTTTGACCAATAAATACCTTAAGAATCTGTAAGCAAATCTAATTTCCATGTGTGTTGTATACTTCAGAAACTTTTGTTTCAGCTATATCAATTCCCGCTACAGTGCCGGGAGGGATATACTCCGACCTGCAAAAAGAGGGTATTATCAGCGATATTCTACATGGATTCAACGATGTACTCACACGTTGGGTGGCTTACGATACTTGGACCTACAAAAGCAGATTTCAATGTATTTTTTAAAGATTTTTTTTCTATAAGTTGTTTACGTTAAAGTATAAAAAAATGTTTCACTAAGTAAGTAAAAGCAAAAGAATGCAGCAGACATGTTTTTCTATGTGTGTGTCATTGATTCTAAACAGAGAATAAGACCAGTTAGCGCTCATCAAAACCACGACCATTAAGACAAAAACGAAAAATCGATTTTTTGAAGCCTGTAATACAGACTACTGCCTTAAAACGAGATTGTTTCATGGCTTAGTATGATTTACAATTTTTTCTGTAACTTCATGACTTTTCAACCTGAAAAAAAAATGAATATATAAATGAAACCATATAAAAAAACACCCAAAACTTAGGAAATCCACTTCTATTTCGGTCAGATAAACAGACATTTTCTTTTCTAGTAAATTCAGAACATTTAAATTATATTTCGTCCGATTTAATTCTTGAAGGCGTGGATACAATCAGTTTCTTAGAAGTGAACGGCATCCCCATTGGCCTTACAAACAACATGTTCGTAAAATATGTTTTCGACATCAGGCAATATATCAAGGTTTGTATTTTCGCAATGGTCATTATTAGTTGTAGTTAAATAATTGACGTAGAACCTGGATCTTAACATCTGTCGCATGACTTTGACATAATTAAACTTAGATCGAAAGTTAATAATATATGATAATCCACACGTTTTTTTATCAGCACAAATATATATGTGCCTTGGAACTCCTTACCATCCATTAATCACGTGATGTTTTTTAGCCCCTCAATACGTGGTGAGGTTTAAGACTACCCCCCACCAAAAATGACGTGTATTATTTAGTACGTACGAGGAATCCTAAAAAAATTATAATATTATTCACAAGTACCGGTATAAAGTATAATCTAATCCTATTCTAGAAAATTAAGGACCATGATAAAAATGTCTAGACAGAAAGTTTGCAGGTTGATTTTGACAGGCGTAAAAATAATATCAAAATAATGTTAAAACATACATTACCGGGTTACACTACAAGCCGAAAAATTTAGTACCGTACATCTTACTATACCCCCCTCCCCCTTGTGTTATTTCGTTATTTTTGTCGAACCCCTCCACCCCTCTTTCGAACCTCACGTGATTAATGGACAACTCCTTATTAGATGTGCTCAGTCTTTGAATTTATTTAAGAATCTTCATTTCGAGCATTTCTCTTCTGCGTAATTAGCTACTGATATTAATTATGACTTTTTAACCGATTAGCTTTTACATGTTATTAACATTATTATTTTAGATTTTAGTTAAGCTCAATTTTAGTTAGTATTCTAGTGTTACCAGTAATTTTGTTTACTCTTTATTTTTTATGCACTTCATGTACTTTATCCTCAGTTGGTGTTTCTACTTTATTTTCTCATAGTGTTGCCTGCAAATGTCTTGTTAGCGATAATGCCTAATAACTTACGTAACCTGTTTTTATATGTATGTTTAAGGTAACGAAGTGTAAATACTAAATAAACAAACATGCATGTATTTACTTATTAATTTCTCAATTATAGTTAAATAAGAATGATTTGTAAAGGAAGATGTGTCTCTGGTACACTTTGTCGGTACGAAACTTTGGAAACATAGGATAAAAATGGTTGCGAATCAGTGTTCACAACCAAAAGCCAGGCGGCTATACCACAGATGAAAATTATCGTAATCACCAGGATACATCCTACTTCGCTTTAAATTTATCCCACATGTTGCGAATGTACTTATAATACTATCTTCTTACTGGCTATATACTGGCTTCTGTGTATCGGGGCTCTTGTATGTAGTAAATCGACTTTTCATGATTTAAATGTTACAAAATTTTCAGGAAGGTGAAAACGAATTGATTGTTAACTTTATATCACCAATAGACGCAGCTAAAGAACGGTCAAGGAAGCACTTTACAGCACCTGACTGCGTGCCAGAGGAATATCATGGGGAATGTCACCCTAATCAACTTAGGAAGATGCAAGCTTCGTTTAGTTGGGATTGGGGACCAGCTTTTCCTTCTGTCGGCTTATGGTAAGAGCGACTTTCATACGAATGGCAAAACTAGCTATAATAGTTTCAAAATATTGAATTCTTATATATTTTCTACAGTAAGTAGAAAACCCAGTGTGGCCTAAGTCAAGAAACCCTGAGCGGCTCCATAACTATTCTATTTTATTATTATTAACGTTAAATACACAACCTACTTATCAATCTAGCGCAACTCTAGCATTGCAAATGAGATTCTTTAACTAATTGAATTATTAAAGTAGTTCGTTCGTAGAATTGTAAAAATAAGGGAACGAAAGTAGATAAAGAAAACTACTAAATTTATAGTTGTAAAGAGTTTCATTTAGGTCATGTCAGCCATAACGAATATTGCTTGCTTGCATTCAGCGGCATGATATAAATTAAATTACTATGCCATGTTGTTTATGAATAGTTAATAAGTTTAGTTAATGAACAATTAACGATTTAAAACCAGACCAATATATATGACATATGTAATTTTTCCATGACAAATAGTTGTTTGTCGAAGCAGATAATCATCAAAACCGATTAAGAGGCTACAAGCAAAAGTTACATAATAGGACAGACTGGAGGTTCTTACTCGACCACAGAGCAGGGCAAAGCCCGATTAAAATAATGTAACTGCTTTTCTAGCTATCTTATGAAAACACGAACCATTATATAATCTGTAATTTTATGTATTTACCTACGAGTATATCATTTTCAGGAAAAACGTTTCAATTGTGTTTCACAACGGTGCGTTGATACGAAGCGTTACAACTCACACGCATAGAGACAAATCCCATTGGTATCTAAGAATAATAGCTTCGTTGAATGGGATAAAAAACATCAGAGGTTATTTGAGTGCGAAGTTGTCTATAGATGCTGACCAGTCTCTTACAATAGGAAAGCATTTGAATATCTCAAGTGTGGAACGTGGAACAGAAGTTGAGCTTAATATGACTATAAGTGCTGTACGTAATGTAATAACAATAATAATTAAGTCATGCCTTAAATAGATCTTAGCCTCAAAGACCCTCCATTTCTTGGATGATCCAAGTAATTATCATTCTGTCTGGCACATGTCATCGATTTTTGGAGTTTAGACATCCCAGTTTCCATCCCATAGAAATTCCATTGGTGGATTGGGATCGAACCTCCGACATCAGGGATGAGGTTCGCACGCTGAAGCCACTAGGCCAACAGTCCTTCATAAGTAGTGCATTGCTTGCTTTTGCAACATATACATTATATGTTTCAAAAGTTATGATCCAAATAACAAACTTATTTTCTAGAACACTGTTAGCGAGAACATTCATGCAAACACGTAAACTTAGAAGCTTGACACATAGGTGTGTCTATTAGCATAACTGAACTTGAGGTAGTCTATTGAATATGTAAAAACTTTTGAATAAATAAGAATCATTAACCTAGTTTATACAAGGTACTCGTATCCATGAACTTTAATACACTAAAGTAATATTGACATTTTATTTATATATTATAACGGTGGGACAAAGTTGGTTCGTTAAGGTTATTACGAGTTATAAATGAGTTTGTTTGGCCTTTTAAGCGGTTAACAACAATATTAATACAGTTATATGTATCTATAAATAATATATGAAATGTATATCAATAGATATTTTGCGATATTTGCGATTTGCGTGCGCAATCAAGCCCGTGATATATAGTACTTTGAAACTCTTTAGTGTATGTTATCTCTGGTATATTTAAGCTAAACGATAAAAAACTATTTCTTTTGTATTATAATTATTATATTTACTAAAAGGTTTTCTTACGTAAACGTTACGTTTCTTAGGAAAAAAATATGAGAGTAAATTTTAACGATGCGCGCGCACACCGTCGCAAAAACCGACACCCTGAAGTTAGCTATAGTCAACATTTTAGTTTTTGTCTATTGTAAGATCGTACACATTTACATTTTTTCTACAAACGTAGTATAAAAATTTTGAAAAGATTTTTCTCTTGTTACGCCAGTTAATATTTTTTTTTAACAGAATGTGGTCTCGTTATGGTGGCCCAATGGGTATGGGGAGCATCCTTTATATGACCTTAAAATAAGTCTGACAAACGAAGAAAATGAACTGTCACAGAAGAAGTTAAAGATTGGTTTTCGCACAGTGGAACTTGTTGAAGCGGATGCGTCTACAATTCTTGGTAGGATTATTTCTGAATATTATAATAGCTCTGCACTGGTGTTTATTACCACATGATTCCGATATTTTTGTATGCAATTTCGATGGAGACATAAAATTAGAATCACTTAATTAAATCTTAACATTAACGTCGCTATGGCAATTGATAATTGGATCATCGGCGTTGTTATCAAAGCTCATCATAGTTGGTCATCTAACACAGGAGGTTGAATATACCAAATACTAGGCTACCTACCTACATGGTTTTCACAACAATACAATATGTTACACAAACAGTTAAAGTAACATATCTTTTAATATAAAATTCATAATTTTTATCATCCGTATAGACCGATAAATAAATTGCCTTTTAAAGTCATTATAAATGTTTGTTTAACAAATGCATACACAGAAAATGCTGTCTGAACTCCAGGAGTATGTGAGATTACGTTGGGTAAAATGATTGTATAAAAAATCCTAGCTATTCGGCGCGGTTGTAAGTGAAATGTGTATTGTGAATCGAACTAAGAATTCCATAACTCCTTAATTTAACAGGAAACACGACTGGCGGTCAAGGACTGACGTTCTTCTTCAAAGTGAATGGATATCCCATATTTATGAAAGGCTCCAACTGGATTCCAGCCCATATACTTCCCGAAGTGGGAACCGATGAGAAGACAGGTATAAATAAATTTAATTACCAATAATATTATTTAAATTTATAAGATTGTTCCAATTTTATAGCAATTTTGGTTCACCAACGTTTCTAAGTTTTGGCAAAAATTTGACATTATGCCTATATCTTTGTAATTAAGCGTCATGATAAAAGTTATCCCCATAGACAGTTTTTAAATAGGCGCTCAAAAGTTTTATAGCAAATTGTACTATGATATAATGAAGCTAATATTATCTACAGCTGACAAAACATACTATTATATTTCGAATAAATGGTCCAATTTCTCATGATATGAACCCCGCATCATAACCAAATACAACATCATCATGCGACGTCGCCGGAACCTGCTCGTAATATTGACACACAAACAAATCTTTCACTGCAAATATTATTTTACCAAATGAATAATTATTTAATCTTTGTTAATAGTTGATTATCTCCTTGAATCTGCACGTGATGCACACATGGCAATGTTGAGGGTGTGGGGCGGTGGGGTTTACGAGTCAGATTACTTCTACCAGCGATGTGACGAGCTCGGGATACTCATATGGCAAGACTTTCTCTTCGCCTGTGCCATGTATCCAACAGATAAAGAGTTTTTGGAGTGAGTTTTATAACTTTTTTCGATTCATTTCTTGTTGCGCTTTCCTATTTCTTCGTAGTTGTTACAACGCCAAATTAAAGAGATGAACAAAATTCCTGGTTCATCAAGCAGTATATTCAATGATACACTGCTTGCAATAAAACTTAGATGTCGCTATTAGATAAAGCGAGAAAGACACAAATATTTTTGTATTTATTCAATTATTGGATTTTTTTCAAAAATTATGCTATGGGTAAATAAAATAATTTTCTTTATCAGCACTGTCAAATTAGAAATCGAACAAAATGTGCAGCGTCTTCAACACCATGCCTCAATAGCAGTGTGGGCTGGGAACAACGAAAATGAAGTAGCTCTGAGAGGCAATTGGTATAAAACTCAGCCAGACTTTGACAGGTATAAGGAAGAGTACATCAAACTTTACGTAGATACTATAAAGCCCATAGTTGAGATGCTGGATCCTGGTCGACGATATCTAGTTTCAAGCCCGTCAAATGGCAGACAATCTGAACAAGATGGATATGTAGCTCTGAACCCGTATGACCCACATTACGGTGATACGCATTACTACAATTATATAGCAGATAATTGGGATTTGAATATCTATCCTCAAACAAGATTCGCTTCAGAATACGGCTTCCAGTCTTTCCCATCGCTAAAAACAATGACAGACGCGACGAATAGAACTGAAGATTTTGGTTTAGACAGCGAATATTCCAAACATAGACAGCACAGTCCAAATGGAAATAATAATATTGAAATGCAACTCACCAAACATTTGAAGTTAGATAAAAATGATAGCAAATATTTTGAGAAGTTTGTTTTTTACAGTCAGGTATGTTTGATGAAACTAATCTAGTGTGAAATATTACTACGAATACACAAGCTCAGTATCATTTCATTTTCTATGATTTAATCGATATTTGGATGAAATTGGATAAAATATCTTTTCAAATGTAACTTATTGTGAAACGAGACCGACTCCAGTGTATCAGAAGCCATTACGTTTAAAACGTAAGAAGTAAAACTTCATTATGACATTATTTTTCGGAAAATGATCTACTATATGAAATTTACAGAAATTGGTTAAATAAAGTTTAACAAAAGGCTTTTATTACCATAGACATGAATACAAATAACACTATTATTTCATTTTACCTCATTACTACTAAGATTATTACAGAATTTCATTAATTGTAATAGAATTATTACTATCATTGTTATCGTTATTATATATTTTTGTTATTAATGGCTTCGAACCTCTTCGAATCAACCGTGGTAGGAACAAGAAAAAGATGGTGCGTAACCGAAAAATATGACGGTAATTTTTTTTCCAACGCCGATAAAAAGATTTCACATCAAAAATAGCGTTTAGGAAATTCAATTACGAGACTAAGTGTAATGTGATATAAATATGATCCTACAAAGTTAAATGAATTAAAAAATCCTAAAACTTTTAGATAAGTCAAGCAATGTCAATGAAGGCGGAAACAGAATTCTATCGTCAAAGTCAAGCTGACTGGTATACAATGGGAGCGTTATATTGGCAACTTAATGACGTATGGCAAGCACCTTCTTGGTCAGGAATTGGTAAGATACAAAAGTTTTTACTCACTGATTAATAAAAAAAGTACGAAACTGCTTTCACACATAAAGTTGCCATAATATTAAAAAAGACTGCTTTAACGCGTCCTAATGAGTTTCATTTCGACATGGCGAAAGACACTACCTGACTAAAGATAAATAGTAAGATAATTTACCTAAAAGGGTTCCCAAATCTTACACATTATAATGAATCCTTGTCAAATGAATAAACACATTTTTATTATTACATTTGTGAACCAAAATAAGTTTAATAAGATTTATATACTTTTATGAATAATGGAATTAAATGCTTATGTTTTAATTACTACATGTACAACATAATCATCAATTTGTAATACCTAGTTGCCCCTGAATTAATCTTGATTTCAGAATATGGCGGTAAATGGAAAATGCTGCACTTCTTCGCAAAGCGGTTTTTCGCACCAGTTTTGGTTTCTCCTCGACTGACATTATCTGGCGATGTCGATGTGTACCTGATCAATGATAGATTCGTCCCACTAACTGATGCAGAAATTATTGTAGATGTATTCAACTGGACTAGTCTAAGGCCTATATTTAGTCAAACTTATCCTGCAAATGCAAAGCCTTTATCAAGCTCAAAACAGACAAGATTGAATATATGGAATAACAACAGCAAGGATGAGGTTTTTATAAGATTCTCGCTTAAATATAATGGAGCTTTGTGGTCACCACAAAATTTAGTTTTTCCGATACCATTGAAAAATATTAAAGGTTTGCAAACACCTCGCATAAAGGTAAGTTCAGAAAATCTAAAATTGTATATATACATATCTCCATTTCGCTTTTACAAGTATTTTTCTATGGTCCTTAAAACATTTTTACAGATAAAACTCCAGAGACCCACTATCCAAGCAGCAGATGAAACCAAATTCATAATCAATATAGAAACAGATAGTGTTGTCCTGTTTCTATGGTTGGAGTCAGAAGTGGAAGGCCGATTTAGCGATAATGGTTTAATTTTGACGGATCCCGTAACCAATATATACTATACCACTAAAATGAATATTAACAAAAATGTGATACAGCGGGGGATATCGTATAAATACTATATTCATTAAGAAATCATGTAAAATTATATTTTATATAAACTATAGGTTAATACATTTTGTGATGCAACCATATGTTTATTTTGACAGCTAAATTTGCCGTTATAGAACGCTTTACAAAACGATAACTGATATCATTGAAGTAAGCGCCATCTTTCGGAAAATTATTAACTGGATGTGCTCAAACGTTCCTAAAGCTTTGCAATTGGTTATTAATGATCGCAGTACCGTCAAGTTGTTTTATTTTAATATAAATTGTACCGAACTGATTCTATAAAATTATCCTAGAAGGGGCGCTGTGAACCGCAGCCTCATCATCGTCATTTGGTGAAGATAGAGCTCAGTGCATCTTCTTCAAGGGACAGCTAAGCTTCAGTGTACATACTTTTATTTGTTTTTATACATTTATCGCTGTGGAGTTGACGTTTTATTTAAAAAAACGGGGCAAACGGGCAGGAGGTCATCTCATCTGGTGTTAAGTGATACCATCGCCCATGGACACTCAATGCCACAGCGCTCGCGAGTGCGTTGCCAGCCTTTTAGGACGATTCTTAAAGCGTACCTATGTACTTTCTTGAAGGACCCTAGGAAGGTTTCAGTGGTGGTGCGCGGAAAACTTAAAAACGCTCTATTGTGGAACGACGGACGTCGAGGTGATAAGGTTTTCCTAATGAATATACATATAAGAATAAGTACGTATAAGTACTGAAATATTGAACGATTTGAAAAAAGTAAGGAAGATGCTATAATAAAACACAGTTCTAAAGCAAAACAATATATTGCTGATTACGCGTGCTTAATACAAACTTATTCGCAATGTAATCTTAACGTAAACATTGGACGACCTTCTCTTGAACTGGTAAGGGCTTACTGATTTCGTATCATCTATTACATACTAAATCAACGGATTGAGATGTCAATTACATACATAATAAAGTTAATCATAGACTATAGTTCGGTATTGAACTTATATTGCATAAAAATATTTACATTTACTTCATAGATAAAAAAATAACCATAGAGAATGATAAAAAAACTAAGTGACCATAAAGATTTTTATAATTGACAGCGCGCGATGTCACTATTATTCTATCATCTGTGGTATACATTAAGATAGTCACATTCTCAATACGTTGATGTAATACATTTATTATACAATTATATTAATATATTAATTTGTTTAATAAGAATAAGAATACAAAGTATATTAAGTCTTCAAATTGATAATAACATTGACATAGTGGAAGTAAGAAGAATTTGTTGAGTATATTATATGAATCTTACAATATACATATTTTTATAATTTCATACAGTAATAATCATTATCTACATAAAAATTTCAAGGGCCCTTACCTACAGGCAAATAAAATAGTAGAATTGGCTCTAACATAACTGAAATTAACAATTAGAACCAAACTAACAGCTATTTAAATAGCGCTAAATATAAAAGCTGACATATTAAATTTTATCGAACAGATAACTAGCGAATACAATATGTATATATATTTCCTTTAAAAAAACATATTGCAACGCCAGCCGTACTCCTAATTGTTCAATAACATTAATATGATTTAACTACAACAATCACAAATAGATAAAATACTAAAGATCTTTGATCCAGTCGTTAACTAATTAGACACATTACATATAATGCAGTGTTAGTTAACGAGATTATTTAGTATGTTCGGTTGAATAGTTTGAAAAACAAAGCGCAATAATAAGACAGTGAAGGTGTTAAACAGTATAAAACATTGGACTATAACGTAATACATGGCTAAGCCTTATCTAGATCTAAATATCACTTGTTATAACACGACAATTATTTTTATACACTAACGATTAAGCATTTTCATTATAAATATATTATTACGATCAATTATTACAAAAAATTGTTAATATTTGGTTTTACTTACAAGAGTAAGCTTTTCACATGATAATACTATTACACAGCACTAGAAAAACAAATTAGCTATAATAGAAGAATCTAGATTGTTTAAAATATCCCCATATCTTTATGTCTGATTGTCTTGGCTTGTATGATATTTCCCTTCACTTGCAATACAATTTGTTACACTATGTAACTCGTGCTATGGACACAGATAGTTAGTACAATAGTTCTCTTTATTTAGTCGATTTTCAGGCCGCTTCGGTAAAAGCTTCTTTAATTATTACCCGAAAAAAAAAACACGTTTTAAATCGACTCCAGTTGTATTGAGTTTAAATGGAGGGATAAGTACTTATGTATTTTATATGGATCCGAAAATAACTACATATATATAAAAATACTTATTATTATTATATAAAATAAAAATGAGAAATAAATATAGTAGCATTGTGCGTGACTAGGAATTAATTTCAGTCATAAAATAAATAGATTTTACGGTTTAAGAAGTCGATATGGTAGTTCCTAATATAAGTAAGATCATTTTAGCTGCTTAAAGTCCTAAAAAGTTCCACATAAAACGTTTTAGGTACGTTATAGGTATATCAAACCACAATTTCCGCTGTCGAATATGTCAAAGTTCAAATAGAAACAATGATTTGACAGCTCTTGAAGGCTCAATTTTCACGTATAAAAGCGTTATAATTTCGTTACAAAATATGTATTATATTTTTTTTAACAAAAACCCTGTTTTTAACTTTAAGATCATTAACAAAGTCATTACACGATGAAACGCAACCCTGTAAACATATAGTTTCTGTAGCAACCAAAGCCCCAAGGCCAATCCAAAGTAAGATTTTGCCACGTATGGGGGAGATTTGAGGAAGTATTGTAACACTATAACCACCTAATTTTAAACGTAGAGACCACAGATATATAATAAAACATGTATTAAACGGGGTGTTTGGGACAAAAATCAATACATTAATCCCACAGTTTGACGCCTATTTGTTAGTCCATGCAATCTTATAGATAAGCGCCATATCTGAAAATATAAATTGTTCATTAAGCTGTATAAAAATCATGCGTAATTAAAAATATCCAATAATACTAATAATTATGTAATGTATATATATATAACCATGCAAAAGCGCAAAAAATACACACCTCAATCAAAACATCCCAATAATGAGCTAGATGAAGGAGAAAATAGTTAAAAAGTTTGAAATTATTACATATATCGACCGTAAACCTAATATAGAAATTGTGATATGAAACTCATAACAGGGGTGATTAACACATGACCTTTAATGTGAAATATCAGCTGTCTTGTTATACAATTTGAACTTATAGTTCGTTCGTAACTCACATAAGGAGCTATTATGCATTTTTAGTAAGTCTGAGCAATTACTACTGTAGTGGAATCTCGATAACTCGAACCTTGTTAAGCCGAAATCCTAAGTAGAAAAAAATTGCCATTCCTTTGCCTTGAACCCCTTAAATAGAATCTCGAATTATTTAGACTTTGTAACTCGAACAAAATATTATTTCCCTACGAAATATTGGTAATACATATTTACACTCTGTATTTCTAATTTCAAAACGCATACTCCGTAAGTCGTAGTAAGTCAAATATAATAACTTGGAATTCTCCGAAATAATAGCAATAAAATTCAAAATTTATGTTCGGGTTCGGGGCTTCTAATCTATTGTTATTGTCTTGCACACGTGCAATGAATGAATACATTCATTTTTTTGTGTTCAATTTACATAATTAATATGTAATTCGTTATAAAAAATATATATATGTACTACAAAACTTAACTTAAATTATTATTCAAATTCGACTCTAGAAATCGAAAAATACATATATCTCTGTAAATCTAAATTTCAACAGTTAAATTATGTGTATCTCGAAGTTCTTGTCAAGAAGTCGAGATTTTTTTTGCAATTCCTTTGACATTCGAGTTATCGAGATACCGTAAATACACTGTACGGATAAATTTTGAAATAATATAAGAAAATTCACAGTTAGTATGATTTAATGTAAAATTAAACCCCAGTGTTACATACAGACGAAATATTAGTAGTATTTTTTATTCCTACTGTCACATTTTGTACTAATAACCTTAATATTGTAAACTAATTGTAACCAATTTGTGTTACCCCATTACAAACATTTTATATAACAATTGCATTGTTTAGGTTTTCCTTAGCCTGAAATGTTTTTGTTGAATAATAACTTTATGTTCTGAAACGTATCTCAATTTCGTCCTGAGCGCAACTATGTCGAACCTCATTATCAAAAATTGGTTTTGCTGCTCTTGAAACTAAATTTTGCGTTTGACTGACGTTCTAGGTAGGGATCATAGTGTCCCAAGTCATATTAATGTTTCAATAGTAAAATGAATTTCCATCTCTGTATCTCCCATGATTAAGTAGTTCAGAAGTTCTATTCCTATAAATATTTTAACAATTCCATCAGAAGTGTAGATTGGATAGCGATTACAAAGATTGTTGGAATTTTAAATGAGTTTATAAAATGTGTTTTTGTTTTATTAAAAAAAAAATACAAATTTTAAATGAATGAAACATATAGATATAATAAAAACACGGAAATACCAATTTAAAAATACGTATGAATGAATGCAACTCGTTCGACAAATATAGCAACGTGTTTTAATTAATTTTAAATTTTAATACGTAACTTTCGTATATAATCTATAAAAAACATAATATTTTAGTCCTCATCACTCTTTTGACTTAGAGATATAAATAAAAATGACTAATTACCGGCTTTATTAGAACCGACTATGCACGGTGTTACCATAGTAACAAAGTAAATTGAGTAAAAATGGTAACCATGGTAACAAAAACTTTAGTCTACTTTTTATAGGGCCTAACCTTATTTGAGGCTTGCAGGAAGTTTTTATTGAGTACAAAATACATAAAACAGGTAATTATTTACACTTGACATCACACGGGAAAATAACAAATAGTGCCAAGCATAAATGCATCTTGCATCTGAACCACCATTTTTTTAAAATCAAATCTGAACACTGGCCTTAGTCCTTTCGAACTAACTATACGGTTTTACGTAATGTTTAGGTCTCTGGATATGATACCGGTAATGTATGGCACTACCACAATACAAATTTTGGGTGACTCAGACCAAAGTTTACCTGACGCGGGAGTGCAAGGCCGCTCTCTCTTCTGCTGGGGTATCTCTTAGGAAGGAGGAGGAAAGGTTGAGCACAACCATGAGACAGCAGAGTAGGAGTGGACCAAGGATGGCACCTTCGGGACCTAAGTAGAAGATACCACCGGCGATGGCTAAGCCAGTTACGTAGGGATGACCACCACTGTAATTAAAAATGATATTCAATTATACATAGTGAATATAAAGTGGCCAGATAGGCACTTGGAGATAAAAACTTTTTGTCATGGGACAAAAAAAGAAACACAACGTTAGAAATACTAGTTTTCGGCTCTCGACAGCGCGCGTTCTGCTTCATTATCAAAGATTACGTGTTTTCCTAGTAATAATTCGAAAGTAATATTCAGGAAAAGCATCAAAGAATTATTCGAGCAATTTTAACAAACTCCGATGGAAATTTGAAACAATATTCTTCATACGGAAACTGTGTTTATTACACGATTTCGTCATCAAAAGTCGGATGTCAAGAGATTTTTAGAGCTGTCAACGAAAAACTCGGTTCGAAAACTACTGTTCGTAATTGTTACGATAGGTACATCACAACGGTGATGACCAAACTAAACGTGTTGTTTTCTAGTAGTAGTATTATTAATATTTATTACTATTTTTTTGTAAACAATAGCATTGTTATAACTTACTCTTTAATCTCTGCATACACAGCGGCGTCCAAAAACGCGATAGGCGCCGCCTGCGCAATCGGAAGCATAATGGCCGCCATGGGCCTGCCTTGAAGCCAAACATCTAATGCAGCGGGGATGCCAGCCAAATATGGGCCGAGGAATGGCGCTGCGCCTAACACAGCCGCTAACACTGGTAACATTTGTTTAAATTTATTGTCTCATGTTTTATCTAAATATAAAAAAAAACTATATAAATATAAAATATATATATAAATATAAGAAATGGAACAGTCTTCTAATTACTATTTAAATTGAAACATTGTTTCAAAGTAATTGATAAGTAAAATATGTTTACAAACCTGTGCGTATATTAAGGGGCAAAAGATAGTTTAAATTAAAAACAGTTTGTCAAAACAACGATAGTATTAATTAAATTTTGTTTTTCTTATTATCATTTTCCCGTGGTGTGCGTAATTGCGCGTATACATATTTGTAAAAATCCAACGCTTTTTGCTTATCGTAAGCATTACTTCTGCAATGGCTGCCAACACATCTATTTATATATTCTTCTCTCGGTGGTGATTTCGTAGCTTCTTGCCTACTTCTAGATCTCCCTGTACTTCTCAGCGTCTCAACAAAGTCTTTGGAGGAATCAAAGACGACTTTTACAGTAGTTCTATTCGTCATATTCATATGGCTATCTCGTAGAAGATCGTCCTTATCAATAGCTGTCATAGCTGCGCTTGCGTCACCGGCTAGGGAGTTAGCCTGTCTTATCAAGTAAAATGTAGGCGCTGGCTCCGTCACATCTTCGTCTGTATTCACGTCGATATTAGTATTATTAGAATGCTTATCGTAATACAATAAACACATAACTTTTGGGTCAAGGTTCAGATGACACATATCGCTTTCTTGTAGCAGCTTAACGATATCAATAGGCAAAATACACGGCGCTAAGAAACAAGTATTATTGTTAGCTGTGTTTAAAATTAATCCGTTCAACTCGCTGGTACTTGGCGTATTCAAGAATGCGATATTTCGACATTTGCAGTCTATTTTGTTTTCGCGAAATATTACTTGCGCACCAGAAATTTTGCAACTGGCGTAATTGAAGAACAGGGAGTATGGCTCGATTCGTTCTATATTGTTTTTGGAGAAGTTAATTTGCTTTTTGGTTACGCGTTTCTTCGTACATCGTATTCCTTGTAGAGCGTTATTTTTAAGGACTGCAATATTATTGTTAACAATATCGATATTGGGAGCATTAACAACTATGCCATTGGAATGAATTTCCTTAAACGTATTTCTTGTGAGTAAGAAGTTATCTGCCGTTACATTTATTCCATTAGCACTTATTTCATTAAAGGTATTATGGGATATTTTCACCGTTGTCGCCTGTATATTGATGCCTTTGAATTCCAAATTATCAATTATACTATTGGTCATTGTGAACATAGAATTCTCACTTGCCATAATAGCCTCAAAGCCCTGCGTTTGAATATCTGTAATTGTAACATTTTCGAATACAATAGTCTTCATTCCGTTTGTATTGGAAATGGCTTTCGTGGTGATTGAATTTATTTTACTATTCACAACTCGTAAATTGGTCATAGGTAGAGTCCCTGAACACTTCAGTTCTGTACTGGTCGTTGGTGATTTGAATATATTTCTCGGAAAAGACACGATCTCTCTAACATTTTCTATGACAACTTCTGATGGTGTTTGTAATGAGGAGGTAGCAGACAAAGTAATAAATTCAAGACGGTCACAGTCTTTGATTTTGAATTGGTTCAAGCGAGATGCTCTTTGCAGCAAAGGACAATCCAGAACAACCCTTAAATCACGGCAATTTTGTATCGTTACACTAACGATATGGTCTGTATAGAAATCCTTAAGATGTATGATAAAATCCTAAAAAAAAATATCGAATCAATGATTAAATTAAGATTATTAAACATAATTTATTAAATATTTTTGAATACAACTTACATTGCTCCTAACGGTGGAACACGTGAAGACAATTTCGTTAGGTACATTATTAAAACAGGACCACTCGGCATGGTGACAACTTGTGAAATTTATCCTTAGACCAAACGCAGAATTCACTAACGCGACAAGAACTAAAATTCGCATCGTCAAATAGCGAGTTGTCACTTCGGCCGGCAGATAAATATGAAAAAATATCGGTAGTTACGAATTTAATCGGCACATTGACCTGTATGAGTTTTTGGAGCAGGAAATATATGTGTACTTTTAAGAAGCGATAACGACTCCATATATACAATTTACAGATGTAGAATCTGATATGTATTTAAGTAAAAAATCCGAATAAGCCTTTGCCGCTATTAGTTTCGTACGACTTTTTGAGTGAAACAAACGAAACGCCAGCTCCAGCAGTATTAATATAATAAGTTTATCGAAACATAAACAATACATACATCGTGTTTCTAATTGAAGAATAATTTGATAAATGGGTCAATAGTTCCTTATTACTTTACTAGATGGATCTGTTATAAAATTTCCTATTGCACCGATTTGATATTTTTAAAGACATAATTACACTTCGCGTACCTCTTTAATAGTCCGTCGAGTGAACTGACAAAAGGTTTGCTTTAAATCAGTTGTGCTAGATAGATAGAATAGCTAGATATTTAGATAGAATAGCTAGGTATTTTGTATATTTATATCTCTTGTTAAATTTCGTAGTTTTTGTTTTTCTATATGTAGGTGTGTGTATTATATACGAGGGCGGTTCTCTAAGTACTTAGACTACAAAAAAGTAACTTTTTAAATGGAAAAATGGCGATTTTGTCACAACATCTTTTTTAATGGAAAAATGGCGATTTTGTCACAACATCTTTTTTTTGAGTTCGATACACTTGACCCAGCAACATCGCTGGGTCGAGTGTAACTGGTGGCTTTAACCTGTCTGAAAAATGCGTCTACTGGAGGTCTGCAAAGTAGGCCTTCGTGGCGGCAATTAAAGCCTCATTCGACTCAAATTTCTGCCCAGCGAGTGACTTTTTCAAATTTGGAAACGCATTAGATAAAGAGACGCATTTGGAAGTCGCACGGGTCCAAATCCGGAGATTAGCATTAGTATAGCCCTGTAATCGTTTTGGCTTCTGCAGGTAGTAAAAGATAGATTTAGATCACATTTTAGGAGTCCCAAAAAACGGTGGTCATCCTCCTCCACCTTGCCACCATCTCCACATCCACCTTTCCGGCCAATGGCATAGTCTTCACCTTCTTCAGAGCACGTTCGCCGGGTGAAGTCCAGTTTTCAACTGTTCCTTTGTCTCTGGTATCAATATATCCACGTTTCGTTCACTACTCCTTTGGATTACTTTTAAACGTCGACAAACACTGCTCTGAAGTGGTCTCACGGTTGGGCTTGTGAACGCCGGAGTGAACCAAACGCGGCACCTATCCCGGTAGCTTTCTCATGCCTAATACTTGTGTGACATGATCTGCGCTGACTTATGAGATGTCTGCTGTCTCAGCTATCTTGCGCACCTTCAATCGGCGGTCTTCCACTACGAGGTCGAGGATTTTTGCCGCGTTATTTTCCGTGGTAGCTGTTTTCGGGGCACCTGGACGTGGCCCAGGAGCCCGTGGATCATCAAACCCGACATGCGACCACGTTGAAATTCGTGTAATCAAGTTTAACGGTTTGACTTGAGTGAAATTTTTACAATAGCTGTCTACGAGAATGTTCTAAGCAATGAAAAATTGCTGTTGCGATAGGGGTGTCATCAGGCGGTGAGGCTAAGTACTTGTCGGACCGCCCTCGGAAATAATTGCTGCATTGGCGTGACCAGTAATGGCAACGTATTTGGTCAATTAAATTCCCAAAAGCCCTGTTCTTGAAGATGTTAATTAGTTATAAAATTGCTTCACATGTCAACTTAAGTTGTCTTGAATTATAATGACGTTTCACCCAATGACAAATATAAAATTAAATTATAATTTTGATGAAATTTTATTTGTACTCCTAAAATAGTTTAATATATTCAGATTTTTTTTGTTTCACAGTAAATTTATTACTGTAAAATTTTTGTTGTTACAAACGCAGTTCTTTTTAACCTTGTGAATTTATTATTATCATTAATAAAAGTCCGTATTGCGAAAGACGCGAACATATTTCAAAAGTTGCCTCGCGGATATCGCTTGTTACAGATCGTTACCCTTTGATTACTTTTTATTTTTGTGCGATAAAGTGTTTAATAAATATATCATGGCACTTACCAGAAGGTAGATAGACTACTTTGGCACCAAAGAGATTGTGAACAAGCCAGGTCCATAAACCATAGAACAACGCCATTTTGAATGAAGCGCGGAACACCTGAAAGTTATTCATAGTTATAAATCGGTAGGTTTAGTATCTATGAGGGGAGAAAATATATGGTAAACAAAAAGAAGCTAAAAATATGTGCAAAAATAAAAATTTGTAAAAAAAATGCATTTGGACCCTAACCTATAAGGGACCTTTTTTTAACCTGGAGACACCCACTTACGGGCTCCCGCGTCTGGGCAAGAGGGAATGGCGGGGAAGGTTGTAAAATGCGAAGACCCCATAACCACTAAAACCACCAGGGCCCACTGTTCGCTATGGGACGCGGACGCACCTATAAAGAACCGCTATGTGAAACCAGCTGCCCACTGAGGTATTTCCGAACCAATTCGACTTAGAATCCTTCAAGAAAAGAGCGTACCAATTCTTAAAAGGCCGGCAACGCACTCGCGAGCCCTCTGGCATTGAGAGTGTTCATAGGCGGCGGTATCACTTAACATCAGGTGAGCCTCCTGCCCGTTTGCCGCCTGTTTTATTAAAAAAAACCTAACCTAACCAAAGAGCAGATATTTGACAAAACGCCAATTTCATATGTTACCAAATATATATTTGTTTATACTATTTAAGTTATACCTGATTTATAGCAACGGAGAGGGCGATGCCAAGACGCGGCCCGAAGTTAGGTTGTATTTGAGTTATGACTTCCACTGGTTTGTATAATGCATTACTCGAAGCCAGGAGATAAAACAACGTTGTGAAGAATACCACCTACAAAGATACATTTTATTTAGTAACCAATTTATTTTGCCATAATTTGTCTAAAGGCTGTCATAGCAGTGTATTAAATTATATTGTAAAAGTATATTTCACATATTATTTTTGACAGTCGGAACAAGTTGCAATGACGGTTCCGCTAGTGTACTGCTCAGCTCTTTTTTAATAAAGTATGTAATAGCCCACATAACGCTATACGTCCTGCAATACGCTTTTTTTGAGCAACTGTATTAAAAAATCATGTTAGTCATAAAAGTATAGAATCATTTGCAATTAAATATAATTTGGATACTAATATTTCCGCATACAAAACTTTTAAAAAGGAAATCATCGCATCGCTTGTGATTGGTCAATAGGGTAGACCAATCAGGATCAAGCAATACTAAAGTTTTTTATTTCGTTCGAACGTATCGAAATTTCATACAATTTGTATTTTATTTTAGAACGTTGCTATTTGCAACTGCCTAGGCGCGCGCGTTTTTTTAGTTATCGTTACGTTAATTTTGTATCATAACCATCATAATATTTGTCAAATGTATATGGTATAAATAAATAATGAATTCTTTACCAAGTTAATAATCATACTAATAATAGCGCCTCCCCCACTAAACAGTATAGACGTGAAGGCTCCAATGGACCCGGCAAGTAGGGACACATTACTCGCAAGTGGCGACCATATACCACTCGCAATAGCACTTAAAGTACCCACATTCGCTTGGACCCAGCTCGCAATACCCTCGAATAAACCTGAAAATATCGTAAAAGGAATAATATGACATGGTTTCATCATTTTAAATTAAAACAATTGGGGATATTTCTACCTTAAACTGTATAAATGCTAATTTTGAGTCTTGCATTAAATTATATCCAGTTGTAATTAAAAACTATTTATCAAACTTAACTACGAAACTTAATCTCTAGTAAGGTTCTATTCTTTATGTTAATAGCCGTCTACGTTTATTCCCCGATTAGTTAACGATTGTCTGTTTCCAGCACCGGCCAAATATATATAATATATAATAAATATCATATTGTTAGTATGTAGGTTAGTTCTAATCAATTTATTATCAAACATAGTTCAAAAAACAATTGCAATCCAAAAAAAAATGACTTACGGACCCGTTTTTTAAATTTATTCTTTATTAGTATTTCTAGTAATTAATATTTAACGATGATTTTATTATAATGTTTGTTTTAATATAATGTATACTGTAATGTATGTATTACAAATAATTATTTATAAACGAAATACCGTGAAATTCAATTATTTCTACTTTTTAAATTTTTGGTGTTAGCATAGCCAACCAAGTGTTACTTAGACCGAAGTGTAAATCAAATTCAAATTATAGTGACGATAATACAGTGAAATTATTCTTTCGTATCACGGTATGAAGGCTAACTAAAACCACATTAAGGAGAAACGAAGTTCGCGGGGGCAGCTAGTTTTAGTTATAAATTATGCGCAATATAGAATCCATACAATCATCAATTTATTATCAAACATAGTACAAAAAACTGACTTACGGACCCGTTTTTTAAATTTATTCTTTATTGGTTTTTCTAGTAATTAATATTTAACGATGATTTTAGTATAATGTTTGTTTTAATACAATGTATACTGTAATGTATGTATTACAAATAATTATTTATTTCATTACATTTTAATAACGCATATGCACACTTAAAGACGTAATTACACACCTGGTGCCTCCGTAAAATTACTGACGAGATTGTCCCAGGAGTCTTGAACAGCAGACGAATCCACCTGTGGTCCTACAGTTGCCGCAAAGTGTCCAGACACCCAACTTTGGTAGACACGGTCCCAGATCTCTAACACTTGCTGTTCTACTCTTGCTATCTTCTCAGGATCCCCTTCTTTTAGGATGCTTTTCACCTGATTTGAAGGTATTTGACATGAGTACCATATGTTTGATAGATAGATAGATTAGGTCCGCCACAAGTTGCAATAGAGCAGCCATTTACGTTTCATTGATATATTTAGTTTACGCAATTAGGTGATCGGCCTTCTGTGACAAAATTCATCAATTTTAGAGTAAAAACATGCTGGTTTTCTAGGGTAACCTCATAAGTAAATACAAATAAATTAACTTGTAAACTACTAACAAGTGCATCGATATTTTGCATGCAGTTTACTACTCATACGTGCGTCTCATGTGTCTTCAATATTCTACTGAGAGGTTACGATCATGATTTGTGAAATACTATGAAAATCCTTAAGAATTTTCAAGGCATTTGTCTAAGAACATCATTAATAGCTGAAGAATTAATGTCAGTTAATAGAAAAAGTCTTAAGTTTTATAATTAATTAACTGATATTCTCGGGGTTGAATATGACATTTTAAAAATACACATATTTGTATGCGGACATAGGCACAGCAAAACTATGTATGAAGAAAACTTACATATCGCATAGTCTAATATAAATCCGACGGGCAGCAAAAAACAACAGAAAATAGTTACTAAACGAAGACATAATGTTCCAAACGTGCATTTTAACTCACAATAATCAATATGTTAAGTCATTCTTTCTTCATTCTACTACAACAAAAACACTAAGACAAGATTGCCTTTGAAAGAATTGTAAAAAAAACAACATTCGTAACTATTATAACGACCTATTTGATTTATGTGATGTATTTGAGTCATGCTAATGCATATTAGAATGAGCCTATGGATCATAATATTAGAACTAATCAATTTTTTGTTGGTCTTATTAACAGTTAACATATACCTATTAAAGATTAGCTTATAACGGATATTTGCAGTTACCCTTTTTCGAAATATGTAACTAATGACTTCAAAGTTGAATTATCTGGCATATTAATACATATATATTAAGAACTGTCCAATTCAATCGAACCGATTAACGATAGGTAATCTTAGTAAAACCTTATTCAGCTTCTAATTGGATAAGTCAGTGATGCCATGCCATGGACCAACTTTAAATATCCCTCGATAAACAATCCCTAAAGTTTTTGTTGTACACTCGGTTTGAGAGGTAATTTCTTTTTAGTCAAATGTCAAAAATCATTTATTCATATTGGTCACACAATGTACACTTAAAAAAACTACATCAAATGCTTCTAATTTTAATAGTTCCAGTTTTCAAATCAAGAGAGAACTAGCAATAAACTCTCCGCAACTCTTTTTTAGTACAGTAGTATGAGTTATAGTCACGCTTTAGTTAGTTTCTTGGTTGGGTTCGAAACTTAATATGAATTGTATTAAATCGTGCGCTTTTTTAAAGAATTTTTGTCTTAAGTAAACCCCTTGATTCCCCCTCGATAAATATTGGGTAACCTCCAAGTTCGCATGGGTTATAGTAAGTTTTAATACAATATATTCCAAATACTTACCCCAGTAGATATTCCCTCCCGTCCATACGTGTAGGCGTTGTCAATAAGAGAATCAAGTTTATCCTCCCAACCTTCAGGAAGGTACGCGTGAATGACACTATTTTGCACAAATGTACTATTAAGCAGACTTCCACTTAACTGTATAACCACTATTGCTTCTGAATATATCTAAAACAACATGAACCGTACTATATATGTTATACTTAATTGTAGCTACAAAAGGTTAGAAATATCATCGATATATCACATTGGTTCATCTATAAAAATATATAGTGTAGACTACAAACACTACAGTAGTATGGTTATAACAATTTATTTATGACTTCATTGGTTTAGTTTCCCGAGTATTAAAATCAATAATAGCCGGCGTTGCATCAACAAATTGGCGGTATAGGTCAACCTGACCCTATCCAGCTTCCTTCTAGTCAATAAACAATTTTTTTTAGCATAAGTGAAGAAAAATAAAGTTATATGGAAGTGGTGGCGGTACGAGAGCAGTGTTGGGCCTAGTGGCTACAGTAGCTCGAACGGTGAAGGAAAACATCGCGAGGAAACCGGCTTGCCTTAGACCCAAAAAGTCGACGGCGTGCGTCAGGCACAGAAGGCTGATCACTTGCCTATTCGATTAACAAATCATGAAACATATACAGAAATTTGAGGCCCAGACTTAAAAAGGTTGTAGCGCCATTGATTTATTTTTATATGGAAGTGGTGACGTGATCAATCTTTAGCAAATATAATTCCTATAGAATTGTTTATGTTATAGAATATATAAGGCTATAGGGTCTATCATTTATAGAATTAATGCTTCCTAAAAAAACTCTACCTACTAAAACTCATGTATCAGCTTCTTTATTAATTAAATAAGCCAGTGACGCTACAACCCTACAGGCCGCAAATCGAATGCGTTTGTTTGAACAGTTTTATTTTTATAGACAAGTAAGTGATGTAATCGTAAATATGGCATCTCAAAATTTACATTTAAATTTAGCGTCCTTTTGCCTAGGAGCTGAAATGTTAATTGCGCAAATAGAGAAAACAACCCATTATGCACAGCTGTGTTAGGGTTGTCGCACGGTTAAGGCACTAGGCCAACGTTGGGGTACTTACTTGTACTCATAAAAAAAAAACTTACTTGTATACATATGAAGATGGTGGCAACTATCATAAAAAGAATAAGTCCTATTATTACAATACAACTAGATACTGTATCGACTGATTCGTATGCCATTGCGATAAAGGTCCGGTTGCACATTGACATCATCTTACGTATACCGCGTATTTCACCGGGAATCAATGCGGAATGCCTAAAAAATATATATGTATTATAAATAAAATTATGCTATTTAGCTGTACAGTGAATAAATATTTACTAGCAGGCTAAGTTGGAGCCCAGCGTGTTGGAGTTTGAATATTTAAGTAATGGCAGGCAACACTTGTCACATGTGAAGAAAAAGTTTTAGTTCAGAATATTGGAATGTTATAAGAGTGTTTTTAAAATAGCCCCTCGCCTCCAGAGATTAATCCCCTCAGAATTAGAAACCTCCAACACAGCGCGGCAAATTGTAGGTTAAAAAATATTTATTAGTATGATTAGCTTTTCTTAACTCAGAAATATATTCAAAGACAATTTCTTGAGTAAATCATACTAATAACAAATAAGGTAATATTGA
Source organism: Pieris brassicae (assembly GCF_905147105.1). Taxonomy (NCBI): domain Eukaryota; kingdom Metazoa; phylum Arthropoda; class Insecta; order Lepidoptera; family Pieridae; genus Pieris; species Pieris brassicae. Next base: position 3,232,014 of record NC_059666.1, read on the forward strand.
CAATAAAATATAAATCATAAAATTGCCTTCAAAAGGTGAAGGCAGCAAATGTGTAAATCCGCCACTGCAACAATGAGAAACTAAGGCTTGTAGAATTATTGTAATAACTTAAACAAACAATATACAATATATACATAAATATCTCCGCTTTGAATTCTTAAAGATAATTAAAACTGATTTTGATAAAATCATGACATTCGTCATTAAGCTTTCTGTACAAAAAGCTTTTTCTTTTTGTAATACAAAGAATATACAGACATTGTCAGAAGGTGGGAACACAACCATTCTCTTCAACAGAGTTTAAAAATAGAGACCAAAATAATGCATATTTTTTTGCTTAAAATAAACAATTAAAATCTTACCTATTATTCCACCAACAGTTAATTTTTAACATGACATTATTATAGTGATTTTCAAAGAATAGCCAGACCCCAAAGAAATTAAGTAAATACTTTATGACGTGTATGGCTAAAAAAATCAGTGTTATTGGTAAAAGCCATATATGTTTCCATACCAACATACAAAAACATCCAAAAAACAAAAGCTTGAAGTACAAAGCTGTTTCGTCATCTGTAAAATTATTTCGTATGTAGTTTTCATCAAGTGATTTTTGTTTAAATGAAGATATTCGTTTTTCGAAGGCAGTTGGTTTTGTTAAAGGAAGAGCTGATAGAGTTCGTGTCTTGAAGAGAGTTCTAGCATGTTGGGGTGAACTGTGTAAATTGCTTAAGCTGCCCCTTTTTACATCCGGAGTTGTAGGGGTTAGGTCTTCGGTTGTGGAATCTTTTTCATCTACTTCTGGAATTGTGTCATCTGGTTTCTTGTCTTCTAAAGATGAATTTATTATAACTCCATGAATAGCTAAGAAAATGGATGCTTCTGGATCTGAAACATAGTATTGCAATATAAATAAATCTTAATTATAAAGTCATAGTTTTATATTTAAACCTCTATGTTTTTCTTTAATTACAAACCAAACAGAACATCCTACAAAAAATAAGATTGGTTTCTTATTCTACTGTATAAGCAGTAATCATTTTTATAAAAAGCTATGATAAAAGGTGAAATGTGGGATTCTGTGAGAGCACACACTTTATGCATCTAATATTTTCATAAAGTATTTTGTACCTGTTACAAGCATCTGCTTATGGAAATGTAAGACTTCCAGAATAAACCCAGTCACAATAAAAGTCTGAAGTAATATAAACATATAAACTTTGTAGTCCCCTGCTAAACTTGCAAGGTAGCATGTAATTGTCATCCATAGAACATGTGAAGTACCTCGAAAAATAAACGCTCTTTCTGGAGTCCATATTGTGTAGACACTTATAGTGTAAGCAATTGCTATTGTAAGTGTCTGAAAAACAATAACAAAATATATTTTGTGTAACAACAAAAGAAATGGTAACAAAAAGATCAATTTCTTTGTCCACACAATTGAATTTGTGAGATTAAGTTAAGAAATAAATATAACATATTATTCAATTCTTTTATTATGTTAATAAAAGGTCAAACTTACAAAATCAGATGTACATAGGCTAATTAGAACTGTTGTTGACACGCTTACAAAGTTTATAAATTGCCAAAATATACATCCTAAACTCCTAGGAATTGAATTGTACAACCATGGCAGGACAAATATTGTTGATAGGAGACATATTATAGACTGAAAAGGAAAAATATTCAATATAAGTATGATGATCCAAAAGTAAAATAATAATATACTAAGTAAAATTAAAAAAAAAACTGTTGAAAAGAATTGGATTCCATTACAAAGTATTACACTTACCCTATGGTGCTCTTTAAACTGATTGCCCACGAAGTCAGAGGCATAATTCACAGCATTGACAGGAAGAACTAATAATCCTACTATTACACAAGAGTTAGTCTTCTCAAGATTTTCAAACCAGGTCTTTATTTTCTTGGACAACTTATATTTAAACGGATGCAGCAAGGAGCCGACAAGAAGAGCCCAAAATAAAGGCTTAAAAAAGGGCTCTAATATAAGAAAGAGAACGTATACAGCTGCACAGCATATAGCCAAAACAAATAAAGCAAAGGCATTATAAAAACCGTGTTTCATAGGTTTTTCGTTGCTCTCAGATAAACCAATAATATTAAAAATATTTTCAAAAGGTGATTGCTGCATCTTTAAAAAGTTAAGATTTTATGCTGATGATTAACGTAACAACTACTTTTCACAATTAATACCCGCTGTATATAGGTGTGTATGTGTAATTTAATGAGATCATCGCATTAATTTTGGAACATTTGATTTAAAAATAATTAAAATAGATATTCGTTAAACACTTCATACTGACACTAACATGAAAGTACATAGTATAGGGGACATGATTAGGACTTGACGTTGATAGATTACAGATAATATTTGACATTGAGAGTGGACATTAAATTTAATACTTTTTTTTTACTGTTTATTTGGCACAATGAATTACTGTTTATTTAATTTATAAAACAATATAATATTGGGGAAAAAGTTTTCTTCACATTTTGTAAGAAAATTCACAAGATTTTTTAATATAGTTTATTCACATTTAACTAAAGTATGTAGGTACCATTTTGTGCGATAACTTTTAGCCATCTTGTAGATAGGGACATGATCCCATTGCTATAGAAACTTTGGGGCTTCTGATGTAAATACCGCTACAATTGGTTTTGGCAGTCCTCTCTTGATGTTAACCTGACACTGCTTAAAGAATTCTGAAGAAACCGGAACAGGTGGAAATCTGAAGGACCTCCCATCCAAGTTCTCTTAATTTTTGCTGAATGGAAATGAGTGAGGTCTAGCGTTATCATGATGAAAAGCCACACTCCTTCTGTTGATTAATTCCGGCCGCTTTCTCTCAACTTCTTGCTTTAATCTCATCAGTTGTTCGCAGTAGAGTTCAGAAGCGATGGTCCTGCCATAGTAACAGATCATAATGAATAATATCCTTCCAAAACCACCACACACAGCATCACCTTGTTACCAGTTAACCCGGGTTTCGCCAGAGTCTGTGAAGCCTGACCGGCCTTTGACCACGACCTTTTTCGCACGTTCTTATCGTACGTGATCTACTTTTCATCACCAGTTATCAGCTTCTTCAAAAATGGTTTAGTTTCATTACGTCGACATCACAAGAATCACAAATGAGTACACAGTTCATTAGGTTTCTTTCAGTGAGCTCGTCAGGTACCCAAATATCGAGCTTTTTTTGTGGACCTAGTTATTTTGAAATGCGCCAAAACTGTTTTGTGGTGAATTTCCAGTTCTCAAGTTACCTCGTAACTACTGATATGCCGATCTTACTCCACTTTTACAAAAATGGCATCCATTTTATCCGTCATAGGGCGACCAGAGCGACGTGCATCTTTGACATCGGAACTTCCGAATTGAAAACGCTTACACCAAATTTGTGCTACTTCCACAGACACTGCATTAGGCACTGACACTGCACTGCACCCCATAAACATCGCAATTTTATTTAGAAAATTTTTAAAATGTATCGAATTTCTTCATTAAATTCACTCACCTTGACAGTACGAAAAATACATAAAAATCACACATTTTCCTAATTTGAATTTGGAATTATCTTCTTAGAATTTAAACTTTTAATGATACCAAAACCAGCCAAACAAATAGTATAGCCAAAGAGATTATTATTAAAAGTACATACATACTATAATGCGAAAAGACTTTTTCCCCAACTTAATATATATATAATTGGTGGGATTTTATTTTTAATACTGATTTAAGTCATTGTCCATCGTTTAGCGGTTAATTTAAAACGTCAATATTTATATTAAAATACCATGTAGTATTATTTATATATCAATGTAGAATGTGAGTGAGTAGTCCACTTGCAAACCCGCTATGTTAACAAACAACAGTTTTTTCCAATGGCGGCAATCGGTTTAATATATTAACGTCTGCATTTAACATACTGCTTTAAATCTCGCAACATTAGGAATTAAATGTTATTGATTTCTCGATACTCGTCGTCGTTGCAAAAGTCGTTATATTGATCGGCAGTTCACTTTCAAAAATCACTAAGTTTGTATTAACTTGCTAACGACGCTAAGTTGCATAATGCGACGGTTGTGGAGGGCAAGATAAAAACTCAATCGTTTTGGGAATGCTAGCATATTGGCTAAAGAAAAAAGCTTTATTAGCATGTAGTGGGGCATTCATTTCAGTTACCTGGATCTTGGCACTTTCAATTTCATGCACCTAAAAGATTATTTTTTAGGAAGGATAAAAATAATCGAATTGCCATTAAAGGGAAACCTAATTATGTATCTGAGGAAATAAATTAGTAATATTATTAATTTGTAAAAGAGGTAAATTGTTCGATAATATTGTACCCATTTTGATGAATGTTGGAGTTCCAGTGGAAACAGTAAAGTTAAATGGTGTGCGAAATCTTAAAAAATATCATTTCGGTGAATTTACAATATTAAAGTTTTCTTCAAGAAGAACGAAATGAGAGTGTTATAGAAGATAATGAAGAAACCATAATATATGAAGAAGTAGACAAGAGTGAAATAATACATAAAAAGGTAATTTCCAGAGAGTAGAGTAAAATGGAAGGATATATTTTTTACTTTCAAAAGTATGTTGCTATTGTTGATTGCACTGCAGAACTATCTATGTTAAAATTTCTTTTGAAAAACTAGCTATGTTTAATATTGAAATGAATATGAAATGATTATTATGAAACAGTGATTTTAAATAAAATAATTTAATTCGATGTGCTATTAAGATCATGTAATATACAAAAAAATACATCTTAATATAGTAATTTTAAGACGCTTTAGTTAGTTTTCTCAATTAATTGTTGCATTGTTTTAACGGATTGCAAGTGGACTAGTCACTTTAGCCTTATGTAAATGTTACTTATTTATATACTACGCTTGTAAGTGAATCAAGTTTATTATTGCCTCAATCAATTATCCTGTATGTGTTAGACTTAACGGGTCCTTTACCTTAATATAGACGCAATTAATGGACAGCTTACCACACTTGTGAACAAACCGCTATCAAGAACACTTCGTTTTATTAATATATATGAAGACAATGTCGCTAATCAAGTTTTGTGTTTTTTTTATCATTTATGTGTCCATAAGTGAATGTAGAAATTTAAGAGACGAAAAAAACAAATCTTTTCCAAGAAAATTAAACTTTAACGACGATCGTATTGTGTTTCCTGATGATGATGGGTATCCCTATGATTCTGAGGAAAGTAATAAAGAAGAAGACAGCACACAAAAAAGGATTGAATGGTTTGATCTTGGCAATCGAAATGGTATTATTTCCGGAAGATGTCCCTTAGGAAAAGTTAGAAGAGGCTACGCTTGTGTATAGGTTCAGTTTTGTTTTGTCAACTTCATATAATTATCAGCTATGAAATTGTGTTCCATTTTCAAAATGTTATTTCAGTATTGAATTAGTTCTATTAAAGTTATATCAAAATCATGTATGGCTGTATTTTTAATATCTTGGCTTTGGCTTTTTTTTTTAATTATTTCACAGGTGGACAGTGTTTTAACGTTAAAAAATACCTACCTAGGCATATGATATATCTATAATTATAAACATGTTGCTTTTCTTCATAATATTATTATCGCTTTGGTGTGTATCGGTTAGTCACAATAAATTTACTCCTACTTATTAATACATTATGTTTTACCATTGAACAAATGTACCTTTAAAACAAGACTTAGTTTAATAAAACCAATTGAGAATGATATTATTATCTATGTTAACAGTAGGTATATGTAAAAAAATATGAAGCCTATGTTTTTAAACTGTAATAAATCCGGATATACTCTTTCAAATAGACTTTTATTGATTTATATTAAGACGCCAGTTATTTTTGCTTTGGTATTGCCAACAACAATAAGAACACATATTATATAATAATCATATAAATCACAATAATTTAACTAGATTGTTTAAAGAGCAAAAATATCGGAATGATTAAAATATTGAAACTGTTTCCTTTGATATTTTTCACTATAGTCCCATGTTGTGATGTGTAAGTATAAGTATAAGCAACACGCCGTCAATGTTGTCATTGTATAAGCAAGTTTATTGTGATAAAACACAATGACTACGTGGTCTAAGCTGGGGTTCGAACATAGGATATAGGGTTGACGCCTAGCCATTAGGCTAAAATTGCTGTCTTTTCGTGACAGTATTAAAATATTTAAAATTTGTTGAGTAGTTTTTGTACGACGAAGCAGCTACATGTTCATACAATTAGTTTAATGATTTGTATTAGAATTGGTTTAGAATTTTAAATGTATCGTGATATGTTTATCAACGCACCAGCGGTCTTCGCGGTGACATTGACCTACTTTCATTTTAAAATGACAGACGGAAGACACAGATATTATTTCGAACGATGTATTGAAATTAATAAGACATTTTATCGTCCATTGTTAGTTTATCAGAAATGTGAGTAATACAATGTTTACAGCATCGCCCCAGTCAGCTATAGGTAAATCATATAAGTCAAGGTATTCTAGTTGAAAATACAAATAATACTTTAGTTAATTAATATTTTTATTATCTTTGTCAGATTACTAAGAAACCAAAGATAACAAGATCGATATAAATATTAATTTATTTTGATTTGATACAAAAATACATTACTTTGAGCGCAGTTTCATATTCGGTATTATTAGTAAGTCAAAATTAAAATAAAAACATTTTTTTTATTCAATAACAAATTACATTATTTTAGCAGATATTGGAGCCAGATCTAAGCCGAGGGAGACCTGTAAATCAGCGCGCTCTTCCAACGATTTAGTGAAAATTTAACTTTACAATTGTTACCAAAATACTATATTAGGAAAATAGAAAGCTGAGATAAAGATACAGGTTTATATGCTTAAGACGTTAGTACACACTAGAAGTGGAATAACTGTGATAATGTTAGGGAAGGGATAAATGGGAGGTTGAGAGTGCTAGTTTAAAAAAATGTAAATGCATTGTAAAATTAAAACTGGTCAAATTATTCTTGAACTAGTAATTCATTTTCTTCAGTATTGTTTTAATTTCGTATAATAACTTAGGGTAAATCTTAAGGATCCTATTAAGTCGATAAACTATTCGTAGTTTGAATATTGAAACCAGATAAGTCAGTCAACCTATGACCACGCTTGGTGGCGAGATTTTTATTTAATTTTAAAATCATTAAAAAAAATTATCTTTAAAGAAATATAAGTCGCTCTATCATTAACTTTTGTGTGTTTATTTGGTATGTGTGGTTAACTTAACGGAAAATTTAATGTTTTAGAATATAAATCTGCGTTTTCCTCTGTATTTAGGCGTGTAGCAAATAATATGAGGTTTTACAGTTATATTTTGACAAGTCCAACAAAAACTGGCACAGATACTTTGATATAACATCTAGCCTGTTCGGTTACTGGTAGGAAGTTTTGCTGATAGCAATAATGATTATGCAAAAATTGAGGGAGGGAATATTCCTAATAGTAACATTTTATAGTGTCATCATAGAATGACAATGTTAGCTCAGAAGATTGTTAGTCCATAATATGGTTATTAATAATACACTATGGTTAGTATATAGAAAAAAAGCATGAGTCTTTTGTTTATTAAAAAGCAAAATATATTTAGAGTTTTAAGTCACACACATACGCTGACACAAACACCTACACACTTTTTAATGCTTTTTATACAATGCTTTTGTATGGTAAAACGTCCAAGGCGGAAATGTTTTTTATTTGTGTAATTTTATTTTATACTGTTTGCTGATGGCTACGTAGATAAATTAATCTATAAGGCAAGGCTGCGATTTCGCCCGAATTTAAATATTTCGGGTCCGTTTTGCTATTTTTATTGAGTTTAAATTAAGGATAAACAGGGTTACACTACACTTTTTAATTTATTTACTCAAGAATAAACTTTTCTAATTAAATTAAATATTTGAACTGTATTTATTTTATTGTAGTGCCAACGAAACCAATAACAAGACTTTTGTAAGTTTTTATAACATAGACAATAACACACTTAACACATAGAAGAACCTTTGGGTATAGAGGGATTCAAACGTAAGCATAGATACACAGATAAACTTCACTAGGTACCATTAAAATATTTTGATTCAAAACGTACGGACGGTTTGCTTGTCACGTTTTTAAGTGTACCGAATGTGAGTATTTTCGTATTGGGAACTTGTCCAAATAGCTCTCGTTAAATAAAAATAGCCTATGAGTGGCGATCATTAGGAGTATAAGAGGTTTCAATAATTAAGCCAATAGGTGAGACATCGTGACTACTGTCAATTAATATTATTATTAGTCGTGGAATCTTTTACCATAATATATTAGCGTTTAGGAGAACACAAAATTATAAGCATTTAAAGTGTCATATTACATCTCATTATTGTTGGTAGATTATGATAAGTATATTAGACGTTTTTGATCTAACTCATTTAATGATTAAGTATAGAAGCAGTCACAATCCATTCACAATCTAATTGCATTTCACAGAAACATAACGTTGTGCGTATGTAGGATGTATTTATGGAGAAAGGAAGATGTTGCTCTTTCACTGATATGCCAGTCGGCTTCAGTGGCTAAAGTTGTATATGCGCTTAGCGGTCAGAACTTTGTTAGCGATTCAGGGTTTGACATCAGCGCACTGATGGTAGATGCCGCTACATATGCCCTGCCTCATTGCCATATATAACAGCAAGTGTATAGGTGAGATATTCCGGCTGAGCTACGCTTTTTGTGAGGCCGAGCTCAACTGTTTAGGACATTCAGGATAGCAGTAAGATTATATTCGAAAATAAATGAGTCTCATGCACGTTCAAAAACGAGCCTTAGCGCAAACTAGGACTGTAATGTCTAAGTCATGAATCGGAATCTTAACACAGAGTTGAACAAAGTACTAAACATAAAATATTTGTATAGAAATCGACCTCGTTGTTGGTTTTTAAAATTTTGACAAATTTATGATAAAAGTACACGTGATTCATAGATGTTCTGAGAAATATGGTATATACTTATACTTGCTAGGTTAGTTCCATATTAGTCATAAAGCAAAACGTTAATTTTTTTGACCAACACTTATTAGAGTTCAGTGACTTCCAATACCGAAACCGATCCCGTTCTCAATTTGAAACAATTTGTCTTAGGGTCCTTTAAGAAATGAGCGTACCAATTCTTAAAAGGCCGGCAGCGCTCTTGCGAGCCTTCCGGCAGTGGAAGTGTCCATGGGCGATGGTACCACTTAACATCAGGTGAGCCTCCTGCCCGTCTGGCTCCTGTAACATAAAAAAAAATATTTATATATAATTAAAGTACCTATAAACAGAGAATAATATGCACATAATAATTATTGATTTTTATTCGTAACTTAGACCATCTTATATATTTTATTGAAGGTCGAAAAACAACTTTTAGTGACTTCTAGTTAGAATTTTCGATCGGCATCCTTTCACAAAACAAACAAATCCAAAAACAACTTTTGTTATTCGTTGATCAAGCGTTTCTTAATTCTTCTGTCTCAGAACTTTTTATATAAAAAAGCTTCTAACTGAGGCATGTATTGTCCTACTAGTTTGTCATTAGATTTCAATTTATTAAGTGAAATTTAAATGTCTGTGTATACTTATAATCGTGTAAATGAATACGTTTAATTATAAAATTATTATGTAATAATTAATTAATATTTTTATTATTGTTTATATTGTCTTTAAAACCGATTAACACGGCCATACAATAAAAAGTGGTCGACAATAAAGACAAGAATATTATTTTACCTTTTTTAATTAAATAAATGTAATAACCTGTGTGATAATTTCCTAGATTTTATGCGAAGGGCTTATAAACCTCTAAAAGTATGTACAATGTTTGTGATTGATTGAATTGGTTATGTTCCACGTTTTATATGTGTAGTTAATTATCCATAGCTGTATACCCTTACTTTAACAGTTTTAAACATAGAAAATACATTGATTTAAATAAACAATAAAAAAAACTAAAAATGTCCTTGAAAAATAAGCCTATGAGCGTCCGAGCCCATTTGGCGATTGATTCCTAATATAATGAAGGGTACATCGTTACATTGGAGCTAGCTGTCAGAGGCGGTCTTCCACTGTATAGATTTGTAAGGGGATGGGTTGGGGGGCACGGGGAGGAGGTTTCAGGGGCTTAGGGGGTGTTGGGGTGTATCGAACGCTGCGTGCGCACCACGTTGCGTATTGTCACCTCTCTAGCGTCGTATCTCGTCTTACAGCTTTGTACCAAGGTGCGTGCTATTTGATTACTCCGTGCGAACTCTGACCTAATGTTTACATTGAACCAGATGACACTTAATTGATTTATGCACTTGCCCTATTGTCCATCTGTTTACATTTATTTGCATTTTATCATTGGATTAAAGAAGCTATAAGTAACAGCGCTTCCAGCTTTTATATATCAAGAAGAACAAAAAAGCTTTGAAAATTAAATTCAATTCACCGTTTAGGCAAAATATATCAAAGTAAACTGTAGCGACGAAAAGCTCACTGGAGCAGCATTCACGTCTGACTGACTTTACAACTTATTATTTTTCATAAATAAAAATCGTTCAAACAATTCTAAGTTAATAAAAAAATTGTTTGATGGACAAAGCTTCAAAACACACTCTGTGAAAGCGCCCTAACAGAGTTTTCCACAACTCACTAACACCAATTCACGATCGTCGCTACGCAGCTTTTCACGCACACACGTGCTCCGAACAAAATAAGCGCCTGAAACTGAACGGCAACGTAGAACGTCTATTCGTCCCGCTTTCACCCAGCCCGCTGTCCTATTTCAACAGGTTTCGCTTTTCAGCGGTTGCAGTAGAACGCGTGCCTGTAGTAACCCAGCACAAACAGTACGAGGAACACACGTCGTATCCGAAAACTGAAAGCACAGTTTCACTGACAGTTCCGATTTTACCTGACATTCGGCGCCATCGTTCACCTCTCCGCGCGCGAAGCGAGTCTTAATACGAAATTCACAAATCATTGGATACGATGTAGTGCGGTTTTAAACAAACTGTTGTGCCAATAAAATAAACCTAATATTTTGGACTATTGTGTTGTTAATGCAGCATGATGTAAGCTTTGGATTTTTACTGTTTACCTCTTCAGTGTTGTGAGTACTAGTAGTGAGAATGTAGAATGTTTATTTAGACTCAGTCAAGGTTGTGATAAAGAAATCGGACAGTTTCATAGACTTATCAATAAATGTTGGGTTGTACTTTCTCGTAGTATTTAACATGCTGTTAATGTCTTTTGACCAGGCGCTAAGTTTAGTATTATTTAAATTTTAATGGTTGTGTCTGAAGAACAATTCTGTTAGAATTCTTCCGGTTGTGAATAAGTGACTCAAGATTTAATAAACTTGGTTTTGCTAAACATGTGACAGTTTGTCACGTACCCGAGCTTTATGTCTTAAATTATAAGGTAAGTTCTCTAATAAGCTTTTTATGGCATGTTTGTCTGTAAAATGTGATTATGTTTTCTTTCCGCATCAAATGTGACGAAAAGCATTAGGTACATGTTGTTAAACACATTTTGTCGGCATGTGACTGAAAAAAGGCTTTTCTTACACATTACTACGGCTATTTGTATATTGACGTACATTAAAGATAAATATAAAAAGCTCATGACGATTTTATTTCAAAAATGTTGAAGTTATCATAAATCATTTTATAAACTCTAGTCAGTAATAAAAATTGACGTATTTTAAATTACTTAATGTTTATTATATTACATGTAACAAATAAAAATAAAATTCAAATACATATAATGAATTTTATTTTAAAAGGCAGGCAACACGTCCCTGAGTTTTCCGTACACGTCTTCTGTTGCCGCAAGTGTCCTGCTGAAGTCATTTATGAAGGATTCCTATTCGAATACAAATAACAACATCTATATGCCCATATGTAGAGCTGGCGCCTCATAATTTATTTCGCCCTTCTTATCCTGTCTCAGACAAGACATCCTTTGCTTTCCCCAAAATCGAGAGTCAAGAACTGTGAATCCACTACGTCATTTTCGTGTTTTCAACTTTCTCAAAATATTTTTTTGGACTTATATCTCTACTTGCCAGTTAAAAGTTCTATGGATTTTGATCGACAGTAGTTAAAGTTCAAAGAAAAAATGTAAGCGTGTACTAGTGTACACACGTAAGAAGTGAAACTTTTATATGTCCTTATTTTTCGAAAAATGATCTACCATATGCAAAATTACAGAAATTGGTTAAATAAAGTTTAACAAAATGCTTTTATTACCATAGACATGAATACAAATAATACTAAGATTATTACAGAATTTCATTAATTGTAAGAGAATTACTAGTATCATTGTTATCGTTATTATATATTTTTGTTATTAATGGCTTCGAATCTCTACGAATCAACCGTGGTAGGGACAAGAAAAAGATGGCGCGTAACCGAAAAATCTGATGGTAAATTTTCCAACGCTGATAAAGAAGTTTCAAAAAACCCTTCAAAAAGCAAAAGTTGACGTATTTAGGCCAATAGTTTGTACAGAAAATGAGGTCCATAATTCCGGACATATATTTAATAAATTATTATTATTATCGGTATTGAAGACTCTTATGTTCGAACTCACACTAAAATAATATTTATGGACATCGTCTTCATCGTTCACTGCTGGACTCAGCCCATTGTCTTAGTTTAACTTAATTTTGCAATAACTTAGCAACAAAATACATAATAATTATTGTATCATATATAATAAAGCATATTTTTTAAACAGCAATATTTTTCATAGATACAATTTTTTATATGTATCCTCTGTTACTATAGACTACAGAAAAATGTGCTAACTCATTCATAAGAAATCGTACCTAGAGTAATGATCTCTTTTTAACAGGAGTATTTATTTAAAAACCAACAATAAGACTAATTTAGTTTTTTTTGAGAGAGGACATTATAGTTAAACACTTATATAGTCTTTGGTTATGTGGCTTTATTTTGCTCTACAATAATTTATTTACACCAAAAGTTTTGTCACCTTATAAATTATATAAAAACGTATAACAAATAAAGCCTCAATTAAGGCTTCTCTCGCGTTTCAGCTATGTTAATTAGTCGGTGAACATGTTGCAATTATCTATGTATATGCGTCGCGGTAAGCCGCACCAATCCATAATAATAACCACTTAATGATAGTTAAAACTTTTGAATGATCATTAATTTCGTATAAATCGACTTATAAAAATACTTAATCAGTCCTATTAAATTCTTTAATACTTTGACGAACTTATGAGTAACGATTCCTTTTTCAGCGTAAAAACTATCTAGTTTGAAAAACAAATGACTCAACACCTTTATCGAAATAAATTTTCCGTAATTGTTTGTAAATTGAAGACGTCTGGTCATTAAAGCGTTTTGTGGTAACCTAATAATACAAATAATTCTGAATATAACGCTGTAAGACGTAGGTACTGACGTTGTTTCATTTACCTGATGATAACAAAATGCTGTTTTATACATGATTAGTTTTGTACGTCAAAGTTACGTCATTATTCACAATTGTACGCTCAAGAGAGTTAGTACAGGTATATGTAGTATATACATACAATCAATATAAAAATGATATCTCTAAATCAATCACGAAAAAAGTATGCAATATTTTTTAGTAATTCCTTTTTGTTCAAAGGCAAGTAAGACTTCATTGCGTACTCGGAGATAAAAACCTTTTGTCTTGCGGCAAAAAAAACACCACCTTAATATGAATATTCAGTTTTCTTCCCGCAAAATGACAGTTTGTGTCGAAAAAATTACTTTTCGACTGTCTACGGACACTACTGCTAAAGCATCTTGATTAAGACCCCAGAACGTTAGAATTATACAAATTAATATTTCTCTCTCGATGATGACGACATCGACGTTAGTTCTGCCTTATTGTAAAAAAAGCCATGACTTATTTTCGAGGTGTATTATAAAAATAATTATCACATTTTCCAGTCGGCACATAAATGTAAATACATATGTGTGATGTGTTACCTCTATTGGCTATGATTAACAGAAATCTAAAAAGAAATTTGTAATCACAAATACCCAATTTATAAATGTATATTAAAATTTAATAAAAATGTTATTTAAGTTATTCTAATAAAATTTATGACATGAGTCAAATGTCATTCTCGAATAGCACAAATAGATACGCATTTCCCGCCAAATGAGCGGATTCAAACTTAGATTAAAAATTCTGACAGATGCTTAACAGAGAGAAGGAGAACTAAGTAATAAAGTACCTCAACATAATTAAGCCACTTTACTACTAAGAAAAACAATCAAGTGGACGTGTGAACATAATGTGTCTTCTTACTTAGGATTACGTGACTTCGTATATATAGGTACATTCTGGTAGAAGTTTTCCCAAGGAATAATGCAAACGAGCGTTAGTGACGGACAATAAAATTGCTCGCTCTTCAAAAGCCAACTGAGCGTTAATAATTTCAACGCAAATTACCCGCCATTTTGTGCTAAGATGTTATTAATTAATCGATTTTTTAAATAGATTCCTGTTTGGGGATTTGTTAATTTATCAACTGTCTGTGTTTTTCAAAGAATCGAATCCAATATGTATTCCAGGCAGTCATGTGGGTAATGCAAGTAATGTACGGTTGTCTTTTTATTCATAATTGCGTTATTAGTTTAATACGTTTCATATATACTTCCACAGTACAAATAGAATCAATACAGTTACAATAAATATGGGCTTAAGTAACATACTTTGCAACATGCTTTCCGTTAATGACTCTCGCAAAGCGTTGTTGTCTAGTGCTGAAATTCGAATAACTAATATTTATTATACCACATTAGTAGCCGGTTATAAACTAATAAATTAGGATTGAGTCCTAAAAACAATACATTTTACATTTGTCATTCGAATATTTTAGTCTCGGTGGTAGCCACACAACTTGTCGAAGAGCCAAATCTGCAGATAGCTACTGCCAAGCCGGATTCTATCGCCATGATACATAAGACGACCTTCTATTGTCTACGTAGGAAATGTACGCATTGACTAATAATGTGTTTACAGGGTTATAATGGCTAAATCTAATTAAGATGAGAACTATCATTGTCGAATACAATCGAAATTGCACAGATCACTTGCAATTTATCAAATTATTATTCTTTCAAGTATTTTTGTTTTTTTATGGGTCAGAAGGAAAACGTGATAGCCGCCGCTCATAGACACCTCTAACGCCGAGGATAGCAGGAGTGTTGCCGACATTTCAGGGAATGGTACGATCTTTCCGTGAAGGCCTGGCTGCTGGTTTTATAAAGAGCAGAAAGTACATTAAAAAGCGTTGAACTCCTGGTGTTAGTTTTATTTAGCCTATGTAACGAATTGTATGTACATACATAATAATGTAATAAACATATTTAATGTTAGCCGTGAATAAACACAAATTATGACTCTCGTTTGACTAAACTACGTATTCGATTTCACATATGGAAGTCATGCTCAGCGCTTGACGTCAAATATTTTTCGTGCGTTTAAACTTTTTATGTACGCAATTGACTTGCTCATACGGTATAGGGCATGGTGAAGAGTATAAAAACAGATATTAAAGATCAATGATAGTCTGTAAAATAAGCAGAAAACATATCAAATTATAATGTGTTATGGAAATCTTATGTAAGGTAAAGAGGCAGGCTGATCACTACATTTCTTTATAGAAATAAAAGATAGAAGAGAAGTCCGATACAGAAATCTGGTTAAATGCCGTAAATAGATAGACAGTCATGTCATTTTTTATAAATGTTCATTTAATCGTTATAAATAAACTGTCAGTTTCATTTAAAATATGTTAGTTTTTCTTACTTATTTCTACGCCAAACTAGCTAGAACTCGGAAAGCTTGCGAAAGAGTATTTTACAGAAGTTAAAGATTGTTACCTTAGCGAAACTTTGTCCTACAATGTCTACGCTAATTATAAATCTATAGGAACTAGCTACGCAATAGATTTAATGTTTGTGTTTTACGTCAATAATGACGATTTCAAAAACATGAGAGGTATGACGTAAACATTATTCGTAAGGATTAGAGTGTAAAACGAAAGACGAGGCGTCGTAAAACGTAAGCGTTATGATGCGTCATTCTGTTTGTCCAATCGCAAAACGCAAGGATTCGTCTTTAGTTTGACGTACATGGCAAGACGGTACTTCACTACGACCCCATTCACATATACAAATACAAATACGACCCCACATGGAGTACTGGTTTCACCTCTGGGCGAGCGCTCCCCAGCACCAGCTCTTTGAGTACTACTTGAGTATACAACGTAGAGCGCTTCGAATCGTCGACGACTAATCTGATCTGAAATGCAGCTGAGTTTCACCATCGTACTGTTATATATTTAAAACCTTAGAGACCACCCTATGTCAACTTCTATTTTAGCAAGCTGGCATTCTCCTATTCAACTGCCATGAGCATTATCTTTCAGCTAAAGTTAGTCCCACTTTACGATTCAAACCGAGCAGTTGTCTTTCTAAATCTATATTTCTAAATAAATCCTATGTGTAAAGATAATCCTTTTTTTTAAAACTCTAAATCCGGGACGTCGTATAACATTGGTGGCAGCTCAAGGGATTTTTTAAAAAATCCTCGGTACGCCTCAGTTTGGCAGTTGCGACTAACGAGTGATTACAAAAGTGAATATTTCTGTGAATAACTAGATTTTCCTATTCGCTGTGAATTCTGAAATTGTTTTGCAAAGAAACATTCGCCGTCTCCGCCCTATACATCAAAGATGTTCATCAGTAAAACTGCAGCATCCCTGTAAGTCTTCAAAAATCCTATATATTCGTATTTCAGTGTGTTGTGTGAAAACAATTAGTGAAGTTTAAAGTGCTAAAAATAGAAAGGTTGTTTTATAAAATTACAATCTCATAATTGGTTACAATACCAATAAGAAATCAGTGCATCGCCTAATCAGTTCTCAGTAACGCTAGCCGTCGTCGCGTCGTTATCAGTATTGTTTTGTCTAAGCCATATCCTACGTGACAATGCCTAAGGAAGATGTTATTGTACGCGAGTCTAAGAATAGGTCAGCCACAGACGTTGATTTAAATATACTAATTAAATTCATAAATAAATTCGATGGTAACCGCGAAAAATTAAGTGCATTTTTAAATAATTGTAGAAATGCGGTAGAACTTGCTACTCAAAACCAACAGGACATTTTACTAAAATATATTGTAAGTCAATTAGAAGGACGCGCAGAAACGGCTTGTTGTGTAAAAGAATTTGAGAATTGGCACCAGCTTGAAGAGTTCTTAAAATCTCAATTTGGTGATAAAAAGCACTATGCTGCGCTGCTTTCTGATTTACAAGAATGTCGTCAATTAGGCAACGAAACGGTCAACCAGTTTGCATTACGAATAGAGTCTTGCTTATCAAAATTATTATCCGAAATTAATATAACTATCCCTACTAAGAAAAAGGACGAACTGGCAGGCCGCGTCGCAGCTATGAAAGACTTAGCGTTACACACGTTTGTAGTCGGCCTAAATCCAAGATTGTCTACTGTAGTTCGATGCCGTGACCCTGAATCTTTGAACGACGCCATTAATTTCGCTACTTCGGAAGAAAAGATTATCAATGCTTTGACACGACGAAACACTAATTACGCCCAAACTCCAAATACTCAGAATCAGGCGCGATTTCGCCCATCTCACTCATCATATCCACCAAATAGATCAGCTTTACAATATGGCACTAGTAATAATACAACATCTGCCGCGTTTAGGCCCTCTAATCCTATAGTGTGCCGATATTGCAAAGCTCCAGGTCATACTATTGAAGGTTGTCGCAAACGAGAATACAATAATAGGAAATTTGGAAACAATCAAAATTCAAGCTACAACCGCACAAACCCTACTACTTCCTTTCAAAATCGGAACCAACCGATTCATGCAATAGCTTCTTATGAAGATTATGGAGTCGATGAGACAGATAATCCTTTAAACGAATAAAGGACTCCCGACGGTGTCTCCCGAGTCCGAAATTTCAACGTCCTCTATTGCTATATCCAAATGACACCGCAAATTCTATATCCTATTACAATTCCAAGGTCACACAACAGGGTAACCAGCCCCAAAATAAAGACCATATTAATATTTCTAAATCTAAGGTCACACAACAGGGTAACCAGCCCCAAAACGAAGACCATATTCTCATTTCTAAATCCAAGGTCACACAGCAGGGTAACCAGCCCCAAAACGAAGACCATATTCTCATTTCTAAATCCAAGGTCACACAGCAGGGTAACCAGCCCCAAAACGAAGACCATGCTCCTATTTCTAAATCCAAGGTCACACAGCAGGGTAGTCAAACTCATAGTGGTAGCAACGTTAATAAATCAATTTCAAAATCCTCTGTACCACATAACCCTAATTCTAACAATGGTGCAATAAATTCCCAACAAAGGACATATGCATCTATAGTATCTGGCACTCTAAAATATATGCCTGCCATATCTCCTCTTACAAGATCCATGGTCGATACCCCAAACACCACGCCTGAGATAAAAAACAATATATATAACAAAATACATAACGTTACTTCAAATCCATCCGAAAAATACTTACCCTTTGTGGAAGTTCAAACCTCTGTATCTACCAAACTACTTAAGCTCCTTGTTGATAGTGGTGCATCTATTAGCCTTATAAAGAAATCATCTATTCAAAACATGCCTGAAATAGACGAACACACTATAACATTTTCAGGAATTGGAACTGCAGATAAACCAATGAGGTCATTTGGACGTATACCTATCGAATTCAACTCTCTGAAGTATCGATTCCACATTATTGATAACATAAATTTTCCTTACGATGGTATAATTGGAAACGATTTCCTATCAGACAACTACTCAAACATTGATTTTAAGAATGAATCGCTTACGATTAGTCAAGTTGAACTTGTTTTAAAATTTAATGAACCAATATATACTATTGCTCCCCGAACTGAAACCATCATAGAATGCTCGGTAGTTAATCCAGAAATAGGTGAAGGCTTGATGGTAGATCAAAATCCCGTCGACTCAATTCTAATTGCTAACTGCATTGTCAAGGTGAAACCTAATTCTAGAATAAACATTTCTGTTGTAAATATCTCTGAATCTCCAATTACGTTAAACTCAAACTTAAAATTAAAACTTACGCCCTTGGAAAATAAAGAAAATCACCAAATATTCAATATATCTCATACAATCCCCAACAATGCCGTTAACAGAACTGAGCAGGTCTTAGACCTTTTAAGAGTCACTCACCTTAATAACGAAGAACGAGAATCATTATTTAATCTTTGCGCTGAATTTTCGGATATATTCCACCTCCCTGAAGATTCTCTGACTTGTACTAATGCTCTCGAGCACCAGATACCAACTTCTTCCTCTGTACCCATTAATACAAAATCATATCGATTTCCTGAAGTGCATAAACAAGAGGTAAACAATCAGATTAATAAAATGCTTAATGAAGGAATTATCAAACCGTCAACTTCTCCATGGTCATCTCCGATCTGGATAGTTCCAAAAAAGCTCGATGCTTCTGGTCAGCGTAAATGGCGCATTGTTATCGACTATCGCCGATTAAATGATATCACTATTGGAGATTCTTACCCTATTCCTAATATTTCAGAAATTTTAGACCAATTGGGTAAATGTAAATATTTTAGTACACTCGACTTAGCTTCCGGCTTTCATCAAATTAAAATGTCTGAAGCTGACGCTCCCAAAACTGCTTTTTCCATCCCACAAGGACACTTCGAATTTGCGCGGATGCCGTTTGGGCTCAAAAATGCCCCTTCCACGTTTCAGAGGTTGATGAATTCCGCTCTATCAGGCCTGCAAGGGCTGCAATGCTTTGTCTATTTAGATGATATCGTAATCTACTCATTTGATCTCCAAAAACATATGAAAAACCTCTCAAATGTCTTTGACAGACTCCGACAGTTTAATCTCAAACTTCAGCCAGATAAATGCGAATTTCTGCGCAAAGAAGTTTCTTATCTCGGTCACATAATAACTGACGAAGGTGTCAAGCCGAATCCCGAAAAAACCAGAGCAGTCCAAGATTTTCCCCAACCCAAATGTCCTAAAGACATTAAATCCTTCATGGGGTTAGTGTCCTACTATCGTCGTTTTATACCTAACCTGTCTAAAATTGCTAAACCCCTTACAAACCTCTTAAAGAAGGATGTTCCGTTCATGTGGCAACATGAACAACAGTTAGCCTTTGAAACTCTTAAAAATAGCTTGATCTCCGCACCTATACTTGCTTACCCTGATTTTAACCAACCATTCAATCTCACATGCGACGCATCTAACTATGCAATCTCCGCTATCTTGTCACAAGGGCCTATAGGAAAAGACCGCCCCATCGCTTTTGCGTCTAGAACACTATCTAAAGCCGAAAGTAACTACAGTGTTACCGAAAAGGAATGCTTGGCTATCATATGGGGAACTAAAACCTTTAGACCATACCTGTATGGTAACAAATTTACAATTTTCACAGACCATAAACCACTCAAATGGTTATTTAATTGTAAGGATCCTGGATCCAAGCTTGTAAGGTGGCGTTTAAAACTCGAAGAGTTCGACTACAACATTGAATATAAGAAGGGAAAAATCAATAGTAACGCCGACGCTCTGTCTCGATTTCCCGTCAATCCAATTATCAAAGATCAGACTGATTCTCAACGAGTAATACCGTCTTCAAGTGATAATGATCCACTTCCCTTTAGTCCTCTTACAATAGATGATCTAGGTATCCAACTCCCTTCGACATCCAATGCTGATAGTGACAGCCTACCCAATATCGATCTTTTAGAAAACGATGAAATGTTGATTCCTACTACTAGCCCTGAGAATGAGACCAACTCACCTTCACAAAACCCTTCACGCTTTTCACCTCTTCAAGGCATTTCAAATTCTAACACTGCCTACAACGACTTCCTGAAAACTTTCTCAAACAAAAATGAAAACTTCAATACTCATATAAAGGAACACAATGAAAGTCTCCTTAAGAGTAATTCTAAAGCCATCTTAATCCCAGTATCAATCGACTTCGATGAATCAAATCCATATCTCCAAGACATTCTGTCCACACTACCCGACTCTGCCAATATCCTAAATTCAGAAAGAGAACTACATTCGTTTCAAAAAATCGAAAATAAAAACAAGATATACTATCTTTTATTTACCAAAGTCTACTATTTCGACGACTGTACATATCCAGATATATTCAAAACTCTCAAAACAGCCCGAGACGATATCTTGCTTTCCGCGAACATTGGAGAAATAGCCATATCTGACTTTAAAAGTCTCTTCGAACAACATTCCTTTGTTAAAATATATGGCATGCTTATATACTTATTTAATAATAGTAACATAACAGTAAATATACACCATAATACCATCCTATATCCTGTTCCTTCCGAGATCACTAAAATCCTTAAAGAAAACCATGATATCCCGATTGCAGGACATCTGGGCTCAAATAGGATGTATAATAGAATCAAAGAACGATATTACTGGAAGAATATGCGTACAGATATAGAAAATTATATACAAAACTGTAAATTATGTCAATCAAACAAAGCACTGAGGAAGATCAACCAATCACCCATGCAAATCACGACTACCGCTACACGCCCATTTGAAAGAATTAGTCTCGACATAGTTGGCCCTTTGCCTGAAGCTGGATTTCAAAAACTTAAATTCATACTTACTCTTCAGGATGATTTAACCAAGTTTTCCATTTCATACCCAATATCAAACGCTACAGCAGAAGAAACCTGCGAAGGTTTAGTTCACTTTATTTCCCTATTTGGTATCCCTAAAACCATATTAACAGACCAAGGAACTAATTTCACTGCCGAATTATTTAAACGCACATGCGAATTTTTAAAGATTAAACAAATTTGGTCATCACCTTACCACCCTCAAACGCAAGGCGCTTTAGAAAGAAGCCATTCAACTTTAAAGGAATATTTAAAATCTTACGTAAATGAAAATCAGACAAACTGGCATAAGTTCGTATATACCGCCATGTTAACCTATAATAGTAGTGTCCACACAACGACTAAATTCACTCCATACGAACTTGTTTTCGGCCACAAGCCATATATCCCTGACTCAATATTTGAATCACGCCCTGACGTTACATATCCAGAGTATATTAAAATGCTCCATCACCGATTAAAAATTTCTCGAGAAAAGGCTTTGGAAAATATCAAAACTTCCAAAGAAAGATCAAAAACCTACTATGATAAACACACGCGGTCTATACAGTATAAAGTAGGTGACTATGTTTATTTAAAAAATCACGTCAGACTGCGCAAGGCCCTTTCGCCAATTTGGAAAGGTCCCTATAAAATCGTTAAAGTCTACGATAATAATACTTTACACCTTTTAATAAATCGACGTCATGTTAAACATCATTTTGATGAAGTAAAACCAGCTCACGAGATCTAATTTAAATTTCATTTTATAAATGTTTTTATTTTTATTATATACATATACTTTGTATAGGTATTTAAAATGCCAGTTTTATAAGATAAGTTTTTATAAAATTTTATTGTTGTATTTTACTTTTTATAAGTAACATTATTTTAATCCTTTCTATAGTATTATAACACGCTCACATATTTTCCAGGGTCATCGCAATTCTCTGCAATGTCACCCTAGCTGAAACTGAAAATCAGTATGTCAAAAATATAGTGAAAGGTCCTGGGATCTTCTTCGACCCTGTTGGCACACTAAAGATAATAAACGACCAATTTCATATTGTAATTCCCGTAGAGATCATTCCCATAAAAAATCATATAATGGACATAAATAAAGTGTTCAATAACGTTCAGTCTTATTGTCAGAGAAGCGAATTAATTGGTGTTTCGCAATGTCATAACTTATTGCAACCTTTAGAAGCAATCCTTAAAGATCTCCAACGTGACTTTAATGCCGTTTCACATCTAGTATCCGATAATTACGTTTCGAAAAGATCCGCATGGTTTTCCGGAATAGGCACTGTATTTAAACACATATTCGGTACCTTGACCGAAGATGATGCGAAGACCTATGAAGACGCTATTAAAACCCTTTATGAAAATGATAAAAAGATTTCAGGAACATTGAAGAAAACCGTAATTGCTTCCCAATCTGCCATTACCAATATAAATCAATCCTTACATGAAATGAACCTTAATCAAGCAAAATTGAATGGTGTCGTCAAAGAATTAGCGTCTACGGTATCCAATATAACAAATGCTTTTAATGAGGTTAATTTTAGGAATAATTTCTATAACATTTTAAATATTTTGCAATCAAATTTACTGACTTTATCATTTAAGGTGGAAGACTTACTTAATTCCATTTTACTCATTAAAAGTAACACCTTGCATCCTTCAGTTCTAACCCCAAACCAAATGTACAATGATATTGTAAATAATTTTAAGTTACTCCCTAAGTATAAAGACTTTCCTGTAAACATAGAAATAAGCAATATTCATATTCTAATTAATATATCCGATTTAACTTGTTACTATTTTAACAAAAAATTAATGTTTATTGTAAAGATTCCACTTGTAACCTTAGAACATTTTAATATCTATAAAACTGTGCCATTGCCTATTCCACATACGGAGGGTAATTTAAATTCTTTCGCTATGATCCTCCCTTCGGAACAATTTTTAGCCTTAAGCACAGATAAACTATCTTATATCTATCTCAAAGATTTAAATGATTGTAAAAGCATACTTATCTATACTTACCTTTGTGAAATAACCGATGTCTACGCAGTACTTAATAACCCTTCATGTGAAATCGAAATAATTACTAAAGCCTTAACTACCCTTCCAGAAAATTGTCCTGTTAAAGTCATGTTTGGTGATTTAGATATTTGGCATAAGCTAAATAATAACAAATGGATATTTGTACAATCAAAGTCCACTAAATTGTCTATTGAATGTAATCAAAATGTATCTGAGTTAGTTATATCCGGTACAGGTGTACTAAATTTACCAATAGATTGTGTAGGTTTTCATAAAAACCTTAAGTTGGTGACTAAAGTGTATCCTAAAACATATGTCCCCGCTGTATCCTCGAATTTTGATATTATTGACGATGATTGTTGTAAAAGTGTAAACAAATTAAGTAATAACGTTTCTATTCCAAAAATCAAGATTATTAACCTTGATAATTTAAAATCAATTAAAGCTATTTCAGACATGTCAATGAAGGATCTAAATGAGATCAAAAATCCTAATAATTTTAATAGTCATGTTAGCTTTCCTATTTTAAGTATTTTCTCTGTAATCCTAGTTTTTAGTTTTGTTTTTGTATATTTTTATAAGAAAGGCAAATGTTCGAGAAAACTCCACGTTTCCAATAATATCCCGGTTGAGCAAGATAATAATCTGGAAAACCAGAGTAATCCTTCAGTAGCCCGCTTGCGAGTTTGTTAAATATTAAGGAAACTTACAAATAAACCGTAAGTTTCCTCATAACGAGGGGGTTGTTATATATTTAAAACCTTAGAGACCACCCTATGTCAACTTCTATTTTAGCAAGCTGGCATTCTCCTATTCAACTGCCATGAGCATTATCTTTCAGCTAAAGTTAGTCCCACTTTACGATTCAAACCGAGCAGTTGTCTTTCTAAATCTATATTTCTAAATAAATCCTATGTGTAAAGATAATCCTTTTTTTTAAAACTCTAAATCCGGGACGTCGTATAACAGTACGTCGAGGCAGAATACGAAATACCAGCCGTATCATCCGACGTCCGTCGTTCCACAGCTGCCCACTGAAGTATTTCCGAACCAAATCAACTTTGAAGCACTTCAAGAAAAGAGCGTAACAATTCTTAAAAGGCGAGAAACGCGGCGGTCACTTAACATCAGAACCCCGTATTAGGAGTAAATACTTGGTGTTAGGTTTAGTTCGGTAATGTTAGTAGGCACGAAACACTGATTACTCTTAAAATATTCTTGAAGGAGACTAGCGGACAATTTACCTGCCTCATTTCCTAGCTTAACATTCTCCGTCATGAATCAATTTTTTTCTAAAACTTCAAACTATTACAACACCAAAGTCATGTTTGTTGTTTCGAATAGTATATTTGAACAAAAGTTCCTTTCCGTCCGTTGATTAGCAAAACTATCAATAAAGAAGTGAATTACTTTATCAGCCAGGATAAATGCCTCTTTAATAGTAACGTTATTGGGGACATTCCGTACATAAGGAAAACCAAAAATCGTATTTGCTGATTGATAGTACACACAGTAATGATGACAACATTTTGTAAATGATCTAGTTATAAACGATTCGTATTTAATTAAACCATCAGTAGCTACACAGTACATAGTGAGAGGACCTCCTTGTGAAGAAATTTTCTATATATTAGATACTCGTTAGTAATAATTTATTTAAAGATATGTGATTTTTATGCAAATATAGCAAATGTTTTTGTGGATGAACTTCAGTGTCTTCTAACCAAGAACAGTTAGTTTAGTTTTTCTGAGAATCAATCTAAGAACCTCAGAGCTTAAAGCTTCTTTATTCAATCAAAGGCGTATTAATAAACAAAATCGTAAAGTACCATGTTCCTATTATGTCGGAAGTCGTATTATTAAATCACAGAACTACACGAACACATTAGAAGTTTCGAAAGTTTTTAGGTTCTCTGGTATAAATGTACTATAGATCCAATCAGAAGCTAAATTCCTGTTTCCCTGTTTCATCGAATCAGCCCTTAACTAATTGGGATTAAATATGTGTAATTATAGATAATAATCTAACATTGTGTGTAATTTGATTGACACCCCCGAGAAAGTAATAGGCGTACAAATAATGAATTATTTACTACTACCTTTTCATTTTGTTTTATACGAAAACATACTCATTCAGGACAGGTTGAACATTATGAAGCATTCTGTTGTGTACATGAAATGTATAATTTTGATTTTTTTTATTGTGACTGCACATTATTCGTGAAAATTAAAAGTCAAATAGTCTCTGTATACGGAATAAAAAGCTGAATGAGTATGAAACAAATAACGTGCTTGATGTTAGCGGCGCCCGAGGCGCGATGCGAAAACTTTTCGAATTTCAGATTTTTCTCATCAATTCGTTGTGCACAGAATGTTCGTGCATTTAATGCGTGCCAATAAATGTAGTAGTTGACATTTTTCTGCCAAGAGCACGGAAACGCACATACCGTTGGGTATATGTTTAAAAAAACACGGGATTAAACTGTGTTTTTATAACAGCAGTTGCGCGTCAACCCTTGATATTGGCTGTATTTGTTTCCTCGCTGATTTTTCTTTAAATATAAGTAGGTGGTAGGATCTGACACACGCCATAAGTTAATCTCATAATGGGCCATTTGACAAGATTAAAAAACCATTTCAGATTATTTATTACTGACTATAGAACCTAAACAAATTAATAATTTAATTTTATTGTATAAATGTTTTGTTTAATTCAAATTAAACATTCATAATTTCAAGAACCTAAACCCGAACTCTCTGAGCCAAATGGCGTCGCAGTAGGCCACTTGACGTATAGTATTCTTAAATTACACAAATACACATATATTTAATTCAAAATCTAATCAAATCAAATCTAATCTCTCTGACGAAATCTAATTCCAAGACAGTATTGGGATTCGACAGGCGATAGTATATAATTTACAAGCATGCATCGATTAGACTACTATGAGTCTGTTTTGTGTAATGTGAATGACGTGTTTTGTTTAGATATTTATTGGATTATTTACAAGTTATTTTACTCTAAAACATTTTATACAGATTACTCTCACGCTTTATTTTTCATACTGTCAAATAGCATATTGCTGGTTTCCTGAACAGACGGAGTACGAACGCACTTCTTCAAGTCACTACGGCGCGCCAGTTGGGACTAATTCAGCAAAGTTTCTTATAACTAATTTATGAAAGTAATTTGAAAAAGTTCAAGATACGCCATTTAATACCCACAACATTGTTGTATGAAAGTGTTTAATTAAACAAAGTTAAAGCTCAGGAAATAATATACTAAAGAACTTGGTTGACGCAGTGCGGCGTGTCTACTAATCTACATTTTCATTATTGTGGTACGATTTCATGTTCTATCTCACTATAACTGACTCTATTACGAGTTAAATACATAGTATTGTCTTTTGTTAACATAGATTTTAACACATTGAAAGAAAAAACTTTTTTATCGGATTGAAGCTATGTATTATTATAAAATTATGTTATGTAAAATAATTATATAAACTTGTAATTACACTTAACCGCGATGAAGTGGAAAATATGTAATACAGTTTGTAAAACTGATACCAATTGTTGTAATGGAACATTGTCCAAGAGAGTGAGAATGTAATACGAAATACGCAATTGTGATTGGTCTATCGACTCGTAAAATCATGTCGCGTGTCAACGCGTTATGGACTACAGATGATGTTAACCAAGCACAATCGATCGCTACGCATAGTAGTTTTTATATTACGCTTTTATAAAAAATATAAAACCAAATGTTATTAACAAAGAATTGCCATAAAAACCCTAGTGAAATGTACTATAAATATTGGTGTGTGATTGTGGGTTGTAATTTCTCACCAAATTAGGGGACTTCAATATTTATGTCAACGACACAATTCTATAAAGTTATTTCAATACGAGTATCAGAATTTTCTGGAAGTTGTAGATTTGATATTGGAAGTACAGGCGCAGGCCAAGTCCAACACTGCGTTTTATACAAATAAATAGATACAAAGGTATATTTCTCAATTTACGTAGTCTCTTAATAAAAGCACATCATTTGAAGTTTGAACGTTTAAATGAAAGGAAATTTCAGTTTATGCGAGCGCGCTGTAAATACTTCTCGAGTCTCTATATAATGCTGCAGAGTGACTTTTTACTAAGATCTATGACAAATTTGACAGATGACTTTGACAAAATAACCCTGTCGTCAAATACACATTGGTTGGATCAATATTATATCGTTATATTTTAAAATTATATCAAATTAAGCGACGAGTGGGTAACATAGTTTTACTGCGGTTAAAACTTTTATTATATACTCATATTTATTAATATTGCTGTAAAGTCCCGTTATCTCTTTCGGTATATATTTAAGAAAGTATTTACATAGTAAAGTTTGCTTTGGTTAATTATCGGGCCAGTACATCGACAAGATTTTGGGTTTCCTTACATATACTTTCTTAATTCTTAAAAATTAAGACACTCGTTAACAAACCTAAAGCCTATTGAAGCTATAAATGTAAACAAAGTCAAATCAGGAAATTTAAAGATAAATTTGTACTGAATACGAAATTAAAGTACTTATTTTTATAGTAATGCTTTTTTCATTCATGGTCTTACCATGCACAAAAATTCCTGTAAAATAAAGCAGACTCACTGGTAATTTATTTTTGGCGAGTTCGACTCGGTTTGACACGAGCTGATTTATTGTCGAGGTCCCGGTGCGTACCGCTATGCTAATTTTTCACCAACCCTACTTTTCTATCCGCACTGTACAACTTTAAAAGGAACGTTAGTGGTTTTTCTTAGTAGTGATTTATATCTGTAGTTAAATATATTTTATATATTATAGTACCGTAATATTTGAATTACGAAAATGATTTTGTAATGGCATATATACTTATTCTATATACAGAATATAGAAAAAAAGTATAATATCTTAAAACAGTGATAATATTTATCTATGAAGATATAGATAATATTTATCAACGACAACTATAGAGTATCCTTGTTAGGGTACGCACATTTCTATAGTCTATACATATCTCCCGATTGGCGCCATTCATACATTGATTTATTATTGACGTTGACATATTACAGACGTTGAGACCTAAATTAAGAGATTAGAGACAAATAATTAAATGTAACTAAACGTGATTTTTTTGACATAGTCTATCCAGTCAGTATATATATACTATTAATACCATCTGTATTTGAATAAAACTGGTATATTAAAACGATTTAGATGGCATAACTCGGTTTTTAATAGCCCTCGCTGCGTATTACCGAAATTCTTAAGTATTAAAAAATTGAGCATGTTATCAATTCATCTGAATCTTTGTTGCATTATGAGCGGCAGTCTATATAGACACGTATTTCAGGGACATTTTTTTTTTATCTATTTGAATGCTTTCAAAAATATCAATACATTACTATTATTTAGATAAATATATATCATATTTAGTTTTTCAATAAATAACAAAAATTCAATTAGTCCGGATTAGATTTGATAAAATTTTAAACCTATTAACTTGTATTATTAATTAGGGATTAAATGGTACTCACAGAATTTAGGCTTCTTCCATTCAACGTCAAATGAATCTGTGATCTTTTCATAAAAATTACGTCCGAGCAAATTCTGTAAATACACATTACGAAGCAAAGAGCTCGGGGCGGGCACAAAAATATAACAAAAGACTGGAGAGGCTTTAAGGGGAGATCCTTCATCCTGTCCCACTTTCCTCGTGCTTTCTCGGTCCCCTAATGACTCTATGGTTGGGGAAAGTTGGAAATATTAAAATGAGCGCTTGTTTCGCCCGTAAAACAGCGATTGCTCAAGCCCTCGCGCCTCTGATCTGTCTTTCACAATTTCGTTGTATTTTTCAAAGAAAATATTACGACGGATGTCAGTTTTCATTAAACGAATTCAGTGAATAAGAATATTAAGAATAAATATAAATCTATTTTTGATGGTAGAGATAAAATTATCTTTTCATCGTAGAGGATCAAGGCCGATGACCTATATATATTCTGATGATGAAAACATGCGTAAATATATAGAAGTTAGCTAAAACAGCTTACTGTGTAGGCCACATACTTTTTTTCATGTAATAGGAGGCAAATGGGCAGGAGGCTCATGTTATGTTAAGCGATACCGCCGTCTATGGACTCACATTGCCATAAGGCTCGCGAGTGCGATGCCGGCCTTTCAAGAATTAGTTTCTTTTTTTTTATAAAATAGGGGGCAAACGGTCAGGAGGCTCACCTGATGTTAAGTGATACCGCCGCCCATGGACACTCTCAATGCCAGAGGGCTCGCGAGTGCGTTGCCGGCCTTTTAAGAATTTGTACGCTCTTTTCTTGAAGGACCCTGAGTCGAATTGGTTCGGAAATACTTCAGTGGGCATTGGGCATTTGCATTTACTTACTGTCTATGTGCGCATTTAACACTCGATCGTACGGTGAAAGAAAACATCGAGAGATAATATAATTCTAAATTTGAAATAAAGGAAAATTCACACTCTTTTTATTGATTTTAACTTAAAGCCATTATTTTGTTAAAATAATTAAGAAGCATTTCAACTCTAGTTAACAGCGTTTGAATATTTAATGAGTTAGAAAATTGAATCTTCGTTTCTTTATAGGTAATAGCTTTTATATATGTTA
The DNA here is from genome assembly GCF_905147105.1 of Pieris brassicae. NCBI lineage: Eukaryota > Metazoa > Arthropoda > Insecta > Lepidoptera > Pieridae > Pieris > Pieris brassicae. The sequence continues at coordinate 3,262,502 of NC_059666.1, forward strand.
AGTAATAACACAAAAATGTATACAATTCTTTGAAGAAGGGAGGCCGAAAATGTCAGGTCCACAATACTCCCGTCTAATCAGACCGACCTTTAGACGTATAATTTCCCTCAATTTACATTGTCGTTAATACTGGGGCATATCTAGGCTCCGAATATGATTTTGTCCCATTCGGTGTCGAGACCCTTGGTCCGTGGGGTCCTAACGCTATAAGGCTTTTGAAGGAAATATCAAAAAGGTTAGTCGACATCACAGGCAGCTGACAGTTACCTCGGAAAAAGAATTATATATAATAATATAAATTAGTTATTTTATTTTATTTTAATCTCTATACATAGATATACTAATAACAATATTGTAAACTTCACTTAGCTACTAACACTTAAGAGCAGTTATAAACAATTAATACAGAGTTTAATGTATTTCAATTGTTTTTCTCCTTATATAAATATAAGAACCTTTTCGTAAATACCTTTGGCTATATTTTTAGTATGATTGTTTTTTGTAATATATAATTTATGTTAACTGTAAGATTATAAACAAAAAATAAATAACTAGTTTTTTTCGTTTTCGTATTTTGACATTTTTAAAACGGTATCTCTTCCGCTCTACGCCCTAGATCTGGAAACTAGTTGTAAATGTACATTTAGATCTTCTTTAAATATTTAAGTTTATAAGGGTTTATATAAATAAATAATTTGATCTGATAAAAACAAGTGCTTATTGACGTAATTATATTTCGTGTATTATTTATCGTGCTACGGCTTTCAATCGCATTGAAATCGTTGTTTTAATTGTTTTGTCTTTTGCGTATATAATTGCTGTGTTTTAGTTTTTCTATTATAGTGTTCTTGTTATTTTTAGACATGTTACTCATACTTTTATTAAAAAAATCCTATCTGTGAAAGAGTTTAAAGACATTTCTATATTTACAACCTGTATATTTCTTTGATAAATATATATAGTCTCAAAACAATGGAATGCATTATGTCGGAAGTATCAAGAATTTAATGGATTATTGTTGTTACCTTGTTTTTAGTGAACACTGGGTTCTGGTTGTGCACTGGGCAAATGATTTATGTCACTACTAAGATACTGCGCTGTATCATCCAAAGTGATAAATTATAACCAAACTTGAATTTATTTGCCATAAACAATTCAGTTGTCTTTGACTTATCGTTTGCATCATTGCAAAAAATGTATTGAACGAATAAAGATCTAATTCTGATCTCTTTTTGTTCTGTTTATTTATTTTTACGTATATATGTTAAATTTAGTTTTCTTAGTACCTACTGATTTATACAGCAGCCTTTATTATTTATCAAACTACTCCAATTGGACAAACAGGCAAGTAAGTTAAGCCTTTGTGCCTAAAAATAAAAACATTATAATCTAGCATAGATATTTCAATCTGCATTTAACTTTTTGGCTTGAAGAAACTATTCTCTGGAACTACAGAACGGATATGTCTTCTAAGAAAGGAAATACTTGTCTTTGATATTCAGGATTACCAGTGCCCCACAAACAATATCATACGGGGAACTATTTCTTCCAGTTCGCTAGTAATCCGTTTCTCCTATCAATTTAAAACCTGACAATAGCATTCACGACTTTCCTCTTCATAGCAATCATAAAGAATTGTACTGTTAGGTAATTAATACCATAAATATATAAATATTAATTTAACTTTCGTGCTAATGTTTTTTTATATTTAGTACCTCGTTAATGTTGTGCGTACATGTTAATATTTTTCATTCTTTTGATATAAAGAAGGTTTTTATAAACAAGTAGATGCACAAATCGACATGACCTAAAGAAAGTTGTAGCGCTGTTTTATACCCAAATAGTATTTACTTTGAAAGCTAATATCTATATATCCATTAGCAGTAAAACCGGTGAACTGGAACCGTGGTATCGATGCGAATGATTTATTTAAATCGTGGATAATACAACGCATTAGCCAAACCGCAGTACACGTGCGCTCTGAATTCAGAAAAAATATTATTTTGTGTGAGATTTATTGTGTTAAATTGCTTTGTTACCCCAAATTTTTTGTATGATTTACGGACACGTAACGGCTCTTGGACTTTGGGTAGATAACTTATTTACAGGCACCAAACAATTTTCATTCTAGATTTATCAAAAGCGTGCATAATTTTCAACATGGAGCTGTCGGTACAATAATCAGATACGACTGATTAATGATGACCACAAAATACTAATGATGACGACAACCCCCCCAATACTCCAGGTATGGGTTATGACTGCGACTGGGGATATGACTTCTTTATTTAGTCCCCGGCAGCCTTTGTCTGTCTCTAAGAATGATGTCTCAAAAACTAATGAATGGATTTCACCAATAGAGTGGAAGTAAGAATAAGAGGTAGGAGGAAAAATTATGTGTATAATTCAGTAATACATCGATAATTTTTGAAGAGCTCGCAAAACTCTAGTTGTCAAATATATTAATAAGATTTTAATGATTCTAATTACGCAACCAAGTTAAAGTAATAAGGTTTAAAGTGGTAGTGTTACGTATATTACAAGTCCAGAGGCACAAATGTTGCAACATAATGCCGGACTTTTTGCGGACAGGGTGGGCGGGCTTCTCCTTGGTTTTCGTTGAATTTCTAGTCACGTGCCATGGTTTAAATAAGCCACGCGGACCCGGAATATGGAATTTAATTCAACAAATTTTTACATAGATTTGATGCAAACCGCAAACTTAGGTAACGGGAGTTAATGTTTTTCGAAACTCAAATTGTTTATCGTAAAACATTTAATAAATTCAAATAAAAATCTGCATTTGGTTTAAGCGATTATTACACACAGCCTCTCACTAACGACGAACGAAGAGTCCTCAAAACCTCGAAATTGTGTAATTAGTTCACGATTCTGGTCACTCTGGAGAGACACTCTCAAAACATAAGCATTCATTCAATAACAATTATAAGGAAACAGGAAATATTCGGTTTCAAATTCGATCGGAACCCGCTCGTGCATAGATCAACGCTCTGCGAAACGCTAGAAAAATACCGTTCACTATATTATTTTTCTTCTGATTGGAAATCCATCTGTTTATTGAATTTAACTTTAATCATTAATGTTTCATAGGATATAATATGAACTCATTGTTAATCACGTAACGACGGTGTACCTTTAATATAAAGAGGTAAATTTTATGAAGTGGTAAGCAGCTTCCCTGGATCTAATAAACCGATTTTAAAAATAATTTTGCCATTTTTATTTTTATTTGAATGTTGATTTTATTGATTATTGAAGGAAAACGGTCGAATGAAAACTTTTATTACCAACGCTACCTCAACGCTGAGATATTTTCCTTTAATTTTATGTATCCACTAGCCTTAACAATTTAAAGTCAGTGTGTCTAACTTTTATATTATATAAAAAAGTCCCTGTACCTGTTTGTCAGTTGATATAATCTCAAAAACTACTGCACGAAATTTATTGCAGTTTTGACCAATTTCTAGAATGATTCATAAATATTTTTCAAGATTACGAATCTAACATGTCGTCGGAATTCCTAAAAAAGCATTGAAGAACCAAACAAAATCATATAGGCTCAATATAAACATGAATAAAATTTTACCAGGACTTATAACAATGAAGAAGCTATTACACATTGCGTATTTCTTAATTGCCGAAATTGTTTAGTCTACACGCACTTTGCTATTAAGAAAATAAACGATATTTGTTAATTTTTTATTCCTAAAAAAAGAAAATATTCTATTGTCTATTTAATGCTCTGTGATCATTCGAAATTTAATTCTACATAAACAGTACCAGTAAAATGTTTGGCTTCGAACTCACCTGTTCATTTCTATCAAGCGCAATCCATGTATATAGAATATTGTTCGCATGTAAAAAATATTTGTAGACGTCATGCGTATATATTCTAAAAATCTTACTTTTAAATTCGGCCTACTACTGATGGAGACTAAAGATAAACAATTATTTCATAGTTTATTTTTATTTCAATGTGTCTTTATTTTTGCTTCCCTGTGGATTCCACGAACACATTTTTATAGTCTGATATTGTTTTATAGTTGTAGTTGTGTAGTTACCGAATTAAAATGAAAAAACAGATTTAAATGCTAGAATGCTATTAAATATGTAGTATAGATAACCAACTATATAAGTTTAAAATCGAAAGCGCTTTGATCTAATACCGCTGTCAGTGTCAAAATTGAGAAAATATTTGAATAATTTATGCTGAAAAATATTGATTCAAGAGATTGAAGTTAGTCTGCTACATTAATTTCTTTCCTAGGCAAGTATGCGAGGAACCTTAGGTCGGGTTACATATTAAATAAATCTCCACATAAATTCAAATGTGTAGCGATTTTATCAATATTTTCATATTAACTTTATTTGCTCATATTTCGAAATTGGTAATAATATTAATATAAAATATATTAAAATGAATCAATAGCTCTACAACTTTTTTAGGTCTGGACCTCAGATTTCTGTATCTGTTTCATGATCATTTGTTAATCTAATAGGCAAGTAGGTGATCAGCTTTCTGTGCCTGACACACGCCGTCGACTTTTTGGGTCGAAGGCAAGCCGATTTCCTCACGATGTTTTCCTTCACCTTTCGAGCTAATGTTAAATGCGCACATAGAATGATAGACCATTGGTGCACAGCCGAGGATCGAACCTACGACCTCAGGTTTGAGAGTCGCACGCTGAAGCCACTAGGCCAACACTGCTCCTATAAAATAAAATATATTACGATTACAATTAATTTTAAGTTTACAAGTTGTAGAATTTTAATGACACTGGAGGACGACCTATACACGATACGCATTATATGACATTCCTTTAATACACGTTTGTAACCACTCCGTGAAGATAAAATAAGCGTATTCCAAACATTGTAACTTAGCAAGTAAGTCGTTTATTGTTGTGGCAAGATGTGCAACGTCGTACATCAGCTGAATCTAGTCCACCCTTCGTGAAATTATTGCACTGTACCCGAAAATAGGTCAATTGCCTCCCTACGTGCGAGCGGGATAGATTATATAATACGAAGTGATAAACAGAGGCGGAAGATTCATTTCAATGACACCATCGTTTTTAAGCTTTTGATACTTCGAAGTTCGAAATTCGAAAGCATGTTCGCGCTGTTTTGCGATGAGTAAAAAGGTTGTAGAGATGTTTTAAATTATTATTAACAATGCTCATTAAACACGTGAAATATAGAAGAGGACACAACGTATAGTTTAATAATATCTTTTATACTCAACACTTAATTGCGTACGGTGGCTCGCGAAAGTTTTTCACCCTCACTAAGGCAAAACTGTTCTTTATTGAAATGTACCATAATATGTGCGATGTTCATGTATGTAGGAGTAATTAAACAGTATGTGCTTAGCGCTAACTTCACTGCGCATAATTTACTAACACGCGGAAGTCAGAAGTTGTTGAATTTTCTGGGCGCTTTTTGGATCTTTTGGAGATCAACCAAGTGTGTGATTAGGGAGTGAAGGTTTCCCCATTAACCTACATGCCATTTGTTGGAATAATTTAGGAGTTTACTTTAAATTTAGTAGTTAGAACAGGTAATGGTCTAATATCATTTCCATTAGCTATTGGGATTAAATGTTTCAAGGTATTCTTACTAATATTTTTGGTATCACTAATATAATTAGAACGCATTATATAATGTACATACCAAGGAGTTATTGAATGTAATTTAGATATTTATTATCTATCAATGACATAGGAGTGTTTGTTGGTCTAGCGGCGTCAACGTTCGACTCTCAACGTTGAGGTCGAGGGTTCGAATCAACAGAAAACTGAGTATCTACTTGTCTATAATATAAGAAATCGATGGAATCTGCGACCAAAACTCATACAGATCTGTAGCGCCACTAGATTTTTATTATTGTTAAATAATAAATATTCTAATATATGTCTAATTCGTTTGTATGTCTATAATCTTTTTGCCTCGTTAAAAACGCTGCGGGTGTCTTTGTATATTCAAGATTCGATGTTTAAGAAATCTGCTTTTACTTCTTATAGAGATATCTCAAAGGTTTCAATCTAGACTTTGACAACTCCTTTGAGAGTTTGATATTTCTTTGCGAATATACTAAATAAATCATACTTTAACATAAATTCATAAGTTTTTACCGTATAAATATAAAAGTTTTGTTAACAATTTTTCTTTTTAGTAATGACTAGACATTGATTTTTAAGTCGAAGGGGTTCTTCGCGATGTCTTTATTTACTGTACCATTTAACTGCGCACATAGAATATAATCTGTTAATGCATAGCCGTTAAACGAATATTAAAAGGTATGGAAATATATAGTAAAAACACAGACAATTTATCGACAGGTCTTCGAAAACAAAGGCTTTCACGCTGGCTGTTTTCAATTTTAAATCTGATTTCGTTTTTATACAAAGCTAAAAATATGTTTTTTTTTACGAAAATACAAAAGGCAATAAAATTAAACACAGAATATTTTACATCGTGTTTTATTATGTAATTTTGTTTTAAAATGTTTTTGTTTGTCACGTGTTTCGTGATATTCATTGTAAAACGAAACATGACATCACTTAATCCTTAAAGCAGGGAATTTTTGAAACAAATAAAATATAGAAAATATTTTGTAATTTATATTTTTATAATAACATATGATGAAACGTTCATTTGGTTTAATTAATTTACGGTAATGTCCGATACAAATTTATTTTAATGTTGTGTACTGACAAAAGCTAAAATTCTTATCCACTGGCTTTTTTATGGAACAGGGGGCAAACAGGTAGGCGGCTCACTTGATGCTAAGTGATACCGCCAGACTCAATGCCAGAAGGCTCACTGCTGCGTTGCCGGCCTTTTAAGAATTGGTACGCTCTTTACGACAAGATGATATGGATGGTCTTTCGTACTCTGCCTTGACGACCGATGACGAAACTTTTCATGATTGATGGCTTCGTCACGATGCTTCGGCTCAGAAATAATGCGTCCTTGTAAAATAAAATATTAAAAAATTAATTTATTTAATATTAGTTGAACAAAAGATCTGTTCAAAATCATAAAATAGATTAAAATGTTGAGCGAATTTATACAAAACGTTTCAAGATGTTTATTTAGTAACAAGATGCCGAGATAAATGGAATTTTCCACAAGACAGTCTATTTATGACGACCCATCAGACGTCTGCTTTAATCTTTTCAAATAACCTTTTAGTAAAATACCTCAGTTCAACGTAAAAGTATATTTTACGTCTCTTGACTTCCGGAACCGTTTGAATCTCAAGCGTAGTGAAATGAATCCAGCAAATCGTAGATAAATTATTAAATTCATTGAAATTAGCTTTGAGTGTAACATTTTGGGATAATCGTATCGTGAATGGGGAAAAATTTGAAATTTAAATTATTAGCTACATGGAATAACTCAGTAGCTAGTAATAATAATAATAATATTTATTTCTAGTTACTGATGGTAGTCAATTGTCAAATGGTTGGTCAAACTAACCCGTTAAGAAAAACAATTTTAAATAAAGTGGATTTAAACTGGACACCGTGAGTCATTTTTACAAAAACCCGTCATCTTTTAGTCGATACCAACTTCGGGGCAATAAATACAGATAAAACAACTTTCTCTGCAGCTGTGATACTTTTGACACCTTTTGTCTTCAGTCACCGTGACCACGCACACTGAAAAGTACGCGAAACGTCGGAAAAAATTAAAATTTAGAATTATGTAAATAACTATAAGTTTTAAAAATAATACATAGCTTTAATCCGTTCAAAAAGTGTTTTTCTTAATGTGTAAAAGCTATTTTAACAAAAGACAATACAAACTAACCCGTATAACAATTCCATACAATAAACTACTTATCGTTAAAACACTGTTAAGTAATTCGTATCTTTAAAAAATAAAATATGTTTACTATGGAATAGAAGATACAGGTATCACTAATTCCACGTCATCAAATTTGTATCGCATACATCACTACTTCTCAGCAAAGAAGACCAAGTGTGTAGGCCGAGAGAAAAAGCCGGCGTTAAAAACTCTCGGTTCTGTTAAATAGTATTAGTTTATTAGTAATCTTACGATCATTATCATATGCATCTTAATATTATGAAACAAAACACTTAGAGAATATACAAAGCCAAAGCAGATTATATAGATAAACAATATAAATAAAACAGAAAACATTAGTAAGTACTCAAAAACATACTGTAATTTAACATTTATGCTTTGGTAAATGAAGACAATAATATGTTTTTGTTATTAAGATATTTACTACAAATATTTTTTTAAATTTTAAATTCCACCAAACAATTGACTGCCATCTCAATCTCACAGTTACTAATGTTATTTTAAGTCTTAAATAAGAACAGCTCAAGAGTTTATCGATGAAAGTTTGACAAATTATTTAATAAATCAAACGTCGTATGGAAGGCACAAACAGATCAATACTTTCTCATTTAGCATATTCTAAGAAGAAAATACCTATACTCGCGTATAACACTTTATATATTTAGTAGAGGGTATAGTTTTTACCGAAAAGTAAGGGTTACTTATAAAAACCACGACGAGCGGTACATTCACGCGGGTCAAATCGTGACGAGCATAAACGAACGGCTTGAACCCTTCCAATTTATATGCTGGATATGCACACTTTTAGGGTTCCTAAGAACTAATAATGATTGAAGTTTAAGAATAATTTTAATATTATCCTTTACAAAGAGCATAATCAAAATAATCCTGTGTAGACAAAGGAATCTTCTAAATCTTAATGACACTGTAAATGTTGTATAAGACATACGTTATTGATTGAATAATTATCACTACCGCTTTGATTGTTTTATTATGTGATTATAATTGTGCATTGCTTTGAAATATGAAATATGAACGAATTAAATTAAGTTTATAACATTTAATTATAGACTAGTGAATAGCTAAAGTCTTAGAGAGCTAGAGAAGTGATTGTATCAATGTATAATACTGCCAAAAAAATTATAATTTCAAAATTATTTATTCATATAGGTAACATAATGTATACTTATGAACGTCAAAAAAAATATATATATGAAATCCATCTAATGTTACATTTACTGCTTATTCACAAATCAAGGGCGTAGAAACTATATTATTATATATTACTGTCGCGTATTGCTGTCTGTGTTAAAGTAAATACACTGTTTTTTATATAATTTATATATTTATTCTTTTATCTGGGGGCTAGAGAGTTCTCCCGTCAAGTTAAGCAAAAAAGCAGCATTTTTATAATAATTTTATTGAATTAGGACTTCAATCAAATACAAGTAAAGGGAAAACACATCATCTTTATATTAAATTTTATAATCAATTATCAACTAATTCGTTTTTTTAATACGTATCTTTGTAGTATACATTTTGTGAATGCGTTCAATCATGTTACCTGACTAAAATATCTAATAAGATATATATTGGATAATATTTGTGTCAAAACCCGATACCCATTAAAAGTTTCTCAGTGCTAAAGTTTCTAAGTTGAGGCTTCTAAAACTTGGGAGACATGTGTTAGATTTAGTATAAACAAGATCTGAATTATATTCCCAATTGTTCAAAGTTAAAGTGTAATTATTATACAGTATGAATTATAATTGAAATGACTAATTTCTACAACTTGGGTCTTCGGATTCTGTAACGTTTTACTTGACCACTTTTGTCTTAAGGCGACAGCCGTGCTGGTACACCTCTCTCTCTTTATCCTTCCCATTAATGAATTTTGTGTTTTTTTCGATAACTAGGTATGTTTTAGAGCCCTAAGTACAAACTTTTTTGATAAGGTGGGGCTTAAAGCGCGCACACTAGTCTGACTTAACTGTCGACTTGGCTTCCTTAAAATAACTGGGAACTGGTACCATCTTGAAAAAATGCACGACTGCACTTCTACACTGTACCGAGGCAAGTTTTAGTTCTTTAGTCGTTTAATAAGAAAGCAGTTGGCCGATAGTTCAGTTTAAAGAAAGTCGTGAAGCCCATCTAATTTATTTGTCGGCCTATACAAATCGCTCCCATGTAAAATTCATACAACGTGGTTAAACTATCGGCCGATAAAAAGTTTGCAGTTTGGTAGGGCAATTACTGAACAGTACTTCACTATAAGCTACGGTATGTGGTATGCCCATGTATTAAACTAGTCATTCTTTATTTATATTCGACGTAAAATCTTAACACATAAAATCTTCAACGCTACAAAATTGGTCCTTCGAGCCAGCTAATTTCGTCGTGAAAACACTAAGCAATTAATGAATATTTTCGTGCGGATTCGAAAGGAATGACAATCGTTAGCATATATTTTGTTAGAATCCAGTAGGCGTCCATTGTTCTGACATTCGGTGGATTTTGGCACAGAGCCAAAGAGCAGAGCTCGAACAACTCTTAAACTCAGTATCGGTTAATCAACCCAATGAAGGTTTCGCAATAAGATTTTGTTGTGACCAACGCGTAATTAGCTTACAAATTAATTTGGATACAGGCCAAAACTAACAAAATACAGTTGCAATGGTTCTGTTTGTGTAGAGTTAAGGATAAAATTTGGAATTCAAATTTAGATTTCTGATAATCAAAAGTCACTAAAAGTAATCTAACTTATAAATAAACTGAAACTAGATATTTGACATAGGTTTAATTTTGTTGTAACGTGATTATATAAACGAAAATTAAATGTAATGTGATTATATGATATAAATGAAATAACAAACTATTATACCAAGCAGTTACGGTACAAAGTATGTTTCCTAAAATAAATTAACATACACGTAAAAGTATTTTGTAAAATTTGGTACTTAAAAATATATTTTAAATAAATCCTCAAAATATTGTTTAGTATTGGTTAATTTTACCCTTATACTATAAACTTTAGTTATAATAATACAATTTAGATATAATGATACTTTAAAAGTTTTTCCCGTTTACAATAACGATATTTTAAATTTAGAACTAATAAAGGACAAATACTAATTTTAGTAATCGTATACGGCCTGCCCTGCTTCTGGGTGTTGAATAAAGTTTTCCTTTCACAGTCAGATTCTTAATTCAAAATACGAATTGATCCATAATACGTAATGCCTCGAATAAATATTTCGCGGTAATATAAATCCTTGTCGCTCGGTGGGCTTAGGATCATAACTTTCTAATCCACCTGTAATTGCATAGCTGTTTGAACAAAATCCAATTTATACACGACCCTTTCCAAACTCGATTCATTTATCGTATTTCGTTTATAAATAATCACTAAGTAGATGGATGACATTACTTGTGAAAAGGTTTATCTTGTTTACAAATGTTGCTAGTGTAATTATCTTGTTGTATTATTTACTGTGTCCAATAATATGCTGTCTTATGAATTTTAACTGTGTCATAATACATTTCTAGTTACTATAGACGTTAATAAATTTTTGGCCGTAACAAAACGTAATGTAACGCAGACATTTCGCAAAAAAATAAAAAGTGAAAAGGCAAGCGAAGCGAGAAAAGGTAAACAAATGAAACGATTCACATACGACTAGAACGGGCATTGTTTTTATTATAAGGGAGCATCGCTTTTTGTTCTTTTCCCTTGTTAGAATTATGATAATAGAATCCTTTGAAATTGTGCGAATTGCCGTTTAAAATTCCGCTCTCAAATGGAAAAAAAATGTCTTCTTTATGAATGGAATAATGTAAATTTGCTTATGAATTAAAAATTGCTAATCACAGTTGTCGTTTGAATTAAAATCAATTACAATATCACTTGACATGGATTTGAGGTCGTTTTGATTTTAATGTTACGAACTGTAGCCGAGCTCACATGCAACACTGTAAACAATTTTGATTATTAATAAAACAATCGTATCAATCTCGTATCGTATCGTATCTCTTAGTTTATCTCTCAATTAGTTAAGTCACTACATGCACTTCACTATAGATAAAGACAAAATATTAATTACCGCTCATAGTACGTTTATATATATTTCAACAGCATAGTTGTATGTATAACATACATAGTTTTTAATAAATCAAAGTAAATTATAATTACCAAGAAATCCAGGTGCGCGGGATTTTAGATTCTGAAATGTATGTCACACACATTAATCTTACGGAGATTCATTAATTACCGATGTTTATTTAAAGATTATTAATATAAATTTAATATTTTCCAATAAATTGTACACGAGTTTGGTACAAATAGCTTAGTAAAAGGATTCTCTTTCTGAATTTCGTATTAAGCACAGGAAATATTATTTTAAAGTTTATGAATTTTAAATTATAGATATTAATAACTGACGTTGTCGTTAAAATACACATACTACTGATGACTATTTTAGTTCAATAACTTAGTATATAAAAGAGAGAGAGCATTCTGTAACTGAACGTTTCGTCCTACTTGACCATACTCTGTGGACAACATTCAGAAACAAGACTTGGCGCGAACTGACTCCCGCATCTAAGTAGCATTTAGCGCAAGTCTCATTTCCGAACATCATTCTGTAAACATAACAGCTATAACAATTGCAATTCCGAAATCCGATGTCACTGTTTTTTTTACCACGCGATTACGAACGAGGTTGAAACAACAGCGCTTCGGATATAGAGAAAACTACACCGAAATAACATATAAAAACAGCAGTATTGTAAGTTACAGATTCCCAGCGATGTATGGTTACGAGTTGAAGAGTAAGGGCAGTTCTGTTCGTTCAATGTTCTGAAACTAGTTAAGAATAAAATTGAAATATTCCAACGAAAATGATTGATTATGCAAATGGCAACTTATGCTTCGACGACTTTCTCGGTCATACTAAGTGAATTGGACGTAGAATACCCATACAAAAGCCAACGCGGGTTTTTATTACCCAAGTTCTCGAAAACCTTCCCTCTTAATAAATTATGTTGTTTTCGCCAACTGGCTGTTTGGTCGATTGAGGTATCTATCTCGACTAACAGTTAGACGTGTTGCAAACAGATTTGGCGCCATCTTTCGTATTATTTCAAGAATCAAGGTCGTGGTAACAATGGTTAATAAAACAATTTTATTATTTAGTTGTTGTCTCACTGTAGTCTGTGCGATTTATTGTGGTGTAATGTTTTATAGGTTTATTGAATGCAAATTGTCAAATATAAAATGAACAGCTTTTTGGCATATATTAAAACATATTTACTTTTAACTAGCTTATCCCTTTGTTTTCTTTTGATGTCTTTGTTTATGTTTTTCGCGTGTATTTTCCCAACCTTTTACTGAAACTGGCATAAAGTTAAAACTATTGCCATAATATTAAAAAAAACACATATATACTGTATATTTTTTGTATGTTCCATATACATAGATATTTTCTTGCGTTAAAATAAGTTTGGCATTTTAATTCAAACTCATTTGCGCTCAGTACCTATTATAAATATATATATATCTTTAAAAAAAATATAGTTTCTAAAACTGTAATATTCCGGGGCTAATTACAAGTTATCACAAATTCTGTCACATTTCTATTATTAACACTGGTTAATTAAAGACAGTCTGACATTTAAAAGAAATAGGACATGTTTAATTATAATCGAACACAAATATCATTGGGACACTGGGATTGCAGGTCGTACGAGATGGAGATAGGGTTAAGCTACAGTTAGTAAGGGATAGAGAGTTTGACCTCGTTTGGAATCTAAAGCATTGTTTGTCGGTACAAATACGAGGGAAAAATTGACGTTGACACTATCGAAAATGTCTTTCCCGCCAAACGTATGACTAGTTATTTAGTGCTGTTTTGTTATATTATAGATCTATATTGATTTAAGAAGTTAATATTTTAGCGTTATAAATATCACTTATAAAATTGTTGTTACTATCTTATAATTACTATTGCTTTCAAATGCTTTACAACAGTCGTCGCGTCGTTGGCTAGTCACAGAGCAAGATACAGAGAGGACGCTAAGTAGTACTCCCTTACGTCAAAAATTTATTAGATTTTTACATTCCCGTAGTTTTCACGATTCTTTTATTTACTCCACGAGCAGGATTTTCGTATGTTTAACGATAGATCAGTTCAAGATCAAGGTTAACAAGCACACACTTAATCCACCTATTACATACTATTTACTAGAGCCTAATAAATTGTTTTTATAAAATCTTTTCATACACTAACGTCGCGTAAATACGCCTAATGGAAACAAAGAAAGCATGTACATCTATTATTAACGACCCCATTTCGAAAAGTCAAACAATATTTCTATTAACTCTTAAGAGTTCTTACTGCGCCCGGAATGTATGGTTTCGTAATATCAAGAATGGTTAGGAGACTGGTTTAGAAAAAGTAATATTGTTATTTTTTTTTCATATAGGTAACCAAGTACATTTATGAACGTCAACGGAAAAGATGTTAAATTGATTCTAAATGTACACTATTTAAGTCAAGGGCATAGAGATTGACATGACAATAAGCAAATGCTTTTAAATTATTCACAAAAAAGAATTCACGTAGAGTAAGAAACCAATACGATAATTTTGAAGAGAGAAATATAATAATATATACAATATTAAATACTTGAGATAGACAAGATCGCTACTGAACTCACTCTGCCAACATATAAAGATATCGATAGTGAGTCAGTATTCCAAGAACCCGAGTTCTTGGAGAACACTTGGATTGCTCACTCCCCGCAAGACTTAACTAAAGTACTCAAGTAGATAGTAGGCTTAAATATTGCATTGCAACGGCTTAGAAAAGTGTCCGGTGAGGTATTTTTGAACTATTTAATATACACATTTTGCCTACAATGGACTCCATCGTCTATATTAGAAAATGTTTCGAGAAATATTTCGATTTTTAAGTCAGGTCCCAAGTTCCTAGAATACTATAGAATTTAATTAAAATAAGTTTATATTCATTTAAAGGAAACCAGATTTCCAGTACATTTGGCATGATCGTTAATTATTTCTTCCATGAAGCTTCCGATCCAACTTGCATAATGCTTTTATAAATTTATCGATTTCAAATCGTCTATGAAAATGGTAGTTATGAACTTTAGTGAGTATAGAATTGCGATATACTTTTTATTGTTACTCGCTGACCAGCACCAGTGTTTTGTAACTCCCAATAATGATTTAGTTCCTCATTGTTGAAAATTCGTACCTTTTTGAGGAAAATGCACAAAACGTTGCGGACAGGATCCCCATCGCTATTGGTTCAAAGCACAGAAGTTCTAAAGAACTCTAATGCTAAGACGCATGGTCGATATACCCTATAGTTATTTATTTAAAAAAGGCACTCTAACAAAACACATTACAGACACATTGAGAACTCGACATAGAAAAACCATACACGTACGTGCATCAATGACAGGTGTGCACAACCTTTAAAAAGAAACATAAGAATGATAGAATAAATATTATATGCCATCCGTTTGTCAATAACGTATGAATTTATTAACTTGGACATACAGGAGTCATACTAAGTCCCTACGCATTTACCATAAGCATTTTTTAGCATCGAGTTTTTTTATTTTTATAAAATAGGGGGCAAACGGGCAGGAGGCTCACCTGATGTTAAGTGATACCGCCGCCCATAGACACAAATCTCAATGCCAGAGGGCTCGCGAGTGCGTTATATAACGTTATAAACTTGAGTACGCATGTGCTTCATAAAAATGTTATAAAAAAATTTCGTGGTAATTACAGATTTAAGTTTGCGTCTGGTAGATAGTTTGGTGACGCCAAAGCCGTTGCTTAATAAGTATCGCAATACAGCAAGGAAATGCTGCCAGTATTGAATGTACATTGTATTGTATATTATAAATTTGTTTTAGCTCTTTATTAATCCATTTTTAATTATTATTGTGACTATGTAGGTTAAGAAAATTGTAAATGCTATATATTTGTGTGTTAGAAATAAGTATAAATATTACGTGATATAAACCCAATTGCGTTAAATTAGACAATTTTTTCTAATTTTGCACAGACATTTTCCTTAAAAGAAAATGAAGAGAAAGGTCACACACAAATCCTTCATAACCTGGGAGATAAGTTTGGAACTTTCCGAAGAATACATTAAAACTTTATCAAAGGGAAACTTCTTCCAATCCTTGTAACCTGAACTCGTCCTCCGGGGTACAACTCAGGATATACGGCTAGTTTGTGCACGACAGATACAGGCGTCAACTTGTGAACTACTTACATGATTAATTATAGTTTGCGATGCATATAACTCGATGTTCTAAATTCAATTGCAGTTTGAGTGCCTTTAAAATTACATGCAGTAATGCAGTAATCTAAATAAAATTTAGAAGCTTTTTATTAAGACAACTGTAAAATATGTATTATTGCCAGTTCTTCTCTTCCGTTCTGCGCTCTTTATTTCAGAACGGGCAGTAAAAAATTAGAATCATTTAATAATTTGAATTTGGTTATTGTTATTTTAATTTGACCTTTTGTAAGAAAGATAGGCAATGTAAGGTAATAGAGTGGTAGGGACTTCGAAACCGATCCTCGCTGGACCAACCAAATCAAGGTCCTTAAAAGCCTTAGTAATAGACAGGCGCTATGGCATAAAAACAGGGCGGAATGGAGGGAGATATACAACACCAACACGACTTTTAGTAATAAAGTACGCGAAGGGAAAGATTTGAATTCTTTATCATTTGATCAGCAAATGGGATTTCTTTTTTTAATATTAAATAAAGAATTATTAAAAATCAAATAGAATTTTGGCATTAAAAATTAATTTTTTTTTTCATTAGTCTTCTTTGATTTTGTCTTCTTGTCCCAACAGTTATGATCTTTAAATTAAATCGTTATCGTTAATATCGTTATATATAAATAATTTAATCGTTAATCGTTATCAAATTTGTACGCATCATACTTTGTCGTCACAGTGTAGAAATTTAGTAATAATTCAACCATTTATTTAAACGGAGTGTAATAGACCGTATAGCGTAGCATAGTGTTTATGCAAATGAATAAAGTTAGTGACTATTGACGATTATTTAGTTTCTATAGCAGGAAATTCTGGTTCTAGCACTATTTGGGCTTTAGACAAAAATACTTTGTGACCCGCGATTCGTATTTGTATGGAGAATGTTACACGATCTAGGCAATGGCCATACAATTTTATGTTTTGACCATTGTCACAACAATTTTTGTCTACGGTTCATGGTTGCTTTATCGTAATAAGTGTACTAGTTTGTCAAAGCATTTTATGCATACATACGTATTAGTATATAAAACTCTTTAGTATACTCATTCCTGAGATCGTAAGTTCGATCTCCCGCTGTGCACAAATGGACTTTCTGTCTGTGTGCGCATGCGAAAACTTCATGAGCCGGCATTAGACCCAAAGTCTACGGCGTGTCTTGTCAGTCTGACGACCAACTTGCTTATCACAAAAAACAAATGAGAAAGAAACAAATTCAGATGTGAGGTCCAGATCAAAAATACTAAAAATATCATTACAATTATTTTTATTTTATACCCATAATCAAATTATAAAATAGTTTTACATATTAAGTTGTGTATTTAATTTAAATTATACATTACAGTCTTAGCACTTCATTAGTCTAACTAAACCTATAAAATTTTATACGCTATCCCGTTCTAAAGCAAACATTGTGGCAGCCATTATGTGCGCGATAAAACAACAAAGTCAACATTCTAAACATAATTTTCGAGGAACACAGATAGAACAAATAGAATCGTGTCACAGATTGTTCTAAATATCCGTATTGGCCTACACATCTACAAATAAACATGAGTACACACTGAAATAAAATATTATGCGATCGAAACGCAGACAGAAATAACTGTATGTGTCACTTTCCACTGCACGAATGTGTATAGGCTTACGTTGATTATATTACGCACACAGCTGCACTAAGAACGTTTAATAGTTATTAATAAAAAAAATCAATGGCGTTACAACCTTTTTAGGTCTGAGCTTCAGATTTCTGTATATATTTCATGATCATTTTTTAATCGAATAGGCAAGTAGGTGATCAGCCGTCTTTGCCTGACGCACACCGTCGACTTTTTGGGTCTTATGCAAGCCGGTTTCCTCACGATATTTTCCTTCAACGTTCACGCTAATGTTAAATGCGCTCATAGAAAGAAAATCCATTGGTGCACAGCCGGGGATCGAACCTACGACCTCAGGGATGAGAGTCGCACGCTGAAGCTACTAGGCCAAAACTGCCGTATTAGTTATTAATAAGCCATTTAAAATATCTATAAAAAAATCTTTAAATCCAAATTAGTCCGCATTATACCACAATTTTTTTTATTTATTTGAAGGCACTCGCGACCTCTTAGAGTACCACTGTTAAGCGATTGAATATAACGGACGGAAATTTGTAGTGTCCGCCAACGGTGGTCGAAAGAGATCCTCTGCGGTCTCTTATTCTGTAAAGACTGCGCATGATTTCATGGTGAAGTGTGTTTGTTCTGATTGTCAATTGTGACGAAGCCGGCAAGTCTATCCGAGCGGCTTCATCCCTCGGCGTTGCGTAGAGATGTGGTTTCTGTCCGCATTTACCATGGAGAGTATTTAGAGCAGCTGAGGTTTATCATCGGACGTCAAAGCCGAATACCAAATACGATCCGTATCATCTCGAAGTATGTCATTTCACAACTGATTGCAATTTTTGCCGCGCAACCACCTTTATGTGGAAGCAGCTGCCCACTGAAGTATTTCCGAACCAATTCAACTTACGGTACTTCAACGAGGTTACCAATTCTTAAAAGCACTTGCGAACCTTCTAGCAATGTGACTGTTCATGGCGGTATCAATTAACATTAAATAAACCTGTTTCCTTTTCCGTTTGCCCCCTATTACATAAAAAACCTACATATCAAAGAAATGCCAGATGAAGAAGGCTGATAATAAAAATGAATTTATTAATGAAACAGATAGCTAAATCTGACCATACAAAGATGTGTCGCTACTGGAGGACATTCTTGACTATCAATGTCTACGAACTAAAAAGTAGCCAGTGTTTGTTAAAAAATATTCTTGGTATGTACATTAAATATCGGACTGATCAACTGGCCGCAGGGAGTTGTTAGTAGTAATTTGCATATATTTATTCAATTATCGAAAGCAAATAAGTTTGAATTATTTTTAGTATAACAGAAAGCGGATATTGTTGACACAGATTAATTTAATAGAGAAATGAATATCCCACCAGTATTTATATAATAGAACACATATATTGGTTTTTAGCAAAACCAACACGTACAAAACAACAACTGTTGTGTGTAGTAAGAAGACAAATGTTGTGTTCGCAATTTAATTTAGAAGTCTCTAAGAATGTCAATTTTATTCTTATATATGTATGATATTTTTGAATAGTATTTTATTTACTACATAGGTGTGTTTAACGTCATACTAAGTATTGTCTTTTGTTAAAAAAGCTTTTACACATTACGAAAAACACTTTTTGAACGGATTAAAGCTGTGTATTATTATTAAAACTTATAGTTATTTACATAATTCTAATTTTTTTTCCGACGTTTCGCGTACTTTTCAGCGTGCGTGGTCATTAGCTTTAGTAGCCTTAATCCGTTCAACGCTGCGTTCGGCGCTGTTCATAAAATGAATTTAAAAAAGAACTTCCGTAATTAAACATTAAACTTTAAGCGAAATAAAGTTGCGCTCATTAAAAAGAGATCAGATTTTCTTCGCCGATAAACACGGCATTTTAGTTTAAAAATGTTTGGACGCGAAGCTTCAGGCGGAGGAACGCAAAACAAATAAAAGGGCAGGAATTGGAAAGTTCGCAACTCGTTGTAATTTTAAGTCAGTGAAATAGGCGTAAGCCTAGTGTGAGATGACATCGGATCCATCGTAGCGTTTGTCGAGAACTCCGATTCAATATAAACCTAGTTTGTTATGATTTATGGTTATTTTATGCATCGATAAAGTTTTGCGGTTTTTCTTATATCGTCTACATTCATCTATTATTTTTCTTATATTATTAAAAATCAAACAGTCTTTTAAGTGAAGTTGTCAAATAAAACTTCAATAGTTTTAATTGTATTATTTCTAGTATTTCATGGTGTATACAGTTGCACTGAGTCCACGACTACGTTTTAAGTCCTAGACGGTGTTCAAAAACAAAAACCCAGAGATGACGTCATGCATTCGGCTGTTGAAAACCGATCATTTCAATACATGAAATGGTTTCGTTTCATGCAACGTTAACTCTCACTAGGCCCTCTAAATTGCAAATCGACTCGTGCTCAGCTTAGTGGAAAGACAAGGATGTATTTAAATTAATTTCTGAGAAGCGTCACTTCTACGTTTGTCGGTTGTTGATAAGAGTTGAGCGAGAACAATTCTGTTGTAATTATAATTACGCTTTTGAAAAGGATTTCAAAGATACAGGAGTTTATTAATTTATTACATATTTATCTAATGACATAGACACGAGTTAAGCTCGATGGCGGTTATTGGAGGGATGTTCAAATAAATGAAACTTTTTTGAAATCAAATGTCTTTAATCGTTTAAACTGAAAGCTTATAACTAAAATAAAATTAGTTATAGAAGAGTGCAACACTGGACTAATAGAAATTAAGGTTTTTAAAACTAAATGACACATCTGTTACCTATTACAAATGTAAGTGATGTCGACCTATTGGACATTCTCTCAAAGGAGATTGTTACATTAAAATTAATAATGATAATAATAAATTGTATGAAAAACTAAAAGGCTCATTTGAACTGACGTTTAACAATTTATTAGCTACAAGTGAAAGACGTGTTCACGTTTGGTTTATGCTTATTATCATTACCTAATATAACTAATACATACATACATATTACTTAACTAACGTTAGGTTATATAACCCGGTGCCCGAAAGTAAAATTTACCGAAAATTGTCTACAATCCATAGAATTTAGGTTCTGTGACGAAAATGAGAATTTGACTTAAGGATCTATCCGGTTGCCAAACTCCAAAAAAGTTCTTTCCAATTTTTTGTCATCGTTTCTTGAAGTATGGCGAATGGAAAATATATATGGTGGAGTTGAGTAGTTTATGTATCCATTTTGAAAGATCGATACACGATTTAACTTCGCTCGATAGAAAAAAAATCCAAACATAGCCAATTGACATTCTGAATTTATTTTATGACAAAAATGTATATAGAACATGATTTTGAAATTTACACGATATATTTAATCGCAAGCCAAGTAATCCATTTCAGAAAAAAATGTTAGAATGACATTATTTTTATGATTTACATAACTAATTGTTTTTACGGGCCGCCGCGCCTCAGTGCTCCAGCTCTCCACCGCAGTCCACCCCGAGATACTGACACAGCAATTCGTGCGGGGATAGGACTTTCATGGAACGTGTACAGCACATATATAAAGGACTTCGCAGTAACAATTTATATGACTAATTGATAAAATACAAATGTCCTTAATTCAATAGCGAAAATGCTCAGGTCCAAATTTGGCAAAACGCAACTAATTTTACTTTAGTGTAATTCGTCTATAGAACTAATAACGTGACTCGGTGAACCAAAACGATTCTACTCCGCTCTCGCCCTTAACTGGCCAATCACAAAAGCTTCGTAAAATTCACCTCTATTTGGCTTCGATATCCAAATGCATGGTTTCACCTTCTCGTGTTTGAACATACTAATTCTATGTCTGTTATTTGGCTAAGTCACACGTCGACAGGTTCAATCCCCGGCTTTGCACTAATGGGACTTTCGAATTTAACATACGCTCGAACGGTGAAGGAAAACATAGTGAGGAAATTGACTCGCCTTGGACGTTGATGGAGTGTGTCAGGCACAGGAGGTTGATCACCTACTTGCCTATTAGTCTGACAAATGATCATCAAACATATTCGGAAATCTGAGGCCCAGACCTAAAAAGGTTGTAGCGCCACTGATTTATTTAATAGTCACATGTATAATATTAGACTTCAAATATATTGTACAATAATTATAAGGATTAAGTAACGTATAATTATAATTACGTTGATTTATACTTGAAGTGAATTCTCATTAAAAAACATATGTGTGAGAAAAAAATATTATAAACATAAAAGAGGCGCAAACTAGCTGCTGTGGTCTCTGGCAGAATGACCAGCGCTGTGGAACAACTGTGCTCCTCAGCATGATGCTGAGCCAGGGCCATTTACAACCACAGCACACACGCATTACACAATTAAAGCTTTTTCTTTAAAAAATGTTAAAGGATTAAAGTTAATGCTTGTGTGCATTTTGTTAAATTTAATGTATGCTGTGTATTTGTGGAATTGCTTAGTGTTAATTTAGTGTAAAAGCGGATTTTTTTAAAATACTGCTATCAAATATAATAAATGTGATTTTATACAATTGTTTTTTTATAGCATCTTATAAATATGATTTAAAAGCCTTTAATTAATATTACATATTAGGTCGTTCTATATATGAAATTGACGTTTGTCATACTGGCCACTTTGACCTCAAATATTACCTCTTTGGTAAGAAATTCCAAATTAATTTTTTTACAGCTATTTACTCATGCATTTCGTGAAGTTTTGCTTCTGATAGGCAAGTAGTTGATTAGCTTACAGAGCCTGACACACTTCTTGATTTGAAATATTTTTTTTTTGGACCACATAATTAGGACAAATACATGATATAAATTGACATACATTTAAAAATATAAAAAGAGATGCCGTAATAACATGTAGACACGACCAGCGACATCAAGTAGATACAATATAGGGGAGACACAGAAAACACGGGGGACACATTTGAACAATGAAGTGCATAACATACAAGTAACATTTGTAAGATAGAAATGATCGCCTTCGTTGCTTTATAGTTAAACATATGGTATATAGCCCTATCCGGTGAAGAAATTCTCATATAAAAATACTTATGACAAAATGTGATAAAAACGTCTTAATTTAATAATGTTTAAAATATATATTAACATCGTTCCCTCTTTTTATAATGGTCTAGACTCAGCAGGAACCACTCTCTGTTAAATTGTTTGCGTGCGTATTTACTAATGGACATCAATCTTCCTAAGGGTCTCGTTTTAACAAGATTTTGAGAAAAAACAGTGAAGAACAGGAAAATTTACCTAAACCTTATATTACACTTAAAATCAGTTTACAATGTTAAACTATTTGTTATAAGTGCTTTATTACTAATGTTCTTCTATAGCTTATTTTTTTATTTACCATGATTTGACAGTTATGAAAAAAAAATTGTCAAGCTATATTGTTAAAAAATTAATGTCAAATCAATTGATTGAAAATCACAACTGTCATTTGTCATGCGTCAAATCATTCACCGAAATTCTCAATTCAAATAATGGCCAACCATAAAGTCGTGTTTAACTAATGTTGTTCTAACAATTGGACCTTTTATGAATTGTTCCATTGTTACAAACCAAGTATGAAAGTATAATTATAATATGCATAGTTAAAAAACTCGCTGGCGTGTAACGCCTCAGGCTCGAATGTTGGCTCACATTTTTCATAAAAATACATTTTGTATAAGGATTCTTTTTCAAGTTTATTGTCTTTTCATTTATGTCCGACCTTTAGGATTGTAACAATCTTTACGGCCGTAGAGTTTTCTAAATGTATCTACTTACACGTGGAGAAGTAGTCGTTTTAACCGTCTTTGAGAGAAGTGTAGACGGGTTTTTTTCATCTTTAACTTCGTTTTCGTGTGTAATTTTTATTTCCCAATTTATTTTTTTAATAGCCAAACCTATTTATTAATTTGGTAACTAAGAGTTTATCGATCTTATATAATCCCTCGACCCAATTTGACTCTAATTTATTTTGTTATATCAGGATAGCAGTGTATCAATATGCATATTAACGTAAAAGTACAAGGAAAACGTTTATAATTAATAAACCCATTTTTCCATACAAACAAACTGAGGTGAAATGAGAAAATTGGCCTGCTAGTTAGGTAGGATCAAGAAAATATCTACAGTCGGGACGTAAATGTTATCCCTAAGATCACTTGTGTCAAAATCATAACAATTAAGAATATAGGATGCGATTGTTTACTATTTAGATGTTCATATATGAATGAATATAATAATAAATCTCAACTATATAACCAATGTGTGAATATGATAAATTTATTTTTGTAATGAATTCAATAGGTTTACTTTTGACTAAATTGGGTTAACTTACGTTATTAATTTAATGCAAAAACCATATGTAGCATCATTACACTGAAAAGGCGCGACAAGCTATGAACGAGAGGTATCGGGGACGTCAAAGAATTTGATGCATTGTTCAAATTTGTTATATTAGTATAACCTATCATAACAAATGAGTCGATATACGTTATATTGCATGTACGACAATTTTTTTGTGTTTGGAAATTATATTTTATAACGTACAAATACTTAATAAGTAAAACGTAATGGTCTTTACAATAAAATCAAATACAATATAAAGGTAAGAAACTTACTGGTGTTTCCAAGAAGGTTTTTAATTTTTTTTTTGCGGCATTTTAACGGTAACTTTTAGTGATGTCTAAAATTCTGTTTGTTGTTAGCAAATATTAATTTAAATTTATTAGTACCTATAGATAATTGGTGTTTCTATTCCTAGATTCTTAAGCTACTACCACTATAGTCAAAGTCAAAAATCATTTATTCATATGGGTAACACAATGTATACTTATAAACGTCAATAAAAAAGAAAGATACATTAAGTGCTTCTAATTGTACATAAGGGCGTAGAACAGAAGAGAAGAACTGGCAATAAACTTGCCACCACTCTTTAACACTAAAAACTTGGCGATTAAGTTTTTTTTTGTATTACACAACGTTTCACATGACATTAGCAGGCGGCATGGTGAAATAGGAACACGCACTTACATTCTCGTGGTAACAACACGCAATACATAGTCAAAAATAACTAACATCACCGCATACACGAATTAAAGTACGACCAGTCACCACAAGTAGCACCCGTTATTATAGTAGCACTATTATAACATCACCTCTTAATTCACTTAGGGTTATTACAAAGCACAATTTCTTTATTCGTAACACTTAAAAAAGTAGGCTCTAGGACACTAGGAGGAGTACAATAGGTAAGTTGGACAGGGCAATGATAGATAGATAGATATTTCCTTACTTTTTGCACAATAGCGTTACAAATTACGACAAGGTTTCCTGTAAAATAATTATGAATGGTAATTATCCGTTATATTTTTACCACAAACAATTTGATGTTTTTTGTAAAAAAGAAAAAGCCATTATTGTGACCAAATGGCTTAACAAATTTAATTCAAATTTTGAAATCTTTTAATAACGTTTAACTCTTGTGCGTTGTCATTTTAATTTACCGATGAAACACATTGTATATCATGTGTGATAAAATTAGTTTTTAGATTTTGGTGTGTTTTTGTGTGGTCGAACACTTTTTTTAGATATAACAGCTCCTTGATATTAAATGATACTAACATCGACAGAAGTCTCGCTAATGCGTTGATGGATTATTAAGAATTGGTACGCTCTTTTCTTGAAGCACCTTAGTCGAATTGTTGTAACCTTATTTTGTCTGAATGAGCTATGTTTTATTAATTCTTTTGTAATCAATTTATTTGAGGTAGTCCATTTATAATTAACAAGTGATAATATATGAATAATAATTGTTGTTTTATTTTATATTTTCGTTTGTTTATAAAATTCTATAATATATTATTCTTCATTACATTAAAAATAATATTTTCATTACAAGAATTCTAAACGAAATTCAAATTTCGAAATCTTTAAACATAACCCAAAATTTCAAAGACAAATAAAGCCTCATTTCTTCAAATTATATGAACGTGCACAGCTTACTAAGTGATTATATTTATATAATTTTCATATGATCAGAAATCAGAAATAGTTGCTTTGAAACCAACAGATAATTATGTACATTAAAATTTACACATTATGATAAATTTACGTATCTTTCATTCAATACTAATATTAAATTTGAAGATATATTCATGTTTTGTACGGGGTCGTAGTTACAGACTAGTCTGGGTCTGTCGAACTATACTTACGCAGTAATCAATGTATGCTTTGAGCGATTGCCCATTGCTTGTTACCGTTGACCAATTTGGCATATGTGCCCTTCTTCTTCCAATAGAGTGGATGTTGTGTACCCATAACAGGCACATTACCAATTTGTGTGGTTATAGTAATGTATATATTTAGTTTTTGAACTCTAGAAAACTTTAAAATTGTACGAAGGTTATAGTAATAGTAAATAGTAAAAAATCGCTTTGATAAAATAAGCGTAATAATAACAAACATATAATTTCAGAAATTAATAACGCAACAAAACAAAACCTTAAAACGATCATACGTTCAAAGACTGTAGATTATGCTACGCCGTAGCAACTGCAACAAAATGCCAGGCTGTAGCAGCGTAGCCATAATAACCCATTTGAAGTACGACAGTCATTTTGTATCTCCATTGCAAAATTATGGGCCAATTCAAAGGGTCAGGCTATCGTATCGGGCCATCAGAACTGCAATGCAGAGCACGTTCGGCTTGTGCTCAGTTACTGCTCTTTATTTCTTTACTTGTTAAGCTTATTGCTATAGTTTATTATTGATGAGAATGAATTCACTTCTTATTAAATTTATTCTATATACTATAACGTCTAAGCTGCTAGGCTAGTATAGTGACTAGTCACAGAATAATTGCGAGACAAAAATAATTTGAAAATCTCCTTCGGGTTTTTAAATTTTAATAAAAATACTTTCGAGAAGTGGCTTTTAAGGCTTATATTTATCACGCAATCACTACTTTAGATCCTTAGATTTTCTTTTCTGTAATATCCTACATATTAATTATGACAGCGGCTATTTAGTAGATGAAGCATAACAGATACACATCATACACCTAAACCGGTACCATTTTCAAAAAAAAAATATAAATAACAATCAAATATAAAGTATGTCATTAATTTGATATCTATCAGTCATTACCATGTGCAAAAGAGTTGTAACAAATTGACCTCTGACGTCATGTATTACAATGTAACAATGAAGTACTAAATAATTAACTTATAATAATTATTGTTAAGATTCATCACGCCATTGTGGCCAAATGATTGATAAATGCGTATTTGACACTGTCGTCTATAAAAAAAGACGGAAGACTTGGCAGGGCAGGGGCAGGGGCCAATTTTACTAAACAAGTCTTTTGTATCACTTTCGTGAGCCAAGTATATTTCATCGTTTGTTTCCATAGAGGAATAGTTATTT
Organism: Pieris brassicae; assembly: GCF_905147105.1. Lineage (NCBI taxonomy): Eukaryota > Metazoa > Arthropoda > Insecta > Lepidoptera > Pieridae > Pieris > Pieris brassicae. The sequence continues at coordinate 3,289,742 of NC_059666.1, forward strand.
AAATGAATACCATTATCTTGAATATATTTCTATGGTAAGGCTTTCCGCTTTCCAATTTTAGAAAAATATCTGCACCCATCCAGGATCTTAAACTCAAATCATTTGGGCCTAGAAACTAAGCACATATATGAAAATAAAAATTAAATTCTTATAGTAATAAAAAATTATATGTTTTTACTGTAAAACATACACGACGTAACTTAATTTAAACATAACTTAATTTGGGAAACCGGAAACCGTACGCAAGTTTGAGTAACAGCTTGTTTACATTTCTGTAATTATTTTAATAATTATTATGGTATATTCTCATAAGATATTGCAAAACAAAAGTTAACTAGACACTTTAAATTTAATTTTATATTTAGAACAAGTGGCAAGTAAAATTAGTTAAAGATCTATAATATGCTAGATTTTGCATCTCACAGAGAAGATTCCTAAGAAGAGTTAGTCACTGACGTAATAATATATTAGACAACTAAATTTGAAAACATATATGATAGTTAAAAGGAGCTGCATTTATTAGCATCCTTTTATCATACAAAGTCACGACACAGCTACTACAACAGAATTTGGCAGAGAATCAGTAACACAGCAATTAAAATAATGATACAATGTCAAAATAACGTAAACAAACATCTTGACAGAATGATCGTCTCATTTGTATGCAAGGTCTCCTCAATAGCATATGACTACATGTCTATGCAAATAAATCAATGTGTAACAATAAATTCGATTATGTTTACTAGGATACATGGATTTAGTTTCTTATTTCCTTAGATATAGCTAGGAGTATAGAAAGTACAAACTAACTTGAAACACCAGGGTGGTGAAAATGTAAGACCACAGATAGAAGACGAAAAAAAATGTTCTATTGTCATTGGATAATCATGACGTTTCTTGTCGCGTATCAACACGACGGCGCCGTTGTTTCGTATTTTGACTTTCCCTAGGATTTTGACTCTTTTATAATTATGTAAATTCTGAGACAGTATGTTGACTGAATGGATAACGAATAACACTAGGAACGCTTTTTTTATAAAACTGGGGACAAACCTCGTTTGTTTAACATTCGTTTCTGATCCATATACACTTTGACAGTAGAATCCTATATAAAACTTTTCACAAGTGAACTTTGAAATTGTCAATGTTTAGTGTGGTAAGTTTAGTTCTGTGGACAAACGTTTGCGTGTTTCTTATTTCAAATGCAAAATAACAAGTTTCTTATCAAGTTTCAACGAAACAGAATTTAAAAGTGGGTTAAGTTGTTTGACCTAAGGTTTCACATCTCGAAGTGGAAGGAATCTAGATTCAAAAGTAGCAATGCTTTTAATATTACTTCAATGTTTTTACCATCTGCAATTATAGATAATTTAAATTTCATATATTATTAAGCCAAGCCAAGCAGATTATGAAAATAGTTTTTTCATCTTCAAAAAAAACCAGATTCATATTCAGACAAGTATGTAAAGATTTATTCATATAATCATATAAAATATATTAAATCTGATTAGTGTTGCCCACGTATTTCACTGCAGCCAAATTTCCTTTTAAATCAAAAATATACTTGTAATTTTATGTTCTATATTTCATAAATAAAATTACTAAGCATAACTGTAATTATAGCACTTTACTGAACCGCCACAACGTCCTTTACCCGTATGTATCATATTAGGCATTCATTACGTACCCTGTATATAAATATTTAGGTATTTTTGTTTTATATCACTTCTCAATGACGTCTTTACTCGTCGTAAGAAATTGAAGTTCAAAGGGACGATCTCAATATGGAAAAAAAATATTTTGATTCATGTGTCAACTAATAATAATAATGTCTTTTGTTTGCGGTAGAACTTTACATATTGTCAGTATGGATTTCGTCTTCGCATAGCTGGTGACCTTCTTGTAATAAAAACTTCCAGCCAATGGGCTCCTCGAGAAATTATGCCACTGGATTTCCAGCATTCTGGTTGATGGAATCATCAAAATCGTAATTGTTAGAGCATGTTCTGTCTTCAAACCCCAGAAGGCTGTGTCCTATACTCGACCCTTTTTCTTCTGCATATCAATGACATGTTAAAACTTGGGAGTATTCATTGCCAGCACTGGGGATGCTCTTTTCACTGTCCGTGCAGGTATTTCTCGGGTAGTTCTGTCTATTAGTACTGAAACAAACTTTTTCTGAAGTCGAATCTCTGCTATGTGGACTGGGTTGAACTAAATGTAGTCCAACTTAACCCTAAGAAGACACAAATTTGCGCGTTTTCCACAAAAAAACACCTTTTTGCTACTCCTCTCTTTGAAGATATTATTAAAAGCCACATCCAGCATCTGAATACTTGGCATTGGAGGGAAAGGCTAAATTAACCACTAAGAAGCTTGATGTGCTCATCAAGGCAAGACGGTATATCTTTTGTATGAACCGCAAATTCGGCCCCACTTGGAGCCCTGGTCTCACCTCACTACGAGCTTCTTTCACTTACTTAAACTTCCGCCTGTAATAAAATAACTTTTAATCGCACATTGTTTGTTCTCTATAATATTTTAAGTTTATCACACAATTACTTATATATATAGATAGAATAGAAGCATTTTATTACTAAATAATTTACAATTTGAATGGCTTAATGTTTCATACGGTTGAAATGATTTCTAGGAAAGTCATTGAAATGGTCCATAATTAATAATTTATAAGTGAAGTGGTGACAATGCTTGGGTGTGCGCCAAATTTTATATTTTCAAATAATATGCAAAATTTATTGGTTGTTATATAAATCAGATAAGAGTTGTTTATGTGGTATTTAGTTACATAATCGATATGTACGTTGTAAAATGTTCCTTCATTATTTGTTGGTTTTAAAGTACTCAGTAAATAATGAACTCGCCTCATGGTGGTTCATAAAATATTTTCTGTAAATCTGTATCATTTGACAACTCATTATACCAGACGAACTAATAACCTCATCCTTTGGTTTTTATGTCGATTAACAAAAGGCGAAACCGAGGTGTTCTGATTGTCATTAGTCAATCAGATGGATCGTGTCGCGTGTCTGTGATGGGATTCGAGACACTGTTGACACCAAAAATCTAAAATATTCAACCAAATTTAAATCGAAAAATCAGTGTTTTACCGAGTTATTTATATTCCTAATGAGATATCTTGTCACTGTAAGTGACGCAACTGTTGCAATTTTAGCAATGCAAGATGGACGTCACTCTATTTCCTGTCTTATATTCTCAGACGATGATTTCACGTTACTTATTTTTTACCTATCTAAATTAATGAGATAAAGACACGTGTGGCTATTTGTGGTAGTAATTGTTTTTTAACCTCTTTTGTTTTTTAATCTCTTTTGCTTTTTTAACCTCTTTTGTTTTTTAATCTCTTTGTAGCTAAACGTCAACATCTAATTTCTTGTTTATGGGCTATTCTAATTTCAAAAGTCAAAAGCTCTTTTTTTAAATAATTATACATGCGTTATTTTATGAGTAGCTCTTCACTTTTTCTTAAGAATTTACTATAAAGCTTCCTTTACAGTGATAAGCAATAATTAAATGGATATCCTGAGACAAATCGGTACATTTGAACACAACATATACAGGGTATAGCGTTAGTTAACCAAAGCCTTTTAAAATTACCCAAATTAATTAATAACTAAGCCAACTTTAAAGTCCCTTCAAATATTAAAGGCGAGGTTAGCGGATTGAAAAGTTAGTTTTAAAAACTCAAACACGAAAAGTTGTAATGAAAACGTACCGATGGATTAGTTCGGCTCATTCAGGTGATGCGGGTCATTCCGGATAACTTTCGACCCTGGGGATATAACATACAACTTGTTAATTAATAAGGTTTTCCTCTATATGCTTTGTGGGCAATAAATTCCAATTTCCTATGATTCTTCGTATTTTAAGACATAAATGTGTTCGATGAATGATATTTAAACTGAATTTATTTGTAGATAAGAGCTAGAGTAAAACGAAAACTTAATTAACAATCAATGTAAACAAGACAACAAAAACAGAATTTTATTTCTTGTTTTCTAATAAATGGAAACTCTCCCCTATTAGTTTTTTGCCCTAGGCGTTCGCCGGGAAGATGAGTAGGTATTTAAATAAAACACGATTAAATTTTATTTCTTATCTTCTTTTAATTTTACTTAGGTGATTAAGATCTAATGGAACCCGGCACTTTCAATGCCTATGTAAAGGTTATTATTTATAAATGTCATTTTGTATGATGATTTGCTGTTTTAAAAGAGTTTTTTACGTCGGCTTTTTCTCTCGGCCTACACGCTCTGTCTTCTTTGCCGATGAACAGGGATGTCTACCGATTCAAATTTAATGACGTAAGTGATACCTGTATCTTATATTTCATAATAAAAATTTTCTTTTTCTATGATGATCAAATTTTTTGCTGTCCATCTACTGTTGTACGAGCTGAAAGATTTTCTAAATATTTAATCTTGACCTAACCCGTAAAATTAGCAATATTAATCCTAAGTCATTGTATTTCCTGCATTAGCCTATAGACAAAACTCACAATGAAAACTGTTTCAAACTGTACATTCAAGTTGAAAGGGATTATGGAACGTAGTCAGCAGTTTGCCGGAACTCGTAAAACGGTGCCTTCCACTAGAGCCACTGAGTTTTAGTTCGCTGACTACAACTTCGGTGTAACACTTTCAATTGCCACGACCTATATAAACCCATTTTATATAATTAAATCTAGTGGAAATTATTGTTTAAGGGAAAATACCTAATGCTAGATTATATTACAATGATTTTGGTAAATAAGATTCTTTATTGTAGTTATTATAAGCGTATATAAAGTAGCCTTATGTCGTATTTCGGGTACACAACCTTAAGGATCTAGACTGTTATATTTACTATATAAACGCGAGTAGGAAAAGCAAAATTATGTTAATAAATAAAAATATTTTTTATTCAAAGTATGTATCTGGGAGTAGATGATACTTGATTGTTTATTTATATATTTATACCTTCAAGAAAACACTTTTTAAACGAATTGAAGCTATGTATTATTATTAAAAACTTATAATTATTTACATAATTTTTTCCGACGTTTCGCGTGCTTTGGCGTCACAGTCACCGTGACCACGCACGCTGTAATAATAATACATAGCTTCAATCCGTTTAAAAGTGTTTTTTTTAATGTGTAAAAGCTATTTTAATAAAAGACAATACTATTATTTATACATTTCTTTCCCGAAAGGGTACATCATGGATCTACTTGCTACTGTTCTGAAACACTTCCCTCGCTTCAGCCACTTTCATACACGTTCGTCGCCTATGTGTAATTTTTTTTGACCTAACATGTTGAATATGGTCAAAAAATTTACAGAGATCCATCTCTACACTTTTGTCCTTTTTTATTATTATATAGACACACCATGGCTGGACATCCTTTGACATTTAATAGGTTTGTTGTTTCTGGTAAGATATTGCTATCATTGGCGTAAGCTATGACAAGGGTAAACAAACTCGTTACGTATGATAGGTATTAGTTTACCCTTTGAATCTGATCAACCACAAAGCCTACATGAATTAATTACACTTCGTGGTACTGATTGTTGCAAATTGACAGGTTTGTTGTAGCCACAGATTACGTAAATAGCAAATGTATGCAGTTTTTCAAATATTTCACCACACTTATCAATTGTTTTGTCTCCAGAAGAGCTGACAAGTAACTCGCTTACACATTGGTCATTATCACATTTACATTCGAGTCTACACAAAAATTTAACAAATCTTTAAACGAAATTTCAATGGAAGCACTAAACTATCTCTTTTCTAATAACGTAAACACATTTTAACAGAAAGAGACAAACTATAATTATAACAGTGTAATAAGACTGCTATACTTTTTACGTGAGAAATATGATTATGAGGGTCTTAAGAAATACTAAGACTGCCGGCTTTTCTTATTACGACCTAATTGGTTTATCTAGTACGTAGTAGTGGATCTTGTAAAAATACAGTTCTTTTGAAAGGTATAGAAAGAGGCCAAATGTTCAACATAATGAGGAGATAGTTTCCTAACTACAAAATAATGAAGACGTTTCTATATAAGGCATTGTATTATATACGAGTTATTATTATTTGTTATTATAAATAATTCATGTCTGCCTACTGTAAATAAAATTAGGTGCGTATTTTTATGTTCATATTTCGTTTGTCTCAATAAGTGTTTCCAATACAAAAACAACTGGGTAACATTCAGAATAAAATATATGACTGTCTTCTGTATGTTAAATAAACAACGTGTTTGACTTTGATTATAAACTAAATATTTTTAGACTTATATGATCTTATTGATAAACATTAATATAAAGTATACGCAGTTTTTAATATATGAGGGCGTGTTTAATACTTAACACCCTTGTGTATATTTAAAAATAAATAAACGGGACTATATGCAATTAAAATTAAATTAAGTAACGAGAAAATCGTGCATTGTTCAAAGTGAAGTGAATCCGGAGACTGCGCTCATAGTAGTCCCCGTTGTTCAGAATTTTATCTACCTGCTCAACACTTCTTCATTCTGTTACGCGAACAGTAGAAGATAAGGTGTTGTAGAGCCACCAGTTTATTGCAATTTCAACAAAATTGAACAATTCTACAATTGTAATAAACTGGTGTCTCTACATTCTACAATTGTAATAAAATGGTGGCTCTACATTCTAAAATTGTAATATACTGGTGGTGGAAAGTTGATTTATTTTAGGTAAAAACATGTCATGTCCTTAATAAGACGATTGGGGTCGCGTGAAGATAAGAGGATTACCGACACCTTGGTACGAATTGTACAAATACACCGTTTCACCAAAACATGTTTTCCACGGACCGAATAAATATTTAAGCCGCTTAGTGCTGTATGAGTTGGCCCATTGAAATGTTTGAGGGTTTAAATATGTGAAAATAGTATGAAAAAGATTGAAGATATATATTTTCTATTGAGTAAACTTAAGCCACAATTCAGTTGTTAAATAGTAATCGTTTTGAGTGGGACAATACCTGAGAGTATCTGAGAGTATATGTCTGAAATCTGTTCAGATAAATAAAAGTTAATCGTAAAACAGACTCGGCTGTACCAATAATTATTATTATTTATTCCCTGAATTCTGAGGAAGGTTTATTTTGAGGAAAAAATGCACGAAAATAATTAAAAATTATTTATCTTTATGAGCGGCAACAGTCTCTATGGGCATAGCAAAATGTTCCATTCCATGTATGTACAAAAAAGATAGGTTGAGTAAAATAAACATTAAGGCGAAACATTTTTCGCGGGAGCAGCTAGTGACAAATATAACAAAAATACTATGAAACTATGATTATAAAGAGGCGTTTACACAGATAGATGAGCGGTGATAATTTGAAGCTAATATATAGCCAGTATTTAAATATATTATAAGAATTATACAACTTAACCATTGCCGCTGATATGACATTTACAGATACTTATTTTTTTCTTAATAATTAACATGTCCAGAATGTAATTTATTGAACCACACCTTTATTGTAATAGCGTAGATTTAACAATCCTTGTACCTACTGTAGCAAGCCGTGTTAGAGAACAATGCTTCTTGCTCTCCGACTGTCTACTATCACAGAATACATAGTTGCCGTGCAGTATGGTCCGTACATTTCCTAATAAACACTTATTCGACGAACACGTAACGCACATTAATAGAAATTGCCAATAGTTGACGTAACACTATTTTTTAAACAGCTAAATGTGACGCAAAATGACGTCATAACATTTCAACGAGATAAAATTTTTACGAATGATACATCGTTCCGTTTTTAAAGCCATTAAATGAATAACATTCTTGGCTCGGTACAAACAACGTAACGTATCGCGTAATATATTGTCATTGATTCTGGTGCCAAGGGCTGATATTGCCATTCAAGGTAATGTTCCATACAATTAACCTATATCTACTAAATATGTTTATATAGTTATTGGACACGGTTCGTTGAAACTGAAGCGGTATTATCGGCCATGGTTGAATGTTTAAAGTATAGCGAGATTCGATATTTGAATTTATGAATGACGTTGTTTTTAAATTACAAATTAAGAATCCGTTACTCAGCCACAAGTGTACTAGAGTAACAAATTTTTCAATCTCTATTACATCATATTTTCTTAATCTTTTTGGGATTTTTGAATATGTTAATGAGACCTGCTATATTTGTTGACCTTGTTTTACGAAACAAAGCCAAATAGTGTTGCCATGGTGTTTTACACGCTTTGTTATATGAAACAGTTAGAAAATGGGAGGTCAATTTATAATATATTTTGTTTAATCTTGTGGCAAGTTATCCTTATCTACTCCGTAATTACTGGTATCTTTGAGGCCCACATTATATTTATAAATGCAATAAACACTATTTAATTGGCAGTTTGGTGAGAAAATATTTGTACTAATAGTCTTACAATATTTTGATGTTCTGCTCTAGAGATAGTCTTAAATTTTATACAATAGTAATTTCCTGATGGTTTTTGTAAAATCACGCGAATGAAGTCAAATAAACGACTTCTATATATATAATAATAACCTAAAAGTCCTATTTGCAAACCTAAGTTAAATATTATTGAAGTTTAATCTCGGTAGCTCTCTTAAAGCTGGGTACGTATCTAGATAAGGCGGCGGTCACTGGCTAACTTTTATCTGATTTTAAGAACGAATTTCTAGTGTACATAACACTTGAAGCAAGCTAACAAGTACAACAAACGAAAAACTTGTATTTGCTGAACCCAGCTATCCAGATCTTTGTAAACACACAACTTAGAGGATTTTAAGAAAATACCATAAGTAAAGGCGATCTTACTGACTAGCCCTAACGGTTTCATCTTGACGAAATATTATTTAGATTTTTCAAAATCATGATATCACAATCTTGGTCCGAATACTGAATATTGAAATCTGCAGTTTTACTCTGTAACTCCCATTTGCGACAGCGATCGCGATCGCAGCTTCATTTTTAACCCTTTTAGCGCGCGATTCCAAAACGACTGCAGTGTTACGGATGTTGTACTAAATCGAAATTTTATACAAAATCGTCGGTATCTCTACCCTTATTACAGAGTACGGCCGCAGATTTGGAATCGTTATTAATGTGTAAAGCTTGCTACTAGATAGCTAGTTCCAGCAGTTTTTATTGTCTTATTGTATTCAAAATTAATTGCTTAACGCAAACATAGAATGTATGTACCTTAATATGAATACTTCCTAGAAAGCTCAGTTACATAGCTTTCCTTGTAAAAGGGATGTGTAATTTGATAACATGCAAAGCTTTGCCCGAAGGATGTAGTCTTCATATGAAAGATAAATTAAACGTTTACCCTCACAGAGAGACATTTCTGGACTATTTAAACTCTGAAAATAAATATGTTTTTGTTAATATGTTCTTATGAACATCAGTATTATTTAAAAAAAGAGAAAGAACGATCAGTAAACAAATATATATTATATAATAATTCCCTATCTAAGTAAATTATATCCACGTAAGTATGTGATATATAATGTATAGTAGTCCAGCCCAGTCCTACCCTAGACCTCAAGCCTATAGACTTCAATTTATGCTCAGTTTTGAGCGACATGGCCCGCTCTAAACGACACGGCGAGATTGAGTCTCTTCTTAAAAATCTTTGGAGCAAGCAGTTACGATATTTATCAAACAACAGTCATACACAGTCCATAGATTCGAGGGCAAAAAAAAAATAAAGGCCTATATATAAGCATTTCGAATAGAATATATTTTTTATTTTTTGCTCAGACTTTTATAGATATGTAGGTATAATTGTTCATTGTTGCCATCTTCGAGTTTTGGGCTTAGCAACATGTTTTAACTTAGCTTAGCGATTAGTTTTTAATTTAAAACATGAGGGTGTTCAGTAAGGGAACACATTGTTTATAGACCTAGATGTTGTAGATGTTTTCTCAATAGAGAAACTCCATGCACCGTTCACAGCCATAAATAGATATTGTAAAGACGTAGAGTCGGTTGCGTAAATGAAATACGACAGCAAAAACTCCCCTAACCTGCTGAAATCACGCTTCAAGTCACCATGAATCTGACGTTGTTAATTACCGTGATATGCCCGAAACTATGCTTGGAGAAATCTTTAACTAAGAATGGAACTTGTGAATATTTCTTTTTTATTGTATATTTTGTTATTTATTCAAATCTTAGTATAAAGAAAATTAAGAAAAAGCACACAGCATTGGTAGTTTAGATGTGTGATATGGGTTTTTTGTTACAGCTTCTTTTTATTTAGTATGGGTATGCTAATGTTAAACTCACGTAAAAGTCATGGAAATGAAGGCACAAAAAAGTTACTACATTATGCATCTAGTTCAGAAATTTTATTATATTCGGTCTGTAGAACTGTTAAACATACTTTGGATGTAAGATATGTATACATTTTATGTTCCCCCTACAAAAAACCTTAAGATTAAGCGTTAGCAATATGCGTCGCGCGCTAAATCAAGACGTTACAGATAAATCCTTGAATGCACATCTACATACAAAATATTGCGACCAAATATTAAAATTCTTTTGGTATCTGAGACATTCGTATCGCTCTACGAGCACTATGACACAAGAGTTGGTACACAATTGTGTTCGTATGCAAAGCACGTGTTTGCTCAATTACGCCCTTTCAATTTAAAAAAAATAGAAAAGACTCCAGACTTACGAAATACTAATAGCAATATTGCATCCTTCAAATAATTTTGGTTGATAACGACAATTGAATCAATGACCCGTTCCGTATGTGATTGGTCCAATGACAATGAAACTTAACGTTTTGTCCTTACAAAACAAGACTGGTAAACTATTGTCGATACAAAAACTTTTAGTTAACTTCAGTAAACGGTTAATAGTAAAATGTGAGATAAAAAGTCCCTGGACACTATGGCAGCAAGAGTAGAGTGTTATAAATTTGAAAAAAAAAGGTTAACAGTATTTGAATAAAACAACTAATTAATTTGAAAGAGCAACGATTTTAATACAGATTGAAAAGACAAAGGGTAGATATCGCGGCTACACTCAGGCAAATAGCCAAGCCATTAATAAAAGTGAATTAGTCTTTTATTTATTGGATAACACGCCTCTCTGAACTCGATTTATTATTTTATTCAACACGGTACTAGCAAAGAATTAAATTGAACTTGTAACCGCAACATCGCACTGCACTTTGGAAAAATATATTTACGTAAGTGAATTTTAAGTCCTGTCACATACAAATGGATTACGGCAGATACACTTCTGCGTTTATCTTATCGCGCATATGTAAGGAATAACAAGTGAAACTCGAAACAACAGTAGTAATCAAAAGTCATATAAACCACTCAGAATGTTTTGTTTGACTTCGACTAAAACATTTGTTTTAGCGATAATTAAGGTATTTCCAAAAGTTGTATTCCTGATAAATAATATACCGGTGTTACAAGCCTTTGTAAAACATGAGATATCTATGTCTTGACTCAACTTAATGTTCTATAACACAAGTCGCTAATTTTTAAGGCTTTAAGATAATTACTATGTTTTGCTTCTACAAATAAATGTTAATTGAACATAGAAGAAATCACTCCCGTTTAGAAATATATTAGATCACTAATAACTTAATTTTATGACTTCATAAAGTAATTATATAACATTTCCTTTTTACATAGTCAAATTTACCTTTATAAAACTGTTTCCTTTATTTCAATTTTGAACGCTGTTAAATAAGATACATTATACAGTGTCAGGTAGAAAGCACTAATTACAGCAACTTGTCAAAGTGATGGCGGGAGACGTCTTATTTCTCTCTAAAATATTAAAAATAACCTCTATATAAAAATGCAATAACTTACCTGCCCGTCCTCCTCTCCATTTTATTAAAGTTTTTCGTGAAAAGTGATAAAAATGAGCTCTTCATAACAGCTAACAATGTCTTTGTTTTTGACGTAGCCGAGTTTTTAAACTAGACAGGAATAATGTAGTTAAATAAATTAATTACAACGAGAATTAGTTTCGTAATATTAAAATATAGGTATGAAACAGTATACATTTACATTTACAGTAAAGTGTACGCAATAAAGCCTTTTTGCTCTCAAAAATCCTTATAATAAAAAGTCCTCCGTCTGCATCTGCTATGTGTAAGATACTGATAAACTCAAATATCGCATTTGTCTCCACCAATAGATCGATTGATTCCTTAGAAACGTTAAAGTGTAAAATTTAATATTATATAACACGCATATTAACTTAAAGAAATTAAATCAGTATTATTAGCCATACGTCTCTTTCTGTCACATTGAGAAAGCTGTGATGAAAAGAGACAGAATATCCTTATGACTTCAGTATCATTTTGGTAAGCTAACAAGGGCAAAGCATTCTTTAACATTTCAGAATAATATCGTAAATCTTCCCAAGGTTAATATCAAGGTAGTCTAGATCTAGATCTGTCTGACTTTGAATATAATACCTTTAAAAGGCCGTTTTCTTGGATTTAACCAATAAATATAATCTCTGTAAGCCAATTCTGGCTTAAATAAATAACTATTGATTTTAGACTTCAATTATTAGCTAAGTGTAGAGTATAATTTTAAAATACTTACGTTCTATGTGTTCACATCATACATAACGTAACGAATATTTACATATTATAAGTCTTTTAAATAATGCTCAAAATGATGTCCGTTGCAAGTACGTATATTATGCAAAAAACATAAACACCTTCTTTATTTTAATAAAACTTTGAGACAAAAATATAAGTGTTAGCCTTCTAAAAGATCCAATCAAATAATCCAAAATTATGATCAAAATCTTAGATAAATGACATAAAGCAATATGGCCTCAATTTTATTTAATTATGTCAATTGTATTATATTTCTGACATGAAAATGATTCCATACTAGACGCATTTTGATAAATTTGGACGTAATATAAATACAGGGGGGTTACATCTGGGGGGTTACCATGACTGCCAAAGCATCATAACTTTAACATAATTGCGAACTACAACTAAAGTCCTAGAGGCGAGCCTTGTAGCAGTTTGTGGCGCTAAACGCGCTATTGTTATGAACCAGAACAATACTCGCCTTTTACATGGTGTTCACACATTCCATAGCTTTATTTATTCTCGCACGTGCACATTTTGTGCCACGGAATGTCCGTCTGATTCAATTTTATTAATGGACTTGGAAGTTTGCCCTACTGACTGTGAATTTTCGTGCTAACACATTCTGAAACGTAAGATCGTGCGTTAAAGTTTTATTTACTTCATGGAATATTGTGCATGGATAGGAGACTGCATTGAGTCAAAGATGTCAACAGCTCTGAGAAAGAATTTACAAAATTGCATAAGATTTACCGCATTTGATTAAATGTACTCCAGTCTGCATACAATATTTATATGGAGCTTACAGCGCCACCTAGCTGCTGTGGTTGATATTAAAATTATTATCAAACAATCGATTAAGAGCTAATTGAACTTGTTTATACAACTGTGAATCTTTTATGAAAATTGAGGAGTTATATCTACACCATTTAATTTAAAATATTAATTTCTTTCTAGTTCTGATGTATTAGAATTTATATTTGTATTATGTTGTGTTTGTATTTTTTATAATTATTGTCAATGTGAGTGTACAATATTTGGGAAAATAACTTAATTAATTAACTTTATGAAAATTAAAGAAAAAGCTTTCACAGTTTTGAAATCATGAGAGCCTTGACTCAATTTAGCAATCCTTTAATCATTGTCCTATAAAATATGGTATTGTGATATAGAAGTAAAACAGATATTATTTGTTACAGCATGAGCGACGATGGAGGGGCCACACCTGCGCCATGATGACTGCTGTTAATTCGGTAAGTTTTATTGTAGTTGTCTAAAAAGATAGATCATATAGATTCTAAATTCTTTAATAGAGATAGAGAGAAGTGAAAAGACAGTATAGAGGGCGTCAAAACAATTCAATATTACTGAGGACAAACACAACAACGCAAAATCGAAATATTTAGATAATCTTTGACTAATCTAACTAATAATCTGTACATGTTTCGATTTATATATTAATGAAAAATTTAAAATTATAATGTAACTTGGAAATATTGAAATGCTACGAATCGTATCGTTTATCTAGCAATAAAACATAGAAAATCTAAAGTAATGGCATCACCGATTTTAAAGCTGGTACCAGCGACATCATTTGCGAATTATTGGCCAAAATTCCGTTGAAACGTTAAATTGAATAGATGTCTTAATGAAACCGTACGTCATTATATATTTCACTAATTGGCTCGGTGTCTGTTAAGCTCCCAGTAACGTGGTACCTAACGAGCTTAAACCTAGAATGCCTCCCGTATGCATATTTGACTCGTTCGTGTTTGTCTTTTTATGAAAATTTAAAGCTTTCGGTATGTTGTTTGGTTTCATTGCATTTTGTTGTTTAGTCGGTTTACCACACACTTATATACAATGAATCAAAGCTACCGTCTCTTAGATGTTATTCGCATATATAAAAAAATGTGTGCGTGTACTAGTGTAAGAAGTGAAACCTCTATGACCTTATTTTTCAAATAATTATCTACTATATGCAACTTTACAGAAATTGGTTAAATAAAGTTAAATTAGATAAAGTTTAAGAGAAGGCTTTTTATCATAGACTTGAATACAAATAATACATTTATTTCATTTTACCTTATTACTACTAAGATTATTACAGACTTTCATTAATTGTACTAGTATAATAATAATTGATTACTATCATTGTTATCGTTATTATATATTTTTGTGGAAGTGACAAGAAAAATATGGCGCGTAACAGAAAAATATGACGCGTAACGGAAAAATGTGACGCGTAACGGAAAAAATGTGACGCGTAACATGGGGATGACGCGATGGGACATGACGCCGTCTTTACATCGGAGCTTACCCAGACCCGTAGTTGTTGAACCGACGGTTATCAGAGTTAATACGATTAATGTACGTTTACGTTACGTCTATTACGTCTCCATATGATTATAGCGATGTAAATAGTGTAGTGCTATTGTTACTACAATTGAATCGTTAGAAGCAAACTTACAATAAAGGAAAACTCAATGTTAGACATTAAATAATAAATTATAAAAGTTCTCATTTCGCGTATTTATAATGTCTTTTGATAGCACTTGAGTATATACCGTTTTTGTATAGACGTTACTTCTAAATTTTAGCTAGCTAAATGGAGCTATTGAAGTAGATAATCTGCGTGTTGTTGATCACGTTAGACTTTAACCACTCGACCAGTATAGTGAGACCCGTAGCTTTTGACATCTGCAAAGTTTATGCAACCAAGTTATATGCATATTGAATGGTTCGAAATATCAAATAGAAATGGTTACATCGTTTATGGGCTATTGATATTGGATGTCGAATCAGATCACCTATCGTTACCGGAAAGTACTGACAACATAAATACGGCTTTCGAAATGGCACAGCCTTCATGTATCATTGTAATGTTCTGTAATTAGCGTACAAAATGTAACTGCATGACGAATTTAACCTTGTTCATCAGGAGTTTATCGACAAATCAAGTGTAATGTAGTTTTGGTCGATACTTACTTAAAACAAAAATTAACATATTAATGATAATGGTTGTTAGTTATTGTAATGGATTTTGTAAACATCTTCATTCATACAGACTGTGACATAAGTGAGATATATGTATGCTTTTGAACTGATTTATAATACAATTATATCTACTGCCCTCCCTATTATTTTATTTGTATTCTGAGTCAAATATATTAATAGTCAAATAAATCATTAACCTACATTTTCTAATAACATAATATTCTGTACTTACAAAACGATTACAATAGAGCAGACCACTATATGTACTCTACAATGGCGCGTTTCAAACGATATTCCTTGTATTAAAGCAAAAATACTTGGCAGTAAAGCAAAAACAGGTAAATCGTATTGCCATCAACAAGGTAAAAACAAAGTTGTGTTTTCGACTTTACTTTCAAAACTATCTCCAAAGTACTCTGATTCAGCAATTATGAAGGTTTGACGAAGGGCCACTCTCTATTTCGTATTCAGGCGTTGAAACCCAGGCTTTGAGAGTGACCAATAACGGCCTGTCAACCTCACTCAACCGCCTTAAAACTTAGCTGTTTACTTATAATTTTATTTATATTTTAGCAACATCAGACCATTTTTCACCTCCCCTGTGATATAGTATCTAGGAGTCTTATAACTATCATTTATTTTGCCTACATATACAGTAGGGAAGCTGACGAATGAACTTATCAATAAAACATTTTGAAGGAAAGTGTAACTCTGATTAAGAAGGTCTTATAAACTTTGGCTTCCATCACACATATTTAGGTTCTAAAATATTTAAATAATAATTTATATATAAATTTATAATGGCTTTTTTATAAAGTGAACGGTCAGCAAGCCCGTACACAAGCGATGTGTTACGTTAATTAAGTAATTTTTTGCTCGATTTGACTACTACCTCGATTTTATGACAAACTAGGGGGTTTGTCATAAAATCGAAGTGGCGAAATCAATTCGCTTCGGTTGGTTTAGCTTGTCTTCAATATGATACATTCTACATAGCATTACACCTACTCTCAATAACGGCAACAATTGAGTAATGAAGTACATTTTAAGTTGCAAAAATTAGTAAAAACTGCGCAGCTGTGTACGTTCTTTCGTCGCTTTATTATCCTTGTCCGCAATAAACTCAACTGTCAGCTTCATGCTTGCGAACTTTCTAAGAAATTCGTTCTTTTTTTGAAAATGGGATTGCTTGCACGTGTAGACTGTGGACCATGACTAATAAGCAAGAGTCACTATCTATACGTTTTTCTTGTCTTCATTAAACGATAACTTTCGATAACGCCATAATATGCACAGTCCTTTCAGTGTCATTATATAGATTTACACAGTATTTGGATTTTTCTTTTGCAAAAACTCTTACTATGATTAAAAAACTAACCATTTCTATAAAGCCGCAGGTGGTCTTGATCATTTTCAATCCGTTTTAAATTATTATGACATAAAGTAAAATCTTTAGAAATATAGCTCTAAAGGTTCAATTTTACAATCTTCATACAATTAATTATATATGAACTTTCATGAAACGTTTTATCTATTTATCTTTTGTACATTTATTTAAACATGTCGTAACTTCCTGTTTATGTACGGCTCATTAGTTAATTAATTATTTTAATAAGTACCCTCAGCAAAGTTCTTAATTAGGTAAATTGATAGCGACTTTGAAAACGGTGATCACGACATAGAATACTTCAGACGAGGCCTTATAAGCGTCTTTGATTAAATGTTCCTAAAATTTTAATTATAATTCAAAATTACATAAATTTATTTCTGGTTATTTTTGTAGAATATATAAATAATATAATTGATAAAGCAGTGTTGGCGTAGTAACTTCAGCAGGCAACTATGATCACTGAGTTGGTAGGTCAGTTTCGGCTTTTGAACCAATGGACTTTCTATGCGCTTATCTATCACTCGCTCGTACCGTACAGGAAAACTTCTTGAGGAAAAGCCAAGAAACTGAACTATTATATAATACATTTGTATTTTTTAATTTACTATTAAATTGACAATAGATTTTTTTTAAATTACCTAGGATATCATTAGATGATAAAATTCTTGTCTTTTGGTTTAAAAACAAAAGTAAAATCGACATTTGTCAGCGAAGTTTTAAAGTATAATTAAAAATGTCTCTTTTAGAACCACTATAAATCTAGCCTATACTTTCTTGATAACTTCTAGCAACTCTTCTAGCATTTTCAAACTGAAACTATCTTTATTCATATAGGTCAACAAGTACACTTAAGAACATCAAAACGAAGTAAAATTAATTGTAAATTTACTAAAAAGTTCGCAAGCCAAGGGCGTAGTAAGGGTAAGAGTTTGGTCTTGTAGTTTAGCAATTTTTAGAGTTATGTATAGTATATAAAATATTGAGGTAACATACGATACAGTTGTTTGTGTTTTGTGACCCATTCACTTTCATTATTTCTTTACACCAACCCAATGGGTGCGCAACTAATTATATGAAACATTTAGTTTGAAACCAAATAATTATTATTTTTCTGAAATCTAACTCAGACGCGAAGAGAGTTAAAAAGGCACGATATACGAAGGCATAATCTAATTCAGTATATAAATTAAAAAATCAATGGCGCTACAACCTTTTATAGGTCTGGGCCTCAGATTTCTGTATCTGTTTCATGCTCATTTTTTAATCTAATAGGCAAGAAGTGATCAGCCTTCTGTGTCTGACGCATGCCGTCGACTTTTTGGGACTGTGGTAAGCCGGTTTCCTCACGATGTTTAGGAAACACAGGATGTTTAACATAAGCTCGAACGGTGAAGGATCACCGTTCGAGCTTATGTTAAATGCGCACATAGAAAGAAAATCCATTGGCGCACAGCTGGGGATTGAACCTACGACCTCAGGGATGAGAATCGCACGCTGTAGCCACTAGGCCAAACACTGCTCAAATTCAATATGTACATAATCAAATAAAATCATATTTAAAACTTCTGATGCAATGTAGTAATGTAAAAGCAGTCTATCGATTTGATCTTTTCTATAGAGGAAATAAGTTGTAAGGATAGCCTCGGTACACTAGTTATTCTGAAGATTAATGGTTAGCTCAACTCAACACAACTCTAATAACTTTATTCATATAGGTAACCAAGTACAGTTATGAACGTCAAGAGAAAAGATTTCAAATTGTTCCTAATTTAAATTTACTACCAGTTTGCAAGTCAAGGGCGTAGAGCGGGCATAAAGAACTGGCAAGAAAATCTCCGCTACTCTTTTTAATCGCCAAGTTTTGATACAATTTTTTTTTGAAGTGGAGCAAATCAATCCCAAGGATTAAGATCATTGAAATGATAGTCGACTTTAGAAAAGGCTTTATTGATTTATTTACGTTTAACGAGAGTTATGAATATTCTAATTCTGTTGTAAAAAGGAATACAATTTCCATATAGGGAGTGGTCTATCTTCTGGAGCCTGGAACTACGCTAAGAATAGTTCGAGTAGTACACTGGTGAAAGTCCTTTTTGCCACCATTTTTCAACAAGGCTTCAAGAATATATTGACCAGACACTGACATAATATTTAATTCTTGGGGAAACACTACAAATATCTTAAACCGCCCGTTTTTGCAGCACAAATATGGATCTGGGCCCCACCAGGAACACTGAGAATCAAGGTCCTTTTCTTGCCCTTTGGTGCTATCAGATTTATAAGATTATGGATATACTCCGAGCCCTGAAAACGTGCTGAGGATAGTGCAGTATGGAAGTAGTGTTGACTTATGAGCGAGGGCATTCTAAGACAAGCACGACCTTCTGTTATGATGTCCACGAATTAGACAACTTGTGAAGATAAATCGTTCATTTTTTATGTCTCAGAGAAACCGATTTCCCAATAAAATGAGTCGTGTTGTAATTACTGGGTTCCACCACTATGGTATTATTCAAAATAAATTATGCATGACTAGAGATGTCCTACTTTCATGATCTTTTTTGGTTCACTAGTATTGTTGTTAGGTGTTAAAATGTGTGGTGATTCTTCCTTCAAAAAGCGTTGAATACGCTTTATTTTGTTTCTATAAATAATTCATTCTTTTAATTAACTTGATGCTCGAGTTGACGACACAGTACTGTCAAATTGCTTTAGATTAATTTTGATTCATTTTGCGTACACCTGTTTTCAATTTAATTACGACGGAGTGCGCCTAAGTAGCGTTCTCATTTTACATGATTCTCTGAGCTGCTAATTAATTTTTTTATGACTCGAATAGTTGTTTACTGATATTGTATGATACAACCGCTTAATGACTAAGGTCTGTGTCACTAGTGTTTGTTACGTGGAGTCCTAGGTTTGATTCTTGCCAAGATAAGGTTTAAAAAGTTGAATTATATTAGTTATATATTAATTGTTATGACGTGTTACTATAAATTATGATTGGGTTCTTATATTCATCTTTAATCAATTTTATTTAACAAGAAACAAATTTAAGTCATTAAGTACAACGCTTATATGCCTTTAAAAACTAGTTAGCATTAGTAACTTGAAATAGTCTGTATGAAAAATAAAAAAAAACAGTAAAGATCTTTATAATAGATTTAATGAAACCAAAGATTAAAACCTTTTTCTAGTACTGACACAGTTTACAGTAATGTTCAGAGCTTTAACCTAAATTATTAATGGGGCCCGGTTTAACGCTCACATGGCCGATTTAGACCCATGTCACGTACCCTGACACAATTTGTGTGCTTCTCTATGATGTAGTGCTATAATCTGTGCTCGAATTATATTAAAACTATTCATACTAACTCAAAGCTATGACCGAATTCGAAATTTAAACTTTATACTTGTTGATGCCATAAAACCTTTTCGAATTTTATTTGAAGCTGGCATAAAACTAAAACTGTTGCCATAATATAAAAAAAATACATTTTCGAAACTATTTCATTTTGGTTTAACTCACAAACAAATGAAGAAATAAACATGTTATAAGTACACAGTTTGTAATCTTAGTCGCTATATAATTGAAAATAATATCTTTTAAAGGCCGGCAATACACTCACGAGCCCTCTGGTATTGAGACTTGAGAGTGTTTGTGGGGCAAACAAACACTCTCATGTAATATAAAAAATAAATTATTATGGATATTACGTGTATGAATACCATTTCATGGTACATAAGTTAATACATTTATTGAGGAAACGTGTGAAAATAGAAATATGTTTCGCTCTTTAGAAGTTTCTACGAAGTACATTTGACGTGTCAAAATGAGGAAATTACATATAATTAATGGCAACACCTCATGAACTTCAGCGCGCTTATTAAAAGTTACATTTTCAACTTCTGTGTAAGCATTTGTTTTCTTTTTCTTTGGACTTTATTGAAAAGCGCTACAGCAAAGTTATTTTGCACTGGGAAATGTCACTGGTACATTTCTCAAATAACTTTAGCTTTCTCTTTTATTACCGGAAATTCAATAAAGAATCAGTCCAATATGAAAATTCTAATTGTAATGAGCACTATAGTAACGTGAATTTCCAAACATTGTGTCAAGCAATGTATGATGAATTCTAAACAGTAATAGTAAAATTAAAAACGAAAACTATTTAGGTAAAGCTTAATTTCAAAGGGAAGAAATTCAGCCTTTTTTCAGTTCTAAGGTACTCTTATGTCAAACTTAAATCTACATTCTGAAGCTGTCTAACCATTTTTTTGGTATGAAGTTTGACATACATATACGATGAGTGACTTGATATACGAATTAGAATATGGAGCTTAATTTGAAGATACAACTGGCTAGTGAATATAAGATTAAAAAGCGATAGTTTACGATAGCTTTTCGATATGCGAAAATTTTCGTTTATTGATGAACCAGTACTTTAAAATCGTCAATTATACAATAAAATAATTAAAAATGTATATAAATCCTTAGCTTTAGGCACCAAAAACGGCTGAGATTTAATTATTATTATTATTAATTTTAATGTCTGGAGTGCTCCTTACCTTACCTTACCAGGAATTAAGACTTAAATTTGTTAAAGATAAAAATAATTTTGCCTTGTAACGGGTAGGTAGTAACTAATTTTTAAACCTTAAACTAAACAAAAATTACTTTAATTTACGTATTAATTATTTGATATTTCTTTAACAATTTGACTGCAAATCACAACCATATGGTTACAATATATATATAGTATTATTATTGTACACCGCACAGTAATAAAAACTTGGCACGAGGAAGTTATGGTATTGTCTTGTAAAGTTTCTAAGATACCTACCGCTATAGAAACAGACTTCCTTCCTGTGCTGCGACTAAGTTTGTATTTTTATATATTCCTTTATTTTTAGTCGCGAAAATACTTAAAACAAAGTTTTCATAGAGTCCATACCATTACTCAGCTATTTATATCGAGTATACAAAACAATATCTTAATATTTTCATTATCATTAAGAATGGTGATAACCAGCACGAATCTCAACTTGGAGGTTCGAACCTTGCAATTTATATACAACAAAGGTTTTTCTTATTGGAATAGGATCTCGCTGTTGCCTGATAGCCCAGCTCGGGCTCGACCCGAAATGGGCCTCGGCTTGAGCCATCACGGGGTGATCAATGGCAGGACGGAAGCTTACTAGAGTGAGCGTAGTAACGGACCTTGCCTTCCCCTCGAGCTTTTGTACTGAGTTCTATAAGGGCTATAAACATATTTACTGCAATATTAAAATAACTCCAGGTTGGAGTTGTGACTGAGAGTGGATTCAAAGGACCATCAAATAAAAATAATAGTTATTGTAATAAATAAAGCCTGTATATGTCCAATCACTTGTTTATTCTCTAATTACTCGGACGTTATCGTAACTTCCTTCAGTACCATCTCCTGGGTGAGGCAGAGGGCGTCCACAATGCTTCGCTATCACTTATTGAGTCGCGCACTTAGCTTTTACAATAAAGAAGTTAATTGATGGTCTTTTGAAATATAGTTGTATAATGTTATAAAACTATAATCCTATACTTTTATTACTCACACTTCCTACGCTGCATTTGCGACAATTTTAGGCTGCCTATTTTAGGACTATAGAAGTCCTGTAACTGGTCACCAGTCTTTCATCGCGGCCAGAAAATATACAAAAATATGACTATATACTACGACTAAACTAAAGTTATAAATAAAAATAAATCAATGGCGGTACAACCTTTTTAGGTCACGGGATCAGATTTCCGTATCTGTTTCATGATCGTTTGTTAATCTAATAGTAGGTCATAGTAGGCAGCCTTCTGTGCCTGACGCACGCAGTCGACTTTTTGGGTCTAAGGCAAGCCGGTTTACTCACTCTTAGCCGTTCGAGCGAATGTTAAATACGCACATAGAAAGAAAATCCATTGGTGCACAGCCGGGGATCGTACCTACGACCCAGGGGTGAGAGACGCACGATGAAGCCACTAGGCCACCACAGCTCAAACTAAACCAAAGTAATAGACAAAATAAAATTAAACCAAAGTACGAGTAGTTGTGGGTGTGTAAATATGTGTACGGGTGTTTGAAAGAAATTAATTTAAAGTCGGTCTTTGTAACTGCTACATGCTCTATTGCTACGGGACTTCAAATTTTAGTTACTATTACCTAAATACTAAACATCCACATTATATGTACACATAAATGGTACTTAAATTTATTACAGTCACTCTGAATGTGTACTCATGAATATTGCAATAACGCCCGAGCAATTAACTTAAAATTTTAAGTAAGTTGTTCCAGAGCGGTAATGAATTTCACTCAAAGGACCGTTTCCTATTACATCTCAGTTAATTGAAATTCTAAGAAATAATATTTTACACTTTAACCTAAGTACCTATTTAAAAAAAACTAACGCTGACTTGTAGACAGATAAAGCTTGTAATGATAAAATATATATTCAAAGTTATGAGTACTTTGCTTTGCTTAAGATTAATAATATATATATAGAACGGATGAATGAGAAGCGGTTAAAAATTAGGGTAGGCCCGTTCGTACATACTTGGACCAAATCCAGGAGGTACTAGGACAAGTTCAAAGTAACCATAACCGACGAGAATTCGTGGTGAATCATACATTAATATTTTTCTGGCCACTGCAGTTTATTAAGATTTGTCTTGTCCAGGAGACATTATAGTGCCAAAGTGAATGCGTTTGATACAATTTCATTCAATTTTCCCTAATTCTCATAACACGGTGAGACGGATGTCCGAGACGACCGTAGTCTCACGAGGCGTGTTTGAACATTACCTTGGATAAGCAAGTGTAGATTAGAAAGATTAGGAAGAAAGGCACGAGAGACTTCAAACGCCTATTCGCACAATTCTAAACGTATTTTATTCACGGCATTATCGGCATTACTCAGTCATATATGTTAACTACAGAACAATAAAAATTGTTTTCATTTAACGATCAAATAATTTCCAATACATAAAATTCATGCATAAATTATTTCAGCGACATGGCATAAAATAATATAATATTACGACATGAAACAGATTTAAAAATTCACTTTGTAAATCAAAACATGGCCCAGTTTCATACATGTGGTATCAGTAATGTTAGGGTTGTCTCTGCCGTATTTATATCGTTACATACGATTGTTAAATCTGACATAATGTATGTCACATCTAGATAGATAGGGCTTTGTGTTAGAAGATTTTATTATACTTACATAATCTTCTAACAAATACCTCACCTTCGCAACATGCCTTAAATATCGATAGCCGGCAAAACAATTGTAAGCGTTGCTTGATATGAGATTTTAAATTGAATGAATGTTGGTGGATTTAATAGAGATCGCAATACTTTTTCTGGTCTAATATTTTTTTACTTTTATCTGTACTTTCAATTGTTATGCTAATTTAAAACACGTAAAAGACCAGTAGATAAAACCATAGATAATACTGCTATTGTGGTAAATTATTTTAATATAAAACTTAACTAATTACCAGTTTACTAGTGGATCCGACAGACATTGTCCTCCATCTTTTACCATTCTCGAATGCAATTGACACAAACAATTCGTCAAATTCGCTTTAATAAGAGTTTATCATTAAGTAACAGACAATTAAAATGTAACACAATATCTGTAAAAATATATCAATTCTACGCTTCTACGTTCTGTAGATCTGATATATATATATAATATTAAAATAATAGTAAGATTTTAAATCATATATTTAAATACATGTTTTTAAAGGATAAATATATATATGTGATTGATACCTAGCATGGTTTCCTTCTTCTTTTAGTGCCTCTCCATTACTGGAGGTTGGCCGTCAGCCGCTTGAAGCGTGTCTTGTCTTGTGCCAGATGCAGCAACGCTTCTACTGACTCCCTCACGTTGCAAAGCCATGATTTCTTCCTTCTACCAACACGCCGTTTACCCTGGATTTGAACCATTATAATTAATTGAAGGAATTTAACTTTCCGTTGCTTAATGTTCTGCTTAATTTTTTTTCGACATTCCAACTCGTTTTAGAACCTTATCGTTAGAGATCATCTGGATCCAGCTTATACGAAGCATGCGACGATAGCACCACATCTCAATGCTTCTAGGCGCCGGCTGGTTTCTTCTATACTTGTCCAAGCTTCACAGCCATACAGAACCATTGAGCATAAGTGAAAAAGGAGAACTCGTTACTAGGAGTGGTTTTTCTACTATAGTATATCATATTAGAAATTGTATTTTACCAGGGTTCACCCAGTTTCGCCTATAAAGAAATATAATATAAAATATATTATAATGTCTTAAAGGGTGGAATTTTTATTGATATTGTGCTTAATTTAAGATCTGAAAATTCTGTTAATTCAATTTAAAGTAATCAGGATTTTATAAATATAAAAAATGACAATAATATTAATATAATTTTGATTACATGTGGCAACCCTAGCTAAATCAAATGCTACACATCGTTGGCGTATGTCCAGTGTGTCAACTAGTTCAGATGTCTCATGGGAAACCAATACCATCAACGTGAGATAACCACGACTCCAATTACTTAGCTCTTTCAAAGACGATATTCCTTTGACAACATACATTATTAATTAATCATAATATTTGATTTATATCTAATAAATACTATGCAAGCGAGTGAAATTGCTTGATAAACTTTACTTTGAAATGTCGTATGGCTTAGATTCGGTATCAAAATAAGTTTATATTTTGGGGCCGTTCAAGTATTATTACGTAAGCAATATACTGCAATTTCCCTCCTCCCCTCCCTTTCTTTTGTCAGCAAAAGTAAGCAAGGCTCTCAAAAATAATAATTAATACATAAACGTATTAATTTTTGTAGGAATCCTCGATAATTCATTTAGTTTTTAAGCATACATAGGAACAGATTAGCTGCTCACAACACAGGGAATCCTAGTGTTATCCTAAATATCCTTTTTACTATCGATAATAATTTTTTTTTCGATTTTCTTTCATTCTTTGCCTCATCTGCAATTGTACGACGCCAGGTTTGCTTGGGACGGCAACGCTTTCGCTTTCCTTGTGGGTTCCAATCAAGGACCTGCTTGGGGAAATTATTGTAATCTCTTAGAAGTGTATGTACAAATGATAAATCTTTAAAATGTATCTAGTACCCTGTACACAGGTAAGAAGTGAAACTTATTTAAGACCTTATTATTCGAAAAATGCATCTACTGTATGCAACGTTGCAGAAATTGGTTAAATAAAGTTAATAAGATAAAGTTTAACAAAAGGCTTTTATTATCATAGACAATGAATACAAATAATACAATTATTTCATTTTACCTTATTACTACTAAGATTATTACAGACTTTCATAAATTGTAATAGAATTATTACTAACATTGTTAACGTTATTATATATTTTTGTGATTAATGGCTTCGAGTGTCTTCGAATCAACCGTGGTAGGGACAAGAAAAAGATGGCGCGTAACTGAAAATGTGACGCGTAACCGAAAAATGTGACGGTATTTTTTACAACGTTGATAAAGAAGTTTCAATTCAAAAACTCTTTACTTATGTGGTGTTAATGGTATAATAGTAATTACACATAGCAAAAAAAGGTTTACCATAATTGTCGTGTTTAAAATAAAATATGTTTATTATGGAATATAAGATACAGGTATTACTTATTCCACGTGATTGAATTTGTATCGGTAGACATCCCTACACAGAGGCAAAGAAGACAGAGGTAGACCGAGAGAAAAAGCCGGCGTAAGAAACTCTCTAAGGTACTCTTAAAAATATCAATTCATCATAAAAAATAAGATACAAGAAACCAGAAAGGAGTAGATACGGTGTTATATGTATTAAATTAAAAAAAACTGAACGGAAACCTCGCAGTTCATTTTCCGAACCTGTTCACAGGCATGACGTGTGAGCCAACCATTGTTTTACTCAATCATATTTGTCTTGTAACATATACAGTAGACTCATCGTTATATATGATGTGGTGAACTTTTTTAAATAAATAAATAAACAACACGTTTTAATTCACTACACATTCAACTCAACTTATATCCTCAGACAAGGCAACACAACCACTTCTCTCCCAAAAACACTCAAATTTAATTAACATCACTATGACGTAAAACATTCCTTTGTTATTCTATAATTATCTACATTTCAAAAGGAATTAATCTCAAAAGCAATAAATATTCTTCAGACGAACAATAAACTAGTTTTATGAAAGCAATAAGAGTACAATTAAACTGGGCAATTGAATGAGCAAACATTTTACTTTTTAATTAAATCATTCATTCGCCTACACTCACGGGCATTTATTTAAGGACAAAATTTACAAAGGTTTCAAGGATTAAATTTCCGGCGGGGTCCACTTCAGACCTAGAATGCCCTTTATTACCCCGTTACAAAGGGCGATGTTTCCCTACAATATTAGAATGCCTCTTATTCATTTGCTCTCCGGTTTACTTTTGTCCACTTGACAAGACTCGAAGCATCGAATAAATCTCGATTTAATTGTTATTTCAGTTTCTCTCGATCCTTGTGTTTGTAACAATGAGGCTTGGTCGGGCTCTTAATATGTACTTTGCACGTGGTATTCGCAGTAGAAGTTAAGCTTTTCGTCTGGCGTACTACTACTTATAGAAATAGACTTAAATAAGATATGGCATTTGAATTTCATGTTTTTACTTATAAAAACTAAAAGGGACGACTAAAACCTGATTATATCATGAAAAATTGGCCGTTGTGGATTTATCTAGATTCTAGCCCTTAAGAGACGGAGCATATTACATGTGCTAGGACATGTAATATTTGAAAAACTTATAAATGTAGCTTGTACCAATTTATAAATGTTTTTAACGGGATTGGGCAAACTAAAATAAAATAATGTCAGATATAATAATGTCAAAAGATACAAAAGGACGTCAAAATATGCGCTTTCTAAAAAAATCCTTGTTTTTGCAACCTAAGGAAAATTCTAGGTCAATTTTAGTTATTTAAATGAAATTTAATTGTCTGACGTAGTCTGTTTTTAATTAAAGTTACAAATTTAAAAACTAATAACGAGTGTCCCTCTTGTTGCCAAAATAACAGCTTGAATCCTTCTGTACAGCTTGCCCAACTTGCCCTTTTGCCTTTAATAATAATGTATTTAATAACGTTTTGCTGCAATCACTCATTAAAACATGAGACGTGCTCATTTGGATTTAGGTTAAGACGCCCATATAAACGCTTGCTACCAAGATACCAACCCTTTACATGTACGCTTCCACGTCGCCATATCTGTGCGGGCAAGCATTGTTGTCCATAAAAATAGAGTTCAAAAGTAAATGTACTTAACTAGGACTAGCACTAAGGTTTTATTTTATATTGGTTACATTTTAATTCAATTTATAAAATTGTGTCTATAGTTCTTGTTTATTTTATTTTTAGCAAAACATTTATTCTTTTTCTTGTTTATTTCATTTAGTTTATGAGAATCTCCTACTAGTCCTTCAATGGATTTTTAAGATCCTATTTAATGATTAAAAAATGACAATGATCGATTGAATATTCGTAGACCCTTTATAAATACTACAATGTATGAAGATTCTCTATACATCGTAATTTTGGCAAAATAACCAAAGAAACTCGTTGAGCATAACGACGTGAGGGGTGACTTCAAATCTGTCACAGTGACAAATGCATGACAGTCGCCACTAATGAAGATCGGAGGGCTGACAGGTAGCAATTAACGAACGTGGAACTTACTATAACTAAGCAATCACAGCCCTTATAATTTTCTGATTCAATATATCTACACATGTGTATTGATTGTGTATACAGGGAGCTAGATAGATAGCTCCGTCATAAAGTTAGTCTACTGGTGCCACTTAAGGCACCGATTTCGGAATAAAATGTACAATTTTAATGTTTAGATGTTTTTGCAAGACTTCGGATAATATTGTTGGAATATTCGACTATGGTCTATTATTCCTAGCACGTGTTCTATTCCTAATTGTATGTATATACCGATGATTTTATTTGAGCTTGAGTTTCATGTCATGTTTTATTAAATTTTATTTAGTCAATAGTTGACATCTACCTAAAATTTCAATTAGTTAAATTTTTAATAAAAAATATGTTTTACTGTTTCATATCTATTGATAAAACAGTTTCAGTCATTTATTGAAAACTCTAGTAACGATAATATTATACACAGAATAAACAGATATTTTAATCTAAATCTTACTGCTTTATAACGGAATAAATCTTCATAAAGTGTTTTTTTCCGAGAAAATTGAGAACGTCCCAGTGGGCAGCTAAAAATGTCAGCGCTACGTTCGTGCATGCCAGATAATCCCATGTTGTTCCATTTTACATGAATATGTAAAGCACAATGACATATTGTTTAATTAGAATTGTTTAAGAATAAACAATACTTGATATTAACATTGGAACAGTTGTATATCAGGCCGTGTTGGCCTAGTGACTTCAGCGTGCGACTCATCTATTGGCACAAACTTATCAAATCATCATCAAACACACATCTGAGGCCCAGATCTATAAAGATTACGCTACTGATTTTTTAAAATATTAAACCGCTACAATTTTCGGTATTTTTTTCCTATAAGAAATATTATTAGTACTCCTTTAACGAGTTACTTCAAATTGTAATGTAGTTAATAGAAATCACCATGACATCCTATGATAATCCATCTCCCAGTGTACCTTGGATTATGAGCATGAGTGGGTGCTGTTACTCTGAGTTGTCTAATTGTAATTGAATTACTTATTAATAAAAATTGTTGTTCGTTTTACCAAATATGTTTTTTAAGACAATAGTCAGTGAATTCTCAGACTTGGCTTAACCAGATTTTGTCCGATGTAAGTCGTCATTTGGGCATATTCTGCTAATACCGTAAAAAACCCTTGACTACGAACACATTATTTTTAATACAGTTAGTTTTATAACTTCCCGTTGGCATGTCTTTTAACGATAAGACTTGGGTTAATTTACAAGGTAATGCTAAATTGCCATCTATAAAGCTGTGCTCAGAGCGAGACAATATTTCACGCTGAGCTATCTCCAACTTCACAAGGTGGAAATTTCGACTTAAAGTATTATTTTTAGATGCAGTTTCATTCAAGATGAAATATTTCATTTGAATATCCTTCTAAACACATTTCTTTATAGATAAATTATGCCCTGGATTCAATTCCGACTAATTTATTTGAGTTTTTACTTAATAAAATAAATGTTTTGGGTGTGATTTTACATATGTTTTTGAATATCTAAGGGTACATTTTACTATTAGTATATATGTATGGTGTTTTACTCAAATTTGGATCACTTTTTTCGAGTTAAGATTGTTCAGTGAATTTAAACATATCTCCATCCCCGCTAGGGGACTGAAAACTTCACACAACATTATATTATAGTATCAGTATGCTCCAATCTAGCTCGCTAGGGAAATCTACATACAAGTGTCCAGTGACTACAGCAAACTGAGAGTATTCTCCACTTATTTATTTTATACAAGATCAATACTGTGAGTAAATTCGTAGAATCATAAATTTATTATTAAGAGCTCATCTCACTAGTTTTACTATTTATCTGAACTAGCAATTATGTGGTATGGGTATCGCCAAGCTAAAATTTCATAACCTTATTTGATAAATTTGGGAGAATGTAACTCTGGGTAACGTAACATTTAAGTTTTTTCATGAAGTCGGATACATAACTTATTTGATAAACTTAGATTACTCCCTTTGATAATTACTATGGCAAATTTTTGTTACATAAATCCGCATAGAAAAGCAAAATAATAAATCTTACGGCAATTCTAAATAAAAAAAACACAAGTTGTTTGTCGATTATTATTTCAAGAACCGTTTCGCTTCAATACAATTTCAGACAATGGTTCTCGTAACAATTGTCTATATCGAATAATAGTGGACTTACGTATATTTCTCTGACAAGAAAGAATGGAGGTAAATGCAGGTACGGTAAGACACAAAAAGCCGCTGGCGAGTCTCGTAGCATTCTTGCTACGAGCTACGAGTCTACGACAATGATAGATTAAAGACACGCCCACGCTACATTCTTTACGCAATAATAGATATTCATAACTCAATATTGCACTTGGGATATTGTAAGACACTTTAATATGACTAATTAAATATATGTTTGAAACAAGAAATTCGCTTGAGATGTCTCTACTCAAATGTTTAATGTTTAAAAAACTTTACTAACAAACAAACCAATGTAATTTTTATTTACATGAAAAACTTAATATATATACAAACGAGACACACGTCGCCATTAGCCATCCTAATTTTAGTCTACTAGGCTAATTTTGATATGCATCTTAAATGCCCCTTTAAATTGCTTAAACGCGCTAATATTACAAATTTTAGAAGGTAATTGGCTATTGGCACACCCTCATACTTTATTGACTTCTTTAAATAATTTGCACGCGGCTTTGGCAAGATAAGCAAATGTGTTTTTCTTAATGTGTAACAGCTATGCTGTAAACTCGCTCGGCGAGTATTGCGTGTCCATTACTCGATTTTTTAGTCTAATCAATATATACTATATTATTAGAGAAAATTATGGATTTATTGTATTATTATAACAATGAAGCCATTAATATTGAGGGAATATAAATAACTACGATATCATATTGTGTATACCTTCTAATAGGTATATTAAAGTATATTTTCTTGAATATAACTATAGTAGATCTTAATACAATGAGTAGGATTTAATCGCCTTAACAATAGCTGAACAAAAAAGCCTTCCTACACCTTTATATAAATGGCTTGTTTCCGTTGGACATCTCGAGAATGTATAGCCATTAGAAAGCGAAAGAAATACTGAACGCTGTCCAACAATTGTTTTTAAACACTTATTCTTTGTACAATAAATAACGTTTTGTGTTTTTTATTCCATTTTGTACTGTATTATTCATTTGTTTCAGGTAAGAACCCATTTCAGCAGTCCTTTATTTGTAAGTTTTTATTTTACATAATGTAATTTTAATGAGTTGTCAAAACAAAAATTCCACAGAAAATGAACTTTCCTATTGTTAGCTATTGCTCCAACTATTACTGAATGGTACATTAACTTAGTTGCGAGCATAGATATTGAGACCAGCTATCAAATGCTTTATAAAATCTTAATTTTGTAGTCCACTTTTACCGTTTCAACTAAATTGTTTGTGTCTTTTTTTATCGCAGCGTTATCACACAAAATATATATGAAAAGACAAAAGAGTATTTTTGTCAACTACTAGATTACTAAATCTTATGAATGAGGTGTTTAAACTCGAAGGTAATTAATAAATCATACCAATAAGACATTGCAACATATCCTGCGTAATGAAGTAGATGATTTGTATAATATATACTTATAAATAAAATATCGTAAATAAAATTGGACATAAAAATAATATGTATTTAGCTACCATTCGAAAATTCTAAATTATAAACATATCAGAAATAAAAAGCAGTACCGCTCGTTTAACTATAAACGTACCAGGATATCTACAAAATATTGTGACCTACTTACGTCCAAAGCAGAAATTCGCTTTTGTGAAATCATTTTCAAAGAACTGGCTTCGATATGGTCGCGCGGTGTGAATAGCGGAAATTCGTGTGACTGGAGCACTGGTAGACTGGATGTCGAACTGAAAAGCAAATAGAAACGAAATCGTAAACGCATAAGGTATCTAGATTTCATACTTATAAAGATTTTTTTGTAAAACATATATAAAATACATACAAGTAGAAAAATTAATCAATTAGAAGGACGTAGATACCAATATATATAACTTAAATTGTTCCCTAAGAAATATATAATCTAAACATAGACACATATTATAAATCATCTTTATTTAACTAAGTTTCGAGAAATAAGTGGACATATGTGTTATAAGTATATTTATAATATTCACCACAAATTAATAACGTTCATAATTTTTAACTTCAGCTCGTGTGGTGTGTACCAAAAAATTAGCCAGGCTTATTAAGGTATATATATACTATAAACCACCAATCATACAAATCAATTTAATTTTAAATAAATTTAAAAGTGTCACTTATTATGTTAGAAATACTAATTTGTATTTTTATAAATCTTCTGTGTTTGTAATTACACTCCTGCTAAACGGCTCGACTGATTTGGAAGAAATGTGTGTGTTTAAGTGGCTTCGAGACTGGGTTAGATTTACAGTGTTAGTATGATTTTTTGTGTTTAAGGACAACGTCTGTTGGGTCCGCTAGTATAATATATAGTTAATATTTACATGTGGCTTTCCTCGTGGCCTATCTCTAGTTCCAAAAAGATTAAGAACACCGATATTCCATCATCGTCATGAATACCTCGGCTCTGACAGGGCTGAGGGGTTCCTTTCAGTCCCAAGGGCGACCATTCATTTATATCTGAAGGATTTCATAATTCAATAGGATTTTGAGACGGCGCAGTCGAGTGGAAGTGATATTGTGACACGATCGCTTTGATAATTGATGTAGTTTAAGTTACGTTTAATTATTATTCTAAAAATAATAACAATCATAGTAAATTAACAGTTCAATGAATTAGAGCGAGCAGCTGGAAATAAATCCCTAACAATATTGACTTTATTTGGAACACTTAACGCAAAAAAGTATACTCTCATATCAAATACACATTGCTTCCGCTCCAATAAAATGTAAACCAAATATAATAAGTCCATAAGATTTTGTGTGGTTATAAAATTTCTTATAATATTTTTGAAACCAATATTACATCGTTCGCAAAGCGTTATTGTCGTTCTGCGAGGCTCTCTAATGTTTAATGTACCGGAATTTGGTCTGCACGCAACTCAATCCATTACTTCAAACCACTTAGAAAACGTTCTTACCTTACCTTTATGGACTTAGAAGTTTCTATATAAAAATTATTACATATCGCAGTGATCTTATGCGTCTTGGCTTTGGTTTGAATATAATTTTTATTAAAAGGTATACAGCCTTCTATGTCTGACATCTCATCGATTTTTGTCACCGATAGCCTTCATCGTAGGAGCATATGTTAATTGCGCAAATAGAAAGAAAATTTTCTTAGGTATATATATGGTGGTGGGTAGTGGATAAGGCTCGCACGCTTAAGCCGATAACACTGGTCTTATATAATTATGTAGAAAATCTAGTAACAAAACAATAAGCGTACAAAACTTATTTTATTTATATTCCTACATGTACTACCTTATTGTCTTTATAAAGCCAACTATTAGGTACTGTTGGAATCCTGTACTAAAAAGGTATCACTAAGTTTAAGATTTCATTTTTTACAGAATCTATGACGAATTATTTATTCACAGAAGCTACATTCCTTCTTTATTTGCATCACTTTAACACCAGCCCGTGATTATAGTTTATTTCTTTATAACCTGGACCTTTTAAAATGCTTATATTAAATTTATGATCAATATTAATATGAAAAAGAGAAAGTGTTTTTTTTGTCCATCTGTAACAAATAAATTTGGTGGACTGGAAAGATTTTAAGAATTCTTTCATCATTACATTACAACATACTCAAATAATTTAATGTCTAGTTAGAGACAGGTCGCTAATAATTTTATAAATTGCATAGTGAAAATAAACGTAATGCCGGTAGAAGTCTTCAGCGTATCAGCATGTAAACTCTCTTAGTCTGGGACTGTTTGTCTAACGACTTTAGTAAACACAAACT
Organism: Pieris brassicae; assembly: GCF_905147105.1. Taxonomy (NCBI): domain Eukaryota; kingdom Metazoa; phylum Arthropoda; class Insecta; order Lepidoptera; family Pieridae; genus Pieris; species Pieris brassicae. The sequence goes on from NC_059666.1 coordinate 3,324,500, forward strand.
TTGCCCACTCGCAAAGACGTTACGAAACTGCGGTGCAAAGTTAATTATTCAATTAATTCCTGTCACTAATTAGTTATTTTAATGGAATGGACGTGATGTGGTTGATTTTACTTAAGATTATCGACACTAAATGTGTGTAAAGGTATGAGATTTAAATTCCGTTTTAATTTAAATTAATCAAATTCATTATTCCCTGTCTTTTAGTCTAAAAAAAAATATGTTTTTATTCATTTTAAGTAATTACATTACAATGTGTAAGATTTGGGAACCCTTTTAAGTAAAAAAATACCTGTGTCAGGGTTTCCAGCTCTTTCATAACTTAACTTAAACTTAATTATACATTCCTTAAAGTATTTAATTTATATATAATTTAGTTGCATCTTTTATTTTATTTATTTTTGTTATTGATTTTTAACTGTTATCAACACGCTTGAGTGCATAAGTGACTGTGTGTGAGTGCAAATGTGTGAGTGAGTCAGTGAGTGAATGAATAAAGTCTATGTTTATAAACAACTTATAGTGTCACAGAGTATAAACTTTAACGATAGTTACAACAAGTTTTCATATACGCCAATATGATTATTTTTGACAGCTCAAATATATGTTTATTTCCAATCTAGTTCATTATAATGTACGTATATTTCCAAACGATGCATTTTCGTGTTTCAATTAAGTTTCCACTGCGCGCTTCTTAAATATTAAATACAAAATAGTTTCCTTTCTGATACGACACTATTAAAATTAACGGTATCGTAACTTTGTCTATGATCAAATTAATACGTTCTATTTGAAGTTTTTTTTAATGTGTCTATCATAAAATATATATAAAATATAAATATAGTACTGGACTAAATAAATATAACGAAAAACATTATTCATGCAAAATCATATCGTATAAACCCATTTTTTATTAACTTCCACAGTAATAAAACATTTTTTCGATAAACAATTTAGCCGCTAAACGAACGAAATATGGATTCGTTATTTAGTTTGATTCATGAACGGTAACTGTTTTTTTTAACTTTTTGAATGCCGCAAACAGCGATTACTAAACTTTGAATATATCTAAATGGGTTTTTTTTTCTTCATATATTTTAATAAATCCAATCCATACACAAGTAACCCTAATGTATAATAAAATATTTGGATTAAAGTTAATTTTGATCCTAACATATTATAAAGGAAGAAAGAAAGATGATTATAACAATAGATAGTGTGATTCCTGAGAAGGATGTTCGTGTATTATTCATTCTGATGATTAGTTATTCAAATTAGCTGTAATATAGCTGTTTTTGAATAGGTTTCAAACATTCTTGTTGAAGTATACTAAAGCATATGTTGTGGTTATAAGCTAGCAGTAAAATATTCACCATATTTGTTATATCATAAAGTAACACACGCTTCCAAACGCATACGAACAAATAAGAGCACGTCAAAGCAATATCTTGTTTGCACTGTGAATGTAGAAAAACTTTTCCTGCTTTTGTCGTTTTTATTTTAGTTTAGCATGTTCATTTGCGCTATTTGTTCGCTATTTCAAAAACTACAAATTTATTAATTTGCGGTTGCACGTTTGTGGATAAAAATCTTTGCGTTAAGTATTTCGAAGATACAGGTGTTTAGTAACTTGAAATGACATTTAAAAAAAATAATGTCTAAATTTAATTTTAAGAAATTAAGTTGGAATAAGTTTGTGTTTTATCTTATAAATATAGTTTTATATTTTGTATAAACTGTGTAATGTGATGAAATCTAACAAGTAGCCAAATATGGAGTTTAATTATTTTTATATAATATTAGACATAGGAAATATTTCAAATATTGTTCAACATTAATCGCAGAACATTCTTAGTACTATTTTTATATTTTATATGCAACTAGTTATTAGATACATAATTTAATAAACATATGCATCATGTAGATATTGGATACATAACAATCACTTATTGTACAGAGTTTTATGTAAATGAAATAAAAAAAATGTAAAAACTTAAGCAACAATTTCTTGCTACAATTTTATTCTTACCATTTATGTTTTATACATTTTTTTCCTTTAAACAGTTTATACACAGCCGGAGGCAGCATAGCTTTTGTATCACAAAACTCCATTACACAAGAAAATATTATATGAAATAAACTCTCAACAATACACAAGAGTCGAAATCAATGATATAGAACATTTCCAGCTAAATGTTATTTTAATCCATTTCCAATCAACTAAAATGGTAACAAAGCCCGGAGCGCTTTTGTCCACGGCTAAATACAACAAATTTTTGGTATGTGATTTTTCCGAGCCTACATAAGCCTAAACAACTGAGTTCCATCCGGATTTCATCCGCGAAGCTCGTATATATGTGAGTAACATATAATTCTAGAGCTGTTCCATCACTTTGCGTTCTCTAGAACAAAGCCTTTACCTTAATAAATACATAATTACGATGATGTTGTCTTCATTAGACAAGCTTTAATTTTGTCGAGAGTTACCTTTGACGTTCGCTCATATAAAGGACAAGTTAAATTTACTACCCTGTAAAAATACAAAATAATTTTGATGTTGTTTTAATTTCGTTTTGTACTAAATAACTAACTATACTGTTGGTTATAAAATGTTCTCCCATATCTTAATTATATAAGAAAAACTAGTCGTATAACTTGTAAATATTACCTCTTTTCCAGTTTGTATTAACATGACATAATCAGTTCTTTTACTATATGTGTTAGGTATCCAATGTATAGGTATAATGTATTACACATACCGAATACATTTGATTGAATGATTGTATCGGGACGAACCCTCTCATGTTGAATGGTGTCTAATCAAGCATGGATCAATGTTTTGTCAGTCACACGACCGAATGAATCGTGGCCCCAGATACGAAAGCCAATCTATTGTTGCTCTATTATATATGTGGCTCTACCGTAAACAATATGTAATGGAATATCGACGGCTTTGATGGCAAGAATCGAAAATTACATGAAAGCTTTCGAATATTGAATGGCTTTTTAGCCTGTGGCCTGAAACCATTGTATTTGATACTACAATAACAATTATACTAGTAAGCTGCAAGCCGGTATTGTAATGACGAACTTCAATGTTTCTTAACATAATCATTACAATTTAAATTAGATACTATTAGATAGATAGAATGTACTCCTACTTACCAACAATAGCTACTCGTGTCATTTTAACAATAAATAATCACAACATGACTATTTCGGACATTTTTATCTTAAAAAGTTGGTTAAAGAGTGATCATTTACATAATGTTGACATGGTATAGAAACGACTGTGAATAACTTTCTTTACCGCCTTTTTTACATACGCATACATAATGCCTAATTCTGTATGTAAATAATAATAACGATTTACACAATATTCACATTTTAACCTTATATTTAGAACTATAGTAGAGTTTAGAAATCGCATCGATAAAGTAACTGGAAATATTGTTGTTGTATTTCTTCTCATATTAACTGTAAACCTTTAACTTTTAACTATTAGTAAGGGATTTTTTTATCTATTCTAGTGTCTAATTTAATATACTAATGTGTAATTTATTTTGATACTATACAGTGAAATTTTTATTTAAACATAAGTAAGTTGTGTGTTACTGTTTGTACATACTAACTTGTAATGTAGCAAAAATTAATTTTAACCCAAAACGGATTTTGTTATTATGATTGTTTTTCGTAATATTAGTATGACACCGTTTGTCAGTAGAATTAAAAGAGCTCTCGGTTCGACAAAGTTGTTTGCTCGTTAGCGACACGCTTGAGTGTTAATTGGCGCCGCAACCTATCACCTGAAAATGCCACCCAACTTAAAAATGTTATAAAATATTTGATTAAAAACAATCCTAAAATCCATCATATTTTAGTCGATTTCAACTCCGGGGAAATAAATACAGATAATATAATAAGCTGTGATACTTTTTGACATTGAACACCTTTTGTCTTCAGTCACCGTGACTGTAAAGCACGCGAAACGTCGGAAAAAATTAAAATTATGTAAAATAATTATAAGTTTATAATAATACATAGCTTCAATCCGTTAAAAAAATTGTTTTCTTTACAATCATTAAAGTTAACATTTGAATACGAGTTCAAAAAAACGTTGTTCAGTGAAAGTTCTTTTCTTTTCCCTTTGAAGACCAACAGGCATCTAATAGCTACCACGGGCAAGTCGCAGTCTTGTTACGAAATAATTTATTTTATTTATATTGCATTGTCTTCTGTTAACATGGCTTTTACACATTAAGAAAACAGCACGCGAAACGTCGGAAAAAAATTAAATTTAAAATTATGTAAATAATTATAAGTTTCTAATAATACATAGCTTCAATCCGTTAAAAAGGTGTTTTCTTTATTTATGTGTTGTCAATCATCACACATGTTAAAATTAGGACACTCAGATACTTATTAAAATTTGTTATAGAAAGGATAAACACGTGTGGAAATGATATGAAATGATATGAGAGAGATCTGTTGATAGTACGATATACGAACATAAATCTTGGTATCAAGCTTTTGAATGGTCTGGAATATGACGGACGGCTCTATACCCACTCTTTGCAAGGTGATTACTGCAATCCTATTTTATTTAACAGCCCATTCCATATTGTAATTTTATAATAAACACGAGAAAATATGTGAAATGGCGCAAATCAAAAAAAGTTTTTAACATAATATACGCATTCCAAATTCAAAATAAGTAAAAAGTTAAAAAAAATACAATTTCATTTGTAACAGAACTTATGGCCAGACTAATTATAAAGTGGGGCATATAGTTCACTTATGGAACGAAAATAAGCAATGTTTTATATAGTTGGGTTGAAAAGGGAGAAAATATTAATTAGCAATTAAAAATCATCAACCAACGCATTTTTCTGAGCGTTTCCTTGGCGAGAATTGTCGTGACACCGGCATTAAAAAATAGATGGATTAATCTGTGTAAAGACACAGGATCGTAACGAAACAATAAAAATATAACAAAGCAATATCTAAGATAAAAGTTACATACGTAACAAATAAAAGTTATGTCACCTTAATTTAATCTAAAAAGTTTTAAATACGAAATCAAAGGCATTTAAGTTACAATCGTAAATGTTGCGTTTGATAGGTAAAGGTTGAAAAGAGAATTTCGTGGTCGTAAAACTGGAACCATTTCGATTGCTAAAACTTTGTAAGACGACATAAAACTAGATATTATTTACGATCTTCGCTGCTTCGTAGAAACACTTGCGAATTAACACATCCAATTTCACACGACTTTAAATTTTAGTTTACCAAAACATGTCTAACTAGATTAAAACGTACTTAACAATAAATTAATACAAACATTTAATTAAAATATTCAATTTTGGTAAAATTTACAACATCTTACATATGTGAGTACAATCTTATAGTATTTATTTCACTATGGAAGAGCTAGGAACCCGGACACATGAATCTTTTGCTGAAAACGGTCCCGAATCTAAAAATTGTAATGCAGGCTTATAAGTTATAAACGCATTTGATTTTACAAGAAGGATTCGATTGATTGATGTTTTAATTTTGTGTCAAATGTGTTGTTTATTTTGGGTTTTTTTTTTAACGTTCATACATACATAGTGCGTACATTGTGTTACCCTGTGTACTTTGGAAGTAAAAAACAATTAATGAACTTTGGTGAAAATCATTCAAAAATTATATTTCAATGTATAATTCCATATTCGTTCTAACTTACAGGTGTGTATGATTACCATTACTTTTATATGCCATAGAAGTCCACTAAAAACTATAGTAGGTATAGTTATTAGTTAGTTATATCATCTAATTACATCTATGACTAGTTTTAGTTCCATATTCCAATACCAGAATCAGTTAGTACCCAACATTGTTCATAAAAGGAGTTTGAATATAGAATGTGCAGGAGAACAAATTATTATGCAAAGTTTTGCCAAAAGCTAGACAGTGTAGGCACGTAACCATAATACTAGTTTACTAGAACATTACAGCCATCGCACACATACTGTAAGTATCATGTATGCGATGGCGATATAACGTTAGTTTGATCTGTAAATTGTAAGTACCAACGTTTATATAATTTGTTATGTTTAGTTAAATAGGGAAAAAAATATATTTTGTTATGCGAAAAAAAACTAAAGTTTTAACACAATTTAATATTTTACCCGTTTTGTCTTCATTTTGAAGTATAATAAATTATATATGATTTGAGTGTCCGACTAAGCAAACCAATGGATTTTTCGTTCTGTGTGAACATTTAACACTCGCTTTTACGTTGAAACAATAACAAAAAATACAGAAGACTGGTATGCCCTAAACCTGAAAATCAACGGCATGATTCTGACACAGAACTATCAACAAAGCCTTCCAAAAAAAGTTTAAGAAACATACCGAATTCTGAGGCAATTTTTTGTTTACATAGACACACCAGTAATAGCGAATAAATGTATACTAAATTTACCACGTAATATGCACATATTCCACGCATTCTCAAGTATATTTGTTACGAATTACTCCGTGGGGACAATTGATTGACACATCGCCTGTCTCTGTAATTGAGACGGATGCGAGCCTGTTTGTTTATGTATAAATCTTATTTTTATCGCTTACATACTTAAGGATTAGACAATTCAATATATTATAATATTGGTGACAGAAATAGGCCAAATCACTGTTGAAACTGGCGATATACTCAGATATTATTTCATAAGAGTGTGCGAAGATAAGTAAAAATAGTTTACGTCATTTTTGCGTACGTGTTAAAGTACTAGATATACTTACTAAATGTTATCAATAATATATTTAATAACACAATTTTCTTTGATTCAGACGGAGCGATTCATGATTAACATACAGAAATCTATATATTTTATAATAATCGTAAATGAAAGCGTATATTCGATAAAGTTAAAACGTTTAATGATTAGTCTTGGTAGTCGTATTATAGCTGTGACTTCAAAGCATAAGCTCCTGTCTAAGGCAGACGCATCCCTTTCAAATAGACGGTTCATAGAGTATGTGTGGAGCTTTAGGTCGATTCGTATTTCGAAACTTGTGAAAGCAAACAGTTCAACCAGAATTTTGATAATTTCAATCAAGCTTTGTAGATTTGTTTGATATTAACTATATCTATATTTAATTATTATGTTTACAAACATTTCTGTTTGATTATTTTGACGCCCTCGAAGACATACTGGTGTACACGATGCTGACCTTTACGGTAAATCTGAAACTTTGTACTGAATTATAAAAGAAGCACAAATTTTGATCTATCCTTAGATTACGCTATTAGGGTAAGTTTTTTCATATACTAACTAGCCTTGACTTGTTTCTATCTATCAAGGAATATTCTTTAGGAGTATTAAGAGTAATAATAGCACTAAATTACCTGCATCATAAGCCCAGCCCTCTTATAAACCATCACACAACGTAGCTGAATTAGGTATTACTTATTTAATATAGTAAAGTATATAATAACTTTTATAGATGTTTTCCTTTCGATAATGTTTGAACTTTTTTGTATATTTATGTATTTCTTCTTTAGCTACATCTTTAGCATAATTGTTTTTAGTTATATATAATTTGTGTTAACCTATAGGATTAAACTATAGGATTATGAAATAAATCAACTAATGGTTAAGTTATGTTTATCTTTATATACTTACCTTATTTGCCCTAGTTGAGCGAAAGCTCATAAATTTATTTTTTGCGTTTTATATCCTTAGTTGAATACAGATAACGACCACTTTTAGTCTAAGATTAGAAAAATAAGAAGCAAAATACCCTATAAAACTGCCTTTGAGGGCGATAAGATCGAACAGTCTCGAACACCAAGTTAGTTGGGAATCGCATTTAACTTTGAGGCAATGTGGATAATGGCTACGATATAAGACACTTGGGATATTTCATCTTAACACTTTGCAATGTTCTTGAACATTATTTTATTTAAGTACCCATATCAACTGTTATAGATATTGTTTTTTGGTTTAATAAAAATAAAAGTTGTCTTTGACAATAATGTTCTTCAATTTTTCCACATATAATACGTTTTTATCCATTCGAACTTGTTTGATGAATTATTAATATAAATTCAAAAGCCAGATAACTATTATGATAAAACACGCTTACTGATAATGGGTTGCTACTGAAATTCAACAAACACAACAAGCACCTAAGAAACAAAATGACACGTGACGCAGAACATTTAGATCATTTATTCAATGGCGTTTCATCTAAGAAAGTAAAACATTAATCTATATAGAAATGAAATGAATGTTTTTCATAAAACCTTTTTGTAGGGTTGTAAAAATATTATGTTTACTCGAATCTAAATTCAACATCACGTATTATAATTGCGTCTGTCTTTGAATTCAGATGTAGATAATTACATTTTAAAACGCCTGCGTGTATATTTGAGAAGACGAAACTCAACACTATGTTAATGTACATAGTTGTAAACTAGAATTGTAATGCCAAACGGGAAGAGCAGATACTTGAAAGACTAACTAGTTGAGACAATATTGAATTTCACTTATAAGCTACGTACAACAGCCTTAAGGCATTCAAATGAGTTTGCACATACATTATATTAAAATGTTTTAATTCTGTTTACAAATTAAAAGGCCGGCAACGCACTCGCAAGTCCTCTAGCATTGAGAGTGTCCATGGGAAGCGGTATCACTTAACATCAGATGAGCCTCTTGCCCATTTGCCTCCTGTTCTATAAAAAAAAATGCAAATAAAACAGAAGACATATATGTCGATCAGGAAATCAATGAAAATGTGTTTATTATTAATTTACACGTGTGTTATTCACAAATAAATACTTACGGCAAAAAGATAAATCTATATTGGTCTTACAAAGCTTGTTTTGTCCCTTTTAAGAATCTGAGATATTCACAACTACCCAGTAATGAACCGCTGTTTAGCCACACAACGTACCAATCAGGGAAAATCTTAGTGAACGTTTAATACAATTTCCCGCTTTTTACAAATCGATTAGTATGTCTATGTAGATATAGAGAATGCTGCAGCAATAACTTTTATTAAAGGGCTGGAGCAAATGTATTTGGCAAGAGCTTCACTAAACGACATTTTACGGCTCCGAGCTCGCACAAAAGCTAGCATTGTTGGCACATTTAACTTAGAATATAATACACATAGCTTCTAAAAATCAACAGTAGAAGTGTCATCTACGATGTTCTGTAGAGTTAAAAAGAGTGTGTGACTTTAAACAATTTTAGAACAATAGCTATTATTGTTTTAATGCAATTGCTATTATTGTTTTATCAGCAAAGATTTTCGGGCATATTCGGAACTAAATAGTGATCGTCGTCGTATCGGACTTGTGGTGTAATTTTTCGTCTAGCTTAAACTATTTATTATAAAACTTCTATTGAATCTGTCATCATATTGTCATTAATGTGGTTTTAGTTAGCCTTAACACCGTGACACGAAATAATTATTTCACTGTATTATCGTCACTATAATTTCAATTTGATTTACACTTCGGTCTAAGGAACACGTGGTTGGCTATGCTAACACCAAAAATTAAAAAAAGTAGAAATAATTGAATTTCACGGTATTTCGTTTACTATAAAATAAATTTAATTTATACTTTAGCCTTAATAACACGTGGTAATCATGATATTGAATTGTAGCTTATATGACACGTTTGTCGATTTACCATAGTAGTTCCACCTATCTATTACTTACTCAATCCAGTCGAAAAGTATCGACATCTGTTAGAATCTTTTGGAGTTAGCAGATAATTGTGACTGTCAATTAATTATAGACAAATAATTTGCAATAAAATAAAATTGCGACTATATTTAAAGATCTAAGCTATCTTATCTCTTAAGTTGGACCAGACTGCTCAAGGTGTGCCAATTTAATTTAAAATTGGTTAAGTAGTTTAGGAGTCCATCGCAGACAAATATCGTGACAGGAGATTAATATATATTAAGATGTATTCTTGTCAAAAACGCAACGCGTGTCTCATAGAAGTATGCGTCGAACGAGTTATTTTGTATTACCTAAAATACGTACGAACTACAGCAAAAAAATATTTACCTACGAAGGCGCATAGCTGTATAATAAGCTACCCAGAAATATAAAAAATATTACTTCTTTCAATTACTAAGTGCGTAAGTTTAATTAATATGCGTACATGAACTAACTTGTACAAATCTTCTCGAACTCATAAGATTCAATATTCCTGCCAGATCTCTACGCTCGCACAGAACCTTTAACCTTCCGACTCCCAGAACCAACATTGGGTTCCGTGAGCCTCTTCACAGGATGTGTTCTACTTTGGACTCTGCTACTAATATCGATCTTTTTTCGCACTCCTCTACTGCTTCATTTAATAATAGGTTAAAACAACTATTAAAGTCGTAAACCTTGAATCTTTCTTCTTATATCTTGCTACTAGTATTTTTTGTTCTACCGATTTATAAACTTTGTATTGTAATGTCTACTTAAATATTTTGTATTGTTTTGTCTACTTAAATATTTTGTTTTGCTTTATATCTTATTTTTTTATCAGTGAAACTTTTTGTGGATATATCCAATGCTTTAATTTTATGTTTATATTTCTTTTCTGACTTATACTTTTAGAAATGTATCTGTTTGTTTCCCAATTAATAAATAAATAAGTGAATATGACAGACAAAATTACTTTTTAATTAATTTCATTAAGTTTATTGCATCTACGGCTATCGTTTTATTGTGATTATTTTAGGCTACAATGTATTGTTAATCTAAAGTATTATTCTCATGTAAGTGACATTTTTTTCTTTTTTGAGAGAAGTCTTTAAACCTAACATTATTGTAAAGCCTTGCGCAGATTACTTTAACCTTTACCAATCGAAAATTATTTCTTCTATATCTTAATTAGATTTCAAACCTCTTTTAATTATATGTCGATAATTTCTGTCGGAAAAATAACGTAAAAAGTTTAATTGAAAACTCGCTAGCGAAGCAATAAGAAAATAATGATTTCATATCGTGACGCGTGTATAAAACTTTAATGCAACCACGTAACTGGCGATTCCACTGTATTTGAAACGTTTAGAAATATTGAAAGGAAACAGTTTTGCTATTCTGACATTCTCCGAGTTGCCTGAGCTTAAACTTTTACGGTTTCATTGGGTATAAGAAATTTTTAACTTGACTTATAGTAGTTGTGTTGCCAGTATTCTGAGAGTGTGGTGCAGTTTTGCTAGGATTTGTATAACTTTTGTTGACATAATTTTGGAAATAAATGTTCCTTTGTACACGTTATAACGTATGTATTAAAATGTAAAAAAAAGGAGTTCTAATACGCTTCACCTATAAGGAAAAAAAATATTTCAGTACATAGTAAATAAGTAGTCATACATACAAGTACGCATATGTTACATGACTCAGATTAAAACCTTAAATGGCCAGCAATTGAGAGTCACTTAACATCAGATGAGCCTGCAGCCCGTTTGCATCCATGTTTAAAAAAAAGTTTGACTGCAACAAAACGAGAGCTATCAATCAAAATTATAACAAGTACATTGGTATTTTATACGTATTTCTTTTATTTTTGACAAAACTTAAGTTATGTTACTATTTTAATAGACGATATGCACAAGGTTTATAAGTTGCATATAAAAAAGTTCATATGGTCACCGGGTATATAATAGACCGCTTAATATATATAAACTATTAGTTTTGCTACGAAGTTAACTAAACAAATGATGTTCTGTGACATATTGTTGCGACCATTGTGACCATGCTGCGCTCTACGCCTTCATCCTCGTTAATTACTTAATTATCAAATATAGTTTTGACACAATATTTGCATGCATATAAAAAAAGTACGTGGAAATTAATGACGAAAGTAATCTTCTTTGTCTTTGTCTCTTTCTTTTCCACCTCCCCAGGAGCTCTGAACGTTTAACTCAACCTTGTTGGAATTCGTATTAGAAGTTTTACTCCAAAAAAAACATATAAATATCGGTAGAATTGTTTTGGACGAATTATACAGTATCGTAACATAGTTATAGTATTATAACTACAAAAAAGAAATCAATGGCGCTACAACCTTTTAGTTCTGGGCCTCAGATTTCTGTATCTATTTCATGATCGTTTATGACTTGAATAGGCAAGTAGGTGCCTTCTATGCCTGACACACACCGTCGACTTATTGGGGCTAAGGCAAGCCGGTTTCCTCACGATGTTTTCCTTCACCATTCGAGCTAATGTTAATTGCGCACAGCCGAGGATCGAAACTACGACCTTAGGTTTGACAGTCGCACGCTTAAGCCACTAGGCCAACACACAATAATCTTCCTGTTTTATTTTAAAGTTTTTATTTCACCTAAATTAACGCTCGTACAGCCTAATCACTAAAGACGGTAAACACTTTAATAAATTTCAAAGTTTCGATGCTTTTGCAATTTAGGCCGAAGTAATTTCTAACCTAGTTAAGAGGTCCAAAAAATAAAGCAGCTAACGTTGCCAAGTTACTTTATAGCGGGATCAGGCGGCTTCTCTCGGTCGGTTAGCTGCGAAATAATGAATTTTATAGTTGAACTTTTACCTAATTTCTCACCAACTTTTAACTTGTGGGACATAAATCGTGCGAACTCTTTTTAAATTTTAAAAAGTTCTCTTTATTACTTTATTTGCATAATTACTGCATTTGTGAAGCTCGGCCTGAATAATTGTTATTGTTGTGTCCTTTTAATAATTATAAATCAGTGGTAAAACGTTTTTTTATGCGTTTACATTTCCTCATGTTTCACTGATAATATTATAGGTTTTCCCTGTCTGGAAAACTTTACTGATTTGGGCTTAAGCAATGCTGGTATTCCGCGACGTTCACTGTATTTGAAAGCTGGACTAAAACTGTATAACTGTAGCATCTCACACTTACTTTACCTAGTATGTTAATACTACCAAAACGTGACACAATACAGTACTTATCTACTTATTATATGTATAAGCAGATTATATATCGGATAAACAGAATTGTGTTCAATATGAGTTAAGTAAGAATTTTTCTCACGTACACCATGAATAGAAACTTAAAGCTTTAATGCAGTTAGTGTGAGGCTGTATTCAGTGTAATGCTGTTGACATTAATTGACTGCAAAATTGCCCTATTTATAACACAATTAGGGATACTATTTTAAGAGATGTAAATACTAGTACATACATTTATTTTAATGTTAGGTTTTGGATTATACTGTAGAGAAGAATTTCTAAAAAAGTTGGAGTATTCTTTTGTTAAGTTTTAAATGACTAAATGAGTTCAAAAGTATGTGAATATTTCTATACATAAATCTCTACTATGTAGTAATGTTTGAAAAATATGCCCGTACGAAACAGTAAATTGCCATTTTGGAAATTATAAAATTGTAGAAAATCATTTGAGTACAAATGTTATATTAATATTTGGTAATTTTCTAGGGTTTCTTTGATTTGCAATCACACAATTTGAAATATAACACAAAGTGGAACGTTGGAAAAGCTTCTAACTGAAATATTTTGATAAATTAATCCGCCGATCAGCCGAAAAGTATTCATGTTACTGGCCGCTAATAAAAATCTCCGAGCCTTTATTAAATTCAAATTAATTTAGTCCTGTTTTGAAAACTCAATTTTCGGTTTATTTTATCCGTCAATATTTACTGTATATCAATTATTCGTTGAGCGTCGAAGGTCCATCTACCCCACGTAAACAAGAACATGAATCTTACGATCAATATTATTATGATATTTTTCAGAGAGCTGTCTGGTTGAATGATTTTATATGAAGCTTATAAGTGTGTTCCATAGTTAACTTAAAGTATATATTAGTGTTAATAAAGCTGCATATTTATATTGAAAGCCTTTTGTAACCTTTTTATCGTGGGGAAATGTTAAGAATACGATGCGAATGTGTGAAGGCTATGAGAATTACTACTATACTCTACACCCCGGTGCTTCCTTACTATCGGATGAGGGGGTAAGAGCGAGCCACTGTGCCTGATACATAATGACATATAGTCTTTAAAACAATAGCGTCATAAATGTACAGATCACCGCTTTTAAAGACGTTACGCCTACTGAATGCTGTCTCAGACACTATGGACATATTTATATGACCGCAGAGTGAATTCACAGTAGCGATATTATGTGATTTACTTTATTTTTCCTAGACATTATCGTATTAGAATAGGGAATAAATGTAGGAGAATAGGGAATAAGGATAATAAATGTATTACTGTAAATAAATAAATAAAACGTGTGACCCATGATTACGCCTGCTGGTCCCTATATATATATATATAAAGGGAAGATAATCATGAAGTGGCAGATCTTATGACTACAGAGGGCTATGTGTAACAGATAAGGCTAGTGGGACAATATACATTTGCTTGTATCCTGGAAAAGAGCCTTCTTCATATTGAGAAGTTCGACATATTGTTTTCTTACCTTTCTTAAATTTTTCTGAAACTGCTCGACCATTTTTATGAAATATTTATCTAGGTTTAGGTATAGAGAGACCCTTAGAGCGCTGGGAAGATGATCTGAAAAGATCAGCCGGCATAAACTGGCACTCCATAGCACAAGGCCGACAAAAATGTACAACTTTGGAGAAGCCCTTAATTTAATATATATATTTAAGAATTAACAGGAACAGGATATATAAATATATATATATAACTAACAAAAATCAGTTACAAATAAAATTCACCCTAGCAAACTAGCTGTTTGTATATATCATTAAAAATTCTTTATTTATACATACACATAGTCGGTCGCAATGGACATCGTTATATTTTGCGGTTAAGCGGAATTGACACGCCTTTGTTTAAATTAACTTCCAATTATCAGTTCATTAAAGTGATCATACGTGAAATGTACATATAATGAAACTATTATAATTAACCTCATATACAACTTACACTGTTATTAACAATGATTTATGAAACATGAATTACAAATATTATGTACATGTTGCCATGGCACCAATGTTTTTGAGTTTTATAATTATACACCATAAAACTTAAGAAAACAAGCGTATATAATTTATTTCAAGCAACGAGACAACATTTTACGATAATAATATTATTTGGACATTCCACTCAGCCATAGTTAAAGTCGTTCATTAAGAGTCCACAGTTCCATACGATTTTAAATAGATAATAAAAAAGCGTAAGCGACTCGTTACATATGCTAAAGATCTGGGCATAAGCGGTCCTAATAAAAAGTATACTTTGCACTTCTTGGGCTCATCTTATTTTTTACTCACAGTGGTTCCTTGGAAGAGATCGCTTGAAAGCGATAAAGGCCACTAGTTGTCCTCTAATTTTAATTGTATTGAATTTCTTCCAATTGTGTGTAAATAAATATCGCTATATATCCAAAGCATTCCTACCTGCTCTTTCGCAGCGGTTAAAGCAACATAGGGCAAATAATATGTGTCTATTGCTTGCACAGGTGAATCATAAACTCTAGTCTTAATCCGCTACGACTACGACTTAAACGTAATTATTTTTTGTTGGTCCATAAGGCTAATCCTAGTTGCATTAGAAATTTATCAGATTTAAACAACAACAAAAAAATCTGATATTCGATGGAATAATTTAGTCGTTTTTGAATAGATTTTCGTAGGTTCCCCTCGATTTCTCTAGGATGCCATTATGTATATTTATAATGGTACTGCACTTGAGATACCTCCTTTTCAACTTAATAATAATAAAACGGTTCATAAATAACGAAGCTTTCCGCGAACACAAAAAAAGAAACGTTCAAATTGAGAAACCTATTCTTTTTTGAAGTTTGATGATATCAGAAATATCTCTACCCTATTGCCGAGAGTATCGAGACTTCAGAAAAGATAGTTGAAACTCAAACACGCCTATCAAGCTATGTGTAATGTAAATAAAGTAAAACCACTCCGAAAACAGCCTTCCATTAGTCCGCTTACCCACACACCACAACATTTTCTCACGTGTATTTTCACAAGTAAATACCACGGAAATCGTGTCACCTGAATATCGATTTGTGTAGTCAGTAAACATGGCCTTTGAGAGTGATGCAAGCGGTGATGTGGAACTAAAACGAGGGATCAGAAACCGCGAACGAGTATAGAATTTCCAAACGAAATGTTTCGTAAGGCCGTAATATTATTAACCTATTTCTAACGTATTACATTTGAACGCCTTCAGGCATTAAGCGTTAACCCTTAGTAGTTATCGGTAAAACATTGATTAAACATTAAACTGGTTATGACTACCACTGTATCTATCTAACATCTTTGATCAACTTATATTTCTTATCTTATAAATTGACAATCCCAATTGATCACTTAATTCTCATCAATATTACAACATCCCATAATTTTCGTCGCCATATGCAACTAAAGAGATTACTAAATAATATTTAAACAACATACTTATCACTTGCGGCCTATCCCTGCTTTATATGGCTGCACATTTTTTTAAATATATATGATAGAAATAAATTTAGGCTATGTTCCTACGGGTGTAGCAATGGTGAAAGATTCTTTGAAGTCGATCCAGAGAATTCGTTACAAATATACAAAAATAAATTACAAATATTTCCTCTTTGTAATATTACCCTCCTATACTGTACTCCTATATTGTTAATGTGAATCAATCCAATTCTCTCTCTCTCTCTTCTTTTACTAAAGCACTTTTTCGTCTTTTTCCATCAAACTGTGATAAAGAATTTCATGAATGGGATTTGTATAGACATGTCATAATACGTTAATAATGATACAGACATTTGATTTACCCAAACAAATATATAATAATCTTAAACTGGAATTAGATATTGAACAATTTCTGATAAACCTATGAATTCAAGATTAGTGTTTGATTGACCCAAATCAGTTACAAATTTCAATAACTGAAGAGCAAACCGTCCTCTTTGTTCTCATCGTTAATTGCTATACTTCAACAAACACTTCTAAAATTTAATATCAAATTCGTTAATATACCATAATTTCGAGTATCCGTTGATTGGATACAAAATAAATTCATTCCCTAAGTTTTACACAAGGCGGCTCAGAACAAACACAGCAGCCTAATAGATATAGATAATACTAGATTTAATATATATTAAGAATTATTGATATAAAGAGCAGTCTTCGTTTCTTCAGACGTCGGGGCAGGATACGAAATTCCCCCCGTATCACCTCGATGTCCGTCGTTTCATAATTGAGCGTTAATTAAGGCAGTTTCCGCTGACCGTCACTGAAGTATAGAAAAGAGCGTACCAATTCTTAAAAGGCCGGCAAGGCAATCGCGAGCTCTTGGTTAACGGTCACCGAACCCTCCTATATTATATTTATCGGATTAAATCTTGGTACATATTGTACGTATAAAAATGCTAATACTTCATTTGAATCAACTAGACTGTACTTCCAAAGTACATTATTGAATTTCGAATGTTCTTTTCCACTTGAAATGTAAAAGCATCAGGACAACTGGTCTCTTAATTATTCATAAGATTTCCATGTAATCCTTGTTTGAAAGTTCTTTCTGTCATGGTGCTCAGTGACAAATTACACGAGATATCGAGCCATTTTTCATGAAAGATATAACGATTTTATTCGTTTCTATCTCCTAAGTTTTGTTTCGTAAAGCGTGGGATTGATGGTTGCGTGTTCCTCCGCCGACGGTTTGATAAATACCTTTCGACAATACATTTGTTTCTATGTTAACGTGGATACTAGTTTGGAAAGTTTTAGATCAATTTCCCTAGAAATTTCTCTACAGACCTTGCGTGTGTGTTTTTGTACTTGTTTGACGTTTTAGAAACTGCTTTATTGTAATCAAATCTTATCTTACTTCAATATTAACACTACATTAGATTATAATTTGTCTCTGAGTAAAGGCTATAAATAATATAAAATAGAATTATGACATAAACACTATTATTATTTTAAATATGTTCAAGGAAAAAATATGTTAGTAATTTACTATTAATTAAGATATAGCATCTATTAAAATTAGGAACAATTACTTCGCAACAAAAACAGACTGAGAATACCTAAGCTGATGATTAATTTGCAATTTAAACAAGGTAAAATAATATCATAAGCCAATTTGCCATAATTAATTATGCTAAAGTAAGTATTATTTTACTTCAAACTGGCTAGAGTTATAACTATTGTCATAATATAAAAACAAGTAAGTATTATAAACGATGAGATGGAGCTAGTTATTCAATTGATTATTCAATACTTGTGACCTGTGCCTGAACCCTCCAACATTCGACAGAGAAAACGAAAATAATCACTTTAACTGACTCCAAACTGACTTAAAACACAACAATTCAATGATTCGTCATATCGATGTAACTCAACATCGATGTTGTCAATTATTTTTGTCGGTATAAAAATTTATACAGTACGAGTACAGACTGGTATAAGTTACGTTGCTGTATGACACATTTTTGCTTATTAACAAATTATAGGATTGATTTTACAAAAATACCGCAATTAAAGGTACAATTTTAAGATCCAGTGTAACATACACTGGACAAAAAATCTCTTCAAATTGTTCCTGTTTTACTGCTACTGTTACGAAAACGTGTCGACTGCAATGTTTCTAGATTTTTCCACTACTGAGAGAGCTTTTCAGCAGGCTAAAATATGATATCTGGCCGTTTCAGGAGAGGGTCAATCACATATTAGAAAATTGTAATTTGCATAATGTTACCGTAGTTTTCAGGAGGCTGAAACATTTCTTCAGGCAGTTTCAGAACATGTGTAGTCGAGTGGAAGTTTTTGCATAATTTTCTATCCGATCCCCTAGCTCGTAACACTACTAAAGATAATGTGTTTTGGTCAGTACTGAGTATACTTTAGATAAAAGATAACTATGTATCAGCGTCTTAAGGCAATATACAACGGTATTATTAAAAAAAAATAATCGTTTATTCGGTCAAATATCCTCGTTATCGTTTACGAGTCTGCTCAACGCTTTTGGAGCTTTTCTAAATTACTCACAAAAGTAATCACAAGATCTAAGTTGTTTAATAAAATGAAAGTCTTATAAAACTCAAGATATAGCCATGAATGAATAATCCCTTTATCAACATGATTAAATCATATGCACAAGCTATCGATCCGTCAAACAATGCATATTGCTTCTTCGACTAATACTCGGGTCTCAGCGCCTTTATGCTCGAGCCGGGCTAATATCCGTTTTGAAAGTTTCCCGCACAATAACATAGACTGCCAATCTCCGGCGGATATTTCTTTACCGCCATCAATACACCGAGATAAAGGTGGCTTTTACACTGCAGTGGCATAAATACGGGCTAACCGATATTGGTAAACATTTTTTCCACCGATTCAATGGATAAGAGTTTATGGCGCTGGTTCGAAGTTTGAAATTGAAGGGATAATGTTGTGCTGTCGTGTTTTGTTTTCACTTGGTCATAAACATGTAACATGTTTACATCTATATGTTTGTTATAATATTGAAATTATTTATCTCCTTACTTTTTGGAATAACAAAATATGTTGGTCATTATCTGACTTTAATTAGCTTTTCTTGTTCTATTACGTAATTAGGTAAGTTTGAATTGAGAAACTCTTTTGAAGCTCGGTCGGAACATATTCTTAATTGCGTTGTACAAAAGTTTTCGTAACAAATCCATAAATTAATGCACACAGGTGCTAAAGAAATACCATGGCAGTTATGACATAGCGCGTCTTAGTAAAATCTTATTATCCTAAATGATAGATACGTTGTGTAATTGGTCCACACAAACTATAAAATATAAAGCTGGAAAGGGTAAGTAATACAACTCTTCATAGAAACCTTACCCTTATTGATTTTTCATTCGCAAAAAATTTCACGAAGGTCGAATTTTTGAAACAAAGGACTCTATGTAACCGGATCATTTTCGAGGGTTCGCTAAAAACGTGGTAAAGGGTTGGAATTTGTGTAATTTTTATCCCACAGATTATTCTTGACGATTTTTCCAAGTCCCGATTATTATTAAGCTTTTCAAAGCAAGTAAATTAGGCTTACGTAAATTGTAGAAACTTCAGTACCAAGTTTGTGTTTTATTAACAATACGTGTTACAAGGTATATCTTTAATGGTTAATAAGGACAGGTGTATGTCAATGTCATGTGTATGACTGACAGACAATTTTAACGGAGGTGTGTCCCACATACAGGCGAAGTATGAGTATTTACTTATTGAAAGAAAACAATTTTTTAAACGGATTCAAGCTATTTGTATTATTATAAACTTATTCACATAATTTTAAATTTTAATTTTTCCGACGTTTCGCGTGCTTTAGAGCGTGCGTGGACACGTATAATTATAAGTTTATACATAAAGACAATACTATTTATTTATTACAAAAATATACGATAGCAATATCATACAGCTTATTACGACCTAAGCAAAAACAAGTTTCGGTTAAATTATAGGAAACGTTACGTATTACGTTGTAACTTTGCTTGGGTATTGTACAAAATCAAAAGTGCCGTGTCACCGGCATCCTTTGTAATATTTCAGAACCTTTATTATGTCATTAAATGACGATGCAAGAAATCACCTGGTTCAAGTTATTTGTTATAAAAATAGCATTACTGGCAAGTGTAGTAACTAATTTAAAAGATGAAAAAACTAACTTTCATCCGGTGTGGATTGTGAGTTCACTTTAAAAACCAAAAATTAAAACTTCCAAAATGTAATTTATTCATATAGGTAGCATAATTTACACTTATAAACGATTGGACATATACCAGACATATTTCTGCATCTGTTTCGTTGATTATTTCCTTTATAGTCTGTGATCAGATCTACTTTTCTGTCGACGTCATATAACAGGTTTTGTAATATATAATAATCTGAATAATCATCATACAATATCAATTTAGAGGGATCAAAAGCTATGTCTGTTATCTTTTAAAATTTTCCCGTAAAATATAAAGTACGTTGTCATGTTTATTCCGCAAGTTACTTGGACCATATCCAGGTATCATTCAGGATAAAAATCCACTGGAATCCAGCCATGAAAATAAAATGAAAGTATATTCATGGTTCGGTAGCTTGTCAGTATGAGTTGAATGGAAAATGGCGAGTAAGGGCCAAGTTATATAAAATGCTTGCTGATTTTTATGTTTTTATGATATCTAGATAAAACATAACATTCTTCTTACATAAATCAAATATAACTTATAATACATATAGTTTCTTTTAGTACAAAAATGTCAATTTTATAATAGATAAAGTGAGCTAAATGCAAAATCAACACAGGTCAGGTTAGCATTCAAAAAATTAAAATATTTATAGATCAGGTTATTGTAATGTTTCCGTATCCAACAAAACCTTACAGGGCGGGAATTCTGTTATAATTAAATAAGGAAAATTGATCAAAACTTTATTAAACACGACCAAATTTTGAGGGAAACTGTCATGCTTTACTAATGTCAAGTTATCTTTTTTAAAGCTTTAAATAAGATTAATTTTCTCTCTGCAAAAAGTTTTATAACATTGATATAGGTATGTAATATCTATTCTATAGTTTAAATAAACCTTGCAGTGCGATATCAAGACCTACTATGATAAGAATTACAGACATGTGGAGCTACGAATTTAATTTAATAAATTTTTAATAACAGTAATCAATAATTATCTAAGGTACTGTCTACCAGGCGTCAACATAACTCTTTGATTGGAGTACTTGTACCCCACGGTACGACTCATGTAATGTAATAAAATAAAATGTTACTACAGTAGTAGAAACAGTTATCCTACAATCCCTGGACATGCCTGAGATTTATATGTTTTGTGATGTTTTTTAATATCATGTGGTGGGTATCAGCAATCTATGGTTTTCTCATTTTTCTTTCACCGTACGAGAGAGTGTTAAATGCGGTCATAGAAGGTAAAGTCCATTGGTTTAAGCCAGGCTTCCAGAGGTCTCAGAGGTAAGGGTTGCACTCTCCAGCCTTACTTATGTAGTCATGGATACTATGAATTCCCGGATTGGAATGTTATTTTTTTATTTATTTATTGCTAAATGATTAAACCTCCTTGGTGCCTAAAGAATTTCATATGATAAGTTATATATGTTTATGTAAACATACTTTGAACATGTTATTGGTATTTTTTGTTGTCAAACAAAGGATATTGATGATAGGATATTTAAAAATAAACATACGATATTGAGATTTTTGTTCGCAGCGTACGCTTGCGAGTTCAGATTATGAAAAATCAAATACATTTTTTTGATCTATTAATTTTATTACTTTCCTTAGCTTCAAAGACATGCTGAATATTTTCTTATAATTAGATTATATATACACATATTATGTATATATTTCTTTATAAGATATTTATTTTTGGAATCATAAGTATATGTTAATAATACCAGTAAGACAGAATATATATCCAGCAAACGCCAACAAAAAAATGTGTATCCATAAGTATTGAATACTTTCTGGGAAGCCTCGACCACTGTAAAGATATGTTTTTCTTTATAGCAACTATGGTGGAACTGGTTGGCCGCGTTATACTCCTTCTCTCTATCTCTCATTGATGTTAAACGGACAATGATACATCAAAAGTTCTATTATTTTGCGGACATAATTGTCAACATAAAGGACGTAACCTACCACAGAGATCTATATATTTTAACATACTAACTAGACTACGAAGTGGGAACCCTTTTAACAAGCTCTTACATTTGCATGACTTATAATTGCACATACTGAGTGCTATTTTGCATGTATGGGCATTAAATAGTGGTCGTGGAAACAATTCGATTGTTTCGAAACAATCGACGATCAATGAGGACAAACGACGATCGCGCTAATTTCTGAACTTTATCTCGTACCTCGTACGTTAACATAAAACATTTTTCTAGTAGCCAATTCCATGACCCCATTGCGAGTATCTTGGCATAGTTTAAGCCCAGCTTTGCCGCTTAATCGAGCAATTTAGCATAATGAATACCGTCCACTACTGAGCAGACATCTTAAGCCGCCATTTTATAAAAGCCTCCATTTGCTTTTAACGCTAAACGCTTAGTTTTGCTGACATTTTTAAGAATTATATCTTTGTTGTGCTTAAAACGTCTGCTAATGTGTTGATTAAAGAGGCGAATATTTTTAATTTCTTCATCAAGTCACTTTCTAATTCTTTCATTTCAATTGCTAACGTTAGTCGGCAATTAATGATCAAATGCCAGGTTATGTCTATGGTATATAGGAGATAGTACTAATACTATAATATACTATATATAAGTAATATATTATTTTTATTGTGTTTTATTTCTTTTAATATTTAAAAGTTGCACAGTTTGTATCTTTTTTTAGTTGCTAATATATATAATCATATAGGCCTGGTTTTATAGGTTTTATGATGGCTAGAGAAAAAAAAATTAACAGATTTCTCTTGGCATAAAGCATCTGAAATGTATATGTATGTAATGAACTGATTTATGAGTCTATTTACGAAACTTCCATACACAAAAACTTTTTTCCGAAGACTTTTTTAACAAAGTCCATGGCCATTCCAGTCCATTTGCGCATTCCCATTGCCGATACAGTAAAAGAGAATCTCCGTAATCAAGAAATCAAGCCGTGTTATGAAAAATAATAAGAAAAATGGAAGTTTAAGGTTAACCAAGCATAGGAAAAGCGAATGACTGAATGACGCCATCGGCCATGACAGGCCACAGAGCACATTGTTGATATATAAAAAAGATATTTTTTTTCTTTTTATCACTGCCATCAAACAGTGGGTTGAAAAATTACATATGTATGAAGTGTTTTTACCGATGAGACGGTTTATTTGTTCTGAATATTGTAACTGATAAATAATATAACACTTCAGAGTTAATATAAACTTGAAAGGACATTTAATAGTATTTTTTGGTTTTTCAGAGAAACGCAATTCCCATTTCTTTCCTTATAAGTAGCATCATATGTGTATTCTAAACGTATTAAACTCTTAAATAACTTTCATAAAGGTTTCCTCCAATATCAAGTACCTTCCGTGACATTTTGATAGAGTAGCTTGTACAAAGGAATGGGCGTGTACAAACGTATAAGCTCAAATATGAGTAATCGAAATGGTTCCTTTGTTGTGTTAAACTATTATAATAATGTATAATTAATTACTATATAAATGTGTAGCATTTCAATAATAGTTTAATTACAATAATTTAGTACACATTTGTTTTTTTTTGTGAATTGCTGTTCATGCTGTCATAAAAAGAGACATCAGTGCTTACTCAACTAAGTTTTTATGAATAGATTAACATATATAGACAACAATAGATTTATTTTATGAGCAATTTGGAGAATAGTTAGACATTTTGCGATTTTTATTTGGACATTTGTGTCAGAAAGGAAATTGCGCGGAAATAACACATTTTTCTTTAGATAAACGTTCATAGCTGTCAATTCTAAATAACAAGTCCGGTTATAGAATGTTTTGCAAACAGTCTACTGTTTGGGTACGTATTAAAGAACGTTACCAAGTCTCTATTTTAAAAATCCCGTATGTTATAGAAGCAGCTACGTCATATTAAAGCAAAATTAATGATGTTTTTTCTGCGGTGTATCGGTACTTATACAACGCAAAACAAAATTTAAAGTAGTCGATATTTAGTGTTTTTATTGATTTACCAAGGTTTGTATTGAAATCTCACGAGTGCGCTGTTCACTTGTTTTGTATTTTACGCACAAGATGGCGCACATCGCGACTCAATATAGGTCGAAACACACTGAGAATAACTAAAGCATTGAATAAATTTTATCCTGACGTTTGACTATTTGCACGATCAAAGTGACAATAATCAATTTGACAGTAACGTATTTGACATAGTAAGGGCTAGATGCAAAATCCTTTTACGATACGCTTACACCAAATGAATTTGTATGAAAATGTTACATGGTAAAGCGTCAGCAAGTGTCATTCTCATACAAATTCCTATGGCGGTAGTGGGTCACGTCTGTCGTTAAGTGTTTTTGTCTCAAGGCATGGCGGCCTAGGCAGACATAAATTTGTTTAAAGAAATATGTTTTTTTACAATTAATTTTCAGTATAATATTATTAATATGACTGATTACCTTTATGTACTATATATATTAATTCTGACCTAATTAGAATCTTTTAATAAAAATAATTGTAAAATTTATTAATGCGTCCCATAATTTATTTTATAAATCCATTCGTTTTCGAGGACTGAACACTTACCTTGCATTCAGCTAGATGGGACTCATCACAGTGATAAATGGCTTGTTCGAAACAAACTCAAAATGTTCCGCGTCTAGTGGGCTTTTTTAGGAATATTTATTTGTATTACAATAAATACATAGGCCATTATATACATATGCAATATTCGTATTATACTGGTTTCTCGTTGTTATTTGTAATGCACGAATTTTTATAAAATGATTTTGTCTGCTTTTACTATACTTAAATCGTAGCCTGTGTCGGCCAAAATACAAGTTTCATTAATAATAATATAAAATGTCATAGAACAAATTTTTGTATAGGTTTTACATTTATTGACGGCAATTTATAGTTGAGCCAAATTTATGTTTATTCATTAAAATATATTTAAGTGTTTTTACGTTTGAGGTCAAGATGGCGACCGTCTCAATCAATTTAAATGATGTTGATCCTCTTATATGACCACGATCAACTTATTATATACGTTTCTGGTAGAAGCATTTAAGTAGGTCTCCCCGAATTTATCCTGTTTTAGGGTCTTCCGGGAGCGTCCCCAGGGAGATTAACAAACTGTCCACATATTGAATACTATATTACCCGATGATAGCCAATAAATAAATCGTATGAATCTTGATAAAAACGTATTTGAGAGTTAACACGCGTAGACAAATTTTCTTTTGTTTTTGTTTACATTTAAACATCACGTTTTCAATTTGTTCTGTGTTATGACGTAAAGCATTTACTTTTTTAAGTAAGATATATGATATAAAAATAGTCAAATATTGTAGCTAGCTCTAACGCTTTATTATAATTAAAATTATGATGTAATTATTTTTTATTTTTATTTCATAATCTATGGATGAACCATAGATTATGAAACTGTGTTTACTGATTATGAACCATCAAGTTATAGTCTGTGATGTATTTCATAACGTTGTGTTTGTTCCACAAAAATAAAACATAATCCTCAGTTCCACTATAAATAGTTACAGCTAAGAAAAAAAATCTACTATTTTTTTAACATAATTAACATAACCAGGTGGCTTAATTGTTCGCTCGTATGTATTCCACCTTGAAAAAACCTTTAATTTTTGTTATTTATATGTGTGATAACTGACTAGCTTACAAAATAAATATTACTGCTGTAGCGATATAGACAGATGTATACAATTCTGACGACACAATGTTTAGAAATAACAGTCAAAATTATTAGTTAATTTCAGCTTCCGTGCACATCGCTATCACCGCCTTAACATTATCTCTAGCTTTGACAATCGGCAATATAAATTTGGAACACTATCCGGGAAAGAATTTACGACCCGGGAGAGAGCCGTTAAGTCTCGTTATATTGAGCTATGGTCCAATCGGAGGGATATTACTATCGTATATTATGTTTTCATGCAAAACCCGGTGCGAGAAAAAATTGTCAGTAAAATTCTATCGATTGGCCTAGTTAACTGAAGCACGGATGACAACAAATGCAAAAAGCCTTTGTTAATTTTCCACTATCGTATTAAATTGTTCATTGCGTTTGGGAGGATCTCTCGGTTCAGTTTTGGTGTGAGAGAAGAAACTGTATGAATGATTTTGTGCATACAGAATATAAACAGCTTTGTTTTAATTCAAGATTCATTTGATTTTGTTTATATTACCTATTCGCTTCAGTCCAGATATCCACGAGGTTTTCAACTTATTTATGTACGAAGCGTTCTATTTAAATTGTTTGTATATGTCGTACTATGTGTGCCCATACCTTTACTAAATCAAGAACAGCGAATCCCTAACGTCGAGAACGATAACTAATTGAAAATCCTATTGATCGTAATTTAATCCTTTAAAAACTCTATTTCATAGAATTAAACATACGTCCAGACGTCCGCATAAATCGACCTTATCACCCAGACCTGTCTCGGCAGCCGTTTGATTCAATTCCTGGTACAATTTATTGCTGTGTCCATTTACTAAGTAGCCCCTAAAAGTAACATTTCAACGAAGAGTAACATATCCTGTGGGATTTGAGAATTTCCGTGTGATTTTAACGGAAGCAGAACTATTTGATTTTGGAATTGAGTTGCGCGTGAAATAACTATATGTAAGTAATATATGGATTAGATGCTGTACCTGTACTTCTAGGAATCCAATGCTAAATCTGTAGAGTTTAGGTGCAGTATTAACATGACTAATTTTGGTAACAACATATGACAAGGTAACTAACCAACAGACGTTGCCATTTCGTGTATTGAATTGCATATTCAGATCAGATTCAAAATACAGACATAGCGCTAAGTATGTTAATAAACTTATGACTATATGACTTTAATACCAATAACAATTCCTTCTTCTTATAGTGCCATCTCCTTGAAAAGGTTGGCCGCGCTTCTTAACAATGACTTGGTGCTTTGACCAAACCATTGTCTTAAGTTTTTAACAAGGACGGGCGTCTGCGGCTAGGTCTCCTTCTGCCTAACTTTTTAAATTTCAGTAACAATTTAGATCTTTCTTTAATTCATTATTTATTAATTGTCGTCTTATGTTTTCTTTTTCATGTATTTGGTTTGTCAATTTCATCTGTTTTGGCTAACTGACTAAGTGTTTTATTTTTAATATGTGTTAATTGTAAGATTACTAATAAAATAAATAGAAACAGTATGTCAACAAATTCAAGTGCATCATTTTTATTCAACTGTTAGTTACCTACATAATAAAAAATATTTTAATTAACCGAGTTTTGGAACTAAACATTTATATATTATCCTGAAACTTGGTATCTGATTACAAACCCTTTCTATGGGACCCTTTGAAATCTCAATCATCCACGGACGGAGGAGCTATGGAACTCACGTTGATTTGTAAAGCTCCACCTTTTTGAAGTCATTTAAATATGTATTATATACGGGAGTAGTAATTAGCACTAAGTAGCAACTCTGAATATTACCCGAGTAATATATAGACTTAGCCCGAACTATGACATTACAAAATAATTTAAAGGCGAGGTCGAAGTGGCGCCATTAGTCTAACCACTAGGCGAGCGCTTGTTCGCTTATTTTTACATCTTTTCTAAAATCCTTTTACCGGGATTTAAGTGTTCCAAATTTAAAATATTAGTTCATATATAATGAGGATCATAAATAAATTTTAAGTTAAATGTAAAATTCGTCTTCGACTACATAATTTATAGGTAAAGCTACGAGTAGAAGCCAATAGTAATAAAGCAAACGGCTTCGAAGCTCGAAATAAGTTAATTAAGAAACCTAACGTTGAACAAGAATATTGATTTAGTACGACAAAGACTTATAATTGAATTTCTTGTATCACAGCGCTTTTGATAAAAATATAACACATTTTTAAATTTAAAAAAGCATTCCATAAATTTGTTTTGTAGACAAATAAATGATTATAGTCAGTTAAATTATGTAAATTGAAGTGCAAATCTGTTTCTCTAGTAAAAAAAAAAGATGTGAGATTTTAATTGTTTTGTATGAATCGACTATCCAGGGCTCCAGGGATCCAGTACTAACACCATGTGCATTAGGTGAGAGTGGCAACGGCGTCGTTGCTTCAGTAGGGTTAAAATCTATCAAATCTAAAATTAGGAAACTTAGTCAAATTGTTGATACCAATTTTGACTTTATATTTATATATCTTTTCTAGCGACCTGTCCTTGGTTCGAGGAACATTTTATAAGCTCCCTCCGCTTGACCATGTTCAACAAAGAGTGATTCGAATCGTCAACGATCAGTCACTTTCCGAGCGGGTGGATATGGGGTCTGTCTGCATTTTCTACCATGGAGAGTATTCAGAGGGGTTGTTCGGAGCAGGTATTTGACCTACAGCTGACTTTCATTATCGGACGTCAAGGCAGAATACAAAATACCATCTGTGTTACCTCCACGTCCGTCGCTCACAACTGAGCTTTTTTAAGGCAAGATTTGCCGCGCACCACCACTATGTGGAACCAGCTGACCACTGAATTATTTCCGAACCAATTCAACTTCTGACAATGTGTGACCACGGTATCACTTAACATTAGGCGAGCCTCCTGCCCGTTTGCCTCCTATTTCTATAAAAAGAAATATCTAATATATTTAGGTGTAAATCTTTTGTGCGTTTGTAATTAAACTTCTGTGTGAAAATTGGATTTGAGAATGGTATAGATTTGTACCATTTTCGAATCCAATTCGAATTCTTGTGGTGTAGATTGTATTTTTATTTGGGCCGCATGTACAGGACTACGTCTGTACACATGGCTTAAATATCAAGGTCCGCTAGTAATTAATAGTTAATAGTAATAGTAATTAGTAAAGTAATTAATAATTTGATCTATAATAATACTAATAAATGTTTTGAGCAATGCTTAATATGTATAATTTATCATCGAAATTCGTTAAGTTTATGTTTATTCGTAAAAAAAACATGTTATATTAAGAAACAAAAATTTCCTCTTTATATTATTAGTATAGAAAAATCAACATATACTGCATATTATGATTTCCACACTGAAAAATAGGACTTCCGTATAATATGAATTACAGCGTGAATCATACCCACAATGTTTGCGACAGTTACGGAGGTATTTTTCTGAATTATTATCTTCCAGACTGGAATTTACTTTGATTTAACAACGTACGGTACGTTGGGAGAAATAATGAGCACACATACTGTGACTTTATGTGTTTATATTATATTATTTTTAAATGAATGCGAACAGAACAATGTTTGCTTTGAAATTTAGTATTTATTTGTGATCGGGTACGAAACAATTAGTAACGTTTGTCATTACTAGAGAAGTTGTTAGTACGATTCTGCAAAAAATGCTGTTAATAAAAAAGGAATTTCAGTACTATTGTTTGATAAAATATAATTTAAAAAGCAAACAGAGCGCTCACCTGTGATCGTAGGCTGTATCCATCAAGAAATAGGGATGTTTCCGTTGCTCAGACGGTAAAGAATGATTTTACTAGACGCAATATGCAGGCAGACAATAAATAAGGTTAAAAAAAAACAAAATTATCATTGAAAAAACAAAAAAAAAAATTATGGAAGAGCCCAGAGCACCCTGATACAGGTATTTTTTACTTATAGAGTTCCCAAATCTTTTTTCCCCCCAAATCTTACCCATAATGCATTGTTATAATGAATAAACAATGTATTTGTATTATTACAATGTGAGGAAAATACTATTTAAGCATCCTACGCAACAAGGATACGACGATTCAGAGTTGACACTTAGCAATAAGTATGACAAGAATGTTTAGAATTTGAAATTCAGTATGACAGCACTGTTTCGATGCTCTTACCCTAAGCGTCACCTGTGATTGATAGAAACAGCAAATTTAAACTATTACTCTCATCTTAGTTTTGAATTATAACAAAATTATATTGTCTATGGTTTATAATACAAATTTAAATAAAACTTATTAAGAAACGCAATTCTATTTCTATTCATTTTGAGTTATTATAGTATAGATAATATCATTTGATTGACTTGTTGTGGCAGTTTCGCCGACCACGATTGCTAACAAATGGTTTTCTTACATAATGATTATGACAACGCATTAACGCTCTGACAGAACGCGAAAACATTGACAGCTGAGGTTTCGAACAAAACGTCAAACTCGTAAAAATTAGACATGAGAACAATTTTGGGCGAATTTCCGTAGCACGGGCCGTTTAACCCAATAAATTTGAACCATTACGCTTGTCCACCAACACCGCTATAAACTGCTTACAGCTTTGAAACACATTTTTATTGAAAACAGAAGTCGAATTCATTTCAGTAATTGCCCATTACATAAAATATCATTTGCATAGGAACAGGGGTGTATAATTTTATGGTAACAAAAATCTGTCGATGCTTCGTTTACTTTTAATGAAATTTGTAAATATTATCTAGGAAGTTATAAGCTCTAAGAGGCCTTTTTTACGGAATGTGATCACTACCGAGAATTTGATGTTTAATATTTTAGAATTATTTTAATTGTACCCTGGAAAAAATGTAATCGAATAGCAAGTTTGTTAAAACCTACGGATTGAATAGTGCGTATCCGGAGTGGGCTGATCGGTTCTAGAGAAAACAATGTTAGGTGCCTCGAACCTAATTCGCTGTTTTGCTGATGATTTTTTTTGTATCATATGTTTTATTGTATTATTTAATTTTTATTTTATTTTTTGAAACACTTATGTTTACTTCAATTGTCATACATTTTAGATGAAAGATTATAATAAATATGCAGTAAATTAAGTACAATTTATGATGTGGTAAGCTTTAATAAATAAATAAGCCTAAGTAAAAATCTAGATATTTTATAAATAGAAAACTAACTTACAAAACTGTGTTTAGAACTGTGAAAGTTATTTTATATTCTTTTTGTATATCCAAACGCCTATATTGCTAAAAAGCAATAGATCTTATGGATCGTTGACAGTATTGAATAAGAGTACCAAAAACATTCAATTCTAACTCAGAAAATGGTACACAATTGAAAAGTCAATTTACCAACTGTATACCGTAAATGGAAAAACTAAAAGAAAACATAAGTTACGACCTTAATAAATCAATATAACAGGTTTGCGTGTAAATATCGGATAGTATTGGATGAAAAATAAAGCCGAGCAAATCAAAGCTTTTGATGATGGACGAAAACAAATAACGGACGGATGCCAATAAACTAAACGTACCGAAATCAAATATTGCTTTTTTAAATTCACCACCGGTGGTTCCCTTTTAAAAGATATTGCTTACAGTGAGATATTTCAAACAAACTAGAAAAAAGGTAACCCATGTTTCAAAGAAGTTCATGTAACCTATTTTTAAGTATTAGTTTTGAAATTGCTCTTTGGTTGCATAGCGCCAAATCTTGTACACTGATTCTTCGACAAATGGAGTGCGTTCACAGAGTTTATAACGTTTTGACGTAAATATTAAAATACTTTAAAAATGCAAAACTATATAAGTATTTTTAGGAAACAAGATCAACAATACAACCGTGATTGTAATTTATTAAAATATTTTGTATAATATTGATTGAATTAATATTATACAAAATATTTTAATAAAACTATACAACTGAAACTTTAGTCCTTTATATTGACTTACACATGTTTGGAGTATTATATAAAAATATTAATCACCTTTTATTTTTCCTTTTTTTAATTGCCTTATTAGTACAAAATTTATATTATACCATCTCTCAATATTGACCTGCATGTCATAATTTTTATTACTTTGAGAATTAAATTTTTAAATACTTTTTCTAAGTAGAATTTTCATTTAGAAGTGTAAACATATATATTCATATCAGTATCAGATTCTCTAAATACTAACATGTTTTTCCATAGTCTGTGTTTTAATAAGTAAGTCGGAACCAGGAGATTTTATATATAGAAACGTTTGCTCGCCAATTCTGCCAGTGCCAAATTGTCGATAAACTTAATTGAACGTATTTATATAACGGCCGTAACAAATTGTAATTATGTTAAAAACAATCCGAAAAGCTTAAAATCATAAAAGATTTCACATTATCTATGCATAGACTCAGCAATTTTAATAAATAAATAAGAACTAGTACTCTGCTGTAGATAAATCCTTTGATAATTATTATTGTATATAAAAATTTAAGACAATATTTGACGGCCCCTGCACGGCAGTTAGAGAAATATATTTTTTTTATTTAGATACTTCTGTATCACGTAGTAGTAGTATGCGAGGCTAAAGTTAAACTAGATATTCTTCACCCAAGCCAGCAATTAAGTTAAGTAAGTCAAGCAAGCAATGAATGAATGAAAAAAAATCTGATTTAATCGCATATTGATCTCAAATTTTAAAGATTACTTTGAATCGTTCTTGTCTGATAGAGTATACAATAGAGGTATATTATTTGATAATGGAGGATGGATGGTGCTCTGTTCCAACCTAAATAAAGGATCATCGACCAGTCTATCCACTAACTGACCCAAAGACCCCATTGGCTAAGGCCACGTAGTTGTATATATACATACCCTTAGCGGCCGAAATGACTTCGTTAACGCGTTTTGGTATGACGTCATCGCAAAGATTTGTATGCACAGATTGTAGATTAATGATCTTTTACTTTCTTTAGTCATTTTATGATAAGGTCGCTTTTTCTCTCTTCGTATCTTCTCTTCTGCGCTGTATTATGGTTTTGTTTACATCTAGTCCAAGGTTTATCAGTTAGCAAAAAGAAAAGGATTCAACTATTACTGTCTAAAGTTTTACTGTTTAAGACGTAACATGCAACCGAAAAGTTGATACGACACAAAATAATCAACTATCAAACTTTGAACATGAATAAAGGCGACGCTTAAAATTAATACTTAATTGATTATATTTGATTGCCCTTGAGAACAATTTATGTCTTAAATATTTTCTATGTACAGATATTATTAATAAATAAAATCTAAGTGCTGCTGACTATAATACAAAATCAATAACCTAAGCCCCAATTAATCAGTTGCCGACAAAGTTTGAACGCTTACTTTGGCTTATTTACAAAACCTAACTCCTATGTACAGCTAGAGTTTGTTAACGCCCTTAATTTATTGAGTTCTTGAAAGGCTCATCCTATCAAAGAGGTCAATAACAATTTTAGTTAGTAGTAGTCGTTTAATATATAAAACTAGAACCTTTTAACAACCTTAATTTAAAATTAGCGATTTAGGTTAAATTGAATTTTACGTAAAATGTTAATAAGATATCCGTTAAAATGTGAGTAATTGTATATTTATAATTCCTTTATTTATTGCATCTAATGCACGGTGCAAGCTCAGTGATAAAATTTTATATCCAATTTGTAAACTGGTAAATCAGGTCGTCTATATTTAGGCTATCATAAAAAACAATAGCTTCCTAAAATTATTATTAATATTATCTTTACGTACAAATATCATTGATTCTTGTTGGGTATCTATTCTAAAATTATAAACGACAAATTATTAGCACGAAACTAACTGGCAAGATACTCGCTACTTCTTTTAATTGGGTAACAAGTATTTACAACATGCCTGTTAGGAGCGGCAACCATTACATATTGCTCCATAATTAAAATGAGTTGTGAATCCATCATTTAAAGGTACAACTGACATTTTAGGGAGAAAATCATATTACACAAGAATCCCTAAAGATGAAACGAACCAATAATTATTACAATATCAATCAATTTGATGATTTATATGAAATTAAATTCATTTGATCTTAATTCATCATTTATAAGTAAATTAAAACAGTATTCAACATTTCATATCATAATTAAATTAGAGCGTCATAAAAATATCCTTCAGTAAAATGGATCTCGCTGCGATATTACATTTCGAAATTAATAAAAGGTAAAAATTCTCGGAAGCCTGGAAATATTGTTAACGGAAAATAGATTTTACATATAATTCTTACATCTATTTCATATTGCTTTTTTTTGCCTTTATGCCGAAAACCGTTCGATTCGGACAATGAAGCATTTAGACAATCCATTTCGTTAAGTAAACTACTACTCCTTCTAGGAAATCATTCCGGTCACAATGTTCACAGTTCATTACATAACACATAAGGCATTGAAACGTCAATTCCTTTAACTAAAGAGGCGGAAATTCGTTTCTTTGACAGTCCAAAAAGAGAATAGATCAAATATTCTCTTGGTAAGAAAGCACCATAACTTAGTTGGCAAAGTGAATTTTTGTCGCAGGGTTCTCGAATTAAAACTGGTCTCCAGCGAGTCGTGTAACCCCTTACTGACTTTATTACAAAACTTTTCTTAAAACCGTCTTTCTTTCAATCCGAATATAAAATAAGCGTCTTGGCGGAAAATTAAAATTTTATTTAATTCGACGTTGAGTAGAATTCGGAATTTTCGGATTCGGACTTCTTTCTGATGTCAACGAAAGAATCAAAGTAGCAACGTAACAACGTTTCCTTTCACCGAAAATATCTATACATGTAGTATGACATATTATGCTTTCGGCAAGCTAGATGATGTCATCAATTATGATTTTCAAAAACAAAGGTGAAAGAAAAGAGCTTCTTGACACCACGGTGACGAGAATATCTTCATGACAATATTAGGTATTGGAACAAGTTTCTTCACTGCGTTACCTGGAGAATCTCTCCCCCGTAAGCCCCGTATCCTTCACTAGCTGGACCAATTTCCGTCCGCTACTGTTTCAGGCTATTGTTCGATAAGGCTTGCCGAATACAGGGCGGGGGCATCACCAAAAAGTCCGTCAAAAATTAGAAACGAAAACGAAAGACTAGGGAACAAATTTTAATTAGTGTTAGACAATATAAATACAATAAAATATAAATAGGTATACGTTACATATATGTCATAAATTAGGCTACATTAGATCGTAATACACTGAGGAATTACTGCCAGAAATTCACTGAAACCATTTTTTCTAATAATCACAATGTGAAGTTTTATTTAATTTTATAGAATATAGCTTTTAACTATATTATTTTAGATGACCCTTCATTTTAGATATCTGCAAAAAAAGATATATAGATGTATTTTCCTAACAAAAGTACCACCTGTCGAACCATTTCGGCTATGCTTTCAAATTAGCATTTGTTTAATAATTATGTTCATACCTGGTATTAATGAACTGAAATTTTCACATGAAAATACCACATTCATATTTTGTTACAAAATAACTGAAACACAATGCGTGGAATTCATAATACCGAGAATTATGTTTTCCACTGGTTCGGCGATGAAACATCAATAGTGTTGCTACATTTAAAAGCGAGGGTTTTTTTCCGTCTAAATTTTATAATATTTTAAGTATGAAACATATCTAAGTGCTTCATCTAAATATCTAAGCATCTTTGACTAATATTGTTTTTCAAATAAATAATAAAATGATCTGATAAAGTACATTTTATTTTAATTAAACAAATAAACTGTGTTTACAATTTTCTTGCACTATTATTACACTATTATATTATTATATTAACTTTAACAAATTTAAAAAAATAGTCCCTGTGACAGTGTACCTTGAACCCCGGCAGCATTTCCTGTCTGTATTGCGATATTTATTGAGGAAGGAAAGCACCAGCTCTAGGGTAACCCCATGGCCCATTAGTCTCTACTCCAAATGAAACAAAATCCAAGTTGGAATCGTATGTTTGAACCGTTTATTTTTTATTATTTTGGTTGTAAAAAGGTCGCGTATTGTAAATAAAGCCTTTGCAGCGTTAATGCGTTAATATAATGCTTCGATCCTCAACTAAACAATTATACCAAGTTGGTATAGAAAATAATACTTACTTATATGATGAGCGAGATCTTTTCTTGGGAAAGAAGCGTCGAACATCTTATGAACTATTTCAACTGAACGATACAGTTATATTGTCACAACTTCTAAAAGGTACTGTATTACTA
The DNA here is from genome assembly GCF_905147105.1 of Pieris brassicae. Lineage (NCBI taxonomy): Eukaryota > Metazoa > Arthropoda > Insecta > Lepidoptera > Pieridae > Pieris > Pieris brassicae. The sequence goes on from NC_059666.1 coordinate 3,361,100, forward strand.
TAATTAACATTTTACAGCCATATCTATTACTAATGCAGTACATATTATCTTATAACATAAATTTCAAGTAATCTGTATGGGACAAGACTAAACTGGAGTAACTTCGACTGTTGTTGTATTTTGGAGACGGAAAGTCTTAAATTAAATAATTCCAGCATTGGATATTCATAATGACAAAGGACGAATGCGTTATTTTTTTAGAAATACATAAGAATTAATTGTTGTATTCTATACATACCACTCGTGGTGGCTGGACTGATTATTAATATTGTGTATTGCCGCACCAATCACCCGTAATAGGTTTTCATTTGTGTTTCTTTCTAGGAAACCCGCTTAGAAATTCTTAGTTTATATTTTCATAACCCTACAATGGCATAAACTTAACGTATTTAAATTTGATATAGCTTATATACCGAGCAGTGTTGGCCTAGTACCTTCAGTGTACGATTCTCATCTCTGAGGTAGGTTTGAGGAAACCGGCTTGCCTTACACCCAAGAGTCGACGGCGTTCGTCAGGCACAGATGGCTGATCCTACTATTAGATTAACAATAGATCATAAAACAGATACAGAAATCTGAGGCCTAAATCTAAAAAAGGTTTTAGCACCATTGATTTTTTTTAATATTTGATATGTTCACTTGTACGTAGCCAAAAAAGTAAGTAAAAATCCAGTATGCCGAAAAATCTAGCAAAATGATCCTAAAAAAAATAGAACAACACTAACCACGGTTTCGTGTGTAAAAAGCAATACCTGCATTTCTGATTAATTGGGGATTACAATATCGATTTTGTATTACGTTCGTGAGTACAAAAGTTGCTCGCGGGTGTTATTCGGTACGCTTTGTTTGAGGTTTTGCCTATGAACAATGCGCGAATTTTTATGCATAATGCATTTACTATTTGTGGTGCTTTTCTGTTTAATAAAATATTTTAGTATTTAATTAGTAACACAAATAATGCTATGAACATCACAGTCATTATTTGTTCTTACTGTACTTTGAATACCGGAAAATTATCGTGTTAATACTAAAAAATATAATTGCACCAACCGATTTTTTTAATTGCCTAATTTAATTGTAGACATCTACATTTTTCTGATTGAATTATTGACAGGTACTTATATATTAAACTTCTTACTGAGGTGATAAAAACATTAATATTTTTTTTTGTATTGAATTCCTTTGTTAAATCACACAATCTGATTATGACTAGTTAAAAATAGGACTTGTCTTAAAATACAAACTTTAAGACCTGCCGCGCAACTTAATGGAACCAGTTTAGGTATTTCCAAACCGGAGCTACTTAGTAACCTTCAAAGGAAGAGCGTAATACTTAAAGGCCAGTAACGCACTTGCAAACCTCCTGGCGTTGCAGGTGTCCATGGACACTTAACTTTAAATGCCGGCTTTTTCCCTTAAAAAGATTATCTTCTTTTTATTTCCCCATTAAAAACTTGTGAGTTCGTGTAACCACAATCCACACTTTTTATGTAACCCAATTTTTACACAATGAAATAAGATTTCATCGAAAAAGAAACTAGACTTATTACGTCTCCCATATTAGATTAAGCACGCAACAAGGGATTCATTTACGAACAATACTCTCTGCTTGATCAGTCACGCGATATAATGTCTATTCAGAACCTATGAGAAATATATTTATAAAAATATTTGCTTCGAACTCCAACATTTAAGTAAAGCATTTGTTCAATTTGGGTCAGGTTCTTATTGACTCTATCCTGGTATTAAGAACTTCTTTGTGATGGTTTTTAACTTGCTAACTAATTGGCGTAGAGCAGTGTTGGCCTAGTGGCTTCAGCGTGCAACTCTGATCCCTGAGGTCGTAGGTTCAATCCCCGGCTGTGCACCAATAGATTTTCTTATGTGCGCATTTAACATTAGCTGGAGCGGTGAACGAAAATATCGTGAGGAAACCGGCTTGCCTTAGACTCGAAAGTCGACGAAGTGCGTCAGGCACAGGAGGCTGATCACCTACTTGCCTATTTCATGATCATGAAACAGACACAGAATTCTGAGGCCCAGACCTAAAAGGTTGTAACACCATTGATTTATTGATTTATTTTTAATTAATTGGCGTAATTACATATTCTTACGAATTTTAATTGTAATACTCTTGCGTCCCGTTATGGTAGATGACACCATACACTAGTTTATTATCTATCCATAAGTCAAGAGTCACTTACACAATATCTATAACTATGAACAATATTTTGAAAACTTCATAATTTTCTTTTTACACAATTTTCTATTTTGGAATAGAATCTTGCTGTTTTTCTGAAGGCCCTTGACAGCCCAGCTCGGGCTGTTTTAGCGAGTGTAGCTAGTAGGCGTTTCTCACGACTAGCGTAACTTCTACAAGACTCCAACCTCGGCTTGGGTCGCCGCCGGTCAGTAAATTACGACTTGTAACTTTACCACTTTACAGTGAGTAAAGTACGAAGTAAGGTCCCCGGTAAAGGTGGTTATATACCCTAATCTGTATTGGGTATACCACGGCGGCTTTGATCACAAATAACAACGCGCATACAAACGCGAATGGCTTTTATGCGCCAATAAGTATAATTCAAGACCAACTAATAACTGTTAAATGAAATTTGATTCATAGTTTAGATCACACGTCTCCATTGTTGCTTCTAATTCTTTAACTTATAAATTAACCTAATTACCCTATAAACATGTTTAAATCAATAATAGATACAAATATACTCAATATAAGATATTGTTTGAATAATTCTCAAACCTCGAAGTAACAACATAAAGTGAAATAAAACGGGCATTTACAAATGATATACGTCTACGTATAAGGAATAAATGGTATATCTGTTTACACGTATTCCTAAAGGGGATAATTTGTTCGAGTTTCCGGGGAGCAATTTAGATACTGCCCACCGTAATTGCAGTACACCAGACTGATATTTAATATTATCTGTTTAGTAAATAGAGGACGTTCTTAATTACGATCCATTTAAAAGTTACCTGATGATAACTGTTTGTTAGTAGCTCGTTTTAGAAGATGGGTTGTGAATGTAAGACTGATAAGTAATAAAAACGAAATGATGAAATTACACAATTTTTATTGATTAAAAGTATCTCTAGTCCGATATGCGTTGACTACTCATGATATGTCAATTTAGTTTTGTCCAATCACAATACAACGAGATCTTTCGTCTCTCTCCTGTTATTTCACTTTCACTTCCCAATTATTGACCCTCTTATTGAACCTCTATGAATGACTATATTTCATGACCTGCAAACACATAAAATTTTATATAAAATTCAATTTGATAACATTTTGGTCAATTGTATATCATGAAGGTATGAAGATTTCTTTTTTTATTTAAATATGAGTTCTTTTGTTTTTGTTTTATTTATTTTAAATCATACATATGTTCAACAGTTTTAAAAAATTTAAAAAAAAAAACAAAGTTTTCTGGTCGTATCTAAATGCTCAGTAAAATAAATGCAATACATATATATACGGTGACAGTTTAATAAAAAATTAATGACTATGTAACTATTGTTTTTCTTTAAGAATTGAGTTTTGTCCCACAGGGTCAAATTTACAACTCCTGTCCTTTATTGAAAAATCTATCGAAAATGGATTTGAGATCGACATTTATAACATGCCAACATGTAATTGAAAGGAGTATGTCCGTATTAAGAAAAGCTGATAAATGGACAAACCAGGATCTTAGAGACTTTACAAGGGTAAGGGACATTGCATCGAATATTTTAAATATTTGTATTGCAAATAACCTTGGCCTTCGCTGTCACACGTATCCCCTAGAAGAAGAAGAAGAAAGAAAGTAGCCGAGTTCTTAAAGAACACGTGGGTTGTGAGACGTATTAACTCACACTCCCTAACACAAATTATGTTGGGTACATTGAGGGATTGTAGGGGGTTGAAATGTCATATCATAAGTAAAAGTAAAATTACTGTACCATTATTTACAAGTAAGAGAAATGTAAAATTACTGGACCATTTCTCTTCTCTCATTCTCTCAAATGAGAGAATGGTTGTTCCGGAAAGCTTGTTATAGTACGACCACATAAAGGATATATTTACAAACATGATGGCAAATTTGTGTGGCAGCACGTGGCACACCTATAAAGCGAATGGAGAAAAGTTAGGGCCAGCGAAGTAGCTTGTGTTACATATTATACGTAATAGGATATTATACATTATTATTACCGAAATTGGGTATAGTCTGATATGAAGCTGTAGCGTCACCTACAATCTGCATTTACAAATCACTGCGATTACGTGATACTCTGAAACGCGCTTACCAAGATATTCCAGACGCTAAGGATATATAGATATCTGGCCTTTGCCTCTGCCAGTGAGCGGTTAGGCTCTACGAGGATTCTCCCTTTAGGTTGGAGAAATAGTCCGTCTTCCACAGAAGGCTAGAGTGTTCGATGTCACCTTTTGTTTCATAATAATAGATCAGTAGTATTTTGTCCAATCACAGACGCGCCACACGATTTTAACGGACCAATCACAATCAAACGAAATGCGCTAACGTTATACTTTATACTTTCTCACTCACCGTATGTACGGAATAAGGGAGATCTAGTCGTTTTTTTTTTTAACACCTAGCGTTAACACACAATTCGATTAATTATACTGTTTATTGTTTAACTTGCTCCTACAAAGCATTGTAATGGCGACATTATTCCATTAGTACTGCGAGCATGATACAATTTCATATGGTATGATGGAAAAGGTGTTGCTTTGTTGTGAGATAAACGTATTATTATTTAACTTGTTATTATAAGATAGCTCAGCTCTGAGATCGTGCGTTCGGATCAAGGCTGTGAAGCAATAAAGTTATCCTTATATGTGCAAATTCAATTATCACTTGCTCCAACGGTAAAAGCAAACATAGTCATCATTTAAAACCCAAGAAACAACGACATGCGTCACACAAAAGGCTGATCACCTACGATTCTATAAAAAACAAATAAGTGTAGCGCCACTGGATTCATATTTCATATATGCTTTACCAGAGTTTCATATTAAACTTCTAGAATTTAAATCTAAAAATCACCACAAAATCTTGAATTGGAAAATTAAAATATTCTCTTAAATTTGTATAAATTTCCAAAAATAATACTTTCAGGCCCTATTAGTATTACTCCATGTGACGGTCGATGTTAATAACATTATAATTTGCAGCACTATTACGGTCCGCGGCCGCCCGCTGTTTCAGATTTATTGTAATCACGAAACTGCTCCAAGAATATGGGACACAATTTATTATTTAACAAAGTAATGTCTATGCTTTTGTCAAGTCATCCCTATACAAGGCTCACTTCACTTACGTGGAGGGTAAGGGAAAAAGATTAGTACGGACTGTGATTTTCATGTATTTGACATTTTGGATTTTTTGAACCTTGTAAAGGCTTTGGAAAACGCCCTTTAAATGTGATTTACCGTCTATATGCTAGGAAAACATTTTATTTAATGAAAATTACCACATAAAAAGGTTTGGTAGGTATGACCCTTCGACATAACCAATAACAACGCGTAAATTCCTACAACACCTTAAAAAACCGGTGCTCGCTTTTGTGCATCAGAATCATGAACTGATCATTACCGATCGTAACCAGTTACAAATAATAATAATAATAATCTTAAATTATTTTGAAAATTTTTGGTATAAGTGTTAATTTAGCTAATAGTGACATTCCCTAGCTGTATACTTATTCATTGAGCACCAGCTCCGGAGTCACCGCTACTATATTATTTATTTAAAGTAGAAGAATACACATAAGAAAACTATATACAGTCAAATGGAAGTCCACCAAAGTGCACTAGACCCCAGACTAGGATTGTGTCGTGGGAACTTTATGTAATAAATTCTACATAACACTTACTATAATTTAACTAATGTTGCACAAGGCTATTAATAATACTCTCGGTTTAAGCACAAGCTTTTTCGGTAACTTCAACAGTAAACGAAAAGGTTTCATATATCTTAAGGACCTATACGGTGGCCAAACTTCAATAAAGTACATAGTTTCTTTCAATTTTTTGTCATCGTTTCTTGAAGTATGGCGAATGGAAAATATATATGGTGGCGAATGGAAAATGAGTAGTTTATGTATCCATTTTGAAAGATCAATACACGATTTGAATAACGTCGCTCGATAGAAAAAAAATCCAAACAATTTTTGCCATTTTGAATTCATTTTATGACGAAAATGTATATAGAACATAATTTTGAAATTTACACGATATATTTTATCAGAAGCCAAGTAATCCATTTCAGATTTTTTTTATAAAATTAAATTAATTTAATATTCTATATAACAAATTGTAATTACGGGCCGGCGCGCCTCAGTGCTTCAGCTCTCCACTGCGCACCGCAGTCCACCCAGAAACACTGACACAGCTATTGGTGCTGTGATAATGGTAAGAATGGTGTGTTAGCCATACTCCACTTTCAGCACTAATGACGATTTAGTACAAAAACAGGCCAAGAACGTCATATATATGTCCTAGGAAATTTATAAACTTACGGACTTTGTTATATTCCGGCAACATATATAACTAACCAATGTACATGTTGACAAATTATAGATGTGTTAATACAAGTGACATCGCTAACGATCTACGTCACGTGATTTAATCATTCCATAATCTGGACCATAACACGAACAATACCAGCCCGTAATTACACGTCAGGATCGTACGAACGCTGTTTTTGGAAAATAATTTTCAACTAGATGGAATTTTAGTGTTAATATTTGTGATAATTACTTTATTTTATAAAACATTGATGTATCCATTTTTTTATATATAAGCTATCTTCTAAAGCGTGAATTTAAATGAAAATTTTATTTGTGTGATCATGAGGTACATTTTTCAACGTCTGTATACAACGCTGATATTATAACGATTACTTTAAGTTTCTCTAATTATCAGTTTACTAATGAAGTTTATCATACGGCATAAAAAATCTTATTTATTGTTTTCATAGTTCAATAATATATTAAAGACTTAGTGTATAATAGTCTATTTCCACACCTGATAAATAAAATTCCACACAGAATAAAATATATTTATTACCTAACACAGAAATATAGAGCTTTAAAAGCCAAATCCAATAGACAACAAATATTTTACTTCACAAACTCATCAGATGATTTTTTATAGTTTTAATGCACTTTTCATTTAAAACAATATTCCATTAAAAATAATAATAAAACCGCTTTGCAAATTATTTAGAGTGAGGTACACATTTTTCTGTATGAAATTTCTCGAAATTTCTGTATGAAAAAAGTATGAAAAAAATACTAGTATAAACATATATCTAACTCTATAGTAAAGGTTTTGCCATCTATAAAAGTTTGTAATGTTGACACACAAAAACTGCGTAAGATATATATCACTTGTAAAGTAAAATATATTGATTAGATTATGAATGTAAGTGTGTATCTAATAATCTCATTAAAAACTAAGTAAAATAAAACTATTATGATAACATATATCTATAGTCCAACATAGTAGGCTTTCCAATACCACAAGATCGGTATCTACTTGAGTTGGGCATTGCTATTATTAAATAAAAGCCCTTTTCAGGTCGCAACATCGCGGTTACCGCTGCCTCGGTTCTCCCCGCGTGCGGTGCTGATGTACAGCGCTGCTGTCGGCGGTGAGGGTGTCGCACTGCAACTTAGGGAGGCAACTCCAGCTGAAATAGATGCGAGACTTGACGAACGGCTCGCGATCGCCTGCCACGAGCCAGAGCTACTTGCGGACTTGTTACACGCTGCAGTTGATATTGGTAAAATTATATTTTTAATTTACTATGGTTTAGCTTTCTCAAAAGCTTAACATTCTGTACTTCTGAACTTGGAAATGCCAAAAGTATATTCTTTTTTTGCATCGTTTTCAACAATCCGTTGCATTATGTTTTTTGGTTTATTTTAAATTGTATAAGTTGTAATAAGTAAATATTCAATATGACAAACATAAATTGTTCAAAGTCAAGTTTCTGCATCGAAAGGCTCAAATCAAATTGGTGTCTTATAATAGCATTTTCTGACATAATACATAAGTTATAAAACCAACTAAAATAGAACTTACCTATTAAAGTTACTCTCTTCTCTCTGTTCATTAGTCAAAAAAAATATTATTCAAAAAATTAGTATTGAAAATTAAAATCACGAATTAATTTCATGATTTTAATTTCCAATAATGGCTTTTGGAAACTCAGTATTTTAGTTAAAGCTTAAAAGATGGAGGTAGGTACGACCAAACACTCTTGACTTAAAGTCCTATGTCCCCCGAATGGAGCAGAGGGTATCCAGAGTAAAAAAACTGGCCTGATCAGTCCTAGTCGACTCACTTAATTGCACTCCACGTCATACCAGCTTTCTTCTTGTTCTTTCAAAATGTCTGTTCTGTAGGCTACCACGTTTCCTTTTGCCATGCTAGGATTTTAGTCGAGGGCATGCTTGGCAATGAGACTTGGATCCCTCCGAAACCTGAAAGTTTTCGCACCTCATTGCATAACTCCCATAGTTGATGGTTAGAGATTCCCTCGGGCCAAAATATTCCAAGGATTTGACGAAGACCTAAAGTTGTTGTTGTGATCTTTGTAACTTTCCACGTTTCGCAACCATACAGCAACACGGTACTTATATTGGTTCTGAATATTGACTTTGAGCTTGACTCGTCGTGTTAGCTTCTGTGATTGCCAATCTGGCCTGAGACGTGTTAAGGTTGTTCTGGTTTTTGTGATTCAGAAGTATGTCATATGTTCTATCCTTTCCTGCTCGATAAGAAGTGGGGATGCCCTTGTATCGGAAGGCACTGTTGCCCACCCAACACTCTTAGCATATATTATTCTATTAATCCCAAAATCAACAGTGAGAGCTATGACTTCACTTGGGACGCTTTTAATATATACACCGATTTTTTATTTCACACTTCAACTAACGAGCTATTTAATTAAATGCTTTTATTATTAAATTGAATGGTTAACAAAATAAAATAAAAAACTTAGGTTTATATAAATTGTGAAGTTAACCGCTGAAACAAGATTGGCATTCTGATATCGAGAATTTCGATTTGTTTTATTTGAGCACTGGGGAAAGAATCATGATATTCTGCGAGTCCGCCATGTTGGTGTTTTGAAATTCAAATTTCGAACTTTACATTCGAAACTGGCACAGGCCATCGTTCACGTTGCCTGGACGCAGCGACATTTACATCGATTGCCTATAAAGACTGATTGCGTTGCCCCTTTGTATCAAGCCCCCTTTTTTTATTTACATAGTCTTCCAACGTTTCTATATTAAAAAAAACTAGTAAATTGTTCTATAAAGAACGGCTACCAAACGTGTTTTGCATCACGTAGCAAACAGAAAAGGCAAACCTCTAGAAAGAATTATGTCTATTGATTATGGATTGCGTGTGGCTCAAGCAGCTTAAAAGCTTAGGCGGTAAAAGTATATATATACGTTAAAAATTCTACTACTGGACTACGTAAATTATAGTTCTTAAAACGTTGGTAAATAGCATCACCGCTGTGCTAGAGGCAAGACCACTTCGAAGCCTTTTCCGCATCCCACCACGCGGTCAGCCGTTCAGACCATGGCCCCCAACGGCTGTTAAAACTGGATTTCTATCTCATATAATATATATGTATATCTCTATAAGTTATTGACCGTAGGAATTACCTTAAGGACTGACTGTAAAGCATCACAACATAAAAATTAATTTCACGCTGACGCAGACGCTGGTGCCTTCTCGCGTTTAATATTGATTATGATATTATTGAACACATTACTGTCATCTTGCCTTATATATTATAAGATCTGCAGCTACTTTTAAGGACCTAATAAAACCTTAACCCATCGTCATAAAAAAGATACAGTACTGAAGTATTTATTTAACAGAAAGAAAAGCGCGTACCACTTCATAAAAAGCCGGCAACCAGCGATCCTTCTGGCATCGAGCGTGTGCACGGGCGGTGGTATCACTTAACATCAGGTGAAACTCCTGGCCTGTTTCCCCCTGTTCTATAAAAATCCTTTAATCAATAACTATATAACCTACTAACTACCCAGTCTTGCCTTAAATACTGAAACAAAATAAAACTTTCTATGGCAAATGATATTTATTACTTTTACAGTGTATTGTTTAATACATAAATATAAAACAATTTAAAATATAAAAAGCTCCACTGCCAATCGTACGGATTGTGTTAGGGACTCCAAATTATGATGGCGTTTCTTAATAATTGTAAAAAAGTTATCAAAACATCGGCACAAGTGTATCAAGATACCATTCTTGAGAAGGTAGTGAAGCCCCTTCACAAGACTAAGTTCAACATTCTAGAATAAAAAAATATTTTTTTTGGGTCTAACGCAAGCCGGTTTCCTTACGATGTTTTCCTTCACCGTTCGAGCTAATATTAAATACGCACATAGAAAGAATATCCATTGGTGGACAGCCGGGGATTGAACCTACGACCTCAGGGATGAAAGTCGCACGCTGGCGCCACTAGGCCAACACTGCAATAGCCCGGTACACAAACATTTTACTAATATAGGTATTGGCGTTTTACTAATATTTAAATATTTAAAACTTTTTAAAATGTCATTTGTCTCCATGCCTACTATGTGTAATGTAATCACAGCGATTCAGTTATCTTTATCACCCCACTCTATTTTAATGTCGCAAAATATTGTAAATTCCATTGGCGCCAAAATGAGAAACCTCAATGAACAATCATATAAAAATGACAGAATCTAAATTCAAATGTAATATTTTGTTTATTTTTTAATTGTAACAGTATTTATGCCCAGACGTTAAGTAACTTACACCTAGTTAGAAATTCTTACAAGCGGTATAATATAATGTCTTTACTAAACTCGAACGCGAACATAAAATCCTCGGCAATGTTGGAGACTAAACATGTGTGTTTGCTAATAGAACTGAACAACTGAGGGTTTCTTCTTGCAAGTCTTGGCCTTCGACGTTGCAAATATCCGTTCGGTACAAAGTAACCAAGTTCTTGGAAAGCACTCAGCTTGATAACTGGGAAAGACTTTGAGTACGTACTTATCAGACTAATAATAAACTAATCTTGTAGATTAAATCTTTCTATTGATCTTATTTATTTAAAATTTAAGATACATATTATGAATCTATATGCAATATTTAGTACAGACTTTTACAGTTTTTAATAAAAGGTATAAAGGTAGGTTGCAAAACGAACGCCTGTCGTGCTTTTATAAATAGGACCTAAATTAGTCAAGTTCACCTCAGGTTCAGGAGACGCTTAACACTCTCAAGATTCTCTTTGAAATACTGTAGAGTTACATACTGGTAAAGAAATTTTTGTAAAAACTTTAAGAATCGAAGTACTTTCGCCACTCACATATTCTTATTCTTTTTAAAAAAAATATTTATAAAGAAATAATTGTTGAAAAACTACCAGAAAAATATATATAATAGTGTAGAATTTGCCATATAAAAGTTACTTAAATTCTTTTACCTATATAAAGATAATCCCTTAACACAGTAAAGTTAATCAGCTTTCGCTCCACTACATAATTTTTATGAAATTTTCGGTTCCCCAGGAAACCCTTGGGGAGTTTTATCTATTATATAAAAATGAGTTATTACAAATTGCAATAGACTTTCATGTACATATCGTATATATATTCAAAAGTTAAGTACATACGAGTTCATACTTTTAGGTTTCAAAAAAATGTTGTTGAAGAGCCCAAAATAGCGAGAAATTGAGGAGTATAATAACATGTTTTTATGATAAAGAACTAATGTATTCACTGTTTGTTGGTGTTGCCGGTCCAGAATTATGGTGTTTATTTTGTCATACAAACGGTCACATAAATCGAAACTTACAAAACCATCTCGTCCATGAATCCTGCTGTTTGCGGAACTTCACACATAAAGAACTCGTTTTCTTTTCTTTATTAAGAATCGATACATGTTTTTGGCGCATAAACAAAAACATGCGTGAAATTAAGGATAATTATATGAGAAAACACAACAGTTTCATCGCTCAGCGCTGTCTCATCAAGCTTTCGAAAAAACCTTCAAAAAGCCTCCGTCCCACTTAAAAATGCTAACTCATGCAAACAAGCTACGAACGCTTAATTGAATTATATCTTCCCTAAACGAACGAATATTCTATCTAATGTCGAAAATTGGAGCGATCGTTATAATTTTCAAGTTATTAATAAATATGGTAATCATTTGATTCGTTCGCGTTATCTGACAGTTTAATCCAATTAGGTATCGATTATGGTTTTATAAAGCGAAAATATCAAAACAATTTTGATATTAAATATTTATCGAATTAAAAAATTTAATGTACCGAACAAAATGCGTTTTATTATCACGATTTATATTGGGTTATAACTATGATCATGCTTTCATGCAGCGCATGAAAAGGTTTTTTTGTAATTTTTAACCCAAAATTAGCAATTATAAAAATTTCATAACCCTGTCTACATTTATTTAATTTTATTCATTTAGTATTAAGACATAGACTATGTTAATGGCTGTTTAATCGAAATAGTATATAATAGTGCTTATTCTTATTTACAGGAATAATAATAAACCTCTGCTGTTAGGGATTTCTTGAAACTATACTTAGACTGGCCATAAATACTGTTACAATTGAAAATTAACAAAATATTTCATTCGAATTTAGAATCTGTCATTTTTATATCATTGTTTATTGGGTTTTTCTAATTTTGGTGCCAATATATTGTACATATTTTGCGATATTAAAATGGAGTGTGAACAAATTAGGTGTGGAGCCAAATGCAATTTTTAAAACTCTCCATACGCTTGGTATTAGTAAAATGTTTGTGTACCGGGCTATTAATAGGTACAATGTCCTCTGTTTGTGACAGAAAAAGATCGGGCCGTCCACGTAATGTTCGTACGAAAAAGGTGATCAAAGCAGTAAGGGAAAGAATTCGAAGAAATCCTCTCCAAAATTAAAAGATTTTATCTCGGGAGATGAAGATAACACTTAGAACCATGTCGCGTATTTTAAAAGACGACTTAGGTCTTATAGCATATAAGAGACGTACTAGTCATTTCTTAACTGATATTTAAAAAAAAATAGAGTGGTGAAAACAACTACTGAATTGGTACCCAAAGGGAAAATTTTATTTACGGATGTGTTTTTTTTTACAATTGACCAACATTTTAACAAACAATGTGGCCGTATTTATGCTCTAAGCTCAAAAGGAAGTTTCCCAATTAGTCGATAGTGAAAGAGGTACTAAAACATCGGCACAAGTGTATCAAGATACCATTCTCGAGAAGGTAGTGAAGCCCCTTAAGAACACCACGGTCAATAACCAAGTATTGTCCTTCAAGCAGGACTCGGCGCCGGGTCATAAACCTTGGTCTACGCAGTCTTTGTTAGGAAGACTGGCCGTCGTCTAGTCCCGCTAATGGAGACCACTTCGAATAAGCTTTCTACATCATAATTGTTTTATATTTATGTATTAAAGACTGTAAAAGTAATGAATGTTATTTGCAATAGAAAACAATATTTTTTACTTTGTTTCAGTATTTATGGTTTGACTAGGTATAGAGAAACGATACACCAAATCATAAACCCAGCCTTTTATTTGTGTATGTACAGCTACGTTCACGCTCCATTATTGGGCAACTATGTTTCTTGTGTTAACTATGTGTTGTATGCTTTTCTGGCGTGTATATAAATAGTTTTATTGATATTCCCACACTGGAACAGGTGACATATAACTGGCCATATGAAAAACATGGATTTTGAAGATTAATGCCACAAACGATTAGCGACTGTATTTATTTTATACGTATTATATCAATACAATAACTCCGATAAGCATTTCTTTTAATGATTACTTAATATGGTGAGATAATATAAGTATAAGAACCTTCTCCTGACAATAATAAACACAACAAAATATAGGGAAATAGGGATTCATTTTTATACATATAGATTAGACTATATTCATTCTTTGAGCTACGAGTTTACGGCTAAAAACGCTGGTTAAAATACTTAAGCAAATTGTGCTAACCTAAACCTAAATACCTTGAGCTGTATTGACGTAGTGGTTTCAACGTGTGACTCTCATCCCTGGGGTTGAAGGTTCTTTCCCCGGCTGTGCACCAATTGACTTTTTGCATTTAACATTCGTTAACTCGTTCAATGAAGGAAAACGTCGTGCATAAAACTTGGATTCATTAGCCCCAAAAATTTGTCGGGATGTGTCAGACACAGAGTGTTGATTAAAAACCAAACAGATACTGAAATCTGAAGCCCAGACCTATATGGTGGTAGCGTCCTTGGTATAAATAAATAACTACATAATTCCATAATTTATTTCCACGTGAATGATGAGTCCATGATGTTATAAATCCAAGAGATTCACAACAAGATTAGCAAAAGCGAGCATAATAATTGAACCCGCATAAATTCGCAATAGGCTGTTTCTATTAAATTTTACGACAAACATACCCTCATATAACTTTGTTAATAAAGCTAATATATTGTAGACAGATGTGATCGGAGACGTTACATGATCACTATTAATGTTCGAAACTAATGAACAAACTCTGAGTTACTAATTTAAGGTATTTACAAACATTTTATTGATGATAATTCTAAGAATATTTTCAAATTGAAATAAAAAATTTTTTTAACCGGATTAAAGCTTTTTGTATTAATCGATACCAACTCCGGGGAAATAAATACAGATAACACAACTTTCTCTACAGCTATGATACTTTTGACATTCAACACCTTTTGTCTTCAGTCACCGTGACCACGCACGCTGTAAAGCACGTGAAACGTCGTGAAACAAATTTAAAATTATGTTAATAATTATAATTTTATAATAATTAGCTTTAATCCGGTTAAAAAATTGTTTTCTTTCAATGTGTAAAAGCTATGTTAACCAAAGACAATAATAAATTAATAATTTACAAAAAGGGGTGCTAAAATCACTGGCCTTGGCATTATATAAATGTTTGTTTCTTGCGTTTCTTTTCTTTAACTAGATGAGGTGATTCGCCTTTTGTTGTTCTTACAATGTTTGCCTTCGCTGTGAGAGGAGTATTTTATGCATAGAAATAAAATACTATTGGTGCACAGCCGTTACTCGAACGCACGATCTCAGGGTTTAGAGTCGCACTTATGCCACTCCATACATGAATGATTATTTAATATTATTTATTTAATTTTGCATCTATATAAAAGCCAATTATATAGTCTCAATTTTTGCAATTGTCCATTTAATTTCAACTTAAAAGGAAGTAAATATTTACTGAATATCTTATGTAACAAACTTTAAACAGATTAATTAAGTTACGAAGATACCCCAGATACATTTCAACAGGAGTAAAGTTCTCTTTTGTAACTTCAAGAATATTTTACCTGAGACGTGGATAACTTCTGAATACTACTGAAGATCTCAAAACTGCAATAGCGATGAATGGTTAACTAAGTTTAGTTTTAAGTGCTTCATTACGTTGTCAATGAAATGGATTTCCCTTAAAGAGTTTTAGCGAGTTAATAAAAAAAATTAACACATGAGAGGAAATTACCTATATGACAACGATAACGAAAACAAATTAAATATTTCTAAATACATTTTTATTTTTTTATTTTAGTATGAAGCTGGTATAGAAAAAAACTAAAAAATAATTTTAGAGTAAACTTATTATTTTTTTACTTTAATTCCTAGTTTCACAAATACTACAATTTCAATATTCAAACTCAAACTTAAAATAACTTTATTCATATAGTTTTTAATCACTATTTTAAAGTTCATTATAATGAATAGACTATATGACTCAGGGATTAGAGGCATTGTACTGGCCAAATAATTTTCAAAATAGGCTAGTAGTTTTTGAAAATAAACATTACGTTGCTTTAAAAATACAAATACAATACAATATTACTCTTTATAATATATATCTTTTACCGCATCTTCAGGGCTCGTAAAGCGTATACATCGAATTTTATCTTTACCTCTTGGGAATAAATGAAAGTGGCAGGGTGCACGATCAGGACTGTATGGCGGATGACTCATTATCTCGACACCTGCCATAATCCAACAGTCCGTTTTGCGGAGTGCGCTGAGATCCTCCTTCGAGGCCGCTGCTGTCGCATTTTTTTCAAGACAACAGGCAAACAGCGATTGACATACCAGTCTGCAGTAACTGTTCTTCCATCTTCTAGTACAACTGTCGCGAAGTTACCTGTCCGACCAAAGAATGAGGCTAGAATATTTTTTCCTTGACAGAAGTCAAGGTAATATAGAAAGGATCAAACGATAAAAAAAAGGAAATCCTCTCTTTACCTTAGATGACTGATTCTCGGAAGGAAACACCCACTGAGCTGATTGTGTTTTGGTTTCGGTTTCCGTAGTAATATATCCAGCTTTCATCACCTGTGACGATGTCAAATACACCATTTGAGTCACCGTCGTCGACCGTATCTAACATTTGGCGACACCAGTCCAGTGTTTCTGGTCGTCGGTTAAAGTATGGGGAATCCATCTGGTATAAAGCTTCCTGATGCCTAAATGTTCGTGTAATATTTTTTGAACTTGGCTCATACTTGGCCTAGGCTTGCCCGTATCTGCTGATAGGTCACTCTCTTATCTTCCTCTATCATAGCGTCGCTCGGCACTGATGTTATCTTCAGTCGTCGCTGTTAAAGGACGTGCCTCACACGGATCATCATTGAGATTGCTACGTCCAGGCTTAAACTAAAGGCTACATTAAGAAATGCTAATCGCAGTCAATCATAGCTTTGTTGCTGCCCACAACGAAAGTCATCATAAATCATTGACCGAAAATTTTCTCGCATCAGGTTCATTTTCATGTGTAACAAGAGCTTTATATTTGCCGCCAATTCACAAAAACAAATGACAAATGAATGTAATATACTACATTAGGTTACCAAAGAGTTCTAAAATTGAAATTCATAAAAAAGTTTTCATTAGCAATGTTTCTAACTGGCTAGTTCTAAACATTTTCAGTGTTACCCTCATACATACACAAGTGAACCAAAAAATATTTTTATATCTAGGACGAAAGCGCTACGTAATATGAGAGTTTTTCATAAAATAATAAGTCAGCGAGTGAAAAATCCCGCGCCATAAAATTGCAAATGAAGAGGTAATATTGCCTCAGTGCCCGAAACTTAGACATTGCGAGTACATTGCCACGAATTTGCAACCGCTATTTACCCAGTGTCATTTAATTAAGCTGAATAAACCAAGAGCGGATAAAAGCGTTCGTTGGGACAAGCTAGTTGTAATTAATGTTGACTGTCCCTCGATCTCAAACATCACTAACTTGTGTATAACATGTAAAATTCTCAAGTCATATTAAAAATATTGTCCGATTGAACTCACTGTTCTTAATTTGAACATAGTTTATATAATGTAATAACTGACTGACTGGCTGACTTTTAGCTATCTTTAATAGATTAAAATGGGCTTTGATTAATATAACTAGTCTGGCCATAAATACTGTTACAAAAAAACTTTTATTTTTTTAAACTTTTTAAACGTTTTGAATTTGGTGTTAAAGAAAATAGGATTGCAGTGATCGCCTTGCACAAAGTGGGCAAGGTATCAGCTTGGTATCAGACGTATGTTCGTATATCGTACTATCAACAGATACAACAACACTTCGTCTGTCAAAGACCAGAATTCGTCGAAACAAACTTATCCCGAAAAATGAAGATTCCCGCTAGAACTCTGTCGCGTATTATAAAACAAGATCTGAAATTCGGTGCCCTTCGTCGATATACAGCGTATACCCTAAATCAATCTTTGCAAATCTGTCTCGATGCGCAGGTGAATAGTACAGAAATATCTTCTTTACCGATTTTACGATTGAAAAATACTACAATGAGCAAAATGATAAAGTGCTCTCAGTTCTAAAGAAACTGCTCAATAAATGTCACCTTGTGGACTTTCCAGCAAGATTCTACAACCTGGTCTCAAATCAAGAGGATATGGCCTGCTGTAAACAACACGGCGACATTGAGTCTCTTAAAAAATCTCTGGAGCAAGCAGTGGCGACATTTCCCTTGGAAACAGTGCTTAAGTCCATAGATTCGAGGCTAAACAGATTAAAGGCCTGTATTAAAGCCTAAGATTGCCATTTCGAATAAAATATTTCTTTATTTTTGCTGATACTTAAATATCTACGTATAAATTTTAATAATATTACATTACTTCACTAAAAAAATGCAGTTTCATTTGTAACAGAACTTGACTATGGCTGGATTAGGTTATACGCATAATTACGGTAATATTGTTATTATAAATTATTATTGTATGTATGTAATTAATGTAATGCCAAATAATAATAAATATATATACGCAAAATGGACCTATTAAGAGTCTAAGTGCGGAAACTGAGTCCACAAACATATATATAAATTAAATGTTAGTTGTACTTGTGTTGCTAAAAATATTTGATTACAAGATATTTTTTTTAATCCAAAATCAAAACGAAAGAATATTTCTTTACATATGAATATATGGAATTCTGTCAATACTATCTGAAATAATAAACCGTAGGGTCTCAATAAAACTACGTTATCTTAGGGTACGCATACATTTTCTTAGTATTGATCTCTGAAGATTTACGACAACATTAGGAAACAAGCCTAGAATTGTATAAAAATCTTTCCAAAGACAATTTAAAAAAATGGTCACGGACTATATTTTTAGCGTTCTAGCGTTTATTAATTCAGTACCAATTACCTGACAGATTACAAATATTTTTAGTTTCTACGCGCTGTGCATGCAGATTCAACTGATACGGTTATAAAATGTAAAACAAGAAAACGAACGCATAAGACAGTCAAAGATCTCCGGACAGCCACTCAGTCTTACATAATTACCAAAGTAGCCTTGAGGCGGGACTAAGAAAATTGCTCAAATACCATAAATAATTTATAGGGATTTGAAGTAGCTCAAGTTTCGAGAGCTTTCGGTACCACGGTCCTCGTTCAATGCCTTTGTCGAAGTAATTATAGTACAATTTAATTTGAAAGCATTCTCAAAACGACTCGTGTTTTGGGATAGAATTTAAGAATAATTGTTCGATTTTTCTTACAATTTGTGCTTGTGTTGTTTAATTATTAGTTAATTTATGATGTATTTGGTGAAATTCAGTTTGGGCGTACTATATAGAGACCGGCAACGCACTCGCGAGCCCTCTGGCATTGTGAGTGTCCATGTCACTTAACATAAGGCGCCTCCTGCCCGTTTGCACTGTTCTATAAAAGAAAATTTATTCATTTAGAATTCCGTAGTATAGTAACTCTAGGAAGAGAATTACTTAATGTATTGATTAATGCAAACGAGGGACTTTGCTCGTAAATTACACAAAAACAATAGTTTATATATCTCCTGGCTTATTATATTGTACCTCTCTAATAGAAGTATGTTTAAAAAATATAGCATGCGTACAATATAACTTTTATTGTTAACATCAAGAACGATTTTGTTTATCAATCTATCAATTATCATTAAAACTTATATATTTAGATTGACACTTTCAGATCATGAGAGTTCTAGACATTCAGGGTCAAATATCAAAGCCCAGACAGCGCAAAGTCGAAAACATTTTGACATTATAACTCTCGACTCCTGACGCCTCAAATGACACAACAATCTTATAAAATAGGTGATATTAAACAAAGGCATCATATTAATACATAGGTTTCAGCTCTGATACCAGCTCGGTTAATAAAAGGTTTTCATTCAAGGTGAGCACGATGGTCTAAATGCTCTGCTGGGTGCTACTTCACCTGAATTTGCGTTGGCTTCTGACGCATCGGACAGCCTGCCGCTACCTGATATCGATAGAGGTAAGAATATACTTTAGATAAAATAAAACACTATGATAAAATTTCCGAACCCTTTGATTTAGGGTCCTTCCTTAAAGGCAACGCACTCGTGGACACTCTAGCATTGAATCTCTGGTTCTATAAAAAAACTATGCCTTATCATTGTAGGATGTTTATCAAAAGTTTAGTCCCTTATCAAACAATTAGTACAAACTAGTATGCCCTAAGGAATGTAGCCGTCAAATAGGTTACATAGTTCATAAGTATACAAAAGTTCGTTTGTATATAATATACATATATCAAAGACGTAACTAGCTGAGTAAACTAAAATGTATATTATCTGCTTGACATACTTGCTTTCTTTAATATAGTCGACGATTGAGTTCTTTATTTAAAACTCAAACGCTTGACTATGGGTTTTAAAACTTGTAGATAATATAAGCGGTTGTTAACGAAACCACATTTTATAGGAAGAAGGAAGCGAGCACAAAGTTACTTTGAAATGTTGGCTACTCCTAACGATTGTCTAATGGCTTTCTACTTGCCTAAATGAGTTTGTGTAACCCACTTTAGAATTTGGATTACCGTTCTAAATTTAGTCAAAATATTAGGCGTGCAGACTGCAGAACCTCTGGTATGTCCAATAGATTTGATAATACAAGAGTAATTCGTATATAAAATGGATTGAGATAGTTAAAAGTGACAACGTACACAGTAATTATGAAATTCGCCTCAGGCACTTGCCAACTGTTATTATCAATTACGTAAGTATTCTCCGTTAATTGTGACGCTAGTAACTAGTTAAACTCTTAATATGTTTAACGTATTTAATCATAGCTATATATTTACGCAGTTTTTCAAAGAAATAATTAAAGAAATAATACCATCCCTTATCTGGATTAATAAGCAAATATTCTTACTTGCTACATTCTATTCTCGACACTCCCGTTGAACGTAGAAATATGTGCGTCCGAAGCAGTGTTGCCGTAATTCAAATAAGTTTGGTGAATCAATTAATAATAATTATAATAACCGTTATGATGTCTCTCAATCTTTTCATGGGCCTAAATGGATATATCCAAATAGAATACAACAATTCTACAAAGAATACATAGACATCTTGCATACTCTATGTATGTTAATCTATGCTATTTCATATAATCCATGAAGCTTTACGCTAAGCTTCTTGTGATAATCCACGTTATACATATACAATACATATATAATCAGTGAGAATAGTGTTTCGCTACCTTTCTTGTCATATTACGGGCGGATAAATACTGAGATGAGAGAAAAGCACCGGAAAGACGTTACAATATTCTAAATTTGCCATTGGGTAAGACACGCGTAACCTAAATACTTTACATTAAAAAAAATATTTACTTCTTTGACAAAATCATATATATGTTCATCTCTGGTTATGATATACACGATTTGTAGAGTGATTATTGTTGGAATACCGATGGGGGCCATAGGGGCATAGCCAGTTTATTATTATATACAATACATTGATTGAGCTTGAAAGTTATATGACAAACGTGACATCGCTCGTATGTAAATATTTAATTCAAATAAACTCCTCGTGTATTTGAAATTAATCAATCTCATTGTTTACATTGTTAATTTAATTAATTTTTCAAATTAATCTTAACTAGTATAATTATTCAAATGATGGATGAATTAGATTGCCTATAGGGCTGAAGTTTTATTAACGCAAAATAGCTGTTATTCGTAATGGCAACATTAATTCCGTAGACGAATGCGGTATTTGAACATTAGCGAATATCTGCCGGAGCTAATGAAGTGCGATGGCTTTGCTGAATGATTAATCATACTGTGTTTTGTATAGAAATTACATTTGAAATAGTAAGATTCTGAATAATAATTCGCATAATCTACAAACCCGTGAGTAATTCTATGCTCTATTCTAATTTTAGTTGGTAAATTATTCTACTATAAAAAGTTATTCGGAAACCTGATAAAGTACTATTTTAGTTAAAGGAATGAGAAATTTTTTAATACCATTCATATTCAAACGTTTGCGTTGCGTTACTATTTACATAGTAATCATTGAAGTAGCGCATAGTACTGTCGTAGTTATGCAATATGACAAATGTTCATAGAAACTTTTGACGCCGACTTTGTACGTTAGCATTTTAAACTTCATCAAACTCGTTGCCTGTAGCTAACAGACTCGTAATTAATCTTTACAGACAAGAAGGCGTACCCTTTGAAACGATAATTGAATACTTAACTACAACATCTTTTATATAAAAAAACAGTGAAACATCAACCTTTACGTCTGAACTCAGAATTTTCTATCGGTGAATTAATATATTTTTTTATAGGCGAGTGAGTGCTTAGTCACGCCGTCTAATAATTTATCTTCGCTGTACGAGCGTTAAATGCGTACATATACAAAAAGTCCATAAGTGCACGGGGTTCCAACCTACGACTTCAGGAATCATAATCGTGTGTTGATACATCATCATTTGGCCAACACTTTCTGTCGATGTCTTCTATACTCCCCTCTCCCTTTAAAATAATACAATGAACGGCTTCATTACCTAAATAACAATTAAGATACGGCCCGTCGACTCCTGAGGGATATTCTGAAATTATATGTGTATAGTGTGATTTTAGATCTCTAACACCAACCGTATGTAGGATTTTATAAATTGCTTAAGTTTTATAAACGATTAACTATCTAGTGAACTATTATTTTTGTAGGAGAGCTGAAATATTTGTGAGTACCTAAATAATAAAAAGTTAGTTTATAGGCTTTTTTGATACGATGTTTTAAAATATTTTAATTGATTTTTAGTCGTCATTAATTTATTCATAGTACTATATTTCATATTTTATGATTATCAATCTTGTGTTACTTTGAAACTATGTAAAAGTGTCACAACATCCTTTCATAATTTTTGGCTCTGTCTTTTTCCATCACAATGTAAATACAATTTGTCAGAAAGTGACAAAAGAGTACTTTAAAACAGTCCTGTTTTTTTAAGGAGGTATTCCACAATAAGTACTCATACATATAGAATTAAAGTTAGACTCCTGCATTTGTTCCTAAAATGGCAGTAGAATCGTGATGGATAGCACTGTTCTCTTAGCAAAACCACGAGGTCGTACAACTTTTAACATTATTCATTCCAACTAATGCTCTTGATAAAACTTTAAACTATTACTCAAGCCCGTTCTTATGCCATTCAAAGGTTTGAATTAGTTATTCTTGGTTAAACAGGTTTTACTCGCGCCTTTGCTTACAATAACGACAATTTTCCCATCGTAACAGTGCAATATAATTTTGTGCATAAAATAGAGACTATTTCTTTTAATTATCGAATTTAATGGCACTACTATGATTTGAGGATCAGCAGGTAAGCAACTTCAGTGTGAAGACATAATTATAACAACAATACAGCATTATTAGTACTGGAAATTTAGGAGAGTTATTGTCTAGCAGTGGACGTCAACAGACTGAAACGAACGATAGAACAATTTTATCAATGCAATACAGTTTTAATAATATAACACACATACACGGTGCTTTATTGCTTTAAAACGAGTTTAATTACCACATATGTTCATCATTATTTATTTCAGATGGGTATAATTGGTTTAAAAAATTAATTATAATATTTCGACTTGCATCGGTAGAAGCCTGTGAAATGTCAGTACAGTTTCAAACATAAAGTAATAATTACAATTTTTATTCATTTATTTCCAAACGGTATTTTTATATTAAGTGCATACATGTTACTTTATCGTGACTTAGAGTTAAACGAAGCTTGTAAAGGAATTATATAGTGTCTTAAAGAAATCGCTACACTCCTAATTTAACAGCGAAATTGTACCTAAAGCAATTGTTCTGTTAACGAATAGCGTCTAAGCTCACAAAATTCATCAAACGCTGAAATCGTGAACGCTGGGGGCTTCGTACAAATTAGCCATCAAGACTGAGCAATCTGTGAGAGGCTCCTTTGTCACGACATTCCAGATCTGTCTGCAGCAATGCATACATTTAATGACAGCAATAACAATATACTCGTAGTATTGAACTGTGAATTAATTCAAATATCGACGGCCGTGTATTGAGGAATTCTATATGAAATGAATTATCACTGAAACAGACGCAGACGCTGGTATGCAGAAACTGCATTGGAGACTGATAATACACTAACCCAAATATTGTTCTTACGGTGAGGTGATAACTGTATTTAACTAGATACTTACCCGAGTTATACTGGAGTAACATAAAACTTCTAATAATTGTAATTAAGAAAAAGTAGTAGTTATATATATGGTCAGGACATAGCTACTTATTTAGCTAAGAAGGTTGCTTTCCTGACGATGCTTTCAGAAAAATCCATTAACTCACAATTGGAGTTAAAACGCACGATCGAGGGGTTCACCCAAAGGTGGTGCTGACAGGTACTGACCAACGTTACGGTGTAATGTAACATTCGCATCGAGCGTGTTACGCATCGAGCATGTAAATGTGTTCTAAAATTGGCGTAACATAATGGCCAAAAATCTGTGCCCCGTTTTCGCTGCCAGTGTTCACAAGATGGCCGACATCGAGAACGTGCTGATATCTTGAATTCTACTTAATTATTGTTTCATCCAAATTAATAAGAAGAAGACAAAACGTTGCTTGATATCAAACTTATTTAAATACAGAGGGTTATGTGGTAGTTGGTTATTGATTACAATATTAAAAAACCAAATCATTACTGGATAGTATAAAAATTTTGTACGCATGTTTCCCATCGATTTTGAAGAACTGTTGAATTTAATGGGACCAAAAGTACTTAAAAAAGACACAAATTATAGAAAAGCAATTAGTATGATCACTGGCGACGTGCGACACTCAAAGGAAGCAACGAGCCCCTGGTTTCCCCGTAACACGACGTACTGACTGCTTGAAGGCTCGCTGTGTAACATGTTACATTACACCTCGTAACGTTGGTCAGTACCGACCTTTAGGTTTGACACTCACGTAACAATAGACACTACCTAATAATATTTTATAAAAAGCTGATTTTATTTTATAATACATACAATATGCTTAAAAAGCTTAAACTAACGCTTATTAAAGACAAACGACAATGATGAAATCTAATAGAAACATACAAAATACTTTCTAACAATTATAATGTGTATATATGAGAATATATTTATTTTAAATGAAAAGAATCACTTTTGAGGTAATGCACTAAAGTTAGATGGTTTCGTCTTATCCGAAATACACAAGCATCACTGTTTTTCAGCTTTTACTCTAGTAATAAAAGTAATATCCAGTTTATGGCTTGTTTAGAAAAACAAACAATATATAAAACTTTAAAGTCAATTTTAAAACGATCGCTCACTACGTAGTCCGAGGAAAATTAGTTTGTCGATTAAACTGTAGTAAAGAAAATCGCTTTCAAATGGATTTCCTGAATGACCTACTTACAATTTCTATACAATAAAATGTCGCTTTTGGCATCCTTATTTATATATTGATGCTTTTGTTTACTATTTAGCTATAGAAATATAATGCTAAAACTTTAAAGGGCACAAACTCAAATGGAATTAATAATTGCATGACACTATTATATTATCACAATAATTAATATTAATCATACAGAAACATCCTAATCATAAAGACAAGTACTCATTATTAATTCAAATTCCGCTGTTCCTACTCAAGTAATTAGTGTGTGTCTGTTACGTGGGCGCATTTACACGACACGCAAATACCAATTCGTCATATTAAAATATCGCCATTTTGGAGGTTGACGCGAGCGCGAAATTCATTTGTTTCTCAATATTGTAATAACATGGCCTGTTTATGTAATTGAATAAATTCTTGAAAATAATTTAGTCTTACACAACTATATAATCAAATAAGAAGAGAAATGTTTTGCTTTTTGTTTTGTGTTGTGTAAAAAATAAATAAAACCTACCATATAAATCTATACATTATTGTCAACTCCGAACACAACACACATTCTACTCGCAAATGAACTAAACATGACAATTGACACTTACGATCCACATATAACTTTGCACAGAAAACATGTTTTTATAAACATTAAATACATAAAATTTTGTCTAACGCCATCTAGTGACAACATGATTTAAATTAGCATTAGTTTACCTAAAAAATGTAAATGACGGAGATGTTGAAAAAAATTCAGTGCTACAATCATAATTATGGACGTAGATGTTATTTGAAACATAGTTTTAATATCAATCTACAAAGCATGTATCAGAAGACGTATTGTATTCTGTAATATTTAATTGTTGTCAATTAATGTATTTTAAGTACAATGGCTACGGCCAAGCCAACAGTTTTAGGCGTATAAATATTAAATAAATTTTGCTACATTTAGCTTCTGTTAGTCAACTAAAGTTTTTAACGCTCAACAAAGTCGAAAAGTAAGTGTATCTTTGGGGAGTTTTTGATGTGTAATAAGAGAAGATGTTTAAAGACGGCTCGAAGTTTTTAGGTTTCGTGGAACGGAATAAAAGTTTTTATTAGCAAACACTAAATATTAGTATTGTTATAAACTTGGGTTTTATTATCACAACTTTAGGCGTGATGTTTTAAAGACTTCTTACATTAATAAGATAAATTTAATATTTTGGTAAAATTCAATAAGACTCTCAAGACGCGATAAATAGGGAAATTATTTTCCCTAAATATAAGATTTAATTTTTTTTTTTCGTTTTAGCGTTTTTCAAAGCAATTTTTGCCGCGTACCACCGCTATATGGAACCTGCTGCCCCCTGAAGTATTTCCGAACCAATTCGACCTAGGGTCCTTCAAGAAAAGAGCGTACTAATTCTTAAAAGGCCGGCAACGCACTTGCGACCCCTTTGGTATCCAGAGTGTCCATGGGCGGCGGTATCACTTAACATCAAGTGAGCCTCCTGCCCGTTTGACCCCTGTTCTATAAATTAAAAACTTCAGTTTTCTGTATTTTATTAAACATTTAAATAAACGCAAATTATATTATGTACTTTTATCGACGTTTCGAGATCTTTGTCGTATTAATAAAAGACAGGAGTTAGTCTCAGTTTATCTGTCAATTTGCTAAGGCAGTATCTTGCTGACACCGATCAAGTCGTCAGGCCAACGTCCAGTTATGTATGTACATTAAACAATACTCCACTATCCGAGTATATCGTCTGTAGACGCGCAATAAACTTAATACATACGTTAACTGATTTTTGTACTTTCACTAAGAGATCGTGTGAACAACTGAGAAAATCTCAGGTGAATACAACGCTTTTTGTTAAAAAAATTCGCAGTAATATCGAAAATAAAAGTAATACATACGGGCAATGTTGCCGACGGTAACCAGTAATGTAATAAATCATCGCGTTTTTTCCGTTTAAGAAGTGTTACTTATTTGTTTAAGAAGTTAATCTATAGCTTCAAAAGTGTAGTTAAAATAAATGTTTGGCGAGAAGTCTAATCCGGCACATGCTCTCTGAATTTAACCAAGCTTCTACCTGACCTTGCATTGTAATACTAAATTTGCGGCTTCTCTATTATGGTTACATATTACCCATTAAATGAAGCAAAGTTTATTTAGGCAACTTAAATAAGATGTAGGAAATTAAATAAAGACTTTCTCATTATTTCATGATTAATTCAGCTTATAAATGTTAGTCAGTATCACATATTTCAAGTTAGTTAATAAACTTTTCTATTACATTTTACTGTACAATGTTTATCTGGCTATTGAATATCAATAAGTTTTTCTCTGATTCAGATTTCTATAGGGCTTAAATTTTCCTTAAATAACCTTAATTAATTTGTAAAACCGTCAAGAAGCATTCAGTCTTCGTATCAAACGCAATCTCAGTGGTCAGACAAGTTTTTTTTTAAATGTGTCCTAATGTTATTTCTAATTAAACATTTTTGTTAAACTAAGTTATATATAATCTTAGGTATAAAGAACAAGTGCAAAAGTATTGGATTAAATTGTCACTTAGCGACTACATACACACATGGAGTTGTACCTAAACATCTTTATAACATAACGTAGACTCAAGATAAAACTATATTTGTCATAAATTTTAGAAGACAAATGACTTTTGAAATAACGTAAAGCCCTATTTATTACTTTTGGATTTAATGACAACAAGTGGAAATTCCATTTCAAATACAAAACGATCCTTAAGACGCCGAATGGTAATAGCATCATTTGTTCCTCGTAAACTGATTTATCTAATCGAATCTTATGGTATTATAAATAAACTAAGTTCTCAAAAGCTGAACGGAATGTCTGTTTTGGTTTATTGCTTATTATATCTCTCAATCTATGGCGCGATTATAATACACTAATATTATGTTATATGACTCGTACTTCGAGCCTCGAATTCGTGACACAAGCAACGCAACTTGAGATGTCAGTGAAATGAAATTAGCATAGTTCATACAGTATGCCACGCGACATAACCGGAATATAATTTTTCACTGTATAATGAACTGCTTGCTGCCGAGCGTCGTGATTCTCCTGGCCCTGTTGTAGGCGATTACAAACCCCTGCTTCCATATCTGACGGGTCAGGCTTGACGAATGACATCAGGGACTTCAGCGCCTAGGTTTATGATACTTGGTCGGTCCATCAATTTGCAGCTTCCCTTTGGTCTCATGCCTTCTATTTTCCAGGAAAGGCTGGATAGAGTATCTTCTAAAAATTGAAGACATTATTATTAAATATTGACTATATACAACTATGTGTGACTATGGAAACGAATGCGTTAATATCTTTAGAACACGTTGTATACTAATGCTGCAAATGTTTGCACCAGGGATATAACCCTCCTAATGGTTACAGTTTCGAATGCAGACTGGTGTTGAAATCTAATAAGGTCATGCGATACGCATTCAACCGGTAACCAAATAGCTTAAACGCGCATTTCAGTTAGCTCTAAGTAAACCCAACCAAATTCATATTTGCCTACACAATATATGGTATTGTATGAAAGGTGTGCTTCAGACTGCCTCAGTTCCTATACTGTAAGCAATAGTTGATCTTTTTGGTAAATTTTTAATCTTTTACTGTTTAACGTTGTATTATTTTTTCTGTGTATGTATGTGAATGTAAATAGTTGCCGCATTGGAGTAATCTGTAATGGTAGTTTATTTTGTTAGAATAAAAAAAAACATAAAGTTATTTAAATATATTGTCCAATATCTGATTTAATAAAACAGACATTCCAAAAACAAAAGAATTATTGGAGGTAGTAAGAAAGGGGCGTTCCGTAAAACACGACATTTTGAGATCTTCAGATAAGATTTGAAAATGTTTTAGATATGAAAGCGTATCTCATATATCTCATCTTTTCGAGCATAAATATAAAAGAGAGAACAGAGAGAAATGCCAGGACCTCATCCCACGTCGCACCACAGCAAGTGTAACTTAAACTGGCGTAATGATTTATCTAAAGTGCATTCACACTTTATTATTTGCCCCATAAGTGGCTTATAACACAAAGTTACTCAATATGCTAATTAAGATCGGAGCGTTAAGTCAAAATCTGTTATTAAGTTGCCTCTGGATTAATCGACTAGAACAATATTTTCACTATCAAATTAATATTATTAACATTTCATAAATGAAAATAATAATAATTGCATTCTATTAAACCAAAAAAGGGACAAGGAAAAAGTTCCCATGATCGATGAGCTTAATGAATGTCATGAAACTGGATGAACTGATCTGTGGTCTCTGCCAGGCTCTCCGGGAAAACGGCCTGATTGTATAAATGACAAGTAAATAATTTTTTTCGGTACTTATATCAAAGCAACTGCATTGCCGCGTTAATATATATATGCAGCGGTCGAAAACAAAATGATTCTTGTAGGATGTCGAACTCTTGAAACATCATTCTAAGTATTTTCAAATGGAAATCTCCAAGTTACGGGACACATTTACGTATTATTCAACAAAAGTAGTGTTAAAGTGTGAAAAGCGATGTTCGATGTAACGAAATGTTTCCGGGCGAGAAAATTTCTTGACTGTGCACATCCGGGTTTTCCATTCACACGGATAGGCCAACGCTGACACCTCAGCTTTTATCCAATTTCAAACAGTCTCTCGTTTCCATTTAAATGCATGTCTTTAGATACTTTGGCGATATTCCAAATTTCGATAGTTTAACTGTTCGACTGAAGTTAAAGTTTTTAAATTAAATTTCGATAACGTATAGTTCATTATCTCTTATTACTCACTCCTCCACTGGTTCTGCAACACAACCAGAGGCTTGTCCTCGGAAGCGCGTAACTTCCAACTCTGCCTGTCGTGTTAATCTTTCGCGAATGCGTTCCATGCGTTCAAGGCGCCCCAGCCAACGTAGTCGATGGCCTTGTATTACTCTTATTAACAATTGTTATTATTATGATTTCTTGCTTTAATGTCACGCAGAACGTAATGGAATAGCACCTCCTAATATATATTGTAGAATAAAAAACTTTTGCGATTTAAAAGAGTGACGCTGAGTTTATTGCCAGGTTTAAGAACTATTAGTAAATAGTATTTAGAAGCCTTTTATTTACGTTCATTACCTTTGAAACATTTGTCTTATTATATATTTGTAAAACGTAACATGGAAAAGATATAAAATGTGTATAAAAAAATTCCATACAAAACAAAAGAAACATGACTTATGACGTAAGTAGAATAAAAGCGTCACAATATGATGAACTTATAACAGCTGTAAGTTTAAACACAATACAAACTTATTTTATTGTGAAGTTTTAATGATTTTCGATAAACAAAGTCATATATTTATTTTATTCAAATTCACAAGGTTAAAACAACTTAATAATAATAATGTAATATAAAAAAAACATTATAATACGAGTACTACAACGCTTACAGCGATGTAATAATAAAATATATTTTCATTTAAAAGACGTCATTCATAGCTTCAAAGAAAAACATAATTAGGTAGTGTATGTATTTTCAAATTTAGAACACAAATAGAGGTACATTGCAAACGCCCCAGGCGTAATGCCGCCCCGCCGGGTCACAAATATGAATAATTTTCTCATCTCTACCTTTATCCACTCCTTTGTCTACAATTTTGGCCCTGAGACAATTTTATGACGAATCGTAAACGAATATTTTCAGGCGTTTTTTGTCCTGATAGTGTATTTGAGTCTGTGATGTGTGAAATTGAAATCAGTGTGGTAAATTTCTTGTCCTCTTTTGGCGCGTTATTGCAATCTCTTTGGTACATGATTTTGGTAGTTTTAAAAACGTCTTAGGATTGCAGAAAATGTATATAATCTTTCGCTTTGGTATAAATAAAGAGTATCTTACTGATATTTGTCGTATAAGCCCATATTAAGAATCTAGTTGTACCTAGTTCTAATCTATATGTACAGTGTACGGAGATCACTTTTTCTAAAATGTGGCACTACGTACAAAAAGTCAGGCTCTGGTACCAGTACCTTTTAAAACGACATTGACAATATAACGGCCGTCATAAAAAAGTTCGAAAACTTTATTGAACTTCGTAATATAAGACTATGCAGAGCGAGAGCATGCATGCGAGCAGAAGACACATCACATATATGCACCTAAAAATGTTTCCTTGTGCGCAATTAACAAATACTCCTACGGTAAAGGTAAATCAAGAGAAAACCGGCATATCTATATCATGCCGCAGGCAAAGAATGTTGAATACTAAAAATTAAAAATGATCATAGAAACGGATGTAATCTGCGGTTACAACCAATGTTGTAGCGTCGCTGGATTATTGGTAAAACAAAATATAGAATTTCACTAAGAATTAAAGAGAAATATACTATTGAATTTATTTAAGTTCCAAAATTTTAAAAACATTTGACATGGAGTTTTCAAAAGAATAAAGTTTTAAATGTTTCACTTGGGACGTTTTATGAATTATGCAATGCGCGTATACAGTTGTCATGTTATGAAACAGTTTGGCCGGAGTTTGCATTTTATAGCAAGTGCCTTATGCTTATTTTATGGGTTATAAAAGTTGTGTGAGTTAATGAGAACGCTCCTATGAGGCTGCGTCGAAGTTATGACAATAAAATATTCAACAAATACTTAGTCTATATGAAGTACCGCTTTGTTTAATGGGGGATTTCCATATCAAAAAGCATTTTTTCGAAAAAAAAGTCTCCTTTTAAACGAAATAGTTTTTCGGTGAACTTCGAACACTTTCCAAATTCGAATTCGTGCTTCCGCATAAGTGTCTGAAATTACACACTGAATTCCACGTCTGTGTGAAGATTATTCATTATTTTATTCCCTCATATTTTATAGAACAGGAGGCAAACCGAATGTTAAGTGATACCGCGGACCATGGACCCTCTCAATGCCAGATGGCTCGCAAGTGCCTTGCCAGGCTTTTAAGATTTGGTACGCTCTTTCCTTGTAGAACTCTAAGTCGAATTGGTTCGAAGTTGAAATACTTCAGTGGGCAACTGGTTTTACATAGTAACGCGGCAAAAAATTCCTGGAAAAACGTCAGTTGTGGAACGATGGACGTCGAAGTGATACGGGTAGAATTTCGTATTCTGCTTCCACGTCCAATGATGAAACTCAGCTGCAGGTATTAATCCGAACAACTCATCTGAACACTCTCCAATGTAAATGCGGTAGAAGATGCAGAGAGGTCCCACATCTCTACGCAACGCCAAAGGATCAATCAGCTCGGAGAGGGATTGGTCGTCGACGATTCGAACCCATTCGAAGTTTACACATTTTTTTTAGTTACTAAGTAAATATTTATAATTGTATAACTATCCTTTCAGCTAAAATAATTGCATTCGGTATGCAAAGTTATTAAACACACATTCGGTCATGTCAAATACAATTTATGAAAAATATTGAAATAATTTAATATTTAAAACACACAAATGATTTTAATCAAGCCAGAATAAATGTAAACATATTAATCCACGTTCGTTAATCGAAGTTTGCCGAAAATGAATGAAATATGGCTACAAAATTAAATAATTTTTCAATGAATTATTTGCTGTAATAAAAGCGAATAGTTTGGACATGATTGGAAATGCTCTTCAAACGAAATGATGTGGTTTTAATTAATACACATATTTATGTGTTTAACGCTCTGGTTAAGTGGTCTGCTAATTCCTGGTTGGAAAAACATCTCTTTTGGACGCAAAAGTAATGTAAACATTGCGTATCAGACAACGCTGTAAGCCTCTTGGCGATGCAGGTGGCACCCATGGGCAGCTGTAAGATTCTTTCTAAGTTACTTGCCTACCCATAAATACACAAGATTTTAAATCATAAACCTTTGGCAAACTACTACTATACTATATATCAGTAACATTAAACATACAAAAGGACACACGTTCTACATAAACTCCACTTATGACTGAAACTGAGCAGTGTTGTCATAGTTCCTTCAGTGTACGACTCTCATCCCTGAGGTCGCAGGTTTGATCCCCGGCTGTGCACTAATGGACTTTCTTTCTATGTGCGCATTTAACATTCGCTCGAATAGTGAAGGAGAACACCGTGAGAACACCGGCTTGCCTTAGACCCAAAAAGTCGACGGCGTGCGTCAGGCACAGAAGGCTGATCACCTAGTTGTATATTAGATTAACAAATTATCATGAAACAATACAGAAATCTAAGGCCCAGACCTAAAAAGATTGTAATCATTAGTATAATAATAGTT
Organism: Pieris brassicae; assembly: GCF_905147105.1. NCBI lineage: Eukaryota > Metazoa > Arthropoda > Insecta > Lepidoptera > Pieridae > Pieris > Pieris brassicae. The sequence continues at coordinate 3,394,693 of NC_059666.1, forward strand.
ATTGTAAACCTAATGTTAATGTAATGATGTTGTGTCCCACAGTCTTTGCGTCTATACGTGTTTTATGTTTGTGTGCGATTCGATCTACTCCACCATGAACAAAAGTATTGTAATTAAACTTACCTTCAGTAAAATTAATTTAATATCTATTTATTGGTTATGGACCAATATTGTCTGTACTATCTTAGACATTCAATATCTCGATAGTTTCTTGTTTGAGACGATACAAGTAACAACTAGAATATTGCAATTAGAACGCCCAAGTGGTCAGCAATGCTGAATTGTTTCGATAGCATCTATATAACTTACCTTAAATCTTCTCAAGTACAATAGTGATTGAGCAAGTTTTTAATAAACGTTTACAGTTACGGCTTTGCTTCAAAAACTAAATATTTGAGCGAAAACAAGAATGAAATATGTGGAAATAGTACAGTGTTCGGTTACTTACTATTAAAAATAAATGCTTATTTGGATTTTGGCTAATCCTAATTCATCATAGTCATAGTAAACTTATTTTTTAGTATTTGCTTCAATTGCATTCAATCTGCAATTGCACCAGTATATGGAACCAGTTGCCCACTAAAATATTTTACAACCAATTCGACTTAGGGTCCTTCAAGAAAAGAGCGTACCAGTTCTTAAAAGGAGGACGAGAAGACTTGCGAGCCTCCTGGCAATGTGTGACAAACACATTTCCAGAACGCAGGAAATCATTAACACTTACGATCAGGTGAGCCTTCTGTTACGTAAAAATTGCATAGTTCATTTTAAATTTTTATCGTAGTCGATGTTATTCTGACACTAAAGTTGTACTTGATGTCGTCTAGTTCATTAATATTCGAAACAATTATTGTTTCTCGAAAATCGTATCTAGGAACTCTGGGTTTTAATAGCGTTAGCCATTAAGTAGGTATGCTATGGATGCGGGAACCACGTTCAAAAAGGACGCTATAATCTTGTAAGAACCTAAGCAGACGTTACTATTACGGTAAATAATGAGACATAATTTTTCCTCGAGTCCATTAGGGGGAATCGGTCAGCGAAGACTGATGGCACTCACACAAACAAACATACTAATGTTAGCTATTTGGGGACAAAGGTGTTTTAGACAACTATGTATACGTATCTTAAAATATAAATCCAATACTAGTTAGTATTATATACTTCCTTTTGAATTGAATAAATGGTACTTAATGAAGTAATTATTCAAATTATTTTTGCATTTTGTAAGTGCTACTTTAAACATAAAAACCAAAAGTATAATTTTATTTTATTTTAGTGAATCATGCTGCTGATGTCATGTGGAACATGGTGTTATGGTTGCAGCTCCTTACAAACGTTGTGTAATACAAAAAAAAATTTGGTGGTTAAAAAGAGTGGCGGAGAGTTTATTGCCAGTTCTTCTCTTCCGTTCTACGCCCTTGATTTTAGAACTGGCAGTTAATGTAAAATTAGAAGCATTTAATGTATATTTCTTTTTTATTGACGTTCATTAGTGTACATTGTGTTATCTATATGAATAAATGATTTTTGACTTTGATCACGTTCTTTGTGGAACTCAATCTACTCCAAACTTTTCAATATTAATGCACCAATATGTTTTATATGATAAGTCTGTGCAACTAATGGCATTAAACTAAAAGGTAAAGTATTCAGCTACCTTTTCCTTTGTAGTGTAGAGCACATTCTGTCAGTTCAGCACATTGGTCAATCTTAGTGACAATAGCGAGTAGTAGTTGTACTCAGAATTTCTACCTTTATTGTTATTTTGGTGTGCCCTACGGTTTTAAATCTAATTTTAATATGCCTTCAATAATCTTAACGTATTTAATATTCTTCTTCTATCGTATTAAAATGTCTTCTCATTTATTTGCCCACTTAAAAAATATGATCGTTTATCAAAAATCCTTTAATACCTTATCCTGATATTAACGAACACAAAAGTGGCCAACGACCCGTTCATTGATAAATATTAGGAGTACAACTACTCAGTTACCGTGACCACGCACGCTGAAAAGCACACGAAACGTCGGAAAAAAACTTAGAATATAAAATTATGTAAATAATTATAAGTTTTTAATAATACATAGCTTCAATCCGGCTAAAAAGTGTTTTCTTAATGTGTAAAAGCTATGTTAACAAAAGACAATACACAGTTACTTTAACATTAAATGTATCTCTAACATAGATTGATAATCACAAATTAATACAAAGTCTTTCACCGGGTATATTCGCGATTAACTCAAAAATGACTACGCGGATTTTCATACGATTATCACACGTACAGTTCACGGGTTGCCGGACCGGGCCGCTAGTTATAAGGAACTCTATCGTTTAGGACTAATTTCTGGAAGTATAACGTTCCTAATGGAAATCTAATCGTAACAATGTTTTTTTTTAAATCGTGTTTTGTTTTTTTTTTTATTTTGTAATGTCTCATTATATTACCATTCCTATATCTTTACTAAACTTCAAATAATCTTCCAGATACTCACTGAAAGTAATTTGAGAGCTATTAATAAAAACCTTAATGAAAAATGTAGGTAGTTTCACAAAAATTTGTTATGATTCGAGTCAATTATTGGAATTTCTCAAACGCTAATTGAGTTTCCAGCCCTGAAATTCATATCGTATTTCGGGCGAATATTTTAAATATTCTGTTTATACGAAAAATTAATTCAAATATTTTTCTAAAAATTTCCATCGGATAGGAATTAATTAAATATTTAACAGAATTATTAATACGCTTTAAATATATACACATATACGCTTGTAAATGCTGTAATCTATGATGTGACAAATGTTTGGCAGTTTAACCTCATTATCACAAGCGAGTTATTCATTGTTATATATTAATAATAATATGTGGTAGAAAACTTGATTAGAGCAGTGTTGGCCTAGTGGCTTCAGTATGCGACTCTCATCCCTGAGGTCGTAGGCTCGATCGGCTGTTCACCAATAGATTTTCTTTCTATGTGCGCATTTAACATTAGCTCGAACGGTGAAGGAAAACATCGTGAGGAAACCGATTGGCCATAGACCCAAGAGTCGACTGCGTACGTCAGGCCCATAAGGCTGATGCGTCAGGCTGATCACCTACTTGCTTATTCGATTTAAAAAATTAATCATGAAACAGATACAGAAATCTGAGGCCCAGACCTAAAAAGGTTGTAGCGCCATTAAGTTAGTTAATAAACATGATAATAATGATTAATGTGCATTTCTCTTTTCCTTTTGTCCTTTTTTATTATTGTTCTTTTCACCTTTTACGTGTGTTTTGATTGCTTTGTTCTACTAGTTTTGTCTAAATATCTTAAGTAGTTTTGCACTACTTGCGCTCATCTTAACAATATTTTCTCATAGCGGTTACCTGTAATAGAATGCTCTAAAGCAATAAGGCCGCGGTTTACCCTACTTTTTATTTAATTATTTTAATTGTACTATATTTCTGTATTGGTTTTTTAATAGTTAAACAAATTGTTTATGATGATACATTAATACGTTTTTATTTGGTGAATGTCTAATATATTCCTTTAAAATCATTCAAGTTTTATATTCCGTTGTTTAAGACTTCAAGAATCAAAGATATTCAACTTAAATCTCTCTCTGTTAGACTTACGGCTATTGTAATTATGAAGTTCATAACCAAAACATTTTATTCTTACCTACATGTATACAGTTTCTATCTACAAAGTGCAGGCTTGGTAAATGCTCTACAAAAGTGGGCTCTTAAATAAATCGCCTCAAATTTATCAGGTGGAAATACCTAGTGCGCTGCAAATGGATATTTATTTCATTTGAAAATGTACCTCAGCAATTTTTCGTTCTCAAACTAGTTATTTATTTCCCTTACATTCGTAGCTATTAAAGACTTTAAAATGTTCTTTTGTTCGTACCATAGACTAGAGAACGAACTGAAAGATCCAAATGGGCAATTATAGCTGTCATTGCGTGGACAAAGCTGTTACAAAAAAAAAGGCTTCATTCGTGCAATTTTTTTATGTATATTGTAGATTTTAGGTCTCAGAATATTTTGAAATACGAAATAAAGTTTAAGAAATACTTATACGTTTATAAAAAGAAAGAAGAAGAAAAATTATTTATTTGCTGTCTATTTTATATTCCGAATGTTTCGAAAATAATACGCAATTGTGGGTTTTGACACCATACACCAAACCATTATAGGGTAATATACAATATGTTTTCTGCTTTCAGACTGTAAAACACCATCTCTAAGCGTCGACGGCATCACGACAGTATCAGTTGCTGTGACGGGAATCGACTCTCGACCACTTGCAAGACCGAAGATTAGGCCAAAACCAGCGTCACCGAATCGGCAAGGCCCACAACAATGCCAGGTAAGCTTTGTCTCCAACTCATAAGTTGACAATAATAATAAAGAAGCTACTTTCAGACTGATTCAATGTAAAATAATAGGTATACAAATGTCATATTAATTATCTTAATGTCATAATAAAAGGACAGTTAAGTTATTTAAAATTTATATAAAAACTTATGGTCCCACGTATAAAAGGAATTTTTTACGTCAATATGTGACGTAAAAAATTCGGTCTTTTTCATGTTTTTTTCAACAAAAGTATATTCGCGGATTTCCTTTGTCCGTCCACCTCTACCATGAATTTTCTACTCTAACTTCTGCATGTATACAAAATATTCACAGACAGAAAACGGCAGATTCTTTCATACAAATATTATACGCTGACATTACATTGTCAAATTCAAGAAAAGGGAACTTACCAAGTCCAAGTTCCTACGCTATATTTATTGAAATAACTAAAACATTAGATTTTGTTAGATAATGTCATTCACGTCTTTGTTATGGAGTAAAACGCTAGTTAATAATTTCGTAACCTTGTTGTTGTAAATAATTTTGTGAAAATATAAAATAGCTTAAGATGAAGACCAGACAAATATATCTTATTTAAATATTCCTTAACCTCAAAACACATTTATGGAACATAAAAAACATATATATAACAATAAAACACTTTTCTAATTTATTTTGTGTTTTCGTCTAGTTTTTTTGTCGTAAATCGTTTCTATAATTGGTTTTATTTATCATAAAAATACCATTGACCTTTTACTATAAAGTTAATACAAAATTACTGAGTTGATACGTTAAAACAAAATTACTAAGATCAACTTTTTTGTAAAACAAAAACGTAAAATTCCAATATCTTTAAGTTCATATTTCAATATGCTAAGTACTTATCCCAAAAGACTTCACCGCAATAATAATTTCGTAAAACTCGATTATAAATTATAAAGTGAACCTATTTGGAAATTCTCTTTCGCTAAATCAATTTCCGGTTTCATTATTTTTTAATGAACAACGTATTTCTTGAACGCGGCACAATCAATAAGGGAAAATGAAAGCTGCGGGGGGTATGACGTCACGTGACTTACTTCCTGGTTAGTTTCCGTTTGGTAACGACCGATACACTGCGATGATTGCTTCTATTTGTCTTGTCTTGTCCGCACAAAGACTGACGATATATTATTTATTACATACTGCCTACGTTCAAACAAAATAACCTAGTTGTCAAGATAGTAATTGCAAATCAAAATTAAGAATTCTATCAAAGCCTAGGAATCTAAATTATTTCCTAATAAATTACGAAGTTACCGGTTTAAACTACGAAATAGCAGGACAGTTGAAAGATCTGTGTAGATTAAAGTAAATTGTCAAACTTCGCGGCATGCATATTTTTTTTTTATCTAACCAGCCAGCACTGGACAGGCTTAATATGTCCATCAAGTAGGTAATATACCCAAAGAGGTTAAAATTGCGGTAACCATTAAGTAAATGTGAAATTGGAAAATGTTTAAGACCGCTCGTAAACGTCGTTAAAGATCGTTATCCATTTCGGAAGCTGTTCTATTACACCCTTAGTCAGAGCCTTACCTTATCTATAAACACCTCGAAGTTCATAGCATGAAAGCAATCAAGGGAAATAGTTATTTGGAATTAGCTCCTGGTTCTCAAAACGATGCCGCCAACTTCGTCGGAAGGCATCGAACGGAAATTTATAATTACTGTATACTGTTTCAGGTATCATTTTGTTTCGTCGAATATATTTTTTACCTAAGAATTGAAAACACGACACCCATCCCTATATATGCCTCGTGCATAACTAGAAAGATGTTCATACTATAGAATTATAATGAAAAGATCTTCCCACGTAGTAATTGCGTAATATCTAAAGACCATTGAAATAGCCAACAAGAAGAAGCAAATCGATATTTCATCCCCAAACCTTTACAGAGACGGAGATATTTATATTACCCCAAACAAATCTCAACCAACGTCCACAGAACCTTTTCAGGGACTATTACTATAATCCTTTGTCAATATAAATTATTACTAACACAATCATATAGTTTAAAATATTTTCACATACGTTATATTGTAATATATACGTATTTTTCGACTGATATTAGTTATTTAAATAGACACGGAGGCGTCTGTACCACTCAAAACAATTTTTTTACGGGTACTAAATTTAAAGGACTACTCACGCGTAATGGACGCGGTCAGTAAAAGGATATATCAAATATTAGTTTTTTATAACGCTTTAATTATAATAATGATAGTAAATAGATTAAGAGAGTAGGGGAGTGGGAAATGAAATTAAAGACGTAACGATTATGCGCTTCGTTCGATTGTGATTGGTCAAGGGTAACTCTAATCCAAGATACGTTGACACGCAACAGTGTACATCATTCGTCCTTCTTACTAATATTCTTACATTCTCCAGGAGACTCATGACATTGTTCATATAAAATAAATACTAACAGAAAAAAATTGAATAACATTAATTTTCTAAAAATACGGGTTTTGAAAAGTTTTATTAACACGTGCAACTCGAAGGTTGACTTGTGAAAAGATGAGCGAATCGTATGTAGGTCAGTCCGATGTAAACAAAGGGTGGCACGGTACACCCCTTTCTACCCGGTGATACATAACCTTTGCCGGAAAATATTTCAACTCTGAAAGTAGCTCGTTAGAGAAATCAATAGTAGTTTATTGCTGTGAACATATAATAATATATAGAATATATAAATATGTAGAATTTAAATACAAATTATAACAACTCTCAGCCACACTCATACAGAGTGTAAATTATATGTATATAGTTCTTATATAATTTGTGTATACGTGAAATTATACGCACACACCCATTCACATACTCATACATTCACGCATATTTAAGGTCTTACACAAGTTTTATTTGTAACACTTAGACTCTAGACTAAATTAGCATTAAAACATAGGGGTTACATCTATTTTGTGACAATCATATTTATGTCATGAATTTATTATTATAAATTACATAAACAGCGTTTTATTAACTAACAAATGCTTTAATAGACGTCATGATTATATTTTTTCTAAGCACAACAATGTATAGTGTAGACCTTCATGGATTTTAGTCTGAAAACTGTTATAATCTTTCTAAGTAACAAAATTGGAATTACATTCGGAAATACCAAGTTTCAGAGACGCACGGCCTTGTATCACGAATCATTTGGAAACATATTTGACTGATGACGTATTAACGTATTTAATGTTAAGCCAAAAATTAAATTGAAGCTGTCATATCACATTTATATTTTCGATATACTTCTGCGCTTCCTCACAATACTTATTTCACATCGTAAGGCGATATTTTCGTACCCGCGCCCAAAGTCATGAAACTCAATTGCATGGTTATATTAACCGTGTTAAAATTACCCGGACTGGAAAATTGCATCCTCTTTTACGAGAGGAGTAATGAGTTTTTAATTTTTATTTAAAATTAAAACATTGTGGTGTTAACTCAATCTCTACTATATTATACGTTTATACATATTGTATTTTTTCTCGATTTTTAAGTTTGTACTGTAGCGTAGCATGTAGTTTACCCTTAGTGGTTATTTTATGTTTTTGTACCTTAGTTTACATATGCTTATTTGAGCAATAAAATAATATGTGTATACAGTGCATAAAACCTAGATTGTGCATCCACTTTGTTTCAACAAAATAAATAAACCAGACGCACGCTATGTTCCCTAGCTTACACAAGCAATTTTTTTAGTAGAACTTTTGCTGTGAATCTCGCGTATTTTGGCAGTAAATACCATCACAAATAGGATATGATAAACTCACTTGAATCAAACAAAATTATATTAAAAGGTGTCAATAGACAAGAAATACTTTACTTCCTAATTTGATCCAAACTCAAGATTCCATTTTAAAGGTATCGTATTAATTTAAGCGTTCGTTTACGACAAACATAACGAGTTCATTATAATCAGATTAACTCAAAAATTAAACCAATATATCGCCATTCAAACAGTATTTATGCGAGTTATAATCACGGATATGAGCGAGTCAAATGAGATTCGTATCGCTAATTGGCTCGTCTAGCTAATAGCCTTGATGGTCCTTGCCAATTAACGGGTATTGATGTCTCTGCTTCTTGGCCGACCCTCGTCTCGACCCCTTTCATACTAATAATAATTAATTAAGCAATTAAATCTAATGCTTTTTGTTTAAATTATATTTAAATGTAATTATAAGCGCGAGTATGTTTTTCTTCTTACAACGTTGTTACGCTTTAAACAGAATATGAGGTCTCCTCAGATATGAGATATTAGCAGATCCGGCCAGTTTAGGAAATTATAGAGCGGATAGCGTAATGGAATGGCTGCCAATATACTAATACACTACAGTAAAATAGTTATTTTATATGTGAATTCCAAATAGTCATGTCATAATCGCGTTTCAATGCTATATCTATATTTTATGTGTATTATATGAACGCAATATATATAATACTGCAAAACTTGGTAAATAAGAACAAACTATAAAGTTTAATGAACAATTTGTTTAACTGAATTTACAAGAACGTTCCTTTTATCTGCATTTGGAATTCAATAATATCCGTAACAGAGTGTTTCATGAAAGTTAACTGTAGTTGAGACTGCAAGGCTGGCTTGGTCCACTTTTGGGTGTATGCCAACCGGTGATAAGCCTCCATAAAGTATATAAAATGGAATGTATGTATTCTTATTTACTGCTATTTACATAATATGTGTATGTGGCGGCAGTAAGATGCACAGTTCCTGCAATATAAACCAGTCCTAACCGCTGACTGCCCGGCCTGTAGGCACCAGTAGCTACGAGATCGTATATATCCTTAGCGGCTGGAACAACTTTGTTAGGGCGTTTCAGGGTATGACGTCATTTTTGCTATTGATTTTCAGTTTCATAAAGATAACGAAGTAAAATAATATTTTTAACCAATGTTAACACGATATATGTGTTCAAATAATAATGAACACGGTTTAAGTACAAAGCCTAGCCCTTTGTATTATAGTTTTAATATAAGATTTCGTTTTCGCTTCATAATGTATTAATGCGTTAATTATGCGGTTATAACAGGGACTCCTAGGCCTAGGTTAAATCCATAACTTAGTGGTTTTTTGGTGTTACTGTAACCATAGTTTATTTTGTATGCTATAAATAAGAAAGGAATAGTAAAAATATATATTTTTTAATTGTTGTTAATTTATAATTACTGCCAATAAGAACTTCGTTCCAAAGTTCAATCAAGAATGTGAAACGGAAGAGAAGAACTGGTCCTCCAAAAAATACATCACGATTTTTAATCGCCATGGTTTGTATTACAAGAAGATTGTAAAAGGCTGCAACCACCATTCTTCACGGGAAATCTTGAAGCAATTAGTCATAATAAAAACACTCACGTCGGATATAGTTGAGTTACATAAATTCTTATGCTCGCAAATGGAAGTAAGAAACAATAAAAGCAGTCTGTATTAAGCACGCAATTGTTCCCGAGAGAGAAACCACTTCAGGTAATCCTACCACAGGCTACTATTAGCATTAAAGTTTACTACGGCCATTCTTGTATGGCTACAGTTTGTGGTTTAATAGAATTATAATGTTTAACTTTTTGAATAAATATTTTTTTCTATAATATAGTTCCGTGTTTACTGAACACACAAAATATAGAATATTTACAATATTCTCAACTAACATAGTGATAATAATGATAATTAAAAATTAGAACTAAATTAAAAAGTTTGATCCCTGTAGCAGTGTACCTTTAACGCTGACAGAATTTCCTCGCTGTATTGCGATACTTATTCGTTGACCGAGGAAAGTTCAGCTCTGGGGTCAACACTACTATCTTCCAGATGCCAACTTAAATCTTTAATTAGCGCCTGTGCACTTGAACTCCACGGCCCAAGAGTATCTACTCCAAAGGGCACAAAATCGAAGTCGAAGGAAAGACAGTTTTGAGCAGTTTATTATTTCTGCCTGCTCTGCGGCCGCCCCAGCTTATCATAATATTATAATTATTTATTAAGTCTTACAGCGTCCTAAAGATTTTTTACTCACTTATTGTAAGCCTTCTCGGTTGAAGTATAGATAAGTGTGTCATACATGCAGTTCTGTCCCAAGTTTTGTATCTTAGTCATGATAGTTCGATCATATTGGACTAATGTCCGTATTTTTTAATGTTATGTATATTTTTACGATTAAATACGTGACTATATCCTTGTGAGCTTGCTTGAATGAATTTTATCTAGAGTGAATCTACTAAACCGGTAAAGTATACAAACAGCAAGCTTGCTTCACTTACCTACAAAAAGCTTGAAAGATCCGTACAATACATACGTAAGCTAAACAAATACATCTGTAAGCACCTATTAACGCTCAGCTTTGATTGATAAAGGTGAGATAAGATGAATTCGTAGACAATCAAAGGAATTTCTATAGAAAGGACTATAACAAAGCCTTAGACGCTTATCCTCACAACTCTGACGCACGCACGGCTCTTGGCCTCTTCAGTCCTATATAATCCCCATTATCCCGCCATTGTTTTTATAAAAAGGTAAACTTGATTCAATCTAGTAGCTGTCGGATTTATTTGACACATTCCAATGACTATAGACGAGCTATGTCAATGTAATTAAGTTGTTTTAAAATGGTTGAAAATTGGTTTAAAAGTTAAAATTAATATATTGTTGAAATCGCAATTTGTCAAAATTTTTAATAATTACATTTTGTTGAGTAGTTGCCAATGATTTCTACCCGCACTAATAATTAAAATCTTGATTGAAATGAAATGCTCTAAAATGACGATTTTCATTACCAGTCGATTACACCATATTGTTTTTCATCCCCATCAGTTCCTCATCTAATGACCATGATATAATTTAGTCGGTCACAAAAGACGAATACGTGTAAAAAGACACCTTCATCGGAAATATTGATTTAGGTTGTTTGGGGTTAAAGTTGATTGGTCCTTATTTGGTTAAAATAAAACTTCCTAATAATTCGTTGAGAAGAGGTGAAGATGGAATGTGGAATGTGTTTAATTTTTAAAAACTGTAGATTTATATACAAAAGTTATCCTACACTGGCCACTAGTGGTAACATGTGGTACCAAGATGCGAAGGGTGCGTAGACAATAAAATCGAGGCGCGGCAAAAAGTTGTCCTTTTCTGCGCGCAATCGTCGAAGGGTACGAACGTGTTCTTCTCAGAACAGTTTGATATCGTGGTCTAACGATAACGCCAATTAACTGTTCTTTTCAGAACAAATTATTGTTTCATGACGATAACGTTTACAACTGTCCTTGTCAGGACACATCACTGTTTCATTACGACACGAACTAATCACCTACATTGATATAATCCTAATTTTAACACATCCATATAAAAACATTGAAGAATTTCTATTATTTTCTCAATTATCCAAGTGACCGTAAAAGAAAAAGGGCAGTTTTATGACGGGCTACGCTTAGTTAAACAATGAGAATGGAACGTTATATAAATAATGACACTTGTAACGATTGAAGTGAGGGTGACGCCTTATTCAGCAAAAATGACAGTGACTGGGCTCAATAGAATTGAAAGAGGCTCTATACGTAATTTTCGGGTACTTTGAATCAGGTAATGACTAGCAGGGTTTTGGTAACAGTTTTATATATCATCTGAAAACTTGAGAAATAGTTTTCGAAGAAACTTTATTTAAAATTTAATCATATTGCTTTTTACAAGAGACCACGCCGACGAAATAACGGTGACGAATGATTTTTAAATCATTAAGATTAAACCTATTAATTAAACTAAATTAAATAATCGGAATATCAGTCAATGTTAGTCATCAATCAAGTAATAAAGCTGTCCATAAAATGGACACAGAACTTACCTAAGCGGGAATTACTACAGAGTATAATAATAAACAATTTCTCAGAAATACATTGTATTTTAAATAAACAGTCACTTAGTATATGAAAGTACTGTTCTGTGATATGCAAAATGCAGTGGCGCTTTATGCCACAACGAGCTTACGGTGAAATATTATGTTATGGTTTACCTTCAAGAGGTTCACTTATGTAAGATCTGTTACGTCTTACCGCCAAATAAATTCTAGATGTTTTAACTTTATTTATGAAGAGCAGTGTTGGCAGTGGCTACAGCGTGCGACTCACATTCCTGAGGTCGTAGGCTCGATCCCCGGCTCCAATGGACTTTCTTTCTATGTGCGCATTTAACATTCGCTCGAACGGTGAAGGAAACCGGCTTGCCTTAGACTCAAAATGTCGATAGGGTGAGTCAGGCACAGGAGGTCACCTACATGCCTATTATATTAAAAAGGTTGTAGCGCCATTGTTTTTTTTTATTTTTATGAAGTCAAATATTTAATAAGAATGATAAGTGCACAACCGCGTTTGGAACCTAAAACCTCTGAATAGACTGTAGGATTCAAGTAAGGATCAATTATCTTAATGTAACCTACATTAAGATAATTGAGAGACGAACTGTATTTCTTTAATACTGTTCAGTATTCATTTCTAAATCAGTTTAAATTTAACATATTTTAAAAATAAATAAATACTAAAATAGTTGATAGTCCAACTTTAGTTCAAGATATAAAACACACCAACAATTACCAGAAAAAAAAAGAGTTTTTAATTGTGTTGTTCAACATTTTGCATATTTCAAATGATTTAATACAGTAAGCTAATTTACAAAATATATATTTAATTCATAACTTAACCTTAAATGCTATTCCATATATATTGTATTAAGGGAAACAAAGTTAGCTGTTTTCACAGCGAACTCAGTTAAGCCAAGATAGTGAATCGCGTATTTCGACAGAGTTTATAGTACAGCTTATGTATCAGTTTCTAACTGTGTTTGCTTAACAAGCAATGCTTTGGTCTGCTTTATTGACTATGAAATTCGAAATAACAGAGGCGATAGCGATACAAATCTAAATATTTGGGAAATCAGCATTGCTTATTACAACATTTCTTGGGGTATTTTTAGCAAACGTAAGGTTTGAAATCAACAATTAAGACTAAAACAATGTACATTTTTTTTGGGTTAATACTAATTAATATTGATTAAATTCTATTTATTTAGTTGTTGTCTTAATATGAAGTATGTCATGTACCACTTATCATCAGGTGATCTTCCTGCCCTATAAAATATATACATACTAATTTATACCGCTATAAATATATAACTAATTTATTACGGTGGCTTTACGATTTGTAGATAGAACAGATCTCCGTGGTGTGGTATTGATTATTACTGTTGTCTATGTCTATTGCGCTATCGGGTTTTTTTATGAATATGAAAGCGCAATGCATATTTAACAGGCTGAAAATCTATGTACAAATACTTCAATGTAACTACTACATTGGGTGTGGTTGTAAATTTTATAGGGCAACAATTATAAAAAAATACCTTTAATATTTTAAACGTCAATTAAGATATATATCAAATTAATTTAAATTTACCAAGTTCTCGAGTCAAGCCCATAGTACTGACAAGATCTGGTAACATAATGCGCCTGTACTTAATACCGATATAAATTTTGACTTCAATACGCATGAGCCACATCACACAAGCGCCATGACGGCAATCGCTATCGCTAATAGAAATAACAGCGGACCGTCCCAGACCACTTATTTTTAATAGACAAGTTTCTTTATTTAAGATACTTGTAAGGAACTTTACATAACAGTCAAAGTCTTGAAATTGTCCTTTGTTAACATAGTTTCTACACATTTAAAGAAAACACTTTTTTACTGGATTGAAGTTATGTATTATTTCATATTTAAAAAAATTCCGACGTTCAGCGTGCTTTACAGCGTGCGTGGTCACGGTGATTGAATGTCAAAAAGTTTATAATAATACATAGCTTCAATCCAGTAAAAAAGTGTTTTCTTTAAACAGTCAAAGTCTTAAGAGTATATACGGAAATAAAATATATTTGATAATTGATACTCTTATTATTAACAAAGACATAAGAGACAATTGATAGCACCACAGGCTAAAGTGGATAATAACTATGTTTAATAAGCAATGCCTAAATAAACGAACGAAAATAAAGCCACGTCAGGAGTGAGTAAATGGAAAAATAGAGAAGATTTTGTCGGAATGTCGACGATTATTACCTACTGTAACATTGCCCGCTCTAAATAAGATGGGGTATGTTACTAAGGTAATCTGCGTAAACGTGTGTAAAATATTTGTTATGACCGCGAGTGAGAATAATTCTGAATTGACTTACAATTTATATTAAATTTTATATGATCTTCATAAATGGACATAAACAACGCAACAATCCTATTGTAAGACAAAGATTATACTCCAAAAACAATTGTTTGAAATTTTCATTCGCTCCTGTATTTTCGCGGTGCCGTTATTTTCTTAGAAGTATTTTATGTTTAAAAATATATTGCACATAATGTTTTTTCAAAAGATACTTTTGAACTAGTCCTGGTAGTTTTCAGATCTTTCCTGTCCTTTTAGATATCTAAAAGAACATAAACGGTAATTATAAAACAAATAATTTAATATTACAACAACTTTCACAATAAACATATCCTTACGGCACGTTTTCCAGAATTTAAAAGTATTTTCCTAAACACTCGCTGTCTGCTATCAACTTTATTTAGCACAAAATTACGCGTCCATCGTTCCACAACTGAAGGATTTTTATGACAGTTTTTGCCGCGCACCACCCACTATTATACAGTGTTTCCGTAGCATTTCGACTTTGCTTAAAAAAAGGACGTACCAATTCGTAAAAGGCCGTCGACGCACTCGCGAGCCCTTTGGTATTGAGTACTCTCCATGTGCAGCGTTACTTAACATCAGTTGTACCTTCGGCCTGATCGCCTATACCAAAAATAGATCGTGGATACGATTTTATTCCCAATTTAAAATTAGCTCTTCATCCGTTGCCATGGAAACAACCTTCTCTTAAACAATGTTCCATTAATCGATATACGATTTCCCTTTATTAATATATAATTACTATTAAACGTTTATTGCCTGATCCGTCTCAAGCAGGCTTACGTCAGTTGATAACATATTAGTACCATGATAAACGGCAATCCTAATCTTATTAAGACGTCAAATATTTATTAATGCTATGAATCAATAATTGTATTGAAGCCTTTGTAAAGTTCGGAGAAATGAAATCGTACCTGTATACGATATACGATGTTATTTAGCAAAACTTATTTTGTTTGTTATGAAAGTTGAATATAAATATATACAGGAATCAGAAATGCGGTTTTATTAAACAACCTTTCACCGCGTATTTTAATCTTATATTTTTTAATTTTATATGATTTCATCTACGTTATGATTCATGGTAAAAAGTTAATGGAAATCCTTTTTGTATTGAATGAATTCTGTGCATTGTAAGATTAACTTAAATATTATTTTTAATCAAATTGATGGCTCTGAGTGCGGATTATTAATATCTACAGAATAAAGAGCATAGAAAACATATATTTACATCGTTATTACCTTCGTTCTTAATAGTCTATCCGCGAAGGGTGTAGGCAATAAAAAGCAAAACATTGGAAGATATTTAGAATAATTTATTCGATTTTCAAAGGATACATACACCCATCGGATTTATTTATTTCATTTCCCTTTGAGTTGGATGTGTAAAGTTAGAATATTTGATATAAAAAAATCCTCACAAAAGTAATAATTGTGTAGCGGTGGAAAGTAATAAGTGACCACTAAACGAAAACGTTACTGAGGGTAGCAGGTTCAAACCCTGAGATTGTACAAATATTTTCTTTTATGTACGCACTTTCTTGTTATATTAAGGAAAATAAAGTTGGCAGGCAGAAACTGGAACGTCTATATCCATTGTGACATGTGTCACCTAGTTGTCTATAAAAAGAAATATTATCAATGTGAGCCAGCAGTATTAGTGCCGTCCATGAATAATAAAGCAAATACATTTCCATGTGCGAAAACACATAGGTAAAAGAAAACATATGCTTTTGGACCCCCAGGAATCGAATTCTGGACCTTTAAGTTATAAAAACCTTCAGGCTTATATATACCAAAATGTATTTTTATCTGAAACGAATTTTATTAAAGTTAAAAGACAACAATTACTACGTATTACTTGATTACAATTATTTTTATAAACAGTAATAATGTTAAAAATATATCTAGTTTTCAGAGCAATATTTCGTGGAAATGATATTACAATAATCTTTTTGAAATTACGATCGATCAAAGTCCCAAAGGAAAATCACGATGCAAATCCGAGCATTTTCCTTTATGCCTTATTTAGCCTCTTAACAAAACTGACATGGCATCAGCTAGACAGAATTTTATATGGTAATCCTGAGGCTGAGTGCACAGGTTTTTTGTCTTTTATGTTCCAAATGGGATTTTAAGATTACATCTAACAGGTTTATAACTCGAAGATAGAGTATTTTATGAGGAACTTTGTTTATTTACCGAACAAATGTATTTTTTTAAAAAAACATGCTAATCAATGCTTCATTTAATAATTAGACTCGATCTTTAGTTCTCTAATATATTTTATGCTACCTTTAAGCAACTAATAAAACCTAACACTCGTTGCTGATTAAAACGGCACTACTGTGAAAGTGCTTGAGAAAATGTTTACTGCATTCATAATATTCTTTTACAAATCGTTTGATCACAAAATCCAATCGCAGTAATAGTTGTATTTAAAATAGGATTATATTTATAAGTTTTCATTAATTGTTATTAATTAATATATAAATGATATATGTGTTATAATGTTATGTACAAACACATCGATAGAATTAAATAAAAATGTACAAAGTAAGTAAAGTTCACAATCAACGGAACTAAATCGGGAAGTTACAGCTCAAATGTTGTTTGAATTATTTTGTCTTATAAACAGTTCCGATATGAGTTTATTTTATTTAAAAAGGTAAGGTATGTGTGTATTATCACTAAATAAATGCAAACCCTATTTAAACGTAAATTCGTTTCTTATAAAATTGACGAATACTTAAATGATCCTAATCCTTAGGATTGATTTGCTCCAGTTCAAACAATTTGTTTGTCTCAAAACTTACCAGCCCCCCCCCCCCTTTGACCTTGAGTTGCGGACTGGCAGTAAATGTAAATTAAGAATTAATTTAACTTCATTTCTAACGTTCTTAAGTGTTCTTGTTTACGTATATGAATAAAGTTATTTTGAGTTTGAGTTACAAGCTATTTTTTATCAACCAACACACTCTCTAATCAAAAATTATATGCCAAAATTGGTACGAAAAGCCTAAGGATTAATATATCAATAAAATTTGATGCGTGCGCGGTACACGGTCTCCAAGCTTAAACGTAAGTGCGGCTCTGACAATGATCCTTTTATGCCATCTCATATTTTCCAGTGGAAATGTGACAGAGGAAAAATGGATTCCGTGATCCAGAAATCCTGACGTTTTATTTGTAACGTGCTATGACAGGGACGCAGGTAATACAACAAATGGAATCCTCTTTGAATATTTTTCTAGGTTTTTTATTGTTAATATTACATTTCTTTGTCTCGTAGCCTTTTCGTATACAGTAATTAAGATAGAAATGTTATTTTAAAATTGCGTTCGTTTCAACGAAGCCTTTGTTTCTAGATATATTCCTATCTTGCATATACCCGTGTATGAGGAAGATTAACTGATTATACTCTAGCACTGCTTTAAATATTTTCATACCTGATGACCACCTGCGTTATGAACATAAATTTAGGATTTTGTATGAAATGTTTATATTAATTATCCGAGAAGATACACATATAACATATTGTTTTGTAATTGTACTAAAAGGTACTATCTTTATATAAAAACCTAAAGGATTTTTTTCTAAATATGTGTTTTTTTACAATATTTTATTCGTAAAAATGCATTTTCAAATTCTGAAAATAATTGTAGAAACAAAACACAGCGTAATATGTCAACGAAATTTAAGTGACAAGTGACTGCGTTCTGTACATTGCCGCGATGTAGGCCACTAAAGAATTAGGTCATACAACCATTTTATAAAATGCAAACGTGAACCGGCAGATATTTATTTGATCACACGCTTGCGGAAATTCGTATAAAGTGATGAAGACATAAAGTCTCCATTTGCATACGTTTACTCAGCGGTGTTCCGTAAAATTTCACTGTGGTTAAGCTTTACTGGGCTATAACTTTTGGCATGCAGCAAGCGAAGTTCAACCTTATAAAATTTTACTGCATGCAAATAGTGCATCAAAAAATTCCACGGATATTAAAGCAATTAAGTACTTTGACTTTCTCTTTTTGTTTTATTCTTAATTTAAATAATAATAAATTAAATAGCTTTTTATTTGTCGCTTAACAGAACAATACCTAAATTTTATTAAAGCGTTGATTGGGATTGTCCAATTCAAATAATTTCAGAATAGATAAATGTGGATGTTGAGTTCATAAGATTCATGAGCTTTTGTTTAAGTACCTATGTAACAATGAAAATGTTTAGAGCATGAAAAACGGCTTAATGTAGAAAGTTGCTTCTTACTTTTTTTACCTTAGTTGAGCGATCCTCGAAAGGAAACACCCACTGATTGTCTTTTGGTTTCGGGTGTCACTTTGAGTCACGGCCGTCGACCGTATCTAACATTTGGCGACACCAGTCCAGTGTTTCTGGTCGTCGGTTAAAGTACCCCATACTTTCCCATCTGGTATAAGGCTGCCTGACGCCTAAATTTTTTACCTATTTTTTTAATTTGGCCCATACCAAACAAATGACAAATGAATACAATATACTACATTAAGTTGCCAAAGAGTTCTAAAATTGAAATTCAAAAAGTTTTCATTAGCAATGTTTCTAACTGGCCAGTTGAAAACATTATCAGTGTTACCCACATATATACAAATTAGATTACAACATTTTTCAGTCACCACTATTTCAGTTGCCCTACCACTTTGAATATTTAAAATTTATGTAATAAAAACGAAATATATTGTACCATAAACATAGATGCGGTTTGCGATAGGCCTACATATCCTGTATCGGGAAACTATAACACATTTTATACGTCTATTATGTTAGATGGATGTTGTATGGGACTCGGAGGTTTGAGCCTAACACACGTCCCTTAGGAAATATCCATTGTGTATGTATTTATCGTAGATCCGAAATGGTAGCTCTATATTCCAATTACATTCTATTTTAGTATATTTCTTGCGGCATTGAATTTGTTAGGGCGGGTTACAGAGGCTTAGACAATACGTATGGAGGAATACATTATTCAAAATTGGTAAGTTGCAATACAATTCAATTTGGTATCAGACATCGAAAATAATAAAAACATATTAGGACCTCATTGTCATAACTTTCGTATATCATTAACGTAAACCAATTCTCTAAATCGAAATTGTTGATATTAAAGTAAAAACAATAAATGTAAAGGTTATTGAACTTTCGTGTGTGAATCACTGCGCATTGCTACGAAGGTCATCAATACGACAATTCCTACCGGGCATCATTATTATCATAAAAACGTTATTGGTGTATACTTTATTCTGTGATAAATAAATAACGCTTAATGTACAGACTTAGTATATACAGTAGTATAATCGTTACAGTCGTTAAGTCAAGTTCACTCTTTAATTAACCCTAAGAAATTGGAAAGTACTTATAAGACATCGGATGAAGTATCCTTAATTAATACAACCTAATCCTGACCCAAAACAATACACAAGAGACTCGAGAAATCAGACAATGCTTATGAAGGACATCGTATTAGCTAGATAGAAAATTAAATTAAGCATGCCACAGCCCCGGGACGTCTGCTTAATTGTCATACTAATATGGCTCAATTTATTTATGATGCAAAATAAAGATTTTAAAAAATTGTATCCGGTCCATACTAATGAGCTCTCATATAAATAGTTACTAAACACACAATAAGTAAATTATATTTTAGAAATTCATAAGTTTACTTCAATTAATAAATGATATTTGGAATTTAACAATTTCTCGAGATTTCAGCAGACAGCTGCTTTCAAAAGCTCGTGTCAATCGACTTTAAACCTCAACAACAGTTTCAATGTTCTCTTCATCTTCAGTTGCGCTCTTTATTCGGAATGTCATGTTAGTGTAATCGCACAATCTCCCCCCACTTCCCCCTGTCTTCCGCAATCTAAAGTGCCAGGGAGATCTATTGAAGTGAAACTTCTTTATCGGCGTTGGAAAAAAATTTACCGTCACATTTTTCGGTTACGCGCCATCTTTTTCTTGTCCCTACCACGGATGATTAAAATTCGAAGCCATCAATAACAAAAATATCATATATTATATGGTAGATCATTTTTCAAAAAATAAGGTCACAAAGAAGTTCCACTTCTTACGTGTGTACACTAGTACAGGCACTCATTTTCATTTATTATCTATAGGGAAACATGGCACATCACACACACAAATAAAACATATATACAAGTAATAATTATAGATATTTCCTTAAATTCTTTACATATAAGACTTTTAAATAAAGGTATGAGCACGCACAAAAAGGCACAGCAATTTATAGTACATGCACAAATGATTGTAAGACCTGTCAGACCAGGGGACGCAGCAATAATCTCACAATAAAATAATAGAATGTTATAGTTGATTCTCTTTATGAAAAACATTTCTTATTACTTTTTGTTTTTTTTTCAGGTGTGCAATAAAGTATTCGGCAACGCATCCGCGTTAGCTAAACATAAGTTAACGCACAGCGACGAACGCAAATATGTGTGTATCACTTGTGCAAAGGCCTTCAAAAGGCAGGATCATCTGTAAGTAGTTTTTTTATTAATTACCACTTGTCACTTTTAAAACGCATCTAAACCCGTGCAGAGTTAGAAATTAGGTGTTGCGGAAGCTGTTGGTAAAGTCCAATGACCTATCTTCCTATATACCTGTATGGTATATAACCTTTTTGAACCACAACAATCTGATACATATGATATGCGTTATTCATATCCATCGAGCGATTATAGTTGGTTTTAAAAAATTATTACACCACAATTTATCTTTAACTTATGACGTAATGATTCATAGCTTGTAACAACAACAAAAGTAACCTTCATTCTGTATTATGTATAATTGTATTCAATATAATTACAGAAGATCTTAGCTCGTTATCTAGTTGCATAATTAAGATCTAGACATTATGGTAATTTGTGAGCAATATGATACGTGATGGCGCATACAAACACACAGCTAACATAATTATGTATCCTTTTAAGGGATAAACAAATACTAAATTATATCCTACTAGTGATATTTAATTAAATAATGTCAAATTAGCGCAGTTCGAGGGAACACAAGATAAAATAAAAATAAATAAAATATTTTGAACCTTGTTTTTGTTATAATTTCAGTCGATTTTTAGTATGTTTTTTTTAAATCTGGTCTTATAATTACATAATCTTAATTCTAAACAAAAAGAACCATAAATACCAATTCAAGTATACACGACCACTTTTCTCTTGTATTTCCTCTAAGTAAAAATAATATGTTCTATTAAGAAAAACACTTTTTGAACGGATACATAGCTTTAATCCGTTCAATGTATGTATCCGTTCTATGTATATGTTCTATGCCGAGTGTAAAAGCAACTTTTGATTCATTCAGTTAAAAGTAAACAGGCATGTTCCAACGCTCTGTGTCAAGCACATATTGAAACATAGAATTATTAAAAAATAACTATAAAACAAACGCTGATATAATGTCTGTGCCTTTAAGAGGTTACACAGGGCTTCGTACATAAAACTCCACTTTGAAAGAGAACATCCTCGGCTAATCTTTAAACACATGTTAAGTGCACTGGGTACCTAATCGCCAAAGCTCGGACCCTACATGAATATTAATGGGGCCCATATGGTTGTATTGGCTACGTTGACCTACTTGTCATTCGTCCCGACATGTTTAAATCAAGCTATGATTCCTGGCATTGTTTATAAGGGAACGATAATGATAATAAAGAATGGAAAGAATAAACCCCTATTAGCTTTTTAATATTTCATTTGTCTCACTTTTAAAATAAATAAACGAGGCAGAACTACGTCTTTAAGCTTATAATACGTTTGTGAATAATTGTTAAAAATACATACTGACAACACGTTACTCAGATTACGCATCATGCGTGATACATCTGTGTCAAAGTCAAAACTGACAATTGTCACCCTTTTATCTGTCACAATTTTAAATATATAACGAATGGGCATTAATTATTTTAAAATATTTTTAATAATATTATTTCATTAAAAAAACGTTGCTGCTGTGTCTTCCCAATAAAATAAAAATAGATTGGAACGTAACTAAGCGCTTATTTACGTTCTAATCTTTTTCACACCTGGCATAGCTTACTGAACCCAGTTAGTATATTTACCTTATTCAATATAAATAATAAAAACTCTTAAAAGTTAAAAAAAACAGACAGTTACATTTAGTAGTAGAGTTTTATTACAATGACGCAAAATTCATGTAATCGAACTACAAATAGACAAATGTTTCTTAAAAATGTCTTGTCAAGACTTGCAAATTGTCAAATTATTATTAAATATATTGTTACTACCCTTGAAGAATAAAAAAATAATAATATTAGAAATAAACTTAAAAAACATAGTGCAACGGGCTATCTATTGATACTAAGCGGTCTTTCGTTTTATTATCAAACACCTGTCAAATATTGACGCTTGGTACATGTGACCTGTTATAGATGCCGTCTGACCTTACCCCTTACCCCATCCCTATTGTCCCCGTTCTTGTTTACGAATTCAAAGCTCCGAGACCATTTCAATTGACTACATTAGCATATCCTGTAGACAAAAATTTTAGTACTGTGTAGACAAGTTTTGTTAGTACTTTACAAAATTTGCCAAGTAAAAAGAAAATAATAAACATATGAAGTTGCGTTCTGCCATCAAAAATATTCGTATTGTGTTGATAGGTAATATTACTTTTTATTCACACGACCTATGGATAGATTTTCTGGATTAAAAAGACGACCAGATTTAAATATATTTTTTACAATCAAACAATTACTTAACTATAAATCGTAAAGCTTATTGTAAATAATTCTAAATTACGATAAACGCATTTTAATACATTGGAAAATGTTAAAACATGATTTATCGTTACAGTAATGGCCATATGTTAACACATCGAAACAAAAAGCCCTACGAATGTAAAGCTGATGGATGTGGAAAGTCATACTGCGATGCCAGGTCCCTACGACGGCACACGGAAAACCATCATCACCCTGATAAAAGTTAGTAACATCCTTAAAAACCCAGGTAGACTGAATTATGTGTCATGCCACTGAAATCATTGAAAAACATTTATATATATAGAAGACATGTCACTATAAATATTATTATTATTATAATAGACGCAGCAATGTGTCATGTACGAGACTTTAAGCAACAATATTCGTTGATAATATTTACATGATACATTTATTTTAAATACAATTCAATCTTTTAAGTTTATAGTTTCACGTCCACGGTGGAACTCTGGGCTAATTTCCATATTTAAATTGGCCATGTCACATCGTTTTTCAGACGGCAGCAAAGAGAGCGCGAACGCTGAACGTGAGGCGACTGCTCGCGTCGCGTCACCCACGTCTCCAGCACGCGCTCTGCACTCCGACGTAAGTCTTTTATTTGTTTTTACCTTTAATATTTTTATAACGACTACATTGTATTACCTTAAATAAATGTAAAATAATCAGTAGCTTCAACTTTTAACTCTTACATTATTCAAGCAATTTATTACACTTCTTAAACTCAACTGAAATAAAAAACATTTCATTTGCCAGGTAATTTATAAGTAATAAGAACGAAAAGAATACATCACAATAAAAACTGGAAGTTTTTTAAAACAGATTATTATTAATTAATATATTTAATACTATTTCATAATAACCATAAACCAAATCTGACTTCAATATAAAACGTCGTTGCTGTAATGGCGCTGTATATGCTTTATTGTGCCACACATGTTTCTAGTTTAGACTGTATTATTCATATCAATAAAGTGAATATTATAAATGACTAGTATAGTTAACAGTAAAAGATATGGCGTCAATCAGATTATTTCAATACAAGCGAGACTGGCGGGCATCCAATTGAGCGTGTGTAAAATTCAAAGCTGGTCGTCCCTATTAATTAACCAATTGCCCTGAATCCGGCTGCTCTTTTAATTTCACGCTACCATTAAAGGTTTTCGGGGAAAAGGAAATAATAGCGGTCGTGAACCCCTTAATTCGTTTTGAACACAAAATACAACTGTTGCTCCTAAGTTTTATATAAAGTAAAGTATTTTTAATACAAAAGATTCTTTGCTCAGTAAAGTTGTTACTGGTTGGGTGAAACGGGAAGAGAAATTTTTAAAATATCTTGTTTTTGAGGGTGGCCTAGAAGTAAGGTTCCTTGTGACTGACGTAACATAGTGCAAACAGATAAGTATTAATAACATGAATGAATTAAAAACAACTGAGCAATTAGCTATGTCAAATCAGCATGCAAATGTCGAAATATAAATATAAACAAGTGGATTATATAAAACGTCATAATATAGTATTTCGAAAACTTATAAGAAAACTATTCATTATAATTAAAAAAAGTTAAAGATAGTGTTTATTTTTTTCCATTACTAAAATCTAGTATAAAGTACTAAAACCAAATTATATTACAGACCAGTAATGGCTCCGAGAAGTCGAGCATTACAAACTCAAGTGGAGACAGTACGCCGCCCCGCACACCACCCACACAGCCTGTTCCTGTCGCTCAAACTATGCCGCCCAACGCCGTCCGCCCAAAACCTAAACCAGTCAAACCTAAATCGCTGACTCTGGTAAGTTATAGTCATAATACTATTATTTTATATTAGGGAACTTGTTGTGTTTTTGTTAAATCTTAATATCCTTTATTTATGTAGGCAAACGTAATGTAAACTTATGAACGTCAGTAAAAAAAATACGGTTCTTAAATCAAGGGCGCAGAACAGACGACAAGATATATATATATATGCCAGTTTATAAACTTTCCGTCACTCTTTTAAATTAAAAAGTTTTTTTACAAAATTTAAAAACTATGCTCCTCGTCATCTATTATTACATAACACAGTGCCATCGATAAGTTAATATAAAATAATGTGGATTTAAACTTATATTTTAGTTTTAATCGTGTGTCCTTACGACATTTTTTACGACTGCATAATAGTATGCTTAAGTCTTATAATTAAGAAGTATTCCTACTTGTAGCTTAGTACGCCGGAAAGCGAATGAACATAATAGATAAATACTAGAGAGACATAAAACCTCTGAAAAGATTTTCATTCAATTCACGTACACGTGAAAAAGTCTTGTTGCTATGAAACATGTGCCCTAAATTCTGAAGGAATTTTGAACATACAAAATCAACTCTCAAACAAAGATATGACGCCCACGGTTACGCCTACACTTAGCTACGCCGTAGCAGTGTAAGTACACAGTGTAGCGATGTGTTCATAATGGTCTTTAAAAGTGTGATTAAAATAAATAAAAACTCTAAGCAAAATAAATAATAATAAATTCCTTTATTGAATTATGCAAATTTAAATATAAAATTAAAACCCGTTGTTTTGTTTTTCTTAAGATGGAAATCTCTGGGAGGTTAAAAAAAACCTTGCTCCCTCCTAGTCAATTTATGCTATCAAAATAAAATGAATATACAGTGTAAACTCCATGTAACGTCCCGCGAATTAACAACGAACTAAAGTGTCGAAAGCTTTGGTTGGTTTAATTTGTCTTCCATACAATACAACAACAAATGAGAAATAAAATACTTTTTAAGTTGCTAAAATTAGTAAAAAAAAGATCGATTGTCGCTTTATTATCCTAGCCGCTATTAACTCGACTATCAGCCTCATGCATACTAACTTTCTAAGAAATGCGTTCTTTTGTTTGCAAATTGGCATTGCTTGCACGTGTAGACTGTTCTTGACCATGACTAATAAGTAGGAGTCATAGATTATCTATACGTTTTCTACTCCCCATTTACGACCACTCTCTATAACGTCATAAATGCACAGGCCCTTCAGCGTCGTTATATTGAACTTACACTATATTTAAAAATTCAGAATTATTAATTCCTTCGACACTTTAGGGTGAAAACAATAGAAATCTGTGAGAATATTGTGAGATAGAAGTAGATTCTTATGCAAATCGACTAATTGTTACATCGCTGATCGGACTATAGACTTTATCCGAACGAGACATTGAATTAAACGACCCATTCATCTTTTAGATGATTAAAATTCAATTGTGAAAGGGGCGCCACTTTCTACGGTACATCCTTAGAGATTAATATTAAAAATCAAAAAATTAATTTATTATAACTCATTCCTTTAAAATATAAACGTATTCGTAATCATAACTTGAGTTCTTAACAACATTACAAATTATAAGAAAAACATCACTTTTGATCAGTGTACATGAAATCCTTAAAATATGTTTGCTTCAAATCAATTTGGATTATCATGCAACTTTTTTATGATAAGAATTCAGACAAATAAGTGAAAAATCAGAAACCCGGCTTACTCTTTCGATAAAAATAGTACAAAAGTATGCTTAAGCTATGGTATATAAAACAAAACGATAGTCGCACGTATACCAACACGACGTGACTTCGGTATCGTAACAGATTTGATTCGTAATTTTATTTGGCTCTGAGCTTGGTTAAATAACAATGCGGTATCGGAAAATATGAATATTTTTTGTTACATACAGTAAAGTATTTTGGTCCTAGGAATTTAACTTGTGTAAGTTATCCTTAATAATCCTTCTCTCCTTAATACCTACCGACAGTGTTCAAATACTGATTAATTTCAGAAGTTAATTCTTATCTTGAGGCTGGAACAAGGCCTCCTGGTACTTTGCGAACGGGTGGCGTAGTCTTGCTCTTTCGGGAATTTTGTAAACGTTTTTGACATTCATAAGCATGCACTAAGATGCATCTAAACTGAATCAACGTATTTAGAGTTTGATTTTTTTTGTGGGAACATAATGAATTTTATTTATTTATATCTAGCGACACATAGTTCAAATGTGCATAGCTAGGAGAAACCTCTGTAATTTATCTTAGTGTTAATACATTAAGTCTTCACATATCTTGGAATAAATACACAGCTTAAAAAAACATAAAACCTCGGACAGCGACTACAGACTGTATTACTTCTGTATCCCAAAAATGGCCGTCTTTGCGAAGATCTATTAAACAACCCTATACGTAGGGTGATTCGCGATCAATGTGAACCTGCGTCACCTGTTAACAACCCCTGATTATGAGTTCGCTAAATAAACTAGAATAATTGGGATGTTGCAATTCTAGTTTGATGAGAAATAAAAGCTTTTTAGATCGTGGGAATATTTCTATTAGTTCTTTGGGGATTGTATTCTTCGGCGTGTTGAGTTTTATTCTTTGAAGTTTTGTATCATACCATACACAGTATGGAGACAATATATATATTTTATATATCCAAGAAATAATTATTTCCCTTTATAGAAAAGTATATACACAAAGATGTGTTAATATTAACCAGATTTTCTTATATCACAAACGTGAAAGGCGTTTCTTAAAATAAATTTATAAGATTAAAGTATTGAAATTTATTAAATTATTAATTAAAATTTAGAATACAATTTATTTAAGTACCATTTGGCATTCAAATCATGTTTACGTTCCATACAAGATTATTCCTTCCAAAATAATTAATTAAACACGTGATCAAATATGGGTTATGTTTAACGTTACGTCTTTATATAACATTGTTACTCATCTTACAATATACAACATAATACTGTAAATGAAGTTTTTTGTTTAATATTGATTCACTTTGACACTACGTGTTTGCGTGTTGTTTCCACAGTAAAGTAGGTGCTCAGCGCGTCTTACTCAAGTGAAACGTTCAGTTTTCTTATTTATTTATTTACTATTTCAATATGTCACGAGAAGCATGATGTAATTACAGGTTGCAAGACTTGGAAACCTGGGTGATTTAAAAGAGTGAAGAAGAGTTCAGGACCAGTTCTTCGTCCGTTCTATGCCCTTGAATTGAGAACTGTGAAATGTGTAAAAATTTATTTTATTCACTGACGTGCATTAGTGTACGTATATGAATAAACGATACATAGATTTTTTAAATTAATTAACAAAAGCATCGAAAGGGTGTTAAGTTAAAGTTACTAGTATTAATGTTGATTCTGCGTAAAATTACTTCCGCGTTATGTAAACAAGCCTATTTCAAAATCAATTATTTGCGGATACACCATAGTACCATATATAATTAACACACACATAATCCCTTTAAAACCATGATTGAATATTACACATTCATTAACTAAGACTCAATCGATAGCCGTAGTAACGAGCAATCATGCGTGAATAGTATTTAATTATTAATAACATTACCAGAGTATTGATGCAGACGCCAATTTCAATAGACCCCAACGGGACTTCATTGAAAGACAATTTGCGTCGGATTCGCCGTGATGTATGTCTGATGAGGGGTCAAAATAAATCGGTCATTCCGTTACAACAGTGGTGGGCTTTATTAAAAGCACTCACTTTGATCGCGGGCTCGATTTGACGTCACCTGCAGGAAGCAATAAACCCGGTAGAAACACGGGTTCATAATTACAAACAGCCCGTTTTGTTCACAATATATTGACAGCGGTATGCCTTTGAACGAAATAAATCCACTTTGTGCGACTACATTACTGGACAATGGAAAATCAAAACTTTAATTGAGAACTGCTTACTGTACAGCGACGATACATTTTGAATTGTTTTTATGTAATAGGAGGCAAACGGGCAGGAGGCTCACCTGATGTTAATTGATACCACCGCTCATGGACACTTCCACCTCCAGAAGGCTTGCAAGCGTACTGAGGGCCTTTTAAGAATTGGTACGCTCTTTTCTTGAAGGGATCTTTAAAGTTAAGTCGGAGCGGTTCGGAAATACTTCAGTGGGCAGCTGGTTCTACATCGTGGTGGTGCGCGGCAGAAACTGCCTTAAGAAACGCTCGGTTGTTATTTTGTATTCCTTGACGTCCGATGATGAAACTCAGCTGCAGGTATTAGTCTGAACAATTCCTCTTAACACTATCCATGGTAAATGCGGTAGAAGATGCACAGAGATCCCGCATCTCTACGCAACGCCAGGGGATGAAGCCGCTCGAAAAGTGACTGGTTGTCAACGCTTTATAGAGTTGCAAGCGGTGGCCCGGGGTGAAGTATCGTCTCGCCTTGCTGAGCACACCAAGCTTCTTAGAGCCTAACTTAGCCTTTCCTTCCAAATGACTGTCACTCTTTAATTAAAATTAAATTTACTTTACTTTAGAAAATCACCAGCGTCTAGTGTTTATTTACTATCTTCATATAAAAGAAGTATGAGGATAATGATGATGATAATAATAAAAAATAAATTCTCTCTGTTTATGTTTTCATTTAGTCTTTTGTATTAATTGAACATTAGGGCCCTTCAAGCACCAAAGTTAAAGGCTTAGTGTTTTTGGTGTTTTCTGTACTTTCAGTTTATAACATATCATTGATAAAATACTATCCTCTTGCGCAACGCATTGTTATAACCACCATTTTATATAATGTAGCTACCAGCACATATAAAGTACAGCAAGTATGCTCATAATTATGTAGAAAAATATTGCTATACAAAAAACCACCGTTCATATGATATAAATATCATAACATTTTTCTAAAATAATATACAAAAAATTTAACTCAACAATAGAAGAGTTTTCTAAGCTTTCATTTTGAAAACGACTAAGCTTTAAAATGATTTATTCGTTTAATGACATTTCAAATATTGCGAGTCTTACTGAGACAGTTAAATAATTGAATGTCTCGCAGAACGTATTTCTGAACAATTTCATTTATAACACAAAGATATTAACATAAACATTAATTTAATTCATAAAGTGGTCTATTGAATAATTCGATAAAGGACTTTAATCTTAATTAAAGGAAAAACAGCAAGTATTTATTATTACGCCTGCTTAAAAACTTTGAGCTTATACTCTGTACTCTGGTGGGCGAACGGGCAAGAAGCTCACTTGATGTTAAGTGATACCGCCGGACATAGACACTAATTGCGTTGCCGGCAGTTAAAGCTTTCAGTCTTTACTTTTTCATATGTTTTTTTTTCAATAAAATACTAAAGATTTTTCGTGCTATATTGCGCGCGTGAATACAAAAATAGAAACTAATATCACTATTGACAATGTAATTGAGGTGTCTTTCAAACAAGATTCAATGGTTCAAGAAATAAATTTGAACAACTGAACTGAAATAGTTACCGAGATAATATTAATCTAGAAAAATAATCTAGTAAAAGACAAATCCTCTTAAAGTAATATCGAAATAGTAAAGAGGGTGTAAACTGTGAAAGCTTAGCAACTTATTCTCAATAAGAGCAGGTTAGACGGCTGACCTGCAATTTCAACTTGCCGCAGAGCATTTTGCCGGTTTCTTTAAACTACATCGAAAATATTAGAAGTTATTCGAGACCATAAAATTTGCTGTCATGCGCTCACGATAAATTCTCAAGTAGTATTAAAAACTATAAACTTTACTTGCACTAGGAATTTCGTTATAGTCAGTCATAAAATACACTGGAAAATATGTGATTTTTACTGACACAAATAGTTAATAATAATTAATATTGTTTTAATATATCTTTACGAATCTATTGAAATCTAACCGAATCGAATGGAAAATCTAGCGTTACGATAGGAAATAGGAGAAAAATACTTGTCTGGCAATACGAAAAGTGACTGTCTAAATATTTTTTTTTAATCCGTGACAAGGACCGACTCTTTTTTTAACAGACATAATCGTCACAGTATCTTCTGTAATTAATTTAATTTTCTCCATACTACATTGTAACTAAGAAACGCTTCAGAATAGAGTTCCGATTTTTGTCTCTTTGAATATACTTTGAAACTTGTTAAAATTTGTTTTCGTATATATTTATGAAAAGAACGTAGGGTGAAAGTTTTTTCGCACCTTTTGAGTTCTTTGAAAGAAGATCCCAATTTGATTCGTTCCGAGTTGGAAAGATGTGAATTTTTCATCGATGTTACCCACTTTCGCTCAACATGAAACTGTATAGCGAATGTAATGTGCCCGCAAAGTTCTTAGGTAAAAATAATAAGGATATAATAAAAAAACAAAGATGTGCTATCAAAATAATATATTCTTCTTAGACTTGAAAAAACTTAATAAATGGTACTTGTATTTTTGGTGGTAATGATACTTTGTAATTTGATTTATTGTATTCTAACTAGATTTTTAACATTTCACAACGGTTTTATAAAAAAAAATTAAGAAATATTTAAATAAACAATGAAAATATTCTAATTAAATGCTACAACATTTTGGACCGCTTACTATGTTAAAGCCTAAACTATAAAGGCACATTCAAAATAATATTTTCTCCAAAGAACCTATAACAATCATGTCGATACGAATCTGTCCTTCACTGTACCATTAATAATGTAGGGTGACAACGACGCAGGTGGCGCAAGGAGCCGTTCCACGCCGATAAACGGGCCGATGCATAATTGAAGACGTGTGCCTTCCACCGCTTACGTGACTACCCTTGAATCTCTAGTAATATTCACCCTATTGCTTAAATATGGATGATTAGCTTAACTAAAATATACCGCCGTCTCATCATATGTTTTTCTGCAAATAAATCTCAATTTCTTGGCCCACAAATCTTCGTTATATTAATGTTTTATGAACAACGCATATCGTGTATTTTGAATAGCCTGTTTCTTGGGATTATTGAGGTACTAAAGAAATATTATAGGAATGGTATTATTAACAATATTTAATTTAGACTGGAGACAACAAAAATACTATTAGAGCCATCTGCTTTCGTGTAAAATAATAACCTTTATTTCATCTTTCAGTAACATACGTATTTGTATATTAAACGTTTAAAAGGCAATTTAATATATTACGGTACAAATGCATAAATGTAATACTTGTGGTAATAAAAGTTTGGACTTTCACTGTAATACCTATATATATATATATATAAGTAAATAAGAATTATGAACCACTAAATCCTCAAGTACCGTCCTTTCGAAACCAATAATATCTCCATTAATAGAAACTGGTGGTCACTCGAATAGGATAAGAGTCTCGACCTAAGCTGACCTCTCACCTATGACACGTGGCTTATCTATTGTTGATGGCATTCGTTTCCTTACTTTAACTAGCATTATAATATATTCCCAACCGGTGTGCATTAACGCCACACTCCCGTTTTAATAGGAAGTTATGCAAACGTATTCTAACTGCACTATACATTGAGTTTATTCACAGACCACGATATCTTTTGTTTTATTAACCTAGGTTCTGTTTTAGGGCCACCGTTATACTGTATTTAGATTTAAAATAACATTTTGTATCACTTCGTAAAAGGCAAGAAACACGGTTGAATGAAATAAAAATAGCGAAAGTAACACAGAACTGTCATTAGGACAGTGCAGCTGGAGGGAAAGATATGATAGACTACAATAAAATGAAGAAATTAAACAATTTTAACAAATCAATAACTTTAATCAAGGAACGAATTTTACATGTAATAAAAATTATTTATTTTTACAAAGTTTAGCATGGAGACATAAACTAGAAAATACCTTTTCTGCCTACCAGGACGTATCTAATTAGTTTCATTCAAATTACCATTTTTACGAACTGTATTCTAATAATAGTATATTACTAAAAATGAAAGCAAACAATTCAACTAGAACTATATAATACACTATTAATATTACTCCTATAAGAATCTAAAAAGTTCACACGATAATTTTGGCACAGCTGCCGCTAATTTCTATTTAGCAAATAGATCGTATTCGTTCTGATTTCTCATCTAGTATAATGCATATGCAAATCTCCACATTCCCGTGGTCTTTTGTTGTCCGACTGGTCATTTTATCTCATTTCGCGACTTCGAAGGGGTCATCAGATATTCACATCATTCCATGTTTGTGAATCGGGAGATCAACACCTTTTTCGCTTTCATGTTTTTCTCAAGTGTAATTTGTTACTAATGGATTGGATCACGCAACTCTTTCATACACCTACGTTCGCGAAGCCGAGGGTAAGTTTTCTCAACGTAATAACGGCTGAAGTACAGCTAATTTATAAATCTAGAATAAAAGGGAACGTTATATTTTGCAGAAAACATATAGTGTAATAGTTTATGAAAGCTTTCATTTTTACAGATAGATTTGGGTTATAACATGCGCTAATTTAAGTTTTTAAAACACATTATACGGCTGGTCCGATGTGATTGTCATGTTTTATGATTACATAATATACAGACAAAGTCGTCATTAACAATGATATAATGCTGCTAGCCAGTGTTAGGTCAACCAAACTAAGGATGATATAAAAGTAATATACAGACAAAGTCGTCATTAACAATGATATAATGCTGCTAGCCAGTGTTAGGTCAACCAAACTAAGGATGATATAAAAGTCATAGGACCACATATATATTGTATTTTAATACATTATCAATTTATAATTAAAATAAGCTTCAATATTGCCCCTTGAATAAAGTCGCTGGGACTAACAGTATCATTCTGGGATGAGTAATAGTGAAGATTAGAAGATGTTTCTTTGACAGTCTTTTAACACATTTCCTTACTTTAAATTACCTTATGAATTATTAAAGAAGGAAAATCACCGAAATTCAAAAGATAGCACAGTTCATTCGTAAGTTCTAAATTCTTACACCAAAAGTATGTGTACGTGTATGAGTGTGTTTATTATACGCATAAAATTTATAGAGTAGATTTAGAGACAACTAGTCTAGTATTAATACTAAACAATGTACAGAACCTTAATTTTGTGTTTAAAACTCTGTATTTCTATTACACTTCCTTTACAATCAAACAGGCTAAAGTTAATTTAAACAGCACAATTACGTGAATTTCAGTACATGGAGTGAGTTAACTGCTGTACAAGCGTGATATATGGCAAAAACGCGGCCGCCCCGCCGCCCGCCTAACCGCTCTGAACAGCTGCCTCGCACCTACCGCGCATTAGCCTAACGAGCTGCTGTAATGGCCACTGTTAGGGTTACGCTAAAAAACTTCAAATCAAATAAATTACTCTGGATGACCCATACGTATATACTCATACATTACAGGCATTAAGCTGTATTAGTCATTGTGACAACCCTTACTTTACGTCTTAATTTTGTTTTGTTTGCATCACATTTGTTAGAAAGAGTATTAAATCGATAATTTTGACAAGTGCGCATTGTTGAACAGATTGTCAAGTGACGCAATGATTTGTATGCATGTCTATATAAATACCTAAGTATTTTTTCTGAAAAGTACTAGCTTGCTTAGCTAGTTTTAAGGACACCATATAAATATTATATAGTACTTGTTTTTTATAACTATTTTAATCTAATTTTTATATTGATTAATCTAATTTTATATTCAGATATAGTAGATTATGTGATAGCCCTAATAAATGAGATCATTACTAAATAGAGCCAATCTGCTCCACTTTAATATTTGTAAAGCCCTCATAAAACTATTCATAAATTCATATTTAGTAAATAGGTACGTTTTACTGAAACGTCTAAACTGCGTCCAATCGTCGCATTTACACACGCTCTGTGTAAGTACAAATATATTTGTGTAAGAGCTCCTTGCTAATAATATTATTACTATAATAGGACGTTAATAACTGTGTTGCCAATCAAATATACCAAAACGATATTTTGTTAATCAACTTGGAATAGTAAATAGGTACATTTCAATTGAAATTATCGTCAACATGATATTTATAAGTACCAACAGTTACAGAATTAATTTTAATTAGCCCTACATGTGATAAGCTTATTCACATAGCTCTCATACCGCACGCATTACACCAGTTTCAAAATTTCATTCATAATAGGAAATTCTATTCTAACGTTACCGCTCTACGGATGTCCGCAACTAATTAAAATTCTACGTGAATGA
The DNA here is from genome assembly GCF_905147105.1 of Pieris brassicae. Lineage (NCBI taxonomy): Eukaryota > Metazoa > Arthropoda > Insecta > Lepidoptera > Pieridae > Pieris > Pieris brassicae. Next base: position 3,430,133 of record NC_059666.1, read on the forward strand.
ATAACTGCACTGCACAACTTGCACTTTGTGGTAAATTATGTCACTAAATACCGCAACTTTCCGTTCAAATAAACTAATATTAACATTTTTACTTATTTTAGGTACACAATTAAAAGAATTGAAAGTACTCAAACATCTATTTGTACAACTGTTGTAGTACTCAAAGTTACATTTCAATCCCATAACAATATCTTATTTGTAAATAATTGGTCTACTACAAGTGATAATAAATATATACCTCAGTATTATGTTCTTAGTTGAATTTTTATATTAATAAGTTTTCTATTAGTATTTAAGTTACGAAAGTAATATTTTATGTTTTTCTTTCATTCAGTTACAACATGCAAGTCCGAAATGTGGCAGTGGGAATACAATCAACGGAATTCCAATTAGTACTAGCATCTGTGGTACCATCTCTCGATCTGGTGATGCTAAACCCGTTGAGTGCAACCTGTGCCATCGAAAGTTCAAAAACATACCAGCTTTAAATGGGCACATGCGTCTACATGGAGGTTATTTTAAAAAGGTTGGTCAGTTTCTTGTTTATATTATCAAATTGCACTTTTGAGGAATAAATCTCCTAACTGTCCAGCAGGATTCCGACAATAAGAAGCTAGACAAAAAAGAATCAACTGGACCTCCACTGCAAACTGCGTCAGTCTCTGTTAGAGCGCTAATAGAAGAAAAAATTATCAGCCGTCGTGGCGCTACAACATCGCAAGCGACAGGTAAATTATATAAATATTATAGAATGTTTCAAAGTTTTCCTATAAATAGAAGAAGAAATTAGTAAAGAAGTGCTCATTCCAGGAGTAACAGATTCAACCTCTCGTTCTGGTTTTGCTACGCCTGCACCACCTCCATTATCAAGCATACGTACGTCAGCATCACCGGTTTCACCTGCTACAACTTCAGTACACTTTGTGTCGCCAAAAGTACCACCAGTAGTTACGCTTGGTTCAAACGTAGCTAACACTACGGGGCAAAGGGATTCAACCCTCATTGAGCTTCTTAAGAAAGGAAACTCAAAGGTATGTTATAAAAAAAATTTTTTTTTTTGAATGAATTTAGTACATTAATCAAAATTTATTTAATTTAGGTTGTGAAACGATCGGCATCCGACCCAGGCCAATGCTCACCTCAACAGGAATTTACTTTTCGACCGGAACTATTTGGAGTGTCATTTAACTCTGACGATGGATACTTCTCACCGGCATTAAATGAAGACACATTTCATTTTACTACTACACCTGATCACTTAGAAGAATTAGCATCACTGGAAGACTATGCTACCGTAGCAGCATCGATACATGAACGATCGCCAGTTACTTTCCCGTCCAATCGTCGTTTAGCTGCAGTTCTGAATTCTCCTTTACCAGAATCATTAGCGGATTTTGGTGCTTGCCACGATGGCACTGCTGTTCCATCTCCAGGACTTCCTGCATATACAGAACACTCTCCGAGCCTTTCGTACTCCACTGGTGATTCACCAGGTGTAGCATACGCGGCGACTTCACCGAGTGGTAGTTATTCAACGCATCCGACGCCATCTCCTAGCCTAACATACCCTACACCTCCTGCTTCGTTGGATGCCCAATCGCCGGCTCATACAGTTCCAAGAGCGTCTTCGCCACTCACAGCAGCTTTTTTTACGGCCACTATGTCCAGTCAAGAAGAGGTAAGTGTTTACCGATGTCACCAGGATGTATATTAAAAATCGTGTAGTATTAAGGCACTTGATACTCATATAAGATACAAGATAACATAACTGAAGATAAAGATACTTCCTTTCATAGGGGGTAATATAATGGTCTGTATCTTTTAGGTAGAGGAGGCTCTTGAAGAAGTATTACCGGACGAGTGTAGAGCACTGGACGTGTTTACTTTAAATCCGTCGCCGACTGCACGGAGGATGATGCTCAATTCCGAAGATCCGTTGTTATCTAGCAGCCCTCGCGATTTCCCCCATTCGAGGGCAATGCGACGTCAACGTTCGGCTACACCTATTCCTACATCTCTACATCAATGGCAATCAGAGAATAACTCACTTCAAGTAATGCTTGTTAAGACTAATACAATAAAGATTTTATCAGAATTATATTTTTGTTAAAAAAAAAAACTTTTTTACAGGTTTGTGTTGAAGGCCGTGAGGGAGTGCCTGCGGTGTTCCTCAGTCCAAATAGTATACCGCCTTCCCCGCAGCGAAGAAAACGAAAAGCATCTCCCGCTGGACCACACAGATCTCGAATGCGTCGTGCGCCTACCCATTACACCCCGCAGCCGTTACTTTCCCCTGATAGAGATGGGCCTGGGCTGTATGTCGACTTTATAAGCGGTAAGGTCTTTATGCTTTAATAATACCATGATTCCTGCGACTTACAGATGTAAGATATATAATAGAAGATAATGATAAGATTATCATGGAAAGAAATTGTTTAAGTTTAATCATTTGTTAGCATTTAGTGTTTGTTTATACCAAAAGTATATTTTTTAGGTATATCAGGTGCGGAAGCAGAAGTGTTATCTCAATTTGAAGACAACCAAACGCCACGTATTAACATCGGGGCAGAACATCAGGCTGACATACCGGAATTGTGTTCCGATCGCGTAGATTTGCATCGAGTGCCAGAACAACTTCTTTGGGACCCTGGCATTAATGATGCGCTTGATGATAATGAGGGTAAAATTTTTAATTAAAATGTCGTATTATCAAATTACAATACATTTTAAAAAACTAAAAATTTATTAACGATGATGTCTGCTTGTCACAGACCCAATTTCTGCCCTTTTACAAAAGTATTCATACAAATCTTAAAATCATCAACCGCGAAATAGCAACTACGTATGAAAAAATAATAAAAAAAACTTATTTCTATTCGGTTATATTTGGGAAAGTAGTTCCCGTAGTAAAGCGAGCAATATAATAATACTAGCGTTAAAAATTAAATAACATTATCGCAAGATTGCCAACATTCTTTCATCTTCCTTGCAGTTCGTATGTTTATGGAACTAGCCATGTGCGCCGCAATGCCCGTAGGAGGCCATACTAGAGAGTTCGCATTACAAACTCTTGGTGAATGCGGTGGTGACATTCGCGCTGCTACACTTCGGCTTATGTCTCGACCACCTGCGCCTGCGCAGCATGAGGCCAGATGGACCCCAGATGAGGTGGAGGCTTTCTTGAATGGCCTCGCGCACTATGATAAGGATTTCTATAGAATTTCTCAGTTGGTGAGTGTGACACAAACGGGAGACGCACGGTGATGATGATAATGATTTTATACACTCATCAATTTATTGGCTCAAAATCATTATGAATAGGTAATCACTTAACTATAATAATAAAGTAGTAAAGACGAACACTATACTTACAGATAAGAACAAAAGACTCAAAACAATGCGTCCAATTCTACTACTTCTGGAAGAAAGTGACCAAAGATTACAAAACTCTGTATTTACGGAGCTGGAGTGATGCGCGACCACCACAAGTAAGCAGCGCCCACGCACCCCTGCATTTTGTCTTCAGACTTACAGAAAACTAATATGTAGCTAAATGTATTAATACAGTTCCATAAATGGAACGTATAATATTGTATGAAACTCTGATTTGTTTAATCTAGTACATCGAAAGTTGTACGAACTCGTGCTGTAACTATGCGGTTGTAACAAAAACCACGTAAATCATTACAATCTTGCGAATAAAACAAAATAAAAATTATATAAATAAGAAATTTCATCACTTTAAATTTGGAGTAAAAAAATAACGAACCTTGACTGGATCTTCTCACGATTCACGATTTAAGTAATCAACATTTTATAAAAGTTGTTGTTAACGTATACGAAAGCAAAGTTAACGGGATTTTTGTTACACTGTATATAGTTATTGTAACTACTTATTCAGGGTACGTTCGTGCACGCTCCGAGTACTTCATCCCCCACTTCCTTCGAGGGTGAAGAGTACCCGTGCAAAATATGTGGGAAGTAAGTTAATACGTTCAAAACGTGCCAAAACCTTGTCACTGTTCATTCAAGCTAACTGGTGGGCTATAAAAACGCTTATTGTAACTCGTTCGAGTACATCATTTTTAATTTCAGATTTTTTTGATTGAAGATAAAACAGTTAGAAAACATTTAAATCTATCATAATTATTTAAATGGTATATCGTTTATGCTAAGCTTCTGAAATGAGTTACCGCATTGACTCCCGTGTGTCAAAAGTTGACTTGCAAGAATTCAATGCGGTTTTGCGACATAGGTGATAGCGAGAGATAATAAGCAGCAGTCATAGAACGCATAACGCATGTATTTAATATAATTTATATGTAAACTAAACAATATTTGATTGAACCTAGATAGGAGTTGTCAGGCCCTGTTTTGTTTTTATAACCTTTTACTTTTACTTATAACATTTTATTTGATGAACGATCTTACTTCTAATATGTCTTAACCTTGATTAATATTTACTGGGTAAGCGCTTTCGAAGACACACAGTTGACGTAAAAGAACCCAATGAAACGGTTTTCAATTTAAATAAATTTTGCCATTTTTATATTTCTCAGAACTTCTGCATAACACGGTTTCATTTAGGTAACAATTTTTGTTGTGGAGCCTGTCTCGTTAACCACAATTGGCTTAAATTTGTTAATTTAAGCCTATCTAAGTTCATCTATATGGGTTAAGCGTTTGGTTTAGTATAATATAATGACTATCATATGTTCGGATTTAAATGGTTTCTTAGTACTAGTGTTAGGTCATATGGATATGGGTTTTAAGATTTGATGTTAATTGCATGTTAGGGTTTTCTGCTTTATTAAACATACAGCGAAATCTATTTGACATAGAAATTCCTTCGGGAAACCGGCCCAGAGCCGCGAATTTTAAATTAATTAAACAAATGGAATATATATAACTCATAAGAGATATCCCGGGGACCACACTATGTCGAATAGTTTGTAAAGGAAATATATTAAGCATAAAGTCCATATATATAGTAATAGGTATACAAAATATTCTAATCGCACTCGGCGTCATATAAATATATTACATGATTTTCTTGCTACTAACGCCTCGCTTAGCTCGCCCTGCTTTCGCTTTTTTTTATTTATTTTCTGTTGCCTTTAAACGTTTTTGTTGTTTCAGAGTATTTAACAAAGTAAAAAGTCGTAGCGCGCACATGAAGTCGCACCGGCCACTCGACGCCGAGCCGAAACGGCCTAAACTCGAAAAACCTTATGAAAAGGTCGAGGCTGACGAAAGGTCCCAAGCGACTGCCGAATACAAAAATAGGCCTCACTATAATTGATTCGTTGCTCACTCATTCCGCCCACGCGTCTTTTCGCCAACTAATCAGAATAAATGTATTTATGTTCTGGTACAGCTTTGGCACAGCTAATTATATATCTACAGTTAGAATAGTATGTGTCATTCAATTAAAAACGTCTCTATTGACTTAAAATTACTCTTAAATACGCTTAATCGAAAACTTCAGTAACTTGTTTTAAAATAAAAACACGTGATGGAATGACTTATAATTTTTAAGATATGTACATTCAGTCACTTTCTAAATACCATATAACAGTATATAATCAGTTATGCCGAATCTGCATCTAGCGCTGCCTCAGGACGCAAAACGCTGTGCACTGATAACAAAATAGACGCGAAATGCTACAATACTTAAGCATTTATTTGTTGTAAATCTAGATTTACTAAAGAATCTAGTACTAGAAGCTAGATTTAGACATGGAATCGACTTTCAAAATTGTAACGTTAAAGCATTACTTTAATGATATTTTGTATACACATGTTATTATAGGAACCAGTCCTTAGACAGAAGACTTATTATATTCACGTGTCGTTGTGACTTTCAGACTTAAATGACATTCGATATGTCAGTGGCTGCCATGTGACACGCGGGAATAAGAATTTTGCTAAAGGCTTTGGTGAAGTTTTTATATAACTTTCAATGTGACTGCAAGTGTGATGTTGTAAATATGTAGTATTAGATCTGTGGGCGAGCTATTACCTATGTGTATATGTAACAAGTACATACGTGTGATAATGTTTGTGTAGTAACTACACTACCTCGTCTCTACAGTGCCAGCTCAGCTCACTGTAACGGCTTGTTTGCTCAGTTTTGTTATGTTTAAGTAGATGAATTTGTTACGATATGTTGTGTTTCTTTTTAGCTAGACAATTAACGGAATTCAATTTAGCGTCCGTGCCGAGAACTAGTCACATATCGATCAGTTTTAGAGAAATATTGACAGAATTTACAGAGGCATCTGTGGGTAACTTGAAATCTACGAGATAAAATTTAAACTTTAGTTTTTTAGTATAAAAGTCTGGGGAGTGTGTATGTTAAAAGATAAAAATGTATTCATTTTACTATAGAAAAGTCTGCCAAATTATTTCGGAGTAAAACAATAATATCGGCCTAAAATTAATATACAAAGAAAAACTTTATTTCTAGTTCAAGTTATTCACAGAACCAAATTTTATATAAAAAAAACATTAATGGAACGATATTTTTTTACACAAATATTCATAAAATGCTCAAATGTTCTATATTTTACGTTGATAATTTTATTATCTTGTTCCTGTTATTAATTATTTATTGTATACTCGAATACTAATTTATGAATGTACATTATTTTCTATTAATATAAGATAATATGTACCTAAGTATGCATGTACCTACGTGTTGTGATAATTGGATGTTATAATTTCCTTGTATCTATACTTGATCTATTTTTGTGTACAAATCTGGCAATAATAGAATGCTCAATTTCGCGTTGTTCAACTGCCTATTTTAAACTCATTTCATCGCTGCCAAAAAGCCCAGTACTTGCGGTTGTGAACTTTTTAAATTTCGTCTTCCGGTTAGAATTGATTTCCGGGCAGTATTCCTTTTAAAAGACATGTAAATAGTTATTGCGTGTACCTACGATTGAAATTGTTCGGAATAAGATTTAATGAGCGTTTAACGCTCCCAGTATTATTCAACAATTTGTTGAAGGTATTTATATTTTGTATAAGACGACCTGAGAGATTACGGATTAGCTGCGCTGGAGATATACCTACGCATTGTCTGCACTCCGGTCCATAGAAATTATTATTAAAGCTGACGTAGGCGATAGACTAACCATTGCTCGAAAAATTCGTAGCACAGTAGACGCTCTATACTTATATAGTCTTTCGTCTATATCGGCACTAAATACCAAAGTGTGAAATTTAGTTAAAATGTATTTAATTTAGAATAAGAAATATGCAGAAGCTATGTAACACTAACTTGTGTGATGATTTGGTTGTGTTCTATTTTAACATAGACAAATACTTAGGACAAATATATCGCATCATTTAAATAAGTAGATGCCGTCGCCGTGCCAAACGATTGCCAAAACTGTACTTTAAGTCTAGTTTTATTTATAACCATTTCATCACTTTTAAAATAACTAATCCTTATTACAATACAAATACAAATTTGGATATTATTTTATTTTATATTATCACTAAAAATGTATATTTCTTTAAATTCTATACACTAAGAGTAGCAAATTTACATTACTTAATCGCCAAAAAATTATTGGTTGTGTTTACATTAATAATTTAAATATTTAAACTTTTAGCTCTAAATAAGTAGGATTTATTATATTTTGGAAATAAATCAGAGATTCTTAACTGTACTTCTACAAAATTATAACGATTTAAGGAAAAGTCCCTCCAAAGAAACTTCTTAGCTATTAAGACTGAATGCTAATTCAATTTCATTTTCTAGAAAATTTTCTCTTCTAGTGCTTGTAGACAATGATATTAGAATGAAAAATATATATTTGTGTATTACAGCACATACACGATCTTTCCAAAAATGCAAAACAACAAAACGAGCGTGAAAAGTAATCACAATTTCAGTGGCGTCATACATCTGCGCAAGAAGCACTTGACTAAGTTTTTCTGGGAAGTGTGTCAAGTGTTTGAATAGTTTTATGTGGTATAATAATAAATAATATCTACTTCATTTTATCATTGTAGGTATATCGGAGAGCTAATCCCATTCCATGTGCCAAAACTAGTCAGGGTGTAGCTTTATAATACCCTAATCAGTCATATTCATCATATTATTTTAAACAATGAAATCGCAGTCATTTCATTAGAAAATTTAAAACAAATACCTATTACAAAAATATTAAAATAAGTATTAAATTATTTATAAGATCAATTGAGAAATAGAGTGAACTATCTTATTTCAATTTAAACATAGAAGTGCCTTACGATTTTATTTTTGTACTATTATTATTTTGATTATTTTCGTTAAAGATGTCATAAAATAACTACGAAACACTGTTTTGCATTTATTTAATTGCGCTAGTATTCTGTGCAAAGTGCCAATATCAGATGGCGGACTTAGTTATTAAAATTACAATATGAATATACATCGACAGGTAGGAAAAATAAAATCATGTCAATTTATCGTGAACTAATATTATAAAGTTTAAGACTCGTAGGGAGCGCAAGTCATCTTTTGTTATTAATCCTAGATGCATTCTTCACTTTTCTATTCCCTGCTTAGTATTTCATTTCAAATATGTGTAATTGTATATATTTATACGTATCTAATATATTTAATGTCATTAACACTCATAAATGTTAATAAGTATATAATTATAAACCTAGTAATTATATTTTATAAACCTAAGTGGATTATATTCTTCTAATTTTGTATTGAAAATTTTTACGAAGGGCAACTTTCACTATGCAGTGCTACCATTAAGGAAATAAGCGAACAAAGATAATCTCCACCATAGAGTAAAAAGTAATTCTATCCGAATTTCAATAGACTACATAAATAATACTTAATTGGTAGGACTGCATCAAATAATACGTACTTAATACGTTTAGTGTAATAGTAGAATGTAAATGAAACGTGCCAAATGCACGATAATTTGATATTACACTCTGTGTTGTGATTTTGAACGTTCTGTAAATTACGAATCTTTGAGAAAATTGTAGTCACCTTCTAGATTAGCGCAATTCTTCGCGTAGAAATGTTAGGACATTAAAGTATGGGCATTTAGATTATAGATATTCATTGGAAGATGTAAATGTATTAATTATTAATTATAGATTCATTGTTATATTGAATGTGATGATTTGTAATGAACAACGACACGCTAAGTCCTCGCCCGCCCCGAGCGGCGACTTCACAACTTCGCATATCCTTGAAACAATAAGTAATTAAAAAAACTATTACATATATATTGATAAATTTATTAGGGTAACTAATTTTTTAAGACAATGACTATTACGTGATCTTTTAGATTGTCTTTATTAATAAATATATGGTGAAGGTTTTGTCGACTTGTTTTTCTTTTTACCCCACATCGCCTGTTCCTTGTTAATTATTAACCGTTGCAATTAAAGCCATCTATAACAGGAAAACTACACCTATCAAGGGACACTTTAGTTGTCCTTGCATTCGTGAATCTGGTCATTGTTTACTACTTATACATGCAATATTTCATATACCTATAATAGTTAAGAATATTTAAATTTTATAAATATTTTTTAGTCTACTTAAATAATTCTATGGAAGGATGTAGGAGTATGTCCGTGCTCCAGTTTTAAATGAAAAACAATTTGTATCATCAACTTTTATTAGGACACATTGTATACATACAACGACAATTCTGATGTAGAAAAAGTTGGACTAAACACACGAGTGTGGCCGCTCAAAAAGACATTTTCAGTTGTGAACAACGGAAAATTACATTTCACCTAGTCTAGAATATAAATCTCTGTCACAAGAAAACAATAAGTGCTGTGAAACAATAAAATTAAAAAACATTATTTCTAAAAGATGCTACAAATACGCAAAGCATACCAGAGACGCGAAAAATATCTAACTATAAATTAAGGTGGTGTCACGGTCACAGTTTACAAGATAATCATGAAATTTTTAAGGGTTGAATTTAAATACGAATTTCCATAATTAACTACTATGGTATGCTATAATATTAACGATTTTTAAAGTATTTGCGCAGGGACACTGTATAAAAAAGACAGTAAGTATTTATTTCTAAATGATCTTCTGTGTTAAGATATAACGAAACAACACGTTTACAAAGACAAAATATTGGTTAAATGTTTAACTGCAGTCCCACCCATATATGACGACCAATGACACTGTTTAAGTTATAAGTACTAACGTTCCTACGAAATTTACAGAAAAATTAAGCACTTTAAACATTACGAATAAGCCAGTTGTGCCTATTAACCGTCGTACAATGTGCCTACGGGATTAAGAATGTACCTGATAATTACGTTTCTCAAAATAGGGTTCTTCAGATGTGAACAATTGTACGACTGTACTTTTGAATTGCGAATAAATTGCTAACATCTAAATATACAAAAATAAATGTGAAACTCTGCAAACACGTCCTCAGATGAAGCTTCTGGACCGATTTCAATGACTTAACTACGTCGCGATTTTGAATTGAATTTCTTATCGCAGAAAAAACCCGGATATTAGCTAGTTGGCCACATTTATTGAACGAATCTAAACTATCAATTAATATACAATGGACGCAATTGCGTTATGTCATTTAATCAGTAATGGAGAACATTTTTAACACAAAGATCATTTGTGGAAATGTTAAAAGTCGTAGGTACTTTTTCACTTAACCAATGCAATTAAAAAATGCATAATTTTTACTTTTCATTTCAGAGGACATTAATTGTTAAAACGACGATATTATTGCCATATATTAAACGTAGTTCTATATTAATTCTGGTATTCTTAAAATGTCTTTTAATATAAATGCAAAAGGTCCTAATTAGCGTGTTCTCCATTCCTGCATTAACACACTTTTACTACAAATATATCGAGGACATGATCATTGGCATGACTGTAACATAAAAGGTGCACCAAGGAGGTATATTAGGCGCATTGTTTTTTCTTTCGTTCATTAAAGTTCTAGACGCAAAAAATAAGATCTTGAAGAATATCGCAGTAATGGTAATCGTGTTAAGCTAAATTTTGTAATATTGTGCACAATGACCAAGTGATCGATTTTCAAACCGTTAAAATTAAACAAACTCCTAACAATTCTAATGGACTAAAGACAAAATTGGTGTCAGTCACATAGGTTTAAATAAATAATCAGGGGAGATGCGTATCTTTACATTAGTCTACATATCACAAACACAGATACAGATTATATCACCAAATTTCCTCAAGTAAACATTGATGCTAATTTTCATTTACACAAACTAGAAAGATATATAAAAGGAAATTTTTTAACATTTATTATTTATCAGTTAATAGAACGCCGGCTGTTAAATTTTTATTTAATTTCTAGTTTAGATAGCTGTACGTCAGAATTGGCACCATACATTTTTTGTACATTTCTAAGGCTGCGTCCCAAGTTGGCGAACTGTCTACCGCCGACTAAGTTAGCGTATCGGTTTAGTATGCCTTTCCATATACTTTACGAATGTTCAGTTTGCTAGTTTTGCGCTCTATGCAATATGCAGCCTTACGCGCGCCTACTATATCAGTGGACACATTCAGTCGGCGGCTGGAGACGCAGCCTTAGAGTTTAAAAACAATATTTTTATAAGTTATGTCGAATTATGTTCTATACTTGAATTAGCTTATAAAAAATAAAATTTAGTTAAACAAAAAGATTTATATGCTGATACGTAATTATATATTAAAACTTTTCGAATTGCACATGTTTGCATGTTGTCCATAGACAAAAAAATTGTTTATTGCAAAAAATGATTTTAAACATGTCACATGTCATTGTCACTGTAGTCAGTGTTGCCATACATACGCTAAAAACATTATTTATTGCTATAACGGGTTATCATGTTTCCAAAGTCATTGAGAATGGACTGAAATGTGATGGGGTGATTGTACAACATGCAGATTTTCCGCTTGAATTTTGTTAAATACCTAACAAAATGTCAAAAGTAGTAATATCCTTTAATTAAAATAATTAAGGCGAAAATTATTTACTAGCCCTTGAATTTACTTGACAGCAAGACACTTCACTCCAGTCTCTATGACTAGATTGTACATATACTATAGATCTGCCTGGTTATTGCCAAAATTAACGTTCTATGTTTTTCGTAAGCGTATCCGACTGTATACAAAGCTTAACGCATCTCCAATGACAACTAAACTAGGCTTTACGTCACTCTAGTCTCATCTTCTTACCTTTGACAACAGTTGGTTTATTTTTAAGTAGACCTTTTCTTCTCTTCGACGTCTGAAAAAGAGAATCATACAAATTAGATATGAAAGGTCATACCAACGCTAGACGAAAACAGACATCGAAACAAAACAAATAAATAATGAAGATAAAATTCTACCGCATTCAAGATAAGTCCTTGCAGTTAAGAACACCAAACATCAGTCGAAGTTCATAATTTTAAAAATTCTTACAGATGTCTTATAACCTGCTTTTTTAATACAAGACATTATTAAAATTATTACCATAGTTAATGATACCGTCGACTAGTCTCGTAACTACAAAAGCCCGTGCGATTAGAATTGACATACAAACACACATCTAAAGTTTGCGACAGTTTCGACAATAACGATCTTATTCATAAACATACTATAAACCTTACATTGTTAAGTGTAAGTTAAAGTACGTTTAAAAATAAGGGTATATATGTATATATGGGTCCTGATTATGAATTGCAGTTAAATAGAAATAGTTTACCATAGATCCTACATCGTACGCAAGCTGCAATCGGAAATAATAATAAATAATTGTGACTTTAACGGCTTTAGTAACAACAGAGGCATTCTGTTAATTACATCAAAATTTAAGGAAAATTATACCAACTAAAAAATCATAGATTTATTTTTAAAAACCTTCTTGACAATGGCATAAATTCTCAAGTAAATTCAATATAATTAACAGCATACCCTAATGAAATTACATTATTAAAATAATATAAAATACAAGAACAATAGACAAACAAAAAGACGTACATAATCACTTTGTTCAAAGAATAACTCAAATATAATTAACATCCGAATTTTAATTAGATATTCGTCAAGTGTTTTCGATCAATTCATGACGGTAAAAACATCATTAAATTTAAAAAAAATTGTTTCAAATTCTACCAATGAGTTTTTATTGAGTTATTATTTGTATTATACAACAAACAATCAATATTATATATTCATACCGTGTTAATCTGCATCGGGTTATAGCGATGACCTCGCCTAAGATAATATTAACACACTTTATAAACCGTATTGCACTATAATTTTAAAAATCGAATTCCTCCAAAATAAAAATTTAAATTAAGTTAAACGATATATTTGAATTATATATTTAAATGGAGTCTCTATTACAGTAGCACTAAGGTCTACTTTACAATGTACACAAATAAATAGAGTTTGAATTTGTTACTATTAGACATTCTACATTAGCATATTTCAATATATTATGAAACCTACGCCGAACAATATATTACGGCTATCATATCTGACAGATGGACAAGTTAGTTCACAATTAAACTTTTAACTCAATCTCACCTTTAGTTGATTATTGTAACATAGCCTAACACCAATAGAATATGTAAGACTATATATTAATTTTTTTTAAATAACTTTATTCATATAAATACATTTATAAACGTCAGAAAAGAAGTTTAATTAATTGTAAATTTACATTTACTACCAGTCCGCAAGTCAAGGACAAAGGTAGAGCGGGCAAGAAACATCGCTAAGTTTTGAATCATACATCCGCACGTTGATATTACGACTGGAGGCCATCTTAGTGAAGTAGTCGAACTGTCAGTGTCAGTACCGTGCGCAACGTCAGCCAGTGCTTACGCGTATTGAGTACATCAACCACGTCTTTTTTATTGCTTTGTATTTTCGTTATCCTGTTTTATTTTTGTTGTTTAGTTTTGTTATCATACTTATATTAAAATGAGCAAAAAAGTAATTAACATCCGTGAAATGATTATTAATATGGACAATTATTTCGTTAAGGAGAAAGAGGACTCTAAGTTATTGATTCAAAATATAAATTATGGCCTAAAAAATGCTTCGGACACTAGTGAGGACATTTTAAATCTTTTACAAATACATAATGAAGAATATTATTATTAACTTTTTTGCTGTCTGTACTTTTCCGCGGTGGGTGACGTCAAGCAGCTGTTATTGTGACAAAGTTCCATCGTAATATCAACGTGCGGGGCTAGTACACATACGAACTGGAGCAAATCAATCCAAAGGATTTGGTTCGTTTAAAACTTGTACGTTGGGACTACATTTTTAAAATTCAATACAATCAAACGCATTTTAATCCGATATGATCCGGGGAATTAATGTCTGATACGCGTGAGTTAAGAAATATAGTAAAAAACTAACCTTTTTAGATATAGAGTTGCTTGTTGATATAGTTCTCTTTGCGAGCGGAACACGCGGTCTGTTGAATTCGTCTCGCTTCTTCACTCTGAAAATAATAATTATAACATTTGTAACTGTTTTTACTATATTTAAAATAAAAATTCGTATGTTACACACATACATTTATTAAATTTTTTCTAACATGTCTAGTGATAATATTTAATACGATAAAATTAAAAATGCAAATAAAGTTTGATAGATGTTAGTATACCCACACATTGGAATCAATAATTTCTTATATCTAGCTATTGTAGGAACCCGTTAACACCCGTGCCAAGCGTCAAGATATAGATATAGATGTATATATATCATTTAAATTTAGTCAAACAGCGTATGTATGGAGTCGTAACTTATTAATATAGTATAAGCGATATAGAGCCGTTGCGTTCCCGTCTGTTTGACCGCAGCTTAAAATGTTCACTACAAATTTGTTCTACATATCTAATATTAGAAAAATAGACAACACAGTTAACTGAGATATATGTATTAAAAAAGGTGCCAAAAAATTTCGTATATTTTTATTGAAGTAAAACTGCTTTATCGGCGTTGTAAAAAAATACTGTCACATTTTTCGGTTACGCGTCACATTTTTCCGTTACGAACCATATTTTTCTTGATTCCACGGTTGATTCGAAGAGATTCAAAGCCATTAATAACCAACATATATTAATGATATTAATAATTCTATTACAATTAATGACATTCTGCAATAATCTTAGTAGTAATAAGGTAAAATGAAATGATTGTATTATTTGTATTCTATGATAACAAAAGCCTTTGTTAAACTTTATCTAATTTAACTTTATTTAACCAATTTCTGTAAAGTTGCATATGGTAGATCATTTTTCGAAAAATAAGGTCATAAAGAAGTTTCACATTTTTCTATGACGATCTTCTCGGCAGATTCAATTAGAAATATCTTTAAGAAAATTTAGGAATGAAAAATCTGGAGAAATGTGAAATACACTGCTCTAAGACTTTCTAGACAGCGATTTTTGGTCTAGGATGTTAAAAAAGTCATAATAATCTAATTATATAATCGAATAACTGATTGTATCTAAAAGAATCTCAATATAAAATGATATTATATCATTTATTTATATATGAAACACCATTATTCGAACTATGGAATTATTTAGATTCCACAATGAGTCAATTTAAAAAAAAAGCTATTTATAAAGGTCAACAACGTACTTGTGACCCTTCTGATGGTGAGCCATTTTTAACCATTTTATAAATGTATACGAAGGAAAAAATATTTTTCTATTGTCGGACGTAAATTACCTATACGATGAATATAATACGTACGTACCTGTATATTCTAACGAGCCAATGCTCCGTAGTGTACGACTCTTCGAGGTAAGTTAGTTTGAAACCACGATTTCCTGGCATCGCGTTTCGTGTTCTATCATAGCCTGGTGGACTTCCACCACTATCATATCTGAGAAAAATATATATTTAGTGATTTAGGGAGCGTTCAAGTATTACGTAACGAATTTTAAGAGGGGTGGGGGGGTCCCCTTGTAAAACGTTACGATGCGGGGCGGGGATTGAATTACGCCTTATTGTTAATATTATTTTCCACTTTCCAATACTTTACACCACATAATGGTAAGTTTTAGGTTTAAAGAGTCACTGGAGTTGGTCACGAAGCGTTTTACTATTGGAAACAGAAACTTTACGGCGCGTTTCCTGGGGGGGGGGGTCAAGAATCTCCAAAAATTGCGTGACGTAATACTTGAACGCTTCCTTATGAGGCGATATTATGTATTATACTCATATAATTATATTCTCATGCCTCTTCATCCATAACTCATTTAATATACACTTTAAAAATAGAAAATCTAAGTTTTGCCGTAACATATGCTATAAAATATATCAATGGCAATACAACCTTTTTAGTCCTGGGCCCACAGATTTCTGTATCTGTTTCATGATCATTTGTCAATCTAATAGGCAAGTAGGTGAACAGCCTTCTGTGCCTGACGCACGCCGTCGTGTTTTTGGGTGTAAGGCAAGCCGGTTTCCTCACAATGTTTTCCTTTACCGTTCGAGCTAATGTTAAATGTGGACATAGAAAGTCCATTGAGGCACAGCCAGGGATCGAACCTACGAGCTCAAGGATGTGAGTCGCACGCTGAAGCCACTAGGCCTTACTTGTAAATTATGCCGAGACTACAAAAATTATTGACTTAGTTGAAGAATATTACAATTAATTAGAACTCACCTGTAATAGGACAACTTATACATTAAACAATTCAACATAGTTTTAGAGCCTTCCGCATCTATTCTGTATTCTCCACGCTCAGTGAAATAATCGGCTTCCTGAAAGATTTATAAAAATAATATTTTTAAATGAATAGATTTTTGAACACGTCCGTATTGAACTAATAATTGTATCAAAGATAGTTAAAGTAGGTGTGTGGGTAGGGGCAGAAGTATAATGTTAGATCAATATATTTTTTTATGATCGCAAAAGATCCCTTGGCCTAAGTCAGGAATAGTTTAAAGCCCACTTACTATACAGTAATACTCTAATATTTTGACGGATTATGTGCGTGGCTCTGTCGCATCACCCTCCTTCCTATTAATTTTTCACAGAAAACTTCCAGATGAGGTCAGGTCTTTAAATTTTGCTAGTAAATACATTCATATTGATAGGATGTGATGTAAATGTAATACATCTTTAAAACATCAGTAAAAAAATCAGATTTATTGGCTTTGGCTAACTGTATAAGAGACTGTATTTTTCCTTTGTTTATATATAAATAATATAACTCGAAATACTCTAAATAGACAACACGATACTATAAGACGTTAATAAGTAAACTTTAAAATTATTTTACATAATCTCAAGTCCGACGTTTCGCGTGCTTTACAGCGTGCATGGTCACGGGGACTAAAGACAAAATTTAAAATGATGTAAAATAATTAATAAATAAGTTTAGTTTTAACCACACCCCGTTCTCTTCACATTCCCGTTTTCGATAATATCCAATAACAAACGAGTCATTAAGATTTGTGAACCCTTTTATAAGCCAAGTTAGTTTTCGTTAGCGTCGCAACCCCTCTACCCTAATTCTGTGTTAGTTATATGCTCATATTGGCACAAACTAGCTGCTGTGGTCTCTGGCAAAATGACCAGCGCTGTGGAATAGCTCTGTTCCTCAGCATAATACTGAGCCAGGGCCAATTACAACCACAGCACACACGCATTACACAATGAAACCTTTTTCTTTAAAAAAAATGTTATCTCTCATTATTTTTTATATATTTTTGATTATTGTTATTTTGTGTGTGTGTTTTGTTAGTAATAAATGTTATGTCTATGTCTATATTTTAAACTTTTAAAGTCAGTTGTCACTCAGCTTCAAACGAAGTGATTTATTTGAACATATAAAACCGCCACCAAACTTAATTCGCTTTAGTTTTCATATTTTTGCTTCACCTCATAAATTTACATTTCAATACACGATTATTATTATTATTAATATACATTTAATTCATAAATTCACTCACGTGTATATCCTTGGGATGTTCACCTTCAGCAATCCTAACCATCCATATGAATTTATTAATGTCGTCTCCCGAGTATCCAATAGCTCCACCAAAGATCACCAACACATAATCGACGTCAAGCATGCTCATAATTTCATAGGCCGCACTCTCATTACTCGCCATCGCTTTACCCACAAGGGCAATATGGGAATTGTTCCATGTATTATTGTCCACTAGTGTTGTACGATTTCCCATTCCAGCTATCTGAAAACATTTGAATTTGTTTGCCAAGGTCTTCCAACTCCTTCTGGTTTTGGCGTGTCTTGCCTTAATATTGCTGCAAGAACTTTTTGTTCCTGTGGTACCGAAACATTTCTGTCCCGTCGGTAATCGAACACAGGGCAATATCGCCACACGTATACAACCCCTTAATGCTTTGCTGGTAAGAATTTACTAATATTTTTTTACCACCAGGTAAAGTTATTAAAATTATAAACAGGAAAAATAACCCCCAATTATATTAGAGGGTGTCGTTCTAGAACAAAAGTCTTTCGGACTGAACATTTTTTTCTTTAAAAAAAATACTTAAACAAGAGGACCAATCTATATAAAAAAAATCAATCGCGCTACAACCCTTTTAGGTCTGGGCCTCAGATTTCTGTATCTGTTTCATGAAGATTTGTTAATCGAATAGGCAAGTGATCAGCCTTCTGTGCCTGACGCACGCCGTCGACTTTTTGGCAAGTCTTAGGCAAGCCGGTTTCCTCACGATTTTTTCCTTCATCGTTCGAGCGAATGCTAAATGCGCACCTGGAAAGAAAGTCCATTGGTGTACGGCCGGAGATCAAACCTACGACCTCAGGGATGAGAGTCTCTGAAACCACTAGGCCAACACTGCTCAATCTATATACTAATTTTATAAAAACGTACATATATTATACACACATTTTACTGAATTCGATTCAGGGCCTAGATCCGAAACGAAAGTAATAAATGTTTTACAGATACAAAATATATAATATGAAAATAATATTTAATCTATGATGTGTACCTGATATCCGTAATCCCACCAGGACATAATTCTTGCATCTTCAGCCGTGTTCTGTGATAACCATCCATAGGCTTCCCTGAAGTCATCTAAAATTCTTCGCGATCTGAATTACGAGAATTAAACATAAATTACTTTTACCAACATCACATATATGAACCAAATTTTATTTTAAAACCAAATAAATACAATTTGACAAAAAAGTTGAATATGTATGTAATGTAATAATGATATGAAAATAAATGAACTAAAATAGTATAAAGTTAGTGGAAGTCACATTATAGACTATTTAAAAAACAGTAATGCAACAAAATTTAAGCACAGGCTCAAATATTTGTATTTTTTCGTGATATTTAGTATTGTCTAATAGGCATGTAGGTGATCAGCCGTACCTGACCGTCGACCTTTTCGGCTTAAGACATACCGGTTTCCTCACAATGTTTTCCTTCAGCGTACGAGCGAACATAAAATTAAATAAAATCTAAATTGTTGATCTAAAAAAACATACATAGTTGGGACTATAAGCACAATGTTTTTAGATAAAATATATACGGAATAGATATCTGAAGATACCAAAAATATATACCACCTCTACCGTACCGTAGATCTGAAGCGTACCACGTGACTTCTATATTTGACAAACAGTTGCAATTCCTACTACCACACAAGGAACATCACGTCGTTGTAAGTGAATACTCCATGGTTTAATTATTAGTGATAATGTCAAATTGACACATAACTAGTACAAATATTGGAATTTCATTATATTATCTATCGATCTATCTACTCACCCATCGTTGCCATAGCTGGCGAGCACTATACTGGGGCTGGAGTAAGCATTCGAAGTGGCCCAAGTACAATGTACGGAGAACAGCATGAGTAATATCATGAAGGCTATGACGGTGCCGGGACGTGCATATAATCCCAGCCCCTGTTCTTGCGTCTGCGCTGGTTCTGGGACGCGTTTCTTTACTTTGCCCGCCTATTTATAAATAATATTATAAAATTACACCAATTTGGCCAGAAAGCGAACACAGGACTTTGTATGTGTATCAAGAAATCGTATAATTTTGCGCTAAACAACATTTATATATGTGTATGTATTTGTATTGTTAAAATTGTTAAATTTAATAAAATTAACTCCATTTTAAAATGTAGATTATATACATAAATTAATATTTTTAAAAATAATTAAAAATTTAACTAGTCGATCAAAAATCTTGAATTTCTTTTACTTTAAAATAATAATACCTTGTCATACAAATTCTTGGACTCTTCAGTTTCGACAGAGGCTTGTGTTGGGTCATCCTCACGAAGGACGAGCTCCAGAATTATGGAGAATGCGATTCCAGACAAGACACATACAACTGGCGTGAGTGTCAGCATCAGACGAACCATCACACCCGCGAAGTATACCGCGCTTATTGCGTACAGGGCAACTGTAAAAGATTTCATCCAGAAGGTATAGAAGACGAATTTCTGTATCTTAATCCAATTAAATTAAGAAAATCATAAAGAGTGACGTTTTGCTTCATTCATTTTCCTTCTATTCATCCTCTGTTTTTACTTTCTCTTCTCCTTCTCAGCTCATATCTGTTTGGTGTGCGAAATAATCACTTTATCCTTCTGTCCAGCACGGTTATATTTCATACGCAGTTTTAACAAGATATTTATTTTAAGCATACGACTATAAAACAACGCTTTTTGGATATAGTCTCTGTTTTCATCTAAGATTCTACGCCTTTAACCATAGCATTTAAAAAATGAAAAAAAAAATATTTGCAAAAGGTGACGGCTCGTTAAAATTCTCAATTTCTGTTATACAAATAACAATAAATTAAATTAAACTTACCAAACACACGTTCATCATTGATATTCTTTATGCAGTACCACAGACCAACCGGGAAAGTGCAGACCAGCACGTGCAGGTCAAAGAAAAATGACGACCACGTGGTAGGCTGATGTTCAGACACCGAGGCTATTATAGGGATATGAATCTTTGCATAACCTGTATCCCAT
The DNA here is from genome assembly GCF_905147105.1 of Pieris brassicae. Classification (NCBI taxonomy): domain Eukaryota; kingdom Metazoa; phylum Arthropoda; class Insecta; order Lepidoptera; family Pieridae; genus Pieris; species Pieris brassicae. Next base: position 3,451,135 of record NC_059666.1, read on the forward strand.
AGAGAGTAAAACCTGAAAATATTGCCAAATTAATCAAATAATATGCAACAGATTATTGTAAAAATATTATATTCAAAAAGACATGTTACTCTTAAGTAACTTTAATCTTTTAGTTATTACAATTCTTTATTAAATTGAAATGATGTATCATGGTCGCAGTTCGGATTTAAATTAAAAATGATAATTAATGATCAATAAACAAACAATTATAGATTCTTTAGTTAATTAAATAGGCCATGTGCCAACTAAGCCATGACGGAAATGAAATTTTGCTTTTAGATATATAAAAACGTATTAGAATAAACCATAAAACGCAAGAAATACTGATTTACATTGATAAATTGTGTTATTTACATAACAATATTCACACAATCCAAGGTATATGCAAATTAGCCTATAAATGTATGTCAAAGACATAGAAAACGAAATAATTATAACAGTGTAATTATCTAGTCACTTTAGCTGCACTGAATATACAGAATATTACAAATCGTTCGTCACTTTCTATTAAATTGTATTTACGCTAAGATAAAGAGAGACAGATCAGCATCACTAGGAAGTATAACTTATCGGGATTCCAGTCAAGATGCAAAACTATATAGCTCTGATAATATTATAAATATATAATGATTATTGTTTTTAACATTTATATAAATGGAAATTAGATTGCCTCAGCCGTTAAAAATATTTTTTAAATATATATGTTACCTTCCGCTCCAGGGAGCAATAACTCCCATATAAGTCAAGGCCACAACCGCCAAAAATACGGCACCAGCTGCGACAAGCGTGCCTAGTACCAGGAGTTGCTTCCATTCACCTTTTGGATTCAAACTGTGTAAATATTTCAATGCTCCAACTACCATTAACAATGCAAACACACCTGGAAATAAAATTATAATATGAGTGTAATTTTTTTGTCCTATAAATTTTCAGTGCGTGATCATGGAAGATTTAGTGTTTATATACTGCCCTACTCTTAACATAGGAGTTAATTTCCTGGCCTATCTACTATACAGTGATGTAAAAAATATTCCTTAAGTAAAGTTTAAAAAATAATAAATTAAATTCACTTACAAAATTCCGATTTCACATTTTACCTTTATAATATCTATGTGTAACTTTTATATATAAGCTATAGTTATCAATAATAAAATAGAAAATCCAAGTTGAAATGAGTTTAACTCTTTTTTTAGTGTCTATACATTTAATCATATGGTGGAACCACACACTACAATGAACCCAGTTAAATGTTTTTTAATGTATTAATAACAAAGAAATTATCCAAATATTTGACACACATATCTCATATTTGTATTAACTTTATAATAAAAAATAAATAGATCATTGTTAATAACAATTTGTTATTCATCTACTGTGTTGGTATGTTTACAATCAATAAAAAAATATTCAAATTTTTGAATGAATAAAAATATAGTTGATTCTATTTTTTATGCCCTTGATTGATTTGTGTGTGTGACCTTTTAGCTATATCAACGCTAAATCTAAGCCCCTTGAATTTATAATATACTTAAGTACAACATTCAACATGTTGGCAATTAAAGCCGGGTTCAGGTGTACAAGCGTTTTTAATGAATATGTAACAAATTCCTATGTTGTCTCAAATGGTCATGTAAATGAGTGATATTGACTATTAATTATGATATATATATATATTGATATTGATTACCTGAAGCAGCCATATGCTCACTAGTCCGAATAGGTTGGAATCCAACAAAAGGTATTTGCATTGAAAATACCAGTCCTATTATGTAGAAGACTGTGTAGCTCACAAACAGTCTTTGCGAGAATCTTCCCATTATAAGCAGGACAAATACATGGAGGGGGATTAAATTTATAATAAAAACATAACCACCCCATGCTGATACCTAAAGAGACAGAAAATAACTCTTCTTCTTTACAGGCACCATACAGCATTGTACTAATTGTTCAAATATATATTTATGGAACATAAAAATAATAAGACATACTTTTATAACATATTTAAATATCTCTTTTAGATTCTTTTAGTGTTTTAGAATGTTAAATTTAATGTTGTTTTATCTCCTAGTTTTATTTTGAATACATTTTTGTATTTGTTTGTTTACCTTGTTAGTTGTAACACAAATTACAGTGTCATGAATAACTGAAAAACAGTGTTGACAGAAAGTAGAAGCTGAGTATGTTAGTGTGTCTAATTTCTTATAATATTTAGAATTATGTAAATAATTATAAGTTTTGAATAATAATACATAGCTTTAATCCGTTCAAAAAGTGTTTTTCTTAATATTTATTAATTTCATTTACATACTGTACTGTGTTAATCAATAAAAATAAAATTATGTAAATATTATTAGTTTGCTGTGTTGTTTGCCCATAGTAATGTAAATGTATATGTATATATATATAGACGAAATTGAACTAATTAACATAGTGAAGCCTAGTACAAATATATTTTTGTCATTCTGGCATTATAAGCATGGTATATGTGGTTTAATAAACCATTACTATTATTGAACAAATAATAAAAATGATATATATATCAGTCATCTAATCTCTATGACCCAGTTTTATTTTAATATGATGTAATAAGCACCTGATTGACAATACTATCCCTAGTATTGATTTTCACAATTTATTGCACCACATAATCAAAGTAGGAACTAACACACAAGATTTTTAATTTTCTTTGTGTTATGCATACTAATTAATTTACATGATTTAATTTCCTTTAAATTATTTACAATACACTTACCATGTAAAAGTAAGATAGTGCTGTGCATATTGACCAAAAGACTGAGCCGCTTTTAACACTTTTTAGCCATAAATAATATGTGAATTGTAGAGCAAAGATAGCAATTCCTTCATTGTCGTAGCTTCCAGCCACAGACCTGCTACTGTATCCAGGCACAATTGCTATAAAGCAAGCAGCAAATAAACCAGCTCCTCTAGACCAAAGCTCTGATGTCAATAAATATGTAGCTATTGCTGTGAGCCCACTAAAAAATGAATACAATATAATAATGAAAATTTTAGTAATTTCATTTAGCAGGGTAATTTATTTTAAGCTACAAAAATTTTGTTTACTCAATAGTTGGAACTGTTTATCTTAAACAGGCTGGTAAATGTATAGAAAATCTATTTTTAGAACTTACCTAAACACTGGAGCAAGAAATACACATATATCTCTAATATGTATTGGAATATTAAGGGCATGTAAAAGCCAATGGATGGTACCCGATGTAAGCATCAGACCAGGATACACAGTACCCCCAACAATTCTTCCTAGAGGATACCAAGCTCGCTCATCAAACCAATTCAAGAAATTGTAAAATCCATGTTCCACCATATAGGCCGTGGATCTGTAGTTAAACCTAAAGCAAACATAGTTAACCAAGTACAAGTCTCATTCCTATATTTTTTTAATTATCCTAAACACAAATGAGATACTTACCATGGATCAAACTCATGAATAATACTTTCGAATCGTATAACAGCAAAAAGCCGGGATGCAAAGCCGGCCAACCAAGCAAGAGTCAAAACTGTAACCGTGATGAGGGTGCTAAAGCCGGCTGTGTTGTGGAATATTCCTTGATTATGGCCATTTACCGGTTTCGCCGCAGTTGTTGTCGGCATTTTGGTAAAAAAAATGATTACCAACTAAATAAAATATCCAATAAATATTTTCCCATACATGAATTCCAACAATACACTACCAAATTCTAATGAAATTGATTGACTTTTCGCTGACTGACACGTCTCTCTTAGAAATATATTACCAGCTGAAAATATTATTACAGAAGCTCACAGATTAATACAAATAATGCATACAATCACGAAATTTGTGACGCATTGAAGGGAATAAATTTATCCGATTTTATTGATTGTACGTCTTGATCAAAATTGAAAGTCGAAGTTCAAATTTAGAAATTTTGTAAATTTAGTGCACTTAGCACGTCTCTGAATCATTTTTCAATCTTATCTATTATCTTACCGTCGCAATTAACAATACAATTAAAAATTTAATATTTTGTGTACATTTGTAAAACAAATAAAACTAAAATTATACTTTTAAGAATATATGCAGACCATCCAAAACAAATACATATACCGTTGTAAACAATTTTTGTATTGAATCGATTACGCGACACGCATTGAGACCGGCCCAGTCAAGTATCACTTATGATTTGACATTTATGAATATGTTCTGTCAAGTGCCAACTGACAAGTGAAGTGAAGTTACAGGTAGCCGTAGTCTACCTTTTGTTTTTAATTTTTATTGAATTCATAAAAAAACTGTTCTAACAAAACAATAAAATATTGGAAAACGTTTTCCTGAGTTGTTTAAGGACTACTGAATGTCGAATTATCAAGAAATAGTAAATTTAAACATTGGAGGTACAAGGTATTACATTTTTATTGTAATATTCAACAATAATTTTATAACAATAGTTTCTCTTCTATTTTTATGTTGCTTAATCATAAATTTACTAGAAAGACACAACTTTCACTTGATATTTCAAATTTAAAGACTCTGATGTCCATAGCAATGCCTGTATAGAAATTCGATAAAAATTACCTCACTATCACACATATATGCTTTTATAATATAGTACTGATTTGATATTATTTATTTCAGATTTGCCACATCATGGCATACTTTGACATGGGTTCCAGATACTTTCTTTACAGCCCTCCTAAGTGGTCGAATCCCTACAGTACGGGATGAGACTGGGGCCATATTTATAGACAGAGATCCAAACCTTTTTGGCCTTATTCTCAATTTTCTTAGAACTAGAGATATTGACCTTAACAATGTTAATATTAGAGCATTGAGACATGAATGTGACTACTTTGGAATTACTCCGCTAAGTAGACGGCTTGCACTTTGTGATGAAATGAATCATTCCTCATGTGGTGATGTATTGTTCTATGGATACCTCCCTCCACCATGTAAGTTTGACTACTCACTATTACTACTATAAATTAATTTCAAATTTATTCATAATCACCCATATTGAGTTAAACTTATAAAATATATTCTTTTTCAGTAACACCCTCACCAAGTAATAGTGGAAAGAATAGCAATAGTGGTTCTAGAAAGAATCTTACAGCATCCAATTCTGAATTAGCAGCTAGCAGGACACATTCTAGAAATTCATCACTTGATTTAAGAACTGTAGGGCGTGTACCTTCACAAGATCAATTAAGGTATTTTAATGTTTCATCTTTTATATCAACATCTTCTATGCTATGTATCTTAATTGTATGTTATTTTAATTTTTTGTTACATTTAGTGTGTAACAGTCACACTCTATTATACGCTAACTACACAGTCTATATTGACCTAATAAATTTTATTTCAGCCGATGTGGTCGTGGACATTCTAGAGCAGCCTCTCTAGGCAATGCAGATAGTCAGAAAGGCCTCCGAGTTGAAAGTATGTGTACAATTTACTTTTTATTTTATAGTATAAATTTTTATTTTGAACACTTATATATATAAATGATAAAATGTCTGTAAAAGATGTTTTATATTGCAGGTCCTTACTATGACTCATAGTAATTATTTTGTAATTTCAGATACATGGTCAGAAAATGCGAAAGTCCAAATAATAAAAGCGCATCACAATTGGATTGCTGTTGCCTACTCACATTTCGTTACAGGATACAGGTAATTTAAAAATTAATTAAATGCTTATTATAAAACTTTAAAATAAATGCAAGGATGTTTGGTAAATATTTCATACTGTATGAATGAAGTCAATGAGATTTATGCAGTTGGAATTCTATACAAAGTCCAAAGGTTTCAGTTTGTCCAAAAAGTTGTGTGTCACCAAGAATAACCTCCTTCCACACACTTCCATAACATTTTAAACTGTATTCGAGCCATATCTATGGCATTTTTTATCTGTGGCAGCACATAATAAAATTATGAAGGAAATATGGGTTTTATTTAAGAATTACATTTAACACATCGTGACATTTAGTCGCGCCAAATTAACTCGTCATCATAAGTCCAACGTGTCAGGGGTGATACTGAAGCTGGAAACGTCAGTAAGAGACTAAGGATTCGGTGCGCAACTGAATTTCTGAGATCATGTAATGGACATTTGCAAGGATGGGATTTGTGCTTCAAATGGCAACAATGTTCACTAATATTAAAGCCATCTCAAGCTTGTACAACGCTCTGTAACTCGTCTGTTTGGGCTCCGCAAGAAGCTTAATACTCCCTGATGTTGGAGCGCATACAGAATAAATTTGCACGACACCTCTGTAACAGACTGTATGTTGTCTATTCCCACTTTAATGTACCCAACACTATTTATCTTAGGTGGGGTACAGGAAATTGGAAACCAGACGGCACTTACAGTTGGCCTACTACGTACTTAAAGTCTTGAAGGGTGTAGTGTACTCCAAGAACTGGGTTTCTTAGTACCTATGGTATAAGTGCGACGGCGAAGGCCTAGGTTATTTGCCTTACCAAGGACAAGAAGCAGTCTGTTGCACAGATCCCCGTCATCCAGGACGTTGCGTTCACAGTAGCAATATTGTGTATATCATGTGTTTAATGTTATATATGTACTTTATTATATTTTATTTTGTCGAAATTTGGCATTGGCATAGTTTGTAAGGATAATGTATGTGTTTCTGTAATAAATAAATAAAATACCAGTACAATTTTATATTTAAAAAAGGTTGAATCAATTAATCTAAAAACATTTTTCAAAACTGAGATTATATAAAAGGTTACAATTGTTTCAGATTAACAGATTCATGCGGCTGGTATGTAGTGTTCCAATCACCAGTTCAAGAATCAACTATAGAACGCATAGCATTAAATGCTAAAACTGGAGGGGCAACCACTAGTGGAAGTAATTCATCAGGAACTGATGTGATGCTTGGTATCGCGAGTGGACTTTTTGTTCGACTCTGGGCTTTCTCAACCCATACTGAACCTGTAAGAAGAACACTTATTGGTGAGCAGAATTTATGGCATGCCTATTTTACATATAATGTGGCTTTTATGGATTATATACTAGTGTTTGTATCTGTGTAATTTCCCAAAAAAACATAAATAATATAAGAAAATGTATGTATCTTTTCTATAGATATTTTACCTTTTAGGCACGTTCAATCTTGGCGTACGCGTAGAACATTTATTATTCGTGGGTCCTCAACTAGTAGCTCTTAGTGGAGCAGGTAGCCGAAGCAAGGCTGGTGTGTGGCACACGAGCACACAACACTGGCAGACTCAGGACGTTGCTCATCTTACTACATACGACACTGCGGGATCCTTCTTGCTATTGGGAACTGCTACGGGAGCTATCAATTATATAGGTATTATTGGTTCGCCTAAACGTTTTGATAAAGATTCAGTGTTTCATAAAAATTGACTATATTTCATAAATTATTAATTAAACCTTCATTTAAGAATATAATAACTCACCTGTATTTGAATGAGAATTCTCGACAAGAACAGGTTTCTTGCATCGGTTATCTATGGCGCGTCAGTGTTTAGATTTGTTTATGACGTTTTACGTGCAATTTTAATCATTTGAATGGTTTAATTGTTATAATCTTATAGTCTATATGTCACTGGCCTTAGTATATATATTTATATGTTAATTATTTCAATATGTTCCACGTCCTGGTGGTGAGAAAAACTGTGTACAGTTTGTGTTTCAACCACAACAACTTCCTTTATATTAAGAGCATTTATACAATAAATAAGTAAGTTTTTTGAAACTATTTTTGGCTACATTTTATCCATTACATTTGAATTTCTAAAATATTTATTTTTAAGGATTTGGAATACAAATATTAAATTTGTCATAGATTAATAATATTTCAGATATGCAAAAGTTCCCTCTGCGTATGAAGGACAACGATTTGTTAGTAACGCAGCTATATAAGGATCCTAACCAGGAACCAATAACAGCTATATCTGTTTATCTGACGCCAAAGACGAGTAAGTATTTATTTCAAAAAATTACTATGTACAGCTACTCCTGCGAATTAATATAGTATAGTCGATATAAATGCTTAGCTATCATATAAAAGCGATTCCACGCACAACTCAAATCAGTGGCGATATTGGGACAATGGTGGTGGGGATGAAATCTGGTCGGGTTGTTCGAATCGGCAGTGGGTACGATTTACCTACACTCGAAGCTATCTAGCCCTCCCCCGACATAACCTCTGATTTTAGGGCTGTGTGTAGGTTTACGGCCCTTCGCGCCCTTTTACTGACGATTGCCGAATTATTTAAAAACCTATAGGGTAACAAACTGCAGGTTAATTGTGTAGATTAACGCCAGCCTACTTTGGTTCGAACTTAATAGGTGAAGTATGTTTGCAAGTGATTTCCATAATTGCTATTTATAGAATACACAGTGGGAAGTCAGGAAAAAACAAAATCCACTGTAAGATGCGACTTAATGCACAAGAATTCGTCTATTACCTTATTTTTTTCAAGTGAAACTTCGTTATCGGCGTTGGAAAAAAATTTCCGTCACAATTTTCGGTTACGCGTCACATTTTTCCGTTACGCGCCCTCTTTTTCATGTCCCTACTATCGTTGAACGAAGAGAATCGAAGCCATTAATAAAAGCCTTTTGTTAAACTTCATCTAATTTAACCAATTTCTATAAAGTTGCATATAGTAGATCATTTTTCGAAAAATAAGGACATAACATACGTGTGTACACTAGTACACGCACACATTTTTATACATAAAACCATTAACCACTTATCCCATTTTGTAATAGAGATATTATAAGTGTAACTTTCTATGAAAACGTTTTCCGTGTCACCTGGTTACGAAATATATAGTATTGCTAACATTATGACACACGGTTTCTATGCTGTCAGTGGTTATTTTTTAATATATTCACGCCTCTCATATTTCATACCCTGAAGACAGTTCTTCATATACTATGTGTAGTCCGTAAAATACCTTATGAAAATCAAAAAGGATCAGCTCGATATTACTTGGTTGTGTCCATGATTTGTAAATATATTTATGAGTGGCTTCGAATGCTGAATGGATCTCTTACTGGTAAAACTAAACTCCTTTTCTGAAATTGCAGGTCTCTGTGGCAATTGGTTAGAAATAGCGTATGGAACGAGATACGGTTCGGTACGAGTTATAGTACAACATCCGGAGACTGTTGGACACGGACCACAGCTGTTCCAGACGTTTACGGTGCATCAGAGTCCTGTTACTAAGGTAAAATAATCTTGAATTATCGTGATTTATGTGCACTTTTTATTTTTCATGTATTGTGTTATATATGTTTGTTTTTTTTTGTTCCTGTTTAGTTTTGTCTGAATAACTATGTATAATATGTATTTTTGCACTTCTCACAGTAGTTGCCTGGAAGAGATCGCCCAAAAGCGATAAGGCTTTGCTTTAAATTTAATTATGTTACATTTTTATATTGTTCATGCAACGGAGTGTTAATAAATAATAAAATTATTTATATATTTATTCAGAAGGTTTACAGTATAATACAGAAAAAGTGTATATATAAATAACATTGTGAGCCAATTAAAAATATTCACATATAAAAATCTGATTTTTTTTATTGTCAATGAAACTTCGTAAGTACATTCATCATAATCGAAATAATTTTGTGTCAGAACTCTCCTTGCTGTCCCCACACTCGGTACTCTAACCATAAAGCTTCTCCCTCTTTAATTTATATTTACTTTAGGTATATGTAATAGATTCATGTTTAAGAGTTATATTATATGTAACGTAGGTTTATTTTGCTCAACAGCTCGGAACAATCCAGTAGCTATTTTCATTAGGTAGTGTCCGCAATATCACGCCATAATGACAACGGTAGCATATGTAAATGTTTACACCAGGCTCTGTAGTCAGGCAGCGAAATTTTGGCCTTATTCTTTAAAAAACTTCTCTTGGTTATTTTAATTTCGATTATTGTAAATAGCATACTGAGGGTTTCAAATTTTCAAACTTCTGGTTAACTAAGGCTTTTACATACATTTTATTTATTAGGTATCTCTATCAGAGAACTACCTGATATCAGTCTGTAGTGAATACAACCATGTGCGGTCGTGGCGAGTAACTCGGTTCAGGGGAATGATATCCACCCAGCCCGGTACCACTCCCAAGGCAGCTTTCAAAGTATTGGCTTTAGAGGCACCTACGGCACAGCCCCATAATGACTCTGGTAAGTTTTACCTTACTTTAATACACTCTGTACGATTCGGGATGGCGAAGGACCAAAATGTACGGTTCCTGGGACATCGGGGTGCTTTAAATAATAGAGGTTTCATGTTTTACTCTATATTAACCACTCGCGCATTACAATTGGAGGAAGAGTATACCATCGTCTTCAACAACTTATGTTAATGTTCCTTTATATTGATGAAACCTTATGAAGTCCAATTTTTGCTATTCGATTAGTAGATTACGTAGTTCGAAATTTAAAAAATAAACACTTGATTTTTAAATGAATTCAATTCCCAGCTTGTTGGGTTAACGGTTTTGCGTTAAAATAGGGTAAAAATTTAAAGGTTATGCCTTATTTGACTAAAGTATTTCGCTTAAATATTTTAGGACCATATGGCGAGCAAGATGAAGAGCAAATATTTATACAAAAGGTAGTTCCTGATACAGACACATTGTACGTGCGGCTCGCTTCCAATGGGAAAAGGTATTTATTTTAATATATATTTCGTATGAAGATGACGACGATAAGTTTTAACAATTAAAAAAAATCAAAATATATTGACTTTGTTATGGAATTAAGCACATATTTTGTGAACAATTATTTTTTATTAAAAAGTTTCCAAATCGTTCTCATTATAATGCATACCTATAATAAATAATCTTTTTTATTATAAGGTTCACGGTCCCTTCGCGATCTACTTTATAGTGTGTATCCAGCCTTATGTGTTTGCGACGCTTATATTTTCTACATTATGAAACAATTTTTTTTTTCACAGAGTATGCACAATTCGTTCCGTGGATGGTTCGCCAGTATCGTGCTTCGTAGTGGCAGAATGTGAAGGCGCGTTACGTCCCCGTAGATTACTACTCTGTGGTCATAGATCGGGTGCAACACAGATGTGGGATCTCACAGCACCGATAGATAAAGCCGCCAAACCATCACAGACTGTCGGAGGAAGTGGTAAGTTATTTAAATTTTCAATTAAATAGGTCGTATTTGACATGTCAAAATTCAATAATCAAAAATCCTTGTATCGGCGGGCTTTCAAATAACATTCATTTTCAAAGTTAGAACTGCATTATTGCTTTAATTTTTTCAATTCCTATTACGTAATAATCACAATACAACGTAATTTTACTTTTACCAATAAAACTTTAGTATAAAGAATTTCCGTCCTAAAGAGAACCAACGTCGTTACAACGTTAGACAACATTTTTGCTTGTTAAACACTAGGGATGCTACCAAAAAAAATCGAAAATTGATAAGTAAAACCGAATGCAACTTGCGCCTTCACATCTCCTTCGTTCCTTAATATCTGACCATAAACAACTGAAAAAATAGAATTTCTTGCTAAATTATGTATTTGTCCTTTTTAGTGTCCAAGTAATTTTTTTTTATATTAACTGAATTCGATTCGTATATGTTTGAAGTCCGTATCGATTCATTCCCTTTCAATTAATATTTTAAGAATGTCACTATGGAGTTGAAACATTTGACGTCTGTCAGTTTGACATGTGATATACTTCATTGGCCCACTCAACATTTTACGTTTATTTTAAAGAATGATAAGGCATTATGAAATATTTAGGGAAGAATTAGGAAAGTAAGAATCTGATAAAAATATTTTACCTTCAGACCGTTCTTAAATAAATTGCACTAATAATTTTAACCGTTTTAACAATAAGTAAGTCTCTTCATCTCAAAATACAAACACACTTTGACAGCAAAAGACGTCAGTATAGTATATCTTGTGGTGGAAGGGTAACGAACAGTTCCTCCAAACTAAAGCTCGACCAGTCGAACCACTGCCCGACAGGTCAAGAAGTTATATATTTCTTTAGCGGCCGGATTAATTTCGTAAGCATCTTAGTTGTACGGCTTTTGTTATAATTATGTTTGTAATTATCTCAAATTATTGAGTTTTCTATAGTAAGCACATTTGACAATCACTTTCTTATAAGTACGCGTCGCTATTACAACTGATTTTACTTGGAACTTTAGTTTTAAATGTTATGTTTTACGTGTAATAAATACTCCCTTTTAATTGTTGAAGAATTTTAAATGTAGTACTTCAGTAAACCAAAAACTATTATTGTCATTTCAGGTGAAGGCGAAGAGTCTCCAATAGCCGATGGGGGTCCATCACCTGATGAATTAGTTCGTCTTTTATCAGCGTGTGATTTAGATGCTTCCCCCGCTCCCCCTACACCCGCTATTCTCCCCACTTCCCCTAATAGACCAATACAAGCCCCATGAGCATCATTATGCTCGATACTTATGTCCCTTGTTATACCGATATAGTGTATTTTCAAAGTAAAAAAGCCAAAACTCACCTCGCTTTGCAGTACCACTCGCAGTATAAAAATGGGAATATAAGTCGTGACTGACGTTTGGTCACGTGTCCGTATAACACTTGGCAACTTATTTGAAACAGCGCAAAATCCGGAATAAAGTTTGTTTCGATAAACGTTAAAAAGTACGTATTCGTATAGTCTTCACGAACTCGTACAATCTCTCGCTCGATACGTCGCATCAGTAACAATAAAATTGGCCTAAACTTATCTAATGGTTTTTGCTGTGACCGAAATATGACTTTCATTCAGTCTATGCAAGGAACATTATACTATACTATGCCTTGTTATACAACTATATTAATATATTAAAAGTACTAGCTAGCGATGCAATCAAGTGTATCTTAAAACGGAAAACAAATTGTGTTTGATTAACAATTTATTATAAAGGGGATTAACAAAGTATAAAATGCCTATTATATTTGTATGAAAAATCTAAATATTGCGCTTAAAGTTTTCATACACTTTGACAGATTCGATTCTATACAACTGTTCACAGAGCATTCTATTAGGGATTGATTTCTCTTGAAGTATCAGATATGTCATTTACAGATGGCAAGACAAGTTTTACTCATGTTAACTCAACAAATCAGGTTAAAAATGTTTCAATATTTATTGTTTTTGTCAAAGATTATAAGATTGTTAAAATACTTTAGTTAATTTTGTTTCTAAAGACTGATCGTGTTCATCTCTATTATGTTGAAGGGAAGACAAATTTTCTGTATTCTTGACTGATAATGAAATATAATCAATTTTATTTTAATACTGTGTACTAAGAAATTTTTAGTTAAATCGTGATTTATTAGAATCTTAAAATATTTGTAGCATATTTTTGGGTATATTTAAAAATAGATAGATAATAGGTTAAATTTTAAATGTTTATAGATAGTGATTATACATATATATAGTGTCAACGTTAGATATTTTTCTTCGTCGTTTTCAAAGCAGTTTATTTTTTAACTAAGTTAAGCTTGATATTGTTAAAATGTGAAATAAAGAATATTGAAGAAAACTTTTCCTTTTACTTTCTCATATTTTCAAACTTTAATCGATCAATATATTACGTTTTCTTAGTAGTATTCTGATATCTAATATATATTTTTCTAATTAATTAATTTGATGAAAAAGCAATAAAAATATTTTATGTCAGTACCAACTTATTGTCACATTAAATGGTGTTGGTTAAAAGGGTGAAATAAAAAACATCAGTACCGTGTTAATTTTAATACATTCTAAATTAGTTACACTTTTCCTTAATATTATTAAATAAATATTAAAATATTATTAAACAAAAGTATAAAGTCCATCACTTTGAGACAGGCGTGATCCATTAGCGCCAAACGGATTTATATGGAAATGGTCACGTGACGAAGCACGAGTCATTCAAACAAATTCCCTTGACGGTAGTTGATCACGCTTAATACAAAGTTGTTTGTCTCGAAGCTCCATTTCACGCAAGCCATCCAAAGGAACCATCTAATCAAAAGAGGTAATTTGTATATTCAAGATACATTAACAATTGACTAGTGTATTTACCCTAGTATGAACATTAAGACACGCTTTATTATATTAAATAAACATTTCATTGTATAAATTAAAACAGGAATATTTATTATAGACATTACCAAACTTTCTGCTATGATTCAACTTTATACCTCAGGCATGAATTCTTACAATGCGTCACCCAGAAAGGCGATATCATATAAGTTACGCGTACTGCCAGCAGAATGTTTAATAATCTCTATAATTTATGGCACCTACTACAGATTAACAATAAAAACACAACATTTAAAACAAAAATGGCGCTAGACTAGTGAATATAGTAGGCCTAGAATAAATTACGAACGTTAAGTATATGAAATCATACTCAACATTATGAGTTATTGACCTAGAGTTAACCGATAATGAATGTTTCGTTAAGATTTAATGACAATTTTATATCAAACACTATGACACTCCACGAAACTTCCTCCTCAGCGGGCCAGTATGGAGATTCAATGATCCAATGATCTCCTTACTGCTGGCACACGATTGTTAAGCATGATTGAAATAACTGTTACGTGTAAGACTTAATTTATTCGAATACAACTAAAACAACGCCTCAGCACCTTTGGGCTTACCATATATTAAAAACAAAAGTAAAAAGGACTCGTAGCAGAAAAATATTCAAACATACCATTGAACAAAAATTGTAAACTAAGGTACAACGTGGACATTAGAACCGCGTTTATTACAATGGTACAATTTATTCATGGCCTTATATATAGCCATCTGTGAATACAAATAGAGTAGTGTTGTGCTCGATGTAACATCGAGTAACAATTGACTAGTACCTTATGCACCTAACATCTCAATATCAAATAATTCGTTAAGATTATTTGTGCAAAATACTGCGTTTATAATATTCCTACCTATGAAGTATCTTAATATTACAGTTAAATCTTTTGAGCGTAATATAATGTTATTTGCGGCAGGAAGTTGAGCGATGAACTAAAAGCTTAGGGTGAGATTCAGAAACGAGGCTAAGCGTCGAGTCCTAACTGTCGCAACAAAGGTACCTATAGGATGTTGACATAAGGATCACAGCTAGCACTGTCTCGTCTCTAAATCGTGAACCCTTATACACGCGTGTAAAACACCGTGCTACAATCACCACTAGACTAATAGACTCATCGTAATGCGAGTTAAATAATACATAGGCAACGGTCGGTGACGCAATTTTATTAAGATATATTAATGCAATACCGCATAAGGAAAATAATATGCCAATAACTCACTTATTCGTTGTTTCATTATTTAAAAAATCCCAAGTTCGCCAACACAATGATTGCTCTAAAACGTTTGCCGTTATAGCTAAAATGACGGTGACCTTGGTATGTTCATCTTACAAATTATTAATTATGTCAAACTGTGACTATTAAGTACGGTTCAAACATCAACTACATAAAATGGACTGACATAATACGACACTGAAAGCTTACACGTATAAGAATTAGTAAAAAAATATTTATTCATTGATAATCTATAAACCAATAAATCATTTTAAAAATTATCAATTGTGTGTAAAACTTATAACATTTTAATATAGGCGCAAATTACCAGCATTTTAAAAAATACCGTGCAAAAGCATACACACAGCCTATTAAAATATTGTTTTAAGTATTGTAATGTTAAAATAAAAAAATATAACGAATGAGGAACGAAACAAGATAGATTTGCAAGAACCAGTATCAACTATCTATCAACATTGGCGCAGCGTAAATCGATGTTTTCTTTAAGGATCTTTAAGGAAAACCAGAGACAAGAGACAAAAATATTTATCTTATGACTGCCTTCAAAAAGCCTTTAAGATGTTTTCTACACCAACCAGTGTTGCCAGATCACGGGATTTCCCTCTAGATTTAGGGGTTTCTCAAGCGAGTTAGGGGCAGAAAAGGGGAAAGAATATTTGGGTTTTTGTTAGGGGAAAATTCAAAAACACGCTAAATACAGTTTGTTGCCATTGTATATCACATTCCTGATTTTGAAACTTAATTGAAGTAGGAACACATCGTAAGAATAGGATCCGTGTGGTAAACTTTACTAATTGTATATTCGTTTAACCAAAAACCGAATAAAACTTGAACCTGTCAATCCAGTTTTTAATACAGATACTTTGCATAATGCCTTTCATTTCATTTGCCCAACAACCCCAACAGAATAAGTCCTTAATATAAAAGGAATTTCACACCTTTTAAGTTTTGCAATATAATTCACTGATAATCGATGAATCTACGACGATTGAT
Organism: Pieris brassicae; assembly: GCF_905147105.1. Lineage (NCBI taxonomy): Eukaryota > Metazoa > Arthropoda > Insecta > Lepidoptera > Pieridae > Pieris > Pieris brassicae. Next base: position 3,467,472 of record NC_059666.1, read on the forward strand.
ACAAAAAAGTTCTTTGCCTGATGATAAGATACTTCAGCACAAAGAAAAAGAAGATAGTGACGAAGTTCTAACAACTGAAAGAAATGCAAGGACATCAGATGCAATAACGCAAACTGCTTCAGTTGAAAACTGACGGTCTCAGAGTCAATGGAGCCAGGACGTCTATGACGTTGGGTGTCATCACTCGGTGTCGACATTGTTGCGGAAGATTTTACGACGCGACCAATGGGAAATGCGCGGAAACTCCACTTTCAGATCACCGAAAGTAAAAAAGAGCGGTGTTACACAGCCTCACAATTATTCCGAATGTACTGCACATTGGAAAACAAATTGTTCCTCACGTTTCTTAGCAACAGTCTTAAGGGTGTTATGGCCATAAACAAGCTATTTCAATTCGAAAAGGTCGATCCTGTCAAAACTGTTCGAGGATGTAAACAATCTCATATACATTCATCTTCAAACGCTCGCTGTTCCGACTTGGCTGCAAAAAATATCGCGCTATGAATTGGCAGCTTGTGATTTTCACCAGCCCTTAATAGCCATCCGTGCGAGAACTTTGGATATGAAAATATAAAAATACTGGAGAAATTGTCAACGTTCCGCCCAGAATCCGCGTCGTCAAATAAAAGCCGATATCACTGAAATCGTCACGGGATTTAAAACACGGTGTGCAACGACGTCGACGGTACCATTAAGGGAGGATAAGATCCCATTGTGGGAGATTAAGGATGCCGGTGGTGTGCAACGGTTCCGAGAAATTTCGAAACTCGTTCTCGATCTTTTGAGTTTGCCATTTTCGAACGCGCCTTTTCTATACTGAGTATAGTGAAGGACAAACTGCGTAACAAAGTGTCTGTTGCCATGGTCGGAGCAATAAAGTCGAACAATGTTCGACTTACGCTCAGTATCGATTGCTGTTATTTCAAGCCGACAGTCCGTATGTTGAAGCTCTTCAATTCGGAGAATATTTATCAAAATATCAGTGACAGCGACAATAGAACACTTGATATTTTTCCTGACAATTAAAGCCGAACTTTACGTGTCTGTGACTTAGAATTCTCGAAATTAATCTACAAACGGTCTTCTGTAACCAAAAACCGAATAAAATCCATTTTCTATTTCGTAATGCCTTTCATTTCCCAACAATCTCAACAAGACCGCCGCTTTAAAGAATCGCGCCATGGCTCATGCGAGGCATCCAAGGGAATTTTTGGGGGGAAATCAAATTAGTCAAAGGTACGTCGCAGAGACCACCTGGAAACACTGACAACAACCCTAGTCAAAACACAAAATCAAATGTTGTTTACTCCGTGATTTATTTAAAATAAAACAAGAGCCGTCTACCTATGTTAACAGCTGTAAAAATACAGAAGACGCCTACAATAGTAAAAATACTACTACCGCGACAATTTTACTTTGGTGAAGCTGAAGATTAAAATATTAATTATTATAACATCGGCAAACGACCCTAAGGGGCAGCCAGCCATGGATACCTATGGTGCGTGTGTTACCGGCCTTTGAGGGAGTAATAACCTGTCTTAAAATAATTGGACGTTGTGTCTTTCAGAGAAGACCTCCAACGGATTACACAGTCAGCAAAATATTTGAGTACCAGTAAAAAGTGTAAGTTGAAGTAAAAAGTACCAGTGAATATTTACAAATATGTAACTTCTGTAAAATCAAATCTTTTAATTTTAAGTCATATAACATTGTTCGATTGTACATTTATATATAACCCACCAGTCTCAAGCTTGAAAAAAAGCAGGCAAGCTTCTTCACTTTAATGTGTTTTTAGTTTCAGAGTTTGACTACTTTCACTACCATAAGGGTATTGTTTTGTACACCTAAAAGAATCGTAACAATTGTCCCTATTTTCTATAATTGTACTGAGCAAGAAATAAGGTATATAAAATAATCTATGCACATTTTGTGTATTGTATACTCAAACTTAACATTGCCCAATTTACCTTGTCACAATATGCCCTGTATCCGTTGGCTTGAAATCAATGTTTACAAAAGTCAATTAACAACATGTTATAAAATGTACACATCACCATCTAGTTAATATGAGAGCCTTATTAGATGAAATTGCATTAAACATATGTAAATTTTGAAATTTAATGTTTTGGAACAGAAAAAACACTATCTTACTCATAAATAATGGATAGCAGAGAGAAGCCTCTGAATGCCAAATTTAGTTACTATTGCAAATAGCAGACTTGGGAACTTCCACCATAACGCAAATATTAAATTAGTCCATATCTATAAGATTGTTTTTAGTACCTATACCTCAGGTAACAAAATTTAGTTTATTATAATATAGATCAGGACTAGTCATTGGATTTAAGAGGTAGCACCACAGTCCAAATCCTAATAAATAATTACAGACAATAACAAAACGCTCTAAGGGTGGAAACAGAGCAACGTCACTAAAGTTTGGGAATCCCATGTGGTTGCAGAATATATGGGCCATTAATGGTGCAATAAAATGACCTGAAACAGAAGATGTTTTAAACAAAATATAAGACTTTACAAACCCACATACTATAAGCAATACCAAGATTTAGTATCATTACCTTGCACTTGAATAAATATATTTTTATGATTTGGTTTGTTAATTTTACAGTGTAGAATATATATATAAACAGTTAAATAATCCCAACAGACATAATGAGTCAGGAGCAAGTCTTGCTAGCCAATAATGAATAATTAACATAAATTACACTTAAGTTATGTTACTTACCGCTTCTCAAGAACAAAAATGATGAATAAGCACCAAACATTGTAGTGTATGTAAATTGAAAAGCTGTAACAGAATATTTTTTAAGAGTCAAAAATTAAAAGTCAAGACTAAACATTATGTAATTATTTTACGTCAATTCTAGGAATCTTAACAAATATTTACAAACTGTAATATAAAAAATTATTGCCATTTTTATAGTTATTAAGATGGTACACTACAGAAATAGTTAATATTAAATTATTATTCAGTTAATATATACATATATATAACTTTTTAAATATAACTTTATATATATATATATATATATATATATATATATATATAAACAGCATTTGTTTTGAGATATATACTTACAAGAAACAATTAATGCTGTCTTTATTTCATATCCAGCCTTAATCTGTTCAAATACATGATGAAAATGAGCTGAAAACAAAAATAAAAATGAATAGAGAAAAAATAGTCAGTTACAGCCACATTTTATAAATGTAGGTCTTACCAATCCCAAATAGTAATGGTCCAATAAAAACTGCTGACATTGGATTCAAACACTGTAGTAACAAAGGCATCATGCATGCCCTAAACACCCATTCTTCACTTAATGGTGCCATAATATGATTTCTAACCCAAACTAAATCTTGCCAACATGATATCCAATACATTGGTTCTACAAAACAGAAAAAACATTTTGTTATATTGGTCAATGGATGTAAAAAACACTATAAAATATATAGTGTTTTTTACATCAACACTAGAACCATAATAACATACATCAATCTATACATAATTATTAATTTAAATACAATAATGTGATTATTCTGTTGGAGCTGTATACATTAGAGTTCGGATTAGATTTTGGATATCCAAATATTATTACCATCACAAGATATGATGAAAAAACATACCAATGTAAATTCTCCATGCTCCAGAAAATAACTGCATAGATAGTGGTCCTAAGAATAAAATAACTGTCAGCAATAATGGTAATATTAAGGCTTGAACAAATCCCTCTTCTCTTAAACCCATTTTTTCGTACATTTCTCTTATATCCATTGGTTTATTAAGGAAATAGTATGTAAATAAGGGGGCAAGCATCATCATAATAAATACACTGAAGAATCTTCTCTTAATAGTACTTGGATGGTCTCTGAAAAGAATTAAGTATTAGACATTAAATATGTATTATATACCTGAAACAAAAATATAAAAGTTAATAAACCTGTTTTCTTTTGTTCTCCACACATACAGACTTGCAACATATGAAATAGTTAAAAACACACAGGCGACTACGGAAAACAAGCAGTTTCCAATACCTATCCACTCCCATGGAATCATTTTTTTCGTTTAGAGGTGAATTAGATTATTTTTCAAATTTGCTAATTAAACATTTATAATGATGATGATATTAATTTATCCCTAAAAAGCAAAGGACTTTATTAAACATTTATAAGTGAAAATGATAAAATTAAAGACTAGACGAATCAGTAAAAGCTACAGAGTACAATAGTCACCATTCATACAAAACAGAAGAGTCGAGTCGGATACTCGATCTCTCGACTCTGTCAGATTCTACTTTTAACAGCTAGGCAAACATCGTAAAAATATTAATTTGGAACGTAAAAGTACTTATAAGCTTTTTAGTAAGATTATACTAAAAAGTTAATGTTTTTTATACTGATGAAGTTTATAATGAATGTATTTAAAATATAAACGTATAAAATGTTACTTACAATATCCACACAAAAAATTACACGGGCAACATCGAAGGTAAAAAATGTTTCATTCATCGACGGCCATGTTTTTCTTCAGAGAGTCGCCCTTTGCTATTTAGGGAAGTGTTAATTTTGGTCGTAAAATAGTGAATAATGTTTTTTATGAGTTAACAGTTATATATTTTTCATCAGTGTTAAGTGTAATATTCATTAATTAATAAAAGTCTTGCCAATCTTTGACTGATGTGGAGGTATCTTAGTTTCCTGTTTCGGTACCCCAATCTATTCTAAACAGAAAATGGCCGACGGTGTTGGTGCGGTTGTCTCCTTTGTTTAGGCTGAATTTCTAGTGAATATAAAGTGTTAAAGAAATAATGCCTAGTGCCTCGTTTTCATCTTCGCGTTCTTACGTACGTAGATCGCGAAGAAAAGGTGGACATAGAATACCATTGCCATCCAGGACACAATCGAGTAAGTTTTTCGGGTCGGCTGATGTTGTACCAAATAGTCTAAATATCTATAGGACAAGCTTATAATGTAAAGTTTAATAAATTTATTGCTTTTGCTCTCAATACTACTAAACTTTTAAAATCATACGCTATAGTTCCGTTATCATTGTTATAGGAACTACTGCAAGTCCTATATGAGATGATTTCCTATAATTTATTATATGATATTTTAAGTATGTATGGGTGCTTATTAGCTCATCATTTAAAAACACGTTTATCTTATTCTACTGGATATCGCGTATTGTGAAATATTTGCGCAATATGAGTATTGATTTGTAGGATAGACAGTTATTTTATTCACATTGTTGAAACAGCTGTTTGAAAAATTAAGATTTACTATTATGTTTAGGTGGTCTTAACTATTGGCCACTAACATTAAGAATAATAAATACCTAGTACATTTTCTTAGTTTATAATCATATATTTGCATCTGTTGCAAATATTTTTCATGCAAAAGAAAATATACCTTAAACATATTATTTAACTTTTTAAGTTAAGAAAAGTGTTAACGCACATGGAGCATAATTGACAGTTCTATTAATGTATATTTTAGGCAATCTAAATTGTTTTAATAATAGAGTGAAGCCTATACTACTTTAGATAATTTGTAATTAATTATAATACAATAAATATTAATATTTATAGAACTACTACTTTTAACTCAATGGAATACATTTTAGACCAATTTTCTTTGACAAAAAACAGTTTTTTAAATTTTATTAAATAAATGGTTAAAATTGTTTAAAACAGGTGTTTTTTGTTAATATGAACAGGGTTTAGGGCATTATTTTAAATTGATTCAACATACAATATTTCATTTCTAGACTGGATCTTTTCAAATTTTCTATAGGCAATTAAATATTTAGAAAAAAACAAATATGATAGAAGGATGACCATTTAATAGATGTATGTTGCCTATCACTGACCAATACTAAACATTTACTCTGTATGTTCTAACTTATGTTTATATTAATAATGTGACTGAAAAACCAGTTAAAACAGTACAGAAGAAACTATTCTCTTTTTGTATTATTAAATTATTGTAAAAGGCTAAATATGAAACTATATTAGATTAAAAAAATACATGATCGTTGTAACCGATCTTAACAAAAGTTGTTTAAAAAATTTCTATTATACAGTGGTTCCTCGATATACAAGTGTTTTGAGATACAAGCAGGCAGGCAACATTTTGTTTAAATATGAGTGCAAGATTAGTGATATATAGATATTACACCATCTAACAGTTTCTCCCACCAGTTGCATTATCACATTCTTTTTTATAACCATGGGTCACAAAAAGATGAAGTGTATTAAATCAAAGCATGAAATCATTTTCATCTTCAGAAACAGTTAACAAATACAACTGAAGTTGTGTTTTGGGTAAGACCAATATGACATATTAGCAAGGTTTCGTTTTGTAGAATGAAACCCATATGTCAAGGTACCACTGTATAAATGTTTCTCTTTCTTAATAGACATACATGTTACTTTAGTTCATACTACAACTATTAAATAGTATCATAACAGCAAATAGGTCATGCATTTTGGCAACTAATCAAAATTACATTTATATTATATATACATATTTTTGTTGCACATTTATATATAAAAAAATGTATGTCTTTTAATATAACAAAAAGATCATTCTTTAAGCAGAAATTATGTAGGATAAATAAGTTATTGGCTGCCTTAGTTGTCTGTTTAAAATTTTTCCATAAATTTAATTTAAATAATCATCAACCTGCATACAAAACTAATATGATGTCACTTCAGTTATGTTGATTTTTCCTAAAAGGCAATCTGTAAGGATTTTTTAAAAGAATTTAGCAAATAAGTATTATGTACTATATATTTTACATTGAAATAATACTCTAACCATACCTTAACGCCAGAGCATTTGTGAATATCATACTTGTCAGATTATGTATATCTTCAATATGAATAATGATTCTTAGATCTTAAATAGTAGCAGATACATAATTTTAATGCCTTATGAACCAAAAAGACAAGAAGAGCAACAGTACCAAAAATACTTCATAAAATGCTACTCAACAATAAATAACACATTTAATCTGTTTTTTTCTGTGTTAGGTATACAACAAAGTGCGTTTGTGGACAATACTGTATTAAATTCAACTGCAATTCGCATCCTCTTTCCAAAGGCATGGCTTTTCAAGAACAGTCTTATGTTATTTTGTCTATTGTAGTATGAATTTTCTTTTAACCATTTAAATTTTTATAGGTGAGCCATGTGAATCGGTACCTTGCCCAAATAACGTGACGGGTAGCGCTATGGCGGCGACAGCTTGCGCAGGGCCAAGCGGCAGTGGGGGTGGCGGTTCTCCGCCGGTGCCCGCAGCAGCCCCAGCCACCACGGCCGGCCATCACAGCCCATATGACCTACGACGGAAATCACCGCCTGCCTACCACGAACCGGGCCCTTCTGGAACCTGCTCTTTACCCGCTAGAAAGAGACCGAGAACGTAAGTATTTTTTTTTTAAATCTAAAACACTCCAGGTTGTAACGGCCAGCTTTCAATCAATGGTAGCTATATGAAACAAATATTCTGTTATATTCAAACATAATTAAAATTTAATGAATAAAATGAATGAGGTCAAACTGCAGGCATATGAAGAGAACGTTCTCATTTACTTCCCTTATGATAAGTATCATGTATCAATGGGTAATATACCCATTGATACAAGAAGAAATTTCTCAAATATTCTTTAAAAAAGTAATTTTGCGTGCGTTTAAATACAATCAATAATAATAAAACAATAATTGATATTTATAGTTTGTATAGTTCAATTTAGTAGTTGTTAAACTGTTATTATATAATCTTAATCTGTTATTTAACTCATTGAGAGGTGGAATTTTCAAACCTTCTTTTTTGAAAACGCTAAACATCAGCAGCAAAGAGTTTTTTAACCTTGCAGTGGACGATGACTCAGTCAGGTTCACAGGCTTATACAATAGATGTCAGTGTATATTTTTAATGTGAGAAATTTTAACTTCGGTCGGGTTTATATGAACACGAACATAGGATATGTTACCTTACAACTTTAATGTTGAAACACATGTGAATGCTTTCTTCATAATTCCCCAATATTTATAATATAAATAGGTCGAACACTTAATTCACGTTACTCATGACACAATACATTTTATTATAGTAATAAAATAGTAACTTGGGTATCATGGAAGTAAGTTTTAAAAGTTGTTTAACTTGCGTTTCGAATAGAGTTCGGTGAGAATGTATCGACATCGTTTGCGTTCATGCTACTAAAATCTTTAGAACTGACAGTTAATTCAATACGGTTCTACGGCACCGTGACTAAACTGTGCCAATTAAATTTGTGTAGTGCCTTTTAGTGATATACTCTCAAATATCCTGTAATAACAATGATAATTTCATTAATACGCAACAATTAGCGTGCCGTTCAATTACCTATATAATCGCAAATTGTATATTAATAAAATGAAATCAAAAACGTTAAAATTTTTTTATATACCTTTTTATTGATTTTTTTCATGTGTGGTTTTATAGCCACAAAATACACGGATTTGTGGCTATAAAACCGCACATGAAATATTTAATATAAAGGGAAAAATGTTAATACTCGATCTAATATCAATATATCAATAATAATTACAATATATTAACCCTATAAGTCTATAAGGCAGACCCGAAACTAAGGGTTTATATATATTGTAAGCTATCACTATTTGCGATTTATTTTGGTTTCGGGTCCCAACCATCGACTCTTAAAGATGTTTTTAATCCAGTCAATATATTATATATATAATATTTACCAAAAGATGCGATAATTTAGGCAAGTATTTTATACACACATTCTGTCCAATAGATCGGCAATGAATAATTTGTTTTCACTTGAAAATTCAACATTTTCTTGTTAGATTGGCACAAGTGTTTTCCGTTTTGGCGCGTTTGAGTTGCATCTATTATTTAATTGAATGCAATGCTGTTTTTAATAAGAACATATCTAGTGTGTATTCCAAATGATTATATATCTAATAAAACAAGTATCTCAATGTCGAACGTCACGTCGAGAACAATACGTGTGGCTGAAGTTTTTGTTTTTTGCATCGCAAATGGAATTTTGTGGCGGGGTTCATGTTTAATTGACTATGAAAACCACGTGCTTAGGAATGGTACAAAGCGCTCAAATGCAGTCGAGATGTGATAGATTTGCCTCGCTCCCGTTGGTCATCAACGACTTCACCTGAAGTTAGTCGCAAAAGTAAAGGAAATAGGAACTGAAAATCCTTATTCGCGTGTGATAGACATAGATGCTAGTCTTTCTGTGTCTGACAAGCGGATCCGTATCCGTATATTATATTATATATCCGTATATTTGGGTATGAAACATGTTGCCGCTCGGCTTGATTTTTTACACTTCCCACAAGACCTTGACTTGAACTTGAGCGGTTTTTTTTTACCCAAAACTCAAACAAAACCAACGAGCAACAACCTTAATCACCAGATCGCTGCCAACTTCTCTTTTGCTCAACCTCGAATTCACACTTTGTCGTATTCTCGTGTTCATTCATTAAAGACGTGCGAGACCTCAATTGCGGAATAAGCGTTCAGAAAATGTTTTTTTTTAATAATAGGATATAATACATTTGTATGAATATATAATATTTTGTGTATTATTGATCATACGGGTACTTAATTGAGTACTAACATCATTCAAATTCTTATTCGCTTAAATATATTTGAATATTCTATACTTTAATCTAAACTTGTAGCTGTGTAAGACGGTGTAAAATAAGTCTTCATCATCGCCTTGCTCTTGATATTGTAGCTCACTTTAACCAGATAACGGTTTGCAAGTTCTAGCTCAGACGCCTAAAAAATCTTGCAATAAAATAAAACTGATTTAGAATCCTACTAATACGTAAACTCGTACTCCAGACTTAAAACACCCCACTAAAACTGAAGTGAATTTTCTTTGAACCCAATGTGTAGTTTCGTTTTATTTATAGTAACAATCAGACTAGTATCAATATGTCATCAACGATGCCTTCCCGTACGAAAGAACATATTCTAGTTGTTTTCGTAGAACAAAATGGGAGTATAAGGTCGTTAAGCTACTAATGTTTATTACAGATCGCTGTCACAAGGCGTGGATGTTTGCAACGTGTCGCAGTACCTGCAGTATGAACTTCCGGACGAAGTATTACTTTGTATACTATCACATCTCACCGAACGCGACTTGTGCCGCGTCGCGCAGGTCTGCAAGCGGTTCAATACGATCGCTAACGACACCGAACTATGGTAAATGTTTACGAATTTAAATTTGATTTATATTAATTCGATTCGACAAATTAAACACTTTTCATGAACTAGATAAGTGCAAACTCCAATTACAGGTCTAAACTTCACCACGACTAAATTGATTTTGATGCACTTTGTTTAAGTCACATTAAATGTACTAACACACAAATAGAAGTGGATTTGGATGTTGTACAATAAGCTAAAAAAATTATACTGTGGTATATCTTAGTAGAATGTACAACACGCTAATTAAAACCATCATCGAAACTGTCTATTAACACTGACTGAGGTAGAAGCGTATATATCTATGGATAAAAGGTACTAAATCTTTTAAATTTACCTTAACAGCATCATCCTAATCCAGAAAACTAGATTTAGTCCTATTTGTGCTGTTTAACTTACACCCCCATTTGTCTGCCTAAAACTATGGCGAATTTTAGCCAGCTTGTTATGTGGACTAAGACTTGGAGATAGATTTATGTTTTTCTCAATAGGAAAAGCCTGTACCAGTCGGTGTTCGAATTTGACACCCCATTACTGCACCCTGCGCCTTGCCAATTTGAATTTGTGGCGCCTGACGATTGTGAGGCTGACAATCCGTGGAAAGAAAGCTTTCGTCAACTGTACTATGGAATACACGTGCGACCGAATTACCGCCCCAAGAAAGACTCTCGCATGAAACACTTTAACACTATAAGGGTGAGTTATATTTCTATGGAATTCCTTGTAAAACTATATAAATTTATACATATCCTCCTTTGATAAAAAATATGCTGTTTCGAGGAAAAGATTAGTTAATAAAGTAATTTTATCCTTATTAAAATATATTTAGTATTTTTACCGTTAATCTTAATGTAATTTTTAGGGTTGGATATAAAAAAAGAAATAAATTATAAGACATATAACGTCTACTTAGTCTAGTTAGTTTAATTGATGCCGTCTGCGCCTTTTAAGCAATGTCTCAAATTTGAATTGTATGGATTTAAAATAAAATAAAAACACGTTTGTTTAGTTATTTTACTTTTTCCTACTCAAGGATGTCCAAATTCAAATTAAAAAATTTAACTAATTAACCCATTTTCAGGCGGCTCTCGAATATGTTGAGGAACGCAGCGGTGGTTCGACGGCCGCGAGCAATACAAGCACGTGCGCGTGCAGCCCCGCGGCGTGCACGTGCCGTCGTGCGTCCACATCTGCGCCCGCTCGGCCCGCGCTCGTCTTCGTGCACGCAGGTCTCTACCAGGAGGAGTGTCTCGCTATTGATTCGGATATACAGCTTGTCGGTATGTATATACTGAATTCATATACAGTACAACCCGTTTAAGACGATCACGAATTTGATTTCTCGCATAATACGCCACTTTACGCCAGTATCTGCACCTTGAGACATATTTTCATATATTTCTTAACTTTTAATACGATTCATCATCCCGTTTAATACGCCCGAGCCCGAGCTGAGAGGTCTAACCTAGCGCTCTAACGCGAGCCCCCAGAAAGGCACGCCCGCATGTGAAGAACCCGAGATACTGCAGTGTTTTTCTGGATATTCTTCCATTGATGACAATGTAGCGCCGTACGAAATTCAATCAATTGAAAATCTTATTGAGAATGTGAATAACAAAAAAAAAACGAGGCCCTAAGTGATAGTGATGAAGACGAAGATGAGTCGATTGCGGTTTTTTTTCAAACGCCCAGGCATTATCAGCTGTTAATAATTTAAGACGCTATGTAGCTTCTTTGGATCAAAGCGAAGATGTACTGCAAAAGTTGAATTATGTTGAAAATCTTTTGATTCCTAATGCATCAAAATCTTTCTATGAAACCAAAATGATTATTTTAAATAATGTAATTATAAATACAACACGTATTTAATATAATTCATATATGTATAATTTAATACCTATATATACCAAAATTACAACATAATACATAATAGTATGTAGTGCATTACGTTTTACTCTTCCTAATCCGCATAAATACGCTTTCTCGCTTAAAACGCGTTTTTGGTAGGATCCCTGAGAAATCGACTTAAGCGGGTTATTTCATTTCACAGAAAACTATTGGTAGTTAACATAAAAACATAACAAGAAGAATAACAAATAAAAAACATTTAACTTACAAGACAAACGCTTGGATCTCACCTAATTGGGGTATCTATTTGAGGGAAAGTCTTCATTAATAAAATATTATCGGTAATTAGACAAATAATTGCTAAGGAAAAGCCGTAATTCTCTTGGTAATTACAAATTTTGACGATGGATGCCCGAAGATGTATCAAAATAATAAATATTACTAGTCTATTACTTTAATTGTTTTTGGTAATAGGCAATGTGAGCCGATATAGCATGGTAGTTTCAGCGTGCGATTCGCAGGTACTGTAAGTACTTTCTGTGTGCACAATTAACACTCGCTTGTTCAGTGAAAGAAAAGTACGTAAGGAAACATGACTTAGATCTTAAAAGTCAACGTCTATCAGGCACAGAAGGCTGGTGACCTACTTACCTATTAGAAAAGATAAAATATCACGCAAAATCAGATATAGAAATCTGAGACCCAGACCGAAAAGGTTTTTGAAAATGGGGAATGTGCTTATTTATTTATTAACACTTCGTTACATTACACATAAAAACATAATTAAATCAAAAGAAGGGCAACTGGCGGTCTTATCGCTGTCAAGCGATCTCTTCCAGGCAACCATTGTGGGAAAGGAAAATCTAAATAAAAATGTATTAAATTACATAAGATAGGCAAGAAGAGCAAAAATACACGTTATACACAGTTATTAAGTCAAAACTAAACGGGAACAAAAAAAACAAACTAAACTCAAAAGATGGTACATTAATAAAAGTCAGTTAGTAGTTACTACGAAAGTTAGGGATACGATGTGGACAGGTAGGTTTCCACAGAAGAAATTTAAAGGAATATAGGCGAATAGGGACGGGAAGTGAATTCCATAGCCTAACTGCAGAGACCTTAAAGGAATCATCAAGAAAAGAGGAGTTTATGAGATGGGATTTCAAGGGTTTAGTTTTGGGAAGAGCGTAAGCTATAGATATGGGCTCCCAAAAATTCATGTTTGAGATAGGAAGGAGTTTTAGGGTTGAACAGGATGGAATATAGGAGATGGAGTACATGAGCATCACCTCGCTGACGAATCGATAACCAGCCTAGCCCCTTACGGAACACAGAGATACGTACTTTCTTAGACCGAATATAAATCGGTAATCTTAATATATATAAATCTCCTGTCACGATGTTTGTCCGCGATGGACTCCTAAACTACTTAGCCGATTTTAAATTAAATTGGCACACCGTGAGCAGTCTGGTCCAACTTAAGAGATAGGATCGCTTAGATCTTTAATTATAGTCGCAATTTTATTTTATTGCAAATTATTTGTCTATAATTAATTGACAGTCACAAATATCTGTTAACTCCAAAAGATTCTAACAGATGTCGATACTTTTCGACTGGATTGAGTAAGTAATCAATAGATGGCACTGCTATGGTAAACAGATAAACGTGTCACATAAGCTACAATTCAATATCATGATTACCACGTGTTATTGAGGCTAAAGTATAAATTAAATTTATTTTAACGAAATACCGTGAAATTCAATTATTTCTACTTTTAATTTTTGGTGTTAGCATAGCCAACCACGTGTTACTTAGACCGAAATGTAAATCAAATTCAAATTATAGTGACGATAATACAGTGAAAATATTATTTCGTGTCACGGTATTAAGGCTAACTAAAACCACATTAAGGAGAAACGAAGTTCGCGGGGGCAGCTAGTTAGTCTATAAGATACAATTTACTTCGTAATCGATCTCGGTGATTGAAACATTAACTGAATATATCCACATTCCAAATGCAATTAACTTTTAATGCCTATTTACGACCCTGTATATGACCACCCAACTAGTTCGTTTTTAAAGTTGTAATAAATTGATGTAACTTTTTCAGGCTGTGCCCCCGGCAACGTAGCGGAATCAGTGGTATTGGAACGGGAGGCCGAATCGACTCTTACATTCGCCGAGGGAGCCAACCGCGCGTACGCAGGCCATATGACCCTGAAATTCTCACCAGATGCGACAAGCACTATGCAGCACCACAAGCACTACTGTCTGGAGGTCTCCGACAACTGCTCACCCACCGTTGATCATTGTATTATTCGCAGTGCTAGTGTTGGTCAGTATAATTTAATTAATACATTATATTTTATTAGTAATATTAATAAATGTGTTGAGGGTCCTTATTTTTTTTTCTAATTGGAAGGAACAGAAAACTGATCTGCTTTGAATAACCACATTATTAAATTACGTTTTTCTTTATTGATATGCTATAATATATAAATGTGTATGCAGTTGGTGCAGCAGTGTGCGTATCAGGCGCTGGCGCTAACCCGGTGATCAAACACTGTGACATCAGCGACTGTGAAAATGTCGGCCTCTACGTCACTGATTACGCGCAGGTACACAACTTTAAAAAACAACAATTCGTACGCTTATAAAGAAAAAAAAAATTGTTTTCATATCAAACCAAATTGTCGCCTTATGTAGGAGTGTATTCAACTAATTGTCAAACCTTTAATAGGGCGCGTATCAAGACAATGAGATATCGCGTAACGCTCTTGCCGGTATATGGGTGAAGAACTTTGCCAATCCAATTATGCGCAGAAACCACATTCATCACGGCCGAGATGTTGGAATATTTACATTTGAGAATGGACTGGTAAGATATTTATAGTACTTATTTCATAAACGCAATGTTTCCGATGTTTTTTTTTAATCTAACAAAAACGTACCTAGATCGTGCTTCAAACACTTCGTACACGTATATAGAGTCCAGTCAAGTTTAATCGTTGTGTATAAGTAGTAAGTCAGATTTATTTTCAGTTGATGACAACTCTCATGATATTGTTCTGGATGAATTTGTCTTTTCATTCTGTTAGGTATTGTTTGAATTGAAATTCTCTTTACAGGGCTACTTCGAAGCAAACGATATTCACAATAACCGGATCGCGGGCTTCGAAGTAAAGGCCGGTGCCAACCCTACTGTAGTCCATTGTGAAATACACCACGGACAAACCGGCGGTATCTATGTACATGAATCCGGTCTAGGCCAATTCATAGACAATAAGATACACTCGAATAACTTCGCCGGTGTATGGATTACGTCTAACAGTAACCCCACTATACGACGCAATGAAATATATAACGGGCATCAGGGGGGCGTGTATATATTCGGTGAAGGGCGTGGTCTGATTGAGCATAATAATATCTATGGAAATGCATTGGCCGGTATACAGGTTAGTTGATGAGTTGTTTTTATACATTTTATATTAAAATTCTTAAATGTACAACAAATCACAATTTGGTAGGAGTACTAATTATATGAGATAATAAAATTTTACAAGATGACATGACTTAATCATGCTCTTTGGGGTCAAGGTTTTTTAAATAACTGTGCATTCTAAAATACAGCTTAATAATAGGAACACTAAAGACGCCACTCCACAAGAACTGAAATTATATGTAAACAATTTGCAAATGTGAATCAGTTACATCTAAGAAACTCATACAAACATAATGTGACATTACTCCATGTCTAGAGTACTTTTCAGGAATCATGCTCAAACAGATTCTGCCAGATATATCTGATAAGATAACTATTTGATATAATAGAGAACTGTTTTTTTTGTATTACTTTTTTGGCGTTGTTTATGTAATTGAATTTCGTTTCGTTTTTTTCATAAATTCCTTTCATTTCTCATGAATATTTTTTCAGATTCGCACAAACAGTGACCCAATAGTGAGGCACAATAAAATCCACCATGGTCAGCACGGAGGCATCTACGTGCACGAGAAGGGCCAAGGGCTCATAGAGGAGAACGAAGTGTACGCGAACACGCTCGCTGGCGTATGGATCACTACTGGGTCTACGCCCGTATTACGACGTAATCGTATACATTCGGGGAAACAGGTTTGTTGCATTTTTAAATTAATAAATCATTAAATCATTTATAATATTTAATTTCCCATGATAAATGGGGCTGACAAATTTCTGCCTCTTCATTGATCACTGATGTTGCTAATAGGTATTCTTCCTGACCTTAAATATGTTTTATGCTAGTAATCTACTATTTGTTAATAGTTTTATTATTATTTTAACTGGTAAAAGAAAATAGGTTTACTGGTGTCAGTAACTTAGAACTGAGTTGACTAGTGTTGCTTAATTTTAAACAAATATTTTTTTATTTAAAATAAGTATTGTTTTGCCAAAAATCCAGACCATCGTTTGTAATAACCGTACACACGGAGGTGAGATGTAGACACACCTTGAAATATGTTTTTAATACAGACATCGCTTGTTTCAGGTCGGCGTATACTTTTATGATAATGGCCATGGAAAGTTAGAGGATAACGATATATTTAATCACTTATATTCGGGGGTTCAAATAAGGACAGGAAGTAATCCCGTGATACGAGGTAACAAGATATGGGGCGGACAAAACGGAGGCGTTTTAGTGTATAATGGCGGACTTGGTTTATTGGAACAAAATGAAATATTCGATAATGCCATGGCCGGTGTCTGGATAAAGACAGATTCCAATCCCACTTTGAAGAGGAATAAGATTTTTGATGGACGCGATGGCGGGATATGCATTTTTAATGGTGGAAAGGTAAAAAGTCCTATTTTTCAAACAATATTCAAAAGCAAAATAGTATGCCCTTTTGGGCGGATTGAAATTTTACTAGTTGTTAATTGTCAAACTATAAAATATTTTGTAATATTAATGAAAGCATCTTTCATTTCTCTTGGCTGTTTTAGTCTTGTGCTTATTAACCTACTAACTAGCCCTAGGGCTTCAAAGATAGCTTTTGAAGCTCTTTGCTTTTATAAGTAGGTTTTATTTATTGAATGCTAGAAATGCCCCGAAGTTTTAAACGTGGTAAATTTGTCGTAGCTTTATTTTACACAAAATCATTTTTAATTTGCACCCATGGTTTAGGAGATCGTGTTTTAACTGAGAAAACTTTAAAGGACATGTTTTTCTTGTTTTTATATTATTTTTTATTAATCCTCCATTGATATTGATAGTGTTTTAGCCTATGTTATCAATATAGCTTTAAAATCGTAAAATAATTTTGAAGATCCGTTTTAGAATATATACATAGCAGAAAGTCAAATTGTTCCTACTTATTATTATATAAATATTCACCCAGTAATAAATAACAATTATATTTCCAGGGCATACTAGAAGAAAATGACATATTCCGTAACGCGCAAGCTGGGGTTTTAATATCCACCCAGAGCCACCCTGTACTACGGCGTAACCGCATCTTTGATGGTTTAGCCGCGGGAGTCGAGATCACTAACAACGCAACTGCCACGCTGGAGCACAACCAGATATTCAACAATCGGTTTGGAGGTACACAAAAATTTTACTGGCATATTAAATTATTTATTTACGGAAAATAATTATAATGTATTTATTGGAGACTACACGCGTTCACGATGCAGGCACATGTAATAGAAAACGTATAAAAAAGAAAATAAACGAAGAAGAAATATTTTATATTAACAACAAACCTAATAACATTTACAAAAATTCTTAACTTCAAAAAAAAATTATGTAATAATTCACCTTTTGTGTGTTTTAAGAAACAGTTATACTAAATACAAAGTTAGTAGTAGGTAAAAGACGCAACGGTTCCATATGCAACTTTATTTTCCAAAGAATATGAAACACAAATATATTTATATATTGGTACAAAAAAGACAGCAATATCGAGCGCTAGCGGCATGTGCACGTGACGTCATCGCCCCACTACGTCTCGGGTTTATAAAAACCCGAATCGCCGCTGTATCGGCACGCATTTCTCTGGTTGCGTCGAGGTGCTCGGACCGCAGTCTTAACCTACTGTCACCTATTATTACACACCTCTCCCTCACAGCCATTATTTTTATTAATTAAATTGTATATCGTGCTTTACTTCTGATTTCTATATATATTTAAACACATTTCAATTTTTAAAAATTAACTGAATTGTCGGTCATCGTTATTAACTACATATTCAGAATTTTTACATGTTCTTTATATTTTCCAGGTCTGTGTTTGGCATCGGGTGTGTCACCGCTAGTACGCGGCAACAAGATATTCAGCAATCAAGACGCTGTAGAGAAAGCAGTGGGAGGCGGACAGTGCTTGTACAAGATATCCTCGTACACTTCCTTCCCAATGCACGATTTTTATAGGTAATTTTTTTAACTATTGCTATGAGACAAAATAATGTGGCTACTAATATTATAACAGGGTAGAATTTGAGGTTGTAGGGAGTAATCTCTGATTCTACTAAATTTAAATTATTTTTCAAATAGAAGCCAAGGTATTTATGAGACAGACAGATCGTGTGTTTATTGATATAGAAAATTCCAAATGATTGCCTAGAAGAGATCGCTCGAAAGCAATTAAGTATTATTATTGTAATGCAACAAAGTGTTAATAAGAAAAAAAATGTGTGCGTGTACTAGTATTCACACGTAAGAAGTGAAACTTCTTCATGACCTTATTTAAATTTTGTAAAGTTTAAAGAAAGTTAAATTACATAAAGTTTAACAAAAGGCTTTTATTATCATAGACATGAACACAAATAACACCATTATTTTATTTTACGTTATTATATATTTTTGTTATTAATGGCTTCCAATCTCTTCGAATCAACCGTGGTAGGGACATGAAAACGTCTAACGAAAAAATGTGACGGTATTTTTTTCCAACGCCGATAAAGAAGTTTCACTTCAATAAATAACTACAGGCATCAGTCGGACACAGAAGTCTGACTACCCAATACTTGTATTGATTGACGCGTGACACGTTAAAACCGAACCGAAAAAGTAAATGATTGAGGAAAAAGTCACAGATATATTATGTAGCCAAACATATCATAATTAAATTCTAAATCATAATTTTTATATTTCCAGATGCCAGACTTGCAACACAACGGATCGCAACGCCATATGTGTCAATTGCATCAAAACGTGTCATTCCGGACACGATGTAGAATTTATACGCCATGACAGGTAACTTATAATTTGTTTAATTTAAGCTATATTATATCTTTGTTGTTGGTGTGGTATTTATGCCTATTTCGTAATTAAAGGCTCTGGACTTAAAAAAATTGTCGCACATATCACATTTTTACAAAATAGTCTTATATGTTCAATAATACAAAATAACGTTGTTGATGTCACTTATTGTAAAGATAACCTTTCCTTCTAGATTTTTCTGCGACTGCGGCGCGGGCACATTATCCAACCAATGCCAGCTGCAAGGCGAGCCAACTCAGGACACAGACACATTATACGATTCTGCTGCTCCCATGGAGTCACACACGCTTATGGTTAACTGAGCAACTCGCCGTTATATTGGTCACAAATTTGCTTCAATACTCCTATAGAGGCCAACTATGGGACGCCGTTAAATTTTAAGGATTTACCCTTTTCACTTTTGAAGACTACTCGGTTCACAATTTTGTTTACGTCGCAAGTCATTCGTGGTAGATTTAGAGAAAAAATTGTCAATATTAAAATTGTCTCGATTGCGGTAATTCGTTGTCTTCTAGAAGCAAAACTATATGTGACTCAATCTACACAAATACAAACGGAAAATTGATCTTAAGCATTGCCTTAATGAAATTTAGTTTAAAATTCATCGGAAGACGGTTTCGAAATCTGGGATAATCTTCGGTAAAGGGCATAAAGAAAATCAAATAATGTAAGATAATGATATAAAGTTATAAACGTTTATTATTATTGATTTTAGTACTAGGACTTTTACCATCACTTTATTAAATTTGATCACAATGGAAGAGATAATATCGGAAATTTCACAAATTAAAATTAGCGAAATTTGTATTATGGTCGCGCCCAAAGCCCAGCGAAGGAATTGAAATAATACTGTGATGTGCTCAGTTGCGAAGTTCTCAGTTGTACATACAATAATTCGATATTCGGCCCTTCCGTTATTATAGAAGCAAATTACTTAAATAGCAACAGATAAATATTTCTATTAAATATGAATTTGTGAAGGAATTTCACTCACCGAAGCCTCCTTTTTATTTTTATCGACTCTGAAAGTTTTTATACACGACTTAGCATTAGCAGAAGGGCCGAATGACGAAAACCTAAATTTAAGTCAATGAATGTCGCTATAGCTATTATTTTTATTAGCTAAAACTATAACACATGCCGAGTCGCTGTTACACAAACGGTTGTGCCCTAGCGTTTCATACTAATTGTAAATTAGACACGATATACAGGGGAGACGGAACAATTTTCCCCTTGGAGGGGAGGCAGGGGAACGTTGTTCTCTTCTGTACGTAATATAATGGTCATTGATCGTCGCTACGCTATGTAATATGTAGGTGTTATCATCGGTACTTAATTATGTATTTCCTCATAGTATCGTGCATTTCCAAATTGTAATCATACATAATCTCAATCACGTTGATATTTAGAATATTTGTTTGTTTTATAAGATGTACTGATAGCGATTTATATATAGGTGTACGGTAGAATCATGGGAGATTTTTATTTTATTTTTAAACGGAGAGTTACGTTTGTGAAAGTATTAGCGAGTCGACCCGGTCAGGATAGCTTGTTTTACGAAGGATTTTCTTTTTACATTTGACGATAACGGGAGCATTTATTTTTGGCTTTCCTGACGCCGAGGCTTCTGCCGGTTTTAGTTAATAAAAATATCGTATTAGCGAGAATGGCGCGTCGGAGCTCGAAGGCCGACCGCGCCGTGCTTTGTAAATATTTGTCACACAATAATCGAAATGTAGTTATTAATGTATTTGTATCATTATATTTTTATTATTGATCACAATATGTATGTCTAAATATAACGTATTACGTACGATACGCTCAGACGGGCGCACGCAGCTAGTGTATATTAAACACGAAGGATTGTGCGCTGTTTTGAAAAGATCTTAGGTACAATTGTTAATTTAAAGTATTGATATCGATCGAGAAGCAATGTCGAGTCGCGTGCGACGGAGTGCCGGTAGCGATAAGTTAATCGAATAAGCTATGAAAATCTAAATTACTCTGTAATCACTATTGCAAGTTTCCAATCGTTAAATCGTCTCCATAGCACGGTATGTTCTGAATCTGCTTTTTTATAATTCTCAATCTGTGATCATCGCTAAATGTTTAAGAGGAAATAATTTAGTTCATCACGTACAGAATTTATATGACATTGTAATCAAAATTATTGTGGCGGCTTATTGTAATTGAATGTGAAATTATTTATTGTCAGTATGTTCTTAATTTATTTAATAATCCGGATATTATGTTTATTGAGAAACCACTGTAAAAGCCGTGATATACATCATATACTATTATATATCGGAATTTTATTTCTAACCCTTCGTTCTATTAAAGGTGTTATTTACTATTTACACCATGCATTAGATTCACACTACCAAAGAATTAAATACGTAGGTAACACTGAAAATGTTTAGAACTGGCCAGTTAGAAACATTGCTAATAAAAACTTTTTGAATTTCAATTTTAGAACTCTTGGGAACCCAATGTAGTATATTGCATTCATTTGTTTTTGTGAATTGGCGGCAAATCTAAAACTCTTGTTAAGGCCCATTTCTCGAGAGAGTTTCTCGACTCGAATGTACGATTATCAAAAGAATATAAAAAAGTTTCTTCGTCTGAACATTCACACCTCTCGCTTTTCCACTTTGGCGAGAATTGCCTCGCAATGGAAAGATTATTGTGTCCGTGTAAACAGAATTTCAAAAGCTATAAACGTATTTCGAAGTTTTGTGCCAGTTGCTATAATGAATGCAGTGCGTGCATATCTGCTCTTTTAAGATAAGAATTAATTAAATGGAGTGGATAAAAATATGTTGGGTTATAATATATAAATGGATAGCTGGGAGAAACCATTTTGGAGCATCTAACACATTGTGCCTTGAATTACAGTTGGAAGATGAAGAGACATTCAAAATGTTCGGGGAAAATTAAGAAATGCGCAAGCTTAATGTCTCATTTTGTCTAGACCTTTAATCGATGGCTGAATCGAAATCCAACTTTTTGGTCTTCGAGGAAATCTACACTGGACTTGCATAGCGATGCTGTTTGCATTGGAGATGAAGCTTTTCCTCTAAAGCCGTACCTAATAAAACCATACCCGCGTCGAAATAATTTATCAATAGAACAAAAACGTATAATTATAGACTATGCCGATGCAGGAGAATTGTCGAAAATGCACTTGGTATTTTAGTTTCACGATTTAGCATTTTTGAAAGGTTTGGCGCCCGAAAAAGTAGATGTCATTATAAAGAGGACATGTGTTTTACATAATTGGTTGAGAAAAACATCGCCAAAAGGATTGTATCCTCCTGGGTTTTTAGACGAACAACCGAATCTGGTATACGACTAGGTACACGGAGAAACCATACAAATGGAGCCTTTGAAAATCTAGCTTCGCCAAATTACCAGGTACCAGACAGGCAATTTCAGTCCGTGAACAGTATTGTGAATATTTTAATACTAGCGGAGCAGTTTCGTGGCAGGATAATGCAATTTTTTTAATAAACACCTTACGAATCTTGGAATTTTATTTTTATACGGGAACAAAAATTGCTTAGAAAGTAGGTACTCACCAAATTTGAGATCGTTTTACGAAATTCTGAGGATTTCCTTGAAAATGACTCCAAAGAATTGTACTAATGCATTTTAGGGACGTAAATATTTTCAGCCCCAGATTCAGTCCCTAAGGATAATTTTACTCTCTTTCTTTCTTGTAGATACTGACTTCTCATATTTTAAATTTTTACACCAATTTCTTTGGGACCAAATCCCTCAACACACAATTCTCTCGTAAATGCATTAAGAACTGCATTTCTCGCAACACGGTTTTTTAATTTTAGTTTTCCGTGTTCCACAAACACTCGTAACTTCTATAAAGTTCAATGAATTAAATATTATCGGCAGCGCCAAATTTAAAGTTTCACTGTTGCGTCATTAAGAGAAGTACATATAAATAACAGAAAACTACATTTTTATATAAAATTTAAACAGGCATTCCAATATTCTAATCTAAAACTTTTTCTGAACATGATACAAGTGTTGTCTGCCATTATAAACATATTCAAACTCCAACATATTTAATTAAAATTAAATGTCAAGATAGCTGAACCTCTATTAACCGGCATCACCAAAGATCTGCTCCGATACTTTATAACTCTTATGAGTTACTAGTGATCCCGATTTCAAAGTTGAGTTTTTATACCAAGCTGTACCACATCAGATCCACGGCTATTGAATGAGTTAATTTGAGATTGAATCGCTATTGTTATTAGAAGTAATTAATTACCAGGAGTGAATCTTCAGAAATTGTTAAAATACGAATTCGACTGATTTGCTAAGTGTGTAGATTTTTACTCGAAAGAGTTTATTGTCATGCCATTTTTACCATAAAGAACATGGATTATGAAAGCCTTACAAATTAAAACTAGCTTCATCGAATTGATCTTTATTTCTATTTCCGGAATCATCATCATTATCACCATCATCATCACCATCTATTCTTAGAATAGATAAGTACTAGAAAATAACAGAAAACGATATTTTTATATAAAGATTATTGTGTCCGTGTAAACAGAATTTCAAAAGGAATAATCGTACTTCGAGGTTTTGAGCCAGTTGCTATCATGAATGCAGTGCGTGATGTTGTTTTAATTATATCTGCTCTTCTAAGACAAGAGTTAATTAAACGGAAACGGAAAAATATATATTGGGTTATAATATAAAAATATATTTTGGAGCATCTAACACATTGTGCCTTGAAATACAATTGAAAGATGAAGAGACATTCAAAAATATGTTTCGGGTTACGAAAGCCCAATTTTTATATTTACTTCAAGAAATTGGACCGTCTATACAAATATGCGTCAAATTATAGTAGCTCGTAAATGCATGCTGCATTTCTCGCATCACTGTTTTGATAATTTTCGTTTTCCATGTTCCACAGCGTCTTTAAGAGAAGTACATTTAAATAACACAAAACAATATTTTTATATAAAATTTAAACAGGCAAGTTTTAGTTTAGAATATTGGAAATATTCTAAACTACAACTTTTTCTTCACATGTGACATGTGCTGCATGCCATTATAATAACTCATATTAGCTCCAACAATTTTTGAGATCAATACCCTAGTAATCACTAAACTCGAATGAAACATCTCGCACTCAAAACGGGTCAAACCGAGTTGTACGATACTCGCATGAACATAAAAAATTTCATACGAGATCGTATTTATACTAGTCGAGTTTCTTGTAAGTAAGAATCTTCTTACTAAAATGTCGATGTAATGTCAATGATGATCCGCGTGAGGGACGTCCTTTAACAGCGACTACTGAAGAAAACATCAGCGCTATGCCACGCATGATAGAGGAAGATAAGAGCCCGAGAGAGAGAGTGACCTATCAGCAGATACGGGCCTAGGCATTGGTATGAGTCAAGTTCAAAAAATATTACACGAACATTTAGGCGTCAGGAAGCTTTGCACCAGATGGATTAACCCATACTTTAACCGAGGACCAGAAACACCTTCGCATGGACTGGTGTCGCCAAATGTTACATAAGTTCAACGGCGGTGACTCAAATGCTGTATTTGACATCGTCACAGGTGATGAAAGCTGGAAATATTGCTACGAAACCGAAACCAAAACACAATCTGCTCAGTGGGTGATTCCTTTCGAGAATCGGCCAAATAAGGTAATGAAAGGATTCTTCCTTACCTTGACTTCTGTCAAGGATAAAATATGATTGTCTCATTCTTTGGTCGGAAAGCTCATTTCGCGACAGTTGTGCTAGAAGATGGAAGGACAGTTACTGCAGACTGATATGTCAATCGCTGTTGGCCTGTTGTCTTGAAAAAAATCGACCGCAGCGCTCTCGAAGCAGGATCCTCCTTCACCACGACAATGTTTTAGCGCACTCCGCAAATGATGTCGAAGTAATGAGTCATCCGCCATACATACCTGACCTGGCGCCCTGCGACTTTCATTTATTCCCAAAAACTAAAGATAAAATTCGAGGTATACTTTTTACGAGCCCTGAAGATGCGGAGAAAGATGCGGATATCGCTTTCAATGCACATAATTAAATTACCCAGTCATTTCTGTAACATTGTTGTGCGCAATTCATTTTTTATTCTCTTAAGCTGCGAAAGTGACCGCTCTCTTTTACAATTGGTAACCATTAGGCAAAGTAATATTCTTGTAGCAATTTCTACGTTTGGAAAAGTTTCTTCCAATTTATCTCATTTTATTAGGTTGTGTGAGGTTGAGATTTTAAATCCGTTGACTGCTTTGCTATGTTTTTTAAACATTGGCTTAAATGAAAACATTATGTCTTGAGCTCATCTGCAATAATGTCTTCATTATAAAATTCTGCAAATTATTTGCATTTTTTGGTTAGCTCAACGGATTTAATTATTGTTAACTTCTTGGTATGCTGCCGAACGTTTTTTTAAATGTGTCAATTACGGGTATAAAAGTATCTACACGAAACTTTTCCTTGCCTCTCAAATGTCTCTGATTATCCTTCAAAAAAAGTGATGCGTGTGCTGCAAAATCTTTTTCTTTCAAATGTATCTTTGAAGTCGGCATATGGATTTTTTTCTTTAGCAGCCGTTTCGTATGGATCAAAATTATTGCGTGCGGTATTGACATATTTGATCAGAGATTCGTAAAGTTTCGTTACAACGTCCATGGTCATAGTGCTATTCTGTAAACTTAGACATGTTTTATTCATAACTCGCAAAAGCTCATTCCATATTTCCGTTAAAAGAGTAGTCTCAAATTTTCTCTTTTTTTTGCTACGCTTTGGCCTTCCTTTCTAGTGTCTCAAGGTTGATTGATGTCGCCCGCGATTAACGACAATGCAAATATTTAAATTACCATTTTATAGAGCATTAATATCATTGTAACACACGTAACAGCCTAAACACCAACTAAATTTAGCACATGGAACGTTAATCGCAAATTTCTTAGTAGCACTGCCTGTGAAAATCTTTTACACGAATATTAAGGCCTTCAAAAACGTTTAAAAACAGATTAGCAGATACTGCTATATATTTCGCATTATATTCATCCATAGGCAGTCAGTTTTTTACGTATCTAACTGTGAAAGTCAGTTGGTCAACGTGGGACACATCTAACGTAGGATCTACACTAATAGAGTAGTACTTCGCTGATTACGGTTCTTTAACAATAGCTTTCACAACTTGATGTCCCATGAAACTAATAGATTCATGACAAGTATTTACCGATAAAATGATGTACTTCCTTTTCCATGATTTTTGCAGTTTTATATGTGATCAGCAAGAAAAGCATCAAATTCACTAAGCAGTTCTAAGCATGCCAAATAAATCCCATTATTTTTCGATATTTATGTCTCATTATCACCACGAAAAGCAAGACCTCTTGAAGCCAAAAATTTCACTACTGCAAGAATCTTCTAAGCACGTTCTTTCAATAGTTAATTTCTGTATTAGGTATATACAAAACTCTTAGGACAGTAACTCAGTATCAATTCGTTAGTAGTATTACATTTCATTTTTGCAACATAATTCATCATAAATTCCCTGTGCTGTAAACTCTCATGGTCTATGAATAAGTACTTATATGCTACCAATCTTTATATCCACTAGGAGAACTTAAATTATGTCCAGTATCAGGTATTAAATAGACGGCATAAATAACAGTATACAGATTTCTTTGCTGATTAATAAAGGACCCGTTTTCTTTCTAAATACTCACCTTTCATCAATTTACGAATAAAAATATTTTTATTCAAGTATCTAGTTTTCGTTTTACCATTTGAATCTGGAAAACTTGTAGATGTTTCATCATTATATTTTGAAAAACTCTGGTCCTATTTCAAATCCAAATACCACTTATATCATACCGGTAAAATCTTGTCACAGTAAGTACCAGGGTCAGGAAACAAATCAAAACTTCTGATTACCTTACTCAATTTTAAATATCTAACGAAACAAATTAACGTCACTCACTCCTACCAGACTCAAAGTTTAATACATCATTCGGGGATTCCACGAACCGTTTAGGAAATTTATGTTAGGCATTGTTAAGACGGGCAGCTTGACTTTGGAATCGGAGTGATCGCTAAATGGTGTACTTAGCAAATTAGGTAGGATGCGTTCTGAAATATTATTTATTAGTGCAGTAGGCATAGGTGCAGACATCGATATAATGGCGTAGTATATGCTTTGTAAATACCTTCTAATAATATTATTGATATGTGAAAAAAGTGTAAAAATGTTTCGAGAATCCTCGTGTGCCCAGGGCGCCCAAATCCCCGTGTGCCCTTATGGTAAAGACGGTATTGCTTGTCGACTAGGAACGTTTAGGAAACTCGTTAAACGTTTCGTTCACTCACGGAACTTTAGCGACTGGATTGAATATCGATTTTTAATTAACTGTCTAGAGATTCAATTAACTCTCTGATTTTAACTAATTTACTGAGACATATACAATTGATTTTAATATAGAAATTTTGCGCGTATTGTCGAGAGCGCAAATAAAAAATCGTTCCTTTTTCTAGCCAACCCATTAAAACAAAACTCATTGATTCTTCATTTATTTTCATAACAATTACATTATTTACATTAACTATTGACAAATAGCCTTATACTTTAAATTAAAGGCACTATAATCATAAAGCACAATAAAAGTACTCTTAAATAAGCCTATTTAGCCTTTGACGGGGAGATCGTCTTTTTGGTGAAATATGTACTCCTTTGAGAGGTGTATTAAACTTTTTCGGTTCACCATAATTTGCAGGAGTTCTCAAATTTCTAGGGGTACATAATGTTTTTTTTAAAATAGGTGTATGGGATATCTTCTGTGGCGATACTATTTTTTTAACTGGTGTTGCCCTAATAAGCCGCGAATTTAATTCCTCTTTAGATTTAACTAAGGGGTTGTATTGTCTGTACGTTTGGAGTGATTCTTTATTGATGTTGCTTTTAAATATCATTCTAGTCTCCAAATCTGAGTTAGAAGTGACAGTTTTTTGAGGTTTGACTTGACTTTGAATTCTTGGCTTCCGAGCGAAAACGGACTTTTGCGTATTCTCACTTCTTTCAGACGATTTATCTGATTGACTTGATTCAAAAAGTTTCGCTTTAGCTAAAACAGCACCAGCGTTTTGCTTACGAAGTTTATTTACTGAAGGCCTTCCTGAATTACCATTGCCTTCCAATTCACCAGTTTTATCCATAAAAAACGCCGCAGCGCTCTTCCACTTGTGCTGGATAGGTTCTTTGCTGACATATTTGTTTTGACTGTGGCTTGATCTATAGTTACTTTTGCCATTTGGACTGACGGTGTTTCTATTATCTGGACTAGTAAAAATGACATTGAGTGATCTTCGTGGTAAGAGACAGCGAGATTTTGTTGTTATCCTCTCGGATCCATAATCTGTGGTTAAACTTATGCGTTTACGCATATGATACTTTTGACTAGAACTGGAAACATTGGGTGAAGAAGTTTCCGATACATTTTCTTCCCAATCAGAGTCCTTACTTTCAATACTGCGTATAGAGGAGGATTCCCTTTGATTTAACCCAACGTAGGGATAAAACCGATCCATAGCTTGATGTGTTGATACATTCCACGACTTGTGACGGACGATTTTAGTTAAATTTTCTTTGGAACGACGTCTTATAGAGCCTATCTTTCTTGCACTCGGTGAACGAATGATTTTGGCTTCTTCTTTGGGTCTTATTTTCAGTTCTTTGCTCAGTCGTCGAGCGAGGTGCTCGGAACCAGGACAATTTAACATGGCCACATCTTCTAGGGTTTGTTCGTAGACATTTTGAACTTGTTGTAGTGGTTGTACTTTTGGGATGACATCTGTGAATTCCCTGGACAATCGGGTCTCTATGGCTGAAACTCTGCTCTTGATTTCCTCATACTCCTGTTTAGAAATCCGTACATAATCCTTATCAGTTTGCTTCATGTCCGACGAAAGATCTATTGTATCATGAGGATTGAAAAGCTGTTCTGACGATGTAAGTATATCCTCACTGCTGCTACTTTCAGAATTTTTATTTGAACCGTAATCTGGTGTAATAGGTGTTTTTTTCACATCTACCATGCTGAGTCGAAGTCTTTTCCTTTCTGTGATGCCCCTGTAATAATATATCTTATTAAAGCACTCTTAGGTATAAATACCTCCAATACAAGTCACATATCTTCAATAACAATTCTATACATGACGTAAAACAAATACTTACATTTTCATGGGAGTAAACGACAACTCCTTTTGAGGTAAGCCAGATTTTATTTCTTTCCTGAAACACATATACACATTAAACATTGAATTACATACAATGGTGGTTGTATTATTAGAAACTACCAACGGCCCTTGACATTATGTAATATACTTCACTGCAATTGTTTATATTTTTTAATTAAACAATAAATAGGACAATATGTTCAACGGCTTATTAGAAAATCAATATACCCCATTACACAAGTGCCGTTTCAATATTACATTATGAACAAGCATTTAAATCAATTTTAAGGTATGAACAATAATGGTCGACTAATTAGAAAGAACAACAAAAATTTATTAAAAACAATATTTTTAAAGTATAAGTAATAAGTATTGTTATTAATGAAATAGCCACAGCCTATCAATAGTTATAATTAATATTTTGTGGCGTGTTTTCAATAACAGCACTGCAACGACGTGGCATTGATTCACTCAATTTCATACATTTTCTAAGGGAGCTTGAATTTCATTCCCTTGGTTTGCTTCATATAGTTCGTTTTGGCTGGTGGTAAGTTTGTTTGAGACTTTCTCTTTAACAGTAAACCAGACATTTTCTATCAGGCTTTGCGGCCAGTCTAAAACATATATACGCTGTTCGCTAAGGAAACATTTGACGCTATGAACCGTATTTATGATCTGAAAGATTCAGGTTAAATGATCGTCCGAGAGAAAATCTGATATATTACTTCTATGTTACCCCAACACAAGTGTCTCTGACTACTTACGGGGGCTGTCTTAACTCATGGATTATATGTAAAATTTGAGACACAATAAACATATTTGATTTTGATTTGTATGCTCTAATATATTTTTGTATTGCCATTTATACATTGAACCTTCAATCTTCGAAGCGGGCCCAACTCCACTCCGTAAAAACACGACCAAACTTTAATGTTACCGCCACTGTGCTTGACTATACTCCTTTTGTATTTATAATTAAAAGCGTTGTTTACAGAACGTCTAACATACCGATATCCATCGGAATTTAACCATTTATTTTTGTTTCATCTGAAAATAACACTTTTTTCCATTCTTGTGCCGTCCAATTACCATATTTTTTAGCGAATAATAATCGCTTCTCTCCATCGGTGTTCCTTGGTGTAGTGATAACTTTCGGAAGTTTCTACTAAACAATTTAGCTTCCACTAATCTTCGGTGTATCAGTCGGGCCGATATGGTTCTCGGGTCATCAGGCGAAAAAACTTCAATGTGGTTGGAGCCTTTTCTTGGATCTTTTTTAGCAACACGAACGATTAGCGTTTTCTCTCTGGCAGAGGCTTTTCTTGGCCTAGACATTCAAATAATTTCAACAGTTACATGTGTTTTATAATGATCTATTGCATTAAAACTTTCTTAACTGAACAATTTTAATGATTCTTCTGTGCGCCCACTTTATATCTTTATGTAAATCAACAATTATTTGCCTGGTTGACGCGTCACACCTTCCATTTTTGCCCATTTTGAACAAAATTCAGATTAAAATTTGAATTGCCGCCAAAATAATAGAAAAAGCCAAGAAAGAAGTGTTCCAATCGCTTGTTCCTTTTTTGAAATTTATTTGTCCAATTGCGAGCGATTGATGGTTTTTTTTAAATCTAATTAGGCGTCCAAGCGGCCAGTAACAGAAAATAAATTCCTACACGTGTAAGATATATTTTGTTATTAAAAGTAAAATATTAAAATTGAATGTGTACTTTTCTTTAACATTTGCATGTTGAAGTTATACTTTCTTTATTCATCAGAAGTGTTTCTAATTATATGACCACCACTGTATATGTATATATATACAAAATATATATGGCGACATTGCTTTCAATTAAAAATAATTATATGATGATTAGATGATGATGTTCTGGATTTTGTAATCTTCTAAAATTTACTTTATAAAAAAAATATTTTTTACCTACTACATTTAAATACTTTTACTACTATAGCATGGTAACTTACTTAATTTTAGCAGAAAGTCCTTCAGAAGTATCATATTTTCGTTTAGAGGTAAATTTATTAAGCACGGGCGTCTTATCATACTCCTTGACTGTGGCTGGTGTGTTGACATTGCCAGATACCATCTTACGCAAACCATTTAGCATACCTGGAACCAAAATATATAAAACAATAAATCATTTATCTCACTTAAAAATCTTTCTGCTTGTTACTTAAAATCTAAGCTGGCATGTTCAAGTACTATCCATGAAAACTAAATTCAATATGCTTTATATAGATGGAAGTAAATCTTAAGCCTGAGTCCAGACTCAGACAGAGATTTGAGATCATTAAAATAATCCTTAGCATTGGATAGCAACCAATCTGTCTCGGCTTCAAATGTTGAATGAAAAATTTGTCTGGTATATTATCCTAGACCCAAATGTAACTTTAACTAAAAAGGCTTAAATGGACATGTACAGGACACCTGCTGAGAGGCCAAATGAGAGAGAGCAAAATGGTAAAGAAAAGTCACCCAATGGACACATCGCTACAACACCTCGGAGCAGAGGTAGACCATGCTCGTGGTGAGCAGACTTTCAAAAAGCCACTGGTACTCTGTGACAAAGACTTGCTAGGGATAGAAAGCAATGGAAGCAGCTGGAGGAGACTTTTGTGCAACAAGCAGCTGTACAAGAGGACAGGTGTGTAACAAAATCTTAAAGAACTCTTTTATATACCATACACATATATATTTTGGTAAACTTTCTCTTGTACTAGTTACAATAAAGGCTTTGAAATTAAAATGTAACTAGTTAAATTAATTATGATGGAACAGAGGCTGATTAGTTTGATAGAGAGGAACACTTTAATTTTATTTATCTTTATTGAAGAACTCTCTTTTAATGCACATATGGCAGTTGCACTTAGCAATCCCAAGTCCCAACACTGAATATTAAAAATACTCAGATATTAAAGCAAAATACTCAAAATGACAAGGTTGAATAAATTGAACCTAAATGTATAAAAGGTGCGTAAACCATACAATACTTTTAAGATTTTTTAATTCAATAATTTCTTACGGTTAAGTGATCCACTTCTTCTCTTTTTACGTCTGACCTGATGTATATCAGAATCATCATCCAGTTGCGACATAAGCTCATCAGTCAATAACCCAATATGTTTTGAATTCTCTATGAATATCTGGAAATAATATTGTCCAATTCAGCTGATTTATAGAAATCAATATTATTTAGAAGCCTAGATTAAGAATAAACCAAGAGCTTACATGTTAGTGACAGTAGCGAAATAAATTAAAAATACCTTTACAAGAGCTACATGATGTTCAAGTCTCTGAGCAGTAGCTGCCGCAGGAAGCGGCATAATGCTGGGAGCCAATACAATAGCCAAGTTGGAGGAGTCCATTAAGTTATCTTTGTGTCTTGATGAAATGAAGTTCAGTAACTGAAAAATTAATTAAAACTATGATGCAGATGTGAATATACTTAAAGGATGTAGATTTGAGTAAGTTTTCAAATCAACAAAATCACAGTCCATATTTAGATTATCATGATGGAATGATAAGATGGACATTAGAGAAATGAGTTATTTCACTTTATAAATAAGTTTTGAATTAAAAATAGTACCTCCATGATATAATGCAACAAGTGTACATGAAGCACAGGCAACAATAGTAAGGTGTGTAAAATTGATTTCATTCCGTCACCCCCTGCAGTAACCCTGCATCGTAACAACAAATCTTGAACTTCTGCACTGATAAGAGGTTCTGGCAAACAGCGTAGATACAGCTTCAGCACACTTGCTACATCAATAGGATGATGACCTTCAGAGACACAGCCACCAGCATCTAGAAGACGCTGAAACATTGAATAGATTAGAAATATAAACAAATTGTATGTAGGATTAAAAAAATGTTTGTAAATGGTTCAAACACACTTCTATAATGGTTTCATTTATGATTTCCATTGATGGCTTTATACCTACTATGAATAAAGCCATAAATTGAAAATGCACATAAAACACAATTACAGGACAACAGAAGTGTATTCAAGCCATATACAAAATAAGGTATGGTATAAATAATAAGAAAAAACAAACTATAGTAAACATTACAGATAGATTTGAAGTAAACAGGTAATTTGCTGAATTACTTACTTTCATAATAATTACCTTAATATCTTTTTGGCGAGTTTGAGATCCGGCTTTACGAAATAATCCTTCAACATGAGCATTAGCCCGAAGCACAGAAGACATCTCACTGACAACAATCGGAATACTCAACGTACTACCACAGCAAATTACACTGCTTGAGGGCACTTTCATCAAAGGAGCTCCAAATAGAGTTTTATGATTCTATATAAAACATAAATGATAAGTGATTTATAAAATTTAGAAAAGTAAGACAAGTAGGTATAAACAAATGATCAACTCACTTTTACATTTTTCAATATAATCTTCTTTAATCGATGCTTTAAACCAGCTTTTTTTAACTCTCCAACTATTATTGATTGTAGTTTTCCATGATTTATTCCGTCTGATATCAACATTTCTTTCAAGTTTTAATTTAAAATCATTTATTAAATCGTACTCCACAAAGCTAAAATCACCTTTTCAAATCCAACAACTTCGTTATATTTTGTTGCCACTTTCCTAGACGAAGCTTATAAATTACTAAAAGTGGCAACTTTGTATAATAAATCTATTTTATATTTTTATTACGTAATAACTATAACTATAGCTTAAAAAATACAATATAATTAGGCAAAAGATATATATATATATAATATATATATCTTATTTAATATTATTATATTATTACCTTTATTATTATAAATGTCTTCAGATTAAAACATAGCTACCACAGATACTAGGGTACTAGTTAGAACTTAGACACCCTAGTAATTTCCACAGCCAAGTGTCAATTAAACG
The DNA here is from genome assembly GCF_905147105.1 of Pieris brassicae. NCBI lineage: Eukaryota > Metazoa > Arthropoda > Insecta > Lepidoptera > Pieridae > Pieris > Pieris brassicae. Next base: position 3,502,007 of record NC_059666.1, read on the forward strand.
CCTAACCAAGGCTGGGACTTGCCACCGACTGGCACCGCAGAGAATGGAATAAAAAGTTCCATGCCCTGCAGGACCACCTCAGCGATGGCATCTGCAGTACTCGACGAAAAGCACATGGGCTGACTTATAGTGCCACACGCGGCGACAGCCCGCGAAGCTATGCCGTAAGGGGCGTCTGAACGGCACAATACTCCGGATCACACAATGATCTGATGAACCCATTGGCGTTAAAATCGCCAAGTATCACGATTTCAGCGGTAGGAACCCTTTTGAGCAGGGAATCTGTAGCCATTTGGATGTGCTCAAATAGTCAGTCGGTTTCGGTATTTCCGCTATGGGACCTATACAAGCATGAATAGAATCGCGGATGGTCATCGCAGTTTACACATAGCCAGAGGTTAGATTCCCTTCCTTCAAGCGTCCTTCAGGCGACGAGAGCAGTTATCCTCTCTGACGTACATGTAAACTCCCGCCCGCGGTACAAATGAATGTTCCGATTTGTTCCGAATGTACGAGAGATAGGAAGTATCAGCCGGGGAGGAAATCTGAGTCTCGGTAAGAAAGAGCAAGGCCGGCTTCGCAGTCTCTAAATGATAGTTGATAGCGTTGATGTTGGAATTGAGCCCCCTAACATTTGTAAAGTCTACGGCGAGTGTTGACGGGGTTGCTTTTGTTGGATTTCTCCGTTTTCTGAGTGATATTAATAAGAATTAGTAAAAACAGGAAATTTTCTTTTAAAAATGCAAAATAAATGATAACTCTGTAGGGGTCGAGTTTAAGGACCTCCGGTAGAACAATTTTTCGCAGCTGATGATCCAATGTTACCCCTAGTTGCGTTTGTTCTACGACTTTTTGGCCATTCTGTATAATAACATACCTGTTCTGTTCAAATTACAAAATTTGGCTTGATTTAGTATTTGAATCGATTCCATTATAACCGATTGGATTATAATGTACACACGATCCGATCTACAAAGATGTCAGATATAGAATCGTGATGTACTATTAAGTCAAAGCAGTGTTGCCAGATAAGAGAAATTCCCCCTAGATTTAGGGGTTTCTCAAATGAGTTAGGGGAAGAATAGGGGGAAAGAATTATTGGGACATTTTTAGGGGACATTTCAAAAACACAGTTTTGCTGATTTTGGAACTAAATTTAAGTGCGAATACATCGTAAAAATAGGATCTAATAAAACTTGAACTTGTCAATCCATTTTCTATTACAGATACTTTGCGTAATGCCTTTCATTTCCCAACAATCCCAATATGACTGCCACTTTAAACAATAGCCCAAGACACCATCCGCTTGATGAAGGCGTCCTAGGGGATTTCTGGAAATCAAATTAATCTAGGGGTACGTCGCCATGACCATTTGGCAACACTGAGTCAAAGACCATAACATAATTCATTAACATCATTTGTTTTTGTTGTTTATTTTTAAGTATATTTTAGATTAGTACCAATTTCTTTGCACATTAATTATGATAGAATTAGCTGCAAGGCTTACTACAGGAACTGTGTATTTAGCAGGCGAGGCGCTTGAATGTTGTATTACGTTTTGCCACACAACTCAACCAGAACATAGAGATTCTCAAAGCCATAGGTACTATTTATCAATTTTGATTGTGATTTTATTCTTTAAGATTCCTATCTTATTTAATAATTTCAGTGATATTTTGGAGAACCTAGCATGGGCATCTGCACAAATACATTGTTTCTTTTCCACATCTAAAAATACTGGTGAAAAATCATCAAAAACAACCGCATTGGAAGTAACATCATGTGATATTGGTGATGTTGTCTTTCACACAAAACCCAAAATATTATTTTGTGACTTAACAATACCTCTTGGAGAAACTAAAACATGTGAGTATTTGATTCTATGACATTGCTTGGATACAGGTATTAAGTTTTATCAATGCAAAAGCTTCAAGCTAGCTACAATATTAATGTTTATATTATATATCATTTTCAGTTTGGTATAGAGAGTCTTTACCAATAGAAGCACCACCATCTTATAGAGGAAACTTAGTAAAGTACTCATATAAAGTAACAATAGCAACACAGAAGGTTGGCTCACATATCAGAATGGTAAGGATACCATTCAGAGTGCTGCCTATAAGTCCAATAATGAATGTTCAAGACCTAGCCGCTTTATGTGGAAATGAAACAACAGATGAGCTACAGCCTACAAACCCATTTTCTGAAGAAAGGAAGGTGGAAACACCACTGACAATGGCTTTACAGGTTCTACAGGTATTCAAAGGCTTTTTGCTTTCATTAAAGTGCTAAATTTAATGCAAGTTCATTTTATTTACTTAAGTATTTAATGTATATTTTTGAAGTGAAAGTTCTTTAGGCGCATGAGGGTAACTTTTTTACGGATGATACAATAATTATAATATCAGGTGTCATTTTTTTCGAAGAAAAGGGAGAGGAATAAAGACTGATTGAAGTGAGTGAGAAAGGGCGAACGTAGTTGCATATAGCCATGGAGCAAGAATAGAGAGCAAGCAAGTGAGAAAGATCGAGAGAGACAGTAAGGGAGATCAATAAAAAATACATGGTTGATGTAGTTACATATTGGAACTTTAGATGACAATTCTTGTGCAGTACACTCTGATTTTTTATTTATTTATATTATCATTAGTCTATATATACAGTCTGAATATTGATATACAAATACATGGAGTGATCATATACTGGTACATGATCATCTATTGGTGCTTTTAACTTTGTAATTACTAATTTACAAAGAAGTTTCACTTCTTACATGTGTACTTTGTATGCATACAGTTTTTTTTATACAGAAGCTTATGAAAAAGGATTTAACTTACAGAATCTTACAGCACGCAGAAGTCCCAATTCATACATGATAACTAACACAAGAGGAAAGGTGGGAAGGTTCTGTTTGTTTAAATCTGCCTACAAACTGGGAGAAGATATTGTTGGTACATTTGATTTCTCTGTTGGGACAGTCACTTGCATGCAGGTATATTTATTTCACATAGAAATAAAATTTCTATTAGCAATAATGTAGACTCTTTTAGTTTCTAAATATAATAATTATACAAGATAATTATTGGAAATACTATATCTTATTAACATTTACTATAAACATTATGTACATACTAACTAAAAAATCTAAGTTACATTTAATATTGTAATTTTTTTTGTTAATAGTGTTCATTAAAATATTTCTATGATCACTGCTTGCATATAATCTACTAACTTTAAAACTATAAGGCTTAAAATGTTTGTTGAATAATGATGAAAGTTCTATGATGGTGGTATAAGTAGGTAAATTCTGAACAACAAAGAGTAAAAAACCTTATAAGTATATTATATAACAGAAATTCTGAATCTCTTTAGGTGTCAGTCTCCCTACAGCCTGAAGAAATTGTGAAAAAAAGCACTCCTTCCAAAAATACAAATAAAGAAACAAGTAGTAGATCTATGACAGTTGCCAGATATCATGAAGTAACTCTTGGATTAACCCATTCACAGCTTATTCTCCCAATACCATTACATATTACACCAGCATTTGACACTGAAGAAGGTAAACATTGTTATCATTTTCTTACTTTACCACAAAATATGTGAGTAAGAGACATATTTGTGGACAACTCTTTTGTATAAATCTTGTTGATAAACTCTTTAACAATACTTATGATTTCAGTGTCATTAAATTGGAGATTGCATTTTGAATTTGTAACCACTAATGAAAAGCTTCTTCCATCAAATGAAGAAAATGATTGGAATGCACCTTTGAATGTGGCTATTGAAACAATGGTCTGGAATTTGCCTGTTAAAATCTACTCCACATTACCTAAACAGATAACTCAAACAGTGGGTAATGAAGCATATAAAATGGTTATCAAATAATCGAAGTACAAAATGGTAATATCTGAATATTAAAAAATAAGTTGCCTTTTTATTTAAAACCATATTTAATTAAAATTATTCTGGACTACTTAATAAAAAAAATTATTCCTCCACTGATTCCTTATCCCAATCTTTCATTTTGGCTCCCATCATAAAGTCATCCCTGAGAGAAACAAAAAAATAATTAAAAATGAAAAAGCTTTTAATTTCTTTATGTTATATATGTTTCAGTAAAGTAGTTAAATCAGAGAGTTAATTAAATGTTATTAATCAAGTCTCTAGCTTTTTTATTTAAATAAGCAGTGTTCAAAGCATTGAAATAATCTGTCTGAACGAAAGCCAGTGTGTTATTAACAATGTAAAACAAGACTCCGCCATGATTATTTAATTTGTTATTGTTATTTCAGTGTGATCGTGAACAACTGAGAGCTTGGAAATTCCGAGATTTGCTTTATAAATGGTTAGGTTAAGTAAGTCTTGTTTGCCTAGGAATGTTTAGGAAACTCGTTAAACGTTTCGTTCACTCATTTGTCTGATGGAACTTTAGTGACTTGACTTGATTGAATATTGATTTTTAATAAACTGTCTAAAGATTCAATTAACTCTCTGATTTAACTACTTTACTGTGACATATATATATATTTAAATGTTTAGTATAAGAAAAGGACAAATACTTATTTGATGGCTTATAATTTATATAAATTTTCATACCTTAGTGCATTCCATTTGGGTTTTTCTTCAGTTTTCACTTCTTCCTTAGTGGATTTAGTACTTTCATCAACAACAATTGATTTTGTTTGCCCCATCAGAGAATCTAAGAAAGACCTTTTATCAAATTTCTTTAATACTTTCTCTCTTTTAGTTTCAGTAACATCACTATTTAATTCTTTTTCAAATGTTTTTTGTTGATTTCTAACTGCATTAAATAGTTGTACTACACCCTTAGTTGCGATTTTTGCTAATAACCTTTCTCTGTCCTTTTCTAATATATTTGGTTTGACCCTTATTGATGGCTTTTCATGTTTCTGTAAATTAAAAAGGCTAAATCAGTAACTGTAGTGGGCTGTAGTAAATTTTATATCCAATATTTGTCTCCAATTTGAGTAAGGACAAGCACAGTATATTTTTATTTTACCCTTTTCTTAGCAAATGGTTCCTCTGTAGTACCCTCTTCTTTAACCTCTGGTTTTATGTCTTCAATATTCTCACCTACAACTTCAAAACTTGGTTTTTCTTCTTTCACTTGCTTAATAACTTCTGAATGTTTTTTTGCTCGTGATAATACCAAAGTCTTTTTATTTTTTGGCTTGGTGGAACCCAGAATTTTGGCTAAGGAGTCTGCCCATCCTTCATTTTTTAATATAACTTCATCATTGCTAAGTTCTTGCTCATCTGCACTTCCACTTTGAGAATCAGAGACTCCAGCCTCGTATTCTGGATCTGAAGCATCATCTGCACTCGAAGAATCTGTATCGGAGACTAAAAATATGCATTTTATAATAAACTATTTATCCATAAAAAACCTAACAATTTAATTTATTACCTGAGACTTTAACTGATGATTTCGACATCCTCTCAGCAATTACCATATCGCAGTTACAAATTATCTTCTAATATAACACAGTATATTTTAATCACAAACTAGATTACTAGTTGTTTATTTTTCTATTCAAAACACGTGCACGTTTCAAAGTTTTTAGTTTTAAATCTTTTGGGAGCACATTGGTCAAGCATTTAAAAATTGACAATGACAGTAACGCTGACATACGTAAAAATCGGTATGAGAAATTTCGTATTGAGACGATTTAGTATTTAAGCTTTAGTATATATTAAAAAAAGTATAATTTTTAATTTCTTATGAAACTATTTTCTTTTGTTTTTACATTTTATATATCTTAAAATGCGTCAAGCGGAACGTAAACTATTTCTAATAACAAAAAATAAAAATACAGCTGATTGTCAATTACGTCGTAAAGCGAAAACACTGAAAAATGTCTCGATCTCTCAGTTGTGATGAATATGGTGGTATTGGTGTAAATATGGCGAATATTGCTTGTCCTCTTCCATATATTTCTAAGAGGGAATATGGCCTGATTTCAGATATTAAGTCTCGTTTGTTTAATAAAAGACTTCTCGCAGCTAAAAACTTGTATCGCCGAGATCTAGTGTGCCATTTTGGCTGTGTTAATGCGATTGAATTTTCCAGCAATGGCGAGTTGCTTGTTTCAGGTATATTTTGCATTTTAGATAACGGGGAAATTATTATAGTTTTAAACCAAGATTTTATTTTAATTCCTTGTTTTTAGAGTATAACTTATGTTTCACAGGTTCGAAAATATTTATTTAAAAATAAAGTATATTTCATTAAGAAGCATTTACACCCCTGTTAGAATACCAGTAGTTTTATAAAATAAATTTACATGCCTTTTATTAGAACAAGTATTATGTATATACTGATATTGGCTATCAATTAAAAGTTTCATTTAACTAGCCTGCAACACTGAAAAATATGTTTGAAGATTAATTTAAAACACTATTTTCAGATATACTCTTGTATGGAGTCTACATACTAAATATTACTGTAATCTTTAGTATAAATAATATTTTCCTATTACACTATTTTCCTGTGAATATTCAGCAAATTTGTCTATTAATATTAAACTATGTATACATAGGTGGAGATGATAGACGTGTTATGCTTTGGCAATTTGGGCAGACTCTCCTACATTATGGAAAACCAGAAGCAATGAAAGCTCTACATCAATCAAATATATTTTGCCTAGGCATCACATCTGATAATCAAAAAATATATTCTGGAGGAAATGATGATATAGTAAGATGTTTTATTAATCCTAATATATAGAAATATTTTGATCACTGTAATTGCCTGGAAGAGATATCTCGAATGCTATAAGGCCACCAATTGCCCTCCTTTTTATGTCAATTGTATTATGATTCGGTAACAAAGTGTTAATAAATTAATAAAATGGGATCAAAAGCCTTCTTGGCCTTTATTTCTGTAGGCAAGTAGAGATCATATTTCCGTGGCATTTACGCATGCACATTTTGTATTCCTCCAAAAAATGCTCAAGTCTTTATTACTATAAATATTCCTAGCCAAGCTTGTGAACATCTAAGACATGGCAACATGGAGAAGACTGGTAAAATAGTAACCAATACAATTCTAATAAGAATCTCTCTGTGAAATATAAATGTTTTATGTTAAGATTCTAGTTAGATATATAGATATATGTTAAAAGCAATATTCTTTTTAAAAACTGATACTAGTATTAGAAATTGCAATCAATTCTCCAAACGCAAAACAATTTGGAATTATTTAACCTGAAAAACAACAATTTTAGGTGATAGTACACGATTTAGAATGCAAATGCCCTATGGAAGTACTTCAGCATCAAAGAGCTGTATGCAGTTTAAGTATTGACCCATTCAATGAGAAAGTTATTTCAACAGCTGGAAATGATGGCCGCTTGCTCTTGTTTGATACGAGACAATCAGTTCACGGTGAGTAATTTGGTGCGATATAACGTTTTTTTAACAGAATTTTCCTTATTTAGTGCTTATTGTAGAAGAATATTTATGTCTAATATTTGCCTTTACAGAACTTGTTTGTAATTGTGCGTGTAGTACCCTTTTGTCGTATGTGTTATCTACTCGCGAGCACAACAGGGAATCAGCTGATAATGTGATATATTTTCAGAGTCGTTAGTTATCGCGCGCAGCGTAAAAGCCTTCCACGGTGTAATGTTTCACCCCCAACAGGTTGGCATTCTTGTATCTGCCAATGCACGGGACGGTGTTGCACTGTGGGATTTAAGGTCACCTAAACAGTGAGTTTTTTTTGCTGCAGAGCCATTATTTAGTTCACCCATTATTCTAGATGAGCAGTGTTGTAGGTTCGATCCTCGGCTGTGCACCAATGGATTTTTTTACTATGTACGGTTTATCTACTGTTTAAAAGTAGTTCTTTTAAATCTGAGGTACAGCGAATACGTAAAATTTAGTTGGTAATACAAAAATAACGATATATTTTTTTATAGGACGTACGAAACAATAGTTTGGCGTCCGCTTCGGGTTTAAACTTTTGTTAACAATATAATTTTTGTATTGACAATGTATTAGTAAAATGACCGATTGCTATTGTTTTTAAATATACATTGGCAGTAAAAATTTGTGATGGAATGCGATTCAGGCCGCGGAATCGCCTTTAAAACATGCATCGTTCGAATACATATACGCAACTATACAAAGTATGGAGAGTCCATACATAAAAACATTTTAAATTTAGTGTCTCCGGTATTGACACACTTTCATACACCTATTCCTTCACAGCCCGGTTCTTCGCTACGGGGGTAAACACTCTAGTCAGAATAGTATGAGTGTACGTTTCAACCAGGCAGGCACACACATTCTCGCTTTACGCCGACGTATGGCGCCAGTTCTATACGCGGTACAGGCTCCGGAGCCGGTGGCAGAGTTCTATCATCAGGATTATTATAATTCGTGTACGATGAAGAGCTGTTGCTTCGCGGGGAAAGGCGATGAGTATGTGCTCTCGGGATCTGATGATTTTAATTTGTATATGTGGAAGATACCGGATACAGGCGGCGGAACTGGTTAGTATTTATATTTGGTGGTAATTTTAAATAATATAAATTATTTTCTTTCACAATTATAATGCTTCTTTAAGTCTGTAACATAGAAGATATTTATTTTCAACATACTAAAAATCGTGCGATATTTGGCTTATAATATATATATATAAATATATTTATCTATTGAAACATTGGCACCTTTTAAATTGTTTTTTTAAAATTTAGAATCGAGCCGGTCAAAATCTTGCCGTATCTGGATAATTATATTTGAATACAAGAGCTAATAAAATATTAATATGTAATAAGAGTTTTTTATGCTTCGTTTTTAGACGTAATAAGTTGAGAGTATAGATATAAATTGTTTTTGTTAACATAGCTTTTACACATTTAAAGAAAACACTTTTTTACCGGATTGAAGCTATGTATTATTATAAACTGATAATTATTTTACATATGTAAATTTATTATAAGTAAAAAAGTGTTTTCTTTAAAAGAGTATAGATAAACAAAATTTCAGATACAGCGGTCGAGTTGCCGCATATAGTGTTATATGGTCATAGATCAATCGTCAACCAGGTCCGTTATAACAACCACTATTGTCTCATTGCCTCATCAGGAGTGGAGAAAATTATTAAAGTAAGTATATAAGGGAGTACAAAACTACAATACTATATAAATATCCTTTTGTCCATCCGGTTAAATGCGATTTTAACAATTTACATCAAAGTTAATAAGAAGTTCGCCCCCTATAGTAACTGAACTAAAGGCGTGACCGTTACCATGGCAACGATATTTGAAATTAATTGTGGTATTTTTATTTGACATAAAAGCGAAGATTGATTTTTGCCGCGCACCACCACTATGTGGAACCAGCTACATACTGAAGTAGTTCCGAATTAATTTGTCTTAGGATCTACAAGAGCGAAAAATTCTTAAAAGTCCGGCAACGCACTCGCGAGCCCGCTAGCATTGAGAGTGTCCATGGATGGTGGTTTCGCTTAACATCAGGTGAGCCTCCTGCCCGTTTGCCCCCTGTTCTGTAAAACACGTGGTATTCAATTTCACGTGTGAAAAATCGGCTTTTGAAGCCAGCTTTTTTAATATGATGAAATTTTAATTCGTGGATTTTTTTTAATAATAAGATTTCAATTGAAACTTGATAAATCGAAACTAATAAGCAAACGCCAGTATTTTTCTACTGCACTGTACTTCTAATCTGTTGTAGCAATGTAACGCGAATAATATATATATTAATTTCTAAAATTTGTATTTTGTATTAATTGATAAATGATACACGTGTAAACCTATTGTTTCTGTTAAATCATTTATTACAAATATATAAGACATAGTAATTAATTAAATAATGGTTTAGGTTTGGTCGGCGTTAGAGTATCCACAAATGCGGGGAGCATTGTTGGAGGAGGCTCAGGGTTCGGACAATCCAAGGGAGATATACAGCCACGAGGATTATGTCTCCCTGGTACATCACAGCGGACAGGTTTGTATGTAATGCAATGTTGAATTTAAATTGTTTATTAAAATACGTTTAAAATACACGATAAGAATAAGAAATTCAACAAATGATCGTTTTTAAAGGCAGTTTTTGCCGCGCACCACCATTATCTATAACCAGCTGCCTATATTAGTATTTCCGAACCAATTGGTCTTCCAAGAAAAGTGTACCAAATTTTAAGGCCAAACATAACATGTCGTGGACCAATCAGAATTTATCATTTTTTTTTACATCACTCAAAATTGGGTAACTATTCAGTCAATATCCCACAACTATGCGGAACAATCGACGAGCGAAGATCCTCGTATGATGGCGTTCTTCGATTCCCTTGTTCAACGTGAACTGGAATGTCTGGCTGAGGAGACTGACTCGTTGGACGGATCCAGTTCAGCATCACGAGCCGCTCATGATTCTGATTCAAGCACGGATCATATTGTTGTCGATCTCTTACCTTTGCCGCCTAAGAGAGGTATGTTTTCGAAAATAATCATTGCTTTCAGATACATTACATTGTTTATCCGTATGAAGATCTTATTAACACAGACTATATACTAAAATAATATATGTCAATTTTAACGATGTTCTACACACGTTTTAAATAAAAATAATCATTTAATTGTAGACCTCAACGATTCTCGAATCTTCTTGAACATACAAAAATTTGTTCAGCTGTTTTTTTACAAATACGGGCCGAAGACTTATATATATAAAGGTTTAAATTCTTTACAGGCATACTTCTTTTTTAAATTTTGGTTGTGTATTAATTCCATATCAGCATCCCAAAACGGAAGTAGGAGTTTGCGTTGTCCTAACCGGCTGGCGCGTCTGGTTGCAACGCGGTATCCTAAAAATTCCAGAGCCCAAAAGAGGGGATCGCTAAGGTAACAGAAGTCTTAATACATTCATTCATAGATACAACCCTATATGGGTACGACCACAGATTTCTGCATCCAGTTAATTTAAATATATTCTATTCTGGTGTTCTGTGCCTGTGGCTAGTAGTCGAAGAAGTTTTTGAAAGTTTCTGAGAGATACGACCTCTTCAAAATTCACACATTCATTCAGCGTACTCCACCCTCAAAGGTTGGTAACGCACCCACTAACAATGAGTGTCTATGGGCTGCGATGACTGCCCTTTTTGGGCGTTCCGCAGGCTCGTTTGCCCTCCTATTATATGAAAAAAAAAGATATATTTTCTTCGAAAAAAGAAAAGCATGAATTGTATAGCCTCCTAAAGATACATATTACAGAACAGTTTTTTAGCATTATTATCGGGCATGTCTAATTGTGACCGGACGTCACATAAATATTTCAAAAAGTAATTTCGAAACATTTATTCGGCTTCAAAAACCATTCAACGTTAAAAAACTGAATGGACATTGATGAATCATTCCTTTTGGAATATACATGAATTAATAAGTTATTTATTTTTCTTTCTTTGTTAACGCTTAGCTTCAGGAAAATTTGTGGAAAAACATACGTTTAAGAAATTTTGCACTCGTGCTTGTGTGGAAGCCTAAATATATCAGTATATTTTATCAATTCCAACAAAATATATATTCCAAAAGACTGGTTGTCCAGAAGTTGGTTAAAAACTAGCATTTGCTTATGTTTATAATTAAAAGGCGAGATAAGCAGTCCCGCCCATGCGTGAGCAAGACAGGAAAGAGTATATCGGGGGCAAGTTGTAAGGGCAAACGGGCAGCTCGGCGAGTGCGCGGCATTCGTCGGCCCGTGACGCGTACGCTGGCGACGCGCACACGTATATCAGCGCCATCTAGCGAAAGAACTGATTCAGATGAACCCACACATTCTATGTTTAGGAATTCGGGGCGGGTGAGAACTTTTTATATTATAATATTGATAAAATATTTATATATATTATTTTGTTTTTTAATTATAACTTGCAGTATACTTTAATTTATTAGAGTTATTAGCTGGAGGTATTTAGTTTGTATACCACAATGAAACAATTAAATGCAAACATAACGGTTTTCCTTTCCTCTTAATATTACGACTTATACAAGCGCGTGACGTCAAAGGGGCCGCATAATATCAGGGGTCTATAAGCGTCTTCTCATGGAGTTCCCAACAATAAGTTTGCAACAAAGTTTGAGTGGCTTCCTTTTATGCCTTTATAATAAAGAAATAAAATTTCTTGTAAATGTTTATGTTCTCGGTGTTACCTTTTTCACCACCGTAGATCGCCTTTCTTAATAAGAATTTATTTTATAAGAAATCAAACTCAGAATCTGCGTTTAAGGAATTAAGTAATGCTGAGATGCAGAGTCGAGACAGCGCTAAGTATGACTCATGTATGTCAAACTCGTATTGGCATGCGGAAGTCATAGATAGCGCTTAATTTATGATCGCGCACTGTTAACTTTTAACTAAAAAGTTGATATATTAAAATATATATTGTTTTTCAGATTATACGACCGCTTCGCAGGCGTCTTAGTCTAACTAGATCTTCAAAACGAAAAAGTAAAGCCAATAGTTTTAGGAAATCAGTATTAAGAAATAACGGTAAGTAATCGGAAAGCTTATTAAATTGATATGAATTGAGGTTAAAAACAAAAATCAATCCATTTTATTAGATACAATCGTGTATAAAAATAAATTTGTTAAATTTCATGAAGTACGGTTGTTATTGTCTTTGGTATAGTGAGATAAAACTTGTTTAGTAATCTGTGATGCCATAGATATATTTTTAAACATTAAAATAAACGTGTTTTTTTTTTAATTTTAACCTTTTTCTGTATACAAATGTGAATTTGACATACGGAAGTTATAGTTTTGTTTCTGATTATCAGCCTCAGTTTTTTTATTGTACTATTTATTAATCGTGTCTTAGCTGAATCCTTGTATTACCCGCTGCATTACCTAGTTTTATTAAATGTATAGTGTATTTAAAAAATAAATTTCACGTGTAGGTACAACGACACAAGATAGCAGTGACAATAATAATTTTTCCAATTTCGATGACAATCTAGCAGTTCCCAGCACAAGTACTGGTAAGATATTTTTTTTACTATTTACTTAGAGCGGTGTTGGCCTAGTGGCTTCAGCGTCTGACTCTCATCCCTGAGGTCGTAGGTTCGATCCCCGGCTGTGCACCAATGTATTTTCTTTTTATGTGCGCATTTAACATTAGCTCGATAGGTGAAGGAAAACATCGTGAGGAAACCGGCTGGCCTTAGGCCCAAAAAGTCGACGGTGTGTGTCAGGCACAGAAGGCTGATCAGCTACTTGCCTATTCGATTAACAAACGATCATGAAACATATACAGAAATCTGATCTGATTTATTTATTTTATTTACTTACGGAAAAACCTTAGTCTTATAAGGCTTGCCTTAGAAATCATTAGTAATGCGTGTTTGTAATATAACGTTTAATATAAAAAAATTACAGTAGAGTAAGTCTTTACGCACATAATCTTTTATCCCTTAGGTTACAGAGGCCAAAACTCGGCACTATTTCGAATAGCTGAAGTGGACTCTGATGATGACCAGTCAGCTAGCAGTAGACCAATATCCCCAAGGAACCAGAATAACATTCCCACCAACTTAGTAAGCATAATCCCAACACCGATTAATGGTTCCAGGGATTCCTTAGGAGACTCTTTAAATGTTGAACCCCCATCTCCGCACGAAATGCGCAGAATCAATCCAAGGAGGTCTAGACGGAATGGCAGACAGCTTCAAAGGTCGGATTCCAGTGAATCACCTCCCCCTAAAGACTTATCGATACCCACGTCTCCCCCAGGTTACAATAGAACACTTGCGAGATTGATGAACGAAACGAATGAGAGTGAGTTAGAGAGCAGTTGTTCCACGGAAAGTAGTCTTTGGCCGGCTCCAAGTGTCAATGAATCGGATAATCAAATAGTCAAATTCAGGCAGCGGGTGAAAAAGCCGCGAAGGAACTTTAGGAGTCATATGGATTCTGACTCCAATTAATTGTGATCTCTTGTTTATTATATTAATTTTGAAAGAGGTTTAAAGTTTAAGGGTACAGTGTTAATGGGAGGTAGTTGTCTAAAATTTCAATTTCATGCGCTGGCGCTGCAGGTTATTAGATGCTTAATATTAAAGTAATAAACGCTACCAGTGTTTAATTGATGAACCACAACGGGAGGGTTTTTTGTCGTATACGGCGTGTCGCGTCATAATTCATAGATTTTTATGTCTATGAAATTGGCGTTGTTAACAGGAGTAATTTAGACCTTCGCTCTAGCCATTATTTATGACGTCTATAATTGAATATAAGTCCCCTATTAAGAATGTAAAATCACAATATTCTACGCCAAAAACCTTTGTATTTACAGTTTTCTTAACCTACATAAGAATAGGAAGATATTTCATTGTTATAATGACTAAAGATCACCTTAATAGGATGTAATAAAGGAGCTATTATAAAAAAAATATCTTCAACTAAATATCTAAATTGGACCAGACTAAGCAATATTGATTAAATAATTCCTGCCAAGGTTTCATTTTTGACGCTACCTCTCTACGATTCGCTTTACTACGACTAAGTAGTACGTTTGGAAAAACATTTGTATTATACCACTGTCTATATGGAAGTTTTAAGTATAAGCCATATCACTCTTATAAGAATGTATTTAAGTACTGAAAGCGGATACACATATAAAGCTATTTTATGGCGTAAAAGATTTTTCTTATACATTTAGCTATAAATGGATTATCAGGTAAAATTATTTTATGGCAATTGTAACGTATCATTAATCGATATGTACGCAAGATAATACCGTACGCACATTGTGTTATATTGTATACCAAGCTAGGCGTGCCTTTTCCTAAAGTTGAGAACGGCCAATAGCGTGTGCTCTCGCCTCGTGAGGCCGGTTTGTGGGTCAGTCCCGTTAAAATTGGGCCATTACTATAAAACATGGACTAAAACTATGTTTTTACGTAAGGAAAATGTTGTAAACTGTGGTAAAAAGTAAGGCCGAAAGGATTTGGCTGTGTTTGCAATTTAACTTATACGAGTGTGTATATGGATGCTCTCTGTTTCGCCATAGACAATTTATTACCAAATGAGATAGAGCTATTTTGAAAATCTCTCTATACCCGAAGTAAATGTTTTCCTTATTCAAGGTTATCTGGTTTATTGAAATTTATATATTATTTGTACGTGCATTTATTAGCCAAAATTTTTTTCATATGTACACTTATGAATTTGACGTATTTAGCTTATAAATTAAAATTGTGATGTATAAATTAAAATACTTAAACGATTAAGATAAGTGAAAGGTTGTAATATATTCTACTGTATTAAGATGGTACTGATAAATAAATGATTTTGAAATGTTTTAATTTATTTAATACCTTTCGTCATGTCATCTATGTGGTAAAGAAAAACCTTAACTTCTACTTCGTACTATTTTTATTATTCGACTACTATAATTAGGATTACATTAAATTTATGTCCTATTAAATATTAGTACGTGACCTCGCGTCTCGACGGACTCTTCCAAATTCTCATTTGTCTCTCATCTTTGCTACTATTTTCCAATCTTTTCCCGCTTTTTCTTTTTTTCATCGTCTCAGGTTGCTAGTGGGCATCCTTTGGCCCAATCCAAGTAAAGGTATGTTGTCGCAAACAGCCGGCCGATTTCCACTTAAACGTTTTTGAATGTGTTACAATGCACTGGAGAATCGAGGTTTGCTTTATATAAAAAAT
Source organism: Pieris brassicae (assembly GCF_905147105.1). Lineage (NCBI taxonomy): Eukaryota > Metazoa > Arthropoda > Insecta > Lepidoptera > Pieridae > Pieris > Pieris brassicae. Next base: position 3,517,724 of record NC_059666.1, read on the forward strand.
CTATAACTTTTTATTTGTCAAGAAAGACGATTAAATGTGTGTACACGCTAAGGTATTAAATAGGGCTTCAAATAAAGCTCAGATGCTTTACTTTTTATTCGAGTATAAATGATAAAAACAGTTTCAAAAAATAACCTTTATTTTATTTCTTTATTGACATTATAATTAATAAAAAGTTATTTTTTCATTACTTTATTATAAAACAACAATAATTAAGCTCATACCTATTCGAATAAATAATTAAAAGGTATGATTACTAATATTTATTTCATAAAATATTTAAAGTTAAAAAGCCGAAAGATACTGATGGCTTATGGACCAAAAAATGGCGAATACGACTAAATCAGTCTACATCATCACATCACATAAACTTTATCTACAAACCATAAAAATGAGATTGTTCACTTTTGAAAGATCTAGGGATATCTTTATCAAGTGTCTTTACACTTTTGCTATATGTTTTTCTAAAGCTGGAAATTTACGGATCTGATATGTAGAGATGGGTATGAAATACAATTGTAGCTGATACACTTCCTGGTATGATGTGGGCGAAATTTTCTAGTCCTTATTCGGGATTCTTACGCATCTTCTGAAAGTTGACCAATAGGAAGTACAGCAAAAGGCTTAATGATACTACCATGAAATAAAATTTTGTGAACTAATGATGGCATCTAGTACCATTAGTAATTACTGACATAGATTCTGGCAGTTTCCAGGGCATATTTGCCAATTTTTTCAACATTTTTCAACATGTTAAAACCTGATGAAAGAGCCTGTAATATTTTGTAAAACCGTTTAATTTAAATCCACTCCTGTGACTTTAGCAGAACATTCTGCACTGTAAAAATATCTTTTAGCAGCATTACCGTCATTGTCAGAAACAGTTCGTGCATCACATTCACTCCTTCACCTTCTTTATTAATCAAAGATCTCTTTATTTCATCCACAACAGTTTTTTGATGAGTTACTTTGCAAAATTCTATTGATATACGCCGACAAAAACGGACTGACGTTAGCTCATTGATTCATCTGATAGGCAACTAAATATATAAAAAACAAATTTTCATCAGAAACAAGTTCTTCTGGAATTACTTGTTTATACCAGTATGTAAGTGTTTGGCCAGATTAAAAATCACATCCCCATTTAATGTATAAAACTAAATGGCTCAATCCATTCTTATACATCGAATTTATAGTCAAAATCTTGGCTGCAGTAGTGGCTCAGTATTTTTGCATGTGTATTTGTAATTTATGGAGGGAATAGTAATAGAAAAGTTTCGTTCGTTAGTTAAACTGCTTAAACCACATAAATCATGCTTTCGTTTAATCTAAATCAATGTTATATGCAATAATCAAAACAGTTAATGCCTTGTCATATATGTGATTCAAATAAAGAGACTTTGTATCATTATTATTAGCATGTTTTAATAGTTCCACGAGGTTTGCTTCGCTCCCTTCTCCTATTGAATGCATTGTAGATGTGTTCAAAGCGATATTCACCAAGAAGCGCTGTATTTCTTGCTTTTTTACCTGATTTGTCAATTCGTCGTCGTTGGATAACGTCTGTTTAGTTTTATTACAAATTTGTATTATACTCCTTATATAGTATTTAATAATTAAGGGTAGTGTGTATTTTGTTGATTAAAATTATACCGCCAAATTAGTGCAAAATAAAGATAATACGCCTTGTTAATTGATAAACTGTTATTAAAAAATAACCGCAAACTAATCAATTAAATAATTCAATATTAGTAATCACAATAGATGGAGGTTTTCTGTTTCCTGACTTGTATCATACTTTTCGCGATAACTTCTGAAACAGCGCGTGTCCGCGGCTTATTTTAATAAATGTTTTCTTGAGTAGGTATAGATACCGGCAAACATCTTGAACAAGAAACAAGGGGGTAGGGGAAAGTTTGCGCATCGTACATAGAGGGGGACACAAACGTCAACATGATTTACCAATCACGCGATCGATACCTGATACATAAAAATCGCTTCTGCGCAGGCAAAGACATTTGTTCAAGATGTTTGCCGGCATCTTTTACTACTCTACAAAACAAAATCAAATGTCAAGCACCGGGAGACATCGGCAACTGTCAGAAGTCTCGACGAAGTTAAAAAAACTCGTCTAGTTAAAAAAAAAAGTCTTTTCTTATATTAATATAATCATAAAACCTATTATTTTATATTTGCGTTTAAATCTACATTTTCACAAAATCTACTTTCTAAAAACGTTTATAGCTATAACTACAAGTTTTTGAAAGAAAAAAATTTTAAAAGATTGAATCTCTCTGAATTGATTGAATTGATCAGTAGATTTAAAAAAAAAAACATTCCAAATGAATATCATGCAAAATTACACTTATTGTCATTTTAAAGTTCATACTATCAATAAACTTTTTAAAGTGCGTCAATAACAACATTAGTAAAAACCAAAAATTGTTTATATGCCGTTCGGCAACCATTTTCCATGGTGCGTCTGTAATTCGTATTACTCGGTTTTTTACTTTGTCTTTAATTTTCAACCGAAGAATAGAACGCTCCATAGCCTTTTGGCATACTCCAATCTTCTTTATTGGCGCCGTAATAAAAATTCACGTTTGCCATCCATATGATAGACTTGTATGTGTCCGACTTGTTTTTTTTTAATACTCAACTCGAATTTCAGAACTTTTAATGCAATAAATTTGTTCCTTGCTAGGTTTATACTTCTGGTTGTTTCATCCACATGTCGGTTATGATTAAAAGATATTTGCTTCCCTAGGTATATGTAGGACGGGACATATTCAAGGGTAATAACAAAGCTGGACATTCTTTGCTGATAGTCATTTTTAGTTTTGGACGTTTTCACTTCTAGGCCAGTGCTTTTACTTGCGCAAACCAATTTGTCAAAAACGTCTTGAAATAATAATTAAGGTGATGGGGGCAAAGTGCGCCATACTTTTTTCATAGTTGACTTTGGTGCAATATTACTTGTGCTTAATTTCACGAGTGACACTAAATCATGGTACCATAAGGATCTGTGATGTTTTGCAACAACAACTAATGTCATGTCATTAGAATCTGACGGCAAATTAATGAATTTTAGCATAAAATTTGAAAACAGTCTGACCCGGCGCACTTTGCCGACAAATCGGGGAAGTGCGCCTTGTATTAATAAAACGAAATAAAAAAGCATCTGAATAAAAACAGCCCTATATAATTTTAAGAAAACAAGCAATAATACGCATGTTGTTTTTTTTTCATAGCCACATTCTAGAAGAATCTATGTATTTAAAACCAATTTGCGCCATACAATCTTAAGTCAGAGGCTATGAACCTTTTTTCTAAATATTGATAATCGAATGTCAAGCATATTTTTTCTTTTATTTACGATGGGAATTAGTATTATAATGCGACTGAAATAAGAAGTTAGTCATTGAAATTAGTTATTTATTATAAATTCTTAACAAAACTAGGTAACGAAAAGAAAATCAATGAGAAACATCTTCTAAAATATATTAGTTGTAATTATTCAAAAACATTAATCAAGCAAGGCTTGTTACCCTTACAAGACTGGTTTCATCCAAATTGTAAATTCTCTCAGGCTTGTCCTGAAGCCCTAAGTCGGCAATCACTCTGTCTAAAATATCATCAAATTCTTGGATGACAAATGGGTTGCGGCTTTCTTACGAACAACCTCTACAGCCTGCGGTTTTTTAATTGATAAGTTATAACGCTTTTTGAAGCTTGAAAACCAATCTTTGCTGGGAGTACCATCGTTGAAAGGTGTTTTTAGATCGTTCTGTTTGACATATCCCTTAACAATATCTAGGAATTCTGTAGGAGTCAGGCCGAAGCCATTTTTTTTCCATTATATGCAAACATTTTGCCAACCTTTTTTTTTGTCTCATATTTAAATACTGGTAGTCTGCCTAGACTTAATGATTTTTGGCCCCTTCAACCTGTGACGTGGTCCATAATAGTTTTTCTTGGGATAGCAAAGGTTGATGCGGCTGCATACCCAGACATTCTACCCGATCGAACAGCTTCGACTGCTTCATTCAAAGCCTCTCTGGACCATGAAGGACCTTCAGTTTTTCTTTCATAGCTTCCCCATCTTAAACAAAAATCATAAACAATAAAATTATAATGATTTAATAATTGTGACTTTTACTAGTCTATTGTGTTTTGGTGTGGTGTGCATGTATGTAGGTTAGCCTCACAGCACAATTACTAATATTTTGGCAGTTAAGGTTTCTATGACACTCGGATGACAAGATTATAAGTAATTCCAACAATAGCACACACTTCTCATGGGATCAAGAATTAAAACCGTGTCGCACTAGTCACGTACAAAAAATAAATAAATACTTAGTAAGATACATTTTTAAAAACAAGCTTTTATTTGAGTAAGTATTTTAAAAAGAATGTAAACTTTATGTCAAATCACACCAATACTTAAATTAAAATTAAAAAAAATTGTCGCGATCTTAAACTTGTGTAAATGTAATAAACGTATATGCAAATTACATCTTAATCGGTTTAAGATAACTGCTTTACAATTCATTAGCAATATTTCACCCGAACATACAAACAAACATTGCAAGTAAAATAAAAGCTTGTAAAAAAGACACATTTTAAAAAGTTTGTACCCTCTGGATTGCGGCGTAGTGCGCCATATATAAAGTCAGTATGGCGCGCTTCCCCAACTATATAAATTTGAGGTGAGAATATTTAACTTGCAAGAAATATATACATTTTACTAGATAGGAGTGAAATAAAGTCAGAATCTTAAAGCAAAATATTTAAATTGTGCACTTACCTCACTCGTATATCGGTAAAAACTCGATTTCTTGAGATTTACGACGATGATCACGCCATAGACATCTCTCCTCACCACTTTGAATATGAGTGAAAATAAAAAGGCGCGTGTCTCAAGCTCACATGACTAGAGTCATCTATGAGTTTCACCAAGAGCTATGATTTAGTTTCTAGCATCGATATAAGGTGTTACTACTAGTATCAAATCGGTAGTTTTCGAGATATTTGTGGTAGGTGCACTTGCCCGGTAGGCGCACTTTGCCACCGTCACTTACGTCGTCGGCAAATGTCAAGTTGGTTAGGTGGTGTTGATATAGAAATAAAGGGTTAGATTGAGGCGTCTTATTAGGTCATTTATTTTTATATCAGCCGTATAAATACAGAGGCGCTACAATTTCCTAGACCATGGTTTCATATTTTATATCTATATATTTTAGTTCATGTTCAGACCCACGGCATCGATTTTTGGGGAAATGTTTAGACTTAAAAAAATAAATTAAGTTAAAATAAAGTCCTCTGGTAAAGTTTTAAATAAGACACCATCGTCTTAGTTTTTGTTAGTAAACTGTTGTTTCGTTTGTAGTTTTTTTGGATAAGACATCCATTATACAGCCACCACGGCAATTCCGCTCAATTCAGCACCAACTAGAACCCCATCCAATGCCCTATCGTTCTGGTTTAATTAAGAATTGTTTTGTTTTAAATTGCAGTCTACCAAGAAGCTTGAAACAATTTTCTGTACAGCTATAAAAATGTAATTATAAATACATTGCTATAAATTTTGGCCTTCTGTTTACACTAAAACTTTTTTAGATACATACAATCGGGGGAACAAAATAACACAAAAATATACTGGCCAAAAAGTTCAATATTCGCTCGTCTACATCCGGCAAACGTATTGATTGAAATAGCGGTTTCTGTACAATCATAACTAATAACTATAAATAATTGACCAGTCGCAACTAATTCATTAAAAACTCCGTCATGAATAGAGCTAGTCTTGTAGAGTTTGCTTATGAGAAATAGCATGACAGAAAAATTCTATTGTCATGTACTTTGTACTAGCTTGGCCCTCGAATAGAGAAAGTAAAAACCGAACATGTTGTTGAGAATTTATTTTATCGTCATGTCGATGGTCGTTTAAGGGTTGGCTTTTATTTTAATAAAATTTTGTTTGGAGTAAAATAAAATCTACAGCTTCTACTCAGTATTTAGGAACTTCTATTGTGATCTACATAATTAGTCGGTCCCAAAGTTCTGTCATAAATAGAAATAATGATAAAAACAAAAGTACTGATCAGTTTTAAATGAGCGATATATCAATGTTATACTATTCGAAATGAACTCTCGAATTTTTAATACAGGCCCTTAAATGCCGCGGCCAGTCGTCTATAGAAGCACACATTCATGTCGATTTCAGTAACTACTTTTTTTAAAAATGACTTCAGACTCCAAATTTTTATAGGTTTTATCACAGACCTTTCTCTCTAAGAAGTGCCAAATTATAATGTACATTTTTGCACTGCTTTTGACTCCCTTTTCGCAAAAATGAATTACCATTGGCTCGTAATAGGACACTCCCAAACAGACCATTACTGATGATGGATGATGTCTATGTTGCACCCTCGGAACTTTATTTCCAGCTTCTTCAGAACTCCTAGCGTACACTCTATCATTATTTCTATTATACTTCTCTTCAATATCAGATTTTTTTTCGTCCGTAAAGAGGATATCACGATGACGGGGTTTGGCGCTCCGATTTAACAACACCAGCGATCTCTTAAGCATTGCTTTTAGACGAGCATAAAATAACTGCCCACACTTTTCTTGCTATCCGCGCCTTGATAGCTTTGATTACTGCTGGCCGACCAGTTATTTTCTTGTCCCCAACACTGGAGGCTTCATTGTTCCTATCAATAGTACGGTACCCAAACCTAAGCGTTATATTCATATTTTTGAGCAACTTGAAAATGGTACTCGGCGAGTATGTTCACTCCATCGTGAAAAATTACGGAAAGCGATTGTTTTTTGTTTTAAAACAATAATCAAACATTCAAAAATGGAATGCAATATTTTTTATATAAAATCATGTTCGAAATTTACAAATAATGTGCCAGTGACAGAACTTTGGGACAAACTACGTAGTCAAACGAGTGGTCTACAGTCAAATTAAATATATATAAGCCAAAAATAATTTATTCATAAGGTACACAATGTACACATATGAACGTCAAAAAAAGAAATATCCATTAAATGCATCTAATTTTACATTTACTGCCAGTTCTCAAATCAAGGGCGTAGAACGGAAGAGAAGGACTGGCAATAAACTCTCCACCACTCTTTGTAATCGCCTACCTAGTCGAAATAACTAACATAACTGCATACACAGATTCAAGTACGACCAGTCACAAGTAGCACCCGTTCACGAGTATGACGCATAGCCAGTCATCGGCTCCCTCACCATATTTTAGGGAGAGTGACAACCCGACGCATGGACACCGCCACAAGCAAAATCATTTATGCGAGCATGACGATGCTTGTAATGTGAACTTGGCTACATAAAAAAATAATAATTCAAATGAAATAATTTGATACCACATGGATATCGGTTTGTTCCCACTTTACATTAAAACAGCCGTATATGTTGATTATCGCCTCAGTCTGGAAATGCAGCCGAGATTCAGTCGCGTTACCTCTTTATAATGGAGCAATTCAAACCCTAGCACTAGGATCGTTTAAATATTAATTTATATCATAATAGGCCTTAGTAAGCAGTTTTACTTTAATGTACGATTTCAATTTATTTATTGACAACACTAGTATCTCACTAGGAATTTTGTTGAAAAAAACGCATAAGATTGATTTGGAAAGAATTACTCGTTTTATGGTTGGTGCGCTAATTTTCATGATTACTAACTTATTATGGAAGCTACTTTTAAAGATATCTATATTTTTCCGCATACAAAATATTCTCAGATGTATTGATTTGCCAAAGTCAAAATATGTAATTCCTTAAACTTCCTTTGTTACACGTCTACATTCTCAATAAATATGCTCTAGAAACTTAAAAAATATGCGAATAATCGTTTTGTATGTAATGAGGCTCACGACTATGACTAAAACAAAATGGCGATACATAAACATTTATTTTAGGTATCAAGTACGTATATAGTAGTTTTTTATACACCATCTTCATCTTCAGTTCTAGTCTACGTCTGATTTTTTTCTTGTCGCTCATCGTCTTCATCTTCGTTGTTAGTTTGCTCAGTCTTGGTTCTTCACTCTTCATCATGTTTTAATTTTTTTTATGTAGTCTGGAGACTACATACACTTCGTTCTCTAGTCTCTCTGCATCGTTTGTTATTATACACTTTATATTCATCTTGGGCCTCCACTCCTCGGTCTAGGTTTTTGGTCATCAGCGTAGTCCTTCACTCTTCATTCTGTATGAATCATCGTTCATCAAAATCATGGTCCATTTCTCTTCAATTTTTGTTATTCTCTTCATCTTCGTTCTCCAGTCTCCATCTTCCTTTTGTCTATATTTATTATTCATCATATTCTTGATTTTTCACTCTCAATCTCCGTTGCATCTTCATCCTTTAACTTTCGTCTTCATTGATCAGTCTTCATCTTGATTCTTCATGTTATTCTCCAGCTTATTTTTATTTATTAGTCTCCATCTTTATTCTTTATCGTTTTCCAGTCTCCTTCATTTTGTATTTCCGTACTTTGCCATAATATTCAGGCTACGTCTTGGTCCTTCTTTCTTCAACTTCATTATCTTTATTTTCCAGTCTCCATCTTTAATCTGCATTTTTGTCTTTCGCGATGATCTTGGTTTTTCTCTATCTTCCTTCTTCATCTTCCGTTATTTCTTCGCTGTTCACCTTCCTTCTTCATCTTCAGTCTTCAGTCTTCGTTCTCCATCTTTCGTCATTTCTTCGCTGTTCACCTTCCTACTTCATCTCCAGTCTTCGTTCTTCATCTTCATCTTCCGTTATTTCTTCGCTGTTCACCTTCCTTCTTCATTTTCCGTTATTTCTTCGCTGTTCACCTTACTTCTTCGTCTCCAGTCTTCGTTCTTCATCTTCACGTCTTCGTTCTTCATCTTCAGTCTTCGTTCTTCATCTTCAGTCTTCACTCTTCATCTTCGACTTTTGTTATTTCTTCACTGTTCACCTTCCTTCTTCAGTCTTCGTCCTTCATCTTCACGTCTTCTTTCTTCATCTCCAGTCTTCTTTCTTCATCTCCAGTCTTCGTCCTTCATCTTCACGTCTTCTCTCTTCATCTTCACGTCTTCGTCCTTCATCTTCACGTCTTCTTTCTTCATCTTCAGTCTTCTTTCTTCATCTTCAGTCTTCTTTCTTCATCTCCAGTCTTCGTCCTTCATCTTCACGTCTTCTCTCTTCATCTTCACGTCTTCGTCCTTCATCTTCACGTCTTCTTTCTTCATCTTCAGTCTTCGTTCTTCATCTTCAGTCTTCGTTCTTCATCTTCAGTCTTCGTTCTTCATCTTCAGTCTTCGTTCTTCATCTTCAGTCTTCGTTCTTCATCTTCAGTCTTCGTTCTTCATCTTCAGTCTTCGTTCTTCATCTTCAGTCTTCGTTCTTCATCTTCAGTCTTCGTTCTTCGTCTCCAGTCTTCGTTCTTCATCTCCAGTCTTCGTCCTTCATCTTCACGTCTTCTTTCTTCATCTCCAGTCTTCGTCCTTCATTTCTCCATCTTTATATTGGTCTTCCATTATTTCTTCGCCGTTCACCTTCCTTCTTCAGTCTTCGTTCTTCATCTTCAGTCTTCGTTCTTCATCTTCAGTCTTCGTTCTTCATCTTCACGTCTTCGTTCTTCATCTTCAGTCTTCGTTCTTCATTCTTCATCTTCGACTTTTGTTATTTCTTCACTGTTCACCTTCCTTCTTCAGTCTTCGTCCTTCATCTTCACGTCTTCTTTCTTCATCTCCAGTCTTCGTCCTTCATTTCTCCATCTTTATATTGGTCTTCCATTATTTCTTCGCCGTTCACCTTCCTTCTTCAGTCTTCGTTCTTCATCTTCAGTCTTCGTTCTTCATCTTCACGTCTTCGTTCTTCATCTTCACGTCTTCGTTCTTCATCTTCAGTCTTCGTTCTTCATCTTCAGTCTTCACTCTTCATCTTCGACTTTTGTTATTTCTTCACTGTTCACCTTCCTTCTTCAGTCTTCGTCCTTCATCTTCACGTCTTCTTTCTTCATCTCCAGTCTTCGTCCTTCATTTCTCCATCTTTATATTGGTCTTCCATTATTTCTTCGCCGTTCACCTTCCTTCTTCAGTCTTCGTTCTTCATCTTCACGTCTTCGTTCTTCATCTTCAGTCTTCGTTCTTCATCTTCAGTCTTCGTTCTTCATTCTTCATCTTCAGTCTTCGTTCTTCATCTTCAGTCTTCGTTCTTCATCTTCAGTCTTCGTTCTTCATCTTCAGTCTTCGTTCTTCATCTTCATCTTCGACTTTTGTTTTTTTCTTTGTTCACCTTCCTTCTTCAGTCTTCGTCCTTCATCTTCACGTCTTCTTTCTTCATCTCCAGTCTTCTTCCTTCATCTTCACGTCTTCTTTCTTCATCTCCAGTCTTTGTTCTCCATCTTCGTCTTCGTCCTTCATTTCTCCATCTTTATATTGGTCTTCCATTATTTCTTCGCCGTTCACCTCCCTTCTTCATCTTCAACCTCAGTCTTCACTGTTCACCTTCTTCAGTCTTCGTCCTTCACCTTCACGTCTTCTTTCTTCATCTCCAGTCTTCCTTCTTCATCTTCAGTCTTCGTTCTTCATCTAGTCTTCACTCTTCATCTTCGACTTTTGTTATTTCTTCGCTGCTCACCTTCCTTCTTCATCTTTAGTCTTCGTTCTTCAGTCGTCATCTTCGTCTTTTTTTGGCTATTCGTCTTTGTTCTTCAACTTCACTCTTCGTTCTTTATCTTTCGTCTTCGTTTTTCATCTTCACTCTTCGTCTTTCATTGGTTTTTCGCTGTTTATCTTGGTTTTATACTGTTCTTCTTGGTTCTTCGCTGTTCATCTTGGATCTTCACTGTTCATCAGTTTTTTTATTACTTCGGTATTCAACTTGGTTCTTCGCTGTTCATCTTGGATCTTCAGTTCTTTAGATTTTTTATTACTTCGCTGTTCAACTTGGATCTTCACTGTTCTTCAGTTTTCTTTATTACTTCGCCGTTCTTTAGTTTTTCAATTACTTCGCTGTGCAACTTGGTTCTTCGCGGTTCATCTTGGATCTTAATTTTTTAATATTTAAAAATCAGCCTTTATCTTTGTCATAAAAGATAATGTCTCTTCAGCATGTATGTTACATTTGTTTTTTAATCCGAATTTTTGGCCCCTAGTAATTTATATTCAGTCTTTAATCATCATTTTTGATATACAATTTTGTAACCTTTGAGATAAAACCTTTTCATTTTTATTTAAAACATTATATCTTGAATAGTAATAAGATTCACTTTGTCTTTATCTTCCATTATTATTTTTATCTTTGACCCAGGTGCATATTATTAACATAATGTTATTTAACTTAAAATGTATCCAAAATTTCCTTTATTTGTTTTGTCAATAGTAAATTAGTGTAGGTTTATACTCTGTAAGGTTTTGTATTTACATCATACGGCATTTTCAGCGTCGGACATAGTATAACACAATTGAGTTATTAGAGTAGATAGTTATTATCATAAAATAATTGCAGGTCTCATGGATTTTTAATATGCTCCATCATGTGCTGCGTTATTTGACACGGTTAAATTTGTGTTTGTATGTTGTTTAAATTACATATTGTCTTTTTATCTAATAAGCTGAAAAAGATGTTAGCCTGAAATACCTACTCAAGTTTTGTAGATATAATATCATGTTATCGGTTATAGTTGCTGCTCATGATTTAAATTTTTTTCAACTGATGAAATTTCAATCGATCCATGTTATCAGATCACTCAGAAATATGCCTTTTTGTATTGCAAATACTTTGGATACCTGAAAACAAACAAGTTTTGTGCCTTACGTGACATTTATGTAGGCGCAACAGATATACCCGCTAGCCGCAAAATGTAAAAAATAATTGTACATAAACGTTCCTTTTTGAAACTCCATAATATTAAGTCAGTAAAAAATTGGTTTTGCAATACTTCGCAGCCATATGCAATGCAATGAACTCTTGAGTTTTGACCTAAATAGCCTGTGGACAAACGGCGTAAAACTATTTTTCTTATGTAATACATACAAAATTTTCAATATTTATTTTTACTTAAATACTAGCGACAAGCACACAATAAACAATACAAGAAAGCAGACAAACAAAAATTAAAAAATAAGTGCTTTGTTTTAAGCCAGTTTGCCTGCCAAAACCTTGAAAGGTCTCTTAAAACTGGACTTCGACGAGGTCGACAAAGCATTCTACTGTTACGGTAACAAAATGTGAATCTCTGAACCTGCATAAGCTAACCCTGTATTTTCAGCAGAGCTCCGAACGCGCAGTAGTCACGGGAAGTCCTACGGTGTCAGACGCATTCCGCTGTCGCGAGTTCTCGAAGATAACAGTAGCAGGAGCTCAAAGCTGCTGAAGCTCAATAGAAGCACTCTTCGTCACAGGAGTCAGCGTAGCCTTGACATACACGCTTAGAGAAGCATGTCCAGTCTCCGCTGACTGCGGGGACATGCCCCGCAGTCCCTGTCATCAGGAGATGCACTGCCACAACTGCCGGAGCCTGACACCACACCAGTCGGCGGACATTGAAGGTGCATGCCCCGCAGTCCCCGTCATCCGGAGATGCACTCCGGCAGTTGTTGAGGCCTGATGCTGCACTCCGCAGTTGTTGAGGCCTGATGCTGCACTCCGCAGTTGGCGAAGCCTAGAGATGCACCCCGCAGTCGGCGGAGTATGAAGATGCACCCGCAGTCAGCGGAGTCTGAAGATGCATCCGCAGTCGGTGGAGGATGGAGATGCACCCCGCTGCCGGCGCGATAATGAAGACGCACCCTGCAGTCAGCGGAGGCTGGAGATGCATGCCTGCAGTCCCTGTGATGCAGAGCTGTACCCCGCAGTCAGCAGAAACTGAACCTGCATGCCCCGCAGTCCCCGTCATCCGGAGATTCACTCCGGCAGTGGGTGGGGCCTGAAGATGCACCCCGCAGTAGGCAGAGCTGTAGATGCACTCCGCAGTTGGCGAAGCCTAGAGATGCACCCCGCAGTCGGCGGAGAATGGAGATGCACCCGCAGTCGGCGGAGAATGGAGATGCACACCGGCAGGCGGCAGAGACTGAAGATGCACCCGCAGTCGGCGGAGAATGGAGATGCACCCCGGCAGTCGGCGGAGAATGGAGATGCACCCCGGCAGTCGGCGGAGAATGGAGATGCACCCCGGCAGTCGGCGGAGAATGGAGATGCACACCGGCAGTCGGCGGAGACTGAAGATGCACCCACAGTCGGCGGAGAATGGAGATGCATCCCCGGCAGTCGGCGGAGAATGGAGATCCACCCCGGCAGTCGGCAGACTGAAGATGCACCTGCGGTCGGCGGAGAATGGAGATGCACCCCGGCAGTCGGCGGAGTATGAAGATGCACCCCGCTGCCGGCGCGATAATGAAGACGCACCCTGCAGTCAGCGGAGGCTGGAGATGCATGCCTGCAGTCCCTGTGATGCAGAGCTGTACCCCGCAGTCAGCAGAAACTGAACCTGCATGCCCCGCAGTCCCCGTCATTCGGAGATTCACTCCGGCAGTGGGTGGGGCCTGAAGATGCACCCCGCAGTAGACAGAGCTGTAGATGCACTCCGCAGTTGGCGAAGCCTAGAGATGTACCCCGCAGTCGGCGGAGAATGGAGATGCACCCCAGCAGTCGGCGGAGAATGGAGATGCACCCCGCTGCCGGCGGGATAATGAAGACGCACCCTGCAGTCTGCCGGAGTCCGACACAACAATAGTCGGCGGAGCGTGAAGATGCACCCGCAGTCGGCGGAGAATGGAGATGCACCCCGCTGCCGGCGGGATAATGAAGACGCACCCTGCAGTCTGCCGGAGTCAAACACAACAATAGTCGGCGGAGCGTGAAGATGCACCCCGCAGTCAGCGGAGACTGGACATGCATGCCCCGCAGTCCCTGTGATCCGGTGATGCACTCCCGCAGTCGGTGGAGCCTGAAAATACACCCCACACTCACAGGAGCATGTACTCCCTCACCTCAGTCAATCATCGTAGTTTAGAGAAGCATCCATCGCATGAGCTCGTAGATGCACCTCGCAGTAGCCGGAGCCTGAAGTCACGGTAGTCGCAGGAGCCGAGACGCACCCCGCAATTGCAAAAGCTCATAGCTGATGATCGCGAAGCATTCGTTCCAGTACATCCTATAGTTGCTTGCAGAAGCTCGAAAGGGCACCTCGTATTTGCAATAATATCCAATTGCGGGGTGCCAGTAACCAACAATTAAGCGTCATAGTGTTGCTTGGATCTACCAGCGTGGTTCAATAATCATTGTTCATTTACAAACTTACAAAATTAATTATTTTTTTACGAAACTGAACACTGCAGCCTATTAGTATTTTCAAATTTAAACATAGTATTAGCAGATTTATTAGTTCTAATTACGAGCAAGAAGTGTTAGGATGCGTGCGATTTTATGGTATACAACATTTCAAACAATTTCAAAACCTGGCAAAGAGCTGGTGCCCACGGCCTGGAATGTTTGAGGCTGGTTCTGCTGCCAACGAGATGCGTTTGTGGCAGGATTAAAGGCAAATGGCGTAGAGCGCGAGTTGCCTGGAGCTGTTATAATCGCGTTCTTGGTTCAGGTTCAATGGCGAAGAGCGCGTGTGACAGGATTTAGCGCCCACGGCGTGAAGCGCTAATGGCCGGTGCTGTGCTAACGACGTAAGGCGCTTATGGCTGGATTAGTGACCAACAGCGTAGAGTGCGTGCTTCCTGAATCTGTAACAATAGTTAAAAGCGCGTGTGGCAAAAACGGCGTAGGGCGCTTAATGTCTGGTTCTGCTGTTAACGGCGTAGAACGCGCGAGGCAGGATCAGTGGCCAACGGCGAAGATCTCGTGTCCAGGATCAGTTACCAACGGCATTAAATGTGTGTGGTAATAAATGGCCAACGGTGTAGAGCGTGTCTCGTCTGTAACAATCAAATGCGTAGAGCGCTCGATGGAAAGCCTCGCCCTTAAAGTAGAGCTCATATGTTAGGATCTAGCGCCACAGCTTGGAGCGCGTGTGGCAGGACTTTGGCCCACTCCGTAGATTATGTGCAGCAGGTTCTAGCGCCCACGGTGTAGAGCGCATGTGGTAGGATCTGACCACGGCCAGGAGCTTGCAACCGGAACAGGACCAGAGCAGAGCGCTCCAAGCGAAACTAGCGCCCTCCGAAAGAGAGCGCGTGTGGCAGGATTGCGTGCGGCAGGTTCTTGCGCCCACGATGTAGATTGCGTGCGGCAAGTTCTAGCACCCAATGCGTAGAACGCACGTAGGTGGAACTTGACCATCGGCGTAGAGAAGATGTGGCAGGATCAGTGACCACGGCGTGGAGGTTGGTGCCGGAACAGGACCAACTGCGCAGAGCGCTCGAAGCGAAGCTAGGGCCCTCAGAGTAGAGCGCGTGTGGCTGGATTGCGTGCGGCAGGTACTAGCACCCACAGCGTAGAGCGCACGTAGGTGGAACTTGACCATCGGCGTAGAGCAGATGTGGCAGGATCGGTGACCACGGCGTGGAGGTTCGTGCCGGAACAGGACCAACTGCGCAGAGCGCTCGAAGCGAAGCTAGGGCCCTCAGAGTAGAGCGCGTGTGGCTGGATTGCGTGCGGCAGGTACTAGCACCCACAGCGTAGAGCGCACGTAGGTGGAACTTGACCATCGGCGTAGAGCAGATGTGGCAGGATCAGTGACCACGGCGTGGAGGTTGGTGCCGGAACAGGACCAACTGCGCAGAGCGCTCGAAGCGAAGCTAGGGCCCTCGGAGTAGAGCGCGTGTGGCAGGTACTAGCACCCAAAGCGTAGAGCGTACGTAGGTGGAACTTGACCATCGGCGTAGAGCACATGTGGCAGGATCGGTGACCACGGCGTGGAGGTTGGTGCCGGAACAGGACCAACTGCGCAGAGCGCTCGAAGCGAAGCTAGGGCCCTCAGAGTAGAGCGCGTGTGGCTGGATTGCGTGCGGCAGGTACTAGCACCCACAGCGTAGAGCGCACGTAGGTGGAACTTGACCATCGGCGTAGAGCAGATGTGGCAGGATCGGTGACCACGGCGTGGAGGTTCGTGCCGGAACAGGACCAACTGCGCAGAGCGCTCGAAGCGAAGCTAGGGCCCTCAGAGTAGAGCGCGTGTGGCTGGATTGCGTGCGGCAGGTACTAGCACCCACAGCGTAGAGCGCACGTAGGTGGAACTTGACCATCGGCGTAGAGCAGATGTGGCAGGATCAGTGACCACGGCGTGGAGGTTGGTGCCGGAACAGGACCAACTGCGCAGAGCGCTCGAAGCGAAGCTAGGGCCCTCGGAGTAGAGCGCGTGTGGCAGGTACTAGCACCCAAAGCGTAGAGCGTACGTAGGTGGAACTTGACCATCGGCGTAGAGCACATGTGGCAGGATCGGTGACCACGGCGTGGAGGTTGGTGCCGGAACAGGACCAACTGCGCAGAGCGCTCGAAGCGAAGCTAGGGCCCTCAGAGTAGAGCGCGTGTGGCTGGATTGCGTGCGGCAGGTACTAGCACCCACAGCGTAGAGCGCACGTAGGTGGAACTTGACCATCGGCGTAGAGCAGATGTGGCAGGATCAGTGACCACGGCGTGGAGGTTGGTGCCGGAACAGGACCAACAGCGCAGAGCGCTCGAAGCGAAGCTAAGGCCCTCAGAGTAGAGCGCGTGTGGCTGGATTGCGTGCGGCAGGTACTAGCACCCACAGCGTAGAGCGCACGTAGGTGGAACTTGACCATCGGCGTAGAGCACATGTGGCAGGATCAGTGACCACGGCGTGGAGGTTGGTGCCGGAACAGGACCAACAGCGTAGAGCGCCTATGGCAGGATCACTCACGGCCTGGAGCACGTGTGGCAAGACTGGCCCACTGCGCAGATTGTGTGTGGCAAGTCCTAGCGCTCACGGCGTAGAACACGTCAAGCAGGATTTAGCACCCGAGACGTAGAGTGTATGTGGCAAGATCAGTGACCACGGCGTGGAGGTTGGTGCCGTAACAGGGCTCATAGTCAAGCTGCATTAACAGTAGTGTATGTAGAAAGTCGAAAACCAAATTTGTATGACAGTTCGTGTCGACATATTTTTATACAAATTTAGCTTTCTACCTACAGCATGGTGGTTGGTGCCGGAATAGGACCAACTTCGTAAAGCACGTACGGCAAGATCTGGTGCTCACGGCCTGGAGCGCGTGTGGTAAGACTGAGCTCAGGACGTAAATTGCGTATGGCAGTGGCTTCCACCCATAGGGGGAGCAGTGTTTAACGAAGTGAGCGTGGTACAATTCATATCCAACATAGGGTATCATAAATTAATATCATTTCTCAACACGAGCCTTTTCACTTCATTCAATTTTTAATATTAGTTTCTGATAATTTTTATCGTTATTGTTGTATATTCATCTCGCATCTATCCATATACAATATGTAATGTGTAAGGTACATAAATAAATTGTGGATTTTTTATTGGTGGTATCTTAAATGAGCTCATGTCATAGATAGCTTTATCAGTTTTCTAGCAACTTATTTGATTTCTACTTTAAAAAAGGTAGTATCTGAAAAGTGAAGTACATAATTTTACCCTTGATCTAAGATAATCATCTTCATAATTAAAATAATTAGAGTTAATTTACTTGAGATTTATAAACAATAGCAAAAATAAATCCACTGTCAGCGGATCTATATTGACAACTCATCACAAAGATAATATCGGTGGCCAGATTAAAATTAAAATGTGTTAAATTTCATTGCATTTACAATCCATTGCTAAGAAAAGAACTGGGTCCTCCGTGTACTACAATACTACGATTGAATACACCTGTTATTTGATTAAAAATATAAAAAAACTAGATACAATTTTAGAAGATATGGGAAAATATATATAAAACAAATCGATTTCTAATTTACGCAGTGTGATTTACCTTAATTCCAAAACACGCTCCTCTGTTTAGGGTTTTTTTGAAGTTTTGGTCCCTATATACAATTCTTCTGTTCAAGATATTTAGAATGTTGTTCAAGTTATATCTATGCATATTTTTTGTTTACATTAAGTTCTTTCGGATTCTTTTAATTGTCGCTGACCACTAATACTTGTCATACATATATATTAAAATATGTATCTTAAATAATTATTATTTCATCAAATTATAGGCCTGTAAGAAACACATTATCCTAGCAAAAGACAAAGCTTGGTAGGTATGTCCAAAAGATATGTGACTGAAATATAAATTTCATAAGCATATTAATCGCCATGCATTTGAATATAAATCGAGTCACAAACCAGCCTGAAGACAATGCAGAATCGTCCACAGCTCTTTGTATCCAATGGACAATAATTATCATATATGGTCATGCCAACTTCCAAAAAACCAGGAAAAAATCCAGCTCTTTTTCAATTGCAGCTTCCTAAACAATGCTAACAAAATAATGGCGACATGTCGCATAAATTAAATAGCAGATTTAGCTGCTATGGATTGTTTTACTGTTAGGGATTAATAAAATAACGAAAAATGCAATTTATTCATAAAAAATTACCTTGGTGGCTTCTCTGTGAAAAATTTCCAATATTGTCATAGGTTTTCTCTTTGTTGATAATTGTTTTTGGTTTAAGTATCGGTATGTAAAAAATATGTTGTTTGATCGTAGTGGTGTGAATTAAGGATTGTCAGATATACCAGTGTTAAATCTTACTTGCATTGAAAATTTCTAAGTTCTCGCAGAGTTCATTTGTACATTTAGCATATTTATTCGCAGCAGATAGAATATGGTTGGTTGGTTGATGATAGATTTTATATTTATAAAATGGGTGCCAGGTACACAGTTATGCCCAAAATATTCCACATCTTTGCCAAGTGTGCATATGTATAAGTCCGCAAAGTCATATCCATAATATAGCTGATTATGATATGGTGAATAATTTATTTAAGAGTTCCTGAAATGATTACCTAAAACCTCATTATAACCTACCGCCGTATGCAACGGCATTTAAGCGCAGTTATTATTTTGAAAAGGTGTTAATTAAATCCGGAAATCGGTCAATAGTTTTTGCCTTGGTAACAAGGATCAATGATTCCACTGACGGAATATCCACTTACCTATTTATTACCACGCGTTTTTCTTTGTATGACCTTAATTCAGGGTTATTGCCTACGTTAGAGAATAAGTCGTCTTGCTTTTAGGGACGTGGTGACGTGAGCGTTAGTGATTCCTTCTTCTTGAAGGTCCACAATGCATCACTCTAAGGAGCGATATAATGGTCTTGATATCACCACGGCACCCAGGAAAAAAGCTGTGAATTGTACACGAACAAATCAAGATGGCGTCAATTATGTTTCGTATATCTTGTCGAAATTTGATATCAGACTGTGCTTAATTTAATGTCAGACAACATTTATGTTAAAGCTACGAAAAAATACTAAATACTGTTTGGTTATCTTAACAACTTACCATTATGACTTGTTTCTCGATTTCGCCTCAAGAATTATTTTCAAATATTTGTTTCAATAATTTATGGTTTTGATGCCAGTCTTTAATCCATTTTACAGCTTATATATATATATATATAATATATATATATATAATGAATGTTTAAGATGTTACCTAGTTATTTTGTTTTCAATTTTTATATTTATCGCTCAATGCCAGGACAAAATATGTAGACGAAATTTGTGCAACTTGCGAGCTCCAATTTTACTTGCATTTGTGCCGTGATACTGCTTAGCCTGTGTAGATTTAAAAGTCAACACATACTAGCCCAAGTCTAAATCGGGCATTATATAAACAGGTTATTGGCACTCACCCTACTCTTACATATTAGTCAAATACCGCACGATAAAATATCAGCTATTAGTTGTACGACAGCATGCAGCGAGCCGTCTTACTTGCGCCTCATTTTGTCAGCTGTATCTGTGCTCGGAATAACAACACATAACGGCCCTCTAGGGCCTATAAATAAAGTTTAATTGCGCAAGTGGGTAGGTTATAGGTACCTATCGTTACCTATGTGAACTGTGTACCGGCCCCGTATAAGCTCGTGTAGCGGGTTTGTTCGAGGCAGCTGTAAGGCAGCAAAGCCGAGACACGTACGCCATCTCTCCTTTCACAATAAACTACGCAGCAACTCGCACCTTGACAGCCATTGTCTCCGAAGTCCACGATGACTCATGGAATAATACACGTTGGGTGAAATTTCAAATATTACAAAATAGACAAATTAAATTCTACGCCATTTTTAAAACATTTATTTCCATACTTAAACATATGTTACAATTTTCTTATTCAATATGAATAAACTTTTAATTCCAATCGACTATCGTATATAGCTAACTGAAACATTTCATTAACAATTAAACATTAAATTAACTAGTAAAATGCATGATACCGTTACAAACCCATATCGTAGTTACCTCCGAGCACGCCCCCGCGGCAACCAAGATGGCGGCCGTCGGATGCAGGCCCACGCGAAACGCAATGGGACTGTAAATTTAGAAAACATCTTGCATATATCACAGATACAAAAATACTTTACATTACCTATTGTTCATCCTACTTAACTAGGGGTTTTACATTGTCCAATTCTTTAAAAAAGCTATCTAGGCCACTGAGATCATTCTTCCACAAATTATCAATTTTCTCTCGCTCCTGCTTCGCCAACTCCTCTTCTTTGTCGGTTATTCCGAGATCTGCTTGCATTTGAGCCCATTTTCTAGCACGTTCTCTTTGTTTCGATAGTAGTTCATTTTCAGCACGTGACAGGGAGTTACTCAATACAGCGATCATACGTAAGTCACGCTTTCTCTTTGTCTTTGCATTTAATGACTTAGATTTAAATTTACGGACCCAGTTAGATAGGGATTCAGTTTTACTTTCACAAAAGTCAACAATATGTTTTTCTTGTGCACTGTAGCCCATATTAAAAATTATAGGTATTATATAGCGTGTGAGAAGATTACACACCTGTATCCGATCAGGCACAATGCCTAAAAGATTTCTGAAGAACTTGGTTACACTTCACAACACTACGTCCGCACTGCACCGCGTCGAGGAAGTTAATGAGAGCGCATTACGTCACGTTCAGCTTATATACGGGACGCTATTGATGCTCGAAACTGCGCAGTTGCATGACAAAATGGCGTCGTGCCAATAGCGGACCAATCAAGAGCTCAGAAGCTTTATCTAAACTGGGATGCCATTTATTCCCTTGATAAATTACACGTAACCGCTATTGAAGAAATTCACGTTGAGAAAAATATATTATAATCCGTGAAATGCAAATATATTATTTACATTGCACGAAGTTATAACGTCTAAGTACAACTGAAATAATAAAGTATATTTAAGAATATCAAATTAATTTAATTTACTTACGATTAATAAGAATGCCTCAATCTTAAAGGCCTGTAACATACATTAATAACAGCAACACGTTTTATTCCTTTTTTCGTTTCCTTAATTCAATTGATTTGTAAAATTGCAAAAACTACATTTTACTTTTAATTATAAATATCAAGTTTGCAACACGTTTTTTATAATACCACAAAAACGCAGTTAAAATTCCGAATCTTAGTAGAGTAAAGTAAGTATACACTTGGTCTAAACATTTTAATAAATATGATATGGTAGGGAAAATTAATAAATGTGTAGCAAACTTTTGAAACGATAAAAAACTTAACGGTTTTGGTTTCATCATTAAATGTGAGCTCCAAAAATTATTGCTAGTTTTAGGCTAATAGAATAAAGTGGCAACTCGAAAATGGAACCAGAAACATAGTGAATTGCGACCTCGGGCAGCGGGGTATGGAGAAGAGAAGGGGGTATTACTGCAGAGTGCAGACGACTCATTTGGCCCCAAGCATCGTCCTCTAAGAAAAAATAAATGGACATGCGTAGTGCGTAATCCTCAATTGAATATTGATCTACTTTGTACTTCTACCATCTCCACATACCCATACCCATGCCATAACCATATCAATTATGATTATGCGACAAAATAAACAATCTAACAAGTATCCGAGAAAAGAACTCAATTAGGTACATACATACTTACTATCCATTATTCATCATAGTATAAATAACTCATTAATAAAATAGGCATTAGCTAATGATCCGCCACAGTTGATGTACACTTTATATATTATACCATAACATACTGATAAATATTTTGTAAAAATAGTGTAAAAACTTGTTGAATCCGATTATGTTATTGTCTTAAACATGAGAAAGCCATTGGAAGTTTTCGGAGAAGGAAGGCTGCAGGTACTTAAAAACTGCAAAGTTCTTTTCTATTGTTTAGGGATTAGGCAAAAAGGTTGGCTGGAATTTCGGTTTCGGCATTTAAATCACAGGTTTATGTGTTAAGAGTTAACATTATTAGTCTTCTGCATATATATATATATATGAAAAGTATTCTTTGTGCCGAAAGGTAAAAAATATAGTAGGAAATGGCCTTAAAATATAAAACATATTTTGTGTAAAAGTATGTGTATCTTTTATAAATAGTATGTATGGTTTCATTGAATAAATGAGGCTCAATTATCATTACAGTAATCTTTGGAATGACTTACAATATACCTACATCGTTATTGATTTTAATTTTTAGGTAGGTACTTAGGTATGTTTTACAAATTTTTATACATGATTATTAAGTAGGCAATATAGGCGTTTCCTTCCGGAATATTGTATAAACAAGACACTATTGTACATGATAGGAATGATATCGATGTTGTCTTTTATATAAGGAGAATTTATTACGTAGGTATATCATTTCTAAGTAACTAGCTATCTCTAATTATATTCCATTTGTATCGTAAGTGAAACACCAATTAAATATGTTATGAGTGAATAATATTTAATAAAACAATTCTGTATACTCCAATGACGCATCTCTGAATCATTTCATTGACTATCTTCACGCAATTTTATGCTATAATTGTAGTGCCAATAAAGTTGCAAATAGCGTGTGCCGTATCAATGCGTCAACAATTAAATGGCGGCTGCCGCCATTATGTGACGTCACACCCTGCCATCGATTGATAGCAGCTGCGGCTTGCGTCGGTCGGCGGGTTTCGAAAACACGTTACAAGACGACCTCGTTTTTATCCCCTCACCTACGGAAATATGCAACGTACTTTCCCACATATGTATATCAAAGCCATTATTAAATATTGTTGCAATGCAATTTTTTTAGATTCCCAAGGGTGAGAAACACTAAATTAAGAATTAGCAAAGACAGGAAAAGTTACTTTGTCTTTGTTAAGTTACTTTGAATTGTATTATGAATGTAGCAAGAGAAGTTTATTTTTTTTAAATTATTTATAAATTAAACCGAACATGATCTATTTCATAATCTGGAACTTATAATAACAGTGAAAAT
Organism: Pieris brassicae; assembly: GCF_905147105.1. Taxonomy (NCBI): domain Eukaryota; kingdom Metazoa; phylum Arthropoda; class Insecta; order Lepidoptera; family Pieridae; genus Pieris; species Pieris brassicae. Next base: position 3,541,100 of record NC_059666.1, read on the forward strand.
AAGAAAGGTATTGTTAGTTCGGCCACAGGATGGATTATTTTTGTAATGTTATCCCCAACATGGTTTCAAATAGCAAAACACTATTTATAACTTCTAAGAATTGTACGCTGAATAGGGTTTGAATATTACTCGTCCTTTTATTCGTTATTCCAGGAAGATTAACAATAGAAGGTAATCGTAAACTTGTAGGTAGTGTTTATATTTCGACGTTAACGACTTGGAAAAATATTTTAATTTATAGCAATAATTAATTAAATATCCGTTTTGTATCTCCGTGGGATGCATTTTCGCATAAATGGGACAAATATAACCAAATAAGGTCCCGTAGATTATAGTTCTGATTTTAATAAAAAATAATAATGATTTACCTACATGATAATCATTCCCTTATTACTAAATTATATTTTTAGTCTAAGCTAATACTAGTTTTGTTTTGTCTTTGTTACAAAAAGTTTTTAAGCGTTACTTAGTACCTTTTGTTATGAGGCTTAAAATTTGTATGGCTGTAATGAGAAAGACGTACGGCTTAATTAAGAAGTACGACAAAGGCCGATTTCTGCGTAGTTAATTTGTTATATTATTAGGAATTATGAGTAATCACGATTAATTATTTATAGAAATAGTCAGGCTGCCAAAACATTTTTTCTAAATTGTCTTTAGGTTTTTAAGGCCAGTTCAGTCACATAAAATTGCTTCTCAACTAAGCTTGCTTAGTTTACACGTCCATCCGTCACAGGTCACGGACTTTGTTAGATAGAGGATTTGTACACGCATACACATATATAAGAATTAATCTATAATATAAAAATTAATCGCAAATGTGTTGGTAAGGGCATAACTCCACAACGCCTGGACCAATTGTACCAATTCATTTTTTTAAATGTTCGTTGAAGTCTAAGGATGGTTTTTACGGCGAGAAAAATTTCAATAATTTCCGGGAAAACCTTAAAACAGCCCTTTTCTTTTTCCAAATTCACTGTTGTCTAAGCAATGTCGCGTTCCGAAACACAACAAGTAATAATAGCGCGCACCCGACCAAATTGAATTGTCAAAAAATGTGAGAGCTATAGATCATTAGTACTGATTTTGAATTTGGTTGGCTTCGCGATATTATTTTTTTATTTTGGTTTGGCATGCGACGCATAATGCATATGTTTTCACGTCATTACATCTGTCAAACAAATCGCGTTAAAAAAAGGATTTAATTTTTGAATTATTAATTTAATATCCCTATCTGAGCAAAATTATTTGAATACATAGTAATAGGAAAATATATCAATGAGGCACAAAATTTTTAAATATTTGTCTCTTTTAGGTTCCCACTATCCTTTTAGATTATTTTCCAATCAGGTTTGAACCCTAAGTTCGCCTCTTAGTTTGAAGCCCTATAGCAGACATCCCAGTCGGGGTTTTTTAGTGGGTCACAGAAGAGTGGCCAAAGTTCGAGCGAAGATACTTTGGTCGCCCGAGCTGAACCTCACACATCGGCCTATCATCAGGGTGATGTTTCTGCCATGAGAATTTTTTGCGCCGACTATAAAATGGGTAGGAACAAAAAACTGCCACATTTCAAATCTTTTTGACAGAACGAAGTCTGTGGTGTCCGCTAGTATACAATAATATTTTCTGGTAATTGTAAAGCTGAAAGTAGTATGTATATATCTGAATATATGGCCTTAGGGGGTCAGACCGTCAACGAGTTAGGTTTTTTGATTAAATGTATATTGTATTTTTTTACATTGGCTTTGTGTGGCTACAATATGGCTACAATCACTGCAATGACGTCATATCCTGAAACGACTACGGATATATACAACTTTTTGCAAGCCATGGGATATTCGGGTCAGTCTGTGGTTAGATTAAATACAAAATTGGCTTTTAATTGATAGCGTAATTCTTTACCCTGAGGTCGTGCGTATAAACCCGGCTGTGAGCCATTACCATAATCAGACTCAGAAGAGTGGTTGCACTGAGTTTTTAGATTTTAAGAAGACCATCTATATACAGACTAAAAAAAAGTCAATTTAATTATTTTATTTATTTAGAAATTTAGACCCTTCGTCAATAACACTATAATTATGTATACTCATTAATTATGAATACTTTAATTACTATAATTAACAATTAAATAATACTTCTAGTTCATGTCGTAGCATGGGACATTAGGAGTTTCTGAAACAAAAACACATATTAATTATTAGCTATACCCTCGATTTTACACTGTAACTTCCAATGGCCATAGCGATACCAATCGCGACGATAAAATTTTACCTTAACTGGATGAAGAGCATTGGTGATTTGGAGGCCTATACTCCTGGCTAGAACAAACGGAGGTATGTTGTACGCATACAGCCTATATAGGGCGTCCACGCATAATTGAGTGGGAACATTGTGACGTTGGCGGGCCGTCTCGTATTTTTGCATCCAGTCTGAATGCGCTAAAAAAATAAAGATTTTATTATTATTGATACGGGACTTCCAAATATATATGAAGGGATCACTGGAAAATAGTCGTGTATGTGGCGGTGATATAAATACAATCGACATAGTTATATTATATTACTAGGCTTTGGTTAACATAGCTTTTACACATTGAAAGAAAACAATTTTTTAACCGGATTAAAGCTATTTGTATTATTATAAAATTTCTACAAAAACCCGTCATCCTTTAGTCGATACCAACTCCGGGGAATAAATACAGATAACACAACTTTCTCTACAGCTGTGATACTTTTGACATTCAACACCTTTTGTCTTCAGTCACCGTGACCATGCACGCTGTAAAGCACGCGAAACGTCGGAAAAATTTAAATTTAAAATTATGTACAATAATTATATGTTTATAATAATACAAATAGCTTTAATCGAGGAACAATGTGTTTTTTTCTATGATTAACAAAAAATACTATATGTCCTGTCGAAGTCAAGACATGCCGAGTTTATACAGTTTTACCAACACCTAATTACCAATGTAGCAGTTAGTTTTGTGACATGGATTTTTATAGAGAGGTCTGGTCATTGGAAATCAAATTCAGTGTAAAGTTAAATTATTTATAAAAGTATTACTTATATCTAATCCAGAGTATAAAGCATCAGAGAGCAGTTCCGTCAAGTCCTTAATATCTCCAAATCCAAGGTTCACCCCTTGACCTGCAAGTGGGTGGACGCGGTGTGCCGCATCACTGGAAGTAGCAAAATAAAATAAAAATGAGTTATAGGTGATTTTTTTTATGTTACGCAATATAATAATTACGGTTAGAATAATTTTAAAATGAAAATATGTATTTTAGTATTGTCTTTTGTTAACATAGCTTTTACACATTTAAAGAATACACCTATTTAACGGATTGAAGCTATGTATTATTATAAACTTACAATTATTATACATAATTTTAAATTTAAACTTTTCCTGACGTTTCGCGTGCTTTACAGCGTGCGTGGTCACGGTGGTTTATAATAATACATAGCTTTTATCCGGTAAAAAAATGTTTTCTTTAAATATGTATTTTGGTAAGTGTAAGGAATACATTCAAGAAATAAAGGAAACAAAAACTCGTGGCAATAGTTCTAGTTATATTGTTATAATTTATTTTGTTATCTTTGAAGTGTTGTGAATATGTGTGTAATGGTGAATGTGGTAAATCACGGAACAGATTGTTTTTACTTAAGTAACTTTAATGATGTTGTGGTTTATGATATTTTCCTTTGAATAATTGTATTGTAGAGGGAGAGTAAAACTTGCTGAGTTTCTTGCTCGTTATTCACAGTACAAGGCCTCCTGGTAGTTTTGCGAACGGATGGCGTAGTCATGCTCTTTGGCGAATTTCGTAAACGTTTTTGACATAAGCATGCACTAAGACGAGTAAAAAAAAATACTTGACCAATAATTAAAAAAATCCACTAGTACAATAGTTTTGTCGTAAATAACAAATACAACAGTTTTAGTTCGAAAAATATCGTTAATAAATAAATTTCGCATTGTGAAACCTTCAAGAAGTTCGAAGTCTCGCTAGTCTATATTCTCTACATTTGGGTTATTTATTTTTTGCCAATAAAAAATGACACAGAAACTATTTCTTAATGAGCCTCATTAAATGAATTCTCTACAAATTGAATACCAATTTTTTTCAATTATAATAATGGTGCTATTAGTTTTTAGGATGGCAAAAGGCCTCCCCAATCCTTTGCAGTCCCATACCTTCTTTCTCGAATTGTCTATGAAATGAGATCCTTTAGCCATCCATGGCTATCGATGGTCCAGCATTCTTCTAATTCCGTTTCAGGTTGTTTGCTATTTGCCTCATTTGAACTTTTTTTATAGTTCTCAGGTATGTCTTGAATTTTTTTTATAAGTGGCCATAGATATGACAAGTCGTCAGTTTAGTTGTCTATTTAGCTTTTAATAGGTTCTCAAATAAATTACAACATTATCTTTGTATGGATTCCAAGTCACTGTGGGATTAAAGGAAACGAAAAAGCTGATGAGCTTGCCAAAGCCAATACATGAATTATTGCCATGATTTAGCTGCTCTTCCCAAAACCCATCTTTGGGTCTCATGGAATGATGCTAGCAAGGCTTCGTATTGTTGATAGTAATATTAGTGAGTGTGGAGAAGATATTGGTGACCTCGACCATATTTTCTTTTCTTGTTCCCAATATGACCGCACCTCCTTTCTGTATTCCTTACAATTACTACATGTTCCGTTTCCGACTAAAATCTCCTGCCCCTTTTGCTTTATCCTTTATTGTATTAAATGACGTATTATCTATTTCATAATCTGTACGAGCCAAGGCTGTACATTTTGCTCACTCAGGCTTTCTTAGTTTATAAGCGTGATGATCCCTATGTACGTGCCAAGGTTCGTACATTCTTGCTCATTTACAAGCTTGACAAATTCCTATGTTTGTACGTGCCATGGCTGTACATATCGATCACTTATAAGCGTGACGATTTCCAAAATCGTTGGAGTTACGTCCCGAGAGTATAGCCCGATGCAGGCACTCTCTTCTACATTCGTTCATAGCGAACTAAATCATGGGAGTTACGTCCCGAGAGTATAGCCCGACGCAGGCACTCTCTTCTACATTCGTTCATAGCGAACTAAATCATGGGAGTTACGTCCCGAGAGTATAGCCCGACGCAGGCACTCTCTTCTACATTCGTTCATAGCGAACTAAATCATGGGAGTTACACCCCGAGAGCATAGCCAGACGTAGGCACTCTCTTTGACTGTTAAATTGTATTCATTCGGTATATAGCAATTAGCACGTCATTATTTCGCTCATATTCTATTGTAACACGCGAGTGGTAAATATAGAGTAAATCAATAAATCTCTATTATTTGAAGCATCCCGTTGACCCAGGAACCGTACATTTTGGTCCTTCGAGCCATCCAGAATCGTACATTTTGGTCCTTCGAGCTATCCGGGAATAGCGGGTCTTTCGCGTTCAGTTGATCGCGTTCGCGTTTTACTCCGTTTTCCTGAAGATCGGCGCCGTGGAAAAACATCCCACTGCTGGTTCGTTGGGTCATCAAGCAAATCAAATACCATCATCCGCATCAATAGAAAAGAGGAGAGCAACGTTTTCAAGGATCCAGACTAGTCCAAATATATCGGCGTCCTTTCAACCTAGAACAAGGCGACGGACGTCAATCTTCAACGGAGAGAGGTAAACTGCAGTAAGCCCTCTCCCAAATTTTTTCAAGAATCCAGACGGGTCAAAATATATCGGCGTCCTTTCAACCTAGAACAAGGCGACGGACGTCAATCTTCAACATAGAGAGGCAAGCGACAGCGCTCGGTACAGTAAGTCCTCTCCAATTGTTTAAAGCACAGAATGTATCCTGGAGGTACAGGCATTTACAGAGAAGCGTAGCAGAGAAGCAAGCAAAGGGTCTAGGAGGTCCTTTTAAAAGATAATAAACAATCCCGTATCCGTCAACACGGTGTGGCGGAAGACGTCGGGTAGTAATCTACACGCAACATAACAAGAAGAGGAAAGCAGCCATTGCAGTAGGTAAGTCCTTTCCATTTGTTTTGAGCACTATAATTCTGAGAATTATCTCATTTATTCTGAGCATTTTATCAGGCAGAAGCGAATGGTAACGCATTGTTACTACGTATTTTATAAAACATTCGTTTAAGAATTTACTAAGTATATTATATATAAACTAGTTAATAATATATACCATAATGGAGAATTTGTTCCAAGCTTCTTTCACTGACAGCCTGAAATCCTTCAGGTATTCAAAAAAAACCGAAGAGTTGCTTCGTAAACAAGCAGCTTTATTTAGGTCCTTTGATAGTATGTTAGAACTATCTAATGGATACTCGTCATTGGATAAATATGATCTTGAAGAAGCCCTAGAAATATTAAAATTCCGATGGGGGTTAATCTTTAAAACCCATATCGAAATAGATGCTGATCTTGGAGGCTCCAACACGGAGTATCAGAATAAATTTTACGAGCAGGAAGCTATATATAGGCACCATAGAAGAGAGATAAATCTCAAATTGCATTCTAAAAGCCTACAGAAGAATTTTCTAGAAATTCATATGGAATCACCGGTACTTAGGGATTCACATAATTCAAAAAATTCATTATATGCCTTGGAAATGGCTAATAATCAAACCGGACAAGACTTAATTGCAAAACAACAGCGACCTTCATCAAAATGTAGCATCAGCAAAAAATCGCTGTCGACGCATTTCAATAAACGAGGAAATGAAAATAAAATACAATATTGTCAATTATGCAACTTATCTAACCATGGCCTGTTTAATTGTCAATCATTTTTAGCAAAACATTTTAATGACAGGGTTGATACAATTTTAAGATTGCAGCTTTGCACAAATTGTTTATTTAAACATGAAGTGGAAGTTTGCTTCTCGCATAAAAGATGCATGATTTGTTCTCAAAAACATAACACGATCCTGCACGATGCACTATTTAATTTAAATTTAAATTATTCTACTACGCAAGAAGAGCAATCATTTCAATATAAAATGGAAAATAAAAATTCTTCGTCTTCGGCAAGGGTGGAAGAAATAGCAGGAAATGGTGACAAGCACAGTACTTATGCAGATATTGGCCAAGGAGGAGAATTATCCAAATTAGTAAGGAGCGTAGTACAATCGTTATCTTCAGAGAGCATAGAACATCACAGCTTCATTTCCGGGGTAGGAGAGACCTTTCACAAAAGTACGGATCAAATTACGCTACTCTCTACTAAGGAGAAAACTGGTAGTAAATTACCTATGGATAAGCACAGTACTTATGCAGATATTGGTCAAGGAGGAGAATTATCCAAATTAGTAAAGAGCGTAGTACAATCGTTTACTTCAGATAGCATGGAGCATCATGGCATCATTTCCGGGGCAGAAGGGGGTCCCTTACAGCATAATACAGGTCAACTTACAATGACCAGTTGTTCAGTTCATAATAATAACCCCAATGTGAGTACCAAAAAGAACATTGATGGTAAATTATCCATTGAATCTATTAGCAAGCCGACATGGCAACCCATAGAGCAGCAAACGCAACTTGATTGTAAAGTAAGCGAAGAAGATAAATCACATCGCGTTAATGTGGGTATCAAGAGAATGAAATGCTTACAAGTCAAGCAAGAAACAGAAGATAAACAAAACTTGTCTTCATCCATGTCTTCTACGATTAATAAAAACCGAAATCGCAGCTTAGTATTATCTAAACCTTTGTTGGAAGCACCGATTAAAGTGCCTACGGGGGCGTATTTGCAATGCAACTTAACACAAGGGTCCGACAAGGTTGTAAGAAACAATAGAATCATAACTAGAAACAGTAATAGGAAACGTTCGCATGGATCAAAAAAGGTGGTACACAAATTAAATGTTTTGCCTATCAATAAAGGCAAGAAATATATTAAGCAACAAGCATTCGTGAAAAAGCAGAAGGTTCGAAGTAAAAAAGGAGTTAAAAATAGAAAGGAATTTACAGGAAGGTCAAAAAGAAAGGTCAGAAAGAGTGATATCTTTCGTAAAAGGGGAAGATTGCGAAGCGTTATCGCTCCGCACTATCGCAGGTTCACCGATTCAGGATTTCATAAAAGTAACATACAGCAAACTTATTCAGTAATGCAATCCTATGAGTCCAATATGAGTAACCAAAGGAAAAGAAAGAAAAGCACCATCTATAAAATTATACTTAAAATTCCTTTAAGCATAAATAAATACAGTTCCATTTATGTATAACATACATCGTCGAAACTTTACATTCAATATTGAGTGAAAGTTATTATTACATATTTAATTTTATAACGTGAAAAAGGATGAATAATATAATATCATAAACAATACATGGAATGCCAGTTCAGCAAAATATCATATGTTAGCTAGTGGATTGACCTACTGTGAAAGACGTCAAATACAATGAATAATATTATGTAGATATCAAATTACCGAGGTACGGTTGCATTTTATAACAATTATATTTAACCTAGGTCATGGTTTCAATCAACAACACAGTAATGTACTTTTATGCTCATGATAGTTCTCAGAATGTGCTCAAGACAGGTAGTGGATAGGACTTTACGATCATATAAAGATCAAGAGACGTCACGGAGCAGTAGGTGTAGCATCAGCTGAACCAGCAGCCGGTTTCGCAGTGGCGTCAGGGAGACCCACCCGGGACCGGACTCCGATATTTCTTAGTGTTAGTGATAGTGCCGTGGAATAGTATAAGAAGTGTTAACATAAGTTTAGAGACTGTTAAACATTTCCTTAAGTTAAGCATGTAATGGTTTCATCTTGTAAAGCACTACATATTCATCTTGCACTTTTTGCCTGGGGGAGTATGTACGAGCCAAGGCTGTACATTTTGCTCACTCAGGCTTTCTTAGTTTATAAGCGTGATGATCCCTATGTACGTGCCAAGGTTCGTACATTCTTGCTCATTTACAAGCTTGACAAATTCCTATGTTTGTACGTGCCATGGCTGTACATATCGATCACTTATAAGCGTGACGATTTCCAAAATCGTCGGAGTTACGTCCCGAGAGTATAGCCCGACGCAGGCACTCTCTTCTACATTCGTTCATAGCGAACTAAATCATGGGAGTTACACCCCGAGAGCATAGCCAGACGTAGGCACTCTCTTTGACTGTTAAATTGTATTCATTCGGTATATAGCAATTAGCACGTCATTATTTCGCTCATATTCTATTGTAACACGCGAGTGGTAAATATAGAGTAAATCAATAAATCTCTATTATTTGAAGCATCCCGTTGACCCAGGAACCGTACATAATCAATAATAATATTAAGATGTAATATGTTTATTTTTAACTAGCTTATCCCTTTGTTTATTTTTTCTCGCGTGTAGTTTCCCAACCTTTTACTTGAAACTGGCATAAAGTCAAAACTATTGCCATAATATAAAAAAAAAAACTTCAGATATATGCACCGTACCGTGTTGACAGTATTGAATAATTAAAGACAGCTCCATACACACTTTTTATTGTATATTTAAGAACCATTTATTTAAACTTACCCAATGAGTACTACACCGGGTGCAATATACTTAGTGCTATGTCCAAAAGCAAGGGGGAAGGCAGCTCTGGAATTAGCAGTTATTTCGCATATGCTGGGCGGGAGCTGCCTTTGAGCGCCATCGGGTAGACCCAACCGGTGGAGTAGAGACCCAACCCAGGCAGTACAGGCATCTATGCCTTTGTTTCGGGGGTATTGTTTCCACTGGAAAACGTATACGTTGATAATTCCAATACAAAAATTAAGACTTAAAAAATTTAAATTTCTACTCTAATCTGTGCATACAATGTAGTCTGTGCCAAAATAGAACAATTGAGGGATTTGTAGTCGCAGCAGTGCTAAATTACTATTTTTTTCATGTAGACAACACCAATACATCATTATAGGATAAAAGTTATCGTTTTGACACTTAATATGAAAATTACATATTAATATATATATTTTATTATATTTATGTATTAACACTTCGTTATATTACAATATAAAAATTGAACATAATGAAAAGGAGGGCAAATGGAGGCCTTATCGATTTTCGAGCGATCTCTTCCAGGCAACCACTGTGAGTAAAGAAAAAAAAAAATGTATTAAATTACATAAGGTAAGCAAGAAGTGCAAAAATACATATTACATATGTTATAAAGAAGAAATTAAACAGGAACAAAAAATAAACTAAACTGATACTGCATGACATGAAAAAGAAAAAGTGCACATGAATCACGATAATCCAATTCAAGATCAGTCAGTCAGTTAGTAGATAGTAAGAAAGTTAGGTATACGATGTGGACAGGTAATGTTTGTTCAGAAGAAATTTAAAGGAAGATAGAGAAGGAGCTAAGTGAATAGGGACGGGAAGTGAATTCCATAACCATTGCCTAACTGCAGAGACCTTAAAGAAATAGCCAAGAAAGGAGGAGTTATTAGCTGGGATTTCAAGGGTTTAGTTTTCGGAAGAGCTTAGGCTATAGTTATGGGCTTCCAAAAATGTGCAATCATTTTTGAGATAGGAAGGAGTTGAACAGGATGGAATATAGGAGATGGAGAATTTATTTTTAGTGAATAAATGCTGCGTCAAATAAGAATTATTTAACTTAGCATAACTGCCACGACAGTTCTCTTTCCGCACATACTCTATAAGGACGTGTTCTGATACATTGTATAAGTTGATTATAATTAAACCACCAATGGACCATATTAAATGGATATATATCTTACCAGAGCATCGTTGAGGGCATCAACAAATCTCTCTTCAGGCAAGTTGAGCAGTTCTTTAGCGTGTTCAGGAGATGTGGACCAGACGAGAGAACTTTGCTTCGAGTTAAGTGGTAGAAGGGCTATCGGACCGGTTGGTAAGAAACGCTGCCAGGCCGTAGTGTTCTCCGACTCCTGAAATAATAAGTTTCAAAATAGAGGCGTCAAATTGGGGTAAGGGACAGTCAAATGCAGTTATGCCTATGGTTACCCAGTTTGTAGCTGCGTTGCCAGCCTTTAAGGGACGAGTAATTTCTTATTAATTACTTGGAGGTGGTATCTCTAAATACTATTTGGAAGTTGTAGTTGTAGTTTACTAGCATGAACATGATGTACGGGTAAATTGTAGTTACATGTGCTACGACGGCTTGTGACTGAAATTTATTTTAAATAATAATAATAATAAAATATGAGATGTACCGTCTTTAAAGAAAATTATAAGTTTTTTTTATAGAACGGGAAAACGGGCAGGAGGCTCATCTGATGTTAAGTGATACCGCCGCCCATTGACACTCTCATTGCCAAAGGGCTCCTGAGTGCGTTGCTGTTTAAGAATTGGTACGCTCTTTTGTTGAAGGACCCTAAGTCGAATTGGTTCGGAAATACTTCAGTGGGCAGATGGTTCCACATAGTGGCAAAAACTGCCTTAGAAAACGCTCAGTCGTGGGACGGCGGACGTCGAGGTGATACGGGTGGAATTTTGTATTCTGCCTCGACGTCCGATGATGAAACTCAGCCTGCAGGTATTAATCCGAACTACTCCTCTGAACACTCTCCATGGTTAGTTGTAACAAGTCTCTAAATTAATTTGATATTTAAATAGATATGGACATTTGATTCTATAGCAGATAATAAATCACTTGTGGCAAAATTAATCAAAACAATAATTGTTTTAAGCTAAGCTAACAAACTTATCATACAGAATTTAAGTTCGCATCTACAAAAAAGACAATATACAGTAGAACCTCTATAACTCGAACATCAAGGAGACGCCAAAAAATTCGAGCTTTCTACTTATATAGTATTTTGATTCGTCGTAAGATTTGTTCTTATATTTTTTTCCAAGAAACATTTTCAGCAATGAACGACGATAATTTATTTTGCTTCGTAAAAAGTTTCAATGTAACGAATTGTAAAGGTTGTAAAAGATGGCTATGTTCGAGATACAGAGGTCCAACTGAACTTTCTGAGAGATAGATAGAAAATCTGTACGAAAATGGCTTGCAGGTACTCACTGATTATATCGACTAATAGAGGGTTGATATTTCGAGATGAAGGTTGGAGGTTGCAAGGAAGCGAAAAACATTTTTCGAGTTTTGGAGCTTTTCAAAGAGGTTCTACTGTATTAACGTAAAGGGATTAAAACGAGTGTCGAAATGTAAGAAGCAGAAAATACGTTTGCCTCAGAGGACACGAGATTATATTCCTAGTTTACCTCAGCTAATTGTAGTGTAGCCACAACTCCGGTGTGGTCATACTTCCAAGATACATATTGCACACCCATAGCATTCCTCACAGCGGAGTTCGCACCGTCGGCTCCTATCTGGAAAATTTAACATATTTTCTTAGTCAAGGACATAAAGCTATTTTAAGACCTTTTCAAAGGTGAGACTTTTGACAACATACAACGTATTTAATTTATTACAGTATGTGTATATATTTCAGTGTTTCAAAAAGTCCATATCCGTTTGTGTGTCATTCCTGCATAACCTATCTTTCATTACCAAGAACTGAAATGTTAGATAGGTATTTACCTATAGATAGGCAATTACCTCATACATCTCAAAACTTGAATAACAATAATCTATATAGTACAATAGATTGGTTCACAGGCGGAGCAAGCACTACATACCTCAGAGAGTCGCGCAAATAGGATAAAATTCATTTGACCCTTACTATAGACAATATTATAAGTACGCTTAAAATGAAAAACACGATTTCATTTTGTCATATTGAACCTATTACTCATAATACAAGATGTTGCATATTTATCTGTATAACATCAACCGCGAGAAGTGTTTGTTGTATGTGATATAAATAGAAAGTGGCCGCCAGGTGTAAAACTTAGGCGAACGATTGGAAACGAATCGTTTTAATATTATGTGTAATCTAAAGTTCTTGAGATAACTACAGCCTGTGGTTTCGTTTTCGCATTTAAGAATTATTATAAAACACACCAGGACTTCAGAGACTTCCTATTTAAATAAATTCCTTCCTTAATCTTATCTAAGAATTTAAAACGACTATATAGTAATTACATAATACATTTTTTATAGATAATTTTATGATCTACAATTTTTGTTTGGGTACTTTTATGATAAGCCTTAGGGTATGCTGAAAATCGCGAAAAACTTTTTTTCCTTTGACCTTGAGTAATTTTTTTTCCATACAGAGGTACGATGGGGAACTTCACAATTTTATTTATAATTATGTTTTTAACAATTTGACTGATTTTCAGCTTGTTGAGATTTTATGCACCTTCGAATGTCTAGATTAACCGAACTAATTGGTTTAGACAAATTATTTCATTTCAGTAAACAATATTTAGTCAACATAAAAACCCAACAATCGCTATGACATCAGATTAAAATAAATTAACACGGGATGTGGATTTAACTTTATAAATACATAACATAACTATAAACGTAAATAATATATGTATAAATACATAATATAATTCAATTTATAGACAACACATATTTAACATTATGTATATAATTCCAATGTACGAAACTGTGCAGAGTTGTATCTTAATCATACGAGGTTACACGCTTATAACATTTTTAATATCTAAAGAGCTGAGAATTGTATACCGTGTCTTCCGTGTTTTGATTTATTTTTAATGCTTTTATTGGGACATTTAAATAAAAATAACTGAACCAACGCAAAACAACTTGATCTACAATGAAATGAGTGATGCTAAACGACAACTGTAGTGATAGTGAGGTAAGCACTTTCAATTGTTTTTACATAAAACCTAGGGTCTTAAGGATTACAAACTGTTTGGTATATGACTAATGGTTACTGAACAATGTGGCATGACGTTTGGAAGTTATTGAAAGATCTATATTTTTTAACTTTCAAATAGCCATTTCACACAGTACTTTTAATAATATTGAGGGCGTACTGATCTTGCGAAACATTGTAAAAATATAGGGTACACTGTTTAATAATAAATTAATGCTAAATAATTCAATGCTATTTTTTACAAAATGCTGTAGTGAGTGGCCACGTCTGCCTATACTCTCGGGGCGTAGCTCGCGATGATTTAAGTAATCATACAGCCTTGGTTCCAGAGGATATGCAATATAAGGAATATTATTCGTGTAACTTATTATACACTTACAGATAAATAAAATATGACAATAAAATGACAATTTACATTTACTGTTAGTTCTCAACTCGAGAATGTAAGTGCGTGCTCCTATTTCACCATGCCTCCTGCTAATGTCATGTGGAACATGGTGTTATGGATGCAGCTCCTTACAAACGTTGTGTAATACAAAAAAACTTGGCGATTAAAAAGAGTGGCGGAGAGTTTATTGCCAGTTCTTCTCTTCCGTTCTACGCCCTTGATTTTAGAACTGGCAGTAAATGTAAAATTAGAAGCATTTAATGTATATTTCTTTTTTATTGACGTTCATAAGTGTACATTGTGTTGCCTATATGAATAAATTATTTTTGACTTTGACTTGAAAAGAACTGGCAAGAAACTGCCCTCAATTTTATTAAATGATAATAATTTAAATATAAACTTTTAGCCTCAACAGTGGCCATTTGATTTCACAACGATTGCATTATAAATTATAGTTTCCACGTGAATTAAGCACTTCACTCAACACACAATCTATTAAGGGTTTCTGGAATTAATTTATTGAGCCATAATTTTGCTGAATTGCGTCAACATTACATAAGCATCTATTTCTAAAGTTGACTGCATTGTGAGCTAATGTTTTGTACCAATACCGGCATCGAAGTTTAGCGAAAAGCTTTATTCTTATGAAAGCTTAAATAATTAATCGATACAATTGTTTAGGTTACATTCCTTCGTATAAGTATTGGTCCTAAAAATTAAGGTTAGTTTTGTTTGTGTTTTAATATTTGTAAGGTAAAATATTTTTTCATTAATATTTTTCTCCTCCATATTTTGCCTTTTCTGTTTTGCTCAAAACAAAAGCGGCGACTGGGAAAGTACGACAATGTTTTTTTATAACAATAATAATTCATTTACAACATATTGTACAAAAATGTAATGGTGGTACAAACTAAAGTTTCGTATAATTTTGCCAAATATAATGGCGAACAAATTTGTCTCAAAGGAATTTTACACAGAAGTTACCTACATTATGATTCCTATCACTATAATCAATTGTTATTTGTAGGGATAAAACATCACATTATTAAAATATATAATTACGTTATCAAATTAATATTAATAAATGATAATATATGTTTTTCAAAATTAGTACATTAAGAATGTTTTTGGTAAATTATTATAAACCTTGATTGCCATACAAAAGGTGTTTTTCCTATAATTTCAGATTAATTTTTTGCACAGTCAATATTTCCGCATGTCTACTTCGACAGATGTCTATTTGCGTTGACTTAAAAATATTTATGTTTTTGTGAACGAATAAGGACATTTCTAAATTATTAATCTAAAGTTAAGTAAAACTTTAAACAACACAACGGATTTACAACGGACTTAATTCCATAATATTAAAAAAAAATAGCAGTGCGCTACAATCTTTTGGGCCTCAGATATTTGTTTCGGGATCAGTTTTTTTTTATTTTTCTTAATAGACAGGCGATCTGCATTCTGACATACACGCCGTCGAGTAAATTTGCCATGCTACCGCACGAGCGTTAGATGCGCACGTATACAGAAAGTCATTGGTGCACAGCCGGGGATCGAAAGTGCGATCGCCCTGAGAGACGCACGCTAAAACCACAACGCCAACTCTACTCGTATCGAGTACATATACATAATGTTATGGAGATAATAATAAATAGTAAACTAGGCATAGGACAAAGCCTAGATCCAATACTGGATAATTATTTTTTAACTACCCGCAAAAAATTGGACTAAGGAGCTATTAAAACAAATGACGGTAACACATTACGTCAACTCTTATAACTATTTGAAGGTATTATATCCAGGTTTAAGAATATCCCGGTATCTTTATCTCTACGATAATTGGAAAGCTTGTGCAGGAATTTGAAAGATTCGAGAAGTCGATATGACTCCTGTCCCGTAGTAGCCATGACAAGAAATATATTATACCAATTAAAAGTTAGTATAAAATAGTAACATTTCGTATGCTTTATAAATAATTGCGTGGGCGATTCAGACGGCTGACATTCGCATTCTTCAAAGAAAACTTTCGATTAGCAAGATCTCGAGTTTTGTTGGGCAAAACGTGTAATCTGTTTATATTCGGTGGAGGCGTATTTCAGAATTCAGTTTTCAGTGAAACGCGCGCGTGCTTTGTTTTGATATGCGTACAATTTGAAATCGGAATGTCTTCAGTGAAAACCTCTAAGAAAAAGGTTGTCTTACGAAAGCGAGATGTTTGAGTATATTAGGCGCAGGCAGCCTAGAATAAAGTCTAGTTTGAGTAAATTTTTCGTTAGACTTTTTGTATAGATTACTTATAGAAATTGTACACAGAAAAATGTATATAATAAGTGCCTAAAATCGTGCAATACTGTGTTATATATTTTAAAAAGCTATAATGTTTTATTGGTCGTAACATTTTTATGTGAAGTGAAACATCAATTTGGCTTTTAGTGCTTTTATATGTACATCAATTGACAATTATATCTTAGAAGCTTTGTCTATGGTTTACGCGAATATTTATTAAACTTACTAACTAATGTTTACAAAAACTATGACCCGTAAACCTTGAAAAATACCCCTTAATCTTCCACACGAATCGAATTTTAAAAGAATTTCAAAATCAATTTAGTAGATCCAGAGACAAGCTCACTTTATCTCTTTAAAGATAAGTGCCCGTGTCGAGTGCTTTTCAGCGAATGCATAACTGAAAATGTTGAAGTATCCGCGTATACATCCCTTAAATAAGTTTTATTTAAATGTATCAAATTAAAAATTACTAAAAAAACATTAAATACATTTCGCTATAGATTCACGAGAAAAATAGGAGCATGCTGTATAATAGGTTTTCCTTTCCTTGCCTACCATCTATATTCTCTCAAAAAATAACATTCCTAAAATACACACTTGCGAACCTTCTGTCAACTTAGATACATCATGCTCAAAGGAAATATACTTATAATTGTATACGCAGAGTTATCGAGAGGGAAGCACAAGATGGCTAGATGACATGAGTGAAGTCGCCGAGGATTCTGATGAGGAGGTTGTTTACATCTCTAGCGACGAGTCAGCACATGGTGGTGACCTTGGCGACAGGATACGGGTGAAACCGTCCAGGGATATTTGGGAGCTAGGTAAGTAAATTGTATTACCGGCGTCGCTTCACTACGATATTTTTCTATTTAGATCTCACTAGGAACATATGCAAAAATGAGTCTGGTAAAAGGTGTAGGTTGCAGTTGAAGGTGGTAGAAGTTCATGTCACATTAATAACAAAGGAATTTAAGGACCTGTTACAAGCCGGTTTGTTTGTTTGTCTTCAGTACGGTCAGTACTGAAGACAAACAAACTTACAATTTAAAGTTTAAGGACTAAGTTATTTAAAACTATGACTCAGAATAAAATCAAGAATGTCGACGACATCTAAAATGATTAATTTAATCAATAATTTATGCTTTCTTTAAATAGAAGAAATACAAAGTACACTAAAAAAGTTGCCGTACGCTGAAGAAATGGGGATATTATTGGAAAACTGTCAATATGAGGAGACGATAACTTTAGCGGCACAAGCGGACCACGAAGGAATAAGGACTGCTGCCCTTTGGGCGTCATGGATGGGAAAGAACTCCGTGCTACACAAGCTGCTAAAGTTAGGAGCAGATCCGAACAGCACAGATAATTCTGGAAGGTAAGTTTTTATAAATGGGCAAGAATCAGACAGATCGTTTCCTTTTGCAATGTATTTTTGTCTACGGTGCATGTAAGATTTCTACGCTAGTATTGCGTACACGTTACAATAATTACATAAATTTCACTATATTAAAAGGATTTTGTCAGGTACAATATATATTCAAATAAAGATAAAAACATTTTGTGTTACACACAACAATATTTCTTAACTTACGTAAATCAATTATTGTTATTAAGGTATTTTCTAAATTGGTTATATGAAAAAAAATCGCTTATAAGAATATGTAGAAATAAATATAATTTTATTAGACTAAGTACTATAATTTTTGTGTCGGCATTTGTTTATATTACAAAAAAATGTGTGCGTGTACCAGTGTACACACGTAAGAAGTGAAACTTCTTTATGACCTTATTTTTCGAAAAATAATCTACTATATGCAACTTTATTTTGTAAAATTAAATGAGAAAGTTTTACAAAAGGCTTTTCTTATCATAACAATGAATAAGAATATTTACTATCATTGTTATCGTTATTATATATATGTTTGTTATTAATCTCTTCGAATCAACCGTGGTAGGGACAAGAAAAAGATGGCGTTTAACCGACAAATGTGACATATTTTTTTTTCCAACGCCGATAATGAAGTTTCAGTATGTTTGCATTAAACGTATGTTTCTCATTATTATTCTATCTCGAAACAGTTAAAGTAAACATAGAAAATTAAGTAATAACTAATAAATTAGAAGCCCGTTATGCTAAATGTACATTAAACAACCAATTTCAAGTCCTCGTGACGTGCAGGAATTTTTCAGTCATTTACATTCATATTCATCAATACATTATAAAACATACGTGTTATTCATAAAAAAATATCTAAAGTTTTTTATGAGACGAAAATCTCTTTACGTTTGAATATTATTTGTGTTACGCATAGGAATCTATATGCAATTCTTGATAAATAATCATATTGACAAAATTATCGAGAGCAGACCAATTAATATCTTTCAATATAACCGCGAAAGACCATGGAAAATAATTTATATTAAATCTTAGACAATTATATGGATCAACCATATCCTCCGGAAACATCTAATTGAGATCTGGAAACCATAAAAACGAGAAAGTAGAGCAAGTTAGGAAAGGGAGCAGGTAAAAATAAACCCATTACAATATACAAAGCGTCTTTCATTCGGGAAAGCTAACATTTATTGGATGAAATATTTTCTTAATTAAATCAAATATTATCAATGTCGTGCATGGAGTCTACCTCTATTCAGTCTTTAGCCATACAATTCAATGTCTAAACTACGCTATCCAAAGTTCTCACGATAAAGCGAATGTAGTCTAAGAAGCAAATGGCAGCTGATTAAAAGACTAGTTTTTGCTTGAGTTATATAGTTGTAATTGATATATATACATCGCAGTAAACTAATTAAATCAGAGAGTTAATTGAATCTCTAGACAGTTAATTAAAGATCGATATTTAATCAAGTCGCTAGCATTTTGATTTCAATAAAGTAGCGTCGAAAACGTTTAAGTATCTGTCTGACCGAAAGCCAGCGTGTTGATTAATAATGTGAACCAAGACTCCGCCATGATTTTTGTTATTTCGGTGTGATAGTGAAGAACTGAGAGCTTGGGAATTCCGTGTTTTGTTTTATTGTAAATGGTTAGGTTAGTTTAGGAAACTCATTAAACGTTTCGAGTGACACATGCCTGACGGAACTTTATCGACTTGATTGAATATCCATCTTTAATTAAGTGTCTAGAGATTTAATTAACTTTCTGATTTAACTACTTTACTGCGACATATATAGTACTATTCAATTAAGTTAATAAACACCGCTTGAAACATAGATATTTTTATACCGACAGCGACAATGTGCCGTCCAATGAAAAAAATCGGTTTTCCAGGTCATGTCTCCACCTTAGCTGTTTAGTAGCAAACGAAGAATGCGTGAAGGAGCTTTTGGAGCATGGAGCAGACCCCAACATGTGGGACTCAAATACAGACAGAAAGGCAACACCGTTGCACTGTGCCGCTAGTGCGAAATCGGTAAACTGTGTAAAGGTACTACTAAAATCATACTAACCATTATATCAATAATGGGGTACTATAATAATTATTATGTTTAGGCTCTCTTAAATCACGGAGCTGACGTGAATGCAGGTTTGAGCGAGCATTCTCCACTGCATTACGCCGTATTAAGCGATGCACCGGATGTCGTTAGCACACTTTTGGATGCTGGCGCATGCGCTGACACTCCACAGGTGCGTATCATAACAAACAACGCTTGGTATAAGACAGATATGAATATAAGAAGATATCTATATATACATTTAGATTGACACAAGTTTACATTTTAAAATTAAAATGAATTTTATTTTGTTCTGACAGTTTCTATTTTCTTTGATTTCCTTCTATTATGTCCACTTCAGTATACATTTAGTTCATAATATTTAGAATTTAAGCTTTACGATATATGTAGAATCACATTTTGTAGGTTTGAATTCATAATATTTCATCTTACAGGTCTTCACTGAAACTCCTCTTCACGTAGCAGCCTCTCTTGGTTCTGCGACATGTGTGAATTTACTCCTGGAAGCCGGGGCAGACGTGAGGGCAGCTTTGGGTCCAGGTCGAGCAACCGCATTGCATTTAGCAGCTGTTGATGGCCACGCTGAATGTGCAAGGTTACTTCTGGATCATGGTGCATACATTGACTGCCAGAACTCTAGAGGACAAACTGCTCTCCATCTTGGTAATATCAATTGTTTTATTCACTATATTCCAACCCTATATGATTTGCAATTGTAAAAGAGTACAGAGGTTTTACGCCGGCTTTTTCTCTCGGCCTACACCCTGTCTTCTTTGCCGATGAGTAGGGATGTCTACCTATTCAAATTTAATGACGTGGAATAAGTGATTACTGTATCTTATGTTCCATAATAAACATATTTTATATGATATCTGTGTCAAGAAAAAGAAGGTAAACATCTTTTTCCTTGCAGCGGCATTAGCACAGTCTGTGGAAGTAGTAGAACTATTAGTGGACCGTAGAGCAGACGTGAAAGCTCAAGATGTCGACGGCAGGACGCCATTGCACGGAGCGATAGTACGCGGCGCACGCGCATGTGATGTAGCTAGACTTTTGCTGTCCGTCGGTGCTGATCCTAATGTTCCCGACCACTTTGGATATACACCATTGCATATCGCGGCGCTTAATGAGTTTTCTGCTTGCGTGCTATTGTTACTGGGTGAAGTATTTTAATATTTGTATTTAACGATAGTCCATAGATCTCACAAGACACGTTTTTTGATACGAAATCTGATTTTTCGCTATCTTTTTAAATTAATTAATAACCTTTTTTTAGACTACGGTGGTGACGTCACCCTCCGTACCAATGGAGGAGTTTCAGCTCTATCATTTATTGTACGCCGTGTCCCGGATGTGGTGCCACGCTATCTTTGCAAGTTAGATGACGCTGTACACATCAGTGAACATGAGCTGGGAGATGTTGATTGTGAGCTGACTATAGACTTTCGGCCTTTGGTACCATGTCTGTCTCGAGGCGAAGCGGAATTGCTGTTAGCATTCATAGATGTAAAAACTCTGTCTTAATCCAATAAAATGTTTAAGCATTGTAGATATTCGGACTATCGGAGCTTTGAATATAAATAACATTAATTTAATTTCAGGTGGGTAGGAAAGATGTTTTAAAACATCCAGTCGCAGAGACCTTCCTCTTCTTAAAATGGAGAAGAATAAGAAAATTCTTTGTTCTAAGTTTCGTCTACCACGCTTTGTTTATTACATTGTACAGTCTTTACATATTACGTGAGTATAACTTTTATTCATGTAGAAAACTATTTCTCCAGATACACGTTCCATCTAAAATATTATTGTGCTAAATGAACTTTGGATCACTTTAATATGGAACAATATTGACAAATTACTTTATTCAAGAAAATAAGATAGAGGAAACAACCTTTTATTTATTGTAGTAGGTCTTACATTTTATTGATTTCCAGAAATGTTCCTATGCGAAGATACGACATGCAATATACCGAATTATCTTCGGCCGATCCAATATGTGATCCTTTTACTCAATATATTCTTTATGCTGAAGGAAATCTTCCAATCTTGTCTCGATTGGTCCGCATACATCAGACAGTGGGAAAACTGGTTACAAATTCTCATTATTATTGGTGTATTCTTGTGCACAGTAAGTTCTTTATTCATAATTACCTATTATTATTTATAGCTAGCAATGATTCTTTTTGTTTTACGAAGAGCTTTTCATTTTGGTTTTATCAACTTAACTACGTATTAAAATATATTTTTAAGGTCCCGACATGGTATATAGATAATGGTGAAGCGAGAAGAAACACCTCAACATGGCAACACGACGTGGCAGCCATAACAATATTTTGTTGCTGGTTTGAGCTAATGATGATTGTTGGACGTTTTCCAACATTTGGTCTATACGTTCAAATGTTTACAACGGGTAATTGCAATTTTTTCATGATTTATCACGCGAATAAATCACAGAATTTGTAATTCTGAAGTGCACAAACCGTGTCACAGAATATATTTTCTATATGTCGTATTAACATCTATCATATTAATCCCTGAATCAATATATAATATGAATTTGTTTGGTTTAGTTAATTTTAAACTGTTGGTTACACTATAACTCACATGGTTTTTAATATCCAAACAATTCTCTCTGATCAATGAGGGAGATAAATTGCGCGGAGAACTCAAATGTATAAGTCAATTATAAAATATTTATAATCAATAATAACCAATAGTGACAACTGCATAGTAGAAATATATTAAAATGTTAAATTGCACATTTGTATTATTTGTATTTTTTGGTCTGGTTTGTCTTTTACTTTTAATGTTTAAGTTATTTTCTCTTTGTCATTGTAATGTTCCCTTTAAATTTTGTTATTGATGCACGTACATGTATCGTGTTGTTGTTTGTCATGTGTTTCTGTAAGTGTTTGTATGTGTTTCGTCAGTGTGCCTTTTAAAATAAAATAAAATTTTCAATTTGACTCTTTCAGTGACAGTCAACTTCGCAACATTTCTAATGGCGTACAGCTGTCTCCTGATTGCATTCGGCCTGGCCTTCAGTGTTCTCTTCAGTAACTATCCGCCCTTCCACCTTCCAGCAGCGTTGGTCAAAACTGTCATGATGATGAGTGGTGAATTGGAGTATGAGGATATATTTTATAGCGAATGTTCCGGGTCACAATTGCAGTATCCGATCACTGCACATGCCATGTTCCTGATATTTGTCGTACTCGTTACCGTAATATTGACAAATTTGCTCGTAGGGTTGGCTGTTAGTGACATTCAAGTTAGTATGAATCTAGCAGTTAGTTAGCCCGTAAGTTAAATGAATGACACAGAAAATATTGTATTCTTATTAAATACAAATATTTTTTAACGAATGGGGGCCCCACCCATTCGTCCTCTTGTAAAACGCTAAGATACGGGGCGGGGATTGAATTACGCGTTATTGTTAATATTATTTTACTAGTACTAGTAGTAGTTAAGTACTTTCCAGTACCCTAGAGTACATAATGGTAAGTTTTAGGTATAAAGCGTCATTGTGGGTGGTCTCGTAACGTTTTACTATCGGATACAGATAAAAAGAAAAAAAAAACTCTGCTATTTAAATCGCGACTTTTTCTGTACCGCGACATGCACAGTCGAAATTTTTTGCTATAATAAGTGAAATTCGATTCACGACTTTCAGGCTCTTCAGGAAAGTGCTGGACTAGACAGACTTGTACGTCAAACGCAATTAGTAGCGCACCTAGAAAGCATGTTGTTTAGTTCAATGTTGATGTGTGCACCAAAACAATTGCTCGCTGTGTTACGCTGGGGAGCGTTGTTAACGGCTTCTCATATGCGTACACTGAATATAAGGCCCAATGATCCTAGGGAAAGTAGAGTAAGTGAACTTTATAATGAATAAATAAAAATATGCACAACGACCCCATATGATATGAACATTAATGCAAATAAATTTAAAGATTTTTAAATTGTATTAATATATTGTAAAATATAACATACATTTCCGTTACGTTACATATCCGATTATCATCATAACCCGTTGTGTAGAATTGCATAAAAGCCAATCTTCTAACAATTCTTTGTAACATTGCAGATACCAAAAGACTTAATAGCATCCGTCTACAAAATGGTTGCCAGCCGTAAAGACACGAAGAAAAGTGTCCGTAAAAATAATAATTACGAATTCCGCATACGAAAGAGTGAGGGCGAGGACATTGAAAGGCAGCTAGTGAAGCGAAAAAGTTATTTATATGACAGATTTTCTTCTGACAGCCAAAATGTGGAAAGACGAAAAAGGACCACTTCCGAATCAAATAGAAATAGGCCTATGTCTTTTAATTTGAATGCAATACAAGAACTGTGTATTGTTGATGTGAAGAACCAGTTAGTTGATATAACAAAGAAATTAAATAAACTGATAGATACAACGGATGGCCGGTTAACATTAATTGAAAATAAATTAAAAGAAAAGCAACCTCCATAATCCTTAGTAATTTTATTGATACAAATAAATTTACTAATTATTAAATTGTTTAATTTAAATAAAGGAAATCTTAGAACTTAGAATAGAAATGTAAAAAGTATATTATACTATATCATACACATCTTTAGTTTTACTACATTTTAGTCTAAACCATTTTTTCATTCTTATTCTTATCTATGTTTGAATCATATATGTTTTTAAAAGTTTTAAGCTATGAATTTAAATTCACTTACCAATAAATCACAAGAGTATATGTCACCATTGCTCATCTTCACAATATTCTCATGTGATAACTGAGATTGTGATAACTGATAACCTGCTATTTTCGCCTGGTACACTGTTTCTATATTTTTGGATTTGTTTAATTCTTTGGTTACGGCATGTAACAGAACATCATTTTCTACTATATATGCTACATCATCATCAAGTATGTCTGTACTACTAAAGGTGATCATTGCATCAGAACATGCATCCCATACCTGAAAATTTAGTAACAACACAATGCAATATATTTTTTAGCAATTTAATAAGCAAATTATGTATCATAATTTATTACAAAAAAACAATACTTACCTAGTAATTTAGTAAATATTATACAATATAAATAAATTTTAATTTAACTGTAAATTGAAAATATAAAAAAATGATAAATACATATTTACAAACAAAGAATAACAATTAAATATATTAATTTTATTCCAAAGCTCTTCTCCAACTCACTTCCATGTTGTCGTATATTTTTTACTGAACTATATCCAGATATTTGTGAACAAATAAATTATATATTAACTTACTTGCATATGTCTCACAGGTTGAAGTCGCATAGCCTCAACATGTTCCCATACATTAATTGAATTCATTAAAGACTTTGTGTTCTGATTTAATGCCACAACTCTATTACTATATTGAGGAGTTAATTCATATTTCTTGTTAGGACTTCCTTCGAGTAATAAAATCTTTAAATTGGATAGCAGAGAATTTTTACCTGTAAATCATACAATATACAATATATAATAGTTTTATAAAATTGTTTAGAAAACCATTCTGTATATACAAACAAATGCATAAAAAATTGTATTAAAAATAGATTTGGGTGAAAGATCTATTTCTTTAAATAAAATAGTCAGTAAAGCACTTTTAATACCTCTATACTCTCTACTAAATAGTATACCATAATTAAGTTTACCCATGGCACAAGCGAGTGTACAGCCCACCATTCCACCTCCAGCGATTATTACGTCGTACTTGCCCTTAAGCTTTTCATCATTTTTGGTACTATACCTTCTTGCTGAGCTTAATAATTTAATATTATTTTTAAAATGTGCTATTAATAGGCAATTTTTCTTCATAATTACATTAACCAACATCTTTAGATCTTGGTTATATTATCATTCCAATAACTATTTCAATCTGTAACAATGTTCGGTATTTTTTCGGATATCGAATATTTGTAATATCTAATAGAAAATAGAAGAATCATAGAATGTTTGCAATTTTCTGTTTGCACAACATTTTTTTAATTATCCTGCCAAACTAAGTCAGCTGTGTATTGACGTCTGACACACTTCATTATTTATAGTACAGATTACTTAGTATTCCATGGACTTCATGTAATTGTCAAGTTTCAATAAGAAAAGTATATAGTTTTTAGTTGGCGGTTCTTTTAAACTTAAATATTTTTATATGTATTTGTCAACACTGAATTTTGTAAATGATCATATAATTATGATCGATGAATAAATGATCGTCTAAATCCATGTATTGAATATTTCTTACATAAGGACAGATAAAATACATAAGAATCCTAAAAGTAAATTCACGCTCTTAGAATGATGGGTTATCTTACTTTATATAATCGTATATACATATTATGTATATACGATTACGGATACAAAAACACGCAGTATCATCATTATGCCTCTGTCGAAAGCAAATTATTAGAAATAAAAGTAAGCACCTGTAAGCTTATGCAATTAAAACGTTGGAGCTTTTTCTTGTGTAGCCAAGGCGTGGAAAATTTAATCATAATTTTTAGTTTTGGCAAAGTCTTTATTGCGCAGTTCATCAACTATTGATACCTACTTCGTTTCTATAGAAACAGTTTGCAGACAACAACGTTGCCCTTTTTATGTTTAGTGATGCACCGATGTAGTGTTTTTAAAAACTCATGTGTTCGAGTTCCTGTCGACCCTTGGAGTAAAATGCCAAAAACTGCATACGAGCGAAACGACAAATCTCTGAATGAGCAATCTATTGATTCATCGACTACCATTTCTATGGCTGGCGACAATATTGATACTAAGAAATTAAAAGAATTTTACCATAGTATACCGGATTATAATGATATTAATCATTTACCGGCCAATGAGTTTTATTTAACTCTTAAGTCGTTGCGAGAAAAGAAAAAAATGATGTTGGGTATTGCTATAGAGAACATTGACTACGATAAAGTTTGTGGAACGATGATTGATGACTGTACAATACAATCAACAAAATGTGATATTCCACTAAAGAAAAATTTAATTGCGAATCGCCGTGCAAGTGTTGAATATACAGGTAGAGAATGCGTAAAACACCGAGCAAGGAAAACTAATGTTAATTCTTATACTATTGAAGTTAAAAGGGATGATGGCCCAGCGAAAAAAGATTTGATATTAAAAGGGAGTAACAAAAAATATCGTCCTAAAAGAAATCAATCAGCTTGCTCAATTTCATGGCACGACGATAAAATCGAGAACAAGAGTGAAGTTGATGAAAAATTTGATACATTTTTTCATACGGAAGATACTAATGCCATAATTAACGACGAATTTAAAACGCAGAGCATGCCATCCAGTCCATTGAGATCAAACCGTGCTGGAAGCAAACACCGAAACGTTACCATACCTAAGCCATTTAAAATGACTGAAAGGTATGTTTTGTATATTTTACGTTACAAAAAAGCTATTAACCAAATTTAGTAAGCATTTTCCAAAAAAAATAACAAAACAATA
The DNA here is from genome assembly GCF_905147105.1 of Pieris brassicae. Lineage (NCBI taxonomy): Eukaryota > Metazoa > Arthropoda > Insecta > Lepidoptera > Pieridae > Pieris > Pieris brassicae. Next base: position 3,568,474 of record NC_059666.1, read on the forward strand.
TTATATATTTTTATTATCTGCTAACTCTATCTTTAATATTTTATATATAAACATCAGGGATGAAGAGGAACGCATTGTGAATGAACTTCGAAGCTTACAAAAATCATTTTCAGAAGACATGTTGAACCGGAAGTCAGCGAAAAAACAGTTTAAGGCACGTCCGGTACCCATCGAATCCCGGATACCATTATATGATAAGATTTTAGAAGACCAAGCTATGAGGTTATTTTTTCTCCTACGGCACACGTTTTATTTAGATTTTTGGTATATTTCGCGCTTACAATTTATTGCCAGTGTTTCAATATATTTATAATTTAATACACATATTAACACATTTTTTTGCTCTAAAATATAAATTATTCTCACGAACACCAATAGCTTGTTGGTTGATTTGTATTAACCCATATTTGTAATATCTTTTACGCGTTTATAATGATAATTATTAAATGAAACTAGAGTATGTAAATATTAGTCAAGACCCCCCTGTCTTCGTGGGTGATCCAGCTGAAAGCTCGAAGCATAAATATAAACGTTGGAATGGGTCCATGACGTTTTTTAAAAAAAAAATTACTAGCTTTGCTAGATTAGATTTCAATTATATATGCACAAGCGATGACCAAAAATTTACAATTGCACAGATTATAAAAAGAAAGTGTTACCTTTAGTATTACTAAATGGCGTCATGTACACCATTTTTGTAAATAATTAGAAACGTTAATATAATAAATAAAGCTTGAATATTAAATACAACATAATGTAATAAATTTGCTTTTAAATCCGTTAAAGCATATGTCCATGCAGTTAAAACCTTTCTGGCTAAATACTTTCAGACGAGCGATAACTAAAATTAACAGCGAAGCGGAGCTGAAGGCCCAAATGAAACCTTTCAGTTTTACAAAAAGGGAAGAAAATGGAAGCGGTGTCTGTGACAGGGCGGTTCAGGCTATGCCAAAATGCAAAAAGAAAAAGAAATTCAGGGCTCGAGCAGTACCAAAGAATTTATTCTCCAACTATTTTTATGACAAAATTAAAGAGGATAATTTTTTTCGGTAAGTCATTGTATGTGACATGTAAGGTTTTTTGTTATTCTCTTGATCGTTGCCTTTTGTAGAAGAATAAACCTACACAGAAATATGTTTAAAGTACGTGGATGTTTTAGTATGTTCGTAAGATTGTTTTTACTTTTATCATTGCGTGCAAAGTAAAATGGGAGTGTTGAGGACAAAACATTAAGTACAATTAAGAAGCTGATGCTAGCTTAACTAAGCGTAGAATAAAATAGAATGATCAGATTCCGGTTTGAGTCTGATGTCGTTATTTTTATAAGTTTTTTTAACTATTTAAAAAAATTCATTTACCATTAGGTGTTGCTATATAAAATATTACAAAAATCCTTTTATCTGTGTAGAAGAAATTTTTAATACTATTCTTTACTCGTAAACAATAATTTAAAGATCAATGAATCGTCGTATAAGAGCTGAAGAAATGTTGCGCAATGCCAGTTTTCCTGGAAGTATGGCCCTGCGAGAACGGAGTAGATTGTCTACTCCAGCTGCCCATAGTGATCTACCCATCGATCCATCCCCAGGACCGGGTGTTGCTTCAGTGTCTTCAGGTGATCTAAGATCAGCAAGTCCGACAAAAGGGCGCCGAAAATTGACAAAGAACTTCATCACAACTAGTCCACAACCATTTCGATTCAATACGGCTAGTAGGGCTGATAAAAAGGTAAAAAAATACATTAAATTATTTTTTTAATAGCTGGTGATTAGCTTTATCCGCCTGACAATCTAAATCCAATTTCTACCCACTGGATACGGTAAGCAAAATATTTCCTATTATTATTTTAGATGAAGGAAATAGAAAGAATTTATCGAGACAAATCGGATAGCACAAGTCAGCAGTGTGGTTCCGAGCCGGCAAAGGCCTATTCAGCGTTGGATTTGAATACTGCAGCAGTTGGTAGATCTAATTTAGCAGCGTTATTGCGAGCTGAGGCTGTACGGAGAAAATTTGACATAGAAGCTGCGCAGCGAATCTCTGAACAACGAAGAAAACATGAATCGAAATACAGGGATCGGTTGTTGAGGACTAAGCCAGCCTGGCATCTTGTGAAAAATAAGTAAGTTTTTATAAATTTAGTACGAAGCTTAGTAGCGTATATGATCGTTTGAATCATTTTTTGATAGTATTCAAGAACAAAATTATTCGTTATTGTCTTATACATATCAGATGTTATGATCAAATCAATTGAGTTCTCCTTTAAAAAAATACAATAACTATTCCTGTCTTTTGCGCTCGCACTTTACGCACACATAGCTCATTAAACCCGCAAAAACGATTTCAACGGAGAAGTTTTTTCTTGGCCGTTTATATATTTTTATTAGTATTTTAATTTGACACGAATTATCATTTTTTTCCTATTTTGTAATATCAACTCCATCTTTTACAGCCACGAAGAGGACATAGCAATAAGATTGCAAACTCGGAGAGATGAAGAGCGTCTTCGAAGGGAGGAGTTTCTGCATGAAATGGAATTAATGTATGGTCGAGTTCGGCAACAGCCCATGCTTTTTGAGAGGTATTACGCCCCCCGACCTCCAAATACACCAATTGATTTCACCCAGCTATCTCCAAGGAAGAGTCCAAAAAAGAAAAATCTACGAAAGAAGAGCTCTTGTAGATCGTCCGACATTGAAGATAATCTTATGAAGTATTTAGAGAAAATTGATAATAAAGTTTTTGAGGGCTCTGATGGTATGTGCAGCTCTGGTCGAGTTTAAATGTATTTATGGTAATCTTTGTCAAATATCATGTATTTATTCCACATGTGATTTCCTATAAATTAATAATTCCTATTTCCCCTTAAATAAATATTGTACATACACAACATTAATGGTCTTATTTCCTTATAGACTAAACGGAGTATCAGTTAATAATAATTTATATCTAATATCTAAGACTAGAAGATCTTGGTACGTTATCAGAATCTTCCAAAGAGAATAATATAACAGAAACAACATAAACTAAAGCTATTAACATATATTATCACAATAAATATTTAAATTATCGATAAATGGTTTTCGATCCAAGGCATATATTTCGATACCCTTGTATAGACACCAGGAATACCTGGACGGCCGCAATACTTCGAACCCGTACTTGTAATTCCAAATAGGTACCAGTTTACTTCATTATCTTCAATTACTTGTCCAATAAGGGGCCCTCCAGAGTCCCCTTGACAGCTGTCCTTGTTTTTAACTCCTCCAGCGCAGATTACAAAAGGATCTCTCGAATCACGATCCAAATTTAACGCCGCACGACATATATCGTAAGATACAGCGTTTATGGCCAGCTTGCGTTTCTTACTTGAAGTGCTACCTGAAAGAGTAAATTTGAGGGCAAGTGTGAGTTTACTTTCACCTCTAAGTAGTAAAAATCCGATATCGCGTAAATTGTGTAATAAATTTAAATCGGGTGCATACTTTGCATATATTCTCACTTCAATGAGAAGTACCTTTACTTTTACATAAATGGCAATTGTGTCTTTTAATTTTTTATTTGTCTTTATCTGATAATATTTTTTTCTGTTTTAACTCTCGGTAACTTGGCAATATTTTGTATGTAAGTTTGCACATGTAGGTACATTTCGTACCAAATGTACATTTCTACCGAGTAGAAAGTAGATATTTGAGTGAGACACTTACCATACTCTGTAATTCCCCACCCAGCTGTCATGTAAGAATTATCATTAGTATAATCTTGACTTGCAACATACTCAGTTGTTGGTAGGCACGCGGGTTTAATAAAGTCTGTAAATATTATTAATAATATTAATAAGGAGAAAATGGATACAAAATTCTGGGATGTGGAAAGATATGTAGGTTATATTATAGGGTTTAATATAGTTGTAGGTATGAGGTATAAATGTTATTAATATTAAATAGAACTTATTGTGTTTTTAAAAATACGTAATATAAATATGTCCTTTTCAGACATTTGTTTACATATGTAAAATATAAATTTCGCCGTATACTGGTTATATGAAATGAAATAATTCTGGACTTCTTATAGAAACGAAGGCACGAAAGTTTCAATTTTTCATTTATGGTTTGTTATTAAGCTCTATAAGGCTTGTTTAATCTTTATTCTAAAGCGTATTAGTCGCTTCGACAAGATCTTCTCTATCGCGGTCGGAAACAATAATAATACACACCAGTAAAGTTAACAGGTACATCCAAAACTAAAATAGCTATATCATGTATAGGATCGTTGCGTGGATTAAAGTTAGGATGTACTATTGTTTGTACTACTTTTCTATCTTCAGGCGGATCGCTGCATCTATTGTCACTGCAATCGACTGGTATCGTTGAATCCCATTCCCCAAGACGAACTGATATACTAAAAAACAGTTCATATGAGTTGGAACATTTTGGTGTATGTATTTCTTTAGACGAGAGAGAGAGAGAGCGAAAGAGAACTGTCACATATATATTTAATTTAAATCTTCATTCTCTGACGGAACTAAACCGGGTTTAAATTTAATTTAATTGATGTATTTGTTTAACTGAAAAGCGTTTGAAAGTTTTGTAGATTATGTAACAATATTGAACTTCATTGTTTTGCTTGGAGCTTTAACTACTAAGAATGTTATGGCACTTTAATCTACGTTACGTTGATATAATACTTACAGTTTTTTTTGTGTATTAAAGCAATGTGCTGCAGTTATCACATGCCGATTTGTTATTAGTGTCCCAGAACAAGCATAACCAACTACAAAAAAAAAACATTAACTCAAAAATGTAAAAAAAAAGAAATTATATTTGCAGAATAAACTCTTGCTGTATGGATAATATATTCTATGATATATTAAATAGGAATTTTATTAAGAAAACACTTTTTAAACGGATTGAAGCTATGTACTAGCTATGTATGTTTAAAAAGTGTTTTCTCAATGTGTAAAAGCTATGTCAACAAAATACAATACTAGGAATTTTTTGTTGTATTTGCTCATTGGGCTGTATTAAGTAATTAAATCCATGGTGCATCTTGAGGTAAATTTTTCTGTGTGCAATAAATCAAGAAACCGATTCGTCCAAGAAACTAACATCCACGTCATATCGTTATAGGTCTAGATTGCAGCACAGTTGATTTAAATATAACGACATATCTATATAAGGTAAACAATAAAACAATCCAAAAGCTCTAAAACCCTTAGGAGTTTACGCAACTAGGGGTAAGATTCAGAAACGAGACTACGCAAAGTTTACAAAAATCGATTGGATTTTGAATCACACCCTAAAACGAAGTGGTTTATATGTAAATGCTTACTATCGCTAAAATAAAGCCGAACAATCCAAGGAAAATCATGCAGTGATGCAATTTCTCCACCCACTATTCTGTCTTCAATCGCTTGTTTGCCACAAACTTTTCTAGATGGTAATATTGTAGGGTTGGGGCTAACCGGACGTCTTGCAAGTGTTCTAGTTGTAGTTGTACTTCTTGGAGGTAAAAATGTTGTGATTTCTTCTTGTTGAAAATGAATTACTGATTCGTCTGTCTCTGGCACTTTCTCTGTTGGTAATCCATCTGGAGTCGGACAGCATACCTGAAGTAATTAAATAACACATATAACACACAAGACAACACAACAGACAAGTCTTATGTACAAGGACGGATGGATTTTCGTATGATGCACTGTATTCTGAAATAGGTACATAATGTTACATCTTTATATTTAAATAACACGAGCGTTATAAAGGCAAGGTAATGTATGTTTAATGAATATATGATTAATTGTCCTCCATTTAAACTAATAGTAGTATACATCTCCCTTATAAAAACTATCTTCTCTCGTATATACCCTAAACTCAGATTTGTGTATCTGTTTCGTGATCATTTGTTTTTTTCGTATTTTTGATTGGTGAGTGAGCATCTTTCCGTGCCTATCACATGCCGTCGACTCTTTGGGCCGAAAGCATGCTGGTTTACTCGGGATGATTTTCTTAGCGAGTGTTAAATGCGCATATAGAAAGTCTATTTGTGCACGACCGGGTTTCGAACCTCAGGGATTAGAGTCGCACGCTGAAGCCTGGGCCACACTGCTTCTGTCTTTTAACATCAGTGTTTTAGTTAAATACTATTAACAAATTTAGATTTTGTATTTTACATACCACAGGCACAATATTAATACGTCCACACGATAATAAAGTCTCAAGTTGTGTGTCGTTATACTTCTTCAGTAAATCCATTGCAAATTTACAAGATACAAAAAGTTTGCAATACCCCTTTAAATTAATTCGCTGACATGGCTTATCCAGGATATCTTCTGAAATTATAACACGACAATTTAGAAAATGCACATAGAACATTAGGACTATCTACTTTCGCATTGGTTCAACTAAAATTGGTCGGTTTCGTGTTGCTTACTATAATTTAATTCGGCCAATTTAAAGATTTAGTGCATAAATAGATCCAGTGGAGTTACACTACACTTTAGGTCTGGAGCTCAGATTTTGTATCTGCTTCTTGGTCATTTCGTTTTTCAATAGTCAAATAGATGATCAGTCTTCTGTGTCTGACATAAGCCATCGATTTTTGTCTAAGGCATACCGTTTTCCTCACGATGGTTTTCGTTTACCGTATTTTAAATGCGACCATATAAAGTACATTAGTGCACAGTTGGGGTTCGAACCTGCGACCTTTTGGATGAGAGTCGCGCGCTGACGGTACTGCTCCTCATTAGAAATCATTATCATTCAGAAAGGTTTTGTGATTAATAAACTACGATTTTGACCTCAAAACCACTTTAACAACAACAAAATTCATCTGTACTTCTAAAATGACATTCAGTATTCAAAAATACAAAAAAACGTTTAAACTGTCACTATGTTACATAGCTTATGAGCATACATTTTTTAATATTAAAATGTTGCAGTTTATTTGTGGAATTTTTGGTTACATTCGCCTAAACATTATGTTGGATTGTCCATTATTCAAGTATACCTAGTCTGGGTATGGCCAAAAAGAAACTTGACGGTAAAAAATATTAATTGACCAAGTCTGCTGTTTTATCTACAAATATTTCCAGTTTGCCTTGAAGACAAGTCGCAACTATCGCCCTATTTTCATAATACAAGACAAGTGGATGACCTCTTACAATCTAACCTTTGTCTTGTCTAAACTAAAAGTCTACTGCAAATATATAACCTAAAAAGTATCAATGAATAATAAACACAAACATAATAACCCTACAGTATCTAGATATATGACATACTCAAAGGTATGTAACATTATCAATTATATATGTTTTGTTATTAAAAAGCTTGAGTTATATATATTATAGAGACACGGATATAAGTCTTTATTATAAAACTTTGCTGATTCTCATGAATCAGTTTGTTTTGCAACAGATGGAAAACCCAATGTACCTACGCGCATAATAATAATACTAATTAGGCACTTACCACTTAAACAAGTTGACAAGGTGAGTAATAAAATCCAAAGCGAACACACTTTGTACATATTTATCAATGTTTTCGGTATTATTTTCAATATCATGATGATTATATTAAATTTTAACAAAATTACACTCCGTTTCCTCCTTGTATCAGAGACATACTAACGCATGTCTGCCCTGTGCTTTAGTATAAGACCTAGATATATGTACGTCATTTGTTTAAAAGTTATGTACAACTTAGTAAAATCAAACCTACGGGACTTTAAATCTTAGAGTATATTTTTGTCATAATGTAGTTTTTTCTATTTATTCCAATAACGTCAACATTCAGAACAGTATGTTATAATATACGCTATTTTATAAACATTAAATTTAGTAGATATTAGGTGGTATATAACTAAGTATTTAAATAATATTAAATAGCTTAACAATCAATAAAATGGCATATAAAATCGTCTATTTTTATTACAAATTTTATCATAAACTTAAGAATATTTATATATATTATTTGTGAAATGGTTGATATGTCCTCAAAAAGATTTCGTGATATATGAAAAAATGTATCATATATTCCAATTCAATTTTTTTATAATTTTCTTTTAATTATTTCAATTGATGCCGGCACCACTGTCTTATTATTGTAAGATATAAGTCGCAGCTGTGATAAATTAAAAACATTAAAATAAAGCTATAACATTTCAATATTATCTAAAATCCATTTCATAAATTGGGGTACAGAAGCATACACTCCAGGTTTTCTTATTCCGCATATAGTAGGGCCAAATGACACGACACCCATAAGAAAACTTTTGGGTCCTTCCAGTGTGTCAAATACCTGGAAATATTATTCGTTTTTAAATTAATGACGAACTTCTTGGAGAAATGTTGGGGTTTCAACTAATCGCAATTAATAAATGTCGATTGTGTTTTTATGAAATATCAAAATAGTATTTTTCTAGGTAATGAACGTCAATAATGAAAGAAAAGATGTTTCTATTTGTGAGATTAAATTTATTAGAAGTTCTAAAATCAAAGGCGTAGGACGGACTAAAATAACTCTTTTCAATAGTAAAGTTTTTGTTTTACAACATTCGAAGAAGGTTATTATTACAGTGTTATGCGTCCTACTTTAATTACTTTTGATGTCGGAATTGTAACCTCTTTGGACACATTTGATTGACGGGTTTTTCATAAGCTAAACAAAAGCCTCAAACTTTAATGGTTTATTACTTTAATAACATATAACATTTACAACAATAAATAATATTACAGTTGAGAAGGTATTGGGAGACTGGTTTCCAAAGCAAACATGTGATATGGATTACCAGGCTTCCATTCCACAGCAAAGTCATATTGAGTGGAACAAAAAGTATATACATATTGTAGGCAAACAAATTTAACGTTTTAAATAAGGAAAGAAAAAACAAAGCAGTCAACTAGTTAGAAGTTAGTAGAAATAAAGTTATATGGGTGTATGTTAAGATGTGAGTATGTGAGTGTGTGTATGTGTGTGTGATAGTGGGAGAGGTTATGTACGCGTGTGTGAGTGAGTGTTAGAAGGGTGTCAGGCACACGCCTGAGAACATATGTGAAAATTATTTTAATACATCTAGCAGATTTTTTTGAGAACTTAATAGTTGTCTTGCAAGATCGTAACGTAAATTGAAATAAGCCCTACCTTCATCAGTGGACCTCCTGAGTCGCCACCACAGGCATCCTTATTTAATTGTGCGCCTGCGCATATTTCTGATCTTGACAGTTTGAAGCCTTTACCAAAAGTCTCACAAGTTTCTGGTTTTACTATTGGGATCTAGAGATAAATTTAATCCATTATATAAGACTACCTCTTTGTGTCAGGTTTTAACTGACAAATTTGGTTATTATGATATTTTTTTAAAGGTAAGGCAAACAGCGTCCTGTGCCTGACACACGTCGTTAATATTGTGTGTATGTCTGACACTTGCTGTTCTCCAGCACCGTATAAGAAAGTGCTCACTTAGTAATTGGTGTATGGTGTTGCCAATCTAGGTAAAACTGCTCTTACCGAAACAAATTGTAATATTTTTGCGCGTTCCTCTGTCGTCATGTTCATTTTACCCCATCCTGCCACTGTTAATATCTCACCAATTTTTAAGTCAGCTAATTCCTCGTCTCTGGGTAAACATATTGGAGTCACATAATCTGAAAAAAGTGTATTTTTTATTGCATATTATAAGCATTATATTAAAATACTTTCTTAAATCCTACACGTTCTTATAACAATGAAATTATATATAATTATGATAAATATATTAAGTATATATAAATAAATATATTAAGAAATGTTAAATAATTTGTAATAAATGTTATATTTCATTTCGAGTTAAATCAATAAAAGTAAAAGGAGTTAAAGAAAAATTAACTTATCTGCGAGCGATATAGCCAGCCTTCTTTGCCAAAACAATTTTATTGAACTACATTAAGGTATTTGTTAATAATTAAAACCTTTCAAAGTTAGAGTGTACATCCTCCTAAAGGTCGGCAACGCACCCACTATATGGGGTGGCCGAAAAACGACTTTTTCGCCACCTGTATATGGGTGTCTATAGGCTTCGATGACTACCCTTTTTGGCCGTCCCGTAGGCTCGTTTCGCCACCCTATCATATAAAAAAAATATCTTATCGGCTCGCATCAGTTGGAAAACCAAGCAAAAGGAAAAAGTCTTTCCTGCATAATGATTGTTAGATATTGCGGAAACATCGGCGATACAAGGACACAGATATGGGATTTTATTAACGATGAAAGCTGTTTACGTATATAAAAAATAAATTAAGGAGGTTAACATATTAATAAACATTCGAGAGAAAGTAATCAAATAAATGCGTAAATTTTTATCACCTTCTGGTGCAGTTACTATAGCCTTTTATGGGGTTTTGTTATAAAGTAATTAATAATAAATTAGTTAGTATATTTGATAAAAGTTTCTAATTAAGAAAAACAGTTTAAAAATGTATTTTAATGACCATACAGTCCTATTTAAGTAACAATGTGTTTTACTTTAGTTTTTTCTTTGGCCAGCCAAATGGAAAACTTTAATAACTAAATGTGGTAGCGTGGTAAATTTTCAACCTTTTGGTCGCGTATTCAAACCCCCGGATACACTTTTGCTATTCAATCAACGCTGTTGTCGAAAAGTCGTCCCCTTTGTGAAGCGGGAACTTCCTATGCCTAGTAAGTTTTTTTAAATTTCTAAAATAACTGAAAAAATGGCAATTTTCCTCAAACGGGTATGCTCTGCCGAGAAAAAGCGAAGAGCTCTGGCCTGGGCTTTAACTGTTTTTCCTAGATATGTAATAGATCTAATAGATACCGCGGGGTTCCCATGTCTCGACTCAAAATATGTGTATTTTTTTTTAATTGTTAGTGAAATAATTGCCAATTTTCATCAAACAGGTAAGCTCGGCCGAGACAAAGCGTATTAAATTGTGTTAGCCAAGATATCTAATAGACCTTATAGAAACCGCAAAGTTCCCATGTCTATACAATAAAGTTTTTTATTTAATTTATAAAAAATTAACAAAAAAGCTCATAATTTCGTTTTCTCCTCTTTTTTTTATAATGTAACTTATTTATTTTTGTATTTATATTATATTACAAATGAATGTGTTGTTTATTTATCAAAATCGATAAGAAGTGCTCTGCTGCGATGCTGGTAGAGCATTTTACGCTTTAAAAAAAAATTCAGTGTATTTCTTTTTAAGAACTCTTTCTAAAAAGTATCAGGAACTATAGAACTGTTGCATGTGCTACGAGAACTCTATTTTTTTGTGCTTCGCTGGTAAGTGCTTTGCTAACTTCACAGACACAATGGATCGTGGCTATAATATCACCAGATAATCATAAACATGCATATAAATCGCACAATATGTTGGTAAGCGCAAAACTCGAAAACGGGTGGACCAATTTGAGTATCTTTTTTTTATTAATTCATCGAATCCTGGCGAAGCTTTTTTTGGAAAGAAAAAAAATATAATAACACAAGTAGTAGTACACCTATAAACAAGTTTTTATTCGGGAAAGACTACCAGTCTGTGGGGCACCTTAGCAATAGTCCGTTGGTATGTAGCTACAAAAAAAAACAAAAAAAAACGTAAAAGTAAAATAATCGTATAATAAAAAAACACGTACCATTTAACTCCACTGGTCTATCAAGAAGGATTAAAGCGATATCATTGTGAAAGGGAGGTGTATTGAAGTTCTGATGAATTCGCTTTGTTCTCATTCTTCTATCTTGGTACGGGGGTGCACACACTTGTAACTGACAATCCGGATTTGTCTCCGTGTTATATTCACCCAAACGTATGGTCGATCTGTTAATAATATATAGGTTTAAAGATATAAAATCAAACAAACACAAATTGATATGTTGTCATAGCTCTCTTTACTTGGGTCAAAATTCCCGGCGAGTTTTTCGTCCTTTATGAAAGGAATTGTTAAACTTTTAGTTTTGTTTATTACCTTACTAATAAAGTTGCATATACAGTGAATATATGATTGCTTAACGTTTATTATTTGTGTGCTGTTATAAATTTCTTTTGGAGAGGTTATGGTATATAAATATAAGTTTGATCAATTTGTTTTTTTTCTTGAAATACATCAGACTACATTGCGTAGGGAGAAATAATAATAGTTCACCATTGACTGTAAGTGTTTGAAGTGATGGATTATATAGGTTGATTTGAAATGTTTATCGTTCGAATCAGAAGATTATATAAACTAAAGCTGTTCATAAAAATTATCAGTAATATTAAATTCGACAACTCAATAACCAGTGCATATTTTTTCACAGAATGGCTAACCCTAACATGTACGAGAAATGCCTTACCGTTTTGTTTGTCAGGCGTAAAAAGTCAGAAGTAAATCATAAGGTTGCTTCGTGGAAAATATTTATGTATAAAAGTGGGAACAAATATTTAATGTATTTGCAGAACCTTATTGTCACCTGAGTCTGTACAGTGGGAACATTTATGATAGCGATATCTTATAAAACTTTTAAAGTAATAAAAGTAAAAGATTGGTGAAAAGATTCTTGCCAGTTCTTGTTACCCACTCTACGCCCCTGATTTACGAACTGGTAGTGAATTTAGAATTAATTTAACTTCTTTTCTGACGTTCAGAAGTGTACTTTTACCTATATGAATCAAGTTATTTTGACTTTGACTTTGAATGGTTGCTTAGAAGTTTCCTGGAACCCGCAAACCCAAGAAAAAGGGTTTCATTGTATAACTTACACTTCATATTCCCCAGCGGTTTGTAGACAGTGAGCTGCTGTAAGGATATGTCGATCGGATATTAGGGCTCCACCACACAACCAATCTAGCTCATCTTCTCCATCAACTATAAGTAAAAAGACTTTAAATATAAAAAAGGTACAGCTTCAAGCTTTTAGGTTTCTGTTGCATGATCAGTTGTTTTTTGTAATGGGTAAGAAGTGCCGGAGACACGCCGTCGATTTTTTGAGTCTAGGGCACGGGCGAGTTTTAAAAGCACACATAAGCAGAAAGTCCATTAGTTCATAGCCGGGGTTCAAAACCTCGGCCTCAGGGATGAGAGTCGCACTCTGAAGCCACGAGGCCAACTTGCCAGTTTTCTTAAAATATTTTAAATTCGAATCGTAAGACAGTATATCAATTCTAGAGAGATTCCCCAGATTGTGTCAGTCTTTAGTAATTAAAGTATATTCTTACTTTTATAACCAATACGTATAATCCAAGGAAATTGACCTAAAGAGGCATTTAAACCTCCGATGATTCGATCAGCTACGCTAAAACCACAATCGTATTGGTCAAGTTCTATCCAAGCTGGATGGTTAGAGATGTCCGTCCTCTGCTCTTCTGTAATATATTGGTGTAATAGACAAGAAAATGTATGCTTGTCCGTTATATAGCTGACAAGCATACATTATCTTGAAACTTCATATTTTTTTATAGAAAACCGGCAACACATTGATAGTGTCAATGGGCGGCGGTATCACCTAACATCACATGAGCCTCCTGCCCGTTTGTCCCCTGTTCTATATAAATAAAAAATTAAATAAATTGCCTAATGGTAAATCTATGTTTATTTGGGAACCATAGATTACTAGGTCTGCTATATGTTTATTTAAAAAAACATTTGAAAACGATGAATAAGCCATCGCTTACCAGACAATGATATAATCGGGACTATAATTATTATTCTAAGTCATAATGTTGTGCATATTACCAAACCGCAAGCCACAAATACAATCTACATAGTACTATCAATAACACTGGGTATTTCCGAAATTATACTTTAATTGCTTTTAAGGATAAACCAAAAGCTTTTAAAAGAATTTAATTAAAACATCGATACTGTTGGGTGAACGATTTTGACGATAACACAATAAAAGTGGTTTACCGTAACCCCATGAGAAATGATTCATTTTTTGTTAGACTCTTAAAATACGGTATTGAATCTCGGACCCGTTTTGCATCATCATCGATAAGACTTGTTGCTCATAATGGGAAAATTTTACGGCAAGATGATTCAAGGAAGAAATTACGGCATCACATCCGCCAAGGAACTGTTTACATTAACACAAGAAACCTGGTGCTATAAGTTGTTAACCCTTTAGTAGAAAAGTGGCACTTGGAGAAGAGTTTTGATGTTTATGCATACTCTTAAAATATGGTAATAATACGACTTTTTGCAAATTTTAAGGCAAGATGATTCAAGGAAGAAGTCACGGCATCACATCCGCCGAGGAACTGTTTACATTAACACAAGAAACTTGGTGGTATAAGTTGTTAACCCTTTAGTAATAAAGTGGCACTTGGAGAAGAGTTTTGATGTTTATGCATACTCTTAAAATATGGTAATAATACGACTTTTTGCAAATTTTAAGGCAAGATGATTTAAGGAAGAAGTCACGGCATCACATCCGCCAAGGAACTGTTTACATTAACACAAGAAACCTGGTGGTATAAGTTGTTAACCCTTTAGTAATAAAGTGGCACTTGGAGAAGAGTTTTGATGTTTATGCATACTCTTAAAATATGGTAATAATACGACTTTTTGCAAATTTTAAGGCAAGATGATTCAAGGAAGAAGTCACGGCATCACATCCGCCAAGGAACTGTTTACATTAACACAAGAAACCTGGTGGTATAAGTTGTTAACCCTTTAGTAATAAAGTGGCACTTGGAGAAGAGTTTTGATGTTGTTGTCTTTTTGCAAATTTTAAGGCAAGAGACGGCCTTGTAGAAGGAAGATGTCGTGGTAGCGTAACGTACGGGAGTGGACCGGCATCACATCCGCCGTGGACCTGTTTAGATTGGAACAGGACACCTGAGAGTTCAAGTTGGGAACCAACATTTACCAATAAAGTGGTAGTGAAGAAGAAGTAAGATGTTTTGACATATTTTGTTTTCTAAAATGTTGTCAAACTTCAATACCTTTTTGACAGCCGTGTAAAGCATGACTTACCCGGCTGATGAATTTTGTTAATAACATAATCACAGAAATCTATTCACTAAGTTAATAACACTATAATATCATGATGTTGTAATGTGTTTAGTAACGTATGAATCTTAGATGATGATCTAATAGTTATTATTGACACTTTTACACTCGTTTTTTTTACACTCGATGACGCTATGAATATTACAATTATTGTTATTAACCCCAGTTGAACTATGGCTTTAAGGGGTTTTATCAGAATTCCGTCATATCTGGGTTTATCAAAAAACAAAATTAATATTTTCCTCATGGATCTCTTACCTATAACACTGCCGTATGTTATAACCAAACATAATAAATATTTAACTTTAATATACATATTTTCACATCTATGCTCTCTTTGAGCATAAACACATGATTACTGTTCTAATACTCATAAATTAACTACACCAATTTGATATGGTTACGATTAGTTTTTATGATTTATAAAGTGAGCGAACACACTGCATACAAAAATGTCTATATAGTGTTACAAGCTAGGGGATCGGATAGAAAATGCCGTGGATTTCTTCAAGGGTTTATTTATTGGTAAATCAAATGAGGAATTTATGGGCACAAATTAATAGCAGAAATGCACTTATAGCACACAAAAACAATCACTTATTACTTCACTTATGCACACTTCACACAGTACTTTATCACTTATATTCACTTTTATCGCTTCGGTGTTTCGCTCTTGTTATCGCATTCAAAACTAAGTCTAGTCGCGTTTCGGCTCGCTTATATATCCCTGGGAATAATTCTAAACAATATTCGAGAACTTTCTAGGCGGGCTTGCTACTGAGTAGCGATTGCACAATTCTAGAGCGTTCGCACTCTTTGTCTCTTTCGCACGTTGCTCCGTCCTTGTCGTACGGCGTTCTAGAGTGCTCGTCTAGTTTCGAGAAAGTTCTGATCTTCTCTCTCTCTCTCGTATCATTTCGTCCTTGTCTCACACCTAGAAAGTTCGGTCTAGAATATTCCTTCATCAAAGGGGTATAACTAGGCCTAACTAGAACTCAAACTTAAAATAATTTTATTCATATCGGTAAACAAGTACACCTATGAACGTCAGAAAAGAAGTTAAATTAATTGTAAATTTACATTTCACATAATTTTTAAATCGCTAAGTTTTGAATCATACAAATTGTTTGAACTGGAGCAAACAATCTCAAGGATAAGGATCATTTAATATGGCATATATAGTTCTCCCAGTGGTAGTTTAACATATTCGCAAGTCGAGTCAGATCACAGATTTGTGGCCACAACTACCAATCCGAGGCTACAACAAATTCTTTATACTATCAGTAACATTCCATTACAGGCTAAACGTATTGCAGTCATGAACCGCATAAAGTTGGACTGAGGCAAATCCTACTACGGTAAGGATAAACAGAGCCAGCAACTTATTAATGTTAAGCTGTTTCTATATTCGTGTTAAAGCGTGTAATGTGTTTTGTGAGAAAGTAAACTTTAAGTACGGATTGCTTTAGGGACTCCAAACTATCATGGCGTTTAGAGCAAGCCGTACTCTCTAAAACTGACCATAAATCATAATCCAGAGGATTAAGATCGGGACTAGACGACGGCCAGTCTTCAGATCTGATGAAGAGCGAAACGTTCGTTTCCAACCAAGAGTTTACTGCGTAGCTAGTCCATTTTTGGTTATTGACCATGATGTTATTAAGGGGCTACTACCTTCTCAAAAATGGTATCTTTTTACACTTATGTCGATTTTTTGATACCCTTTTTACAAAAGTATGGCTCAGTCACTCCTTCATAGCTAACACCCCACTAAACCATCACTAAAGTCAGATAGTGCCCACGTTGCACTCTGTCGACTAATTGGGAAGCTTTCTTAGAGCTTTGAGCATAAATACGGTCAATTTGTTTGTTAAAATGTTGCTCAATTGTAAAAAAAAACTCATCCGTAATCAAATTCGAATTGACCACCCTATTCTTTTAAAAGTATCAGTTAAGAAATTACCAGTACGTCTCTTATAGGCTTCAGACAGGATTTCTTCGAATTCTTTCCCTTACTGCTTTGACTACCCTATTCGTACGAACACTACATAGACGGCCGATCTTTTTTTTATCTGTCACACATAGAGGAGGTCTCGTTGTACCTATTAATAGCCCGGTCAATAAATATTTTACTAAAACCGAGGGTATAGAGTGTTTTAAAAATGGCATTTGGCTCCCAGTGATTCGGTTCTCTTTATCATCCCACTCCATTTTAATATCGCAAAATATTGTAGAATGATTAGCGCCAAAATGAGCAAATCTCAATGGACAATCATATAAAAATGAAAGATTCCAAATTCAAATCTAATATATATATTTTTTTAATTGTAACAGTATTTATGGCCAGACTAAGTACTATAGAAAAAATGCAAATAACAAATCATTGATTTGAATAAATCATTTTGTCAACTTACCATATGATAAAAAACTGTAATATTATTTTTGATTTTCAACCACGACTGCTGTAAAACACGCAAATATTGAAAAATCTAAATCATAGCGTTAATATCAATTAAGTCTTAGTGCCAGCGACGACATTGACGCGAACTCCTTGGAGTTTTCAGTTTGCGTTGAAAAGTTTAAAAATGCAGTCGTATTTCCTTAAATAATTCAGAACTTTTGTTCGCTGTTTCAGTCATTCAAAGGACGGTAGATTTTCTTAACAACCGAACGATTCAATAAATACAGTTTTAAATTTAAACGTAAAGACGAATCCATATTAAAATTCAAGAGATTCAAATTCGTATCACAAGTCTCGTCTTGACCGTTGTCAAATCGGTCTTACTTCATACAGAAAATATGTATTCACAGCTCTTAAAACTAGATTTAAATTTTTCTGCAGTTTTGGAAGTTAACGCTTTCATTATTGCTCTATTATTTTCTAATCGCTTACAATTTCGGTAGCAACTCATAAATTTCTATGACGGAGGTTCTTGTACCTAATCTATTTATATCAAAGTACATAAATATTTACTTTTAATTTAACATCTTATTCAATGTACAAACATGATATACACATTGTAGTTAGTAGGGTAGTTCACTCGTGTTTTATGTAATTAATTTTACTAAACAAACTACGTACTAATTGAATACACAGTTATAATTAGAGGTATATGTTATCCGTCTTATTACGCCTCACAATGTCACGCATATACCGTTAAATTCGTTTAATTAAAGCAATTAAAATTTCTTAAACACGTTAATGATCTTGATAATTATTTATTGCGACTGTTTTAAGTGAGACCAATATTAAGTGTATCAGTGTTGGCGAATGGAGACTTGTTTCAAATGAACTGTTATTTTCTTAGCCAAGTAAAGAATAATGTATCTTATTTTGTTACTCATAAAGATACTTATGTATACACATACGTTGTATGTTATGCCCATGTATGTATGTTATCGCCACGCCGCGCTTAACGACGAGCGCTCTTGACTCCATCAATGTTGTTGTCGCTGATCCACTCTGGATGGGATGGACTTTGGTATGGGATGCTACTTGTGAGGACACGTTAGCCCCGTCTCACCTCCCTCGGCAACCAGAAAACCTGGGGCGGCCGCAGAACAGGCGGAAAATGAAAAACGGCTCAAAGCCCGTCCTCGAACTTTCACGTAGGGTCCAAGTGCACAGGCGCCTGGTAGATAGTACAGGTGACCCCAGAGCTGGTGCTCACTCAACGAATAAGTATCGCAATACAGCGAGGAAATGCTGCCAGTGTTAAAAGTACACTGCCACAGGAACCAAACTTTTTAAACGTGCCTTAATTTTTTTTTTATAATTATGTAGGTTAAAAAAATTGTAAATGCATTTTTTTGTATTGTAATATAATAGTATAACGGAAGCTTTCCAGATCCATGTTTTCCATTTGTTTGTTGCGCAAATCCATAAAAATATGTCTCATAGACTTGGCTCCTTTTCTAAATCCATAATCAGCTCATCCAACGTTTAGCATATCTCTTTTAATTTTTTCTGCGCCTTATATTGAGAATTTATCTATAATATAAAGTTAACATTTTTGAGTTATACGTATTACTCAAATAAATTCTCACTTAATTCATTCTTCACTTGGTTATGTCATTGTAGTCTATTGTCACACTAGTACTTAATTTTTGAGGTTTTACGTATGCCTTTAGCTACTGAGCTGATTGGTGCCGTATGTTGTTCCCGAAGTCTTTTATTGATACAATTAAGTTATTGCCTTTGCAATTTTTTTATTAACTAAATTAAATCTTTCCAAAATTTCTCATTTTCATATTCTAAATGAATTACCTATTTGAAAATATTTTGTTTTATTCTTTGTATTTCTTTATTGAATCTGAATATATATTTTTCGGATCTTTATTTTGAAAGTCAGTCATTTCATTTGAGAGGATGTCATTAATTCAGGATGTCAGCAATTTTGGCCGCAACCCACGACAACATATGTCTCAAACTCAAATTTAATATTTTCTAAAAGTCTTTCTACCTTGGTATTACTGTCCTTTTGCTGAATATCCATATGGTTTGCAGTGGGATCAGAGGGTTGCTGGTAGTAAAGACTTTCCACATTTCCATCACTTGTATTTTTCCTGTACTAGTTTCTGTTCGGATAAGATCCCTTCCTTTTTTCATTTTAATAAATTTGTAGCTTTTAATTTCATTTAGTTATTGTAATTTTTATGTTCTAATTTGAAAAAGTTTTAATTTTTGCACATTTATTTATTTTATTTTTCTTGTTCTTACTGTAATGTCTGTTTCTCAGCTCCCCAATTATTTTGTGCCAGATTAATTTAACATTGAAAAATACAATAAAATCACGATTTACATTTTTTTAAGAGCAGGAAATCAACAATATACAACTGATAAAATCAAGGAAAGATCCGGTTTTTATAACATTTAAGGTACCTATCACTTATTAATAAAGTAAACGCAGTCAGTTTGTCACTTTGACGACGATCAGAAGTGAGGAAAAAAACAAAATTACGTCGGGCGTTAAGATATTTTTTAAACTCAAACATAACATAATGTTTTCAGTGGGGACTGGGAGCCCTTGGTATCCATGGGGCCCTGGGCAGCCCAAAAAGCCCTTAAGTATATTCGCCCCTTTGAATAATGAGTGGTTAAGGCACATGGCATAATGTAATGATTTCTTGAGACAATTATTGTTTCAGGAAAATTTTCTCACCTATTTTCTAAATTAATTTTAAATGAGAGAGACATTTCCTGTATGTCATGACATTGCCCCATGGAGTGATTACGGGTTGAAAAGTTTCTGTCCCCAAGCCTCCTTATTCTTTAACGTACTTTTGTAACGAACAAAGGCAATGGTAGGCGTTATGTAGCGTTCCATACCAATCGTTACTAATTACATACTTAGTAAGTGCTCAGTACGACATTTATTGCCTATGACCGATTATAAAGTTGTAGATGATTTGATGAGCTAAAATTAAAAAAAAATATGTTTATTTGTTTGTCGGCGCTTAAGACTGCAGAAGTTGTTTTTCCAAGCTATACTTGGCTTCTTTTATATTTAGACTACGGAAACCCCAATGTTTAAAAAAATCCTAGGCTTATTATACCGATGTACATTGAATTCAAAAACAGCGTAATACAAAGTTTACCAAATACAATAGTCGTGGTAAGACAATTGAACCATTTAAAAGAAGAGAAGAGACAGTTGAAATCCTTACTTGGAACAGCCCGGCGGATAGAAGAAGGACATGATATTCAGAAACCTGGGAAGATGAGTGACAAGTGTAAGAATTTAATGGTCTTCATTTCTTCTACGATCGTGAAACTATAGTATTCAACATCTCAATATAATAAATGAATCTTAAAGTAAATTAAAATGAAAGTGCCGGAATAAAATACATTTTTATATATTATTTTACAATTTACACTGTAAATTGTAATCTGCCGAATGTCGTGCAGGCTTTCTTCGGCAAACTATATATGGAGATACGCATGCGTCATTCTTAAACAAATGACGGTAACCATACAGCTGTCCTTTGCGACCTTTTATCTTCATTTTAAAGCGTCAAGGAAGTCTCATACATTTCCTGTTTATGTTTACAGTTTAATGGTTACACAGAATTCGATTTTTTCCAACACAGCCTGTATAATTTTTGGGTGAAGGCATCCAATTAGGACTTCGGCGGATTCAAAGCCAAAGTCAAAATAAATTTATTCATATTGATAAGTACACGTATGAACATCAGAAAAGAAGTTAAATTAATTGTAAATTTACATTTACTACCATTTCGCAAGTCAAGGGCATAGAGCGGGCAAGAAGAACTGGCAAAAAACTTTCCGCCACTGTTTTTAATCGCTAAGTTTTGAGTTTGTATGACTCGTTTGAACTGGTGCAAATCAATCGCAAGGATTAGGTAACATAATTTTATTGATTAATTTACGTTGGACGAGTTTGTTGTAAAAACGAATACAATTTCCATATAAGGAGTGGATTCTGGAGCCCGGTTGGTTGAACGCTTAAATTTTTCTGTTTTTTTTGGTGAAAGTCAACATTTGTTTTATAATAGTTTATATTCTTTTGAACATAAAACTTCAAGAATATATTGAGCAGAAAGTGTCATAATATTTTATTCCTTAAACTTATTCAGTACCGACTTTGGGGAAACACAACAAATACCCTGAACAGCCCGCTTCTCAGGTACAAATATGGATTGAACCTATGCAACAGCACCCCACAGTAGAATACCGTACGGCACTTCGACAATATTTATTTATTTACAAGGGAATACATACAATATCCTTACAGACTATGCCAATGCGATAATTAATTTTGTATACGTATAATAATATCTTATATCTTATACATATTTGTATAAGAAGTGATATTTTGTTCAATTATTTTGTTATTAAAAACCTAATGCGGTTTCATGCGCACACGCTTTTCTTAAAATTATACCTAAATTATTTATAGCGGTAAACGTGTCTTGTTGACTACAGAGTTTGGTTTTTAACTTTCAAAATGACAGGATGCGTGAGCCACATAAAAATACCCAAATCGGTTTCTATCTAATACCTTATAAACATATAACCTTGTCGGTCTTATTCATAGAAAAATAATATGACGGTGTGACCACTGCTCATCTTAGATCAGCCTTTGTCGTTGTTAAAGCAGTTCCCACAACGAGTTTGCATTTAATACAGTGATAATAAACCCATAATGCGTATTCAACGTGGTATATAAACATTAACGCATCTTTTGTTGTTGTAATTTATGACTCATATTTAAACAAAGGCAGATAAGTTTGTTCGTAGAAATATACCGATATGTTTGCGGTCGTTCTGTTTATATCAGGAGTCTTATAAACGTGACAGAAGAGACGAATTTACCGTCTGATTCATTCGCCTCTATAAACTTGAGGTTATTTATTTTTGTATTTCAACGAAGCATCAAAAGTCGAGGCTGAATACGAAATTCCACCCTTGAAGTCCGTTTTTAAATGATTTTTTGCGACTTCTGGTAATGAGAGTGACAATGGGTGGAGGTTAAAGATGGACCTCCTACCCGTCTTCCCCCTCTTATATATAATATAAACGAAATTATTTCCGACACTTACCTTGCAAAACTATCTTGGAACAATCTTAGCCCATGTACTTTTAGCAGCCAAAAGGCAGTAAGGCAAGTAAAGGCTTAAATGATATCAATTGTCAACTTTTGAATTTATTTATTAACACGTTCGTTGCACATAATATAATAAGTTAACACAATTAAATTACAAGGCGGGCAACTGGTGGCCTGATCTTTGCCAGGCAACCATTATAAGAAAAGAAAAAAGAAAAATGTATTAAATTAGATAAGGTAGGCAAGAAGTGCAAAAATACATATCACATATAGTTGTTGAGACAAAAATTTACTTGATTATAATAATTCAGTATAGTTTTATCCCATATGGACAGACAAGAAGGTCAATTCCTTGTTTGTTTCCTCACGATTTCTGTCTTCGCCAAAATCATCAATGTACCGATTAGCAGAGCCGGGGTTTGAACGCAGGAGGATTGAGTCGCAAGTTTTACTTAAGCTGCCGATAACATGAGATACTTCTCTTTTAACCTATATGGCGTATAATTTTTGATCACCTTCATTAATCGTTAAATTATGATTAACGCAGCTAAACTATAAATATTAATTATTACTCATTAGCTCTAAATTTAGATTTTAATTTATTATTGCATATTTATAAATTTAGTGTATTTCTGATATTACATGTAATTTTATGTTGAACTTTTCCCTTAGTATTTCCTATTCTATTGTTTATACTAGGGTTGAATAAATCGCTTCTTAGCGATTAGGCCGTCCATTATAACGAAGCGTAAATTAATTAATTAAATATACCGGTCATTCACCATTTATCATGTAATCAATACGTCATATGTGTTTTCCCATATAACTGGTATCTTTGTCATCGGCGCATCGCGTAGACATTTCGATAAAAGCAATCGAAATGGGCGCTCGTTTTGACGCACGTTATTAATAAACGTTTAGTGATAGTGATGAATGTGCAATATGATAGCGTTGTTTATATTGTGTGCGTTAATATCACCCTCATATTGTAAGTACAAAATTGTTGCTCAATTTCATTAATAATATATAGTCTAATTGTCTCTACACGCATGAGTTTACATCATTTAACATTACGATCTAGCCTAACTTAAGAGTAATATGTAATTTTAAACAAATCTAATTTACTAAAAAGGATGTTTCACTTAATAATGTGTCCAATAACACTACTTATAGTCTTTATTAAGGGGAACACTCAGTCTTATTTACTATTTCTGTAGTTAAATGTATACAAAAACCCCGAGTATACTGCAGTTTTTTTGTATAACGCAATAGGTGATTAGCCTTCCTTGTCTTCATTTGAAATGTTTCAAACAGTTAAGTAATTTTACGCCATGTGCTTTTTTCTTGTTACTAAAATACTAACTTCCTTCAGTACCATTGATCGGACCCCAAACCCTTCACGGGTAAAGTCCTCCTCCAAATATCTCTATCCATGGCTTTCTTTCTCCATTCGCTTCTTGCTGACGCTTCTATATCTTCCATCCACCTTTTTTAAGGCCGCTCTCTTCTTCATCTTCCCCTGGGGCCTTTTCATATAGTTGATTAAGTATGTATATTGAAACGAAAAACTCTACCGCTCGTAGCAATTACGAATAGTATTGTAGGTACATATATGATTGATCGTATGAATGTAGTGATGTTTAGTAATTGAATATTATCTGCTGATAATTTAGACATTCTTTTGTTTATCTTTGTCGCCCGTATAAAGCTACTAATTAAATTTAAAAAAAAAAACGTTGTCTATCTGGTTAAATGATGTGGGCGTATTCGATAACAATGAGACACATGATAAATATGTATCTTAATTACTAGGTGGTAGTACCACGACTAGCTTATTATTACTTGGCAAACCCACATGAAAAACACATATACATATACAGGTTCTAGTTTCGATTGGTGACTATTTTTTTTTAAATTATCAGCGACACAGATAACGTGTAATCTCTATTAAGAAATTATGGAGTTCAAACTACAGATTTTTAAAATAATTTTTAATAATACATGTGTTAATTACATCATTTAATTTTTTGATGTTATTTAGTCTAATTATAGTGACAATTTACAATATTACACAAAACTACTCCTACGTATTCCATGAGATATTTTGAGCATTTCAGAGATATCAAACAATATAAAGGGTAAATTATATTAGTTTTACATTAAGAAAATAATTTCACACAATAATTTTAGTGTACAACGGAGATATCTGTTACGCCAATAATTGTGTTGGTAGCTGTAAATTATTATCACTATGTCCAAGTCTAATGAACGAAGTCAGACGGGCTGGTACTCCCATGCCACCATACATGAGGAGAAAACTGCAAGACCTCGGATGTGGATTTGATCAGGACGACCCACTTGTAATGTACCTATATTTTATTTTTGTATTTTATTAAGTAATTGGTTTAATGGTCAGCATGTTCGGCTGCAAATATGAGCTTTTATGAGTTCCAGGAATTAGATTATCAAGGGAACGAAAATCCAAACCGCCAGAGAGGAACCTAAAATCTTGGCTTAAGTAACTAGAAGGTTTAGGATTAAAAAGAATTATAGGAAAGTTGTAAAATGTGCATCTTGCGCCGCTATCGATTGGTTAGCCGTCTTTGGAACTCCGAAATATAGTCAAAATTTAGGTTCTAGGGTTTAATTCTTTAGGTTCTAAGCCAATAAGAGCCAATCCTTATTGGCTCTTTAAGGACGTTACTTAATTTTGGCCCACATTATTCTAGGGAGGCATATAATTAAATATGTACCCATAAATAAGTAATTTCAGGTATGCTGCGTGGAGGAGTCCAACACGTTTGACTACACGGATGATACCCGGAAACAACCAGAATACTGGGCTCCCACAGAACCACCTAAACCCTACACTCAACCAAATATTCAAGTGAATAACCGAGGAGACACCAATGCAATTGACCAGCCTCTTGATGTGAGAAATCACCCCAACTTGCAACTATTACCAAAAGACTGTGGAGGTATTGAAGGCGAACGGATTTTCGGAGGAAATAGAACTTCGTTGTTTGAAATGCCCTGGATGGTTCTGCTTTCATACCAAACAGGTGAGTTTATTGACCAACACATTTTTAATATATAATTCAAATGAAAATATTAAAGAACGGTGATTCTGAATGAACTGTTATTGTACCTATATATTTATACATAATATAGGATTAGCAATATAAATATATTATTAATACGAGTTAAGTAGGCTTCGTGATGAAGGATCAGTACAAAGGTTAAAGTATTTAAAAAATCACCTCTATATTCTACAATTAATGGAAGGAACCTGTTTTACATTCATAAGGAAATACTATGTGAAATAACAAGGAAAATGGACAAAGGAAACACCTTTAAAACAACATACAAAATTGTATAACGCTGACAAAAATATTACTTGTTACAATGCCTCTCTCACCACAAACTTGTCACAAAAATTATTTAACTAATTAAAATAGCCATAAAACTAATTGACTAACTAATTAGTAATTAAAAGCGTAACTAATTAACTAAGTTATTAATATTTAAAAATTAACCAATTAAAAGCCTCCGTTAGTTTTATGTTGTTATTCTAGTGTAGTCCGGTCATGTCTGGTCTGTTCCTTTAGAACAAAGGATTCGGCTGGCTATTGTGGTCCTGATGCTTACAACATTTGTTCTACGTATTAATCCAACGACGTAGTTTAACCTTAAAACATTTCATAAATATAAAAACACTTTAATCTTTTTAAATCTTTATTGTTCAAAAGTTAATGAGCATACGCTTATTAATTACAGGTCGAGGAATTAAATTAAGCTGTGGAGGTACGTTGATAACAGAATGGTATGTCCTAACTGCTGCGCATTGCGTGTCCTTTCTTGGAACCAAATTGCGGCTGGAAGGTGTCATTCTTGGAGAACATGACGTCAGGCAGAATCCGGACTGCGAGAGGGTTGATGGAGAGTTAATGTGCGCACCACCTGCTCGAGTATGTAATATAATAATGGCATAGTCTGTAATAATAGTGTATGTATTTCTGTAAATAAATATAACAATTTTCTCATAAAACTACTCTATGTACTACACCGCTCTGTTGCAGTGTTGAATTTAAATGAACAAAAAATAATGTCATTTGATGTTCCTGTTGTTGTCTTAGTGCGATCGCTAATATTATAATAAGTAGAAATAAGTAGATATTATCAAAAAACTTACTTCTAAATCTTCAGAAGTATTCATTTTTAATTACATAAATACGACTGAACATTTATAAGTAATTTCAACAGTATAATTGTTACACTCTTGATAACATCTGCGCTTCCTGTTGATTTATGTTTGAGGCAATTTTTAATCATTTTAAAATATGTATATTAATTTACAGAATGTAACAATCGATCGTGTGATAAGTCATCCTGGATACAATCCACAAACTCTATACGATGATATTGCGTTAGTGAGGCTGTCGGAACCAGCCGATTTTTCTATGGGTAAATCTATTTTTTTTTTATCGTGTTATTACGTGTGAGTCCTAGAAACTTGCGATACACTCACAGAAACTGCACTAGGTCCATAAAGAACGCAAATTTCTTTCGCGGCTTGCGTTGCATTTTTACCTTTATATAGAAAATTTTTAAAATGTATCGAATTTATTCATTAGATTCATTCATATTGACAGAACGAAAAATAAATAAAAATCACACATTTTCCTAATTTGAATTTGGGTTTATCTTCTTTAAATTTTAAACGTTTAATGATACCAAAACTAGCCAGATACAATTAGTATAGCCAAAGAGATTATTACAAGTTCATACATACTATAATGTGAAAAGACTTTTTGCCCAACCTAATATTACACCCTCTTGAAGTGAGCAGTTAGATACATGTGTGAATAGGTAACTATGGCAGACACAGTTATGTGTCTGGTTCCTGATCATTTTGATTTATTTAACGTGGTTTAAATAGGAATCAGGTATTGTTTACTTGGCTGTTATTATATTTGTTTATAGAAAAGAAACGAGATTCGTCTGGCTTACAAAACAACTTTCTTCAACAAAATACAAGCGGAATAAACGTAACTCACCGAGTTATAAATGACTACATTATCAAAAATTACAGCGAGACTTATTTTTTTTTCAGATAGTATGAAAGGTGTGTGCTTACCAACAACACCAGAGCTTCAAAATCTAAATTTAGCAGGATTACAAGGTATTGTTGCTGGATGGGGAGCAACCGAAGACGGCCTACAGAGTCCCGTGCTGCTCAGTGTCGCCCTACCAATGATTAGTAATAAAGAATGCCAGAATATTTATAACGGGTAAGTGATAAAGCTTAATCAGTTTACGGCTATTGGCCGTTGCAATTCCGTCCCACCAGAGTAAAACATGTATAGTGGAGAAAATACACCTGTATCAATCTGGGTCACATGCACTTATGCATAAGATATTTGTACCACAAAGAACGGTTCGGTGGCCGTCGATACACAATCTTACACTAGAATAATAAGTCTGGGGTACATACCTCGTTACAATATCTTCTTACCAGGAAAAAGGCACACAATATTATCAGCCGTAAGGATTTGGAGAAATTCTATTAGTTTGGGAACAAAAAGAGGTTGGACGGTTCTCAAAAACGCATTAAACACTCACAATAAAATTCTAAAGAGTGGACGTAACTATTATCAAGTATAATTAACAAAGAGTATATATCAAAATAAAATGTGTCTAACGTAACCCGAGTAAATCTCAACAATGACTCAACTAATAAATGTGACGATCGGCCGGGAAAAAATATTTGGCATTTCCCCTTATCAAAAATTATTAAATCGAAATTATGTATTTCGAACATATTCTTTGTAGATGGCCAGTCTCAATGTAGTTTAGCCGCCGTGATTAATCTATAATAGATTTTACTGGCTATTTTAATTCACGTAAGATATCAGATGGCATTATAAGAATACTTAATGCCTAAAATTTTTGGTTTGCTGAATCGCAAGACTGATATCAAAGTATGTGTATAGAGAATTATAAGTTAAATAAAAGTTTATCATTTTTTCAATTCTCTTTTACATTTCTACCAAAAAGTAAGCTCTTAAAACCTAAGGCTAACAATCGAAACACAATAAACGGTTAGAGATAAGATGGTGCACGGATCATTATTGTAGATACTTATGAGTTTTTGATTGTACGGTTCCTGGGTCATCGGGGTGCTTTAAATAATATAGGTTTCATGTTTTACTCTATATTAACCACTCGCGTATTACAATAGAATATGAGCGAAATAATGACGTGCTAATTGCTATTTACCGAATGAATGCCATTTTAACAGTCAAAGAGTGCCTACGTCTGGCTATGCTCTCGGGGTGTAACTCCCATGATTTAGTTAATTGCTATAAAACGAGTAACTGTAATGGTACCCACTGAAATATTTCTATAAGACTTAGGGTCCTTCGAGAAAAGAGTGGACCAATTCTCAAATGACATCGCACATGCAAGCACCCTTTAAACGTACTCCTCAGCACATATCTTAATTTATTATTCCAGTTCTCCTCACATATACGACCGTCAAATATGCGCCGGTGGGGTTCAAGATAAGGACTCGTGTGGGGGCGACTCTGGAGGACCCCTTATGTACCCCGGCCGGACAGATTTGACGGGTGGCGTTCGATACGTACAGCACGGTATTGTCTCCTATGGATCTAAAAGATGCGGTATTGGCGGCTACCCAGGCGTTTACACAAGAACATCATATTACATGGAGTGGATTTTGGATAATATAAGCTAGTCGTGGCTTTGCTAATAGCATGTATTATAATAATAATCGTATTAAGGATAGGTTGAAATGTATGAAATCTCTATGAATCTAAAGAATCTGAAATGACATAGTTTAACAATTGTTATCATGTTCAAGGAATAAAGGAAAAATACTCAATTGCTTACAATAACTAGTAATTCATTAACGGTATATAAGGTATGGAGTAAACTGTCATTTACTATAATGAAAAGAGGCTGTATATGTAATAATTTATTAATAGATGCTCTATGGTTATTGTGATACTTATACCTTAGACCGCAATGTAGGTATTAGATTAAGAAACTACTTCATAACAAGTTCAGTTCAATTGTCTTTAAACGTCAAATAGAAAATACAAATAGGGTTGATATTTAATGTACTTAAAGTGCTATTTCATAACGTAACTATAATCTTTAATATGTTTGTTGACATGGTAATGAATCTTTGTAAGTACTTAACCTGTAACCTTTACAAGTGTAAAAACCATTAAATAAATGAAAAACATTGATCCAAAATTATTTCTTTTTTTAATCAGTTAGTATAACAATATAAGCTTCTTTGTGTTAGTTATTGGCAAATAATTATTTATAAATAAATTAAAATATATGGCAGCTATAAAAACTATAATTGTTAACTATATTCTGTTTAGAACAAGAATAGGCATGTAATCTTGATAGAAAAATGGCTGTGGCTTCCCAACGGACAGAAATCATCGAAGCAGTGAGGTGGCTCCGTGAAGCCTGTGAATTGCCCAGGAAACTTCTGAGCTTTAACAAGGAGCTAGCCTGGCTTAATTAGCATTCCCAAAATTACCCAACAATGGTAGGACAAAATTACATGTGCCAGCCGAGGTTATAAAACACGACCTTAAGGTCGGTAAAACATAGCAGTGTTAGCTTCAGAAGTTTACATACATTCTTACTCGGTTGGTCATACCGCGGTACTCTCCATACAAAATTATGTGTGAAGGTCTGATTTTATTAAACAGTAAGAGACTTAAGATCCTATAGTGATTTCATTTACGGAATGGCTTACGTAACCATTAAGTCTTTATTAAGAATATTTAATTACTCTGAGCATAATACAGATTATATACCTCAAATATCGAAGTATAGTTGAAGCTCTACGCAACTTTATATTTTAAGCTTTATAATATATTGGTTTCAATATGCTTTCCCTGGAAGTCTGGCTTAACGTTAGACTAAACAATATTAGATAATAATATTAAAAATATATGCCCGCGGCTTCGTATGTGTGGAAACAAATATAGCTTAGGATGTCTTCTAAGGTCTTAATAAAAAATTAAACTAAGAAAGACCTAGTATATTTATCTTAAACAATAAGTTAAGCCTAACTTAGTGATACTAATTCACAATAATGCAGGGATCGGAACTGCCTATGTATGTCAGTATGTATAAAAATGATATAATGAATAACAATTTTAGTTATCGCTTAAAACTTATTCGTCTACTATACAAGTAACACAATTGTTTTTACGCGCCTTTGTTAACGAATAAGATTAAAGATTAAGATAAGATAAGATTTGTATCTGTTGTTATTGATAATTTTACTTCTTAGCATAATCACACTTATGCTCTTTATACACGCCGCTGATTTTTGGGCCTAATATACAGTTTATTCAAAGTTTTCCTTCATTATAATTGGTTGGGTCCATTTACAGAATGGACCAAATAAGCGGAAACTGAGTCCAGTCTAGATGCGACGTCTCGGATTTCGAGTTTAAAAAAAAGAATTTATTTTACACAAAGGATTTATTTAGAAATATAGATTTTAGAAAGGCAACTGCTCGGTTTGAATCGTAGAACGGGACTGACTAAAGGCTAAAATATAATGCTAATGTCAGTTGAATCGGAATATGTAAATATATAACAACCCTCTCGTTATGACGAAACTTACGGTTTATTTGTAAGTTTAGTTAATATTTAACAAACTCGCAAGAGGGCTACTGAAGGATTACTCTAGTCTGCCGGATTATTATCTTGCCCAACCGGGGTATTGTTGGAAACTTGGAGTTTTCTCGAACATTTGCCTTTCTTATAAAAATATACAAAAACAAAACTAATAACTAGGATTACAGAGATAATACTTAAAATAGGAAAGCTTACACTGCCCTATATTCGCATGGTCCAGGCACGACCTGGAGCAACAGATGCAGATGAGTGTGGAGCGTGACGACCTACAGGACATGTTAATAAAGCACAGACCGTGCCTGGAATGGTTCTGCGAAAAATATTAAATATTTAAAGGCGGCAAACAAAACCGAAAGAGGGTCTCGCGAGTAATTGCGCCCCGGCTCGCTCATGGATATTGTAAATAAAAATATTACCGATGCAGTGGGGGCATATTTCGCGACGCGTAGCCCGCCATTCGCGAACTAGTGAAATTAATTAAATGTATCTTGTTTTTATTTTGGAAAAAATGTGAGATTAAAAGTCCACACTGGATACTCTGGACACTATGTCGGTAGAGTGTTATAAACTTAAAAAAAATAGGAAAGCTAACAGTAGTATATACATACATATTTAGAGCTAAGTCTGGACTCTGTTTATAACACTCTATAGTGTTTCGCTGACTGGTGGACTGACTCTCCATTATCCTCCTGTGCATAGACGTGATAAATTATCGTTAAATCTCATTTATTCACGTAATCAATGTACATTTATGAATATCTGTTTATGTATATATCTATATCTGTATATAGCTATAGTTCTCAAATTTAGGGCGTAGAATGGACGAGCAATAACTACGTTACTGTTTGAAATATTTATTACAAATTATTTTATTAATACATATTTTAGGTACTGGGCCATTCGGGATTTATTCAGATATGTATCTTCTTGGCTAAGCTTGACGTTGACCATTAGCTTTCCGTATTATCATACTGCATACGTGGATTTCTATAAACTCGTATAACCTCGCGTAAAAATCTGGTAGGCCATGATTTTTGTAGAATTTTGTATTGTATATTGTTTTATCAAATTGTGTTTATTTTAATAGTTACATACTAGCGCCAAAAGGTATGATAGTGAACCAAACGTATAGTAGATATGTGTTTTATCGTAGTATAATTTATTAGTCTCAGTCGAAAGTGCATAGAAATCTTGCCATCGTCTAGCGTCGTATGCCAGTTGGTTCCAAAATGGCTGGAACAATGACGGAGGTCAGAGAGCGGCATATGATGTCGTTAAGCGCGGCGTTGCGAGAAAAACGATCTGCACTTTGGCAATACAGGCCATGGTATCCATGGCTACTTACTTCAAGGCCCCAGGGAAATTAACGGCTTAGGAGTGCCCATATGTACTCCACATATGGCACTCCTAAGAAAAGTCAGATAACAATGCGAAGTGATTCAGGGTCCAAAAGGGTGTCAGTATTTGACAAAGGATAAGCATTAAGTCATGATGGGTCTCTTTTTAAAGATGGCACTTACTTTCATTAATGTTAGTGTAGGATACTAATTACTCACTAAAGTTATGAGATTAAATTTAGTGAAAACAAATTCCTATAGGTTAAATTATGAGCGATTACAAAGTAAACTTAACAAGGGAGACGAACAAAATAGAAGAAAACCAACCAGAAGCTTCAACATCACGTGCCAATCACAAGACAAGCATGGAAAGTCCTCTGCGAGTTAGTTAATTTCCTCTAAAAAGAGAGATGTTTGTTTGACTTCGTCGCAGTCGCACATATTATTTGTGAATGGAATTAAGGACTTATCTCTTCACACTCTTAATAATATGATTTGCATTTTGGTATTCTATTAAACAAGTCTCAGATTAGAAATTTAAAATTTTTAATATATTGTTGAAACGACTTTAATGGAACATAGCAGTTGCTCTAGTTTATTTATTTCCACCATTTAATAAGTAATTAGTGTTTTTATTTCAAAACTAGTAGCCTTCGTTTCATATAAGATATAACTAGACTCAGTATATTTATAGAAAAGAAAAACAATGACACAAAAATCTCATGATTCGTGGCGAATATTTATTGAAAATATTTTTAATAAATGGAAGATTCTATCAACGAACCCGTTTTACTGGCAGTTGTTAAGAAGTATCATCTTTTTCGCTCTGGGCCTGAAGTTGTTTCGAGACATAAATTTACATAACTGTATCGAGTGATATGATAGTACATATGTGTAAAAACAATATAACATCAAAAATAATAAAGATATCTTTTCAAAATATGGATTTTAACTTCGTGCATTGAATCGCCTCTAAATGAATCAATTATTTGAGTTGACAATTGACTTTTCTGTCTTTTCATATTCTCTTATATTAAAATTAAAGAAAACTTTTGTTGTTTTTCTTTTCTAAAAACTTTTTTTCTTCTTTTAACCCAAATAATCTGTTCTGTAATGAGTCTACTATCTTTTGTGCCGTGTGGTACCGGAATAGCACCTACCCCCATCTCTACTCTTGGATGACGTAAAAGGTGACTAGGGGTTTTGGCGTAGGGCAGAGACGACCCGATCGCCTTCTGGTGATATAATTGAAAAACAACTATTTCCACTAGCACAGTCAGTTATTTCAAGTAGTGGGAGTGTCATGCTGCATTAGCAGCCGAATGAGCCAACACTATCGGTGTTATACCACTTTCCCACTGAAAACAAGCGTGAAGTGGCCCACTCAGGACGTGTGTCGCGTACGCTCTCGTACGATTCGGGAAGAGGCTTCTAAGATTTCGCTTCTGCATATGGTTTAACTCAACTGGTCACAACGTCTACGCGAATACCAGACCAAGCTGACAATCAACCTTCGGTCAACCCCATGGTCACAAGTCTGCTTCAAGGGTAGTGATCCTGACGCCAGCGCTAAGTATATCGCCAAGCAATGGAACTCTATATCCCATGTTCCCATGTTATAAAGGATCTCGATGTAGCCCCTGTATCTCCATAAAAAGACATTTACCGCGGCTTACCCGACCGAGCCTTAAACGATAAACTTTTAAAGCAAATTCGGAACATATTGGCAGAATTGGTGGGAAGCTTGCGAAAATGCCCTCCGGAACCCGAGCCTTTTGGTCATTGGCGAAAGCGAAACTCAGGGAAACTTTTGTCAGCCCTCTCTACCATCTTTGCGAAAGGATGACTTGATAGGAAACTCGGCGAAAGAGAAAGCACAGCTCCTTTGTTCTTTCTTAACCGCCTACTTTTTCATAACTACTAACTAGTTCATAAGTGTACATTGTGTTACCTATATGAATAAATGATTTAATTTTTTTTGAATATTCCGCATTCCGGGTTTTCCTGAAGTTCCATTCGAACAGGGAACCCAAACAATCAATTCCTCGTTTCAACACCATACGAGCCGTATCAATTCCAAATTTCATCAACATCACCTTGATGGCTGGAAGTCTTCCACTTTTGCGAACTAGTGAACTGTGGAATGGACTCCCGGCGGAGATCTTCCCTGAGAGATACGACCTCCAACTATTCAAACTCAGAGTGTACTCCTCTTTCAAAGGCCGCTAGGCAGTAAAAATGGGTGTGTAAGAGCTGTGATGACTGCCCTTTTTGGGCGTCCTTAGGCTCGTTTGCCCTTCTATTATATTAAAAGAAAAAAAACGATTTTTTAATTCGTAAAATATGTTGCATAAAATTATTGCTTCTAAGCGTATAAGTAATAGCGGTACAAACAGTTACTTTTGATACGCGCTAACAAAGTTGACAGCTAAATCAATTAAAATAAATAAATAAAATTTAGTGACTTTAGAACAAAAATAAAACTGTATACTAATAACTGTAAAATAAAGATTTACTTTTGTAACTTAAAAAGAAGACGTAAATCTACACTAAAGGTATTCCCCAACATCACAAAACCTGTCATAAGCGTCATCACAAACAGCTCAATGTCAATGTATACTACGAACGAGTCGGTCGTGTCCGGCAGATATATGCCATGATTAAAAACTTATAGATAACCCTCGCATGACCGGTCAAACTTATCAGTTCTACGCTGTGTTAGTTCAACACAAAGATGGATAAATTGTGGGTTGCATTATGTGGAACTTGTTTGTTGGTGTCCATTTCAGCACTCAAGGGTAAGAACTCTTAAACTAGTAAATAAAGATTCTGTGTCATATGTGTGATGTGTTAGCGTGTACACAATTGTTACACGTTGACAATTAACAAATTCCCTAACAACAACAAAATTATAGCCCGAGTAATGACGAAAGATGAGATTTGTTGTAGACGTAGTATATTGACGGATATTAATACATATTAATATTTCATGATACGAAACGACGAAAAGCAACCCGCAACAAAACTGCCAATAAGGAAAAAATATTAAAAACGTCTTTTGATAAGTCATTTTTATTGTGACATGATGTCATCTCCACACAACATTGAAGCTTTAAATTATACTTTACTTATATACCAACTTATTGCGTTTACGAAATGTTGTAGTGAAAGCTGAAATTACAAGCATTGTCTCTTACTTCTTTATTTACGATTCTTAGGTAATTTCAAAAGTTCTAGTCTAGTCAAACCATTCTTTACACATATTTGACAAAGCTTGAGACAGAAATTTAAGTACGGTCCTAAAAGTTTATATTTATGGATAATCTATAACAACATAATAGTTAACTAAATTTGCAATTAATGTAGAAAAACAACACATTGAGGCCAGGCCCCATCAGTAAGATTGTTTCATTTCATTTTTTGCGAGTTTTTATTACGACTCCATTGTTTTGTTGGATGTATTATTACGTTGCAAAAATATGAGCAGTTGTCTTGCCTTGAGAGGTACATGAACCCCTTTAGATAATATTAATTATTGTTTCTTTTCATTTGTACATTTAAAAAAATCGACGAATATTTCTGCTAATTACAACGACACTATGAGTGATGACGCATGGAATCCTGTCGGATCTACTCAGTAAGCCGTACGTACGAACCAGATTCCTGCTGATTAAACCACACAGTTAAAAAGTTTGCTTAAGAGTTGAAACACTGTTACACATAGACATCGCCATAATATAATTCAATTACTGTTAGCCGATGAAGTAAATATAAATTATCTTTTGCAGATTGCAATGGTGACGCAGTCTGTTTGCCTTTAAAAGACTGCAAGTTCGCTTATGAAAATATAAAAGTTCAAAATATACAGGACATTTTAAGAAGATCAAATTGCGGCTTTGAGAGTGATGTACCGCACGTAAGGTTATTTTGTGTTTGTTCTAATTATAATATGATATAATTTGGTTTAAAATTTAATTGAATCGCCACTCAACTATATATTCGGTTAAATCAAATATTATGGAATTTTTTGCTCCCCGATATGTTACAAACTATGACGTAGGGCAGGTACATATCTGCCTCAGTTACATTGATCATTTCGACGATCCCGGTCGTATCCCAGAATAGAGGTGCTTTCGCGCTCTACGATAAGCTTATACATTATTATATCAGGGTTCTAGATTTTCTTGTAAATCATACAATAGAAGATTTACATACAATTGCGCATTAATAAACACATTTCGTTCAATTAAAAAGGCTTGGAATATGATTCTGCATGTGTTCGCAGTCTGACATATTTCGACGTCTTAAGATGTTATTTTTTTTATTTCTGCAAGCTTAGACAAGAGTACATCATTAGCAACATTATTGAATGCTATTTCGAAATCTAGGTAGGCTACATAAACTTATACTAAGTCAACTGCTGGCACCACAGCGACATAAAGTTCATATACAGTGAAACCTGGTTAATTGGGATCTGAAGGGACCAAGACATATGTACCAATTATTGAGGGTTTATAATCCAGTTTTCCAATTAAACAGGTTTAAATTTATAGTTGTCTCATTTACAGAGGTCGAAATGTCCCGTTATTCCATTTTTAGAGGTGGAAATGTTAATAAAAATGCGTATTTTTGATGTTATGAATTTAATGTAGGTCTGAATATACATACATATTGTATTGCGTCGAAAAAAAATACGGTAAAGTTTATGACTCAAAGTAATCGGTTATGTTTGTTTGTATTTGATTGCTAGTTGCTAGCAAAACATGAGATATGTAGTACTGACAATCAAAGCATGCGCGAAAGACGGCGAGAAATGTATACAAACACGTTAAAAAGTGTTGAAACCTGATTAATTTGTCTCACTTATACAGGTAATTGAGCTACAGAGTCTCAATTATAGAAGTGAACATCGAAAAAGTCTTAGAATTCAAATCTTATTTAACCAGGTTTAAAAAGTCCCATTAACAGAGGTAATTTAATGAAAAAGAACCGGGACTTCGTTGCAACTCTCAATAATAGAGGTTTCTCATTTATCCAGGTCCCACTTAACCAGGTTTCACTGTATATGGGATATAATGTTCATAGGTTAGTGGCCATTCCAAACAAACTCTTGTTGCGTAAGAGGTATTTTTTGCAACATTACTATGAACAGATCATATCAGTACCTCTGCGCGCTCTTATGTATTTTTTAATGATTTCGGCTCCGAATGCCGCTGAACCCTATATTAATATGCCTTTTTAGTAATTCCGCAAATCAACCTCTGTCAATGAGAATCTTTTGTTGGACCTGGAACACTTTAATTCTTTTGTTTATTTTATGAAGTCAATCCTTTCTTTTTATACCATCTTTTAAAACCCTTGCTTACAACACTCATCAAAAATACTATTAATCACACTATAAAAAGTTTTAAGATTTTATTATTAACATAACTACATAATTTTAGCGTTTGACTTCATGTAGGGTCCACATAAAGTGACTTATGTTTACAAAAATCGTGTTAATTATTAGTGATGTGATTTGTTTGGACTAAAAGTATTAGTTGTAAAATATTGCCTTAA
The DNA here is from genome assembly GCF_905147105.1 of Pieris brassicae. NCBI lineage: Eukaryota > Metazoa > Arthropoda > Insecta > Lepidoptera > Pieridae > Pieris > Pieris brassicae. Next base: position 3,606,616 of record NC_059666.1, read on the forward strand.
CAGGTGTATATATGTATATAAATAAAACTAAATTTTTCATAATTTACGCTTTAAGCGCTATTTAGCAAATGTGGTCAGCGCGATTGACCCTCACATTCAGAGTCGAAACTTAGCGCTAAGTGTAACTTCCGTATGTTAAAAACTTGTCAGATTTACATGAGAATTCACTATTAGCACTACGTTTCGATTCATAATCTGAAATTTAAGCGATTAGTTTTCGTTCCAATGGTTATGATAGTAACCGTAAAAACAAAACACGCCTGTTTTAGGTTTGTTGTCCGCCTATATTTCTAAACCTCGGCAGAGAATACTTACTGCCAAACATTTCGGTATGCGGTATTCAAACTGACGAAAGGATCTATGGAGGTGATAAGACCGACATTGATGAACATCCGTGGATGGCGTTACTGCGCTATGACAAACGTAAGTTAAACTTTTGGTTTTCTTTAGGGTTGTATCCACTGTGAAGGTTACTTAAAACAAAATAAGAGGTATGTTGACATGTTAACAGTGACATGGAATTCAAGAAGTATATTAATATATATAATAAAACAACTCGAACACGTTTCCTATTTGAAGAATATTTTCCCATTTATTGACTTATACGCATACTTGTGCACCATTTGTATTTTAAAGGAAATAAATACCTTTAAAAATAAAATGTTTTGTTGAGGGGTAACCCCTTAGAAAACACTTCGACGAACTTGATTCCGGGGACTGTGGATCACAATCATAGCTCTTTGCAAGCAGCCCATGCTGTTTGCAAGAAGGATTCCGATTAAGCTGGGCATATTTCTGTCATGGAAACCGTATTTGCGAATTGTAATATTTATAATTAAACCAATTTTTTTTATGCACGGAGTCAACTCCGTGTAATGTTACAATAAAGTAATATATCTTTAACTATTGCGTGACCAACTGAGCCTTGAAGGCTATATTTTGATCTTACGACACTTAGGAAATACTGTAGGTAATAAAAATATAAACACGCGGTTTTCCTTTGTTGATCTTATCGTAAAGATTAATTACGTATTCAAAAAGTGCGGATCTAAAGGATAATTTGTCGGTTCTATTATATTCGCATGAGATTATTGTTTACGACTTTTACTTTAACATTTATTATAATATGTAATTTGTATTGGGCATTAGGGTTGTGGTCAGCACATCAATCGCGGGTTTTATTTGCGGTTCGAACATTTCATTGGTAGCTCAGAGTTTGTAAGTTGGCGGTGTGTCACTCCTGTACCAGTTGTTCTGGCGTCCGTCACAAATCATTTATTTGTGAAATATATGGTGCACACGAACTTTTGTACAACAACATCTCCTGCGTAGCAAATTTCAATAGAGATAACTGCTATTACCAAATAAGCCTTATAAATATTCATAAAAAGAAGTATCAGAGAAAAGCTCCAGAAAATTTAGACCCTGGATAAGATGTGTTAAATATTTTCTTTTTTGTTTTATATTTTATCAATATTTTTTAAAGTGATCTCTCCAACAATCATCGTTACATTTTAATCAATTTACACAAACCAAAATATTTTTATATCTGAACCTTCGAGAAGACTATATAATGGTGAAAATCGTGCAAATTTGTTCGATAGTTTTAAAAGTTAATCGCGTATCAGAAAGTAGACACGGTTTACTTCATTTTAAATATTGTTACGAGCTAGGGGATCGGATAGAAAATGCAGTAGATCGTTTCAAGGCTTGCAAATTGCACTTTATCAGTCATATTCGTGATTGCTGTAAGGTGCCTGCTGCCCTGCTAGTGAGTCTCTCTAGTTTGTTCGGTCTATAGCTTCCCTTAGCGCAGCTGTTATGGGGAGTGAGAATCGTGATTTAGTCACAACTAACGACGACGACTTGTCAACTTCTTTTCTTGTCAATGTGGAAACTGAGACGTTGTAGAAAAATCGAGAAACATTTAATACAACACGTCTACTGCCCAATGTAAGGATTACAAATGACAAGTTTTTTATTTATAGCAAAGGGGAGTTACGGTTATTATTGCGGCGGAGTTTTAATATCATCGCGCTACATTCTGACTGCTGCACATTGTATCAAAGGAGCTGATATACCACAAAATTGGAAACTGTAAGTGGATATAGAAAAATAAATGTTTATATATAGATTTTTACTTACAGATTTTGATCTGGCTCTCGCCTATTTTATTGTAATTTTCTTAATGTGCATAGTTCTTTTAAAATATTTGTCTTACTGTAATTATTTTAAAAGAATCACTGATAGCCATCAATGATTATTTTGCAGGCAGCTGGATATCGTTCATGTGAAGTTAAAAGTTGTGAGACACTGGTGATTTTTAACTGGCACATGTATTGTACATGTACTAAGAGTTGTTGCGGCTAAGCTAAGCTATTATTAATATCTGTAGGTAACTTGATTTTAGACAGATTTTGTATGGATTAATTAATAATAATCTGTAATACGACATTAATTGACTGTTACGCGGCACAAAGTTCGGCGGATCAGCTAGTACATTCATAATATAAATCAATGAATCTACTGTTTTATTTAGGTTCGAGTGCGAGTCTGTATTAACGTGTGAAACTATGCTCACAATTATAGATTCGCCATGCATTAATAAAATACACAACACTAATAATTTTGCAAAAACGAATTCATATACAGTAATTATAATTACTTTCAGGTTTCAAAAACAAATTTTGTTGATAAAAGCCTATGGAAAATCATTGTTCCAAAATAGTTATGTTAATTTAAACTAGTTTCGTTTTAAGATATTTTTTTTCATAAGCCATCCTATACTTCCGTCTCTTTCTATCGAATTGTGTTTACAATGTAATGAAAAGTGATAGTTAATCGTTCGTACTTAAAATTATTAAAATAATAATTCTATTTAACAATTATAATAATTATTGTAGGAGTCAAGTACGTCTTGGTGAATGGAATTTAACGAGCGATATGGATTGTCGAAGTAATGACTGCAGCCTCCCGGTCGTGGATGTGCCGATCGAGAAACTCATCCCTCACGAAGATTATAAGCCAAGAGATGGGAATCAACAGAATGATATAGCTCTTATCAGGTTGGAGAAGGAGGTGAAATTTAATGGTGAGTTTTATGTTAAAAACAGCTTTTCTCAACATAGCGAATGTATGTACATGTAATCCATAACATTGATGAGACCATAAATAAAGCTGTACAACAAATAATATAAGTTTACTTTCTAAACTCTAACTGATCTAAAGAAGTAATTATTGAATCATAAACTAAATAATGATCACTGATAATCAGTTGTGACAGCATCTTCATCAAATAATTTTCTTGGTTTCTTTCTTTCTTTTAATAGTGTAATCGTTAGCTGGATTATTCATATTGAGACATAGACTTTTGACAATTTAAATAAAGTCGATTTTACAAACTACAACACAAAAATTAAGTAGGTTTCCATATTCCTTCTATTCGCCATAATTGAAAAGCAAGCTACAACACAAAAATATTTGTTGTACGTTCGAAGACCACTCATTAGAAATGTGTGTATTGTGTACTAGACAATACCTATTTTAGCGTATATTTTTTCAGATTTTGTGAAACCTATCTGTTTACCGACCACAGAAGAACTCCGTGGTAATTCCTATGAAGGTTGGGATATGGAAGTAGCAGGTTGGGGGAAAACAGAACATAGTAAGTAAACAATAAAGCCCGCGTTGGTTAGCGGCTATCGCGTGGTGTATGTATAACCCTACGTAACCTGGTTCGTAATTCGAAAAACAATTGTTGTTTCACTATCGGCCTTAAAAAAGATTTTATTTATACTTTGTTACCATAATATACATAATTATACAAACAGGTAATAAGTAGGTTACATAAGTTATTAGGCAACAGGCAGCCTTCTCGCTAACAAGCGATTTACTTCCAGGCAACCCTATCTTGCAAATAATTCAGACACATGTCTGCTTCAATAACGAGACTTCCAAGATATTAGTTTTTAGCAGGAATCTAATGCCTGTATTAAGAACGGAGTGCGTTTACTGCCTTTACTTCTGTACATAGTATTACATGAGTCTCAACATAATGATAAATAAATGCATATACTATAAAATTATTCATTACCATGTAAATTATATCGCTTTGTGGTCAGTTGACATTTGAGCGGCAAATGACCCCGAGTACAGCGACATTTATTTTGCTAAATGTTAATACATACCTACTTGATTCTGTGTGCGTCTACATTTTTACATGTGTATGTATTTTAGAATACAATATTGTTTTACTTCTAAATAAATATCGTTTTATATAGAGGCCTCACTAGGCTTAATCAATAAAGAGATATTTCTCAAAAAACAAAAGGCAATAACAAACACCGTACCCAGTATTCTCTGACACCTGTAATGTTATCATTATGATTTTTGACACAAAAATATCTGTTTCTTGTTAATTTTACATGAAGTTGAAGGCATTTTTTTTACTTGAAGGCAGATTTTTTCACTAATTACAATATTACCATATTTTAGGATCTATGTCTGACGTAAAATTGAAAGTGAAACTACCAATAGTGAGACACCAAGAGTGTACAGAGGTTTATGCGTCGGCGTCACGCCTAATCACGGATAAACAGCTTTGCGCTGGAGGTTTGGATGGTCAGGATTCCTGCCGTGGAGACTCTGGTGGGTCTCTTATGGGACAGGCGACGAAAAAGAAAATCTGGTTCGCCTTTGGGGTCGTCTCTTATGGCCCGTCACCGTGCGGAACACCAGGTTGGCCTGGAGTCTACACTAGAGTAACAGCATTTAGCGATTGGATTCTATCAAAGCTGGAAGCGTAATATAGCGTATTTATGACAGTACAAAATGGCGCTTAACTTTAAAACGCTTAACTTAAAAACAAACGTATAAAATGTGATTGTTATAAAAATACTCACAATAAAGTGCCATTACATAATTGTTATATAAGGTTTTATTTCATATGTACAACATCTAATCATTTTTTTAGACAAATTAACAGGTTTTTTTTTGTAAATTTTGTTTAGTTAATGCACACACACTGTGTTATTATGCTATGAAAATTTCTCATTTTATTCTTAAAATAAATAGATGTAATGTATGCCTGCTTTTTATTGCGTGTGAAGTTCATTTCAATAAAGTTACTACTGGTCTCGCGTAACTTGGTCAAAGTATGAGCATACTTAAGCTACATAGCTAAAACCGACTTTATATATTATATTTGACATGGTTTATTTGAAGGACACTATAAAAAACACAAGCTGTAATGCGCACTGGATCATATCCACAATCTATGAAGATCGATGTAACACTTGACTAGGCGATGTTGCATCAACTCCATTCATACTTTAGTTAGGTGCAATTTATGTGTTTAATAATTCAAATTTCGAACTTCTAATTTATTGGTTAAACGTTCTGAATTTTTTGAACTTAAAATTTTTACTTCTTACAGTGTTGATTAAAAATATGATGCAAGTATAAAAACGATGAACCTGACCCAAATTGAGTTATAAAAAAACACTCAGACTCTATACAAAAAACATATTTAGTAAAAAATATTAAAATGTGTTCTCCACACTCCAAATATCTTATTTTAATGTCATGCTTATGCTAGTAAATCAAGGTGAGTGCCTTATATTACTATTTGATTATAATTGCTCATCAAACATTAATATATGCGTTTAAGCCGAAATTTGACACCTGGACGAATTATATTTGTTTCGCTTTCATAAACAAAAATAAGAACAATCATAATTTATGATATAAAAGTTGTAGTTACAGTCTTTGGGCTGTATTTATGTTCAAATTGTCATTATATCATAAATAGATAAAATATGTCAGGGCAAAAAAATATATTTGACACAAATCACACGACATGTTCAGACCCATGGTGGACACACGTATAGTAACGCCAAAGTTCCCTTTTCCTTTCCCTCTTATTTAAAAGTTTATTTCTATAAAATTCAGTATAAAAAATTAATAACATCATATATAATGATCTGGATCGAAATTACTAATATTCTTAATATGAAATAAATAAAAGCCAAACAAAAGACTTGTATCTTGATTTTATCTAGGACTTCTGCTTCTCAGTAGCGACATCTCACTATAGCTAGGATTTTCTAAATAAACTCAAACTCAAAATAACTTTATTCGTATAGGTAAAACAAGTACACTTATGAACGTCAGAAAAGAAGTTAAATTAATTATAAATTTACATTTAATACCAGTTCGCAAGTCAAGGGCGTAGAGCGAGGATGAAACTTTCCGCAACTCTTTTTGATTACTAAGTTTTGAGTCATACAAATTGTTTGAACTGGAGGAAATCAATCCCATGGATTAGGATAATTTAATATTCATTTGTGTACATATTTTTTCTGTTGAGACCGTAGCTTTGTTGGGCGCTAATTTAACTTTTTTTTTCTTTCATTTCTTTTGTACAATGGGTACAAAATAAATGACGAAGGTATTTTGCGACAGGCGTATGGAAATGCAATATCTCCGTTTAAAATATATTAATACATCAATCTGATAGTCCTCAGATAGACAAATCAGTTAATTTTTTGTGTCGTAAGCATTAACTTAATACGTCAAAATTGTACAATTCTTATAGAAAAAAATCCATCTGTCGCAGCAGCAACCTTCTCTTTTTGCCAGCTGGAAGGCACATTTACTTTCCAACACTACACGGTTCCTAAATGGTTCTCACTTACATACTATTGCGATAACTGCTATGGACCCTGCATAAGATTTTATCAATTTTTTCGGCAATTTTTTATAATCTTGAAATTGTCAACCACTATTCAGGATTGGACGCAGGGATAAGAGTCACTATCTGTGGGCCTACACTGTCCAATCATAAACTTGTACTTATTAAGAATAATACCGGAACGAAATCTCAGCTAGCTACTTCAGTCTTCTGATTCCGTTGTTTCATAAATTAACTTTTTTCCACCCACTACCACTCAGAAGAAGTCAGTTGCCCAGAAAAACGGGAATCCCGTATTTCCGAATCAATTTGACGTGGGGTGTTTCAACGGCCGATGCTTAAAAGGCCGGCAATGCATTTTTGAGCCTCCTGACATTTGGAGTGTTTAATAGGCTGGTGGCTGGTGAAATCACTAAACATCAGGTGAGCCTTCAGCCCGTTTACCTTCTGTACTATAAAAAATTTGTGTGTGTCAAAAAGTTTCAACTGAAAGGTGATATCAAAATCTAATTTTCTTAGTTCCCGCCAAAAATGTTACTTCAGTTCTGTACTTATCATAAATATCTTGAATAGACACTAGGAGTTCAGTATTCAACAACTTTACGAAACCCGGTAATTCTAAATGCCAGGAAAATACGTTAGGCGCTTTTTTCCTTAAATATTTGTTATCAAAAGAAGGTCATAAGGTACCCAGTATTTGTATATTATCAGTCGTTTATGGACCTGACGAGCGGTCTTTTTCGTTATGATGTGTAAAATCTTTTTAACTTATGTTTTTACACTGCTTATTATTGTTGCACGTAGCGATCGAGGTAAATATTTTTTTTTCTAATTACTCAATACTTATTATGGAACTAATTATTCCACATTTATGAGACCGATTGATTTATGGAATGGTTAGGGTAAACAAAATATTTTACTCATACATACAAAACAGCGCTTACATACAAATTCTAGTAATCAATCTTCGATGCCGAATGTTGCAAATTTAGGAGCTTTTTGACTCATTCTGTTTGTTGCCCAATTTAAGCCCCGAGAAAATAATCCTTAAGGAACTCTGACGGTTGTCAATAAAATATCCAAGAAGCAGATGAAGACAGAGAACACGCTCGAAGAATATCATACACATTAGGAAATATAATGAAATGTAATATGTTTAAAACTTTCAGAATGCAAAAATGCAGCGTGCGTTAAGTTGGAAGAATGTAAACTAGCCCTTGGATTATTGCAAAATAGATTCAGTGATGTAGCTGTCAATTTATTGAGAAGCCTTCACTGTGGTTATGATAACAATAAACCAATGGTAAAATTACGTCACTATGTCATTATCAGTCATGAGGCGAGGCCATTCTTATACTTTATAGATAAAACTAGATTTACCAAAACATGCTTCAAGAGAGACCCTAGTATCAGTGTAATTTACTGTATTTCTAATTAGTAGCGTATAATATTTTTTTGTAAATTTAGGTTTGCTGTCCTTTATTGAAAGAAAATAATGAAACTAAATCTCAAACGGAATTGAAACATGAAGAACTTGTGAATAAGATAACTTTGCTTCCAAATGAGACTGTCTGTGGTATTCAATACGAAGATAGAATATTTAATGGAATACATTGCGATATAGATGAGCATTCGTGGATGGTAATGTTGCAATATACAAAACGTAAGTTGTTTGTTTCTAGTAAATAATGACTCTGAACTTTATCGCTAAGTCTCGGACTTTAAGGGTGAGATTTAGAAGTCTACCTTAGCGCGAGCTATGATCCCATCTCACCCATTACATTTTCGCCATACGGGTATATGTATATACATATACGTAGGTGCCTTTTTAAACGTAAAAACATTTGTGTACATGTATTGAACATCGGCGTCAAACGATTTTATGTGTTCGTTCTGGGGAGTGTAAATATAAGACCAAGAACGTGGCCCATTTAACATGACTTACATTGGTCGAATGAAACGACACACCGTGTCGTACATTTGTGATTGGACCAAATAAGAGAAATCACGATCTAATGCTTTACTATTACGTCGATTATTATTCTAAAGTACATGATCTTTAACTTGTAAACTTTAATTTCCAATGAAATTTTAGTATTTAATAGGGAAACAATTGACCTATTGGCTTCAGCGTGCAACTCTAATCACTGAGGTCGTAGGTTCGATCCCCGACTGTGCACTAATGGAGTTTCGTTCTATGTACGCATTTAACATTAGCTCGAACGGTGAAGGAAAACATCGTGAGGAAACCGGCTTGCCTTTAGACCCAAAAAGTCGATGGCGTGCGTCATACACAGAAGGTTGATCACCTACTTGCCTATTCGATTAAAAAATTATCATGAAACACATACAGAAATCTGAGGCCTAAAAAAGGTTGTAGCGCCATTGATTTATTTTTTTAATAGGGAAACATTACAATTGTTTTACGTCTTATTTATTTTATAAAACTTCGAAAAATAATAATCCGAGATAACTTTCAAAGAATTTTCTTTTCACTAAGTCTTTCTTATAGGTGTAGACAACGAAATTTTGAAGAAATACTATTGCGGAGGAGTACTTATATCAGGAAATTATGTCCTCACAGCGGCACATTGTGTTAAGGGAAACATTACAGCCTTGTCTTACAAATTGTAAGTAAAAAATTCTGTTATAAAGAGTTCCTGATTCGACCTCGGCTGATTTACTTCGTACTTAGCTTACTCCAGTGAGCTTCCTTCCTGTCCTTTAGACGCCTAACTACCCAGTGTCGGCCCCAACCGAGGTCCGAGTCTCGCAACAGACGCCTTCGCGCTAGTTAGTAGCGGGAAAACGCTACGCTAGCCAAAACAGCTCGGGCTGAACTGGCCTAGGAACAACAGCAAGATTCCATTCTTTAAAAAGTCACCTCATTATATTCATTGTATTACCGCTATGTTTGTATGAATTCGGCTGCTTCACATTCGATTTTAATAAACTGCAACCATTCCTGTGGGGCATGAATGTATGAACCGACTTAAAAAAAAACTGATTAAAGAGTTTATCGATTCGATGTGTAATTTTTCTAAGTATTTTTTAAATTGCCTATAGGTACGCTGTATAATAGCAAGATATAATATTTGATTTTAACACTACACGGTACGTGTTTTATGGTATGTTCAGTAACACTTCGTGGTTAATTTAGTTTATTTTCCTATCTTCAGCACTCTGCTATGCAGAGTAGCGAGACCCTATCCCCTGAAAACATCTCAGCCCTCCACACGCCCTTAAGATATTAATTCGGGGTTCGCCAAACCGCTTAACCACTAAGTTAGGTCTGGTTTACTATTTAATCCATATTATCAATTATTTCACATATAGACGCATATTAGTTTTAATTATGTCTAATAATTTTTGGTCTTTTATAGGACAAACGTTCGTCTAGGAGAATGGAACATGTCAAGTGAGATCGATTGTAACTATGGCGACTGCGCACCATCAGTTGTAGATGTAGCTGTAGAAGAAATAATACCACATGAAGCCTATAATGCATCAGATTCTAATAACTATAATGATATCGCCCTATTAAGACTGAAGGAGAGCGTTGCATTTAGTGGTATGGCGTACATGTATATTTTTTAGAATTAAGTTTGCATGGAAACGTACACTATCGTTTATTATTTTGTAGACAAGAACTTAGTAATTTTGTATAAAGAGTAGTATAACGTGGAAGTGTGTCCACCCAAATTAAAAAAAAAATCAAGTCGAACTAATAACCTCCTACGTTTTGTATTAAGTCATTGTTAAAAAATAACAGTATTTCAAATAGTGGCGTAACAATAGCGTGGCAGGTCTGGCAATATGCCACGGGCCCCCGACCCAAGATGGCCCCTGCCCAAGAGGCCGCAAGCTCAAGTTTTTTTTTATTATTTCATTATAAATGTATGCAGGTTACCTCAGCTAGCGAATATATGATGAATGCATTGAGATATAATGTTCTATGGATGAATGCAATAAGCATTGGGCTAGCGTGGAGGCTACAGACCATTCCGTCTCGCCTAAGAGAGGAGTTATTATTGTGGCATTAGTGGGACATATACAACGTGTAATTGAGTACGCTGAAAATCTCAAAGTTTATTTAAATTAAACTGATAGGTCCCCATCAAAAGAAATTGCCACGGGCCTCAGATGACATAGTTACGCCACTGGTTTCGAAGACACTCTTCTTAAAGCCACAGCCAGCCATCGTTCAGTTCCGCGGTAATATTGAGGAAAAAAAAGATTAAAGGCTTTGTGTGTTCAGCAAGGCTTCACATGGAGTACTGTGTAGCTCCCCACCTGTATCAGCTCGAAGTCTATAGTTCCACAACTGAGAATTTTTTTAGTGTTTCCGAACCAATTCGACTTGGGGTCCTTCAAGATATGAGCGTACCCATTCTTAAAACGCCGGTAACGCACTCTATCATTAAGTGTCCATAAGCGGCGGTATCACTTAATATCAATTGAGCCTCTTGCCCGTGAGCCTCGATCAATAATAAAGTGGGTAAAGAAATTCCGCAACTAGCTGGCATTCCATATATTACACAAATCATTGACAGCAATTTTTGAACTTAACTCCTAACTTATAGCTGTTAATTAAATTAATAGCTAGGAACCCTTTTATTACTTAAAAAAATCTCAAATCACACGCATTATAATGAATCTTTGTCATATGAATAAAAACATTTTTATTCATATTTAAACTTAATTTACATTTATGGAATATAGAACTGGACATTCATACACAATTAAATGACTTTCAACAATTAAATAATTCAACATTTTGTGCTTTCTTGAGCTCTTATTCCGCACATGTTGACAACCTACAGCTGTTATTCATCGCTTATTCATAACGTTCTAAAAAAGTTACATTTTGTTTAACTTTTTTGTATCAATGTGTCCAAATAATAGTATAGAGCACCAAGTTATGTAGTAGTGTTGTAGGGGAATACCGATAGATAGTAAATCTAGAGTTTTATTTATAGGTACTCTTAGGAAAAACCTGTATTTATACCATCTTGTCATAAATTAGTTATATAAGCCAAGTTTTCCGCATAGCACCAAAATTAATACCATGAGTTTATCATACGGTAAGACATTAAACACAATAGTTATTTATAATGATTGCGTATGTACTATATAGAGTTAAAGTATTCGTTTGAACGCGCTAATCTAAGGAATTACAAATATTACTTTTGTGTAATAAAAATAAGTCGATATATTATAACATGACACTACAATATTTACTCAGGTGAAACCTGAATATTGCTAATATTAGATAAACCTAAAAATCTCATTTCTATATCTATTAACCTAAGTCAGATTCGAATATTTTTAATCAACACAATTATTAATGTGAGAATTGAAAACAATTAATTCTCGTGAATTATATCTTGCGGATCTAGCTAGTTCAGGTTACGAAGGTCATGGGGCCTAGCACACACCTGGGTCGAAAGCCGTCCTGGACCGCCGGGAAGAAGTACATCATGAATAAATAAAGACGTTAAGTTCTACTAACTATGACTAACTTGTTGATCGATTTCTGTAGATTTATTGGCTTTATTCTGACCTATTCCATCGGTTCATGCTTAGGAGGTGGTTGGTTAATTATTTGTTTCAACTTGTCTTTCAGATTTTGTCAAACCAATATGCCTGCCATTCACAGACGATTTAATGAATAGCTCATATGAGGACTGCTTACTTGAGGTGGCCGGTTGGGGTTCGATAAATAATATAAGTAAGTAATATTGTCAAATTTGTGTGAGTAGTATCATAATGCAATAAATTACTTATTAAATTGTACCTAAGTTACAAACGAGTAACAATACTACCCGTATTAATACGTTTTTGTATGGAAAAGTTAGCAAGCGCTCCATGTTATCAATCGGCACGAACATGTAACGTTTGAAACTATCGTAAAATTCGTACAATAGATGAAGTCTATCTCCATTAAAAAAATTATTTAATTTTATGGACAACGCATTATATATAGTAATTATTCAATATATTGCATAACGCAATTGCAATACATTTACAGGTCCGAAGTCTAACGTAAAGCTTAAAGCTAAAATAGGAGTGTCCCGAAATGAGGATTGCAAACGCTTATACCACCCACTTCACATAACCATAAGAGACACCCAGATCTGCGCAGGAGCCGGGAATACAAATGGAAATTGTTGCAGGGGTGACTCTGGAGGAGGTCTTTTTGGACAAAATTATGGAATACGGAGACCAGGTCGAGGATATGGGAGTAATTGGTTCCTCTTTGGCATCGTGTCGTTCGGGCTAACACCGTGTGGTACTCAGGGATATCCAACAGTATTCACGCGCATAACTGCGTATAGAGACTGGATACTTACTAATATCAAACCTTAGTACTATGGCTGACAAATGAGTTTGGCAATTCTAAAGTGCATCTAGTCCACTTTAAAGAAATGTGAATATCAAAAGATTATGGTCGGAAAACGCCATCTACAGTACAATCACTTTCCCAGTCTAGTCCGATAGAAAATCCATTAAAAAATTGTTTATTTCCAAAAACCCTGTTGTTCATACGTGTAATTCCAATATGCTTGTCGTCCATTCTGAATTCACGCGTCGTTCAGTCGGCTGTTACGCTGAGTGTGTGATACATATGTTTTAGGGAACACTAGGGAGAAAAATGGGATCAATTTGATGCCTTAATTTACTAGAAAAACGTCATTTACGGATCAAATGAAGGAGAAGTCTGTTCAGTGAATAATGAAACTGATGATGATCCGATAGATGATGTAGAGTTAAAAATTTAGGCAAAACAATATTATAATTATTATTATCAGGAATGAAAAGTTTGCTATTATTCATATCAATATTTTTATTTCCATATGTCCATCTCAGTAATTCCAGATCTCTTTTTGTCCGTGATATATTATAACTATTATAAAATATTAACCTATAGGGCTCTGAACTTTAGATTGAATCACGTGTTCTAACTAAAAAGGACTTAGATTTGACAAGAACAGTTTTTGGTATACCTATTGCAGTCTGAGGTTAAGTGGACAAGATGCAATATGGAATTGAACGACTCAAATGTTCGACATGTTTTAGCCTACCATAGATTAGAGACTTTGACAACGTTTTCTTTGTAGTTTATACTATTATTAATATGTTTTTAAGATTTCATTAACATTATAATATAATATAACTAAACGTTCAAGAAACGCCAAAAAGTCACTAAGGAATTTAACTTAATATTTTATATACTAAGGAGTTACAAAAATACATTCAAAACAAAACAATACAATGGGACCCTTGATGGGTTTTTTTTTTGAGATTTAGAGGTAAACAGTTAACGAGGCGCGGAATAATATATGAGGTTGTCAGTTCTCCATATTTATTATTTGTGCGGCCTGTCCGAAGTTTTAAGCTGCATAATATCGCTCTTCGAGTTCGACATTGCTTCTCAGGGCTACGTCGAAAAAGTTTTTCTATATATTGTTATATCATAAATGGCTAGAGAAACTGTGTTCTCACCACATTATCATAACCGGATTGACTTGAGAATAATAACGGAAGGAACTCGGTAATTAATATTATAATTTCTCAGATTTTGTAAAAAGATTTTTAAATTTAAAGTGACAAAACTTCATAAATCGAATTAATTTTCATTCATTTTATCAATTTATTTTTCGAATAATGATCAATATTTGTAGTAAACAGTGGCTATAATCCGACCATACTCAGTGTGGGGTTTTAATAATAACAACGATAATATATATAGGGTTAATACTTTATTTAAATATGAAAAAATTGCCGATACATTCATTCACACATACATAGCCAGCACCTTCCTTTAATCACTATGAAATAATTTTTAATGTAAATAACTTTAAATAAAAAAGGAATGTCCACGCTTGGCACAATTTGTGTTTTGTACTTGTTTCGTATTCTTTGGATTCAACATAACTATGACACTGATGTATTTGTCAATGTTAAAAAGAATTTTAACTTTGCGAGATTCAATTTTAATTGAATGCATGTTTTCTATTCAAGAAACATATATGTATACTCAAATGAGTAAATTCTACTTCCCTACTCAAAATATAGTAGAAATTGTAAAACAATGGAATGTAGTAGGTATATGTAATTTTGATATTTGTACTTGACTATCTTTAAAAAGGAATGACATTTAATATTTCATTTCTAAGACTATATGATACATAATATACTAAAAACTATATATATATACATATATATATGATATAACAATATATATATATAAAAAAGATAGGAATGTTATATAAGTGTGTATAGACTGCAAATGGCAAGATATAATATGTTTATAGTATAACTATGTGAACAATTGTGCTTCTGTTCAATAAATATATCACTATAATACATCTAAAACAAAAAAGGTTTACGCATATATTTTTCGTTTCGTTTACCTCTATATCAAATAACATTTAAAAAATACAGCAGCAGCCAAAATTAAAGAATTTATAAGTAAAAGAAGTTATCCTTATCATAAGTTCATATCAATTTGGAACTCATAGATAATGAAATTTTAAATATTTATAAAATTTATAACTGATATTACTTAATTTACCACCAAACACAGGCAAAACACTCTTTTACCCTCAGATTTAAGATTAAGTTTAACACTCATGTGTCAAACATGTTTTTGATGTTTATAATGAGACATAAGCATTTGCTTTGTTCGTACAGAGTCAAACATCTAGCCTTTTTTACTTAACAAGATTCAACTAAATAGATATAAGGTTTTCTATCCATACCTCTAAATATTGTGCTTTAGCAGCATTTATAAATATCAGCTAATCTTGAAAAGGTAAGGTGATCCAATGACACAAATTTAGACCCTGTGAATTATGTTTAAGCTAAAAGTTTGCAATGTACTAAGCATAGGGAAATGAAAACCTAAAAAAAAAATTTGCATTCATTTTGTGTCACAGTATTGTGGATCCATTTCTTTTAAAATTATTAAGAAAATGTGTGATTTTCCTCAATTTCAATATACCTTGACCATAATTTAGGAAGCCGCTGCAATTTCTACAGCAACTTCTTGTGATACTAGATTTTCTCCCTCAGATGGCTGTTCAGTTGCAGTCAATTCTTTATTTTCACTATATTCAATTGTAGAAAAAAACTCATCAATCCCATTTACTTTGATGCCATTTATAAGAATGTCTTGGAGTTTTTCTCCAAAATCTGGGTCAGTCTCGGTTACTGCCTTAATCAAGCGTTCTTTTTGATCCTCATTCCATGTTGGATACCATTCGTTAAATAGCTTAATCTGGAAGATAATAATAGAAAATGACATCTTATTCTTTATTAGATAGGGCAAAATTTATTAAAAAAAACTGCAAAAGTGAAGAGATATAGCAAGTGATACTTAAATAATTGCGAAAGTATTGGCTTATTTATTGATTTTAAAAATGAAGCCCAAGCATAAATGTATCTGGCTTATTACAAAGTAAATTTTTTTCTATAAATAGGCTTGTTAAGCAAACTTACACGACACTGAAACAAGCTCAAGGGCTTGTCATCACAGGTAAGTGTAGAGAGACCTGCAGTAAGCTGATCAGGTTTATCTCCATGAGCAGCAGCAAGTATTGGCAAGAAATCCTCTCTCTGCAGTTCGCTAAACTCTTCAAACCATTGAAGCATGTATCGAAGCTGAGCTTCAGAAGTTAATCCCGAACTGGACATTCTCCGATATGTATATCTATGCTCAGTAAAAACTGCTGTAAATAACAATAAGTAATAATATAACAAAATTTCACAGGCAAGTATTACTAAATATTTTTAATTTACTTCTACTTGGTATTGTCAGAATACTTACACTCAGACACAACAGGCAAACAAACTGCAGATGCAAGAATAAAACTCATTTTTTGACGATTTACGTTCGTGTTCTACGAAATCTAAAGTGAAACTAAGATCTAAAAATGGCTATTATATCATAGATGTAAATTTATTGACTTTCGATTACATTCAAATCTAAGCAAGGTTAAATAATATGCATAATTTCACCTCTACGTTATATCATACACTGCTGAACTTTCTATTAATCTACTTTCGGAATCCAACTTATATCCTATACTCCAGCAGTAGGTTATTTAACTAGCTATGTGAAATTTAATGAAACAATAATAATTTTAATACATACCTTTGTCTGCGGAAGGTTTTTGGAAATTTAAAATATCTTACGAGTTGCGTAGTGTTTCTGACTTATGAAGATTTCGAGGTTTTACTTTTATCAACTTTAAACAAATGCTCTTTTAATAAAATTTAAGAACTGCAACTCAAAACATCAGAAGCATTAGAATTCTAAGTTTATTAAATATTCATTCTTAATTCTTATAATCTATTATTTAATTTATACTTGTTAGAGTTATCAAGTTTTATTTTCTCCACAGATTACTTATATTTTATTAACTGCACAAGTCACAGACAAAGCTAAGATGTGGGAAGGGGCGTGTCAGTTATATCAACTAATATACAGATACCGGCAAATTTCTTGAGCATTAAACATATGAGTGGGGGAAAGTTTGCGCAGCGCCGGACACAAACTTCAACTGATTTACCAATCACGCGATCGACACGTCGATCTCCTGCCACCGCGCACCACCGACGTGGTACCTAAAAATCGCTTCTGCGCAGGCAAGGACATTTGTTCAAGATGTTTGCCGATATCTGTTATTGCTATTTGCAAAGCGTCATTTTTCCACACAATACATAGTTTTTTGTCATATTCAGTACAAAGATGAGTTCGGTCAAACTATAATAACGTAACACAGTCACGTCATGTCAAAATACCACAAAAAATAATTGCTTGCATTGCTATGGCGTTAAATCTCAAGATGATTATAAAAACCTGAGCACGATCTTCTCTTGCAATAATCTTAAAAAAAGCTATTTTTTTAAAATCATATACATGTCATGTGGAACCTGGTGTAATGGTTGCAGCTCCTTATAAACGTTGTGTAAAACAAAAAAACTTGTCGATTAAAAAGAATGGCGGAGAGTTTATTGCCAGTTCTTCTCTTCCGTTCAACTCCCTTGATTTGAGAACTAGCAGTAAATGTAAAATTAAAAGCATTAAATATACTTTTTCTGCTCATGATATTTCTCTTGAATGTGCTCAAGACAGGTAGTGTATAGGATATTATGATCATATAAAGATCAGGAGACGTCACGGAGCAGTAGATGTAGCATCAACTGAATCAGCAGCCGGTTTCGCAGTGGCCTCAGGAAAAGCTACCCGGGACTGGAATCCGATAGGTCTTAGTGTTAGTGATAGTGTTAGAAGTGTTAGCATAAGTTTAGAAACTGGATATAATGGATTCATCTTGTAAAGCATTACATAGATATTCATCTTGCACTTTGTGCCTGCCCTGGGGGAGTATGTACGAGCCAAGGCTGTACATTTTGCTCACTCAGGCTTTCTTAGTTTTATAAGCGAGATGATCCCTATGTACGTGCCAAGGCTCGCACACTTTGTACATTTACAAGCGTGACGATTTCCTATATTATCCCATTGGCTGTACATTTTGATCTCTCATAAGCGTAACGATTTCCTAAATCGTCGGAGTTACGCCCCGAGAATATAGCCAGACGCAGGCACTCTCTTCTACATTACAGTTATTCGTTTCATAGCAATTAAGTTCTAAATCATGGGAGTTACACCCTAATAGCATAGCCAGACGTAGGCACTCTCTTTGACTGTTAAAATTGCATTTATTCGGTACATAGCAATGAGCACGTCATTATTTTTGGCTCATATTCTATTGTAATACGCGAGTAGTTCATTTAGAGTAAAACATGAAACCTCTCTTATTTAAAGCACCCCGATGACCCAGGAACATAGAACATACAATTCTTTTTCTTTGACGTTCATAAGTGTACATTGTGTTACCTATATGAATAAATGATTTTTGACTTTGACATACGAATAGACGGCTGATACCAAGCTTTTGAAGTGTCTTGAATATGACCGACGGCTCCATACCCACTTTGTGAAAGGCGATCAATAAAATCCTGGTTTTTTTACACCCCATTCCATATTGTAATTTGATAACGAACACGAAAAATATGTGAAATGGTGCAAAATCGAAAGAAGATTCGATATACGAATTTGGATTAAAAATAATTAAAATGGCCAGTATTTATGGCCAGACTAGTTATAAATCTAAAACCTACTTAAAAACTACTGGACCGATTTGATTGAATTCATACGTCGACGAAACATAATTTTAGTCTTAGTCGTAGTCTTAGACAAAAATAAATACTTTGGAACATGCCTGACCTATTATTATTTAATTTTTCGCATGCATCGGTATGCAGGCTTTTAGGAAGAGGTACGTTAGGGTCCACAATTGCGGTTGGGCATTTTTAATATTGATAGGAAATAACGACTTAATTTTGACATAGTTGACAAATGGGTTGCGGTGCTGCTACGCGAGCTTTACCTCGATATACAGTATTTTTTAATACGTTTTTATAGGTATTTTAAAGCAGTTACAATTGGTATTTTTATTGCGGATATTTAAATGTTTACAGGTGAATGTTTCGATCAATTAATCGGTATTCTAGCACATTTCAAATAGCACAAGTGTTGCCACCTCATATTTCTCCACCTTGTCTGCGGACGAGGTCGTATACGGATATTTTAAACATACAAATAAATAAACTTTTACAAACTAAACAATATTTACTTTTTAAGCATTATTCTAATATATACCTTGACTTGCGAACTGGTAGTAAATGTAAATTTACAATTAATTTAACTTCTTTTTGACGTTCATAAGTGTACTTGTTTACCTCTATGAATAAAGATTTGAGTTTGAGTATACGATCATTGTTTCGCCGTTAATCGAACCTAGAAGAATGTAGAGGACATTGTCAACATTAGTTTTACCAAGGTAGGTTTCAGATTATGAATTTGTAGGGTAATATTAATATTTTATTAAAATAATAAACTAGTAAATATTTAAATAATTTATTATAAATATAAAACTTGGCGTAAAACTATTTATTCTAAGTATTTAAGCATACAAATGTTACTTTTGACATTTAAGAAACGACATTATTTAGTCTTCTCGTCTATATAGCAATAATATTTGAATAATATGTTTTATACATTATTACAATTAAAATTTTCTGCAAAGATTTTGTCTTAGTACTAATTATCACAGACAATGTTTCTATAAGTTTGTGACATAATTATATTTTCTATAAACCTTAAACTCAGAGATAACATATTATGAAGAACACATACAGATTAAAAACTGTCAAGGCTTATATATTATACCGATTTACGTTTTAAAAATTTATATGTTGACAGATGCGATAAATAACTTTTTCTATCGCAATTCATATAAAAATTCTCTTTGTACTTAGTTATTTCAAAGTAATAATACCTTTTACATTTTAATATTGATAGTTCGCCTGTTCGTTTGTCTTTGACTCTCAACTAATTATCATAGAAAAGTTTGAGCACAAACAAAGCTCACTTGTCAAATTATCATAATATATAAAAATAATTTGTTCGGTTAGGATTATTATTGGCATGGGTTTCTAAGGCGAGTCCTAAAGCCTAGAATTTCGAACTAGTAATCTGAAAGGGTAAGCACTAAACCATTATTGGACTAATTGGTTTATGGACTAATTGGTCGTGAATGATATAAAATTATAAATGTTAAACATTGTATAAATAATGACATTATGTAGCCTGTGTTACTTTCTGAAAGACAATATTTGCACAATTGATACATTATTTCCAGAATTATTGTAAAGTTATTATTGTAATATTATTACAAAAGAGGTTTTTTCATTCTTAACTATTTTACTGACTAGACAGTCTTTTACAAAATCTCCTGTCGTTGCTTTAACGATATACTATCTACTATGATTATTTGATTGCATTATTTGACGTTTCATTATAATAAAACGTAATTAAATCGGACTATACGTAATTAAAATCCATAAAAATAATATTAAATCTTAATTAAGTATTATGCAACGATTCCATCATATTATAACCATATTTCCATACAATATTGGTACCCATAATAAGTATGGGTTATGTAAGTTAATAACAGTTTTCGAAATAAATTCGAAACAAAATATTAATATGGCAACAATAGAATCTCACTGTAAGAGTTGATAACTTTTTAGTAGAATATGATAAATTTATTTTTTTGTTCACATTTGGTTCTATAACCAATGTAATAGTGTATTTTACTTAATTAATTATTCTTAACAGTTGCCTTATAGTGTAGCCATTAGGTCCTATACTATATTATATTGTAGTCTTATGGCCTATCTTATTCTTAATTATTATCTGAGCATTCACCGGTTTTTCTTTAGATATATGGTATTTAGATAGACCAATTACTACAATATAATGTAGGGTTTAGTCGAAATTATAGGAAATATAAATTTAATCATGTGAATGTCCGTGGTCTGTTCCATTATCATGAGAGTGGTCGTGTCCACCATGAGAATGAGAGTGAGGCGCTGAAAAAAATACTTACATGATTACTACGCAAAGGGAAATATTCGACTAATTACGCGAATCACAACGTTAGAAAACAAAAAGCGGAATAAATGAAAACGTCCTTTTTGAGCTAGCTTATAGGAAGTGTGGCGGTGGTATTTACGTATTATCCAAGCTAATTACCATCACCGTTGATAACTTTCCTCTATGCCGCGATAGGTGGTGCTTAATCTCTTAACTTTATATATTGAATATAATAATTGTATGCTTACTTAGTAACTGCAATCCGAACATCAAACCGAAGCCGAACAATGCAGCAATGTATTGCAAAATTCCAGATCTGTCGCTCTTCCAGATTTCGAAGAAAATAACATATAGCAAGGTTCCAGAAGCCAGCCCTTGAAGTATGACGGAATAGGAACCTGCTGCAGTGGCTCCCTCTCCCCCAACAAGTAGTATACCAATTCCAATACCAAATGGAGATACAATGGCAAATGTGGTAATGTAAATTATGGCTAAATAAGTCTTGGTACGAGTTGCAATTAGCTCTACACCAATGCAAAATGCAATGACAAGTTTGTGTGCAGAAATCGCTCCAAGCATATACCTGATGAATAAAACACAACGTTATTAAAATTTTAGATGATAATGACAACGCTGATTGTTCTGTTTATTTTGATGTCGGCCTAGTAAGTTATTCATTATTATTAAGAAAAGAGACATCTAGTGGCGAGTAGACAATATAAAATTATTTTTATTACATGATAACGAATCTAAATTAACTAATACATGCGAGTGTGTTTTAACAGGCATAGCATCAAAGTTATGGGTCTAAAAATCAAATTAAAGTTATGAAAAAATAAAATGATTAGTAAAAAATATCAATCGTATGAAAATTGTCGTACGTACCAAACATTTGATGTGCTGGATTCCAAGCCAACGGCAAGGCCTTCAAACAGTTCATGAATAGATAGAGCCAATACAATCAGGAGTCCACGGAGGGCAGCCGTTACGCTATCCGCATTCTTGATGGGCATATGACTATGGCCATTAGCGTGGCTATGCCCATGATTGTGGACCGCGTTGTTGACTTCGATGTCCTGAGGAAATTATGCATTCGTTATCTTATTAGCTATTGTAATTCGTAAATATCAGAGAACTAATTTTATTAAATTCAATAAGTTTAAATATTTATTGTTGTTTGTAGTCCCAACCCAACTGTCCTGTCCCAACTGAGGTAGACATCTCCGCGTCCGTTTAAAAGACTGGAATGTTATCTGCCCCCTCTCTACCTACTAAGTTGTATTACCGGGAGCCGTAGCCAAGATCTCTAGGTTATAAGCATGCATTAGCGCTGTCACAGAAACAGTGGCCGTGTTTTATTGTATGAAGATTATATTTTGACCACTCACCTTTCCCTTAGTAATAGATGTGGGGTCAATGAGATCTGATGTAGAATTGGTGACACTATGCACGCCATTTTCTTCTGTCCTGCTGCGACTCCTAACACTGAGGTTTCGAACCAAAGGTGCCACCGAACCGTTGCTCATCTCTCTACAAAATATTTACCAATGAAATACAAAAGATTATCTAATAACGTGGATTATAGATCATATGTGATATGATCTGTGTTTAGTTCAACTTCTCTAACGCATATAGTTTAGTAGTTAAATTCATCATTCAATGTTGGTTCGAAAAGCCAGTGAAGTGAGTATATGTTTCACTATTGTACCTCGACTCTTTTTAACCACAAATGGTGAAAATACATTTCGATAAAATTACATTTAAATTGAAAATCAAAGACAAAATTAATAATGTCCTTGCAGCTATGGTAATCATATTTTTTCCCATTGGAAAGACATGTATGACTAAAGAAAAACTGACAGATGACGTTGTAGAACTAGCGAATAAAGTAAAACTTATACTAAGACAACCAAGAAATGTAAACTAAACAATTGTTGTATGGATTCATTAATAATAATAATAATCATTTTTTTACATAACTACTATAGTAATAAGTTAAGTTGGTACTACTGGTATTATCGTCAGTACACAATTATTATGCCCGTTGGATTTCCCTGAGAGCTACATACATATATAACATTTGTATTGCATTTACTATGTAACCGTCTCTTTCTGTTAACGAAATCACAAAGAAAGGAAAGTTTTGGTAAAGACTGATTTATATAAAAGAACATATGTATGTACTTATGTACACGCGTTAGAAGTTATACTTCTTTGGCGTAACAAGATAAAAATCTTATTAAAACTTTTCTCTTTCGCCTTATTCTCTAATGCACCAAAAGAAGTATACATATGTGTCGGTTTTTTGTGACGGTGTGCGCGCTTAAAAATATACTTTCATAATTTTTCGCTTTTTGCGCTAAAAGCGTGCCGAAAGAAGTATAACTTAAAAATAGTATATTTTTTACCTGTGATGTATGTACATGTGCACCAACTCTTCTACAAGATACATGATGAAAAACCCACTGCACATAAGTAGAGAAGCTAGAGGAAAATCGAACTCTTGCATGTGGCCATCAGCTGGAAATAAAAAAAAACCTTTGTAGCCAATACAAAGTATTCAATTTATATATACGATGTACATAAATATAAAAGGGCATAAACGCAAAATTGCCCAATTACACGATCCTAGCTTTTAAGTAATCGTGGTTAGAAAGCCTAGATGAGTTTCTTTAAAAACAAGAGTTTATATGTTACGAAAGTTTTATTAAAACTTGTACTTGCGTTAACCAAAATCATTTCAATACTTTTTGCGAGTCCGAAGTTTTTGATAACACTAATAAATATTAATGAATGATGAGCGACGCTTTATAATTTGAGAACTATTTTTCTTTAATTCCATTAGTAGAAATATCGGCATGTTACAGATTTTTCGTGCGCATACTTTGTGTTCGTGCATCTACTTGTACTAGGTAAAAACAAAGCATCTGCATATAATTGCCAGCATAATACCGAGAATTATACCTAACCTATGCCTAACACTATACATCATAGATCTTGTAAGAATGGTGACATAGAAACCGCTTTTCTCCTCCGCAGAGTACTAATTAACATCATTTTTAAAATACGATCATTCTTCCAATCTTACTTAATTTAATACGGAGGTACTATGGAAATGTCGACAATATTTCATAATACGCACAGAAAAAAATTCATCAAAGAAATGCCCAAAGTGACAGGAATAAATTGGCTGAGAGCAAGTTCAACTTAATTGAAGACTGAATTGAAGACATTGACCTACGATATTTCTTTGTTACGCAAGACGTAACACGCCATACTTTGGCATTGCTTTATTGAGTAATAAAATAATAACTTGACTACTCTATATGTAGTACATAATTATGTAAATTATTAATTTTAAAAAATAACAATATATATATATATACTTATGATAACAAATCACATTAAAACGAATACAACAGTAAAGAATGTTAATCGCGTCGCTTATCATTACTTTGACAATACCAACATAAAATATAATTAAGTATTTAAGACGTATTCAAACAAATCGCTTCAAATAATTGGAGGAAAAATCGTAACGTCATTATCGAATATTCAAACCGTCTTTGTTATACAAATTAACAATTATATTTGCGTCCGCTAAACAATGCACGCGAGACGCACTATGAATATTTTATCGCACAATTGAGCTTCAACCAGACTAGAATTCGACAGCTTTGCCTACAAATTACTAATCCCTAAGACGTCTCGTCATCGTTCTCTTAGTGGTCGCCTTCATAAATAAAATAAAAATTCATTGTTTATTTGCAAAGAGGTAGGAGGAATAAACAATATTCAATAGGTATTTGACGTATCGTTTATTATTAGGAGGGTACTAGAGTTGCCTACTGTTATAGTAATGCAATGCTTAAAGAGTTAATAATTAATTATTAGTTAAAATTACAATATTATATTGTTACAATGACTAAAAAAACAGACGAAGTTGTGTTAATTTGTATTAACAGTATGAACGTGTGTTACATTAACGGTAAATTTACGAGATAAAGTCACATATTTTTTATTACATTTTACGGTAAGGGTTCGCTTTTTAATTATTGCATAAATCCGTACTTTATAGCATATTGTTTTGTGTTAATAAATTAAAATATTAATATACTCCTATAATAAGAACAGTATCCTGGTTTAGACACATTTAAGCCAATGTTTAAAATTCATGGAGCACACATGATCTTCATAGGTTTAACTCTATTATATATTCTTAGACCAGAAGGTCATCCTACCGCTGCATCGACAGAATGGTGGAGCGCTTGCTGCAGCTGAAAACCAGCAATTGGGTGGAGGTGACACTGGACACGGAGCGGTGGAAGATTTTCATTTCGGGAGTCAAGATACTATATTCTTAAGATAAGTGCACTGTGCTAACTCTAAGTACGCTTTGTAATAAGTGTTACACAAAAAATATGAACCTATTAGTCGACTAGTAATTTGCCAGATTTTTCGTGGTTCTTGTGTTCTTTTAGTATGAAATAGTCTCGACATCTGCGTTGACTAGTAACAATTCTCAGTTTATTTACAGTGTTCGATAAACATATACGAGTATACGTCATTACAGACTACTCAGACTTCGTATTATTATTAAATATTTTAATCAAGATATCAAACGTGAAGACGTCATCAAACCTTAATTTGTACCGTATCAATAATACAGTTGTATTTAGGCTACCATATCTTTTAGACAAGAAGTGCTCGAAAAGTTTTTCATTGCTTATACTTCAACCAAAAAATAAAACGAAGCAGCTCATTATTTTTCTTTTATTATTACATTTGACAGTGCGTCTCCTACGTACCTACGAGTAGTCAGTAGCAGTAATAGGCTGGTATAAGCCTAATCCATATTCAATTGATACCGTTTAACTAAAGTAAGTCTGTTTTCTTCACAGCGTTAATGAAAGGAAACCGACAGTAAAATAATATAAGTATAATACTGCTTATTAAATATGCTCAATAGTTATTCAATTTAGATGCGGAATACAAAGTTTATAGAAAAGGCAAACGAGAATACGGGACGCCCAAAAAGAACATTCATCACAGACTATGGCACATTTTAAGTGAGTGTACACTCTTTCTTTAAACAATTGGAGGTTGTCCAAGTGAGGGACCACCGGGATCGATTCACAATTCGCTAGTTCGGGAAGGATAGGAATTGTTTCATAATTATATAAAAATTTATAAAATGCATTATTGAAATGTTTATCATGATTTGTCATTAATAGTTTCCCTTGACATGCCGAATTACTCCGCGCATAAGTATAGTTGTAATCGGCGACTTAACATTGGCCTTGGTCTCGAAAAAAGTTATTTGGAACCTCTTCAAGAATTTCGTCCAAGGAAACACGAAATATGCCGTCAAGTTTCAAGCGAACATTACATTACATTAATAAATTTGTCGTCAATATTATCATTTGTATTCACGGAATATTGATTTTGTTACAAAACCTAAAATATATTTTAATCTCAGATATTACACATATAACGATTTACATATGAAGCAGACAAGATATTAACTTGTATAAGTACTTTATGATATAACTTTTATTTGTAATTATCCGTCTGAAATGAGGAATCTTAATACATATTTCGAAATAGATACAGTGAAAATACAAGTATGGAATGGAACATGGTGTGGGAGTTTACTCTTAGTTTTTTCCCAAGCACAAATCCTCAAATTATAGTTCTTGGAAGTAATTTATTTTTCCCCTGTCAAGTTCGATAAAATAAACTGGTCGTAATATTTTTGATACACACTAACGTAAGGCTTTATTTCCTTTGATTTTTGAACAGGAAGCAAACCGGCAGGAGACTCACCTGATGTTAAGTGATAAAGGACCATGGTGCCCATGGACACTCACATTGCCAGAAGGCTTACAAGTGCGTTGCCGGCCTTTTAGACTTGGTGCGCTCTTTTCTTGAAGGACCTTTTGTCGAATTGGTTCGGAAATAGTTCGGTGGGCAATTGGTTCCACAAAGTGGAGTTGCGTGGCAAAAACAGGCTTAAAAAATGCTTAGTTGAGGAACGACAGACGTTGAGGTGATACGGGTGGAATTTAATATTCTGCCTCGACGTCCAATTATGAAACTCAGCTGCAAATATTAATCCGAACAGCTTGTCTGAACTCTCCGTGGTAAATGCGGTAGAAGATCCAGAGAGACCCCACATCTCTACGCAACGCCAAGATCTTAAGCCAAGAGATTATATGATCGGAAAGGCATATATATGTCTTTGTATCATGTATGATTGTTTTATAGCCCCATAGAGGGATAAATCCTCTACTGCTTCATTTAAGAATAGGTTAAAACAACTATTCGAGTCGTAGACCTTGTATCTTTCTTCTTTATTATGGCTACTAGTATATCTGTCGTTCTACCGATTTATAAAATTTGTATTGTATTGTCTACTTAAATATTTTGTTCTGCTGTCATGTTATGTTTTGTTTTGCTTTATATCCTTTTTTTTATCAGTGAAACTTTTTGTGGATATATCCAATGCTTTAATTTTATGTTTATATTTCTTTTCTGACTTATACTTTTAGAGATGTATATGTTTGTTTCCCAAATGAATACATAAATAAACACATACCACTATTAAAGCTATTATATTGTATTTAATCGTATAATATATCGTGTTAAAGATTTTGATAAAGTGGATGTGTACAGCCTTGGCTCGTACAGGATGTGTTATTGCCACGTGAAATTTCATACATTGTAATTGATTATCTTTATTTTTAAATAGAGGTGAAACCGTGACAAATGCATTTCACTGACATTCGCTCGATAAGATTAACTTTGACTTAACATCGAAAGTGTAAGGTGAAAATGATTATAGAACAATGAGACATATTAAAAATATTATCGCTTTTACATTTTGTATGAAACAAAAGCCTCTATGTCTGGGTTTTAGATTTGTTGCGTGATCATTTGCTAGTTCTAATAGGCAGCCTTTTATCACTGACACACGCCGTTGACTCTTTGGGCCTAAGGCATTTATTTTTTTTAAAGATAATAATTACAATTTTTAAAATATAGAAAAATGGATTACACTATATATACGAAGAACATTATGAATTAACCAATACAATTTACTAATTATTTGTTGAGATTAGGGAATGTGTAATGTGTGAGGGTGTGTGAGTGTGTGTTTTAATGTGATCTTAAAAATCCATACGATTTGATTATCTCCATGGCACGCGTTTGGAGATTTTTATTGATTCAACAAAAAGAGCTAACATTAGCCACCTGTATATTATATACAAAACAATACATACACACAGAAAAACAACACAACATTAAACATTAATAGATTAAAACATTTACATAAAGACTAACTTTTTCTTACAGCATGATGCGGACCCTTTGTCAGTTCACTAAACGGACAATTAAAAACGTCTGTTATACAAAACAATACGTGAAATTCGTGAAAAGTTTGTACCAATATAGGGAATATGAAACAGCCAAGCCAGCTATATTCTATAATCGGTTCTATAAAAGCTGGATTCCTCACGATTGTTCGACTCGATACTTCGATGCAATAATCGATTAAACCTCAATTACAAAAACTGCATTGTAATTCGAATCGAGGCCACGCGCACCTTGATGGTATCCAATTACAAGAATTATCTAACATATTTTCTTACATCGATTGCCGACGATCACGATCAGGATCACGGTAATATAAGAAACTATGTTTCATTCATTCGCTTTTAGTTTAAATATTTTTATGAACGACTATAATATGCTCTCTCGACACTCTTGAGACTTTTAAGGAAGATGGGTTCCTTGTTTGATCTTCATTTGTTTATATCTTTTTGCCCCGAAAACCTTACAGTACAGTCGGGAACTTACATAAGGTTGTATTTGGGTTACACAAACATATTTGATTAGTGTTTTTTTATAGAAAAATAAGGCCTTGTGCGCAAAAATGTCAGGAGGCTCTCCTGATGTTAAATGATACTCTCAAAGCCTATGGTTTTGCGAGTGCGTTGCCGGCCTTTTGTATATTCTTTTCAATACTTAGTTGATTCCACAATCAATAATTGACATTAATGTCACGCAAAGCACGGCGCCTTGATCGACGTTCGTATTGAATATTTTTTGACGTACAGTAACCGTATACGCAGGACATAATATCGGAAATTTTAATACAGCTCCAAAGTCGGGAGTAGTGTTAAATTGTGTAAATTAAAGATCTTTTCAACTGCCTACATTACGGCTTTTATTATTAATAGCTACGAACACGCTTTTGCAACAATTCCTTTGTTGATCTAGTCTACATTGACGTAACAGTTTTATCAGCATTCACTTCCGCAATATATTGTCATAACTGATTGAAAATGTTTTTATGTTTACTGAAAACTATTTTATATTCATAGTTTTAGTATAAATATTGTTTGACATTTGTACATTAGTTACCAGAGACAAAAAGACAAAGACTAAAAAACTAAAAAGTTTCTAATTCTATATTCATTACAATTACTTTATAAAACAGGAGGCAAACGGGTATGAGGTTCATCTGACCCTCGCATGGGTACTCTTAATGCCAGAGGACTCGCGACTGCGTTGCCGGCCTTTCAAGAATTGGTACGCTCTTTTCTTGACCCTAAGATGAATTAGTCTGTTAGATTTTACGCGTTTTAAATGTCTATACATATATATGTGCTGTATAGCCAATATAGAGTGAATGTTTCGTTAATTTTTTCTCTCACTGGATATATTACGTCAAGGCATGGGAACAAAGATTTTGCATGACAATTATCCCAGCTCTATAAATTTAAATTCTCTTTGGGTAAACCTTAAATGACGTAACATTTGCGGTTGGGAAAACAGAATTTGCATGATCCGGCATGCTAATGCATCTTGGTTTAGTAGGCTTAAAGCACCCGTATTTAGGTACGTTGAATATTTTAGTATTGTTTGTGAGTTTAAGTTAAAAATATCACGTATGCGTTGTGCAATGTCCGAGCATGTGTTTTGTGAGTGCGAAGTGAACTCAATTACGTCATAACCATGGTTTTTCACTTTTATATTAACTAAAATAGCACTGTTTATTTTTTAAGCCGTGAGGAATGAGTAAAGGATTAGGGTGTGATTCGACAAAACTTAAAGCGAACTATGACTCTCGTTTGATAAAACTTTTGACGTCTTTGAGCAAAAAGTATCATTATGTTTTTCTAAATAAATATTATAGTGAAAAACTTCAATAATGACTTTCCTTATATCAAAAACTTATTGGGTTTGACATACGGAAGTTCTTAGCGAATAGACCTTTTTAGACGCTCATGGAATAAAAAAACTAAGGTTGATCTGGGCTATACGAAATAATTAGTAAGCATACGCAATTATTGCTTATACAATATTGTACTAGTAATTTAGAGTATCGATACAACCTGAATATTTTATTTATGGATTAGAGGCTTCACTGTGTGACTCTCATTCCTGAGGTCATAGTTCGATCCCCTATCCCCTATCATAAAGCGCTACAACCCTAAATGGAACGCTTGTATTGTATTATTAGATTGCATCTCATTGTTTGATCATTTTTATTTCAAAGTCAAGTGAACTGATAGCTGGAGCCCACGAACATAGGCTCCACCACGTGAATGACGAGGCTATGCAACTCCTTGACACCACGGGCCTAGTTAGAAGACTAAAAAGGACAAAACCATTTGAACTAGTGAATTAGTGACAGTGCACGTTCGTATTAGTGCTAAACAGTGAGTGAAAAAATAGAACACAAGCACAGAGTGTCTTCCCTATAATAGAGACTGTAAGTAGTGTTATTGGACACTTCCTTATGTTAAAAATTCTTTTTAGCAAATTAGGTTTCACTTAAATTACTTATTAGTCTTTAGTTAGGTTAGATCGTAATGTTCCATGATGTCTTAGTAAAGACTCATGTAAAAAAAGGTAAGCTTTCGAATTTGAGACATGCCGATTTTTTCACGATGTTTTTCTTTACCATATTAGATGCGTACATAGACAGAAACTCTATTAATGGGGATTGCATTAATATTGTTAATTCAACAACCATGGTCAGTGAGACTTTTTTAATGGATTAGGAACGCTAGGTTATTTAAAGTTAAATTTAAATGTCTAACACTCGCTTAAGTCAAATAATCATAATATTATTGTGTTTAAACAAAATATTTGTTTCATTAAATAAAATGTCATCCCCGAGTCGTGGTATATACATACATAGATTATGATGGGTTGGTTACGTTTTGAAATAACGTTGACTACAAACAGTTGTTATTAAATCTTATATAATAATAATTTTTATATTGAATAATTATAAAAAAAAACTATGCTAATTAAACAGATCCAAGGTTACGCTATTGTTGTGTAATTAATGGCTGGAACTAAACAAAGATCAAAGTTCTTAGAAGAGGCTCGTGCACTAATTTCTTGTGGCCTCAAATAACTTGTAGGAGGTAGGTCAACGTGTTTTTATATATTTGTGATAATAAAGATTAATTTTGTTAATGAACTTGTGAATAGCAGCATAACATATATTAACAATAATAAATTTGATTTGATGAATCCGATGTCATTGCGTTGACACAAAGCCTATTAAAGTATAGAATTAAAAAAATATCTGTAATTTAGGTTGCACGGTGTAAAATTATCACGTTTTCGTCACGTTCGTTAATCTGTTATATTCTTATTTGACGTATCTCGTATAAGCTGTGAAAACGAGCTCTGAATTTGTATATGGTATGAAATATGATTTTTAATCTAGTTGTATTTTAAATTTGAACCTGGCTATATGTAGCCATAAACAATTTTTTTTAAACAATTGACTTTAGAAAACTATTACAATACCCTTTGTTTGAGTAAATCTAGATAGATTCTTTCAAACTAATAAAACATTCTACGTGCATTCAGCAGGCGCAAAAAACATATCACTGATCTGAAATTTATAATGTCAGGCAACCTCATACATAATTAATTTTGTAGGACGTTTATGTTTTTATGCCTTAGTATCTTACTTGTTTATTGAACATGCTTTTATCCAATTTATAAACGTGTTATAAAATAGCACCCTGAATTTCTAAAGGCAATTTCCTTACTTAAATTTACTATTTACTTCATATTTTATTTTGTATGTACAATTTAGATAGGAGTGTTAGCCTTCTACTCAGGGTTGAAAAACCCCTGGGTAATGAGTTGGACCGTTCTAGCTTCGACTGAAAAATCTACGTCATTTGATATACATAGCTAGGCAAAAATCATAATCTCCCTGTATGATAGGTAATAACAGGCACAGTCAATAAAGACAAGTTAGAAAACGTAGGAAATATAGACAATGCATGCTTTGTATTAAACTACTGTGGAATATTTATGGCAACATCAAAACTGCCTATTGGGGAAAGCCAACTCTTTGAGTATTTGGGTCAAGTTTTAAAAAATATTTTGCAATTAAATTATAAGCTTCAATAGGTAGAATTTGTTTCAGTTTCTACTCTGTCGACATGACAGCCTTGGCGTTGCTTTCGCCGCATTGGATTAAAACATACATTATGTACCTTACAACAATAATTACAGTCCATAAACCGTGAGAAAACATTAAAAGCCTATTCATAATTTATAAGTGTGTATAACATACTTAAACTCATACGAAAAGTGTGAGGATGTTAGAAAGTAGGGTTTTTGTTATGTGATATTAATACAATTTGCCATAAATTCATAGAAGGCGTATGTAAAATCCGTCGTATATGGAACATCTGATGAAATAATGTAACTCTAACATAATTTAAATGATAAAGAGAAATTAAACTTTCAGTTTTATAATCGATTTATAAATACACTTGGGTTTCCAATGTATTATCTTAACTCAATTAAATTAGATACTAATATAAAATGAATACCACAAAGATAGGGTTTTACCCAAACTTATATTCGATAATGTAATGACTATAATATTAACAAATTAATATATGTGAGGATATGTGTATGTAAAGATTAATAAAATGGTAATTATTATTACACAATAACAGGAAAGTTAATGGCAACACCTTTGTTCTAAGAATCAGTGACGCGTGGTGACATAAATAACTTGTCATTTCACACACCTATGGTCTATGGATTTACCGGTGATTGTTTATCACCCGCTTTCATAATCAAAATATCTACAACTTCGAGTATTAACTCTGTGGTATTTAAGGTTTGAAAAGGGATTAAATAAATATATCCTTCGTCTATAGATGGTCCAAGCGAAACTGTAAACCTTTAGTATTTTAGTTTTATATTAAAAAGTAAAGAGTTAAATGGATATACGATTTATGTACTGTGATTGTTAAAATGTACCTTCAGTATACAAATAATTCACAGTCTATTATCCTTTCCCTATCTAGACTACTGTAGGATCACCAACCCTTACCACAAATTTTCTATACCCTGGTCAAACAGTTCGTGAGTTTAATGTCAGGGACATTTTTGTATGCATTTTCGATGTAGTTCTCTCAATATGAACGCTCATGTCTCGACCTTGTGATCGCGCAGTACAAAAAGTAGATTTTGCGCGTTATAAGAATTGAAGTTGGTATCGTTTTCGCTATTAGGAGTTTTAAGGTACCGGCGCATTTCTGACAGGATCACGGTTGAATAGCTTTTAATTGAATACGCATACGTAAAGGTTTAAATGCCAAACATCGTAGAGTTATAGATTATATATATTACAAATCTATATTATTGAAACATTCTTAAATTAATAGCTGTTGCCTTTAAAATAAGATATTAATGAAGATAATAAAATATATTTCTGGTATATTGAATCCAAATATTTGTCATACATAGTGATCATTATTAAGAAATATACCCGTTTCCTGTATGGGCTGTACCGCCACAGCGCTATTATTTATGTAATCTAGTATATTATATACCATGGCAAGTGTTCTTTTTCTTGCCAGTAAATCTATACAAAGGAACTCTTTGTATTTACTCAAACCTGTCTGGCAACTTGCGCCTACTTCGGACCAAATGATTCGCTTTATTAAGCTGTTCTGACATTCAAATAAGGCTTTCAACAAGGAAATACAAGTTGCATATTTTGTCCATATGTGTTTAGATGTCTGTTATTCGTCTGTACGTTTTAAGAACTTTGCCTACTTATAGTTTTGTTCTGCTTATTAGTTATACATAAGTAAGTTAAACCTAGCAAACGATTTATTAATTAATGCAAATTATTACATGACCTTAACGTTAATTTATTTCGTAAGTTTGTTTACATTTTAGTTCCTTTTATGTTTTTAAAAATATTTCTAATAGAGTGGGCATAATTAAACGCTGCTTTATTTTGCTCGGGCAACACTTGATTTTTAAAGCTATACATAATTTTAAGAGTAATAACATATCCACTTAAAAATTGCGGACGAAATGTTTATAATTTTGTCGAAGGCGAAGGGAACTTTTATTTTGCATTATAATATTTCGACCTTGCCTTAAAGAAAATTGCATGCTTTTCAGAATATAAGAAAGTTGTGTTCCGTTAGTATATGAAACGTGTGTCAGGTGTGACATGTTATATGGCGGTTGTACGTGACATAATTGTAAGTCTGGTATAAAGTGTGTATCGGAATTTACATTAAATAAGTAGGTTCCCTACAAAAATATTGGCCATTCTAATTTAGTACAGCAATTGTATAAGATCACACGAAGAGCCCCTGAGGTAGTTAAACCTGTTTCATAAACCTGGTCAGCAATAAAAAATCCAAAAATACTTTTTTTAATCTCATTACTTATTTGTAGTTTTCTTTGTTATTTACAACTTTATGATAAAATTAATGATATGTAGGTCCAGGCCGAGTGTAAACGTTGCAGTACAGCCACGAAATGTTGCCAGCATTAAGGGAAACATAGAGACCAAACTCTTTAACCATCTTTTTCTCATTTTATTTTGTGTGGTTTTGGTGAGCTGTTTGAATTTGACAGATCATTAAACCATATCGAAATAAGATAGATATCATATTCTTTGGATAGGAAAATAAGATTGATATTTTTAAACTCGGTTTTATCAGAGAAATAAAATGACAGGAGTGAAACGTAATAATATTTTTTAAAAATAATATTATAGAAATTATCGCTAACAGTTTTACAAAATTTAGAACAAACATTATACGGTTGTAACGTAACGACTGTATACTGCTATCTAGAGTGCGTCGTTACTCGTTATCAAGTCGTTATGATAAACATATTAGATTATCTCGCCGTAAAGATATTTTTCAAGGTGGCTAAGATTTTTGTCACCATTTATAGACACGGAATCTGATTCTAGATCTAGAACTAAAGTTCTAAACTGAAAACTAAATCAAATAATAATTTGTATAACTATTTACTTAAATTAAAATTTATTTAAAAAAATACAATGGCGCTACAACCTCTTTAGGTCTGGGCCTCAGTATTTCCGTATCTGTTTCATGATCATTTGTTAATCTAATAGGCAAGTTGGTGATCAGCCTCCTGTACCTCTTCCACGCTGTTGACTTTTTGGGTCTAAGGCAAGCCGGTTTCCTCACAATGTTTTCCTTCACCGTTCGAGCGAATAAATATTATAAAAATACGATAACATTCCTTTAACATATTTGCTTTGAGTATAATTATCGTGTTAAAACATTCACAAATCACTGTAGCTACAATGTATAACATTACTGCAATTGCTTGAAACGTCTTTTCACAATAGTTACCCAACCAACTGGATTTTGTATGTGTAAGACTGGTGCAGTGGTTGTACGGAAGTTCCTCAGTTCAGGAAATGAGATATAAAGCGCTGTTCACAAAACGAGTTACACACAACATTAGGCCGGTGCTTGTATACAGGATGTTTGAGTTTGGAAAGGTAGAAATGCGGAGTAATAGGATAATTGATGTTAATCAGGTACAATTTTATCTTTCGCCTTATTCTACATTGCAGAAAAAACGACACTAACAATAGAAAAAAGGTATTTAATACATTGAAAGTTTTTTTTATAACGCATTATCTAGTTCATATCATAACAAATTACTTATATATGTTATTAAAGAAATGGACATTTTTTATTTTAAAATGTTGACTATGCTAACAACATGGACTTTTGTGACGCG
The DNA here is from genome assembly GCF_905147105.1 of Pieris brassicae. NCBI lineage: Eukaryota > Metazoa > Arthropoda > Insecta > Lepidoptera > Pieridae > Pieris > Pieris brassicae. The sequence goes on from NC_059666.1 coordinate 3,642,915, forward strand.
TATCGTAAAAATTTACTCTCATAATTTATCCCTGCGCCAAAAGCAGTATAATTTCAATAAAATAATAAACATACCTTCTGTATAATGAAAGTTCAAATTGTAAAATTCCCTGATTTCTCCGTTTATTGCCTATACTTTCATATTTTGCGGTCATATGGTCACTTTGTATTTATATTTTTATAGCAGATTTAGTTGTTCACAATCATCTTATTTGCGTACTGTTTGACAATTGTAGTGGAGTTAAAATACTACAGATAGCACAGAGGTAGAAGAAATAATAGAACATTTTACAGAGACTAAAAATGACATCTCTTCCTTGTACTCTTCATCACTAAAGGTCGTTTTAATTTTTCTCCTCCCTGTCTTTATTGCCTTCCACCTTAACTTAGTATAAATAGCATTTAGGTCGTTAAGTATAACCTAACATATAATATACATAAACCTAAACTTCCTAGGTACTAGAAAAAATTATAGCTTCATGCTAGTGCGCCCATTCTTCGCGCAGAAAAGGCTAAGTATGTTTATACCCCATTTGTCAAAAGTATATTGGATTAGATGTACGTATGTCATAAAAGTGTCTTTAAATATAGTCTATAAAATGTTTTTCTGAACAGTAAAAGGTTTTAAAAGGCCCTAAAGCGCCGATGGTGTGCGAAAGATTGATCTTTAAATCTCTTACAATTGATTATGTTTATTTCATAAACTAGTAGGTGATAGTCTTCTGTCTGACACATGACGTGGACTTTTCGATTTGAGACACGCTTTTGTGACGGTATGAGCGTTAGCACATAGACATTAAGTCAAGGAATCAGAATGAAAGAAAGTTTTAGGGATGAGTTGAACGCTGAAGCTAGGCCAACACTATTAAAAATGGAAAGCTAAATACAGCTTTCTGTTGAAGATTAGTAGGTACGGGGTCCGATAATTTATTGATATAATTAAGCAAATACATTCATTGATTTATGAACAAATTAAACATATCATTTATTTAACCTTACTTAATTCCCAATTATGAATGTCATTTATAGTTGGATTTTAATGTTTATAATACAGTATATATATTTTAAAGTATACCCTTATAATAAAACATATGACTGGTTTACGAATAACGAGTAAATCGTAATAACCTACAATTATAAAATAACATTTTTAAGGCTCTTAACCTGTTAACTATAACTAAACTAATTGTTTCGGTCATTACATAGATACATATATTTCACAGAAAAAGAGAGGTCAATAACATCTAAAAAGTTCAAAAAGGAATTTCAATTGCAAATATTATAATTTGTTAACAACTGTTATCATATGTAAAATGTAAATTAAACCTAATATAACTAAATATTTACAATAATCATAACCTACATAGTAAAATAATAAAGAAATTATAATTAAATATTAATAAATAGAATATTACAATTATTTTAATTTGTTAATTTAAATACCTTATTCTGCGATTTGATTTAATGTATTTAAGATTTTTAATTACATTCTGATTATAACCAACGAAATAATGTGGTTTACAGCCGAAGCTCGAGTCTTCTGGAAAAGCTGCTGATAACGATCTGTATCTACGATACACTTTGTTCACTAAATAATTTTTAATAGGTAAATCTTTTTAATAAAAACATCCAAATAATTTTATCAGGTAACATTACGTTAATTACTTAATGACACTGTTTTTTGCCAACTAACCCATTTATAGATTTATAAAATACATATCCGCTAACGCCGTGCATCGTATATCGGCGTTTTATAAGATTTTTAAACAATACCAAATGCACTGAAATAAAATTATCTATGGATTTATTGAAGAACATAATCTACTCCACATAGGTAGAATATTTGATGTATTAGATAGATTAAGAAATATCTATAAAATTATAATTATATCAATAACCTAATCAATAGGAAAACTTTGGCAATATCTAAACATTATTATATAATATGTTTAACTCATTGGCAGTTGAACCGGCACGTATCAGGTGCTGCCCCGTAAACAGTTCCTTGTCACGAATCGAGTACCAAACAAACACGTTTTCGCATATAGCTGGTTATCGTAGGAAAACCCTAGTATGCATCTTTGCATTCTATTCGAACGAATCTTCCCCGTTTGAAATATTCAACGATAGTTAGTAACTCTCTTCTAGATTTTATGTTGTTGTTAATGTAAGCTTTTAATGTGGGTCGTTACAATTCAATGAATATGTATTGATGATGACACAAGTACATTCTACGGATAATATGTTCACTGCAATTTTATCCTAGAAATTTCAAAGCCATTTAGAAACTGATATGCCCTAGCACCAAGTTGAAAATCGGACGGATAGGTTATCGATTTGACGTTATGTTACCTATCAAAAGAAGCTATCATATAAGTTTTATTTATATCTAGCTGTTCTGTGGTATTATTATGCATTCAATTAATTGTTTAACATTAATATTACTATAAAATATAGCTCCCAAGAAGCAAAATATTATGATATATAAGAATTTAAGACTATGAAAAAGCTACAATTTTACTACGAGTATAAGATTTTGCTTTATAATAAATATATAATTAGTTATTTGCAAATTCCTGTACCCAACGCCTACCGTGTAATACCTTCAAGGAAGAGGTGATGAGATTTTATTAAAGGAGATCTTTTAATTACTTTTGAGATACTGAACGCAGAATATGACTTAACTATCTTACTATGTAACAATTTTAACTCAAATAAAGGTGGTTTAGTGATTTCCTGGTTTAGTTTACTGGTTTTAGTGATTTCCGAACTGAATTAATTTTGGCGGGAATAGTGAAACCAGCCATGACTGTCTTTAAATTCTTAATCAAATGAGCAACTAATATAGTTTAAAGAATTAGTATGCTAGACTCGCAGACAGCGGTGTTTCCTTTATTGAATTGTAATTAGCTGCGTCCGGAGACAAAGTTGTAAAAAGTAAAATGTGATTCCGATGAATAAATGTTTATATTATAAGGCTTCGCTTGACTCCATTTATCAGGAGTTTAGCGTCATTTTTGAGTCAACTGTAAACGTAAGATACGACGATTTCGTTTAATCTCTATTAAAGCAATGTCTAATTATGCAGTGCACTGAGATATTTGTAATATAAAAGTTAATACATACATTCTTATCTTAATCATTCGAAGTCACAATTATAAATAGACTACATTAGGCAAGCTTCGTATCAGATATGAAAATAACAATTATCTACTCTTTGATATATATATCAATAAATAATTGTTTATTACGAAATTAAAAAAATACCAGTCGCCTCAGATTTCTGTATCTGTTTCAAGATCAATGAATCTTTTGGCAAGTCAGTGATCAGCCTCCTGTGCCTGAGACACGCCGTCGACTTTTTGGGTGTAAGGCAAGCCGGTTACCTCACGATGTTTTCTTTCACCGAGCGAATGCTAAATGCGCACATAGAATGGTGGAAACTCCATTGGTGTACAGCCGGATATCGGGCCTACAACCTTAGGGATGTCAGTCGCCCTGCTCATTAAACATTACCTACGCCATATTTGTAAGATATACAACATTATCATTATTTTGCAAAAATAAAAAGAAACAGTCTTATTATGTATTTTTAAAATATCCGTAAAAATCACGGTTAATTTAAAGTTAAGTTTATTGTCCCCATGTTATTTACGTCATATTTAATTAGTTGTTAACTATCTATACTGCGATGGCGATGAGTGAAGCAATGTAATCTGGTACTTAGTGAAATAGATCGATAAAGAAAATAGAAGTACTCGACGTTAATCTCTTATAAACTAAACCATCTATATCACAAATATCACATTTCTTTAAATTTAAATTGTCATTAAAACAATATAAACGTTATAAAAACATAAAATTAATACCCAAAATTCTTGAATAAAACATATTTTTTGTTTAATCGTGAATAAATTGAGTAACTTTTATCGCCTTTGTTAATTCAAAACTTACACTTCTAATGAAATATCCTAATTTGTAATTGCGGTGAACGGTCACTGACATACATACCCATTGACGTTTACGCAACCATTAGATAATAGTGATACCAATCACCTATATATAAAATCTTATGTCAATGAGGAATGGAACATACCGTATGGTTTTTCTCACACTTTTCTCCGAGAAAATTCATAGGTAGCAAACTTCAGTTGGGAACAGAACAGTTCCTATAAATATTTTGTTTCTCCGTCTATTTGTTGTGCCTTATAATAACGAAAGGTGACAAAATTCCACTAATAAGTTAGACAAGCTGTTTATTAAATTAGTTACTAAGGTTATTTGTAAATAAAGGTTATTATTATTAATCATTTATTTGTTGTTATTTTTTTGTAAGTTAATAAATTATATTAAGGAAAAAAAACCTTTCTGAATACATTGTATTCATTTTATTAAACTATGTAAATTTCCTTTATCTATCACGTCACGTCACGACATTTTACTTGTTTTATTCGCATTTTTTTTATATTGAAATTTTATACATATATGTAACAGAATTCACAGAAAACAGAAATAATTTTTTTAACGACAGGTCAAATATAGCTAAGACAAATGTCAAAAAAGCCAGCATTTATTTCAATCAACCTTGAGATACCGCGCTAATAATATCCGGTTAAAATAAATGTCTAACATCGACTATATACGAGACCTATTCAGATTTTAATTATACATTTAGTTGTAGCAATTAACAAAGAACAATGAACTTCAAAATAGAAGACAATGCAGCCGAAACTAATTTGCAATTATGAAGAACACTTTCCGTTAATGTTTTGACATTTACCGGCGACTTCCAAATAATGCAAAACTCTCTTTGTTTTTAAACTATTTTCAGTGGACATTCTTACGTTTTTATATCGTCCATTCAATTTAATATTTTAACTAAAGGTTATTTATTTTGTTGACATTTAGATCACAATGACATGATATTTATTAAATAAATATTAGGCTGAATCGTGCATTTTAAATAATAGAAATAAAAACTCACCAACTAGATGGTCGATGTTGTGGTCCACTTCTGGTAAAAGGTGCATGAAGGTGGTACACAGAAGAACTCCTCCTCCAAACGAGAGAAGTGAAGCCACAATTCTATTTGAGGACTTTAGGTTTTCGGCGTCATTTGGAGTTATCCATCGGAACCGTTTCGCGAGCAACATAGGAACGATACCACAGACCATGGATGCACAGAATAGAACTGCCATGGACACTCCCTTGGCCACGATAACACCCTGGCTTTCATCGTGGTCGCTGTGTCTCATCGTTATGTTCTCCATTTCTGCCGGTGCAAGAGTGGTGTTTGTGTAACGTGGGATGAGTTTTTATAGCGGTTTATCAGTGCGCGTGCGCCGGCTTTGAGCGACGCGTTTGTACTATAGAACGTCATTGAGGCACGTTAGCCAGTTCGTTCCTCTCCCTTAGCGGCGCAGCCTTCGATCATGCTACAATTTACACTTCGACAATAATATTTATGAATCAGAATGAAATTGAAAGTGCATTGTTATTTTGGTATAATTCAGGTTATAATTTGAATAAAAATGTCTTTGTGTGATTGAACGAGAGTTGGTGAATATTGAGTTAAAACAAAACATTTATATTCGAAGTTACCGGTTATAAATAATATTAGCTTAGTTTAATTTTTAGAATAAAAAACCGGTTATTACTTGATTTTAATTTTAAAAATTGGATCTATATTAAATAAATGCTACACGTATATAATGACAATGAAATAGAACCTTGGACCTCGATATTGCGAGCTCTACTAAGTCACCTCTACCATACCACACGACCTAATCCATACGTCCTATAGACATATTGTGTGTTATGGTTCGTGTATATAAGATATAGGACTTTAAAAAGCAAACAATTAAGTTTTGTTTAGACAGTCATGTCCCACATACACATTGTTATAATAAGATATGTTGCTTTGGAAGATTAGACTATTTCTATCCATTATCCTTATTAGACATAAGTTACTTCGCTAAATAAATATAGTTATGGACGTTTAAAGTGAAACATGAGACATGTGACTCAATCTTCAAATACTTGGCCTCGTGTACAGTGATTGATCTTGCACAAGAAATACCTGTACTTGTAAATGTTGAAATAAACAGAACAAACATACTAATGTATCGTTGCATTTATCTCTTTGAGAAATAACTTATGTATTTAATAAAATTTTATACAATTAAACAATATTTACAATATTCTTAACATGTATAATAACAATAATAATTATTATACCACCATATTGTCCACCACCACACCACTGTATTGTATTGTCACCACGGGTGACAGATGTTGTCCTGTCTTAACTATGAATATTAATTTCGAATTGGTATACTAACTAAAAAAATATTTTAGAAATAAAGTGTTTATTATTCTAATGCTTTATGATATACAAAGTTCTTTGTTTGTTTTTTGGCGCGTATATAAATAGTTTTGTTGGTATTCTGACACGGGAACAGGCGACACATAACTGACCATGTGAAAAACATAGATTTTCAAGATTAATGCCACGAACAATTAGCGACTGTTATTATTTTATATGTATTTTATAAATATAACTCCGATCGTATTTGTTTTAAACAATATTCATTTTTCTTACATCCTCCTTGACGATATTTGCAGCACACATTCTTTCAATGTTATCTCAAAGATTATATGAAAAAAGTTTGAATTGTAAAAACGCTATGCACTAAAAAAAACAAAATTTGCTATCGTAACAAAAGTCATGATTACTTAATATGGTGGTTAAGTATTCTTAAATTGTCTAATATGCCGCGCAATTTTCTTAATTTTTTCTTTCATAAGAACCTTCTCCTGACAATAACATACACAACAAAAAAATTATTAGCGAAATCGATCCAGCCGTCCACGCGTGACCAAGAGAAATAGCGATTCATTTATATATATATATTAATTAAATTAAAAATTAAATAAATAGAAAAAATTAAATGAAATTCAAAAAGTTTGGTCCCTGTGGCAGTGTAGCTTTAAAGATGGCAGCATTTCCTCACTGTTTTGCGATACTTATGAGCTAGGAAAGCACCAGCTCTGGGGTCATTAATGTATTGATATCTAGGAATATATCCCAACATAAACAATTCCCTCGTTTGAATTAGAAAATTATTCGTAGACAAATACCATATGTCGCGAAACGTATTTCGACATTTGTTCATGTGATCGGACAGGTATCGTTCCGCCTTTGAAGACAATATTTTTTTTTATTACACAATCTCAGTCAAGATATCATTTTATTACCTCCTAATATCATGTAACAGACTGAACAAATAGTATGTGACGAATATTCCAACTAGGTTAATTTTAAATATAATTATGAATAATACCCATTGTAACTTATATATTACTAGCGGACCCCACAGACTTCGTTCTGTCAAAAAGATTTTAAATGTGGCAGTTTTTTGTTCCTACCAATTTTATAGTCGTCGCAAAAAATTGTCATGAGGGTGATGGTTCTGCCATCATGGCTTCAATCTAAGAGGGCTTCAACTAAACCTGACTGGAAAATAATCTAAAAGGATAGTGGGAACCTAAAAGTGACAAATATTTAAAAATTCTGTGCCTCATCGATATATTTTCCTATTAGTATGTATTTAAATAATTTTGCTCAGATAGGGATATTAAATTCATAATTCAAAAATTAAATCCTTTTTTTTAACTCGATTTGTTTGAGTGAGTGCTTGTATTTAATATGAACTTTATTGAATAGCAATAATGTTCAAATTGCCTCTACATTTTATTTACAAAACGTTTGTATGGGAAAAAGAAAAGGGTTGTTTTAGGGTTTTCCCCGGAAATTATTCGAATTTTTCTCGCCGTGAAAACCAACCTTAGACTTCAACGAACATTTAAGAATTGGTACAATTGGTCCAGGCGTTGTAGAGTTATGCGCTTACTAACACATTTTGCGATTTATTTTTATATTATAGATATCGTATAAGACGGTATTTGGCGTTCTTGACGATGCCAACATTCATCAATTGCAATAAGTGATTAGAACATATGCACCGCATGGTCGGCGACAAAACCAAGCAAGAGGCAAGGCAAGAGAAAACCCGGTGGCCTAATGTGGGTTCGGTGGGATGGAATTGCTAAGGACCTCAAAACAACAGGTGTTTAAAGATAGATTGCGATGTCGTAAAATACTTGCGGAGGCAAAGGCTCATAAGGAGCTCAACAACCATTGCTAATAAATTCCCTTTAAATTATTAAGAAGTACCTAAATGTAATTTATTTTTTTCTGCATTTATCTTTTAAATGTAAATTAATCCTTTTTGTAATTGCGGTCATAAACTCAATTAGTAATTAGCAAAACTATTTTATCATCATAATTATGACTGCGTATTTTGTATTAAGTTATTATGTTTATCAATTTACAATTAAAGTATTATATCTGTTCATTAGCCGGTACAGGTATTAATAAAATGATACGACTTAAGAATGTCGAGGAAAACTGCGCTTCTACTCGTATAACTCGTATAACACATCCTTTCCAATATTATGTAATAATCATCTAGATGCAACGAAAGCTTTAGATTATCTTAAATTATATATATGTAACTATTTAATGTCTTTATGCGAAAGTTAGTATCGTTATTTAACAGGATGTTTTTATTAGTCACTCGTTCAAACACGTGCTCTAGGTGCATCCCCAGGTAACCTGCGGGTTTTCCTATTAATCACATCAATGTGAGGTAACCAACTTCGAAATGACCGTTGCACACCCGTCGTTGCTTATTATTTTTAATGAATCGTTCAAGAACTGGCAAAACATCATATTTTAAAATTGGTAAATTTACCTTCAATTAACTATGTATGAGGCAGACAGAGTATATTATAATGGTCTGTGTAATGGGGTAGTTTAGAAACTTTATAATTATGACAAAGAAAAACCCTTTTTAAACTACAATTTTCGTAAAGGCCCTCTTACAAACTATTCATCACTCTGTCAATATGAGTCATTCCTCCTAAATGTACCTTTAATTATATTTTGGAAAAGTTAATATAATATTATCCCACGATACGTGTAACTAAAATGTATACAAATGGATACACCTGATCCTAACATAGAAATATCTTAAATGCCTATTACGATTAAAAACATTTGTCGTAGACTTATAGTTATTTGATTCGAAAAATAAAATAACTTTTTTTATCTAAAAAATATATTTTATGGAATAAATTACGACTATATCTTAAACGATACTGTTTATCGCGAACGAGCTATATCTAAATCCTTTGTTGTTAACGGATAGCGTCGTTTTACGATTGATTGGATAACGGCCGTTACATACAACTTATATAACGGCACGCATGATATTTATCAGCCCTTGGAGCCGAAAAGATTATTCGAATTACTGATTATGCCAAAATATATTTGTCATTTTATATAGATATAAAATATATGTAGGAATTTTACTTTATGTTTTCCGTCTTCAATTTTATCCTAATCTTTGCAACTACGCCGTAGGTATATAAAGAAAAAGTGGATTCACACTTTTTTCGTATGGTATAAGAAAACATAATGACAAACAGGAAAGTCATAGACTCAAAAATCCGCGTAGTCGAATGGAAGAAATCTGTCTCTTGACTTTTTGGAGGTTGACGAGTATAATTAGTGTTCGACATCTCATAATTTGTTTATGGCAACTTGGAAGCTCACAAAAAATAGATGAGAAATTATTTCCTCCACAACTCAATCATAGCGAAAGAATAAAATATAATATGTTTATTATAGAAAGTAAGATACAGGTATCACTTATTCCACGTCATTAAACTTTATAGTAAACCTTTTAAAGCTGTGTAAGATTTTCTTTAATACATTTATTAAGAAGATTTACTATTTTAATATTATCTGCTAAATATAACTGTGTACACCACTAAAACAAATTTACATATATAAATAGTGCAAGTAACTAATAATTAGGTGGATTGATACAAATAAATATATAATTGATGCAAATTATTTTAGGCTACAACAGATGATGGTACAAAGATAACAACAAAATAATAGGACAGTGAAATATATATAAATGAATGCCTATTTCCCTTGGTCACGTGTGAAGGGCTGGACCGATTTCGCTAATTCTTTCTTTGTTGTGTTTGTTATTGTCAGGAGAAAGTTCTTATGAAAGAAAAAAATAAGGAAAGTCCGCGTAAAAATAAAAAAATTAAGAATACTTAAACACCATATTAAATAATCCTGCTTTACTTTTACGACAGAATTTTATTTTTTCAATGAATAGCGCTTTTACAATTCAAACTTTTTTGATGTATCCTTATGGCGTTTGACATAACATTGATAAACACTTTGTTTCTTAAATCTTTTTTTAGTTAATTATACCAATTTGAAATCAATATTCATAGTTAAGATAGGACGTCTGTCCAGTCCACCAGTTAAATATACTAATGTAGAATGATGCGTTAAAGACACGATCTTTATAAAGACTTTATTTATTTCCAGCCTAAAGTTGTAATAAAGACGAAATTGAAATTGTTGTTGTGTCCTTTTCTTAAGTAAAATTTGTTTAAAACAGTGTTCCTGTGAAAAATATTTAGTGTGTAAAAGTTGTTGTTATTCATACAATATGAATAGACAACAGTTAAACCAATATATAAATATAATGAACTAAATATAAAGGATAAACGATTATTTATACAGATAGTAAAAGCATAATGATTAGTTTCTTGTACATAAGTAATAATTAAGATAATTATGCAGACTCGTATATTAGAAATGATAGAAATTCTATGAATAATACCGAAATTTTAAAACAATATCAAAATTAGTGAAACAATGAAATAATGCAAATTATTTAGTACCCATAGTATGCGATATGAAATTATGACGATATATTACTTATTCACAGTCAAATTCTCTAGGTCAATGCATAAAAATTAAATTTACGAGATCTTCCGAGGCATAAGTAAAACCATTACAAAGAAAGACTCATTAATAAAATTATAAAGTTATATATTTCTAAACGAAGTATGTACATATATTTTCACACTGCAACGCGGCATTGTTGAGAAAATGAGTTTTTTTGCAGGGTTTCCATATACTTTATGCTTTGTTATGGGTACAAACTACGACAGCGCCACTTTGACAGTTGCCTTCCCCATTGGTTTTGTGTTTATGATTCCTCGTGTGGCGCTACCTATTGTCCAATAGCAGAATGAGTATGACATACATCGTAAATGTCAATGTCAATGTGTACAGTGTGTCATCTTCTTAATTTACAAATGACATTTTATATGTCAATGCTAAAACTGACAGCGATAAATATTTAATCTTGGGTGTAAACAATACAATTAGCATTACTCACAAGCAACAAATCCTAAAGATATTAGTCATCATAACTAAAACTTATCATACAAAAAAAATATATTAATTGTATAAAAGCTAATAATAAAAAGAGGATTACAACGCGCATGACAACAAAGGCTATGCTTAATGCGCATAGTCAAAACATTGCGCATTTCAGTGGCTAACCTCATCGACTCAATCGACCAACACTCCTTTATGAGAATAGAAAGCCTCACATTATTTTTGCTAGAGTGTTCTGTTTAGTGATTGCTAAGTGTACAGTTATTACCTTAGGATTTTGACCACGCCTTCCAACCTACATTAAATTATCAAGTAAGTACTTACTATTTCCTATTTATTCATACTTTAAGAACAATCAATATAATGTTGTAAATAGTATATCTCCAGAACAAATTACTGACTGACGATTATTTAAAATAATTTATTATTTACTATTGTCACCATGTTAGTAATTCATAATATAATTTCGTATGATATCATGAGTACTTGTATCAAATGACGTCATACCTTATAATACACAATGTCGGATTGCCGCTAATAACAACTAACAAGATATTTAAAAGCTGTTAATTTATTCATAGCATGAAACTTATTAAAACAAAAATAGCAAAAATCTTAATTATAAAGTTATTCTATTCACTGATAATTTCTATAAATGTAATTTAAAAGAATATGTATTTATAGGAGTGGCAATACTTTGTAAAGCCTGAAAGATTATGAAATTTTTTGTGGGAATGTTAAATGTCAAAGTAAAAGTTATCACTGAATCATATTTGTGACTTTAATTAAACATTATATGTCTATATAACAAAAAACCTATGGAACCTTTAATTCCCAGGTAAGATTTTTTTACAATGCAAAATGTGTCTTATCTTTTGGGTATAACTTCATATACTCTTTTTTTACTATGTAGGTCCACAATGTTTATTAAAAGAAAACCTCCAATGATCTAGATAACCCAAACAATTATATTTTATCTTAAAAATAAAACATTTTCATCTAATGTCCATCATAATAAAATGTAAAATACTATTTAGATTACATTTTCTGTGTTTGAATTTTTCCATGCAGTTAAAATGTAAACCAAAATTAATTAAAGTGTAATAAATTCACACCAATTTTTAACATTAGGATAATATTAGTAGGTTAATGTAAATTTGTCAATAAATTGTTAGATACACTTTTTTACCTTAAAATATTAATAGAATTGTTTGTCAAAGTAATTGATTTTTACCGTCCTTTAAAACATGAAACCATTCATGGAATTTGAGATTCATGATAAATATATATCAAGCTATTAGTAACTAGTGACTGCATGCCTCTTGCTACATGGAACAGAAGGATGTAAAAAATTTCTACACAATTCCACACTGTAAAAAAACTAAACTTGATAAGCATTATAAATAAGTGCCTTTTTAGTTTACCAACAATATTTTTACGAAAGACATATCATTAAGTGTAAATACAAAAACTAACATTTCCGACTTAGTTACCTCACCTTATTAACATGAAAAGACTGCAGAAGCCATGCAGAGATATGTAAATTAGAATGCTTTTAGTATTTAACCTCTGAAAACTTGCTAGATACATTTCTTGTAGCCAGAGCAAAAAGGGTTATTTGAAATGATAATTAAGTATCATAAATTTAAAGTATAAGGATACTAACGCATCACAATATACACCTAATAGTATAAAGTGGGGTCAGTCTTCTACAAAGCACATACCACCTCCACTTCAGAAATACCTCTTTAATAACCATATGTGAACCGCTAATTGAATGTATTATATACATTAATTGTTATTTTAAGACAGTAAATGGTTTTTATTTTATCACCAAGTCATGTTTATTAGTTTCTGTGACTTATTGATATGATAGCATTAAATAAACTATGGTATAAATAACTTCAGGTATCCAGAAATATTGACTGAAAATTACTCTTAAACATGTAATTTCCTTAAAGAGTTACTTCCACCCTTTTAATTCAATTAAAACAATATCTTTCAAGAACATTTCAATTTTAGCTTTTAGGAATTCCTTCAGTTAATATGATTGTAATTATTAAAAAAATATTCTATTATGTATGTTAAAAGCAGAAATAATAAAAATTGTTTCTCATAATAAAATATGTATTGATGCAAAGTTTTTCTCAATTACGTCACAATTCTTAGTCTCGGATTTTCCTAGAAATTTGCGCCTCGAGCTTTTCTATTTTCCTTTGTTGGCTTCTCAGTTTTTTTATACATGACCTTTTTATGCCAAGCACTAAACTTTGAATATAGGTTAAGTTGAGATCAGATGATATCCTTTGGTTATAATGATAGCTTTATAAAATGAGATATTGTTAAATAACAAGTGTCGACTTGAATTTAACAGAAGTAAAAGATGAATAATTTTAATATGGGATAGTTATTTTTCAATTAATAATCGTTGAGGGTATAAATGTTAATTTTGTCAACTTATAATTAAAATTTTATCTATTTAAATTAGATTAATTTACTTAAATTGATTTTATCTATTTATACGCTACTTGCCAGCTTTCTTAGGATTCTCGGGAATATTCATCCCTGCAATTACTTAACGAATTTTTTCTTGTCAATTACTTTAAAAGTTGCTGGCACAACTGTTTCCTTTTATGATGAATACTAATACTCCAATTTAAAGTTATTTGACGATATAGGGCGTTTGGCAATTTTTCAGTTACAAGCGGTAATCCAGGTCGTTTTGATAACTGAAAGCCAAGAATATTTTGAGGCAAATGTATTTGTTAGCACAAAATATAATAATGTTATGTGCGATATTATAAAAAGTTAATCCATACTATAGGATCAGCTTAATATGGAAGCGATCGTATCAATCCGTAATGAAATTTTATAAGAATCTTTAAAATTTACATGCATTCGGCAAAAACGCTATTATTTTTGCTATAAATTATTTTATAATTTTTATAAGATCACACATAACTAGAACATACAACGTTGCATGCTACCTACAACAAATACATTCTAATTAAATGATGATTTGTAAATTGTGGCGATAGTAATGGTAATGACAATGTAATCAAACATCTCAATCTAATTTTGTGAAGGCTTGTCAAGTTTTAAAGAAAATGCATATATGACAATACCATTTCTGCTTTATTTATCTTACACTGATTAAAGTTATTACGTGTAACGTAATATTACAGGTTCTTGCGTTCTCGCAGATAATCAGTAACTCGAATGAACAGAGAACGGAAAACATAATGAAAAACTAAAATTCAAATTCAAACATTTTCGAATAGCCCCTTAACAATCAAATTGCCCCACGTTAGAAAACGCTGGTATACATAGAATAAGGCCATCAAGCCAAGGATTGCTCTTGGATTCTACCCGGATATGACTGACTAGTAAAATGCTTTATCCTACTTTGACAAACGTATTTGACCATATACGCTTTTCAAAATGAACCCCGATCCCGCTACTTGACCGTCTTACTTTAATAATAATAATCGTTTATTTGCGAAGATAATGGTACAGTGGTTAGATCGATCCACTACAAATATCCGTACTATCAGCCATATATAAATAGGCATGCAAATGCCAATGTTTAACCGAGTTTAAAAAGCGTAAAACAACTAAAGTAATTATAATTTTCGCTCCGGGAATCGAACAAATTCAATTGGACCGATTATTTTCAATAAACAACAAATTATACGTAATTCTGTAGCCTCAATTTCAAAATAGAAAAAAATAAATAATTAAAAAAACGAATGAGGATTAAATTTAAAAGCAGGAAAGATACGTTTATTAATAAGTGCATGAGAGGTTGTGCTATTGAAGTGGTTGGAGGTTGGGGTCTGCCTGGGGGCGATGCGCGCGTCTATTGATTTTACACAAGTCGTGAGCCATCTCTGGCTGAGATTATTTCACAAGAACGCAAAAATGTTTTCATGAATTCAGTTTCCGTATCGAAAAATACATTGTATATTTAGCCCGAAACAAAAAAAATATTTCTCCCTTGTCGTAGATTTTATTATGATGAGGGTTTTGTGACATTATTATTGGTACATATTTCATTGCTTTTGTAAAATATTCCTCATACCTATAGTAGTAAGAACTAAATTTTATGATACTTTAGTTGCCATATCTATATTAATTTCTTATACAAATTTTCTTTCACACTACTATGTATAATGTTCACCTCTCTAAGCTTCTATAATTAAAAGGTAAAATGTACCCTAATATAGTAGAGTTGCTCTCGTATGTCAAAAACGTATTGGATTTTACAAATCAAGATTTTATAAAAGTACCGTCTTCTAACAGCGGAAGAAATTTTTTCCTAGGCACAGTCTCTTACTAGCTGACTAGCTAGCTGTTAGCCTAGTAACACTTATTAAAAATATACGTAATTAGAAAGAAAAACACATTTTCATATGTAACCCTACTAAAAGACTATAATATAACACGTCAAAAATATAAGTTTAATATTTTTTTTATAGATTTTATTTTACAGTTAAGTTTATAAGTCAAATCCAACAAAATTAACTGTAAGTTGCTCTTTCCGTCATTAAAATTCAAAGGTCAGGTCGCGAGCACGCCATTGCATGCTGAAAATTTTACGAGCAAACACTTGAGCGCTTGTTTTCGTAAATCTTAACTTTCCCTTTTGATTTACAATTTTACGGTTTTACTTTTCAAATCACGAACTCAAGTCCAAGGGGATATTAGATTGTTTCCTTGTTTATGTAAAAACGAGTTACATAGGACCCGCTGTTAAAATATAATACATTTAGATAACTGTATGAAGTGTACATGAAAGTTAACATTTCCCAGTTCTCAAGTCTAGGGCGTAGAACGGATGAGAAGAACTGCCAGTAAATACTTAGTCACTTTTTTAAATTTCCAGGTGTTTTCTTTTTCAAAATGTTTAAGCTGTTCAGGCAAATAATACCGGTAGGAATTTGTTAGTTTTTTTTTATGATTAAGAGGACTTTAAAGAAAATTATTAAAATAGATATCACAGGTGCAGGTATTACACCTTAATGGGGGTTAAATGGCGTTATATTATTTAAACGGCCTTTGATTTTGATTTTATTTATAGCTTGCTTCTGTGTGCGTGAGTTTTTCTGGATGAAGTCCGTTACCTCGTAGAAAAACGTCTCGTTTTTTTTTAATATCAGCCTAAGTCTCGACTCTGAAAACCCTTATAGTAGCCGTATCTCTTAATATTTTCACCTTACATATGTGCTGAAAGGTTGTCCTTTATCCTAGGGTTTAAACGCATGGAATTTACATAATCAAATACTAGATCGAGTCAGCCACAGGGATGACATATGTACCCAATAAGATGAATAATTTTATAACAGTGATTTGTTCACAGACCACTTGCGACATATACATTTCTACGTCTGTTTTCTTGTTATTTTAAAAACCAGCAAAAGCAAAATAGCTACTGTGGTCTCTGGAACAGTGTGCTCCTCAGCATAATGCTGAGCCAGGTCCAATTACAACCACAGCGCACATGCATTACACACTACTTTAAAAGAAAAAAAATTGTTATCTCTCATTCTTTTTTTCTTCTTTGATTATTGTTATTTTGTTAGTAATAATATAATTATGTGTGTGTAATATATAATAATAATGTTATGTATATGTCTAAATTGTGTCTCAAGCCTTCAACAATTGATCGCGCTGACCTTTGAGTTATTTTCTACGTATGTTAACTAATCTACAAACGCGATATAATAATAACTTCGCAAATGTATAAAAGGGGTCGAAACATACTCGACAATTGTCATATTCAAGGTTATGACAAGGTTTTATTAATACTTGAGTTATAATGAAACTGTCTGTTACAGAACAAGCATCGTTATTTCTGACTTTTCATATTGTTTTGTGATTTTTTTTTAATAACCAACAACTTTGTTGGCGTAGAAATAAAATCACAATGCCGTTATAGGTCAAAGTTCTATAGTATGGTTTGGTCCTTATTATGTTTGCTAGCTATTTACTTTAGCTAAGGATCGATTTATGAGCCTGGTACGCTGTAGTACACAGACCTAAGCCAAGTGAGAACAGTTTTTAAGAAGCCTTTGTTTTTGAAATAATTCAGAATTTGAATAAGGTATTGCCATTACTTTGTAGTGTTTAGTTTTAGTGCATATTCTTATATATGAAAATTATAATCTCTAGAATAAATATTATATGCTTCTATTAGATTTACTCATTGTCAGTTCAGCTCAGTTTAAGAAACGTTAGTTTATGGTTTTTTTTTTATTTTATTTTTTTAATTTCTGTTTTCCTTTCGTGTTTCTCTTGCGACCCAAAGCGAGACTTGGCCTCTAAAACAAAAAAAACAGCTTGAATAAAACAGTTCTACAGAAAAGACTTAATATCCGCATGTAAATAAATATAAAAAAAGTTATTTTTTTACGTTTTATTTATAATTCATATATTTTTTTATATATAATATTGAGTTTTTAAATTAAAAATGTACCGATGTTTTGCTTGCATTTTTGCTAGCTTGCTTTTGATTTGCTTATTTCCTTCGAAAATACGCGTTTAGAGATAATATGGCATAAATTCTTAATATTTATAAATGCTTATATTTATTTACATAAGTGGAGGCTTGTTAATAGTTCTTATATGGTTCGATGAAAAAGTATCGTGTTTCTTTTACATGTTAATTATATAAATTTTGTATATATATTTTTTTGATATATGTATTAGTATTTTTATTATAAATTACCGTCAGTGATTCTATTTAAAATTATATGATTAAAATGATTGTGTTTGTATTCCGACAACGGCTTTCTGACACACCTAGCATATAATCTAAATATTAAGTAATGATATCGATTGTGATAACCAGTCATAATTAAAGTAGTAAAGTTTTTAATTAATGAAATAAAAAGCCAATTTGAACAGACTGATAAATTACGTTACCTTGGCGTGTCGATCGTAGGCACGGCATCTCCCGTGAGTATTAGGCATTAAGGATTCGTATTCAACTATTGTATTTGAACATACCAAAAAAACTTTTAGATCTAGGTGTCTCATTTCTGTATCTGTTTTATGAACATTTCTAAAAGGCATGTCAAGTCTTTTTGTGTCTAAAGTATGCCGGTTTCCTCACGATGTTTTCTTTCACCGTACGAGCGTACACAGCCGAGGATCGAACCTGCGACCACAGGGAAGAGAGTCGCTCGTAGAAATCACTTGGCGCACTGCATTTTAAATGTTATTTTTTCAAATATTTATGATTGGGTCAGTCCTAACAGAACTATGTATGTTCTTTTGTTATTCCAAAAATATATAGTTTATTATATCATTCTAATTACTGCGCCATTGGTATATATAACATTTAAAATATGTATTATTGAGCGACTATTTCCTGATGGATAATAATGAAAAACTTTGTATTTTTCCTTTAGTCTCTCCATAAGAAATGCCGACTTAATAGAGTGTCATCAAAAAAGTACAAGGCTGTATTGTAACAGATGGAATATTATTTGTATATATAAATAAATGATGCATTAAATAAAAAGGGGTTGCTTAAACTAATATCGCATCAATATAGACAAACATAGAGAAAGTTTTAGTTAAATTTTCTTTTCTTCTGAAAACATAATAATAATAATAAGCCTTTATTCCACATCTTTGACATACAATTAATTGAAATAAAAAGAAAAATTATAGTTTTACTAAGATGCGGCCCCTGAAGCCCCTCTCGCCCCTCCAGCCCCTCTCGATCCCGTCGGCCCATCGCTCCATTGGTCTTCCTTTCTTTCTGTTTCCTTTCGGACCCGTCTGAAAACATATTATAATGTTATTATAAATTAGTAATGGAAATATAAATTCAGCAAAGTCAATTCCAGAGCCATAACAAATCTAAGCATACGCAATTTGTAATCTCATTACCTGAGTAATTGATGGCGTAAGTCATTTATTACGTTGTTGTTATCGTCATTCAATTTTAAGGAATGAATAATAACGATTAGGCCAATTATTAACTCTACAATTTTGTATCAAATTATGATAAACATCATTTGCTCCTGTGATGTTAAAAATTCTTAAAATTTTATTGGATGGCTGAATGATACGGTGCATCGTCAATAAGGACGCTGGACGATTAGAATCAAGAGAATGATCAGGGATGGATCAAAGTAGCTACAATGACAGTCAAAGCTTAATACTTTAATTATTGTAAATTGCATCAAATAATTTATGCCATTAAAACGCAAAACAGTGATTAAAATTAATATTGATCATGATATAGCAGATAGATAATTACGTATAGACCTCTGATGGGCTGTGATTGTCATAGCATAAATATATTTGACGGTAGCGTTTTATACTTTGTCAAACTCGTGATACTTTTAAGTTAAGAACTAATCTACTTATAACAAATATTTCTTCGTTTTACTGATAACACATGCTGCTTGTTTCAGGATGCCTGCAGCCACACCACCAGCCGAAAATGGCGCGCCGCGCAGCGAGTTGGAACAACTCCAATTACGAGCCGGCGAGGTTACTGATGAGGTATGAATATTAACAGCCATATTACATTTAAATTACCAAATATATAGCTGTTTTGGGGCCATATTTTTCCTATAGAAAACACATTACATTGTTTATTGATATTAAAAACCCTTCGTGAATGAAAAAGTAGCCACAAAATTTCCAAGTGGAGCACTAAATATATTTTCGTTTCCAATATAAAGCATTGGTTAACTGATGTTGCTAAACAAAACAAGCTACCGAAATCACTAAAGTGGTCAAATATTTCGAGTATCGAAAGTTTACATAACAATACGTTAAATAATATAGGTATATAATATGTATATCATTTTATATTCCATAGTAATCGATTTTCTCCGAATTTCAGTCACTGGAATCAACTCGGCGTATGATGCAACTATGCGAGGAGGTACGTCTCTCTCCACATTATACGTGTTAACTTTAAGATTGATAATGAATATTGGATAAATAATCTGCCGATAGCTTATAATTATCAATTCTCGTAAAGGCAGTCGAGAATACCTTACGTACCCTACAGTTACTTTAATATGCAGTTCGAAATTTCAGATAATTTCTATAATATGAAGAATCCATAAAATTTCTAGATTCGGATTTGTTACTTCAGACGTGTTTCATTTTCTGTAAAATTTTGTTTCCCCGATAGTTCCCAAGTTTTGTTGATTTATTCCATTGATTATGTGATTGTTTGACCATCTGTGAGAGAGGTGTTCTCGATGCGAGGGAGTGAGGGGTATTGCGGAAGTGTCTTGGGTAGCCCGTAGCCCCATTCGGTTCGCCCCTAAAGCCCCCCGAAACCTAGGGCGCAGCCTTTGCTATCCTTGGCCTTTGTGTTTCGATGTCGCTAGTGTTATTTCGATGTGTGTGTATATTCTCTAGCTGTTTATTTGATTTATATATAGTTATTTTACGTTCTTATGCATATATTGTTTTATTATAAATATTTATTTCGTTAATGGGTGTTGCATGATCCGTGCCTAAATGTGTCCAAATGTTAGAATCTCTTAGCCCTTTGTGTTGTTCGTAGTGTTTAACCAAAACTACGTGTGGATTGGCATATCCTATTTCTATTTTGGAATTGACAGTTAATTTTTTGTAATTAGAATCCAAATTTACATATACACTATGAATAATTTAACTGTCAAGTCCTATTGACCGGTTTAGTTCTCTCCATAGCATGAAAGCCCATCATAGAAATATCCAAGTTTCCTTTAGCGTCTATCAACCCTCTAGTCAAGATTTGAATTGAAATTGCGCTTTCTTTCAACATAGTCTTAAATGCTTGGGCTTGCTTTCCCAATAAAATCTTTCTGAAGCCATCTTCCACTGTCTGCCGTTCTGGCATTACACCTTCCGAATGCACTTTATTCCTGAGTTGGATTATCACTGGCAACTTCTGTCCATTATTTTCTCAAATCTCCAATTTAACAAATAATCCAACATGTCTATTGTTCCTTTCTTCTTTTAGTTTCTGTCCTAGGTCTCTGTGTAGTGGCTGCTGTCTGTTGTTGACTGTATCTTTTATGTATGATTTCATGCCTTCTCGACATTTACATAACTGTGTGGGCAGTACACGTGCCACGACTCCAACAGATATATCGAGCTACACCTTGCAAACTCTCACAACAAATACAGAACAGTCGAATACTTTATCGTTAATAGATATTTTTGTTTGATCCCTATTTTATCGTTCACGTATATTATATAATTTGATTTGTTTTTGTAACATTAGATGTATTGTGTTAATATGTATTACTAACTTGTCTGTACTAATGTTCCGAAGACACAGTGCCAACTCGCATCACTCAACACTGTTCAGACTTAGGGCATCTTCAGACTGTTACGTTGAGGCAGTCGGAAATGCCCTTCCAACACTAAATACCAAGTACTGAACACTGATGCTCGAGTGCCGCAGCGTCGAGCCACCTCGTCCGTCCACTGTCCATTCACTCCACTATACCCCTCACAACTAACATGCTCTCTGACTTTTTGTTTCTGCGGCTGGTTTAGAGCAAGGAGGCCGGCATACGAACTCTGGTCGCTCTAGATGACCAGGGAGGTGAGTGAAATGCAAATTGCAACACTAAGTTACTTACAGTTTTGTCTATTTTACCTTTTGCTAACCATGTTGGATCGCTCAGCCAAAATGGGTTTGGTAATAATCAAGGGGAGATTCACCGCTATTTAAAGATTACATTTTGTATTTTACGTGCAAAGATGCTGGCTTCCGAGAAACTGTTACATTAACTTTACATGTTAAACGCTCCAAACAGGAATGCCTCCATCTCTGCATATTTTTTTCGTTATGTAGTTACACAACTTTGCACAACTCGACAGCGAGTGCTATTTTCAACGTCAACGCCGGCCAATTCGAATAAAAACATACAAGCTAATTGTTATCCGATCGTACGATACTTTTACATTCTGCATATCAAATAATAAACTCGACTTACTTAAATCACATATCCGAAAAAATCGTCTGAAGTAAATTCGAAACGCTTCTCCTCAACGCACGACTCTTAACATCACACAAAATTATTCATAAATCATGGAAAACTGAGCACAAATACGACTTTAATCTGGTTTTACCTGCAAGCTTCACTGCATGCATGTTGTTCGAGTAGTGTGTGTTAGCGCCGAGCGGTCGCGGTCGGCGGAGGGGCAAAAGAAGAGCCGAGAAGAGAGAGAGAGGAAGAAGTCCGCCGGCCGCGCGTCGCTCAGCGCTCGCTGCACGCCGCACGCCTCGTAGGGCGTCCGCGCCGCTGACCGCCGCTGCACCGCGCACGCATCACCCGTGCGGCCTCTCTGGCACCGCGCACTCAGCACCCGACCCACCCAACAACCCCGTTACTCTCTCCTGCGATATTATTTTGATTTGTATTTTATGTATAGAGCGAGGACGCCGGGGGGCAAGCGCTTCATATGTTGAGTCACCAGGGCGGTAAGAGTTAACTTGAACGTGGGTAGTCGAGCCGTGAGAACGTCTGTGTTGAATGTGCAGTATAATAAATTAATCTCTTTGTTTTTCCTTTGACTTTGACGTTTCTCTTAACGACTTATCTCAGATCGATGTTGCGTATGTTTCTATGTTTCGATGGGGATGATTATGACAACATAGTGTAAATAGAGAAGCCCGATGGCCGTTCGTTGCTAATTGTCGCCAAAACTATTACTATCTATCCTTTGCTGAAGATTTAATTTGAATGAGCTGCGCAATCTGTTTAGTTTCCGTTATTGTCGATCGGAACGCTTTTTATAGGTATATTTATTTCTCTTTCCGAATCTCTCTTCTCTTATGCGGTATATGTTTGCGCGTTGACCGATTGTGTGTTGACGTGTAGAGTGTTTATGGTATCCGCCTTCATCTACATGGCTAGCAGCGTACTATTTATGTTAGTGCAGTAGGTCTGTTACTGTTAGCTCGATGCGATCAGTGTTTGCGGCGGGCGGCCCCATCCACGAACCACTTGCAACCACTCATCCAATAATTGCTTTGACGCTGACTTGCTCAGATCATTTCGCAGAGGAGCGGCCGCCCGCCGAACTGCGGCTCACCGTGATCATATTCATGTATTTTGTTTTTTTTTTTGTTATCATTTTAAGTTTACTATACCGAGATGCGGGGCGAGGCGTCGCAGCCTGCCCCCTCATTGGCGAGCTATAGTGACATCATTGTTGTGTTGTAGAGTCACGAGGTGGGCATGAAAACCCTGGTCATGCTGGATGAACAGGGCGGTAAGCATCCAGTAGAACTACTTCCTCATTAGTAAGGCTTTGTCTAAAATACCAGTTTATGAAAGTTCATTGAATTTTACGATTGGAAATATGCTAACAATAATATATATGGATAAATAGAGGTAAAATGTCATCACCATATATTAAAATAGATATAAATGAACCTCCGAAGATGTGGAGATTTAATTGGAAAATCATTTTTTTTTGTTTTTCTCTCACGCATCTAGCTATGCACGATTTTAAGCTGTTGACTGCATGAGTAGTATTTACTACTTGATCTAAATGTTAGTTATCAATATTTGATATCACATATATTTCGCACATACATCATTTTATCAAGGTAAAAGTAAAATTAGATTTTGTTATACCAGAATGACTGTGACACTAAAGGATTATTCGTAAACACGTTTGCACTATAAGAGGAATTTGAGGAATGTCTCACACTCTTTCTGGTATTTGTCGAGAGCGTTGAGAATTTACAAAAAAACACGAAGAATCGCGAAAAATGTTAAGTGCTTTTACACCTGAAGCTTTTTAAGGGCCGATACTAAGTAATCATTTGTGTAAACAGAGCAATTGGATAGAATTGAGGAGGGGATGGACCAGATAAACGCAGACATGCGTGAGGCCGAGAAAAATCTGTCTGGAATGGAGAAATGCTGTGGTATCTGCGTTTTGCCTTGTAACAAGTACGTTTATTTGAAAACGCGTTTCAATATTTCAATTCTATAAACAGTCTTAAAATTATTCCGTTTGTTATTGCTTACGATACATATTACATATATTTTCTGCATAAGGGCCGATTTCGCTAACTTTGGTTTAATATATGTTTAAAACTTAGAAACGGATTTGATGGCGGTTTTCATAGAAATATAGATTTAAGAAGGTTTATATATACATGTTTTAGTATTCCTCTTAATGTATCTATATGTATATCTACTATACTTCGTATTTATTTAATGCGAGTGTTGCTAGTGTATAAAATCTCAACTATTTACACGTCATAAAAATGACCCATAACATGTTATGGTGTTACGGTTTCAGGGGAGCATCGTTCAAGGAAGATGACGGTACATGGAAGGGCAACGATGACGGTAAGGTAGTCAACAACCAGCCTCAACGGGTGATGGACGAGCGCAATGGAATCGGACCGCAAGCTGGATACATTGGCAGGTATAATATATATTTTATTATATAATACAAAATTCTTCTCTTCGAAGACACAATATCTGTTTCATTCAATTCTAATTGGAGTTAGAGCAGTTATAAATTAAATAATAATAATAAAAGTAATAGATTAGATTCACTTAATTTTTAATACACATATAATATAATAGATATTTGAAGCGATGGCGCCACCCAAACATGTATATTAGGTGGATACATTTGTTGATCTCCGTTACAGTGATATCCGTTAAAACACGATACTTATATATATTACATAACGAGGGCTTTTTAATACCTATACTGTCAAATGTTTAACGCGTTATATTGGGTCATAGAAGCGCGTTGTTCGCGGAAGCAATCTATCGTTATATTTACGGGGATTACGAGCATATAATAAAATATGTTTTTTTTAAATCGTAATAAACGAATTATATTCCAGGATAACAAACGACGCTCGCGAAGATGAGATGGAAGAGAACATGGGTCAAGTGAACACTATGATCGGTAACTTGCGTAACATGGCCATTGACATGGGCTCTGAACTTGAGAACCAGAACAGGCAGATCGACCGTATCAACCGCAAGGTAACGCATATATTCATAATTCGGTCGTCTATTGGGGCAAAAATGAAAAGATTGAAAGTCGTTCGAATTTCAAAAAATATATTGGTTTGATAGCGTTCATTGTATAAATGCTACTAGGTTCTAAATTTAAATTTTAATAATTAATTTCTAAATGAGTTGGAAAATTTTGAAACATTGGTCGTGTTCGATATTTAAAAATGTTTAAAGTGTATGACAACAATTTGCTGGAAAAAAAACATGGCTGTCTAAGGTAGTTTTAAATTTATATATGATTCGAAATTCAAATCAACAATGGTGATCAGCTTTTTACTAGCGATTTTGAGGAAAATGCCACAAATATTTTCTTGTCTTACAAGGCATAGATTGATCGATGTGAGCTTTTTTACTTTGCACAAGTGTGAGACATAAGCGTGTGAGATGAACGCACCATCGCTTGATGAATAATTCCTGGTTCTATATTCTTTTTAGTTACGAAACTTTGTTTACTCTATGTTGAAGAATTTTAAAAGATTCTTAATTTAAATTAATAGTTTAACAATTTCACTTAATAATTTGTCAAAAATCTTTGATCCAACAAACAAACTGTACATTTTTAGTAATTCGTTCTCGCGTATTTCCTTTAAAAAGTACAAAGGTTCAAAAGTAGCATATATAATCTCAACATCTCACGAGATTTCATTAATATAGCCTTATTAATAACTTGTTTAAACCAAATTGTCCCTATTTAAATTTAAATTATATATTTGCAGTGACATTAAAAAATATTCGCCTAATTTGTCGCATTCATAGTAGTGGTTAGAACGCCATCTAGTGGCAAAGGTGGTAAACAAAGTTTAGTAATCTGTAAAATGAATATAACCATTGTGGGATCTACATAAATTTAATAAAGAAAAACTCATGCACATTTTCATATAACTTTTTAGCTATTAGATGCATTAACATATTCACTTTGCCATGTAGTTTAGGGGATTTAGTTCAAAATTTTCAATTCTTTTATGCTAAATTTTGTCAAACTCGCGTTATTTTTTTATATAAAAATTACGCATGCATTATTAGTATAATTTTATTTGGCATGATTTGATAATTGGATATCCATAAATCATAAAAGATACAAATTTCATAGACAATACACCACCATACGTTTGTTTCAATAGGCAGAGACAAACACACAACTAACATACGACTGTCAAACGTGTATAACAGCCAATTTGACGTCCTGACACCTATAAATGTTGCAAATGAAATTCTGGGATTTTTGACACTTGTCGCACTCGGTGCTCTGTCACTGTCAGATGTCAAACTGGCATTAACGTTAGATTAGATATCACAAACTTCATTACATATATGTACCTGTTACAAAGACAAGAAACACTTCTCTATAGGGTGAATCGAATGAGACAAGAATAAAGGTCGCCAACCAGCGCGCACACGAGCTCCTCAAGTAAACGGCGGCGGCAACACACAAACACACACACGTCTCGTGGTCAAGTCGATTGCAAACACTTACACAAAAAAGGACTTTATTTTTTGTATTGTTTTAATTATGTCAATTTATAGGTTATATTTTTGAGTCTTTCAAAAATTGTTTGAATTGTTTGCAACCGACTTAAAGAACCAGTATTTTGCTTAGTGACATTAACCAAGTAATCTTTTATCTGTAATAATATGTAGACATTTAAAGTTGTATAGAATAATGTTATTTATTAAAGGAGGCAAGGATCAAGACTTTTGCTTGAAGGAATTATTGTTAAATGCATAAAATCGAATGCAATAAAATTGCTAAACTCCCTTTCTATATTAAAATTATTTACCTGTTAAACGCTCCGATTATTTGTTGATACCCATTTTTTTTATAAATCTATATGAAAATGTTACTATGACCAGTGTTAAAAAAAACTTTTCTCTAATAATATAGGATTTTGTAGTCAACTATAAGAATATCGTAAGGATTGGCTATTGTGATAATATGAGGATAAGGTGGAGTTAGGTTAATATATTTCATAGGAGCATTTATGTTCTATGCAAAATATCCACCCGCAATACCCAAAAACGTACTACATATCTCAACACACCTGCTTCTATGGAATATTTCTTAGAAAATGCTTTGTATGAAACAGCCTTTGATTGAAATAAACTTTTCTTAGTTTTGTATTCGAGATTACATTTAGATAGGATTTTGTTTATGTACGAAACCTGAAGTGTTTTTTAGAAAAAATTGGAAAGAAATACTGGCACAAGACAGAGGCAGAACAACCAGCCTAGAAGATTAGATGGATCCAAATGTGTTGTCAATATATATAAAGTGCCAAAGATTTATTTGGAAATAGATTGCTCTCCATGCATAGAAAATCTTGGAATATACGTACTTAATGCAGGTGTTATAAGAAGGATTTGCATACGCAGCAAAAGCGTATACATACGCGTATACTAATTTCATAAATACTCCTTTTAAAACGTCTACATTTCGGGTTTCAACAAATATACTTTAAGTAATCAACGCTAGGATAGTTGTTATATGCTTCATAATAAATTAATTATCTAGTTGATAAATTTTTATTCCTATACGATTTAGGCACTTAAATACCTCGTAAAATGTTTCATCGCTATGTATATAGTCTAGTAGTTTTCTCACCACGAGACAGACACACATACACTAACACATTTACGGACAACGATACTGTAAGTATTATTTTTTTATAATAAAGCACAACTTAGAAAATTGAAATAAACACTAGGTTTGGACTAACTACATAAGAGGAACTAAAGTGGTTCTATTGTCTTGATATTTAATTTATTATACGGAATATAAATAATTATTTATACATACATCTTATATATATTTAAATATAGTAACCGCTAGACATTCGTGACGCGACTTATTGTTTGAAAAACACGCCAAACAATGTTTAACCACTTTAGTTTAAATTAACAATATTTTTGGTACATTATTAAACAATAACAAACATATTTCACTTTTCTACTACAAAGCACGCTTTAATTAGCACCGAATAGCTTAAAGTTTTAGTTCAACGAACATTCGTTTACCGAATTTTCTTTGACAAGCTTTATGAAGTCTATATCTTTAATAGTTTTGATACTAAAACAACAATAGCTTTCACTATTTATTTACTAAGAGTGTGGAATCCATGGATTTTAGAGAGACACATTATAATAATTGTGAGGTATATCTTTGACTCCTTTTGATATATTCACCGTGCTGCAAACGCTTTGTCTAAAATTGCTTTATGACAAAGGGGGTCCAAGATTTTTTTAATTTTATTAACAGTATAATCCTTCGTATTTAAATCGTATTTAAAATAATGAAATAATCTATTTTTTAGGGTGAGAGTAACGAGACCCGTATAGCAGTCGCCAACCAGCGAGCGAATAAGCTACTTAAATCTTAAACAGATTACAACAACGGTTAGCAGAATGACGTTAATCATTTCACAGATCTTCGATTATTTCCGGTATTACTTCCGGTTTCTGTTTCAGAATTTATCGATTTAACTTTGCTGTGTCGTTTTGCTTCTAGATATATTTTATTCTTCCATTTCTTAATATAGATGATATTTTTCTTGGACCAAGTTTTTCAGTACAAATAGTCTCACATATCAGCTATAGCGTCATTTTGTGAACCATGATACAATAAAAGTTGGAACGTGGATACAATAAATAAAAGAATTGATATAATGTATAGAGATGTTATAACTATAGATATAACTCAGTTTCTGGCCGACTCCGACACGACAAACGCATTTAAGGCACCCTGGGGCTTGAGACGACGTTACTTTTCGACAGGTGTGACCCCTTAACGAAAATTTGTATAAATGAGGTCACGTGACTAAGCGTAAGCTTATGTCATTCCCATACAAGCGTTAGTGGGCCACATCTATCGGATAGTGATGTTGTCGCAAGCCCCTATTCCATAAAGAAAAGTAAATCTAAATTCTAATAAGATTTCTAGAAAAGATGCACTATAACTTTGTCATATGCTTGTAACGTAACCCTTCAAGTTGTGTAGCTTTGTCCTCCGATTTTGTACCTTAAACAAGTCCAGTTTTGTAGTTCTATAATGCACAAAATTTCTTTAATGTGCCAAAAGTATTTGATTATTTCGCGCGATAAATTCCTTTAAAAAATTTATAAGCTAGTCTCATTTGCGCTGCTAGGATTTTATAAAATTTGAGCGTCAAATGTAATGGCCGATGTGAATCAAAAATCATTAAAAATTATACTTTATAGATCAGTTCGAAATTCGAATAATAATAAATGACAAATTGTTCGAAATTTAAAATAACACATTCGGTATTAAACGCAGCAACTTCATAACGTTAGATACTTCACAAGGTCATAGGTTTTTGTGCTTGTCCATTCTATTATATAATCTTATTTATGATTTAAAAATCGAAAATTTATAATAATTGATTATAAGCTTTTCTGTAATTAGTAATTCGTTTTAGGTTAAGTGATTTGTGCCTGAATAATATTAATTTTAGTTTACTATCGTTTCTATTTTCGCTAACATATATTCCAACATTTCAATTGTTATTGTGGTCTACAAAGAGTTTTATACAAAAGGTCTTATTAATAATGTACAATGTCAAATTGTTGGAAATAAAAAAAACACAAATATAATGTTGCTTTTTCGATACGAATATAAAGGTTCAGTAGTTTCTAACTCTTCTCACTTTTCCTATTAAATTTAGCTTAATAGTATTTTTAGTTAATCATAACTACTGAACGTGACGTTTATAAAATAACTAAGCGTTTCTTGTAGCCTACAGGCTCCATACAAGCCTACGGGATAGCTATAAAAGAAGGTCACTACACGCCATGAACACTTTTAGTCTATGTGTTGCCGGCCTTTAAGTGAGGAGGGCAGCTTTATTTAATATCTATCAACTTCATAATCGGTATGTAGAGTGAGTTTCCATTAACTCATATAAATAATATTTACATATAAAAAATATATGCTGACCGTTTACTACAGGGCTTCTATCCTATTATAGGCATTATATATTCTATTATAGGCACCAGCCTTTCACATATCATTAAAAAACTAACTATTATTTTGACTGGTTAAGTGAAATAAATTATTATACAACCTCTAACTTTTTAAAATGTATAAACCTCTTTGGTAGATCACAAATAGATTAATTATCAATGCAATAGTCTATTTGATAGTTGAGCATTTAAAAACGTTATTACTTAAAGTATATAGATACGTGTAAGTGACGAGTACCGGCCTTAGAGTAAAGTATATAGGACGTTACGGCTTGGTGTTGTTTATGGATGAGGCGGTTTTTAAACGGTATCTTGTTTCATAGGTATATATTTATAGGTTATGGTTAAGCTGTGATTAAATGTAGTGTCCAAATTTGACAGTGACTCTGATAAATACTGTAGTAACTGACGTGACAGATGACAAGTCATTGTCACTGTCAAATGAATACAATCTGTCTTTATCAAATTATCTGGCACTGTCAAATGTGACTGATTCAAATATTATTAGTCCTATAGATTTTTTCAAAGAATTTCCTTCTGTAGATCACATCAGTAGTCATATCATATGACTATGAACCGTATACAAACATTTAGTCCCGCAAGAAAACTCTTTATTTAATTCGATTACTGAGCAAATTAATATAATGTGTATCTGTATATTACATATGCTTTTGGACAGATGTAAAACTACGAAGCAAGATCCGAATACCGCCTTAGTCTATGGGGATTTAACTACAAAACTTATCAATCGCTCATGCATGTAGTTAAACCCCAATATTTAAGATACATTTTTCGAAGTTTCTCTGTCTCTTTCGATTAGTTAAGGGTTGATCTTATTCAATATTAAAAATATCCTAGACATGTTTAAGTAATCAATAGATGTGTATATTTACCGTGCGCAAATATATTCGTTTATAATCAGCCTAATTATATCTACTGTACACATAGATAAATTATTTTTCATTATGAAATAGAATATATCGTTAGTGTAAACTGTTAATTTCTAATTATATTATTGATTTGTTAAAATTAACTTTATTTCGTTGTATTTTTTAATCCTTGTAACACTTCCGTTTTTATGGCAATACCAGTTTCGGGTTAGTCGGTCGAAGACTATGCCATAGATAAGATATTGAGGAAATATTTGTGTTTTATTTATTATATCGAAAAACCCCAAAAGCTACTGGGACCGATGTAAAAAATTCTCTTTCCATAAGAATATTGTCCCTTTGTAATCATATAAACATAGGCTATAATTATATCCCAAATATAAAAGAAATTGTCCAGTCGTCCGTAGCCGGTATATAAAGACTCACTGATTTAGTTGTGTGGTTCGGTTTGCATTGCATTTGCATTCTGTGGTTAATCAAACAACGACCCTCCACCCCATATCTATAACTATCTAACGGTTGCATTATAAAATTGGAGAGCATTTGGAACAGCGAAATGAGTACAATATGCAATTTGAGAATTGGACATGTCAATATATCAAATACTATGCGCGCGTAGTATTTTATCGTTATTTTCATAATATCTCCTAAGATATCAAATGATGTCAAGGGAAAGTTCAAAATTATTATACTTGTCATAAATAACGTATTCATTTGGATAAAAACCTTAACAGCATATTTATGAAAATATTTGAAATGATCGATGACATTTTGATTTGGCAGTATTTATGTCAGGTTTGGTCAAAGCACCAAGTTAGAAGCGTAGTGTCAAAATTAACAATGATGGACGCCAAGCTTCAAAAGGAGAGCAACCTTTATGGTTGTTTACAAAATGTTTTAAGGTTATACAATACATAATTATGAATTAGATTTGTTTGGTATGGCTATATATAATTAAGCAACGACAAATTTTATTTTCTTATGCATAATTTCCGCATTGTATGGATACAATTTCATGTTGCATATTCTTACGGTTTTCTTTCAGTGTTCATTGGAATTAAAAATCCATTGGTTTAATCCGCGGTTAAAACAAGATTTAGAATTAACAATCCCAACATTACACGTTGAACGTTCACTAGTACCTCTGCACTCCATGAAATGTTCCTGTCCTGTTAAGACTGGCTGGTATTGTCGTTGCCTAAACTCGTTTATTAAATACGAAGCGTTTTACTTCACTTCGTTCTTGCTAATACAGAAACATATATACTGGCTGTATGTATGTTTAATGTAATAAGATGCTGTTTTCGGCTAAATCACTAAATGATATTCATTTATTACAGTACACCACATCATATATAATGATTTGTTTATAGTATAACTTACAATATACATATATTCTAAAATACATGACAATTATGGTAAACATAAATTTTCACAAATATGTAATAAAAATTGTATAACATTTCCAACTTCACTTGACATTTTAGATATAATAGTTAGATACCTATTGAAAAACACTTATGCGCTGTATATCAATGCTTTTTTTATACTTATCCACCATTATACAATTATATATAAGTAACGTTTATTCTGTTGTATTCGCGAAGAATTCAAAATTGTCTGAACTCCTAAGTTGGTTTTTACAGACGAAATTTGGAAGATTTAGCTGATTTTAATCCATGGGATTGAATAAAGGACGACAACGTTAATATTCTGTAAGAAGTTATTGTTCTGTATTTGACCATTTAAAAATTTGCATAAGAATGTAACAACGGTTAGATATTAGGTCCGTACATATGAAATTGGAGTATTTCGTACTGGCCACTTTAATCACGATGTTCTCCTCTTTGGTAAGGAATTCCAAATTCAAATTTTTACAGCTATTTACTCATGTATTTGTGCTTCGATGACCATCATTCATTTGTTTTTTTTCTGTTTGCGTCACTAATATTACAAAATGGAAAACTTAAAGTATCGCATTATTTACGAGTACGAGTTCCGCCGTGGCAGTAGTGCTGCGGAAACGACTCGAAGGGTGAATGATGTGTATGGCGGTCATGTTGCAAAAGAAAACACAGTTCGTTTTTGGGTCCAACGTTTTCGTTCTGGGTCTTGGCCGTCCACGGGACTGTACAAATTGAATTTGGAATTCCTTACCAAAGAGGAGGTATTTGAGGTCAAAGTGGCCAGTACGACAAAACGCCAATTTCATATGTAAGGACCTAATATCTTCGATCTTCGACATCATTTTAAATTTCTTGAGTCGCTGATGGTACGGTACCTATTAGAAAAATGCTATACTAATTAATGCAAGGTGTTGAGTGAATGATCTTTGAATACTTTCAATGAGTTGGGAATGGATCACATATAGGGGATTCCATATAATGCTACCGTATCCAGTTTGGCTGCGCACTAGGGCGTTATAAAAAATTGTTCCAGTTTTACAATCTGTATTCCGTTTAAAAAATTCGTGCGATTGTGGTGACTATTTTATTAACTTGAGATATAATCGTTAATTTTCTATCAATAATTACACTCAAGGCAGGAGTCTTCTGAAACTCATTCTATTTTTTTTGTTGGTGTATTTAATATGAAAGCAGTTTGCACGTATTTAGATACAATAGATATTTTTGAACTATCTATGATCCGTATCTTCTGAGATACATTTTTGCAGCATCACAGAGAAAGTTAAGATAATTTAAGATATGGAATACGTGCTGTGATAAATATTACGTGCCGTTATTTGACAATGATATCGTTATTGGGATTAAAGTTTATTGGCATGTTTATTATTTATCTTTATTACTAATCGTAATTTATATTTAGATCGAGGAAAATTATTTAACACAAAGATCAAGTAGACACGCATTTTGATTTAGGACTAGTTTTGTTATCTCGTTCAAATTATATATTTAGCTATTCGGCAAATATATACATTGAGATACTGTCTTTTGTTAAAATAGCTTATAATTATTTACAAGTTTTTAATAATAATACATAGCTTTAATCCGTTCAAAAAGTGTTTTTCTACATTGAGATACTGTTAAAGGCGGTTATAACTTTTGACGGAATTATTTCTAATTCTTAAAGAACTTTGTTTCTCATTACAAAAAAAATATTTTATTCACATGAGAAACATAATATGTACCTATATACGTCGACATCAGCCGTCCAAATTTTAGTCTACTAGACTCATTCTGAAATATATGTTTAATACCCTTTTGCATTGTTTATACGCGCTAATACTACGAATGTTCATTAAATAATTACTGTCATAATATGTATTTCTGCATCTGTTTCATTCACATATTATCTTTATTGGTAAGTCATCCCTTTGACCTGTGTCGTACATGACTCGTGTAGTGACTACTAAAATCTTCAGCTGAAATCACTGCTATGATGTGATACCCTATAATACGCTAATGAAGTTATTCCGTCCGCGAAGGACTTTCAAACTTCTCGACTTTAGCTACTGGAGGCTGGCCAGTCAGTGGTCGAGAATCCTGCCTTTAGGTAGGAGGAACAGCAGCAGCACCTTACCCCTTCCACACATATCTGTCGTCTGTATATCTATGCCGTATTTACAAGAGAAAAGTGAGCGCAGGGTTGAGCAAGGCACGTTTTTGTTGGTAGGCTGTCACTGCTCTACATTATTATCTATAGTTGCATAGTACTAAGCTAAGTTTTGTCAGAAACTTTCCTCTGCCTTTTCTTCGACGGATATTGAGAGATCGTACTGGTTCGGTACCAGGCAGTTTTTTTAAGAAAGAAAAATTGAAACATTTAAATTACAAATTGGGAAAATCAAATCCTAATTGATATTATTTTTATAAGTACAATATCATGTTTTAGCTCAGAAAACTTTAATATTAGTTCTATATTAAGTTCTGACATCAATCATTAGATATGAAATTACAACTATCGACTGTTATCAGGAGTGATTTTTTGAAAGATTATCTTCAGATCATGTTTAGTTTACACTCCATAAACCTACCTCCAAATACCTAGTCTAGCCATATTTTCTATTGCAAATACCATCTATTACAGTTTATTGGTTTAAAACATAAATATAAAACAATTTAAGACATAAAAAGCTTATCGAAGTGAGGCCAGATATCAATAGAAGCACGCACTCTTTCTATTGGAAAATTCTTCACTGCCAAAAGTATAGATTGTGTTAGGGACTCCAAATTATCATGGCGTTTAGAGCAAGCCGTAATCTCTAAAACTGACCATAAATCATAATCCAGCTGGTTAAGATCGGAACTAGACGACGGCCAGTCTTCAGCTCTGATGAAGTCCGAAACGTTCGTTTCCAACCAAGACTGCGTAGACCGAGCTTTATGCTACCCGGTGCCGAGTTTTGCTGGAAGGACCATTCTTGGTTATTGAAGAAGAGTGGTATCTTGATACACTTGTGCCGATGTTTTGATACCTTTTTATAAAAGTATGGCTCAGTCACTCCTTCATAGGTAATACCGCACCAAACCATCACTGAAGTCGGATAGTGCCCACGTTGCACTTTGTCGATTAATTGGGAAGCTTCCTTACAGCTTTGAACAAAAATATGGTCATATTTTTTGTTAAAATCTTGCTCAATTGTAAAAAAAACTCAACTCATACCTACACAAAAAAATCTGTGACCAACCTTTGCATACCGCTTCAGTAGTTGTTTCGGTTTTACCACCATATTATTTTTTTAAATATCAGTTAAGAAATGATTTATAGGCTACAAGTCATAAGTCATGTTTTAAAATACGCAACATGGTTCTAGCTGTTCATCTTCATCTCCCCAGATAAAATAAAAAAAAACATGTATTATTTTGATCATTTTCAATTGTAACAGTACTTACGGCCAGACTAAGTATATCGAAACTGGGGGTCTCATGTAAGTTATACAATTGGAACAGTAAAATATAAGCACTCAGCAAACCTACGGTTTACCTTGGTAACCTGGCATTACCGACCGAATTTTAGGTTTGAAGTACATTGGCGTTCATACTATATCACACATAAATATAGCTTCTAAGACAGCAAAAAGATTATTACGAGGATGGATGGATTTTTGGATAACGTGTCTAAGAATGCAGTACTACAAAGCAATAAATATAACATTAACCCCATTACATCATTGCACAGAACTTCTTTCGAAAAATATATTTTTTGCCCTCAAAATAACCGAGATATATATGTCCTAAGAAGCCGATACACATCACGTATTTATCGTTCATATTAAAGATTTAAATACTGATAAGTCCATAATTGCATTAAATCAGACAGAAAAGCGCAATAAACGCTGATAATACGATATGATATTAATATACGTTAACACTTTCCGTTTTGGATTTTGTTGATGTTTTGAATGGCAAAAAGTATCAACTAAGCAAATCTCAATTTTTTCTCCACTCGATATTAGGCATGGAAACGCTGAGACGTCTCGTTTTAACGAGTTTATTTAAATTATAAAAGATTCTCGATAAGAACCAAAAATATAACCTAAGCTATATAAGGAAGGTAGAGCTAAAACTCCTGTGGATTTGTCCTTCAGATTTTACTTTATAGGCCTATGTGCCTCCCATAACTTCGTTTTTAACAGTAACATAACAGTTTTTTAACTCTGAACCCGTCAAAAACGTATTGGATTGGAATGTAATTCCCACACTCATAGACAAGCCAAGTCTTGACTATGGCCCTTCAGTCCTCTATAGATTTCACAAATTGGAACGACATAACCTGATTCCGTCATCCCCATTCAAACTATGCTCGTCTTGTAGTACACTGGATTTTCATACCATCGTTGGTATTGTTACGAAGACGGGTCGACTGCAATGTTTCTAGATTTTTCCACTAGTTAGAAAACTTTTCAGCAGGCTGTAATATGATTTCTGACCGTTTCAGAAGAGGGTTAATCACATATTAGAAAATTGTATTTTCCATAATGTTACCCTAGTTTTCAGGAAGCTGAAACCTTTTTTCAGACGGTTTCAGAACATGTGTAGTAGAGTGGTGCAGTTTTCAGGGGACCCGTTTTCAGGCGTTTTCAGGCCTAGGTATACCCCTTTGATAAAGGAATATTCTAGACCAAACTTTCTAGGTGTGAGATAAGGAAGGAATGATACGAGAGAGAGAGAGAAGATCAGAACTTTCTCGAAACTAGACTGAGCACTCTAGAACGCCGTACGACAAGGATGGAGTAACGTGCGAAAGAGACAAAGAGTGCGGACGTTCTAGAATTGTGCAATCGCTACTCAGTAGCAAGCCCGCCTAGAGAGTTCTCGAATATTGTTTAGAATTATTCCCAGGGATATATAAGCGAGTCGAAACGCGACTAGCCTTTAGTTTGGAATGCGATAACAAGAGAGAAACACCGAAGCGATAAAGTGAATACAAGTGATAAAGTACTATGTGAAGTGTGCATAAGTTAAGTAATAAGTGACTGTGTTTTTGTGTGCAATTAGTGCATTTCTGCAATTAATTTGTGCTCATAAATTCCTCGTTGATTACCAAGAAATAAACCCTTGAAGAAATCTACGGCATTTTCTATCCTATCCCCTAGCTCGTAACAGTATGAAATGAATGGCAACCCCAAGTCCTATCGCCTTTTCTTGTAAAAAAGGGAAGGGATGGAACTCCTTGCTACTAAGGAAATATAACATGGGTTCATTAAAGCGACGACTAAATAGGCATCGCAAACGTTTATGTAAACGGAATAAACAGTAGATATCCAAAGCTTGACATATTCGGTAATGGGCTGATCGATTAAAAAAACCCGTTGTTAAGTGCCTATCTGACATAATCCGCTGTTTTGCTTTATTGCATTATTATATTACGTAACATTTATGTTTACCATAATTCATATATTTTAGAAAAGATTGTGGTGAACTTTAATAAACTAATAAATTTGTCATAATGTTTTATTTACATCATAGCAACAAACGACAACAACATCGGTTCACAGCCAGGGCTAGAATGCTCGACTTCAGGTTTCAAGGCATTAATGGTCTTTAAGCTATTTGCATTTTTCAAAATTATACCTATACACTAGAAAGTGCAACTAGGATTATTAAATGAAAACTACTTTACAGAAAATTACCTCAAAACAATTAAAACTCACTATCACTATTCAACACGTAGAAAATTAAAAAACGTATTTCTATTACCCAAATACAATAATTTATATGGGAAAAAAACATTCGATTACATCATTCCAAATTTAATAAACTCGATACCAGCTACACTTCTTACTAATATAACAAGAAACAATATTAAACTTAAATTAAAAAAATACTACATAAGTCAAATTATAAATTATGCATAACAAAAATTATGCTATATACGTCATTAAAATATATTCGAATATAGGAACTCACCTGTATGTGAATGAGAATTCTCGACAAGAACAGGTTTCTTGCATCGGCTATCTATGGCGGGTCAGTGTTTAGATTTGTTTATGACGTTTTACGTGCAATTTTAAATCGTTTGAATGGTTTGATTGTTATAAATTTACAGTTTATATGTCACTGGCCTAAGTATATATATATATATGTGTGTTAATGATTTAATTATGTTCGACGTCCTGGTGGATAGAAAAACTGTGTACAGTTTGTGTTTCGACCACATCAACTTCCTTTATATTAAGAACACTTATACAATAAATAAATAAATAAAACCTAGTCAAGTCAGTACTGTTCTTAGGTAAATAAAAATAGTTTTTATAAAACAACATATTTATTTACACGACTTAATTACACAATAACAATAATACAAAATAATACTTATGAAGATATCTTAGTTAGTCGTCGCTGGCGCAGGTCATAATCGTCACACAACTGTAAAAGAAAAATGGATAAGTTTGCATATTTTTGTCATAATACCAAAAACAATTTGGCATTTCAAATAATGTAGATATATAGATACCGGCAAACATCTTGAACAAATGTCCTTGCTTGCACAGAAGCGATTTTTATTTATCACTGGGAGGGGAAGCGGCGGCGGGAGAGTTACCTGCGCCGCGTACGATGCTCAATCTTTCCCCCACTCCCTTGTTTAATGCTCAAGAAGTTTGCAGGTATCTGTACTAGCTGTTTATATTAACTCCATTATTAACTAATTTTCTTTTTGGCTTTAAAATAAAATATTTAAGCCACATTAAATACTATCTGTTTTACGCCCTTGTTTTGAAATCCGACTAAATTTAGTCTAATTGTATTTTAACTTTAATAAGTTAAATTCACAAATTAATTTTGTCTTTGACTTACATGATTCAGCAACGGCTTCTAAGCCGACCATAAGCGCGAAACCTGCGATAGCGCATAGGAACTGCATGATTCCAGTACGGTCTTGTCTCCATACCTCAAAGAAGACCACATACACTAGCGTACCGCAGGCCAAACCCTGAGAAAAATAATGTAATTATTAATGAATGAAGCAATTACCATAAACTATTTTTGTCAACCCAAGTTCCATTTGTGAGATTATTAGCAGTTATATTGCTATTTAAATAAATCAGTCAAATTTATTATTAATTATTAACGATAAAAATTAATTGCCCTTTATAACTATAGACTGCCCTCCTTTCTCTTACCTGTAGAACAACTGAGTATAATCCAGCTGACGCAGCCCCAGCTCCTCCGACCAATAGTATGCCTACTCCAATACCAAGAGCAGAGACAAAGGAGAATGTGAAGATGTAGACGATAGACAGCCATCGCTTGGTGCCGGCAGCGAGAAGTTCAACTCCAATGCAGAATGCTATTATGTATTTATGAGCTGATACTGCACCAAACATATACCTGGAACAAATTGCTAAATTATCATAAAATATAATATATTTATTTTTATAAGGCGCTATTAAAGAAGATTGGTATGCCAAAGACGGACGAGCGTTCTATTCTTCGGTTGAAAATTAAAGAAATGGTAACAGAAAAAATAACAGACATCGTAACAAACACAAAAAAAGTATAAATGAAAATGGGTCGGTCACATTGCCCGCGTTTGTACTGACGAATGGGCCAAAAATACCCTTACTTGGAAAGGCCCAGTGGGAAGATAAGAAAGAGAAAGATATATCGGGGAATGACTGGAAAATAGTAGCGAAGTTAAGAGACAAATGCACCAATTTGGAGAAGGCCTTCACTCCATCGGTGTTCGTGTACTAATAGGCTGTTTTTATTTATATTATTAGTATAATTCAATGAAAAATATCCGCCTATATAATTTATTATTTATGTAGTAGTGCCTTATATGCCTGCATTATTTATATTATTATTTTGGTAACCCTTTAGTCAGGTGATACTAAATGCGGGAAATGTATTTACGTGTATTGAGAACTGGCTTCTCAACACGTTAATTTTAATAATAGTAATAATAAATTTATTATTTGCAAAGAAAGTTATACCAGATTGATTGATTATAAAGACCGCTAATCAGTCATATAAAAATAGGCATGCAAATGTCATATTAGTTATCAATAATAACTGGAAAGGTTCATTCACATAATACAAGTAAATCATAATAAACATAATCGTCTTAAGCTTATGAAAAAAATTTGGTTGCATATAGCAAACAGTTTTTAAGACATAGCTAGTTGGTTTTACGCGATAGACCAGCAATGAGATAAAATAAAAATAACACCTACTAATCTAACGATTTCAAGCACTTCCATAAGTAATTCGTCTAAACGTACACTGATAGTGTGATAAAATATTGTGATAAAGTTTATTCCTTAAACGAGACCAAGGATTCATGAATTCATTTATTTTGTTTAAACAAAGTAATAATAATTTACAAAGTTTATAACTGGGTATGGGGTGACAATTTGCGTTGGTTAATTCAATCACAACATTATTTTCATGGTCAGGCACAGAGTGTAAAAAAATATTTTACATATACGTTAATAGAGCGCAGTGGTGGAGCACAACATTTTAGGTCTGAGACTGACTTCTCTATCTGTAATAGCCAAGTCGGTAATCAGCCTTCTGCATTAAGGCATGCCGGTTTCCACACAATGTTTTCTTTCACTGTAAGAGCGAGTGTTAAATGCGCACATACAAACTCCACTGGTGAACAACTGGGGTTTGGACCTATGCCCTTAGGGATGAGAGCACGCTGAAGCCAATGCTAGATAGATGATTTAAGGTTTTGTTTTTATAAAATAGGGGGCGAACGGGCAGGAGGCTCACCTGGTGTTAAGTGATACTACCGCCCATGGAAACTCTGAATGCCAGAAGGCTTGCGAGCGCGTTGCCGAATTGGCTCGGAAATACTTCAGTGGGCAGCTGGTTCCACATAGCAGCAAAAATAGACTTGAAAAACCTTCAGTTGTAAAGCAGAAGACGTCGAAATTGTTATCAAATATATATTAGCGGACTTCCGAGATCCTGAATTCTCTAAAAACATAATCTTGTGAAAGAAATACATTTTGATCATCGACATTTGAATGTCTCCGATATCATTTATAACAATTGCCCCCACCTACAGATGCATTACATCATGACCGTTATTTATAACTTAAACACACACTGGAAACAAACCATTATCTTATAATATTTACTGGGAGGCACGAGGATAAAAAAAAATACGTAGCTGATTTTAAATAATCTGTTCGCGGAGATCTGGGTTCTATTGATTATCAGGGTAACAAAAATAACCAAAAGTTGCATGAAGTGCATCTCTTTTAAATGTGACCTGATATGTTTTCCAATTCCTATTTCATATAGAAAGATGTCAACGTCAGCTTTATATAGAACAAATCCAGTCAAACTGAATGTTGTGGGACTGGAAAAAGAACTGTCAAGTTACAGTTCTTGTAACTAGATTTATGTTTTACTGTCAATTTTGAATACGGCTTATTCTTTTTAGTATACATAAATTCTACGTTACGTCAGATCCGCAGTAAAATATATATAATATTAAGATTCGACGCTAGAATGAAAACTTAATAGGATTTTAATTATAAGAATAATTTATTATTGATAAATAATTTAAATAGTTATGATAGTCCTCACGCAAAATATATCTCTGCCTGTATATGTCTTCTATAGCTATGACAAACGAATTTATAATACAAAATATTTATAAGTATAGAAAAATTAGCCCGTATTAAGAATTATATAAATACGTTATAACGTAAGCATTATATATACAAGAATGGAAAAGTAAAGTGACTTATCTCAAAGCATACCGCATACAGCAGCAACATTTATGCCACAAGTGCTATGTTGCTGCTTGCACTGCTCTTCCAGTTCAACGCACCTGCTGCACTCTTGCAGCGCCAACGTTTTCCTATCATCCATATAGTAAGCCTTAAGCCTTAAAGTAGTTTCTTATAAGGTGATGGCAAAACGTACTGGCCGATAGGTTGATTCTCTTACCAGACACTTCTCGCTGACGCCTCCAAACCAACAGCAAGACCCTCGAACAGCTCATGAATAGACAGAGCCAAGACGACTAGAAGTCCTCTAAGCGCTGAGACAATTGTATCATCCGATTGAATGGCCAAATGACTGTGGCCATGTCCTTGGGAAGTTTCTAGCGTTTTGATAACTTGCGTTTCCCCCTCTTCCTCATCGTTATTTCTTCTTATACTTAAAACTCTTGTGAAACTGGTATTAGCATTCTTGTTCTCTCTGCTGGTAATGTAGACGTGGACTAGCTCTTCGACTAGGTACATCATGAAGAAACCGCTACACATGATGAGGGCTGCGAGATATATCGGCAACTCTGGCAACCTTCCATCCTCTACAACAAAAAAGATGCTTTATTATAATAGAGATTACTATTAGATGTCAAGTAAAGTTATTTTAAATAATATTTCTTACATCAAAATATAATTCAAGGAACTCCTAGGAAATATTACAAAAACCTTCGTAAATTACTTTTCTGATATTCTGATTGACTTTGTTCGTGTACATTTATAATAAATAATAAATCATTGATTTGCAAGAAAGTGGTACATTTAGATCATTGTGGTTCATCGATATGGATCACTAAATGTCATTATTAACACAATAAATGCATTTAAAAGACTTATCACTCTCTTGCACATTCTCTTTTTATATAGAGAAACGGATGCTGCGATGTCTGCGAGTGCATTACCTTTTACGGACAATATTTACTTTGACATAATCTTAGACTTAGATATTCCTTTGAAACTAAACCAGCGTTATCTTGTTAGGTATAAAAACTTTGTAAGTATAAAAAGTTAATCTTTAAAGTCTAGACACCATACCTACAATAATATTGTTTTCATGATCAAAGATTTTAATTAGCGACTAATGAGACAAACGATTATT
This sequence comes from Pieris brassicae, assembly GCF_905147105.1. Lineage (NCBI taxonomy): Eukaryota > Metazoa > Arthropoda > Insecta > Lepidoptera > Pieridae > Pieris > Pieris brassicae. Next base: position 3,686,451 of record NC_059666.1, read on the forward strand.
CTTTAATGAATTATAGACATAATAAAAATACGTTAAATAACATTTTGAGAGCGAATCCAAAAGTGTACTCTTTGTAGTAATAACGAATTTAAAAAAAAATATGACGGAGTTCAGAGACCTTTCGTTATCAACCTTCGTCAGGGGATAACGAAGAGTTTGTCAAAGACTTTTTAGTCGGTATAAAGTATAGGTATAGTAAAGCGATAAAGTACTCGATTGCTAGTTTTATGTTATGTTTAGGTTAAGTTTTAATTAGCATAATTAAGGTACGTCAGGTCATCTAGAAATAAGTAATGGTGATGTTTCTAATGAGCAGGTGTACAATCTGAAAATTTAATTTGACACAATTCAACCAAAAAAATTCAAAGTAACTCAACATCAGGTTAGCCTCCTTTCTGTTTGTCCCAGTTCTATAAAAAATATATTATTTAAACCACTAAGCTAAATTTAAGTGTTTGTTTTTGTCATCGCCATGAGAATCTACACGATTTTTTATTTTAAAAATTCCCTTTTACCAATTTTATTCATTTATTTTTATTACAGCACGGTTTCCTATATCAGCCAGTTTGCCTTGAACTGGTCTTCAAACCTAAGGCTAGCTCAAGTGGCCTTTTAAGACTACTTTTTGGTTTTAAAAACAGAAAGTTCTTTTGTCGGGAAATATAATGATATTGACAAAAATTTCATGTTTCTTTCAAGCAAATAACCTTTTTACCTATCTAATTTTAAAGATCTACATTCAAATAGAAGCTCCTTAAAAAAGTATAATACCCAAAGTATATATTTATAGTTAAGAGTCAGAGTGCAGACTTAGCGTTCAGCATACTTAGATACGTCAAAAACATGATTAATTTTATTATGACTACCGTGAATCACTTTTAGGACTGTCTCATTTCTGAATCTCACCCTAAGGAATGACTCGAAACGAACTTTCCCTAGGAATATATATTGTTCAATTCTTTCATATATAAAGAATGAAACCAGCTCTATTTGTATGAACCAAGGATATTAAAATATTGCTATTTTCGAGCAAACCGTATTACGTTGAACTGAATAAAAAGATCTTATTTTCAATAAACGACCCATAAATTTATAGGTAATATGCCAAACACAAAAAAGTATACTAGAATACGCGTACAAAATTACGTTGGAATTTTACGGAAACACAGCGCGAACGAACAAAATTTACACCATCGTAAAATGTTCGCCAAACCTACGTTTATTTACTGAGAAAATGCATATAAATTACAAGAATTGGAAATCGCAAAAAACGTTAAAATAGAAATAAAATTAGTTCAAAAGTGAAACTTAAAACACATCTTCAAACATAAAAAATATTTTAAGATAATTGAAAGAAAATGTCAGTTTGAGTGTTCAGAATAAGGCCGCAAAATAGAATTATCATTCACCTGATAAAAACATATTAAGAAAGTGTTAATTTGTATGTATTTACTATTTACTTTATACCTTGTACGTAGCAGAATATTTCCGTCAAATAATACAAATATATACAGAACACTTTTGGCGCATATTTTTTTTTTGCTTTAGTTTGCCCCCACTGACGCTAATAAAACAAAAGTTTTGACAAAACAGGATCAACAAAATCACTCGTAAGTATATCCATATTTGCATTATTCAAAATTAAGTTTTTCGTCTTAACATACTTTATCTATTGATAAAACATAATTAAATTCATAAATTTTATTTATTTTCGCGCTAAAAATATCATTTTTCTTTTAGTTGTATATTATAAGTTATATTATAATAGTAAACTTACTAGAACTGACGTATAAGTATGATTTCAAACACAATTGATTTAGACACAAGTGAAATATCAAAATTGCAAACTATATCGTTAAAACATATACCTAACATCGTAATGAAAAAATATTTTGGTGTCCAAAAAGTTTTTAATTGACCCTATATCAACATCATAATACCTTAAAGTTAATATATAAATACTACTTTGCTTACAAATACCTTAATATTTTTTTATGAAAAAAAAACATACCTTGCAACTGCTTAATATTTTCATCAACTTCGGGCAGTAGATGCATAAAGGTCGTCGCAAACAGAACTCCACCACCGAACGATAGAAGTCCAATCACAAGCGAATTAGAAGACCGCATATTCGTATCCTTTTTCGGCGTAAACCAATTAAATTTCATTGAAATGAAAATTGGCACACAACCAACAATCATGGAAACGCTAAAAAGGCAGACCATAGTGATAATTTTTGCGTTTAACGCATTCCCTTCGCTGATCGCGGCGTCGTCCATGCTTGCATTCATTATGGTGTCTATTTTAACAAGGTCGCTGTTTCCGTGCGCAGGCGTCGCGGTCGTGTCTCCTAGCTCGACTGATCCAGCTCCCCAGTATTTGTATAGGCAGACTCTTGATAAGACAAATGATAAACAGTGGCAGTAGCTGTTGGTTTAACGACGCATCAATTAGGTTCCGCAGTTGTTCAGTCTGAGATTATGGAGATATTCGTACAGCTGTTTTCAGAGCGATTACTGACTGTCGTAAAAAATGTGCACTGCACGGAAGGTAGTTGAAAATTTAATACTTAATCAAATTAACAAATGTATGGGGCTTAGGGAAAAGTTTTATCTGAATTTATTTACCACCAATGATTTGTGACGAAAAACCAAGGTTATTATTATAGTGTGGTAAAGATGGCGTTAGAAATACACATATCTACACTTAATAATGGCCATAATTAACCTTTTCTAGAAGTAATATAATATTTAAAGGGAATACATGAATTTAGTAACTGCATATTGCATCATTTTATTCTTTAACAACTTCCGCAGGAAACAATAATAGGCGGGAAAGGACAAAGGGCATATTAAACTTCTAGATACAACGCATACATAATTTTTCAGATTAATTCCTTAATTAATAATATCATATTTTATTCTTGTAATACGCCTAAAATATTATTTTCATATCTGTCCTAATAAAGATTTGTTTGCTATATATTATAGCTGTGTATATAAATAATTGCAACATTACAATTGTTTTTATATTATGCAGTTTGTTGTATTAAGTTGGTTAAAATATGACATTAAAAATATTTTTCCATAAAGGATAGAATCCAATGAATTATTAGTATTATCTATCTGGCCAGAGTAATGTCCACATCTCGTGGGACAAAAATGTTTAGATTTCATGTAAATTCACAATAACTAGTTGCAATGTTTCTTTTATTAGGAAATATTAAGGTATGTGTAAGTAAACCAGCATTTACAGTAAGATTATTAAGTTTAAGCTATTATACTGTTCATACGGGACAATTAAAAACTTATTGGCCATTATACGTTTAAATTCTTCTTTCATTACGATGTTATGATTTTTACCAATATAGTTAGCAATTTTTGTAGATTTCACTTGTCTGAAATCATCGTTATATGTCAGTTCTAGTAGGTTTACTAATTCGCGTGTTTATATATTATTTTATCTATAGATAAAGTATGTGAGACTCTTAAGCCGGAAAACAGTCTGTTCCTTATTGCAATGCACTATATTATACAGACTTTAAGTCTTCAGAATAGGATTTAAAACCTCCGCTTGTCGTTATTGTCACTTGATTTAAAGTAACGTAACTGTCAAACAAAACTATAGCAAAACGTCGAAAGGAGACAATTGACAATTAAAATTAAACTTGAATTGTTTCAACATTCAGATTTCAGTCAGTTACAGCACTTTCAGCGTTCAAATTCAATGCACAGCACAGTATAAGATCCACAACATGTTAATAACGAAAAGCAAGAAATACCAAAAAAACTATGTTTTTGAGTATTAAAAGAAAATCACACGTAAATAGCTACGACTATAGCTAGTACTTGGTGCCCTTATGCCTTTGTGACTGTACATTTAAAATAAATTAAAATGCAGAAGAAAGTCATATACCTAATTATTTTCTTGTTAGTTTCTCTTGCTTTCTGGATATATCGTACTTCAAATATAGAAACTGAAACTACTATTTTAATATTACAACAGAATCAACAATACATAAACACAATTATAATATCTCCTTCAAACTCAACATGTAGAAGTAAGGTTCTTTCTAAATTACTTGTCACTTAAGGAAACACATTTTATGATAAAAACAAATTGTTCTTTTTTAGATCCTATACATATATTAATCATAGTTACATCCTATGTGGGCCATATTGAACTGCGCAGTGCACATCGCCAAGCAATGCCTCCAGATTATTTGGCTTCCAAAAATGCTTCCAGAATATTTTTGCTAGCTAAATTACCTTCTGCTGAAAGGTATACCAAATTAATTAGCTATAAATAATTTTACTCATTTATTTTTTCTATATAATGATATACCTTTTCTTCCACAGGTACATAACACAAGCAGCCATTGAAGATGAGAGTAAAGCATTTGGAGACATATTGCAAGGCTCCTTTTATGAACATTATAGAAATTTGACCTACAAGCACCTTATGGGACTACAATGGGCATCATCAAAATGTAGCAATACCGCATTCATTCTAAAAGTTGATGATGACACAATTTTTAACTTTGACAAGACTGTTGATTATTTATTAAGCATTCCTACTCAAGATCAATTTATTATGGGATACATTTTGAACAACACATTCCCAAGAAGGAATAGTAATAACAAATGGTTTGTTACAAGGGAAGAATACCCTAGACATCAATACCCAGCTTATCTCTCTGGCTGGTTTTACATAGTGAATCCTAAAACTGCAGAAATGATTTGCAGTGAGGCCCCATACCATCCATATTTTTGGATAGATGACATACTGGTGACAGGGATTTTGACTGAGTATCTTAATATCAAACTACAACAATTGCCAAGTGGTTTTTGGTTGGAATATTATGAATTAGTGGAATGCTGTATTAGAGACATGGTAGAAAAAAATATACAATGCAAATATGTTGTAGGACCAAATGGTGGAAGACATAACTTATTAGTTGAATTTAACAATGCCTATAGAAATTGTAAAACTTCTTGTTCTAGGTCTGACCAACAAAACTTAAAAGATACATGTATTATGAAAAGGGATAGAACCATATTTAGTGATGGAATGGCAGAAGTAAGGAATATAGTGTTATAATTTATAGGAATATAGTGTTATAATTTATAGGAATATAGTGTTATAATTTATAGGAATATAGTGTTATAATTTATAGGAATGTTAAAGATTTGTGTAATCATATAATAATTTCAATCTGTGATAATACTCATAACTCATTTATACCAGTAATATTAAATTTAAGAAAATAAGTAATAAAAAAACAGTTGTTCCCCATGTCAACATATATTTTTAACTAAATGGTACAATGTAACAAATTCAAATCAATGTAACAAATTCAAATCAATGTAACAAAGTTTAATTATTAAATTTATATAAATTTTAGTGTCCCTTAAATCATCAAATACACTTTACATTATCCCTACAATTACACTTAAAAATATATGATTTAACTATATAATTGAGCTAATAAAAGATAACTAACATTAATGTAGCCAGCTGTTAATAATAGAACTACCATTTACAACACAATCTTTAAAACCTTTCATTACATAGGTTGATTGAAACCATTGCACTTTATCAGAAGATTCAATTTCATGAAAATCATCATCACTAGAATCGTCCAAGCTCAGTTTTGAGAGACCTTCACTTGGTCCATTACCAAAGATCTTAAAATCATTACAACAAGTAGTGTTTTTAGGGTTAGCAGGAAAGTTTAAAACAACAACTTTACAGCTCCTAGGCATTCTGTAACCATTAATATGAAGAAAAGTATCACTGCAGACAACTTGCTGGTTATTTAATAATTCCTTTTTGAGGAAAACATACATGTTAGTAGGTGATAGCGGCTCAAAAAAAACTTTGCTCAATTTTTCTGAAGTCACCAGATTCCTAAAACAATTTTTAAATTATATATGGAACAAAAATTAAGATGAAATAACTACATACTTCAAACAAAATAAATAAAAATATAATGTCATTAACAACTTAGATAAAACAGTAATTCAATAATTATAAAAATGGGTCTAATGTGTGGTCAACACAAAAGAAAAAATGGAAGTACCTAAATACACTGCTTTGTATTTTTTTGTCTGATGCAATATGAGGTGATTGACATTGTGGCTTATGACACACTGTTGGTAAGACAATGCGGTAAATCTCCTTACACGAGATTGGACTTGAACCAAATGCAATACAAACTTCTTGTGGTTGAGTTGCCTCTCCAATTTCCTTCAACAAACTCTGAAATATTTTTTTATTACAAAATGTCTACTAGTTTAATCCAATCTATCATGGTAAATAATTAATAATCCAAGTACTACTAATACCCTAACTATAAAACTAAGAACCACAAAATTATTTTGCGACTCCGGCATCAAGTAGAAATTACATTATTTCAGCACCTGTACCTTAAGGACAAAATCCAGGTTATTTAATGCTGTAGAAGCAATGTGAAAGTGTCTTTCAGACTGGTACGTATCCTTTTCATTTTCATTATCTTTTTTCTTATTAACCATTTGTTTTAGCCACTGATATGTGTAAGGAATTTGAAGCCTTTGGTATGCTAAAAACTTTATTAGCTCTACAATAACATGGCCACAAGAAATTGATGTTAACTGATCGCCTATATTTATATTAAATACAATATTTTGGGTCATTTTAAAGGTTTAAAATGGATACTTTACTAATGTTAATGAAATTCTTTAATAAGTAAAAAAATAACAAAAATGAATTTACTAATTAAACAAAAATTTAAAAACCCAAATGCAACGGTATTTTCTAATTTGTGTCAGCACTGTCACAGTCTCGGTAATCGGTAGACTATCCTCAACTAGGCAGATATACATCAGGTATTAATCACCGACCGACGACCTTCTAAATATGATCTCTTTTAAACTCACAACAGCGGTTTTTTATAGTTATCTTCTAAACTGTAAACTTTTTAATGCTACATTCTAAATTTAAAGAAATTTTTTAATTTGCTTTATTTGCTCTTTCATAGCATTGTTGACGTCTTTTACAAAATCATATTTTAAATTTCTATATTTTTATAATGATGTCTCAATTTCTAAAAGTAAGCAAAATCAAGAATCATATTTTCAAAGTAAAGTACTGGGGAAGATTTTACGCAAAAGATGTTCGATTTGGGCCTGATGTGAGATCCTTAATGTTGCAAGGAGTAGATATCCTGGCAGATGCTGTAGCGATTACAATGGGCCCTAAAGGACGTAATGTAATTTTGGAACAAACGTTTGGACCTCCTAAAATAACAAAAGATGGTGTAACTGTAGCCAAAGGAATAGAACTTAAAAATAAATTTCAAAATATCGGTGCTAAACTAGTTCAGAATGTAGCAAAACAGACGAACGATGAAGCTGGAGATGGTACAACAACTGCGACTGTTCTTGCAAGAGCTATCGCAAAAGAAGGGTTTGAAAATATTTCAAGAGGTGCTAACCCAATAGAAATAAGAAAAGGCATAATCATCGCTGTAGAAGCCGTTACAGATCATTTAAAAAAAATATCGAAGCCAATAATTAGCCGTAAAGAAATTGAACAGGTAGCAACTTTATCTGCGAATGGTGATGAAGCTATAGGTAAATTAATAGCTAATGCAATGGAGAAAGTGGGAAAGGATGGTATTATTACTGTTAAAGATGGGAGAACATTAAATGATGAATTGGAAATAATTGAAGGTTTTCAATTCGAACGTGGTTTTGTTTCACCATTTTTTATCAACTCTACTAAAGGACCAAAAGTGGAGTATAACAATGCCTTGATTCTATTTTCAGAAAAAAAAATTTTTCATGCCAAACAAATTGTACCTGCTCTAGAAATATCAAACGCACAAAAGAAACCACTTATTATTATTGCTGAAGATTATGATGGAGAAGCATTATCTATATTAATAGTAAACAAGTTAAAAATTGGACTTCAAGTTGCCGCTGTAAAAGCACCAGGATTTGCTGAATATAGAAAAAATGCATTAATAGATATGGCTATCGCTACTGGAGGAGTTATTTTCGAAGATGATATTAACCTTTTGAGACTTGAAGACTGTACTTTGAATAGTCTTGGTAAAGTGGAAGAAGTAGTAATTACAAAGGATTCAACATTAATGCTAAAAGGCCAGGGAGATAAAAATGAAATAAAACAAAGAATTGAACAGGTTCAAGAAGAATACAATGAATGTGCAAATGAAAAAGAAAAAGATAGGCTGTTGCAGCGACTATCGCGGCTAAAATCGGTGGTAGCGGTATTGCGCATAGGTGGAAGTAGCGAAGTTGAAGTAAACGAAAAGAAAGATAGAGTTAATGACGCACTCAATGCAACTCGTGCTGCTGTAGCAGAAGGAATTGTTCCAGGAGGTGGCTCTGCTCTTTTAAGATGTATACCAATTTTAAACTCTTTAAAATCAGTAAATGAAGACCAACAAAAAGGTATTGACATAGTGAAAAAGGCTTTAAGAACTCCTTGTCTCACAATTGCAACGAATGCTGGATATGACGGTTCAGTTATTGTTTCTAAGGTTGAAAACTTGACCAATGTAAACTTTGGTTATGATGCTTTGAACAATACTTTTGTTGATATGATAGAAAAAGGAATAATTGATCCCACGAAGGTAGTAAAACGAGCATTAATAGATGCTAGCAGGGTCGCATCTCTTTTAACTACCGCTGAGGCAGTTGTGTGTGACTTACCATTCCAAAAAGAACCAATGCCAAATAAACTTGGGCCAGAAACGCCAGGAGTTACTATTTATTAGGAAGTTAATTTTAATTGTGTAACCAACTACTACTGTTTAAAGTTTTTGACAAAATTGTTTGTCTATTAATTGTCTTATCGCTCGAAGATCTATAATACATTTTTTTTGGTAATTCAAGATGTTTTTTTTTCTGAGAAATGACACAGGAGCTCTTATGAAGGTTGTAGGTACTTTGTCCTTGCGTTTTTACTTTATCCACCAGTTTTTCAATTATATGAATGAGACTTTGATTTTGATCACAGTTAGTCAAAATGAATGATATAAATTCAAATTGCAATTTTTATTCTAACATTCAATTATGATACAATTTTTTAAAAATAAAAATAAATCAGTGGCTCTACTACCTTTTCTTAGGTCTGTGCCTCAGATGTTTATGTTTTATGATCATTTGTTAATCTAATAGGCAAGTAGGTGATTACCTGTGCCTAACGCACGCCGCGGCCGTCGAGTTTTTGGATCTAAGTAGACCGGTTTCCTCACCATGTTGTCCTTCACCGTTCGAACGAATATTAAATTCACACAATGAAAGAATGCCCATTGGTGCACAGCCGGGGATTGAACCTACGATTTCTGGGAAGAAAGTCGCAAGCTGAAGCCACTAGGCCAACACTGTTCTATATTATTAAACATTACTTTTAATTTATATACATTAAAAGTATTTTAATTAAAAAATAGATATTTTATGTACTTTACGATAATTCAGCAAATTTGTTTAATTCCTATTGTCAACATAACATCAGCATGTAAAATAAATGGACCGGACTGTAACGATAGTTACAAATAAAAGAACAGATTCATAAGGTATATTAATTAATTAATTAAGTTGCACGTTTGAGCAAAACAACACAAATTATAATCATTGTTGAATAGGATTTCTGTAACGACATAGCCCAAGTTTTGTTGGATAACGCTAGTTGCTAACTTAACGGAGCAAATAAAATGTATTCAAAGAAATAGAGCCTCACAGTATTTTAATCTACGGTCATATAATATATAGTGTATCTATATTTTGCCTTACTAATCTGACAGCAAATACCGCGCGAAAGAATTTTTGTTTTGTCTTGTACATTGTAAAACTTAAACATTTAGTAAATTAATTAAATAAAAAATACTGTGTACGAAAAAGAAAGGTTTCATCGTCTTTTCGCTGAAACTGAGGGTAAATTATAATAATTTTTAAATTAAACTTCATAGATGTTATCATCTATTAACAAAGGTGTTAAGGATACGATGTAAGTCTTACGTAGCCAATTTGCCAAATTGCTTACTATTAATATTACATGCTGTGATGGATATTTTTGAAATAGTTACTTTGAATGAACAAATGCCTGAGGTTACAAACGATCGTGTTAAAGATAACCTTGCCATCATGTCGAGTGATGAAGAAGATTCTTTCAATCTCGTAAAGAAGCGTAAAATATACTTCCCTGGAGATTCGAACAAAAGTATTAGTTTATCGCCTGCACGCTCGGACGAACATAATAATGACGAATGCAAAGAACCTATTCCAATAATTCGTAAGTCGAGAATTAAAAACAATTATACTGAATCCGATAGTGATAAAGAAGAACCAAGGAACAATGTCGTAAAACGCGACGGTAAGAAAAAATTTAAAGAAAAATTTCACAAATTCAAAAATAGGAAATCACATTCAAAAACTTTGAATGGAAATGACACTGGGGATGAATTATCTCAATATAAAGAGGTATTTCTTTATTTCATTTATTATGCTGATTTTTGTATTTTATATATTTTTCTATAATCCTTGTTTAGTGGTTATTTTATATTTAAATTATCTTATTGTTATTAAATCATTGACTTATATTATACAGATGTTCTTGGGTTTACTATAATTAATTACTAGTTAACTATAATAATAAAATATTGTACTACAAAAATGTAAATTTTTAAAATCACTATTTTTTGTCACATATTTCATTATTAAACAATATTTTACAGAATGTAGAAGAAACATCAGCATACATTAATTTGTCAGTGTGTGATCCTGATGAATCTGATGATGAAGGAAATAGTATAACAGCCATAAAGAAATTGATTGGTTCTAAATCTAACTTACCATCTGTGAAATCAAAACCAATACGAGTAAGTAACCATTATACTATTGTTCAATTGGTTGAATTAAGTAATTAATTATAATTTTCTGGGACTGATAAACCCTGAAAATAAAAATATCTAGTTTTTGTAGGCAAGCAACCAATGGGTTGATAAATTACCTAAAAATCTGCTCAAAAACCTGATTTCTAGGTATTTTCTTCCAAGATTGCAATGATTTTTAAGTAAGAGTGATTCTCTAGCTTCAGTTACATTAGATCTACAAAAAATCCTTGCTTACATAATTAAAATACACTGTTGTGGGATCTTATTAATAATAATGCTTAAACTCATTTAAAATTGAGATTTAAATGAGTTTTAATGTAATTGCTTTAGATGTCAGCAAAAGAAGCCATGGTAAACATGCAAAAAATCAAGAGTGAGTCCAACAGAATGTTAAGAGAAAAAGAGGTTTCTCTTCCATATCACCGACCCAAAGCATTATCTCTTAAAGATATTATGAATCGTAGAAAACCTGCTGTTTCCAGTGATGGAAAAACATTACCTATTAAAATGAATGAGGAGCAATTAAAACACTATGCGTAAGAATGATTTTATTTACTATACCTAATAAAGTACTACTGCCACTTGGCAGCACAGTATGATTTACTGATATCTATAGTATTCTATAAAATATGGTGAATTTATTTATATTTATTACTTACTAATAAAATTGCTGATATATATAGCATAATTGATTATTTACTAAAATAATAGGGAAGATCCACTTTGTAGAGGCATAATATTCATACCTTTTCAGAATGATGTTAGAGGAGAGGCAAAAAGAAATGATGGAATTGTGTAAAAGTGAGTCTGACAAAGACAATGAAGAAAAAGAAAATTCAAATGTAAACAAATCAAATCAAGCAAATGAAGAAGATGAAGATAATCAAGTTGACACAGAAAACATAGCACAAGAGAATGATACAAGTTTTGACCAAATTGCTGTTGAAACTATTAGTAATCATAAAAGTAAAATGCAAGATGAGTCTTCCTCTCCCTCCCCTTTAAATAACTTAGAAGAAAGTTGCAAACAAGATATAATTGTTGATATAGTTGAACATATCTCAGAAAATGGTACTCAAGAAAAACTAGTAGATGATATTGTAACTGAAAAATCTAATTACTTTGTACATACTGATGTCAATGACAAAATAGTAACACATACTTCAGTAGATGATAAACCTAAAGACAAAGAAAATAATAAAAAAAATAATCAAAATAATGACAGTCAGATGATATCGTTGCATTATGAAGCTATAAATTTTGATTCAGAAAAACCATGTACAAAAACGAATACTGCACAGGAAATCACTGATGGGGATATAGATACATTCTCAGATAGTGACTTAAATTGTGAAGATCTAGAGACTCTTATTGAAAATGCCGAGATTGTCACAGGTAATAGTACTGCGTATTAGCAGTTCCACATTCTTTTCCTATATAATATATATTAGATAAGACTATATTATATAATAAGATTAATTCAAAACATTTTAAAATAGTTACGTAATCATTTAGGGATATTTCTATCTACCTTAGAGTTAAGTAGTAGTAAAATATAAAGTTTCAATATTTAACTGTAAAATATATTATATAGACTATAATCTATTTCTTTCAGATGATACCAAGGTAAACAAAAGTATTGTAATTAAACCAAAATTAACGGGTGCTCCAGGTATGGTTATTAGCTTAGATGATGATGATGACTCTACTGGAAAACCTACAGGCATAGAACTACTAAAAGAAAGGTTTACATATTTTGCTAAGCTGCAGAACCAGGAGGACATGGAGAAAGATAGAGAGAAAAAGTAAGTTCCTCAATTTTTCATTATTATTTAATTATAATGGAACACATCAAATATTTATTGACAAATGTAATGCAAATTTTTATATTTTACAGATATAAGCCAGGCACACAACATATTAAGTTAAAACAACAACTAGAAGAAGAAATTGCTGAGCAAAGGTCTCTGGAATGGACTAAACGGCTTGAAGAGGAAAAAATATTAAAGTCAGAACAAAAAGAGGTTTTGGGAGATGATTCCGTTGAGGATATTGACAAAATTGAAGCAAAACTCGAAGGTCTTGAAGAAAAGGATACAGTTGAAGGTGAAATTGATGATAGTGCTGACGATGATATTGATGAGGGTGCCGATGAAGGTGAAGATTTAGTTGAAGATGATGTTGATATGACCGATAAACCGGCAAAGCGTAATCCAATGCTTGATGATGAGGCCGAAGAATCTGATGATGATGATGGTGATGAAGTCGATGAAGAAATTGAAGCCAATGATGATCAAGATGATGAGGAAAGTGACAGTAGCAGTGAATCAGAAGAAGAACTAGAACAACCGAAGGCTAAGAAAGGCCGGATCCTTAAGGCTTTTGAAGATTCTGATGATGAAGATGTTGAAAATAAAGATGAAAATAAATTACTTGTGGAGCACCATGACGATAAAATATCACAAGGTATTGTTTAACATAGTAATATCTTCATATTACGATAAAAAAAAGATGGATTTTCAACAAAACAAACAATTTTAGAGCGAGATATAAACCGATACACGTGAATTCGAATCAAAAATGTATCTTTTTTTATTTATGAGACAGGTCAGGTATGAGTCGACGCAGCGGTTTTAAAACCAATATCAATTTTTTTTAAGGCGTCATTTCCTTTATTTACATACTAGTGGACTTGATAGACGTTGTCCTGCACACACATATAAATATACACAATACAAAAATATTAAAAAAGTAATTATAAATCTAAATAATTCAACAATACACTTGAACTCAAACATAAAATTTCATTTACAAGAAGATTTTCTTATACATATACATATATTTTTCCATACTACATATTATCAAAATTATTGTAGAACTATATTGCCGCAAAGTTGTGAACGTCGTAAAAGGTAATCTAGCTATTTAAAATTTAACCATGGTCGCACAGATTAGCAGAAATTATGTCTTTAAAGCATGTATCAAAGAGTAATTTTTAACTAAATATTTTCAGATGATGAACTGCAATTAGCTCAAACAAATAAGTCTTCAGAAGATCTATTCCCCAGTCAAGAGTGTGATGTGCTGATGTTAAGCAAAAATAATGAGGGAATGAATACTGAGGAGTTGGGCACATTTTCTATACTCTCACACACTGATAAGGAAAATGGCCCAATACCTATTATTTGTGAAACCCAGAATGATAATGTGAGTTAATTTATTTTGATGAAATTCTGTAGTTTTTGATGTGATGAGAACATTTAATGTGTTTTTTTAATTATTAAAAAATAATTTCCAGGCAAGTTTGGATGATATAGTTGGTATGTGCTCCGGTAGTTTCTCCCAAAGTATCATAGTTCCAACTCAAACATCTCAACTTACACCATCTTTAGAATTCACTGATGATGTTGTCGCACTTTGCACTGGAAAATTCTATGATAACCAATTTGTTTCTCAAATAAATGAAAAGGACTTGTCATCAACAGAAAAATTGGACACCGAAAGCTCAACAATTCCAAAGGAGTTACTGCCGACTGCAAGTTTGGACACAGAAGGCATGCCAACTTTACAGTCAGATTTAGGACATATGCCTAAAGAGAATAACTGTAATAAAGATATTGAAAATTGTACCATAGATAATATAAATATAGAACAAAAAAGTAAGAGAGAAGAGACTCTTTTAAAATCTATTTTAGACGAATTAGATGAGCCAGAATTCGATAAACCTAAGCAGTATAAATTTTTCGCACCACCAAGTGAAATTAAAAAGAAATTAGTGATTGATTCGGACGATGAAACGGAACAAGAGAAAGAAGTTAAAAAGAAAAAGAAGAGACGGAAAGAGATTCGGGCTTTGCAAATATCAGGTATGTATATTTTGTTAAAACACAATGTGACAAGCTTTATAAAAGTGTATTTTCGTGATAAGCCGACAAAGCACGCGAGCCCAAATTTTAAAGTTACTAATGCTTGGTATACACATAAATAAATACTAGCTTTAATGTGACAGGCATTTACAGGAAAACCTAACATACGCAAAGGAAAAAAATATGTGCGTGTATTAGTGTACACACGTAAGAAGTGAAACTTCTTTATGACCTTATTTTTAGAAAAACAATCTACTATATGCAACGTTACAGAAATTGGTTAAATAAACTTAAATTAGATAAAGTTTAACAAAAGGCTTTTATTATCATAGGCATGAATACAAATAATACAATTATTTCATTTTACCTTATTACTACTAAGATTATTACAGAATTTCATTAACTGTAATATAATTACTATTATAATTGTTATCGTTAACGGAAAAATGTGACGGTAATATTTTTTCCAACGCCGATAAAGTAGTTTTACTTCAAAAATAAAATCAATTAAAGTTATCTTTACATAAGGGCTGGTCAAAGGAACAGCTTTATCACAATCCTGGATTTAGTTACATACAATTTAACTGTTTTGGGTTCGGCACAGGAAGCTCATTAAATACTTGCTTTAAAAAATATACACAAAAGATAAAAAAAAAACTTTGATAAATGTTAATTTTTATTACTTTTTTAGATGATGAGGAAGAAGAAATAGAAACCGACGAAGAAAATGAATCAGATGGTGATGTCGGTGAAAAGCTTTATGAATATGATTCAGAGGAGAATGAGGTAAGTTAAATTCTAAAGAAGTCCAATCCAGAGGAAAGATTGAAAGAAAAATATAGGGGAGCGTTCGAGTATTACGTAACGAATTGGGGGGGGGGGGGGAGGTCCTCTTGTAAAACGTTACGATGCGGGGCGGGAATTGAATTACGCGTTATTGTTTATATTATTTGGTAAGTTTTAGGTATAAAGAGTCACTTGGGGTGGTCACGAAACGTTTCACTATTGGGGGGGGGGGGGGGGGGGTTGTGTCAAGAATCCTAAAATTGCGTAACGTAATACATGAACGCTCCCTAGGGGATGTATTGTAGTCACAAATATTTGAGTTCATTTTTATTTATTTACACTACAATATAATAATAAAAAACCTAAATGTTTGAAAAATAAAAGTCTAACCGTACAAGCCCGGGCAAGTTACTTTTAGATTAAAAGATGGACTAATTAAGTCCATCATATTATCTCCCAAAAGCAGTGTTGGCATTAGCGTGCCGTCTTTGAGGTCGTAGGTTCTTATCCCCGGCTGTGCACAAATGTACTTTCTTGGTGCGCATATCAAATTCCCTTGTACGGTGAATGAAAATATCGTGAGGAAACCGTTATGCTTTAGATTCATACAGTAGACGGCGTGGGTCAGATACCAAAGGCTGGTCACCAACTTGTCTGTGAAAAACAAAGGTCACAAAACAGATACAGAAAGCTGAGGCCCAGATATAAAAGATGCCACTTTTTTAAATCCCTTTGCTATGTTAGAGGGTTTATGATGATGATTAAGATATCTTTATATATATATTTATAGGTAGAAGTAGTCCAGCCTAAAAAAAGGAAGATGGAGTTCTTTGAAAATGAAGCAGAACTGACATCAGAGGATGAATGGGCGGGGTCTGGTGATGAAGATGAAGCCGGTTTGGACCGGATGGAGCGGGAAGAGGGAGACGATGATGTATTCAACCAAGGGAAGCTGCAGAGCGAGTTGGGGCAGATACATATGTGAGATCTCAATTATTTGAAAAACATTGGATTTCCTAGATATAAGATGAATATTTGTCGCCAAGAATCGACATTAAGGCCCGTATTCTATAATATCAATCAAACTTAAATCTAGTTTTAATAGCCGTCATATTTTACTTTTTTATGTAATAGGAAGCAAACGGACAGGAGGCTCACCTGATGTTAAGTGATACCGCCTCCCATGGACACTCACATTTCCAGAAGGCTCGCAAGTGCGTTGCAGGCCTTTCAAGAATTTCTACGCTTTTTTCTAGAAGGACCCTAGGTCGGAATAGGTTCGAAAATACTTCAGTGGGCAGCTGGTTCCACATAGTGGTTGTGCGCGGCAAAAACTGCCTTAGAAAACGTTCAGTTGTGGAAATGGAATTTTATGTAGTCTATAAAAAAGTAATACATACATATAAAATACGTTCCTTTTGTTACTTTGACAAAAGGATTTCATTTATTAACAAAATATAAAATTTTTTAACAATGCAAATCTAATAAAAAAAGAGTCTCAGGAAAATAAGCTAAATAAAATATTTATACAGGCATTGTGTTTTGTCAATTCCTTCAACTGACAATAAAAGGTCAATTCTAAATATCAAAGCAAGCATCTATCTTAGCCACTGGGGCCTTCAGGTCAAGCATTCCCTATAGTAACAAGGAAGAACACAATCTTCCTGCACACATGCTTTTTAATCGGGAAGAAAAGTTCCCAGCTTCAGCTTTTGTTATCAATAATATTAATTACAGGCGAGAAGTATTAGATCAGGACAAAAGGGAAGTTCGTCTCATACAAGAGTTGTTACTTGAAGACGCGGATCTCGGTGATGGGCATAGACAAAGGAAATTTAAATGGAGGAATGTTGGTATGTATACTTTTAATAAAATTTGTTATAAATATTTAATCTGCCCATCTGCCACGGGTTTCTGTGGTAAAGACTTACCAGGGGAAGCACTGAAAGCAGCTGGAGGAGGCCTTCGTGCCACAAATGCAAGCTGTACAAGAAGACAGCCGTGTAACATAACCTTCTAAAAGAACTCTTATATACATATACTAGCTGACCCGGCAAACGTTGTTTTGCCATGTATAATATTTATAGGAGCATTTTTTTAGTTCAATAATAATAACTATCTCCTATAATAAAAAAATAGGGGTTGATCGTAGAGCGGTGGCAATAAAGGGTTTTATGTATTTTTGTATGGTCATAAAAACTAAGAACAAAAAAAATTGTCTAAAAAATAAAAATTTGGGATGGACACTCCTTATCACTTAGGGGTTAGAAATATAGATAGTAGCCGATTCTCAGGCTTACTGAATATGCATAAAAGATTTCATAAGAATCGGTCGAGCCGTTTCGGAGGAGTATGGGAACGTTGTGACACGAGAATTTTATATATATAGAGATATTTTTGTAAACTTTCTCTTGTACTGGCTGAAACAAAGGCTTTGAAATTGATAAATTTTAAAGGGGACCTGATTCACAGATTATATATACCACAGAGTAAATTAATTTCTTCACTTTTAATAAATTTGGTATATTAATGTATTCCATTAAGATAATTTATTGATTAAGAGAATCTCTTATTGTATTTTTTTTTATTATCAATACTGTTTAATAATTTTGAGGTTATATAACCTCAAAATTAAACGTTTTTTTAAATGTTACAAATAACGTAAAATTATCTTCTTTTCAGATGGTGAAGAAGAATCAGGTACGGTAGCAGATGAGTGTGATACGCAAGAAGAAGAGTTTGAGTCAGAGGAGATGTGGCGAAAACAGAGGCACGAAAGGGAGATATTTTTGAAGAAAATGGTATGCATATGTCAAAGTTTTTATTTAAATTTCTATCCAGATCAAAACAAAGTTGGAATATCGGCTTGGAGCAAATTATCTGATCAAGGCCACTGCTTTTAATGATTAAAACGATTATTTAAATAAAAAGTTCTTTGAAAATCCCAACAGCTGACTATAATTGTCTTCAATATGTATATCGCTTAGAAACAAAAATGTCTTTTCTCGTTTATAGTTTATTTTATTACAGTTTATTTAGTTACTCTTATGGTAAATTTATTTGATGCTTTCATAGTACAAAGCACTTTTTTGAAATTACTAGCGGACCCGATAGACGTTATCTCGTCTTAACTATGAATATTAATTTCGAATTGGTATAATAACTAAAAAAATTTCTCAGAAACGAAGTGTTTATTATCCTAATGCTTTATGATAAACAGCAGTCTTCTTTCTGGCGCGTATATAAATAGTTTTGTTGGTATTCCGACATTGGAACAGGTGGCATATGAAACTGGTCATATGAAAAAACATTTGTTGATCTGTTTGTATTTTATCAATATAATAACTACGATTGAAGTATTTATTTTAAACGAAATTCAATTTCTTTTATCCTCTTTGACGATATTTGCAGCACGCATCTGACAATGTTATGTCCAACGCCATAAGGTTACATGAAAAAAGTTTGAATTGTAAAGGCACTGAAAAATAAATTTGCCATCGTAACAAAAGTATTCTTAAATTTGTCCAACCGAAATTTGTCAAAGCGAAATTGGTCCAACCGTTCACGCTTGATGTCGTGACCAAGGCAAATAGGGATTCATATATATATATATATATATATATATATATATATATATATATATATATTGTTTACGTAGTAAAAGAAACTACACGTCGAATTGGTAAAAAGTCGGTTAAAAACCTTTTATAGAGAAGCAGTGCCTTAAGCGTAACCCTGAGATTAGGGAATGCAATCCCGACTCGATATCGTGAATTCGAGATTAGAAATATCAATCCGGCGGGATCCCGAAATTTTCGATCTCGTATAGTTTAAAAAAATAATTCACGTGACTGAATACGATGAAAACTGCATGTTTGTGATAGTGAGGTTAATTAAAATAAAATATTATTTGAAAGAAAACAAAAGCCTTTATCCTTTAACATTACGAACTAAACAACTAACAATTTCAATTACATGAACATAATCAAAACAAAGTAGGTATAACTCAAGGAGATTAAAATTGGTGATTTTGAAAGTAACTTCTAAAAAAAGAGTATCTTCTAAAGTGTATCAAGAGTGCTATCTGCTAACCGGCATCTAATGTCCATTGAAATGTAACCTATGTAATGTGCAATGTCGCGTGAAGCGTCCCGAGCGGATGTGTGTAGAATCGCTGACCATTGCAGCCCAATCCCGTCAATCTCGAACGGGATCTCGTCATATTATTCTTCGGGATTGATCCCGAAAAATTACACGGGATCTCGCGAGATCGAGATCCCGCGAGATCGGGATTGCATTCCCTACCAGAGATCGTGCACGTGCATTGAATCACGGTGCACGAATTTAATTGTATTTTTATGTGCGCACTTGCTACTCCTAAATATTTTGAGGAAAAGCCCACAGACGGCTAACTGTCTATTAAAATATATATATATATATATATATAATAAATAGTTTGACATCACAAGAATATATTATACAAAACCCATCCAAATTTCTTTTCAGCAAGAGAATGGCGAAGATCTCGATACGAGTATAAATAGAACAACAATTATCAAAGCGAATCTGTCTTCGAGAACTATGTCTAACCTCATAGCAGAAAGTAAGCAAAGCCCGGTCGAAATGGAATGTATTGAGAAGAAAACTAAAGATATACCCAGTCCTAAGAAGCCATTTTCCATTTTAAAGGTACTATTTATTTATAGAAACTAGATATTTAAATTTATACCGGATTAATACGGAATTAATTGTACTTAAATACGTACGTATTGGAATTAAAAAGTCGACAATGTAAAATCGACTGCTTTACCAATTTTGTAATAATAGTTTACCATAGTAAGTATTCTCCCCTTTATGTAGAAATTTCTTATATTTCTAACTACATATAATGTTTTCTTTTCATTAGTAGTTAAAAAAAAGTATAATTGTCATAATTTTAATCAAATATTTAATACAATTACAGCAAAGCTACCACGGGTCATTCTTAACTCGAGGTCGTGGAGCGCTCGCAAGACTGGCTGCTCTCGCGACACCTTTAGTTGTAGACGAGGAAACACCTAAAGTCCTCGCTTCAGCGCGAGGCAACTTTGTCTTTACTGCGAAGAATGAGGAACCAAAGGTATAGAATACTTATTCCAATTGATTGTGACTTAGAAAAACTTTCCCATAATAGAAACACAGTAAGGGATAAGTTTTGCATAGTTCACAGTAGAAATGTTTGAAAAATAATATGAAAATTTAATCTAAAAGTTGATGAAAGTAAGTAAGACTTGTAGAGCATCAATTTTGAAACTAATACATCATACTAAAATCATAAATTTAAACTGTGTTACCTACATGTCGAATAGAAGAACAACAGACACCTCTAGAACATTGTATTTCACGAGGCTAGTTCCTGGAATGTTTTATGTAAACTGGGCGAAAAACAAAATATATCCCGTTAATAGCAAGTTATGGTTTATGTTTAGTCTTTTCGGAAAGAGAATCGGCGCCGGCTATACAAACTTAATTTAATTCTTAATTACGTCATTTTATTTATTTATAAAAAAAATCTTAGCCGGTATCAAATTTACTATCGAAATAAACTGACATTGCAGTGTGGAAATCTGACAAAAGGGTAATTTAACATTGATGAGACCTCAAATACTACGACAGTTCTCTTTCCACACAGATTCTAATTAATTTTTTAAGGCATATATTAACTTAAACTCAGGTTATAATAAAAAAACAACCTACGGGTTTTGCTGGTTCCAGTATAAGTAACATAAACTAGATACAAAACTGGTTAAAATGAATGCAATTTACAAAAACATATGTTTATAAAAATACTATAAACACCTGTATCTATTCATACCTGAATTTATATCTCTTAAGTTATTGATTTTTATTTTATTTTATTATTTATTAATCTCTAAACATAATCTTCTAAACATATTAGCTTTTACCTGAACGTGATTATTTTATATTTCTCTTTTCCCAGGTAAAAAAACGCAAAGCTGAAGCAACTGTAGGCACACCACAACTTATTAAGAAAATGAAGACTGAAGAATACAAGAAAACACTGTTTGAACAACTTCGCGACTAAAACTATTTGTATACTTGTAAATATTACTATTTTAATATATGACATATAACAGATCTTTTAATAAAACTAATTGTAAATATATCTTGGTTTTACTGTACATCAATTTCGCCGACACTCTCCCACATTTCATATCACATGATTCATGCAATATTAGTTAAAAAAACAATCTGTGTAGTCAATGTAATGGCTCCAATGGTATAATTAAATCTAAGCAATGTAAAAATTATATAGTGTGCCGATATGATATCCAAAAATAAAAGAACATTTATGATCTACATTGTAATTACAATTCATCAGAAGTGTGTAAAATATATAACGTCACCAACTAAAAATAACAATTATATTCATATGCTTAAAGATCTGAGAACTTAAACTATATTTAATAGGTACTTTATTAAAACTCGTTTATTTATGACAATCTTTTAATTTAATTCAATTTATATGCCATTTTCTTCAGTTAAAATAGATCTTAGATAGAATATGAATATTACGTAGTAATAAAATGGTCTCGTAAACATATATATTATTTATAAAGACAATATAATCCCGTTCCCGAATAAAAATCAACATCACGGAAACCGGTGTTCACTAACAACACAACATTTAAAATAAAACAAATCGTATTTATTTTATTTTAAAATAAGTTAATAACAGACTACGGTATTATAATAAATTATTAATTTTTATCGTTAAAATCTGAATTCTTTTGAATTTCTTAAACATTTAATTCCAACTGGCAATTTTTGCAATTAAGTCTTTAAGTTGGCTAAACTGTTATAAGGCGTATCCTTCCGTTTTTTATCTTTCTCTAACCTTTGATAAACAGATTCATCCTGCTCACTCGTGTAACCTGCACCCGCATCCCGCGCGTCCTCTTGTCCTCAGTTTTCTCGTGTCTCGTTCAATCGATGCCCTTTTCCGTGGGGTTGTAGTGCGGTGTGGTAGAATTTCTAGTCTTTTACAAAATCTCAAGAATTACTAAAGTATACTTATAACAGCTTGAAAGATGGCTAATGAACTAAAAGAAATAAATGATATCGTAAAAAAAAGCAAAATTCTGCTTTTGGACATCGAAGGGACTACAACGTCGATCAGCTTTGTTAAGGTAGGTCTATTTAATTGGCCGGCCGGTGTTTTGTTTTAACATGTGTTTTTCGTCGGTAAGAGACGCCTTTACATTATGTTCGCAAAAACAATGATTTAGACTTACTAGAGTAACTAACTCATCATCACACTTATTAAGGTAGAATAGTGTGCAAAATGGGCGCGTTTATGGATTCGCAACATGGAGGACAACTTCAAAATGGTACCTCTAATATTTAATGTGGTTTTAATATAAATTTAATTATTGTTATAATAACGATACTATCAAGCTTGTTAAGGTGATTGAATTACCCAATGGTATTTTTGTGTAAAAACACAGCTTTTAGTTAACGTAATGAGTTGCTGGATCGATGTATTTCATGAACGTCATGTTTTCTTTCATAACAATGATATATTTTAGTATATTATTATTTCAATTCAAACAAGTTTCGAAAATTTCGTTGTCTTGATTTGCCGGCAGGAACAGCTGTTCTACACAGCTGGCAGGTAAAAAAATGTGGAACAGTTTACATGAATAGGTGCCGTGGTTGTATAGGCTGTCCTTTTTTATCTCGCGTCATATATGAAATCAAGACAGAGAAAAAAATGAAATCATGTTTTACGATCGCGCGTTGTTAACGGAAGTGTTGTCGAGACGATCATTCCATGCGTTTTTTGCAGACAACTTTTACTTTTCAATGCAATGTTGATTTTTGATAACAAAATACAATATTACAATTACGATTGATAACAAACCAACAATACTTATAACAACATTTCTATTCCATATTTTGTCGTTTCTTATTTAGTGTTGTTTATCTAAGTAATTAATATACGTTTTTTTAACTTTTTAAATATTATATGCACAATTCACTCTGTATAGATAAATATGTAATAAGGCTTGTTTCATTATATATATTTTTAAAATAAAAAACATAATATCTACCTAGTCAAATCTTTAACTAACTTTAACTTTCTTAGTCTGATAAAATAACAACCTGCAGCCAGATATACTCTTCTGTCAATATAATAATAATATATTTAAAAAGTTGTGTTTTAAATACCTGCCATCCCTTATAACCAAGATTTTAAAAAAAACATGCTATATTCTGTATTTACAATTTTTTACTGACTTCAATTAATACCTAAGAGAGGAGGCTATTAACTGAAAATTAATTATTTTAAAATATTTGATTTCATGAGAGTAGGATGGATAATGTCCTATTTTTATACATTATTTCTATAGGTAGGTTCACTTTTTAGTATCATCATATTTTTAATAATTAAATAACAGTAAAGAAAATATACATACCAGATTAAAGACAATAATATTACACAAAAATATTATCTACATTGCTTGTGCAATGAGCTGAATAAATATTGGCGGCCTAAACAATAACATGGAAAATATAATTTATTCAATAATAACTGACAAGGCCAATTATGTACTATTTTTAATAAACTTTTATTATTATGACTTATTTTTTTAAATTTTACAGGTCAGTTAAAAAGTATCATTTTCTGCTGGATAATAATAACCTCTTTGGTTTTCTGCCATAGAATATATCTTACTAGCAATATCATAGTACCAGATTTTTGTATAGGAGTAAATTACGAGTACTGTGTAGGTAGTTAGGGAAATAGTAATTTCGAGACTTATCTGTAAGCATTTAGCATTTAATATGTATTTACGTCAGTAAATTGACGTTCATAAGTGTACATTGTGTTACCCTATTGATGAATTCAAATCTCAAAATAATATAGAATATAGAATTTTTTTGATATGTTATTGTTGATTCCGTGACGTAATTAATGTATGATACCAAACCTTTTATCTCTTAAACCATTGCTTCGTAAATAAATACTTAAGTTTTTTTAAAAATATAGTTTAAAATTATTTAAATGAACTAGGCACTGACACAAAAACATCGCAAAGGGGTTTAATCTTGGTGCTTGACCAGCCACAAGACCCACACCACAATACATATTTAATTATTTAAAACGAAAAATGTATATTAATAAAATAAATCTATAAAAATAGCATAATGATCCAATATTTAAGTTGTTACTTGCTATGAAGATTTACTAGGTGAAAGTTACATATATACGAGTAGATAGTCAACAAGTCATGTTGGAGTAAATAGTTCTTATATTAGTGACAGTGTCACTGGTATCTTTTTCAAACGGAAAATGGGTTAGTGTGTAAATAACGTAATTACATTACGAAAAGTATGCAGTTTTCGTAGTATGATGACTAATAATAATAATACCTTACTAATTAACACCAAGCTCCTTTAATGGCAAATGCTAGAAACAGCGTAGTAAAACATAATATCTTAACTACACAAAGCTAAGGAATGTATGTTAAAAAATATGTATTTCTAGATAGCTGGCAGTAATATTTAACATATAGAGATTAATAAGAACTTTATAGTAGTGAAGTAAACGCCTTCAAGTGGTAAATTAACATGCATTAAATATTCAGTGCATTGTGATCTACACAGGCTGGTCTAGCAGCCTAGCCGGTTTGGGTAGCGACTCCGTAAGTTCGTTAACCCACCCCACTATAGTGTATGCAGTTTCACTATGCTCTGCTATATATCTAGTTTAACACGGCAATTTTACATATAGGAAAGCATTGCTGCGAAGCAATGCATTGACCATAGTTTTATATTAATAATAAAACCCTGCCCCGGGTTTTATTGATAATTGTAATAAAAAAAATGCATGTTGGAACTTTATTCTGACGAGCAGCAACACAGTACAATCCTGATCTTACAATATAACATCTTTATGTAGGAAGATTTTTAGTGAAACATTTGTACACGGTTTTTATGACTTTTATAAAACTAGTTTATTACTTTAGTTATTTTAAAAAAATGTGAAGCCGTATCGACTAATAGACAAATTGGAGTACGGATTTTATTATTTAAATACAGTTTATGTATGGTCCTCACCATTCGCGAAATCATGTATAAAAATTGTAAAATGTTTAGATCAAATATATTCTATTACATACTAGTAAATATTTATTAGAAATTATAAAAAACTTAATGCTAAAAAACTATGTATCTCTTCATACTGCGTTCAATATTCGTGTACTATTTTATCGTGAAGTCAGAAATCGGATACTGGGTAGTCATTTATGAGTCGTCGAACGTTAGAAGTGTATAATAAGCATTTTAATCCTGTAACCCTAAAAAATTTTGTCGAGACCTAAATCACAGCGGTTTACTCGTAAAAGCGTGCGACTTTCGCAATGTATACATGGTGATGCATCTGCAGAGGCCTTGTTTCAACTAATCGAGTTGGTTTTAGTGGTTTTTGCTCACCAGGCACTCTGAGAAGCAAAGAGCGTGGAGGGGGTTCAGCCGCGTTCCCTGCTCTTTTCAGTACAGTAATTTAATTTCTTTTCACAGCTAAAAAATATACAACTTATCTATACTAATACATTATGGGCAGAGATAGTCAAGTACTATGAAAAACGTTTGACTTTATCACTAGTAAAGTAGTATTCAGTAAAAAAAAGGTTCGTATCTATACCAATATTATAAAGAGGAAACATTTGTGTTTGTATGTTGTAATGATTTCACACAAAAATTACTGAATCGATTTATAAAATTCTTTCACCATTAGCTGCATCACTCACTGAGATAGGATATATTACTTTTTTTAAATATAGGGATCCCTAGTGAAAGAATTATCCATAAAAAATCTGTCATCAATTAATCTGCACTGTGGAAACTATTGACGATAGAATAAATTATAGAACGTATCAATCAATATCTTCAAAAAAAAGTTTTTGTTTTACCCATGAGCAATTGAATGTTGGCATATCCCGAGTCGGAACTCGAAAATATTATCAGAAATGTATATTCGTTGTAATGTAAAATCTATATATTGCTTTGGTATTAAAAACTCAGTAAACTAAACTTTTATGATAACAAAAATATATCTACTATATTCCGACTTAGTACTCTTCACCGGAGACCGGTGTCAATGCGAGTGAAACCGCGGGGTATTTATTACTAGTTTTAAATAAATTCGTTGTGGATGAAAATGAAATAAACATTCATATTACACGCATGAAATTAGGCCTCATAAAGCCTACCTATATTAAGTGGTTAAAAGGTTTGGTGGTTTAGTTAGGAGGTTTTGGTGGGCTACTGTTCACCTAGTTTTCCCAAAGTATTCCTGCTAATCTATGTTTATGACATATACGCCATTAGAAATAAATATTTTTATGATAAGATGGTACCAGTTAGGGATAGAATCTTACGAAACTATAATGATGATGACAATTTTTAGGGTCATCGTTATCATTTACGCTATAATTATTATTTGGTTACCAAAATAATATTTGCCGTTTGAGAAGTTTTTTTTGTAGAAACTGATTAATAATAATACAATTAAATTTATTGCCTTTAATAAAAGGAATAAACTACATTGCGGAACACTGGGGTATAACATTTTATACCCCAGCAAATCTACTTTGATCCATATGTCGATCGTGTGCGTGAGTAACCTAGAGTAGGTTACTCACGCACATCCTCATCCTCGCCTCATCTTTTATAAGAGATACGGCCATCCTGTTTTTACCGACGTTACGACATCACTGTATTAAAATAATATATATAAATAAATGGCTTATTATTTTATTGCTATTAATCCGGCCTCGTACGGAGTGTTGACAATCTACTTGTGATCATGGATTTCCCGTTCTTCTATATGATAAAATGCAAGTACACAATAACTAATGCAATATATGTGTAAAAACTAACAACTTATCAAACTATTGAACTGTTTCTAATTTTAAACTCGAAAGAAATTGGCATGTTTGTATTGAATACCGTTGATTTGAACAATGATGTTATATAATTATTGTTTTTCTATATTCTGGCTATTCTTTAAGGAATGGTTTTGTCAATTTTGATTTAAATACAACATAACATAACACACACATAACAATTTTAGATAAACATATTAAGTTCTATGCTAAAATTATAAACATGAAAATTTTATTTGAAATTATTTTACCAATAGAAAGCCACGTTATTTGTGTCATGTCTATATATTAATCCGAAATTAAGTCTTTCGTGAAGGATTTGCAAAGTCTGAGAAAAAGCAATTATTATTATATTCACCAATAACTAGGAAGGTTTTGGAATATAATTTTTCAATGTTAAAAGTCACTTGGTAAGCCGGGTGGATTGCTTGTTTTAGATAAAGATCTTTGTGTTGGAAGATACTAGTTATAATTTATTTTTTCTCTAGGACAAGTTGTTTCCGTATGCTGAAGAGAATGTGAAGACATTCCTGGAAAGTCAGTGGGAGAATGAAGATGTAAAGAAGGCTGTGACTGCATTGAGGAAGCTGGCGCTAGAAGATAAAGAGAAAAGTGTTGAAGGGGTTGTTTCTATACCTGGAGAGGTAATTTTTGTCCACCTTCTTTAATAGAAATAATCCAATAATCATTAATCATCTTTGTTTTTATTTTCATTCTCAAGTTTCCTGAAACCACCCAGCGAATATTAAATAAAATCTTTTATTATATCTTACCCGCCAATAATTAAAAAAAATGTTGTTTAAATATACAGATTTTGAGGATACTTCTGTAATTCAACTACTATTTTGTGAAGCATATAGACACAGATTAATGTTTGTATTGGTAACTTTTGGTGTCGTGCATTTTTCTTTATTATATTTAAGGGATAAGTTGTATGATGTCTCCAGAAGAGGTGAGGTTCTTCAGAATCTAATATGGAATCATATTAGTCAAACTGTCCTATATTTTTTCAGGATGCATCAAAAGAAGACCAGATTGAAGGACTTGTCAAAAATGTGAAGTGGCAGATGTCTTCTGACCGCAAAGTTGGTGCTCTGAAAGAGCTTCAAGGTTTGATTTGGAAGCAAGGCTATGATAAAGGAGATATCAAGGGCCAGTAAGTAATTATTAGTAACATATATTAGCCAAAAAGTTGTGTAGGTTAGTTGATGACTGCAGACGCTCATAACGTAAAATGTATGTATGTATTACCAACACAGAACCCAATCAGAACAATTTTACTTAGTATTGGTTAAACTGTATTATGTTGTAAACACAACTTTTAAAATGTCATCCTGCTTTATGGGCAAAAACGTTATATATGGTTGGTCTAATTTTAAAAATGTTCATGTTCATTAGAAATCATGTCTGCCTTCCGAAAAAACAAACAGTGGCGTACAACCTCTAGGTCTTGGTCTCCTACATCTGTAACTTTGTCATGATCACTTTTTTTAAAGCAAGTAGATGATCGGACTTCTGTGCCGGACACGCCATTAATTATTAAGTCTAAGGCATGTCGGTTGTCTCACATTTTTTTCACTGTACAAGCGAGTGTTATTTGCGGACGGAGAAAATCCATTGGACCACATTCGTGATTCTAATTTTTGTAAATTGTTTGTAAATCTTAATAAGGTATAAAACTTAATTTTACAGCGTTTACGACGACGTTCTACCAGGATTGGAACAGTGGCGAGCTGTTGACGGTCAGAAGATCTACATCTACTCTTCTGGATCAGTTCAAGCTCAAAAATTATTGTTTGGACAATCCCTAGCTGGAGACCTGCTTAAGTTTATTGATGGCCACTTCGATACAGCAGTTGGTGCTAAGCAGGAGGCAGCAAGTTATAAGGCCATAGTGGAGAAAATAGGTTGCAGTGCTGAAGATGTGCTGTTTTTAACTGATGTTGTTAAAGGTATTTGACAATATTTTAATATATTTGAATAATTCTATTTTTAATTTATCATCGTTTTAGTTTAGTTTGTTTTTTTTTTTCCTGTTTAGTTTTGTCTTAATAAATGTGTATAACATGTATTTTTGTTATGTAATTTAATACTTTTTTTTCTTTACTCACAGTGGTTGCCTGGAAGTGATCGCTTGTAAGCGATAAGGCTTTTTGATTTTGATTTTATTATGTTAATTTTTTTTAATTTGTAGTGTAACGAAGTGTAATTAAATAAATAATAATAATCGAATTTTAAACATTTTTCTGTGGAATTTGTTGAGAAATTTTTAAAAATTCACAATTAGATGATCAACCTGAGACATTATGTTGCCATAAATAACACAAAGGCTTTTTTTAACTTTCTCGAGAGTTTGTATATATGTTATCCATTAAAATAGTAATTGCATCTAACATTGAAACTGTTTTTGCACTGCATCGTCTGGTACGTTGTATAGTGCGTTTCACGAGATAGTTTCCTTCGCCGTTAGGTTGTTAGAACTGTAATCAGTGTTTCTACGGTTTGAAGAAATCAAACAACCAACATCCGGGGTAAACTACTGCATACAGATAAATTACCTTCATTATGAGGCAGACATTTGGTTTAAAGATACATGTTTATTCGCGCTCCGTGGGATGGGAAACTGGATAAAATTACCCACGTTTCATAATAATCCTTTAGCCATAATTTCATAGTTATGAAACTCTATAAAGGCTAACGAGGTTGTAGAAAATCTAAATCATGAAATTCGTGAAATAAAAAAAACCATTTTTTACGTCAATAATTTATTCTTTTACTATATGTGGGATCGTCTGAAGGTCCTACATCTGAAACATGGCTTTCATCAGTATCATCAGATGTGTCGGTATCATCATCTAATTCAATTATAAAATTGTCAATTTCACTTTTTACAGATATGCATGCCATCATGGAGATATTTACCATCAAATTTTTTCACGTGGTCGCATTTATTTTTACACTCTTCAGCAGTTATACTTGAAAATGCTTCTTCGGTAATTTTTACGATGTTTTTGCCTCTTGCCCTACATTTTTTTCAGCGACACGTCATTTTAGTACTCTCCATATTAATTCGATAGGATTAAGGTCGCAATGATAAGGTGGGAAGCCCTACTACTTTATGACCATGTTTTCCAAGCATCAGGTCAGCTTCATATTTAATTGGTTGCTTGTGCTTTTTCACAACCTCATATAATTGAGCTTTTACCATTGTCGGCAAATAAGTAAGACCTTTACTTTTAATCCAATTCTGCATTTGATCTTTCTTACTAGACATAGTTTGTGCTTTGTTGACACCTATCGTGTGGTAGGATGCATTTTTCATTACAATTAAAAATCGAGGAGGAAATTATTCCTGTTCATGTCATCATGATAATCTCCCGATTTAGAATGAGATCTAAAAATTAATTTAGCATTGGGTATAAAACCCATCTCTCCACCAGTATGTACATCAATCGTGGCCCCTTTGAGTCAGATGATAGAACACCTTTTTAGTTATCGCTTTGCCAACATTTTCCGCCGCAGTGTGTAGAATGAATACCTGTGTGTCTTATCCAAATAAGTAACGATCGATTGTCTTGTAAATCATTTAAATATCGAAATCGCCATGCCATGTCATATCCATTAATACTTTCCTTTTGCATTGACATTTTTTGAAGAAAAAAACCATCTTCGTTATCCTCCAGAGTAATACGGCTGCCCTTAAAATCAATGTCGTAACTCAAGTAATATTTTAGTAAAGAGTAGGCAACTCCGTTCTAACACACACACACACAAATCGTCAAGGTGAATCTTGCGGTCGACTTTTTCCAGCCGTTGAATTTTGGTTGACAGTACGTCAAGCAGCCACTTCTCCTTCTTTGGAAATTTGGCTACAGTTTTTTTCAGATATACCTGAAGACAAAAAATACAAAACAACCTGTATTTGGAATGCAATCTGAAAAACAAAACTTAACATTTTTAATTCTTGTGAATTTAGGTAGTATATATGATATTGTCGGGAATTTCATGAGTTTTTTATTCGAGGCTGGCAATCCTATTTTGCTTACCTGTCATGGTGGCAACCATTAGTTGGCAACAATTATTATTATTACCATTTTTCAAGAAACGATTTCACCTTCAAATCATAAGTACCAGCATTCTGTCTTTTACTCACAAACAAATAGACTAAATATATACGTTTTTAATTACAGAAGCGGAAGCTGCCAAATCTGCTGGTCTATACACAGCTCTTGTCACAAGAGAAGGCAATGCACCACTCACAGATGAAGACAAAAAATCATTCCCTGTGATTCAGTCATTTGGGCAACTCACAGTCTCAAACAAACGCAAGACCGATCCTCAGGTGCCATATTAGATTTGCATGCTTTGTAGTAGGTGAGGTTAGTAGATCTTGGTTGGAATGTGGTTTTACGGAAGCGATAACTAAGAATGAAAGGGGTGTCAAAGTAGCGACACTGGTTCAATACTGGCAACCAACCCTTTTAGTCTCATTTATCATTTTTATATGATGTTAATATTTCTAATAATTTAGATTTTAAACGTAGCGTTTCGTCAGCTTTATTATATTGAACACTGCTTTGCCATCCTATAACTCCTAACTGTTCATTTAATGAGTTTGAAGCACATTAATTAGAATTTGTATGCTACCAGTAACATAAGCATAGCCTGTATTTTGGTTCACTATTACCTAATTGAAAGTTCTTTTAATTTTTATCACTTACTATTCTACTTGACGGTACGTTATCATACATGCTTAGCCTGTAAACAAACCTTATTCACTCTCGAGTGTATAAATTAACAAATTCGTGTTTCAGAGTCATATTTATGTACGTTTCTGCTTTTATCTAAAAAGTTGGTGTTATATGTAGATTGTTGTTTGGTGATGGTCAAAGGAAAATAATATATATTTTTTAAATATACAATTTAGTAAACCATGTGACTATTTAATCACTTTTGTTGTTTTTGTTTAATAAAATGTTATGTTTAAAAAAGCTATCTATTATTTATTTACCTCCAAATTTGTACCATATTACTGATACATGCTAATTGTATTATACATTGATATCTAAGTTAATTATGAATAAATATTTGATAGATGATTTATCAATTCCTTGTAAAAATAATTTTAAGCTATTACCTTTGCCTCATCCTACTGATTACTATTAAGTATTTTCACTCTTTTGTTTAATATTGCAGGACGAACAACCCGCCAAAGTTCTTAAGACTGATATAAATGATGACGTAAAGACTGCGACTGAATCCGCCGAAGAAAAAGTGGTGTCACCTACTGAAAAGGTAGCAGAAGAAAAAATGGAAGTGGATGATGCCGCTGTTGAAGCGAAGAGCGAGACAATTATTGAAGAAATAACCGATGCTAAGGATACTGATGCTCCAGTTTGTGATATTAAACCAATTGTAACTGAAGTTGATGATAGCCAAGAGAAAGAAGAAAAGATGGAAACTGAAATAAATGGCAGTGTTGCTGCTGAAAAGTCAGAGGATAAAAGTTCCAAAAAGGCAAATGAACTGTCAAAAGACCAAGTGGTTAAAGAAGACAGTCCTGTCGCGGAGGAGACCCCTCCTGCGGTAATCACAGAAATAGAAGAAATTACAAACGAGAAGGAATCGCTTGCTGATGCTGCTGAAATAATTGAAGGGCTGGAACCGGTTGTTGAAGAACCAGAAACGGCAGCTGAAATAGATAACTTGCAAAATGTAGGTGAGGAATTGGAAAAAGAATGTGACGAGATATTATCTAAAATGAAGAATGTCGCAAATTTAGAAAACATGAAGCCTCTATTAAAACCTATAATTGAAGAATCGATGGAAGTCGAAAATCATGTACCCAGTGAAGACGATAAAGTTTCGGATACTAAAGTGGAATCAAAAACTGATATTCAGCCAGCTGATTCTGAAAGCAAAGAAAATAAGGATGTAGAGGAAAAAGTCGGAGAAAGTAAAGAAACTAAAGTAGTAGAAGCAAGTGAAGACAAGAGTATTTCAAATGAGCCTATTCCTGAAAAGTCAAAAGAAACAAATGGAGTTGATAAAATTGAAGTGGCCACTGACGAAACTGAAGTTAAAAAGGAAGACGATCCAAAACCTACGGAAGACGTAACGGAAACGAAAGCCGAAAAAGAAATTGTGCCGAAAAATACAAAAGAGACACAAGCCGAACCAGAAAAATCAGAATCAAATGACACAAAAGAAACGAAGGGTGAAAATGAAGTTCAATTAAATGGTGATGCGACAAACGGAACTGAAATTAGCCAAAATGGTGTTGAAAAAGTAGAAGAAAGGCTTTCTGCAGAAAATGGAAAAGAAATTAACGGTTCAAATGGCACTAACAAAACAGCAGAAGAAATTAAGTCTGTTTCGGAGATCAAAGTGAAATCCCTCTCAAAGGAAGAACCTCTTCCAGACCCCATAGAGCAAGCGACAGAGGCATAAAATACTTGTAAGTATTTATTTCATTTTTAGTATTCCTACAGGTATATTTATAATTACACAAAACATGTTAGCTGAACACATTTCAACACACAAAACAGTTCAGGTTATTCTCTTTTATACAATTTTTTATTTATTTACTAAAGACTAATTTAATGGAGAAAATTTAAGGAGATCAGTCTGTTCGGTCTGAATAATTAAACAATATTAATTCTGCCTATTTCTGAAAAGGTCAAACACTGATGCTAAACTCGATGTTCGCCTTGTCTCATTTATCTATTCCATAGTAAATTTTATATATAAAATATACTTAGAAACTGTCATTATAGCAACATTTCGAACCGTATAAAATCCTTTCTCACTTAACCTTAGTCTGGTTTCTTCGGTTTGAATAATATGTGTTGTCAGTAAAGATGAATAAGAAACACACATGCCTACGGCCGAAGATGGAGGCCGCATATAAAGACTACTGACTACTACTCTAAAATCTTGACTTATACGCCTACATTACAAAACATTGCTTTATTATTTTATTACTTCAAATCTTACGAATGGTACACAAAATAATGTGATATTTTACAATTAACTAAAATCCTATGTAATATATTTTTATCATGTTTATGTTTACCATAGAAAATACTTAAGCCTGGAAAAGTCAAACTATTTCATTAAAGATAACTGCTAAATCAAGTCGGATGAAACAATTTAAAGTCTAGGTCTTAAAACGATTGCTAGTCACAAACACATGTCCTTTCAAAAGGCTAAAACTTTAAATATAATTTCAGATTGTAAAAGGTGGCGCTGTGTATCGTGGGGCTCAAGACTGAGGCTATTGACATCACTCACTAGTTCATACATTATTTCTAATATTTCTCTTTGAAGAAGATACATTTTACGGGATTAAAACGCGTTTAAATATATCCTAAGTATACTATTTTAATTGCCCTCACTCTTAACTTAAGTACTTTTTTGTCTCTTTCTGTCAAATTGAATTTATGCGATGTAAAAAGACGAGTAAGCACTTTTAAAACGGTGCAATTAGATCAAGTTTTAATAAATAATAACCTACTTTACAGCTTGAAAAGTTCAAACATTACCTAAAATAATATATGCTAGGAGACGGACATTAGATCAGTACAATGATTTTAAAAGTTAACGCGTTTTAATCCCGTAAAGTAATTTTTATCATTTTACGTTTATCCGTATGGATGAAGTGATACTTGCAATAATACAATACTTAAAATTACGTAAACTGCTGGACTTGTTAAGTCCTGTTTCCTTCACTTCCAATTTTTAAACAGGTCCTAAAATGTTAGGTTTTAAACTAGTTAAAGTGACGAGCCTCTTTGTAAATACGATTGAAAACAAATTGTCTATGCTTTTGTGTCTTTTATATCTGTCGGGAGTTTTATAAGTACATTTTAGTGAGTAAGCATAGATGTGTTGTTTTCGATTGGTTTTCTCATTTTTACGTCATATTCATAATTTTAAGATAGGCTAAGGACAGGTTAAATTAGGCGTTTTGTTTAGAATAATAGCGTTTACGCACAGTATTCAAGGCGTTAAGCCGTTAGAATCTCGAAAATCCTATAGTATTATCTACATATTAGTGTTTAGCATTACCAGCGGCACGCTAAGGAGGCCTTTTTTGTCATACGAAATCGGCTAAGTGAATTTGATTTTGATCGAATCAAAATGGCCGTGTCAGCGTACCGCTGGTAGAAAATGTTGCCAATACAAAAAATCCTAATGCCGCGTAATGTATGAATAATGAGACTAATTTTATTAAGACTGCTGTCCTTCAGTTACCAGTGTACACACTGATCGATAAGGTTTAATTCTAAGTACTGTGGATCTTTTTTGTCGTAAGTCATAGACCAAAAACATCAATTTACATACGACTGGACTAATTCTTATTGTTTATAAATGTAATTAGTTATGACAGAAAAATGAACCGATTATTATCATTGTATTATTTTTTCTACTGGGTTTACACAATGCGAGCAAAGTCAGTCAAGTCCAGCTTGTAAATTGAGATTTGTGGTCAATTGTCGATATTCATCACACTGCCAAATCACTTGCCCCTACATTTGACGTCAGTTTACAATTTTTTGTTGTGATATTGAAAATAAGACTGTATATTAGTCATGACTGGGCTGTGTTGTTTTGAATGGATGACTAATATAGTGCCATAAACTTATCTTACCAAAAGTAAATTGCATTGGGACAGTAAAGTTTACAGCACTATACTATGTAGGTAAGATATTTTGATACTCAAGTATCACAGGGTTTCTTAAGATTCAAGACATGAAATTGATAATTATTTTTAGCTATAAAAGGTTTTTACTCCTTGTTGGGAAACCCTTAACTCATATCGCATCACGAAGCTAATTAAGGTATTTGTATATATGGTTTATATGGCTTTTGGGATTGTTATATGAATTGATTCAGCCCTAAAATTATCACTTAAATGAATTATGAAGTTTTTTCAACGCAAAAGGCGTTCGAAGCGGAAGCTTTTGAAGACCCAAACGGCAATACAATCTACTATAGCGGGCGGGCTAATTCTACTTCCACAGGATCCTTTAGTAGACTGTACGTGTCTGAAAGTAGACTGGACAAATACTAGTCAAATATCGATGTGTGAGCCATTCTTTGTATTATTTTTATACCATATATTAAGTTCTAAATTGTTCCTCTTTAGTTGTAAGGTAACGGATCGTTATTGTTAAACTGACATCAAGTGTTAGACAGTTCCTTTCTTAGACTGATTTATACCTATCACAATACGTTTAATTTTCGTTTTACTATTAAAATGAGGACTTAATTACAATTATTTCTTGACCGCTTATTTTTTTTAGTAAGACAATATGTGCTTTTGTTTTTGATATATTTTGACATTAGATGCTTACATAACTTTAGTTATTTGATAATACTTCCTTTTGTGTATAAAATAAACGTGATTTTTAATTACTGAGATAATATAATGGATGTAGAATTTCTGATTTGTTTTTTATTTATCCCTTATAAAATAGTGAGAGCAAAAACTGCTGAATATTTTCAATATTAGGTGTGGGTGGAATAACACAATACGTAATAATTACATATTTATTAAAACCATTTATTTTGTAGATCCAGTAACGCCATCTAGCTATAAACAATAATATAACAAAATTAGTGACTTGTTGGGGGGTACGCCGTACAGATTAAAAACTCACCCACAGACGTGCATCATCTCACTATTTTAATCAACATTATTAATAATAGAGCTATCACGTTAATGACAGTAACAAAAGAATACAGATAAGCAAACACTTGTGAAATCCGCGTTCATTTTCCTCCAATAATGAATATAGTCCGGACGTGGGCTGACGTCATGAATTCCTGCGCTCTGTTGCTTGTGAATCACCACGATGTGTCACCGCTCGCTTCGACCGTGGTCTTTACGATCAACTTATATTGAAGATAATAAGTTCTCAGAATACCGCTTATACGCAGTTTGAAACTGAGGTACCTAATTTAAGATTAATATTTTCTAATGAAAAAAAGGGGTTTTATACTATTAAGGTATTAGAAATATAATGGAAATCAACTAACAAGTCTCGAAAGTATTTTAAACCCTAGTACTAAAGCGTAATATTCTAGCGCAACTCGATCAAGAGTAAAGTTGAGTTCAAAAAGGTAGAAAGTAATATATGCAGAATATTGGGTATTAGCTGAAGTGATTTTTCTGTATAAGAGGAATTTCGTTTCTACAATACACAATAAATTTTAAGATTCCGACTGCTAAATTAAAGATTGCAATGTGGACTTACATTATAGGCGCCGTCTTTTATGACTAAGGACTGACCGTCATAGGTTTTACTGCCTGTATATTTAATAAGAGAATTAAATTAAAACTTTCCGCCACCAACTACGTGGTATGGTATGGCGAGCCCTAAGCTTAAGTGGGAAATCTTTTTTTCTTTGTAGTAGGTATTACACCACTGTCTTACATTTACGCGAGTAACGTTTAAAATAAAAATTATTTTACATTGTTCAAGTACATTGCATCGTTATAATTCGTATTTATATCCTTTAAGGAAGTTTTATTTGAGTAGTATAAGAATTATTCAAAAGTTCTAGTGAAAGAAGTACTTTTATAATGACCGAGGTTTCATAATTTTCGATATATTAATTTGTTATAATTTGTTAATATAAGTTTTAACTATTTTACAATTATAGTGATTTCGTAATCACTTTACGTAGTTGTAGTACGATTGAAAAGCGAAACCGAGTATGCAAAGGGATATTGGATATAAAACTAAGTTTTGTTAACTGAATGTGTATGAAGTGTAAATGGTCCGGGCTGGCTTTGTTCCCAGTTCCCACGTTGTTTTCATCGCAGTGTTTTTGGCAATGTCCTGCCTGCGTTATGAAATATCAACTCGAATGTTGAACACAAAAAGAAACATTCTGTTGATTCGTTTTCATTTAAGAGCTTGTTTGTGTTCCAATATGCGTTTGCCGAGACATTTTGTGGTTTAATATACATCTCTTATCACGAGAAAAATAAAATAATTAATTGTTTTATTGATAATTGTTGCCATATGGGCAAGTTCCGAGCTCTCTGCCGATAAAAGTCCTTTTTTATGTATAGGAGTAAGTGGTGATTACGTACATAGGAAGAAAATCCGTTGATTCACAAGCAGGGTATGAACGCATGTCCCCAGAGTTGAAAACCTCGCGCATAATTGCTAGCTTGACAGGTCTAGAATGTTAAAGTGAACTAGAAATTTCTATATAAACTTAAATCCAATGTTTTTACGGAATATCATACATTATATGATTAGTGTCGGCGTTAATTATTAAGGCCGGCCGGTCGAATCACGGCTGTACAAATGGACTTTTCTGTCTATGTAAGCATTTAACACTCACTATACGGTGAAAGAAAACATGTGCCAAGCACTGACCACCTACTGACACCTATTAAGATAAAAAGATCACAAAACACATACAAAAAGAGGCCGAGACCCAGTGATTGTTGCGCAACTGATTTTTTTATAATTACATCTTAGTGGCCGACTCTAGACTGTATCTCGGGGTTGAATTCAGGTCTACTGAATTGTGAATTTGTCGAAAACGTTGAATGTCCAAACCGATATATGTAGGTGATATGCACAGTGTGGATGCACAGGTGCAGTCTCTTGTGGATCTCATAGCCGAATGAGAAGTTTTTATTTGAAATTTCCATCCCTATTTATCCATATTTGCTATTGATTGAATAATAGAGTACCAGCGCTGCTTGGCTAGCTTGGTGGATCTGGAACATTCAAAGCGTATCCTAGCAGTGTGAAAAAGACTGGATCTTTCATATCATATCTCTCCCCGATTTGGAAGAAAGATGTTTTACAAAAGCAGACAGAGATACAGAGAAATATATGTCCAAATTATAAAAAATACGAGTCAGCCACCAGTTATCTGAGTCGTATTTTTATGTAACTCGTTCCACGACGTGTTGCGCCATGCGTCTGCGCAGCGAAACTTTATAATGTAATATACATACATGAGAATGAATGGCACCGTTGGCTTATCGTCGGTGTTGTGATGAGGTCCTAGGTTCAGGACTTAAAATTTGCCTCAGCTAGGTTATATATTGAGGTTAGTATAAACGTAAACATTACTTTCAAGATACCATCCTCAAATGTATCAAAAATCTTAAACACCGTGGTAGCACCACGATATACTTGAAAAAACTAAAAAAAAAAATTATAACACCCAAAACTTACCTATTAATATTAATAGTCAAAATGATTGAAAAGGGACTTAAGGTTCATAAGTAAGTAATATTTTAAAATATTATTTAATTGTTAGTTTGTAAATCGTTTTAATTATGATGAAATACTTTTATATGTATATTATGGTACAAAAAACTAGAGCCCATCGTGGCTACACACGGCTGGTAATTTTTAATATAATATTTTGAAATTTTGAAAAAATTCCTTAATTTGGTTAAAATCGGTCTTTTGATATTATTTTTATTGTTGTAATACGAACAATTGCTTTTTATAATATTAGTATAGATATATTGTGATCATACGATGATGACTTCCCGTACCCTTGACGAAGCACCCTTGGATTGGGCAGTGCCCCCACACCCTTTTGCCCTTGCGTTCACCCTCCGACCCTTGTTAGGGACTCCAAAGCGACTTACCTACTGAAATACGTACTTACTTGAAACATTACACCTAAGATTCAACCATTTAACTATAGATCAAAATATAGTCAGGCCCAGATAATAAATAATATAATTATATTTGCTCAAGTCCTGATGGCTAAAAAATTAAAAAAAAAACTGTATTTCATAAATAAACACTTTCGATATAAGACTAAAAAAAACACATATTTTTCGAATTCGAACTAGTATAAGAAATAAGCGCGTTCACCCATTCACTTTGGTTGGCCAGCTTTATAATATGACAGGAGAATAATATGTTTTTTAGACACAGAAGGCGGATAACCTATACATAAACTACTTACTACTAGTAGTAGATGTAGTAGGAGAAATCGCCTCGATTAGATTACGATTAGATTACAGATTGGAGTAACTTTATGAAAGTGCCGAGTAGGAAAAAATTACGTATTCAAATACTGGTTAATTGTAATTTGTAATAAATATTAAATAAGTAGTTTATATTCCCCTGTCTTTTGAATCGATATCACAGAAATATAAATCTTATGACGAAGACATAAAGATGAATTTTATTTTACATCATTATAAGTTGTTGCTTAAAATACGTAAATTAGTCTGAGAACAACTACAAGAAAAAAATTATAACAGCCGACGCAAGTTTGTGTGTGGTGTATGCGACTATATGGATTTATATTTACATATATTTAAATATTACTTTTTGAGCGCTATAGCTAATGTGGTCCGTTAGATGCCGCCACATAAAGTCATTATATATGTTGTATCAGTCTCTCTGTAAATTTTATATTTCCAACACACAAATATACAGTATTAAAGATTTAAAAGTTTGGTGTACTGATAACGCTGGCAGGATTTCTTCGCTGTATACTTCTTGGTTGAGCGAGGAAAGCACCAGTTATAGGGTCACCGTTACTACCTACCAGGCGCTAACTTAAATCTTTAATTAGCTCCTGCAATTCTCTAATTTCAAGTAAGGACTTTAAAAATCTGTGATAGTGCGTGCGCGCCGCCTTTCTCCGACTCAAATATTCGAGGCAACGGGTTCTATTTATTCCCACGGCTTTCTATGTTCTGTGTGTTGACCTGATTTTATAGATGACCGCTTCATTTGTGTTGAATTAGATTTTATTCTAATCTACATGTAAAAGCTGGTTAAAAAAATCTCTATGTACATCGTTAGTTCTGATATACAGCGAGGTCAAATGAAGTTTTACAATTAGCTTTTTGAAAAGCGGTGATAATTCTTTCGAATGATTGGGGGAATCCAGGTATCGAACTTACTGCTCTCCAGGTTAGCAGCTACTGAGTCGTCGACGTCACTTACATTTAAGTAAATTGGAAATGTCGAGATTTAAAACTGAAAAATGTCAGAGAGAGCAAATAAACTATATATATGACAACGCATATATGTATAATATAAAATGATATGGATATTATATGTGACGTCAGTGATAGCCCACGGACATTAATTGCCAGAAGGCTAGCTTACCGGCATTTTAAGAATTGGAAAGCTCTTTTCTTAATGGACCCTAAGTCAAATTGGTTCGGAAATACTTCAGTGGTCAGCTGGTTCCTCTAGAGGTGGTGCGCAGAAAAAACTGCTTTAAAAACTCTCAGTTCTGTAACGATAGATATCAAGGTGATACGGTTGGAATTTAGTATACTGCCTTGAGGTCCGATGATGAAACTTGGCTTCTGATTCGTAAACATAAAAAAAACATGTTATCTCGTTCGCTTCTACAGATAGCGCTGAGGCTGTTAGATTCAAGTCAAGACTTAACGGAAACTATGCCACCTGTGTGTCAAAAACAGTTCTAATCTGAATAATTCCCTTAGCATACTTCAAAGGTTACCATCAAGCACGTAAAGAAATATAATGTATATTGAATCTCTGTAGGTTGGTAGCACCAACAGGCAGAACTTCGTTCCCACATTAGTTCCTTATAGCTCTAGCCTACGAGCGCGGCTTAATTATTACGTATTTTATTTTCAAAGTGCTATATATAATATTAGCTGCATTATAATAAGATTAATCATATATTAAACCGCTCAGTACCTGTTTGTAATGCGCTATATACCTATATTATAATGTAATGAGTGCAGTGGCGGATTAACAAAGGTAGAGGCTGTGAAATTTCTACCGCCTTCCCCTGTACAATTGTCATGTCCTAGCTTATTTTTACATTCCAACAATTTCGTTAAAATTGCACGTAAAATAAGTTTTAACCTTCCAGTTGGCAGACTCCAACCAGCAGTAGGACTAACATGTATAAGTTAATGGTAAAAACATTTTTAGTATTTAACTTTTCACTTATACAAAATGTGAGCTGTGGGCACAGCACCTCTGCGCAACAGTTAAGAACTACGTAGAGTAAAATAGCTAGTTCCCCAAGAATATGGATATACACCAAATGAACAATGACAAGTGAGAGGTCAAAGACAGTCAAATTGCCGCCTCAAAAATCTATCACCCTAGGCTCCAGCCTATTGGTAAATTTGACCCTGAATGAGTGTGGGTACCTCTCAAATACCGTGAAAAAAAACCTAACGCAAGAAAATTTTCGGTCAATGATTTATTATGACTTTCGTTGTGGGGTTACTCAACAACAAAGCTATGATAGGCTACGATTAGCATTTCTTAATGAAGCCCCATCTCGTGCCACTATTTGCAATTGATTTTCCGAGTTTCAGCGTGGACATGATTGAGATGATCCGCGTGAGAGACGTCCTTTAACAGCGACTACTGAAGATAACATCGGTGCTGTGCGACGCATGATAGAGGAAGATAAGAGAGTGACCTAGCAGCAGATACGGGCAAGCTTAGGCATTGGTATGAGTCAAGTACAAAAAATATTATACGAACATTTAGGCGTCAGGGAAGCTTTGTACATTACATTGACATCGTCACGTCAAAGCTGGATATATTGCTACGACCCGAAACCAAAAGACAATCAGCTCAGTGGGTGTTTCCTGTCGAGGATCGGCCAACTAAGGTAAAGCTTTGTTAAGGCTTTACGAGCCCTGAAGATGCGGTGAAAGCGTACTAAAATGCCATAGAAGAGATTGAGATTCTAAGGAAGAATGGGCCCACTGCTTTTTTCAGTGGTTCCATCGCATGCGATGATGTGTAGAGAAGAACGTAGATTACTTCGAAAAACAATAAAAGTATTGGCAACTACATTAAGCCGTTCTTCATTGTTTAAACATTTTCATTGTTACCTAGATATTATATAAGTAGGTAATGTCATAAAATTAAAAAAATCATTTGCCGTCAGTGAGTTTGGCCTGTCCAGGGGATGCCGCTTAAATTAACCCATATTAAACTGTCTAGGGAAGATGAAGGCAAGTTTCACTCCTTTGCTGTTGACTGTTGTCCTTTGCTTTTAGAAAAAAGTTTTCTGAAGTTTGTTAATAAATCTTGGATCGTT
This sequence comes from Pieris brassicae, assembly GCF_905147105.1. Classification (NCBI taxonomy): domain Eukaryota; kingdom Metazoa; phylum Arthropoda; class Insecta; order Lepidoptera; family Pieridae; genus Pieris; species Pieris brassicae. Next base: position 3,730,025 of record NC_059666.1, read on the forward strand.
AAGTGCAAAAAAATCCGCAACAAAAAGCTAGTTTTGAACAGAAAGTTGAAATCAGCCCGGAAACACAAACCGATGGCCCCGCGTGTTCCAAAACTACCACAAATTCAGTGTTAAAATTTTACTGAATTCATCAAATGACTCGTATTTGTACAAATGATGCAGTCATGAATTCAATGTTTATGGTAAAATAGCTTTTCATGCTGTCGTGGCAGTGTTTGTTGAAAAAAAACACTCGATATGTACCTAAATTATAACATATGAAAATGGAAATGATAATAATTAAAAACATAGGTAATGTTTGGATTCAGATTCGCAATTTTTTGGGTACTTCTGTATATATATGCTAAGTGACCCGGCGAACTTCGTACCGCCTAATAGGCATTGAATGTCGTGTTACAGATTTGTTGTACTTAGTTTATGATTTTATTTAAGCAATGAACACAAAATAAGTATAAAGTTCACTACTTTATTACGAAATTAACACAAACAGAATAAAGCGTCTGAAAGCACGCATAAATATTTGTCAACCAGACCATAATTCTACATTTTTACGATCTAAAACGCCATTTGATACGAATAAAAGAGTTTTTACCGTCAAATTTTCAATATTTTTAATAGTTACAGCAAATCAAATGCCATGGAAATTGGTGCAACTATTTTCGAATTATCGAGTTCTAATAAACTCAACTTTGTTAAATATATTAAATTTTGATTTGCTGTGCGTGTTTTCCTCACCATATTTTCCCTTATCGTTTGAAGACACACTCACTTAAATCTACAACTTCACGATGGTTACACTTAAGTTGGCGTTCCGAATCACTAATTTATAATCAACTTAAAAAAACCAAAGGAGGAGGTTATCAAACGACGTATCTTTTTTGTGGGATTTTTAACATTTTTTGGATATATTAAAGAGAATTATATTTAGATATTTTTGGCGACTCTTCATATACGGCAAATACAAATACAGCACGGCCCACGATGTCCTAATGCCGGTCAAGGAAGGCCAATTGAACTGTCCTGACTCAACACGACACGAATTAAAAGAAATATCACTCCATCGTGTCACCTCGCTCCGTGTACTGTACGTTTTTTTTTTAATTTCTCAGGGAAGTCTTCCACCGGGAAGAGATTCCACAGTTCACTAGTTCGCAAAAGTAGTTGTCTTGTTTCGGACCATGGAAGATTTCGTGAATGCTGATAAAACTTTAAATTAATAAGGGTACGGTGTTGAAACGAGGCAGAATGGATCAAAAACCAACCCAAACAACTCTACAGATCACTCTCCATAGTACACTAGAATAGAGACCGTTGCACGAGGACTGAGAGAAACAAGCCGATATTTTGGAGCCGTATGATGTCCGTCTTGTAGACCTAAGACAACTGGGGAGAATCGCCAATTGCAGTGCAGGGAGTTACTTAATTGACGAATTCGACTTAGTTGAATTTTCCTAAAACCCTTAGGAAACTTTTGGCAAAGGTAAGCTTAGGGGTTTCGTAAAGGGACCATAAAACCTCGAGTATCAGGTTCAAATTTATTTCTTCAGCTCTTGTTATGAAGTGAGTCAGAAGACCGAATATTCAATCTCACAGGTACCATGAAATTTAACCGTTGTGTCTAAGACGCATCACAGACCTTATGATAATTCCGTCTCAGTAATTCCGTTATCAGCCGTTGCATTGGAGTCATTTGTTTAGCGACCACCGTCTTCTGTAGAGGCTGAGAATAAAAATATACATTTCTAACAATATTATAGTTGTACAAATTATATTTTATTTGAATACGCGCACGAAGCGTCGTTAAAGATTTGATTTTTTTGAATTGATTAGAATTTTTGATTTTACGTATTTGTCGTTTACCACGCTTACACTCAGCAGCAGTCGGAAATATTGCCCTATATTTTTCCTGCTGGAATATTGTCACCAGCGTCCACACTCAGCTCTCAGTGGCAGTGGCAACGCAAGTAATCTATGTATAGACATACGCTGCAAAATTTCCTGATTGAAAATATGGCAGTAGAATCTGGATTTGTTTTAAGATTGGTATGATTTTGATGTATTTAAAAGCCTGAACCAAATAGTCGAAATAAAAGAAAACAAATATTTAAAACTGTATGCTCGTCTCTCGGTAGCTGTTGATGATGCGATCACAAACCGGTCCATGAGTATATCTGGGCTGGTGAATGTAAACCTACTTAGCGTTGTTAAATAATATAGCAGGGAAATTTATAAAAAATACGCCGTGTAGTTACCATAATTTATTTCCTAATAGATACATAATTATTCTATCTGACGTTTATTAGAATACAATTCAAGAGTATTTTATTTCTTCTTGATATTTATACTTAACTGACCATTAACGAATATCTTAACTAATTATAGTTACCCCGTATCTCATGTGAATAGCTTCAAAGCTCTAACCCCGGGGAAAACAAATAAATTCGCACAATGCATAGTATTGTAAATGCACAAAATAATGTCTTCGCTTTCATGCCTCAACCATTTTTATTCATTTGAATATAGAGAATTCTAAAATAAAAGCTGTAATATACGATATCGGCTTGGTACTAATAAACGGTCCTATTAAAGGTTTTTAATAATTCAAGGAGAAAATGTAGTGCGCAGGTCCGAAGCTCGGATACGAGAGCAGATGCCTGCTTCCCGAAATATCGGGACTCGAAATAACTGTCAATATAAATTGGACGCGCTAAGGTGTTACAGATTTATGAAGCCTATTTGTGCCTATGACAGTCTGATATAGCTGGGGCTTATGTCATCCTAAATTCGAACTCTAAACTTCAAAATTCTATGTCGTTGACAGTTATAGTCTGTACTGACCATGTACCTAGTTTATAAATCCATGATATATAGTAACTTATAGAATAGTCACGTTTATTTATGAATTTAGGTGACTGTAAACTATTTATTCGTATATAAGCCTAGTTCTAGTACAGTCTGTCGCATTAATACAATAAAATATGTTTACTTGTGTCTAAGCGAAACGTTATAAAAGTCAAAACTATTTAATATTGAGTAATAATAATACAAGGTCCATATGGACCTTATAGTTATTAATGACGTAGGTTAATGAATTATTATTTGTTTATTTAATTTTTTCACATATTTCATCTTGGTCTGCTTCACTAAAGACTTTACGTATACGGAGATAATAAAAGACCTCCTCGCTAAACACATTTAGTAACAGAGCGCGCGCAAGGGAGGTGAATTAAATATCAGACAATGTAAACGTGAATTATCTTTAAGATGATTGAGGAAATGACATAGCGCCATCTCTCGAGATATCTAGTTATTATTGATGATGCGATTAATAATTATTACGAAAAATTATCATGACAATTGACAAGCACACAAAAAGAGCGGGAAAACTCCCTCCTCTCCGTCATCTTTGTTCTATATTGTGCGCAGAGCGCGCTCGGCTGGGCGACACGTGCAACGCACATCTGTCCTACGGATGACAGGCACCCTACATTCAACCACATTCCCAACTACTTCTGCAATCTGTTTTTATTTTTAAGCCCTGAAAGTTGACAGAAAAGAGTCGTAAATATTCATATAATAAAAAAAGGGAATTGTAATTATTAATATATAATAAAGAAACGATACTCGTTAAATTCTTTAACAATGGATATTAAATATTAATTATATTAAATCAGATTAAAAGTGTTTTATTTACTGTAATATTTTAAGAATCTAAAGTGGGATTGCTAGTTTAAAGCACTAATGCAGATTAAAAAGGAAAATAAACGTCAGTAATGTGAAAAAGCAACAATAACGTCCTTATAAAACCGATATTTAGCGCTACAAGGACGCATGCGCGGTGAGAGCTGCCCTCCGGCCTCCCCTCTATTACGCACTCTATTTAGGGGTTTTTACAATGAACTTCTATTTTCGTATCCAGAATCTCAGTTCAAAATATTACCAACAATTCGTCTTTACTCTATGCGCAACAGAAAAAGAAATAATAATCAAGGACAAAGGAGGTACAATTATTGATTTTTGGAGAGCGGCAACGCTTTCGTTATAATTATCTGATCTGTCATGAATAGAATAAAATGTATTTTATAATGAAAAATTTTAAAACTTACTTTCAATAATGGCTCATTATTGCCATGAAGTGAAAATCATATTTTAACATTATATCTGTAACTAATTGTTATTGTTTTAAACCCTACTACGCTTGTATAAGTTATTTACATATTTAAAAATACTTTATCATAATAAGTTACAAAAGAAATATTTCTATTTTATTATGAATTATTTTACAAGGTTCATAGTTGTTAACTTGACGCTCGCATGGAACGAGTCCATGTGTAACATTAAAAGGGGTTGGTTATGTTTAATTTAACTTAAAATACCAAGGTAAACAAAATTAAATCTTAAATATTAAGCTAATTAGTTAGTAAGTAAGCAAATAATTTTCTTTTTCATAATCCGATAATCTTCCTTTAATTCCTTTAATCCGATAAAATCGTTACTCGACGGACAGCCATTATTTTCTGATTCTAAAAATATTTTCGTGCGGATTAATAATTAAATATACATGGAAAATAATGAAATATTAAGATAAAATAAAGATTTAAGTAGGCGCCTGGTAGATAGTAAAGGTGGCCCCAGAGCTGGTGCATTCCTTGCTCAACGAATAAGTATCCCAAATCGCAATACACCAAGGACATGCTACCTACACTGCTACAGGGACCAAACTTTTTAAATTTGTTTTATTAATTTTTAAATACTTTTATTATTACTATGTAGTTAAAAAAATTGTAATTACTGTATATTTGATTGTTATTATTACAAGTAACGAAATATCGACTTCTTATTTATAATTAGTAAAACGTATAATTTAAAATATAAACACAGCACATACAAAAACAAGTGCCTAAAATTAAACCCGCCAAAACACTTCCCTATGACCCATTTCTAAAGTTTAGACGATGAAGGACAGAAGTTGTGTCATTTAACTTTATTTAATTTTGAAAGCAAGTTCCTCGAAACACCCATAATAATATTTCTAAAGATTTAAAATACTTAATAAATAATTGATTAAAAGATTTCATCTATTGTTCATAGACAAAGAAAATGCTAGCATCGGAAAATTGAGCGCAAAATCATTCTTTGTTTCTACTTTAGGTACATTTTTATTTTCTCTACTATATTTTATTTACAAACTGTAGGATCAAATTTATTAAGGCTTATAAATTAACCTATTTATAAGTATAAAAAGATAGACTAACGGTTAAAACGCCGCTCATTGTCGAACTAACTTGCAACTCGTTGGTTACACTTACTACCAGATCTTCACACTTACTAATAGTATCTGTAATAACGACGAAAGATTTTTTGGGAAACCGAACACTTGTTTGCAAAGGTTGGTTTACTTATTTATAATATTAAACACACTTAAAACACACTTTGGATAGATTATATTAAAATTGTAAATAACTAAAATGGACTTTAGAAGCACGACAAGTGAATACCAGGACCTTCGGTTCTAATGTTCTAAAAAATCTGCCATGAGCTTACAAAACTTAATATTCTCGTGATTACGTAAGTACCACAAATAAATTTGTATATGTCACTGTATTATGTATAGTCGAAGGAATTGTCTTTATTCAATAGAAACAAGCGAAAATATGCTTAATGCTGCTGGTGATGCTACCTACACCTTGTAGGTAGCATCACCTTGGTCACGGATTAAGAAAAACTGTTAATGTGCCTATAGCGAGCAGATGGGGCTGTTAGGTTTTATTCGGTAGGGGTCCATTGCACCTCGCGGATTGACCCCCATACTCCCCGCGATACTTTAAGAAGATGCCGGGATCTATCAATTGTTTCCCAACAATAAAAAAAGGACCATCGCCTAATGTTTGAATTTTGTGTTTTTTTATACACATTATTTTATTTTTTCTAAATCCTCCGTATGAATATAAAAATAACTGTCGCAACTGGCATAAATATATTCCATACAATTAAAGGGACTATGCTGAGTATTTATTGGAAATTCTCAGTTTCCCGGAAACGCCCGGATACGGAAGTCTGTGGACCATGGACCAATAACTAAACTGTAACAGATAGAATATTGATATTTATTTTAACTATTCGTAATTAAACATCTGCCAGTTTGTAATAAAACCCCAACTTGCAAAAAAAATTCCCTTTAAATTAAAACCTGTGGCGCCTTTTAGGTCCTTTTTAGGTCTTGGCCTCAGATTTCTGTATCTGTTTCCTGATCATTTGTTAATCTAATAGGCAAGTTGGTGATCAGCCTCCTGTACCTCTTCCACGCTGTTGACTTTTTGGGTCTAAGGCAAGCCGGTTTAATCATGATGTTTTCCTTCACCGTTCGAGAGAATTTTGAATGCGCAGATAAACAGAAAGTGCATTGTTGCATTGGGCATCGCACCTACGACCTCAGGGCTGAAGCCAGTAGGCCAACACTGCTCATTTTCTATTTATTATTTTTAAATTAATCACATAACTGAATAGTTTCATACAAGTAATAAATATATGAATATAGCGCTTAGCCTAAGATTCAACTATGTTTCGAATCTGTACTTTGTCTAAAGCCCAAAGAAAATTGCGCGGAAAATTTGAAAATTTAAGAATACTTTTGTTACGATAGCAAAATTATTACAATTCAAACTTTTTTCATGTAGTCTATTATGGCGTTTGACATAACATTGACAGACAGATCCTCTTTGACGATATTTGCGTGCTGCAAATATCGTCAAAGGATGAAAGAAAAATGAATATCGTTTAAAATAAATGCTTCGATCGGAGTTATTATATTTATAAAATACAAATAAAATAATTACAGTCGCTAATTGTTTGTGGCATTAATCTTGACAATCCATGCTTTTCACATGGCCAGTTATATGTCGCCTGTTCCCCATACCAATACCAATAAAACTATTTATATACGCGCCAGAAAGAATGTTGTTTATTATAAAGCATTAGAATAATAAACACTTTGTTTCTAAAATATTATTTAGTTATTATACCAATTCGAAATGAATATTCATTGTTAAGACAGGACAACGTCTGTCGGGTCCGCTAGTAGAAAATAAAGTAAAAGAAACTTCATGTGTTCGTGGCTATGGAAAGGAATACGATGTAATGATAACTTTTGCTTTGGAACTCATTTTTTAACTGGGTTTCCAAAACATACTCCAAAACATCATTCGTTTTTATAATATTCTTTTAAATATTATGGAACACGTTTGTTATTAACACCTAGTCATTCTAGTTTTTTGTTTAAGACTATAGCACTATTAGATTTAAAGATATTTAATGAAATAAATAACTATATAAAAAGCTACACACATCACAAGTGAATGTCATAAAAATTGAATGACGCGAGAGAGGTATGACAGGACCGTAGCCAACGGAAAAAAGGCGTGAATATATAAATAGTTAAATAAGTACTAAACATATTCTAGTTAAATTTGTTGAGTTATTTTTGTACACGTACATACAATATACCAGGGAGATTAACACCACCGTCATATCTGATTTAACAGTCGAGTAGGGCAACAACTAGTTAAAACATTAGGTTTTAATTTTGCTATGTCCGTTGACCAACTGGCCACCGTCTCACCAATTATCCAATGTTTAGCGGTAGACGGACGTATTACGATTCTAATGCAATCTAAAGGCAGCAAAATCACAATATTGACGACTTCTCGACGACAGGCCAAGTGATCAGCGTTATTTTTTTATTTATTTAGATCAGAGTGTTTGAAAAGCGTATCTAAGTTTACCGACCGCCCGCTGACCTGTTAGCAGGTCCAGATATCGCTGTAAATACGCCGTGTAGAAGGACTTACACGAGCTCCAAGTGCCCGATTGGCAAGCGGTAGCGCGCGTTCGCAAAGGCGTTCTCTAGTTTTGGAGGTCAAGTTTCACTGTGGGTCGCTGTGCCAGCAGATTAAGTATTTTATTTATTTACAGTTGTCCACAAGAAATTATTAAGCCTGGTAATAAATCCAAAGGATGAAAATGTCTTATGGCGTACAAGTGATCGTGTTTAGGCAACCCGAGCTAAGATATATATATCCTAGAACTACAAAAAACGAAACAATTGAATTTAATATTCTTAAACGTAAAAATATTATCAATGAAAAGCTATATAAATTCGTTCAGTACGACAGAGTTTTAATTAGGTCATGATAGGAAAGTTTTATTTATTTTGTAATACCTCGGTTCAGTTAAAATATGTAACATAATTAGTGATGCAACGGTCTGCAAACGACGGCAAGCTTATCGTTCACATGCGACCTCTTCCAGGCAACCCTGTAAAGGAAAAAAAGGAAATACTAAAGAGTTAAATTTCAGAAGAGGGCCCGTTGGCCTAGTGGCTTCAGTGTGTAACTCTCATCCCTGAGGTCGTAAGTTCCATCCCCGGCTATACACCAATTGACTTTTTTATATGTGCGCATTTTACTTTCGCTCAAACGGTGAAGGAAACATAGTGAGGAAACCGGCTTGTCTTAGACCCAAAATCTCGCCAACGTGTGTCAGGAGGCTGATCACCTACTTGCCTATTAGATTGACAAATGATCATGAAACAGAGTCAGAAATCTGAGGCCCAGACCTAACAAGGTAGCACATAAAATTCCAAGACTTAATTAACAATAATAAAGTAACAATTGAGAATAAAAAAATATACTAAAATCTGAAATAATAAACTTGTTGCTCCTTTTTTTATATTTATAGTTACGCAATGTAACAACCATATGTTCCAATGTCAGAAACATATATTTTAAAAAAAATGCAGAATGCTGTGACGGTACATAACTTGGGTAGAGTTTTTCTGCGCGCCTGTGTGAAGGTCAAAAGGCAAACACTTCAGGGTCACAGCGGACTCAGCGAGGCCGAGACATTTAAATTCAAGCTCTCCTTGCTTTTGTTAGAAGCACTTTCTTAAAATTTGCTCTCATAAAACATCTCTGTACATCAATATTTATTATAATAGATTTTTTCGTACCACGGGACACGTGCAAATAGCGTCGTCTTGCAGCTCGCAAATATTGCTGTAACATAACAAAAAAAAATGTGATAATATTGTCTTTTGTTAAAATAGCTTTTACACATTAAGAAAAACACTTTTTGAACGGATTAAACCTATGTATTATTATTAAAACTTATAATTATTTACATTTTTCTTTTTCTTTTCATAATTCTTTTAGCGTGCGTGGTCACCGTGACCAAAGCAAAGCACGCGAAACGTCGGTAAAAAATTTAAAATTTAGAATTATGTAAATAATAATAATACATAGCTTTAATCTGTTCAATAAGTGTTTTTCTTAAAATATGATAATATTACACCTGAAATCGAACCAGCGTCCCCTAAGCCATTTGTGTTAACCACAGTGACGGAGGTGGCCAAAAAAGTTGTTATATTATATCCAAGATGTTTTTATTCATTAATTTCCAGATATATCCGGGTAGGCGTAACACTGTACGGTGTTCAGCGGACCGTGAATTATGGTTTTAATTTTCTTTAATTTTTACTATTACTTTTCTAAGACGTCAATAAAATTTATATTTTAGTTTTCGGTTATTTTTTTTTATCTCTTCGTGTTTATTATGTTTGCCTATAAGTGCTTCTCAGATTTTTTTTCTTGAGTGCAAATTGGGACTTTTACCGCTAATAATGCCTGTATTGCGAGAGGGCTCGCAAGTGATGCCAGCCTTTTAACAATTGATTTTCCTCGAAGCACCCTAAGTAGAATTGGTTCGCAAATACTTCAGTGGGCAGCTGGATCCACATGGTGGTGGTGCAAAAACTGCCTTAAAAACGCTCAATATTGGAATGACGGACGTGATACGGGTGAAATTTTGTATTCTGACTCGACATCCGATGATAAAAGTCAGCTGCAGGAATAGCAACGGTCCTAGGATATCCTGGAATTCGTATTTTACGGGAGCAAACTATTTTTGGGCTAGGCTAACTAGGCTTTTTTTTAAATAAATGTTATTAACTATTATATATAAATGATTGCACGTATATTCATTACGAACAGGAAGTAATGTAAGAATACTGGCTTAAAGATTTATATAAAATTATATTTTTTATTTATTTAAAAAGTGATAGGGACCAAAATTTAAATAGCTTATATGAGCTTATTTATCTATGGACACTTGTATCATAGAAGTATTCTAGACATCAATCATTTCACTATTCGTTTTCGTACTTCAAAATAAATTGTGAAATAATATTATAATTTATAAGTAAATATAATAAATTATAGTACATATATTTTTATTAAGTTTATAAGATGATGTGAACACATTTAACAAGAAAATTAGAATAAATAAATTATTAGAATATTAAATCACAGGGAAAAAGGAATTACAAGAATAACTGTTAGAAATTAAATAATAAGGTCCGTGTAACATTTAAATTTTAAATAATATATTTGTAACGCGAATTTTAGTAACAGCAGTCGTGAAAAGCAAGATCAAAAAATCCATATCACTCAAACTCAACAGCAATCTAATTACAGGTTATTTTTAATTTCTACTATAAATTAAATAAATATTATCTTAAAAGTAAATTTATTTCATACCATAGTTACGAAGAAAGCATCGTAACCATGGCAACAAACAGAGTACAATCTGTGTATCAATTTTATATGGCCGTCAATGTTTTAACAGTGAGATACTCCTTGCCTTAGGCATTAGTTCAGAATTTGGCGGGAACTGACTCGAGTCGAATTTCCTAGTTGTTGCTTCCGGTCTATAGCGCCATCTTGGATTACAGTGTTGAACTAAACTCCGTTGAATGAATTTTTATTGAAATTGAAATATCTATTTAATTTTTTAATAGTATGAAGAAAGTTTAAATTCTTAAACAAATGACTAAGTTTTTCGTTTGTTTAGTAAATCATATGAACTATTTTTGCGTTTGACTTGGCCGGTTCGATTCCCGGCAGCAGTAATCACACTTGGAATCTTTATATGGCTGCTCCTGCCGATTATAATGCCTTTAATCAACTTATTTAATCATATATACCTATATTTTAATAATTACGATTTTTTACCTGCATTTATTATCTGTAGTAAGTAAGTATTATGAAACAATTATAGCAAGAGTTTCTTTCTTTTGTTATAACTGTTTTGTCTGTGTTGCCTGATAGATATCCGTTATCGTGATAAGGTCTTCTATGTAAATTATGTGTAATAAAATGTAAATAAATATATACATTTTTAAATATAAGTAATAAATATGTAGGGTAATTACATTTGCCGCCCTTCAAACCAAAAAATTAAATCTTACTTAGCTCTTTGTAACATCGCCATTTATTTACCTGGAAATGAACCCAAATCCCCAGCATTATAAGAACGGATTGGTCAGACAGAAGCCTTTTGTTTTTGAAGCAAAAAATGACAGTTTTATTATCCTACCTCAAAACTACTTTACTGAATGTTGTGAACTATATAACAAGCATAGTACTATTAAGTTATTTAAAACATGCCCATATAAAAATAGATAATAATAAAAATGTTTTGCTAATTTCTAAAACGAAGACTTCTAAGAAATAAGGGCCCCAGATCTAAACCAAAAATGACTTTTATAAATAAAGAAGCTTTATACTCATGTAAATTATCGGACCTGTTTAAGCCCATAAACTACAAAATTCTTTGACAATTATAACGTATCGCAATCGACATGTAAACGTGAAAATTGAAGGAAAATGCGACATCTATGAACGATAGCGTGCACTTCAGCGAAAAATTACGATCTTTTATTACTGGTATACAAATTTAGTTCTTGCCCTACAAAAAGCGTTTCTGCTTTCATAATAATAAGAATACGTCGAGCGAGCCGGTCGGTTCGCTCGCTCGATACGTACGGACGCGGCGCGGTGTGCATGTGGGCGTTGGACGTGGATGTGTGCGCGGCCGTCCGGCGTAGCTTTCTGTTCACTTATATAACGACATACATAAGCACGGTAAATAATATAAACTCTGAATACCGAGCTATGTGCTGCCACCTAGCGGGCTTAGCTCTCAACGCGCCACAGACTACAGACTTTTCGGGTTCTTTGCTTCGATGAACAGTTATTTTGAATCGGAGTTCAAAGAAAACGCCAAAAACGTAGTTTAAATTTTGAAATATTGACAACGGGAATTTCTCCACTCGATTTATGCAAAATTTCTAACGTTGAAGCCTTGATCTAAAGCGCTAGGTCGTATACCAAGTACTATATTCCTATACTATACCTACTATACCTACCTACCTATAATAACCTAACATTAATAATATAAAAAAATGGAAGCCCTACAGTAATGCTTTGATTAGACTTTTTTCACTACGGAATAAAACTTAATTCCCATTGCTATTGTAAAGTTCGGCAGCGAATGTTTAGAATGACTTTTATCGAAGCAAATTGTTTTTTATCTAAATTAAATAAGTCGACTCCTTTATTATATGAAAGTACACGCAATGTCAAAAGTTGCGATCAAGGCAAGGTATTCTTTAACGAGTCGCCAACACAAGCTTTCGACTCAAGACTTGCGGGAAAATTTCACAAGCAGCCATCCATGACACTTGCTCTACGCTCTCTGCGTCTTTCCCATCGTTTTTGAACGGAGCAACGCGGCCATTTTGAAATGTTTCCCGCCTCAGACATAACCTCATTATTTATTTAAACTGTTCGCCATTATTTTTAGCACGAATTTTGGTGTTTTCGAATATATTGTTTAAGTGTTATATTATTGTTATTTTAATACTTAGACAGTTAAGAATGAGAATAATTTATTTGAAATCTTAATTATTAGTATATGACACATAATACGTAGATATTATTTATATCTTAAAGTTGCTTGCTTACTATGCAACTTGTTATATTTTCGAATCATTTCAGAATGAAGGAAGTTTAAAAAATCACACCATATGTTACGAGTTTCTTGGTTACACCATGTGTTAAGTGTTGTTATAGGATGATAGTCATTAATTAAAAGGAATAAGGTTTAAATTAGCGTGAAGAACTTTTAAATAGTTTTTAGATGTTGAGAACGGCTCGCGCGTCGCATGTCAATGACTCAACGTTGAAACTGCGCAATGAACACGAAAGAGAAAAAGCAAGGATTTCACGTGCTAGTTTAGTGGTTACAGTCACAAGCTCGAGTCTGCGGAATATAATATACAAATTAAATAAAACTTCATCGGATATAAACGATAAATGTCTGGTATTTTATTACTTAATACAGTGGTTGTCAAGATTTATTTAAATAATGTTGAGATTACGTCAAAATCCAATCAATTTTCTCGTAAATAATCGATTGATAGTGAATGCAAAATAAGCGTTTTTTATAGTACAGATTTTCGATTGTATTTTATTTACACGCGTGGCAAGGTAAATAAGAATTCTAATAAAATTACTGAATGAGTAAATTTTACCTTAAATAAGAAAAAATGTTTTATGCCCGTAAATAAATACAATTTATATAGACATCGTTCTATCAATATGTTTGATTTTAAATTTAGAAAATGGCAATTGTTCACGTTTACTATATATATTTATATAGGTAATACTTGAAACAAGGGCATCGGAGGGGGTGGGGGGGTGAAAGGCGAAGCCCTCCTGGAGAATCGATTAAAAATAAATAAATAATTATGTATATTGCGTAATATGTTTTAATAAATACTGTTATACTAACTAAACTTAATAAATAATACGTCTACAATACTTTGCAGCGTCTACTGTTATATCGATTTTATAAAACAAGGAGAATCCTGGGTTCGTTCGGGTAAAACAACATTTATGACTGATAAGGTAGTTGGAGAAATTATATGTCATTTATAAGAAGACAATACATTGTCTATTTCTTATAATATTAATATATTTAAAATTTTAATTACAAATAAATTATTATTTTATTTATATAATGATTTCATATGAATCGGTTTCCATTTTGTATATATAGTTATAACTTTAACTACTTAGAAACAAATATACTCTCATGTTGTTAAAAAACGAAAATCAAAAATCAAAACCATAAAAATCAACTAATTTAAAATAAAATCCGTATTGCCTTGTGGCGAAGCGTACGACTTTCCAGAGGTAGCACGTTCGAATCCCGGCTGAATACCAATATACCGATTATATGTTTGTAACAAACATTTGTTCACACAGTTGTTATTAATTAAACAAAAGCAGAAATGACATCACAGAGAGAAACATTACTGGACTTTATATATGGTACAACTAATTACTGTGACTGAATTATTACTTAAAATAATACTCATATACGTATTAAAAACCTCAAATAGTTAAAAATTGTATTCATTTATTTTCAACTCAAAAGCGATAAGCACACGTTCAATATCTATTTGAGACAACAACTATAGACTATAGAACCAAAGACAATTAATAGAACTCACTGAGATGAGTTCTAGATTCAAATATGGCGCCAAATACGTTCATAGTTCACGAACACGTGCGAAACATGCCTCCAGGCAATTAGGTCTAGTTTTAGCTCAATGGAACTTTTAATTTAAGTCGCCTTTAACCAGTGAGTATACCGAAATAATAGATTACCAAATAATCTTAATAATTGAATCTTCAAACGTAGACTACAGTATGAGCTATGATTTTTATAGACATTACTTTCCTACCCATTATAGGTAACATTATTTTTCTATAATCATTGTTGTTCAATCGAAAATTCAATGATTGTATTTATAGGAAACACGTTTTTTCATAGCAGTTTGAATACTGTGCGAAAAATATTCGTACCAACTGGAATTACGTCACTAATTTACTAGTCTTGTCAGTGGCTAAGAATTGAGTCGTGAGACTTAGAGTTCGAAGCCCCACGAAATAATATTAGTTGTGACACGAAGCTGGCTGGAAAAATCCTAAATAGTTATGTTACTATAGACATTAATTATTTATTAAATACGTAATGAGAGATATAGAGAACAATGAATTATAATACTTATTCGAGAAGAAATAAAGTTGAGAAGGAAAGTGTTATCATCCCTGCCATTTCGTTATTCTTTTCCAACTCGCGAATAGCGCAAAGCAATATCTCAAACATACAAAAATACACTCTCAGTCCACGCCGCACAGTGACATTTCAGTGGTTATCAGTAACTGATAACAGCGAGTCGCGACAGCCATCTATCGAAGAACAACAGACGCGCTAGAGTCAAACGAAAACCTTAACTACCTAGATTAATAACAATTAATGCAGAATTGGCACAGGCCTCATTCGACAAATAGGTCGAAAAAGAGGCGTTATTTCAAAATACTTATTTCGGAATTTCAGGAGCGAAATCAACTTCATAACAATTAACGATACGACCCCCGCCTCTAAATTCCTCGCCCCGAGCGTACCCGCTATACGTGGCAATACGACGCCTTCGCATAGATAGAATAGAGAGCGGTTTCGGAACGCACCGTACACAGGAGGGTGTGTGCGTGCCGCGCGATCGTGTGCGCCTGTACGTGAACACGCACACAGCCAAGTCGCCGGTGAGCGCTGTTCACCGCACTCTGTGAGCGCAAACAACCATCTATAAGGCCACGCTATAGCTGACAGAGGGACGGCCCGCGCCACAGGCCGTTACCTTTTACGTGGAATTAGTTTGTATGAAAATAACATTATTGTTATTTTTGCAGGTAATCAGTTTGTGGGGACGTCATTTCAGTGTTAATTAATGTAGCGCCTATTTATGAAGTTGCTGGGTTTCTGTGATTTGCAATTACGTAAAAAAAAGTATCAAGAAAAAGTTTCAATTAAAAATCGATCGCGAACGTATGGTAAAAGAGATACAAATACAACGTATATTGAAAACATTTTTCTGAAATAGGATAGATTCATTGTTTTCCAAAATTGTCGATAATTAATAACTTAAAAGAATAATTTAAATTTATGTAACTAGCTTCTGCACAGTTCTATTTTATATTCATGTACATCTAGAAAGACGTTACTTATTAAACTTCGGTGCCACATAGATTTACAAACATTAATTCATTTGGGCGGCTTATTGCAAACTATTGATCATTTCAGTGTTCATCTTTATAAAAAATGTTATTGTACAGTTTTTACAAAAATATATCTTAAATATATGCTTTTTAGGACTTCAGTATTGAAATACATATTGGGGTTGTCTGTCTAGTCTATTGCTAATGCTTTGAATTATAGTATTAGTGAGGATTTTATTATCGTTTTACTAACATGAAATATTTAATATAGGTATATAAGAGTTTGATGTATATAAGATGATGATAATTATGTACAAAACGCAGTATTGCTATAGTGACAATAATAGATTACAATTTAACAAAAATATGCGTTGTTTTAATTTTTAAGATTTTTCTCTAATTATTTTTTCAGCAACTTTCAATATCATTGCAAGGACTGCCTATCTCAAGGTTTATATTTTAAGTATAAATATATTTTAATAACTGTCCCCATTTCCTTAAAAAATGAAAAATAAAGTTCCCATATAAACTAAATGGCAAAACGGTGTAACGGCTCGAGGCGCGGAGCGGCCGGTATATTTCCGACATAATACCGCTGCGTCGAGCGATTACTACTATATATTCTATATACATTTAATAGCTATACAGGCGCGCATAGAACTGGCCGTACTTATGTGAGCGCTACGAAACAAACGTTTGCGTCGCTTGAGCGCTTGAGAATGCAGAACCGTCTAGCCATACATTGCTTTACAGCGCTTAAGCGCTAGAGAATGTTGGAGCCCGGCTTATTATTATCGTAGATTGGCGTCGGCGCAACTACACGGCGTTAGAAGGACGTTCCGTTTTAAATATCAGGTTTTATTATTATGAAGAGCGGCACAGCGGAGTGTGGACGAGGAGCGGCGGTTGCGTGCGATAACATTTGACATTCGTTATGAGCGGACGCGGGCTTTACGCACTGCTCAATGCCCATTGCGAGGCCGCGAACACTTAAGCTAAGAAGGGTTTATCGTTTTACTATGAAATCACATTCCTCACACAACAAAGCATATCTACAGTTTATACTTTATTATGAGTTAAAAATTAAACTACTCGTACCGCATGTATTAGCGATACTAAAGATGCAACTGTCATAAAGTTTCAACATTTACGCCTAAATATAGTATTTATACGGCCTAGGAGGTTGCATTTGAACTAATAAGAGCATAATTTTTATCAATTGCTCCGACTAAGGATCTTTTAAAGAATTTCGAACACACGTCGAACGCAATTGTTTTCGTTTGACGTAAACAGCGGGACGATATTTTGGCGCAACGGGAAAGGAGTTTTGACCGCGGGATTTTGACAGTCGTATGATGGCAACACTGGACATTCCGCTAGCCGGGCAAAGAGGTCGCGTTGCGTCAGCGGCAATCGAAAGCCTCTAGCGTACCACACGCCCGTATTTATGACAACTAAAGACAGGCTATACGAAATATTATGTATGTAAAAATTATTATAGAATATACTGAATATAAACGACCGCGCACTGGTAATATGTAGTCAATCTAGGTTCGATTCTCCACAAAACAATTGCCACAAGACAAAGTTAGAAATGTATATGGCTCCATGCCCCACTATGGAGTTTGGCTTGACAATGACAAAAATATCTCCATTTAGCAACTTACCTCTTAGGTAGTTAATTAATACTGGCTTTATCTAGTGTACTGTTTTTAAATAATTGAAAAACCCTGATATCGAACCGTATCGTTACAATCCGGTAAATACTAATATATATTAATCGTAGCGATCTACATATTAGACGCATTTAATAGTTACGAAATACATTTCATGTGTACAATTATTATATAAGTAACAATTATTGTATTAATTGTACGTATTATGCAGTATTTCTTAGTTCCCTGATGAAAAAAGGGTCAGTTATATAACATGCCATTGATAAATAAATTACGTATATAAGTGAAATAAAAAAATCAACGTAGTTTCTGTCATTGCTACAATCATCAATACAAAACTGAAAATTCGAATTTCGAATGCCCGCCTAATGAGTCCAAAATTCAAGAAACTGAATACAATTGAAAAACGACTTTAAGAATATAAAAACAAAGCTTAATTTTAAGTATCAAAAATGTACGCCAGCCGGAGTCAAAGAGCAGAGATACGGATAAACGAGGAAAACCGATATGGAGAATAGAAGTAATATGTGTATGCGATTTTAAAGCTTATCAGAATATAATAAGAATGATTTTCGCATGTATATATTCTGGTGTATAACAAAAGAGTTCTGCACACCTGCAGTAGACCATTTTAAATTAATCGTAATTTTCAAATTTTCTTTCTATACAAGAACATTAAAAAATAACTCTAATAAATTTTACAATCAAAGGTAGTCTATAGTCCTGAACGTGAGGTAGCAGCTTACTTCTTTATTAATGTCCAAGCCTTTCAAAACCGATTTATGATTGTTGTCCCTAAATCGTACCCACGACTTATATGCAACGAAAATGTAGAGACTTTCCAAATTAATATTGAGATATGAACAATATCCATGGATAAAACTGTATGTTTGTTAATATATAAATAGACAGCAATATATAAAGGCTGGCAACGCACCCACTAAAATTGGTGCCCATGGACTGCCGTTTGGTCCCCTATGCTTAAACGCATAACTTAACTGATTGAATTGTTTATATATTAATGCAAGTTATTATTATATATATTTATTCTACCTGTAGGTAGGACGATACAAGCCTAGTTAAAAAATAGATAGATATAAACTGGTAAATAAATATGTTACTTAACGTCCGATTAGTTAACGACTGATTTAGGGAGGTAAAAAACCTTGGTACCATCTTAAGTTAACTCTTACGTACGATCCTGTGTAGATTTGATTGGAGTGTTTTTATGATTTTAAAGATTGTTACATGTATATAAACCCTTATTTATTATTATTACAATATTATATGTAGTAGATAAAAAATTCTAATTAAAAACAAATTAAAATGATATTAATACTGGCCACTGAGTGATTTGTACAGGAACAATATTTTTACTCTTTCATACATATAAAGCACAATTGTTGCGGTGAAAATCGCTAACTATAAAAAAACATTGTGTTGACTCTATTAGGTTTTTGGACCACCCAAGGCCGCGACACTAGCGCTGAATATTGAAAATACAGCGAAATGTGCGCATTTAACACTCGCTCGTACAGTGATTGAGAACAACGTGAACATTTGAAAAAACAAATGAACATTAGTCATATAGAAATCTGTGGCCCAGGCTAACTGGGTAACATTGAAAGTGGGTAGTCGGTATCGGTAACCAGGGACCGTAAGGGTAGACCAGGTAGTCCGTAAAATTAAAAAAGGTAAGATTTGTCAATAGTAGTTGCATTCGTCCAAATTCTAGAAGACAAATGATTATTGAATAATAATTTTGTTGCTTATATGAATTAATAATTTATTATAAAATTAGATTTTTTTTACCAAATTTTATTTATGTAAAATTAGTATTTATAAGTTGAACCACAGTTTATCATTTAGGTATCTTAAGGTCATAAATAAAAACAATTCTTCTGATAATTAAAAAAATATATGTATATGACAGTACTCTGCGTGATTTCCATCGAATGGCGAAGTTCGCTTTGCGCATGATCGAGGCTGAATTCATAATGACGTTATTTTTATGTACAGTTTTAATATATATAAAATCAATTCTTAAAATTTTCGCCAACTAATTAATATTGGTGTTCTATAACCAAGAAGGTTTTCAAGAATTTGAAAAACTACTTAAAATCTATGGATCGCAAAATAATATAGATTTTTTATTATCTGAGTTTTAAATAATGAGTCATATAAAAGTTGTCAATTCTTACTTTTCCTGCGTCAAATTTTCTAGTACTTTGAAAGAAAGGTCACCAAGTAGGTCCTATATCAAAAGAGGTTGTGTATCTAAATCAGTAATTAAATTATCATTGTTGTAAAAAATATACGTTTTCGTTAATATAAACTGTATTCTAAATTTAAAATCTTTTGAATGATGAATGAATCTTTAAAAAATAATTACGAACACGTAGAAGCGTCCTATAGATAGATCTAGATATTTCGATTACAATTCTTATATTGTGATGATATTGTCATGTCTTAAGGTTTCAGAGTTGAGTATTAGCTTAGTCTCAATCTCTCTTCTTTGACCCGAAAAATGTCAAAAAGTATAATATAAAAATATGATATGAGATACCCTTACATTTAGCAGTATTATTTATTTATTTAATTTCCTAATTCTAAAAAAAGTTGGTCTGATAGCGCAACTAACCAAATTAAAAACTCATACCACACCTTAATACAATTAAAAACTATTTCATCAGTGATATTTACTGAATTCAATTGTTATAAGCTGGCAGCACTGTAATTTCACTTTCGCGATTTGCAGTAAAGAATGTAGCATGTTGCATCTTTAAAATTCATGCGTGTATAGTTTTGGTAGTTATGAACTAGAGGGCACTCTTTAGCTTAATATTCCTATTTTAATATGCAATAACGTCAAGAAATATCGAATATTATTAAATTGGTGTGTATTAAATATTGATTATGATGTTTTAATAAAACGTTTGTGTCTAAATATTGTCTATGACAAGGCTTTATTTATGCAAAGGCAAGTTCAATTGTTGCGGCTTGAGTAAGCAACTGATTATAGTTTTAATTAGTAATACCAAATCATAATAGATTTTACGATATTGATATTTTTAAAATGTGTCTCAAATGAGTGATAGTCTAATCGATAAATAAGATCATGGGAAACTACACGCGAGAAAGAAATAAACAAAGGTATAAGCTAGTTAAAAACAAAATATGTACATAAATATATAACATCTTCATGTTATTATTGATTATGAAAGAAGATAATATATACAGAAAATAAGCTCCATTGGATTAAAAATCAGAAAAGGTTTTTTTTCATATAAACTTTTTAGACCAGAGAGTTCAAGCAAATACAATTGTCAACCTTCCAGGTCTTGCAATGCATACATTTTCAAGGAGTTAACACTACGACATTATTACGAGAATCATTTAGTATTTCTCTATTAAAATAAGTTCTATGTAGATGATATAATAATTTATATAGAAAAGAGAAAAAATATTTCTGCAGAACATAAGTGCTTCATTATAACGATAGCATTTCATCGTCCAGCAAGTCAAAGGCGGTTTTAATTATCGCCTATTTTAAATCGATGTCTGCTTAATAAACTAAATTATATAGGTTTAGAGGAGGTATTTTTTTATAGAACTGGTCAAAGGGTTCATCACGGACATTCACTGCCACTAACCTCGTAAGTGCCGCCCATAAGAAATTGTATGCTCTTGAAGAAGAAACTAAAGACAAATTGGTTCTGAAATACTACAATGGACAGCTGGTTCCACATAGTCAAATCAGTAAAGACAAATCGGATGCATTAAAACTTATTACTTCCTAACATATAATTGACCAGTGTTGGCCTAGTGGTTTTTACGTTCGACTCTTATCCCTGGGGTCGTTCTATCCCTGGCACCAATGACCTAGGACATTCTGCCTTGTACGATAAAAGAAAACATTGTGAGGAAACCGGAGTCCCTTAGACCCACAACAGTCGACGGTGTGTCAGGCATAGAAGGTTGACTCACCTATTTGCCTATTAAAAATGATCATGGAACTAGAGAAATGTAAGGACCAGACCTAAAAGATTGTAGCGTTATAATGATTAACATAACGAATAAACGTAATAAAAAATTAACTTAATATTAACATACTATTAGCCACAAATACCTATCTAATTTCTTCATCAATTATATATCAATAAACGATAAAAAACATTCTTATTAATAGACCCAAATGTAGAAAACCGATGAAACAAACAAAATAGTCGTATATATTAGAGATTTCATATTGAAATTCAGTTTTGGCGCATCTATATACACCAAAGAACTCCTGTATGAACATGACTAAGTCCCAGGCATGTCTCAATTGATATTATTTCCGTACAGACAATTCGTCGAAAGAATAATGATGTTATAAGTACAGATAAGAAACTATTCCATAATAAATATTTATTTCGTAATATTATTATTTCTTACATATACTAAAGTAAGTCAAAGATGGTATACATAATAAGGTTCAAAGGTAAAAATCATTTAACTAAGTTATACCTAATTCAGCTGTACTGTGTGCTGGTGTAAAGGTGAGGGTATGTACACGAGGGTGTGCTCATGATGCAGGTTATTAGCGCTAGGGATATTCTTAATACTCCTCATTTCTGACTTTTAAGACCGTACACCGTACTAGTACTTCTCGAGTCGTTGATATGCGTCAATTTTTTTCTTAATATGTGTTTTGTGACGTAGTTATTGTCTATATAATAAACCTTTTATAGAATAAACAAAATACAAGTATATACAGCATAACGAACATGATATTCATGCCCTGCTTTCTCACTGATTGTGTAAAACGACACTATGAAGAGTCAGCTTTTCAGCATCAACCAGCTGCATCGTAAAATGCTCCGTATTTACAACGTTAAAAGGCGAAATTCCCTTGCACAATTAAGTACCTATGTTGCTAATACACAGTGCTGATCACGCGAAATGGAGCCCCGTAGTGCGCACGCGCATGGCAACCTGCAAGCGCACCTTGCGCATAAAAATACCCACTCAATGATGCCGGCTGAGTCCATGTTTTTGTGGTATTTCTACGCAGTTATAAACTATATATTTAAGATAGGCTTGTTATAACTTTTATTTAAGATTTCCTACGATTTTTCACAAAGAATTTCTATCTGGTGAAGGTTATGTTTAACATTATTTCTCTTTAGTGCTTAAGGCTATCTATGTATCTCTTATTATTTCCTTTTCAACATAAATACGAAGAAATAACGTTAGGAAACGTGTGTTGCACAGACTAGCACCAACAAACTCGTGGAGGATTTTTTTGTTAAGTCAGTTAAAAGTATAAATAAAGTAAGTATCTGTGTACAGTCATAGGCCAGACATTTATTATCACTTGTATATGCCGTTATAGGTTTTTAATTAAGGTAGAATATTGAGTTGAAGCTGGTCTTTTTGGCGAAACTATTCTCGCTTGTATCATACAATATATAAACCGGGATAGTATTCTCTTCTCCTCTTCTCTCGATATATATATAACAATATAATGTAGATTATAAATGACCAAATAGCTTTAGAACAAAGACTAGAATAATGTTTTCTGACTAGAAGTTTCATTTATTGCCAACCAATCAGTTTTTTGTTGTTGGTAATTATATGTGTTACATTGTGAGACACATTAATGTAGATATGAATAATCACAGTAACATATTATGACAAAAACATGTATTTGTATACATAACAAAACCTAAAAAATATTGAACTAAAAATAATGTTTTTTTTTCTACTACCGAAATAAAATTTTATTTAAACCAGTAATTGAGAATGCCTAATATCGTAATAACTTTTAGATGGTACCGTGTGTGATGAATTATCGAGATTCTAGGACCCCAGAGTTCATACATGGTCACTGTGCAGTCACCTTCAGAAAAACGCACAGTCATGGGCGCAGAAGTTAATTTTCTACTTTAAATTGATTTTTTTTTTATTATATGACCTTAATTCTAGATAAAGATATCTTTTTTTAAATTTCGAACATATAGGGTTAGTTCCCCTTACAGCAGGGTTCTGGGAAGCGTTGTCTATGTGGATTGGAATACTCTATGCTCAACATTGTCCATGGTAGCTTTTCCATGACATAGGCTAAAATCAATATTGTCGTGTTGATTCCAAAGACTTTGCGCAATGCGGAGCAGTGGTGACACCGCACCACACATATAGTAGGATGGGGGTTTGGTTTGGGATTCGACTTCTATAAAATATTAGTAGTATAAATATTTTAAAAACGAGTAACAATATGGGTGTAAACTTTGACCTATGTACTCTATTAGAATAGAGAGTGAGTTATATATTCCTTAAAAAATATTTTTTTTAAACTTTAAAAATAAAATATTATGAATGATGATGATGTTGAAAAATATTGTACAATGTTTAATATAGCGAAGGCTTCATTTAGTTCAGTCTCATTCTTATGCTCTAATCGAAAGCGCTTGGTCATGGCGATAAGCACTGCATGTTTAAACGAAAGTAATTCATTTCGCGCCAAACCAGGCGTTTAATTTCCAATACATTATTTTATAATTTTCATTGTACCGACTTCACGACAGTTGCAAGTTTCCGCAATTTAAAAATTTCCCTTTCAAACAATTTCATCGCAAAAGTTACATTGCGCTGTAATCGAACAATCGCTTATCGCGCGAAAGGCCGAGCGTGTAATGGATGCTGTCCAACCAATTTTTCTTTGTTACGTTGTGGTTTGAGAAATTCTTTATCAGCTTAGTAAGGGGCGTCGGCAGGTATCCTAGTGGCGCGCTCTATTGAGAAGCAGGAGAACAGATAAATCTATGGACAAGGTTGTGATGTCGATTACAATTATTGTTCAGTGTACATTGATGTCTCTGTGTGTAGAATTGTGAAGGCGGGACACATGCCACGCAATGTATACGATGTTATGAATTTATGTTGTCTATTTTTGTAACGGGGCATATCTAGCGCGGCCTAGCGGCCTTCTCCACCGCAACGCAAATCGTTGAAATCAAAACTTTCACGCTACGGGCCAGGGTGCTACGAGTTTGCTACAAACTTCCTGCTACGCGCCCTGCACTCGAAACTTTGTTTCAAAACGTTTGTTGTCATCTTATCTGACCTACGAAAAACTTTTAATCTACGCAATCGCTACGCGTATCGTAGCTTATTGCTAAAAATAAATGCATGTTCATTTCGACTAATGAACACGAAGTCATTTCAAAAATTTTAAGTTTAATGAAAAAATCTCTGTGGATAATATATGTATAATATGTATATAATTTGTGAGCAAAATATCTGTATAAATTGCATTAAGATCGAAAAATGCAAAACTGCTTAAAAAATCTTAAATGTTTTAATGTCCTAAATTACAATAATAAGCATGAAAACTTTCTTAAAGATTTTAATATAGTCTCAATATTATCGCTCCTAGAAGATTAATAAGCCAAGAAAGAACAAGTGATTTATACCAAAGAACGGAGTAAGTTTAATTTTGTTTTTCGTAGAAGCAAACTGCTGAGCGCAGGTGGGCCGCGCTGAGAACGAATCCAAATACTGTACGAAAGGCGAACTGGCGAAGCAGGTCGGGCTTCATCGGATACGAAACGTCGTAAACGCCACGCTATTCGCCGCGACTCTTCTAGCCTCAGTCTGCGCTCGGCCTCCGCACAGTTGATACGTGTTAGTGACGCCGTGCTGTGACATATTTGACAGTTGTTATCGTGTTCGTGTTATGTTTTCGTATCGGAACTATGGTCTATCCCCATGAAGATGTGGAGTGATTTCCAGGTAAGAATGTAGTTTAGACTCCTTTCGTAGTTATTGTGAAATTTCTATATATTTCTACGAGTTTTCACCAATTTTGTGTTGAAGTTGTTTTGTGAAATATCAGGCGTTGTAATTTTTTTCATAAAGAATATACTGGTTTGGATCAGGAAAACTAACTATTTACTTTATCTACAATTTTCCTGGCATTACACAATTTCAAGTTTGCAACACTGATATTTTTCATTAGCCTCTGTAATAAAACTAGTTAAAGATTCAATATTAATTTATTATAAAACTATCTAAAACTTCCTTTTAAAACGTGTTTAAAGTTGGAAGAACAACAAGAAGGTAGTCGGTAGTTATTATTTAAAGAATAATTTTAGCGTACCTTTCATTGTTAAGCGTTTAAAATCAAAATTTTCCATTGTCTTTCGTTTTGAAACTTTGCGATATTTTATTTTATTTTGTTTGAAATCTAGCTTTCTTTGTCCCGCTAATAATATCATTATAACAGTGTTTGCGATAGCAGTAAAGCTTAGTTAGTTATTAAAATATGAACGTTTAATGTATGACCAAGCGGATAAATACATTGTTCTAAATTCTTTGTTTCCCGTAAAATTAAATTTTATAAAACTATTTACATTTTACGTGCCATACGCGCCTTTTTTCGAATCTGACATCTTGCCGCGTTTCCGGCGACCTGTCAAACGTCATGTGATAAATAGAAGGGCGCATTCTGTAGTTTTAAATCAAAAGCGTTTGAATCTTGATAACTGCGCGACGCTCGAGGCGAGCGAGTAGTCATCAAGAAATATGTAAATGTTGCCGTTTCGCTCTAGCACGTAGCGCTGTCCCTGTCTGACGGGTGTTTTTGTGTCGGGGCGGGTTTTTTGTGTGCGCGGCCGAGGCTGCCGGCGCCCGACTCGACTCGACTCCACATTAATTATCGCAGAGTTGACTTGCCAGCGTGAACACTTTACTTTCTATATTGCTCCTTCGTTTTATAACGAAGAGTTTGAATTTATTTTTCGCAGTAGATTTGCGTCTTTGTTCTATTTATCAATTTATATCAACGATAATGGTATATTATCAAAGCAGATAGCGCGTACCTAACAAAGAAAAGTATATCATTTCGCATAGCCATATCAATAATTTTGAGCAACTTAAACGCAATTAATTTTAATTAATGAAACAAGAAACGATTAGAAAATTAAAATGTATAGCTTCGGTTTTCCCAAGAGCACAGCGAGGGCGCGTTACCATGGCAACGTACTGGGATGCCCCGCCTACATTATGCTCTCTTCTCCAAGAAGAGAAACTGAAACACTATTGAGAAAATCTGCGTATTTCTTATCTCCGCGATAACGTTATCAAGCTATCAGTTCCATGAACATTTCCACGGAGGTAAATTGCGTAACATAAATTAATTGTATATATGTATGTATTTTATAACATTAATAAAATCTTTTTTATTATTACTTCTCCATTTTCGTATTTAAACCAAAAACCTATATACTATAGAAATCAGTATTAATGACCAATTTACCCAATCTTGTATATCTCTTAGGCCGGCGGATTATATTTTTTTTAATGTGAGATTCAAAAACGAAACTAGCTAAATTAGACTTACGTATGTCAAAATCCAACAATACATTTTTGATGCGCTGCGGAGTTTAATATTTTAGTACTACATATTTCATACATTACAATTATGAAATAACAATTTAAATTTAAACCTTACCGTATCCAGTAATAATATTACAAAATTACTCTAAAAATTATAAACGCCAACACGTCATAGCATTTGACAATAATTCAATGTAACAATCTTGCGTATAATACAGACTGAACAAATGCAGATTTTTTAATATATTCTGTGCAGATCCTATAATATATCTGTGGCATGACTCGTCACGGCGTATGTGGACTCTGAGGGGGTGAAAGGGGGAATCTAGGAATGCGACTTGTTGCAGTTGTGACCTCACATGTCATTCATGTCACTTAACACAACAAAAATTTATCACTTATTCAAAACTTCAAGAGGACTTGGGGTGGAATTTGTACGCCACTTAAAAACCTCTATGAAAACAATGGGAATATTAGGATAAACCACAAAGAAGTGTTGTCATATAAAAAATCTTGAAAATAGTTAAATTTTTACAACTATTTAATGTACATTTAAAAGTGGCTGAAACGTTGACGAAAAACAAACCGAATTTTAGAATTTATATAGCGTTGTGAATTGAATTGATTCTAGATGTGTACGGTAAAGATGCCAATCTAGATATTGAGATCAGTGCCATCTACCGCAAATGCTGGAACTAAATGTAGTTGTTGCCGATAGTATGTACCATTCAAAATAATAAAAAGACTAATTCTAAAATGTTGAATATTGTACTATCTATATATTAGTAATTAATTTAATTAATATAATTATAATTAAAAAACGATGCAAATTAACTTCTTAAATTATTATACATCATTTACGAAAGTGCCTTTGATTCTGGATATCAACTTACTAAATCGCTTTAAGGAATATATAATCTCGGAAAAGATTCATACTTAGCTTACTAAGTATGTCAAAAACGTTATTCTGACATACACGAGTCCAGTACGCGATAAGTCTCGACTCTAAATGTTACACATGTATTTAAATATACAGTTTACGAATAAATCACTTTTACTACACACAAATATTCATATCTCATTGAAACGTAATTGACACACGCACGTGTCGTAGTAAATAAACGAATGAATGAGTTTTCTTACCGGACATGCACGCATTATGCAAACATGCTAATTATTCTGTCATATAGAAACTCTATTGTCCCAATTAAATGGGGCATTGACATGTGAAGTATGACCGCACACCTGTTGAGAAACATCAGGTGTATAAGTATTTGTGTTGTATTGAATTACACGAGCGTCTTTTGTTAGGCACGCGCCGAACCTGTCCAATGATAAACTCATTGCGATTTTTGACACGAAACAAAGTATAATATTTATTTATTAAACTACCACATCGTATATAATTTGTTTTATAAAATTACGTTGAAAATTTAAAAAATGCTTACAACTACAAAGCTTAGTTTTTACTAGTTTATGTAAAAATTATTTTTCTTAATAATTCGGATAAGGTATCTGATTTTATTCACGAAAAAATCGAATATTAGGCGCCGGAATTTAGTCAAATTTTGGCGGATTCAGTTGATTGAGATTTTATTTATAATTCAGCAACTAATATTACTCATTAAGTTATTTCATAGTAGCTTATATTATATGAATAACCTGTCAAAAGACATGTGAATGTGACTTGTAAATCAACACAGGTACCGCGACTTTGACAAGTGCCAGCTAAGCGGTTTATTTCGCACCGCGACCCAATTACAAGTCTATAAAACAATATGATGTCGTTGAACTTCACTTTCGTGTGCCCATGTAAACATTGCAACTGTGTAAACACTCCCGTCCGAGACGCTCCGACGCCAATAATTTATGTAAATTCACGTCATGCTATAACAGTGACGTTTTTATTACATTTTTCTTATTTTGACGGTCAAGTTCAGAGCGGGGTGAAAGTTTAATAACCGTTAATTTAAGCGTTTATTTATGTCTTTCCCGTATTTGTTGAACAAACTTCAGCGATGAAAAATACGCTATGCGACCCCAACTCTATTAATAGTTGACGACACCTTGTTTTAAAATAGACCTATTATTTATAACTCATTGTTTATGGTTCGTCTAAAATTTGGTTTAGTCACTTCTTGTTAGTGCAAATTTAAATTATCCCATAATGGGCGTGCCTGACGTAAGAATGTGAATAAAACATTTCTATGTTGTCAATTACGTTTTACTACTAGCGTAAAATCTTGTTTAGGTATAATTGTTAATAGCTTTATTAATGCCATTTCATAGGTAACTATTAATCATTTATGAATGAATTGATGTTATACCGGTCAACGATATTGACTATAAACGTCACTTAATAAGCACATAAATAATCATAATGACGTGTCGGAAGTTACCGGAACCACGTGCACAGATGTTATATTATGTAACATTGTTTTGACATTCGACGACACATTTAGCGGACATTAAGTAGATCAATGAACTTGAGCCGTTTGTTACGCAACGATCGGCGTTTGAGTGTGATTTATGCACGGATTATCACGCGATACATTTCAATTTACGTTTCATTCATTCAGATAATGACCGTGCACCACTCATTTATATGCACGTCGTCACATCGCTCTCATCTTATAGACATACGTGCGGGTGTTAAGCCCATATCGAGAGTGAACCTGCATTACGTTTTGAAGTCACATACGTGCTGTCTTGTCGAATAACTTAGTATTAACTGGAAGTTCGCGTTCAAGACGAAGGGGTGCAGGGAGTAAGTCTTCACCCATTGACGGTTGAAGCGAGCCGCGACACTTTCACTGCTCCGTTATTGCAGTTACTACGCGCCTACTGCACTGGGGCTGCGCCACCCCATGTCCTCCCCTAGCCACCCCGTGCAGGGCACGATAAATACAAGGGTGCCTTTGAAAATTTAAAAAAACTAACGTTATTCTATCTTCAATAGATTCCGTTGCCCGTCAAAAGAATGAACTTTTAACTGCTATTTCGAATTCCTAACTGCCTTATACAGTTGAACTGCATATACGCGATAATACAACTAAACTCGTAGTAACGAAGATGTTGAGTTAAGATAACACAAATGGTACACAATGACAATAGATAAATGATTGTAAGTTGCCTTAATCAGTCTTTCAACGGACGTGTTTTAAGTCTAGACGGTCGGTCGTTAAGTGGGACAATGTCAATGGTGAGGGCTCGCCATTATTTGCGTAGACGTGTGGAGGAACGTAGTGACAAGTGTTCGGAAGTTTGTAAACATTGCCGGCCTTGTTCCCGGCCCGTTAGTCACGCACCGGTAATACTTCCACGATAATTACCATACACCAAATGTTTACTCATCTGTGTGAGATAATCGAACGCAAGTTACGTCAAATCGATAACGCATTCTATTTTTTATTGCGCGTATGTGCTTAAGCACTTTCTGGCGTTACTGGAAAACAATAACTTAAATTCCCAATCAAAGTACTACTTAGATAAAAATATATAAAGTAAAAAATAAGTATCTCAATACTGCCGGCATTAAAGCTACACAGGAACAGGGAGCAAACTTTTTAGATTTGCTTTAAATGTTTATCAATTTCTAATTACTATGTAGGTTAAGAATTGTAGATACTGTATACATATTTTTAGCTACGTGTAACTGATAGTACGGTATCGTAGTGAGCGTGAATTGGAAATATGGAGAAGGCATTTGTTTGCGAGGAAGTCCCGTCTATCGGCAGTGATTGATGGCCAATAGATAGTTCGACATTGAACCTGCACGGCCACTGTAAATATGTATAGCTCCAGTGACGTCACGCGCTCTGACGTAATCCTACGTCACGTACTTTTTGTTACATTGCATTCGCCTTATCTTTTATTGACTTACGCTACCTGTTGTATGAATTGTTTATTTGTGATCGACGGAATGGGATTTTATGTTTGATATTGAAATAAGTTTTATTGTATTTAACGGTATTACTGTGTTTTGTACGTTATGAATGAAAGCGTCTCCCCCAATCCCCAATGTGGGACCTGAATTTAATATAAACCTTACCTTATTATAAGCGATTGATGTTACTTGAGTTGCTCTCGGGACTAATCTTCTAAGTGCGTAGCGTTTAGGTGGGTAGTTGTAGGAGCCGCCCACTCTGCCATTAAAAATTCATTCTTGTTCCAACGCTTGGTGTAATCAGACGCGATTTATGTTGGATGTATGTAATACTACGTTTAATTGTCAAAAAAGGAACCTATGTAATAAGTATTTTACTTAGAAATTCCTAATTTAAAAATCTTATAGCAGATAGAAATTTAAATATAGCTTTTACATATTATTTAATTATTATTATAAACTTTTAATTATTAACATAATTCTAAATTTAAATATTTCCGACATTTCACGTGCTTTGCAGCGTGCGTGGTCCCGGTGACTAGTATTATTATTATAAGTTTATAATAATAATACATATCTTCAATCCGTTTAAAAAGTGTTTTCTTAATTTAATTATATTTATGTAATACATACACTAGTTTTCATTTTCTGTAATTGTAAACGCGAACAGTCTTTATGGGGTATAGCAAAATGTCCATATGTTGTTATGTAGCTACTAAAACCGTAGGCTAAGTAAATAGTTAGGTGAAACGAAATTGGACGGGGCAGCTAGTTAACAAACATGTATATGTAGGAAATAATTTTGTATACAGTTTTATTTGAAGTATACCCAAACGAAACCGTTTGTAAACACCTACGGAGCTCGAATAGATAGAATAAGAAAACATTTTTAATTGTAAATTACTATAATGCAGTGTGAGAGGGGGTTCTCCTAGGGAGAAACGCTCCACCCCGGCCCTTGATCTCGATACGGGCGTTACTATAGTTACTCGAATTTATCTCGAATGAAATTTATAATTAATGTAACATTCGTGCCTAATAGTAACTTGTAGTGTAGCGTAGTGGTAACACAAGTCTCCTTGTTAATAGACACTGTAAATGTCATACAGTAATAATTTCTTTTTTTATTACATATAGGTATAGTCAGTAAACATACTTTCATCAAATCCGAACTTAATGATTAATTTTGATTAATAGCTTCAAAGACACATAATAGATAGTATCTTCATATAATAGTGACTCTTTTGACATATTGTGATGATTGAACAAAAGATGACATTGACAGTTATTAAGTGCAGGCTAATAATGGGTTATAATATATAACTTAACCTTTTCTATATCACTATGGAATCTGTACCTACTCTTAAACCAATCATTGTGTATTCATTTTCCTTAATGTTTTAATCAAGAAACAAAAGTAACGACTTAAATCAAATTCGAGAAACGAGCAGTAGGGGTTGGTTGGCGTCAGTCCGCCTCCGCTCACGATCTTCCCCCCATCTAATCTCCTTTACCCCACCGGGGTCGTGACGTCACGTCGCATTGCTTTTTTGGCAATGAAAAAATAAAGCTCCTAGCCCCTCCCACACTTTGCAAATTAGAAAACCTTTGTATTCGAACTAACATTTACAAGCTCTCTATAAGTGCTAAGGTCTAATCTAGGTCTAAGCGTGTCAAGTTAGTCTTAGAATTAGGACTCTTGTTTTTGTCTTGTTTCACCATGTACCATTTTGTTCAATACATACATTATTTTTGTGTTGAAAAAAAAACTTACTTTAGATCGGGGCCTTAGATTTCTATATGTGTTTTGTGATCGCTTGTTAATCTAATAGGCAAGTAGGTGATCAGCCTCCTTTGCCTGTCACACACCGTCGACTTTTTGTGTCTAAGGCAAGCCGGTTTCCTCGCGTTTATTTCTTTACCCGTTCGAGAGAATTTAAATGCGCACATAAACAGAAAGTCCTTTGATGCATTAGTCACCTACGACCTCAGGGCTGAAGCCAGTAGGCCAACACTACTGTCGTCACAATATACGAGTCGTTCAGTTATAAGTGATAGTTCAGTGATAGAGATCAGCCGATCGCAGCGTGTCTTTCATCTCGTAACTGTTATTAATCTGTGGGCGGTCCTAATAGCTGGATTTGCCCTTTACACACACGACCCATTAGATTAACTTATAATTAGAGACGCTTTAGTATTATCTAGACCGCGGCCATGAATGGACGCGTTCTATATGATATTAGTTTTTCACATTATCACTGCGTCGTTCCACCCGCATCACAATAAACCCGTATTAGACGTGATTAGGGGAATGGGCCTTCGTAATAGTAGAGTCAAGTAAAACCTGTGCGCGTGTTGGGTAAGAGAACGTGTCGAGAGAGGCCACTGTGTATCAGGCTAGTATTTCTTATGTTGCAATGTCGTTTGGTAAGACTCGGCCGCGAGTGAGAGGCGCGGGCGCATACGCGTGTGTGACGTCATTAACTTTCACCATACTTTCGTCGGTGCGCGCTAAAAAACAGACGACTCCTATTAATACATGCGATGCGTTCGCTTTGTTGCGTTATTGTTTTCTAAATGAAAATGCTTTGATTGTTTCAAGTCGAATGAGCGATTATGATTTTTGTTATTACGTGAGTGTTGCCAAATGTTAGTAGCGGGCCACTGCTTACGTTATAAGCGAAATGAGTTGTCTCTGCAACAGTAATAGAGCAAAATTCTTGAATGCTTATTTGCGGGACAAGTGAAATCCATTTGTCGCTATCGCCTGTCTAATTAAGCTCTGTCATACTGTTCGAAGCCTCTATTATAGCTCCAAACTTAGGTGAAACATTTGGTAGTGATAATGCAAAGGATATTGTGTTTTATATTTAAGTTATAAGGTTGATATTACAGGAATACAGTAATTTCAGTGTGACAATTACGGCCCGCCCTCGCGCCGCCGCAATCGATAGGCCTAGCGGGGGCGGGCGAGGGGAGAGCGCGCGGGGCGGGCGGTATCGGTGGTCATTACTTATGCAAAACAGTAACGGTACCACATCAGCACTATCGTCTATGGCTCAATGGGTTAAGACAAAGACAATAATGAGAGTCTAGAATTAAAAAAAAATACATTCCATTTTTAAATTTCGATGGTAAATACAATAAAATAGAAAATTAAAATGATCTATTTTTAAATTGCGATTAAATTTTCAGCTAATACAAAGCTGTTTAAACAAAGTGGCTATATGTTTAAGCGGGAAAATGCGAGCGTATTTTCTCGTAGGAGGGGCAAATATATAGCGCCAGCCCCTTCTCTACATAATGTATACTGGAAACTTGGAGTATTATCACAAGACTTCAGTTCAACGGGCGCAGTTATCAGGACCCACGTCTCTCTGAAATTAATATTGGACTTTACGATACTAAAATTTTCAAAATATTTAAAAATTTATATTTATACATTAAGGTGGGTTTAATAATTGATCTGTACCCAGTACTCAAGGCGTTTGGTTTAAACGGAAACTTCTGAGTTCGATTATAGGAAAAATAATAATAATAATTTCCTGACCTGGAAATGACCCCATGAAGCGTCCAAAATCAAAAAATATAATTCAATATTTTGTACTGAAATATTATTACAAAATATCTAGCGCAATAATTTGTTAAAAATATTTAGTTCAGTACATAATGTAACATTAAAGATATGTATATTCATAAGTAAATAAACAGAGCTGTAATACGAGTGTCGCAAGCGTTTTATCAAGCTGTTATCAGACTTCAAGGTGACGGTCCGATGTAACTGATTGCTCGACGCACTTATCACACTATTATTAAAAATCTATATTAAAGTATCATTTCCTATTATTAAATGCTGTCTTAATAATGTTTAATACACGTAGAACAATTATATTGTTGACATTGATAGAAAAAAGTCGGTAAAGTTGTTGCGCGGGAATCGGTAATTATGTATATCGCCACGTGTTCGGTTGATGTTACCAAAGTTTCCCGATGCGGAGAAAAGTTTGTGACATGTGAGCTATATCTATAGTATGAAGTCCGCTCGTCCCAGCCGTGACTCAACGGCGCCCTCGCGTCGCCCCGTCTACCCCCATGGACAATTTATACCCACCCTCAAGAACATTACCCCCGCTTCCAAACTCCACCTTGAGACGGTGAAATACGATCGAATTTGCAACACTCCGAATCACAAAGCGAACTAGCAATTTTGCCGAAAACAAACCCTAACTCCAAAGGGATATAGTTTGTTATTTATGAGGCCATGTGACTCACGTGGTTCAAAGCACTGTCTTTGCCATCAGAGCTGAGTGAGACCAAATTTTTTGAATAACTTCAACCTATACTGCTGTAGATTCACTTTATACAGATCTCCAATTCCTATTTCTGATATGCAAAAGATTTTCTGCTAATTACTATTTCATTACATAAACTTCAGAAAACGAATCCAGCAACGGTTATTCAGGCTTTTCTATAATTCCCCAGTTGGCACGATGTTTCGTCTCGAGAGCGTGTGCTCTCTCATCTCCTTAATTCGTCCTTCGCCACAGCCCCCTTAGTTCTCCCTTCCAGTGAAGCCGCGAGGGAGGGTGCTCATTCTCTTGTTAACCGGAGTTGTCCCCCTTATTTATGCCGAGGGTGGCGGGAGCGGGGCGGCGTGGGAGGGGGGTGGCTCTATCGACGTACGCCGTATCTATGTGTTGGTGAATTAAGAGCGAAGTCTGCTTTCATTTTACTTTAAAGCTTCTACGCTCGTGTGCTCGCCTTTCAGCTGCGAGACTTTCGTGTGCTCCTACCTCCGAGCCGCTCTGAGCTTTAACAAAAGCGAAATAAGGTCGAGAACTCGGCGATTAAAACTACCTTCAGTGTTTTATAACTTCAGAGAGGGCGTGGAGGTAGGGTTTTTGTGAGTAGGACTTTTTTGACGTACGTTTTTTATGTTTTATTCGGTTAGAATTCGCTAAGATAACCATGTCACACAGGCAAAAACTCAAATGATTTTGCAGGTTGTGTTCTTGGAATGATGCATTCACTGTGGATTTATAGGAATTAATATTAAAATTGCAATTTCAATACAGTTTCCAGCTAATGGCATAAATGAGGCGGGTTGATAGTCCGGGCGGCAAAATTGCTTCAGTAAATTTTGGAGTCGGATAAAACTATTTTCTAAAGTTTGTTAGCGAAGTATGGGTGGAGGGGTGGTTAACTTTACGCATAACATCTTCAGAGAAAGTGAAATTTTGCGCAAGTTCGGAGTAATACAACTCAGTCGCTCCCCCACCGCCCTTTGAGGAGTCGTCGTCTTGTGGGGGCTCTGCGGTAAACCCGTCTTAAAACAATTATATGAACTCGAATTTTTGTTTTGAATGTCTCTTTAATTGCACTGTGTATCACGAGTGGGACATATTATGTTTATGTATGCAATATTATTAAAAAATGTTCGACTGGCGGTCTGATCCCTCGAAAAGGGGGTTGAATTAAAAGTTGTATGAAAAATCAGAAGAGCAAAGTACCCTGTGACGGTTGAACGACCTTTGTTAAGGTGTCGCTTTCGGGCAGGTTATTTAGTGCGGGCGGGCGGCAGGGCGGGCGGGGAGCTCGCCCGGGGACAGCCGGGTCGCC
Organism: Pieris brassicae; assembly: GCF_905147105.1. Lineage (NCBI taxonomy): Eukaryota > Metazoa > Arthropoda > Insecta > Lepidoptera > Pieridae > Pieris > Pieris brassicae. The sequence goes on from NC_059666.1 coordinate 3,766,549, forward strand.
GGGCGACGCAACTGGGTCACTCCGGGCCCACCCACCAATTATGTACACGCTCGTTACCGGACACGCGTTTTTCAATCACATCCATATTTAATTGGACATCACTGCCTGAAAATATCATGTAGCAGTGTATTTTAAGAGTTTAACTCGCATGATCTGTTTTTTATATAGAACCGGGCAGGAGGCTCATCTGATGTTAAGCAATACCGCCGCCCATGGACACTCTCAATACCAGAGTGCTCGCGAGTGCGTCGCCTGCCCTAAAATAATTAGTACGCTCTTTCCTTAAACCCTAAGTTGAAATAATATCCAAAATTCCAAAAGTAGTATAAAACTACATCTAACCTGGGTTACTTATCTAACGAGTAATTAACTAAAAAAATAATCTATACAATATCAAAACCATGTCGAAACTTAAAGCCTACTTAGAATTGTTAATGACAAGGCAAAAGCTGCGAAGCTTGTGCCTTTGGGCTAGAAGAGCGAAAGTAGGTGAGAAACAAGCACTTAGGGAGTTTCGCCGAGCTTTGCGATACACGGAAGTTCTTAGATAACTTGTTGCATGGATGCATCGCGAACTTACGGCCCAGGAGTGTGGGGAATTCTTCAGAGTGAATGGGTGTTGTGACCGTTAACATATGGAGATAACACTATCACCCTGACCTTTTCGGTCCCCTGTCAAAACGGCGGTCTGGATTTGTAAGTCTTTTTATAGCCCGACACAATTCTTGTCTTTGTCTTGTAACTAACAAATACATTACAGTTTATTGTTTCAATGTTCTTGCCTGTAAATGGTTTTGATAGTTGATTTTGTAAGTCTAACGTACATGCTGTACTGGCATCTATTACATATTGATCAAAAACGTTTCCACGTTTGAGAATCACATCGTATTTAAGATGTTGAAAAGATGTATGAAAATTACCAAAAAATAAAACCGAACGCCTAATCGTAAATAATAAAAAAAAACCAAACAAAAAACATAAACAAACCGAGATTCTAGTTATCTGTTTTAGGTAAAAATCGATTATGTGACGTAACTTTGTATGTTAAACAGATGGACTGATAAGGAGGGATATGTGCGTGTGACGTCACGTGTAAATGGCGGGTGGGCATATCAAGTGCAACCTTGACATTGGGCATCGCCCTAAGCATCGATTGAACAAAACCATCTCCGTGAGCAAGCAATAATAGTCGGGCGATGAATGAACACATTAGCGAGCGGCGCGGGCGTCATTACGCGCCCCCATTAATCACTGCAACAATCGGCCAATATCTCGCTATTTACAAACGCGGGAGCACGTGTTCGCTCGTACTACGCAGAGAGTATTGACCCATTTAGATAGCTCGACCTTCGCGCGGCCATTGTGAGCGAAAAACATAAAAATAAGTTTTATTGCGGCGTCGTTATGCGTATCGCGGTCCCTCCCGTCACGCCCGACAGCTGATCGCTACGTGACATTTTTATTTTATTCTCTTCCGGGGATTCTCCGAGATGTGACGTCATTATCGGTCCGCTCACGCCCGCTTCCTGATTTATTATCTTAAATGAGCGTGAACCACTTCGCCCTGTGGCTTGCGGTGATTTATGTACTACGTACGCGACTCTAACAATGTCAGTGTCAACTGAAACCGCATTCAAGAGGTCCCATTCATGGAAATGTTTTGTTACACATACTCAAGATTCATGAGGTTTAAATAGCTTGCGTACTCCCTTGTAACAGTGCAGTTACACACATGTAACTTCGTTTAAAGTGCTTCAATTCAAAAACATATAACATATTAAGGCCGATCGATTCTCGTAGGTTTTCCTTACCAATTTCAGGAGAATTAGTAACTATAAAACTTAGCTTAGTGAATATTTTTTATCATACTAGGTAGCTCCGTTTATTATAGAAAGAAATTATTTATTTATTTTATGCAGATCGTGAATTACGACCGTTCATGCCCGATATCCGAGCGTTCAATAGCTAATATCTCACACAGCCAGCTATAGTAAGGCAAAAGACAGTCGAGTATAAGGTAGGTAAATACCGTGCCACTAGCGGTCCAACATTCCGAGCAAACAGCGGTTCGGGGAAGCGAATGCGTCATAACTACAAAAAAACAATTTTCCCTTTCATTGCATCAAGTGGCAAGTCGCTCATCATAATAAACGCATAACGCCACGTCTCGCACGCGCCTGTACTGTAAACAATGCATTTCGGGAATACCCCTGCTTTTTATGCCACATTCCTCTGGAATTCCTTTTGTTTGTTTCTTAACGGTTTGAAACTTTTTGTATCCGTCAAATTGAAATGTAACCTCGCCGCGAACTTTCGTAACGGTAAAACAGCCTATTTCTCTGTACGGTTTTAATTTAAATACCGTACAATTTCCATGGAATAAACTACTTACATCGTTTTCAAATTGAAAATACATATCAAGTTTTTTAAAGATTTATAATTGCAGTTTTATATACAACGATTGCAGTTTAATGAACAGTTTAGTGAACTAGATAATAATAAATATTATCAACAAAGCAAAAAAAATATGGCTTCCATATTCTATCTTTATAGAATATGGAAACAAAAGTTATAAAATTCTAAACGGAGCAGCAGTGAAATAAAAAGCTCGAAGTAGAAGCTGCGCGAGCGACGGGCCACCAAACAGGATGTAAGACTGGTTGTGCGCACACAGGTCGAGCGCGTTCACATACGTGCACGCACACATACGTACGCGGCCTCGCTCGCTCACGGAAATGTGCGTGCCAGCGACTGGGCGAGCTGCCTTGGTTTGCCAGTTTTGCGAATGCTATACCGTGCGACCCGAAAACACTTACTAAATCAAGCGTTATAATAATTTTATATATTAATTATTTATGGTTGGTGAAATATTTTGATTAAATACGATAAAAGTTCTGTTTTGTTAAAATCGTATACGTGACTGCTATAAGAACTATGAGTAAAAATCAGCTTTAAGATATGATCCCAAGACATGAAATAAGATGAAAACTAAAATCACTGAGACGAGGTAATTTGTCAAAACTGAGAATTGCGATTACAAGTCATCGTGATCGCGATATTAATCGGAAGCTCGGAAACAATCGAGTTCGAGTTAAGCACGTTTGACTCTATCCTATCTTGATCTAATCTTCAGCCACCTGTAAGCAAAGCGAGCAGCCCTTCAATGAATGGATAATAATCACGTGCTCCATAGCTATTCTACAAAAGGAACGGGTCTCGTTAATCGGTCGTTCAATACAATTCGATATTGCGGATTAACACCTTCACGGTATGAATTTATGAATGGAGCAACAAAAAATACTATGTAGATCACTTGTAGTAAATCTTTGCGTTTTATTATCGTGTTTGAAGATTTATAATGGCGCGCAATAAAAACAGAAAACCATAAACGCTTTGTTTACAGCTCTCGCTTAGTCTATTCACGATAGTTCACTTCAATGACTAATTAAGCTAAAAGCTTTAATTAATTTCGGTATTCAAAAGGACAGTGACTACAAAAAATAGCGTTTGAATAATGTCAAATAAGTAGAAATGTTCTTCTATAGCCTCGCAGCTCGCTTTATACAGAGGCACCCCACGATATCTACCCCATTTTATAGTCGTCTATAATACAGAGTTCGCTGGAGCGTAGGTAGCTAGCTATAGCGCTAGATACAAGCGGACGGCCGCTACGATGTTATTATGTTGCTTCTGTGTGCGTGCGTGCAGTAACGAGCGCACACAGCAACAGCTGTGCCCCCTCCGCCGCACTCCCCGCCCCTACATCGACCCTCGTCTGCTCGACGACATGGTTAAGCGAGCTCTGAGGCAATGCTGTGCCAGTATCTACTCCTCACAATGCCATAGAAAGTTCGTTTGACTCGCCCTGGTTGCTTGAATTTTCTGTACTCTTTAATGAACGCCAGAGTACATTTATAGGTGTTTAAAATAATACATTATTTTAAACACCTATAAATGTACCAGGTTAGTTTTTAATATAAGAAAATGTTCTTATTCTTAATTGGTATCTAGAATAAAATCCGCACAGCGCACGGCTAGGTTATAAAATGCAGTATGTGACATAAGCGATAAAATAAACGTCAGACGTTTTCAAGTTTCGAATGGATAGAGCAAGCGACGCGCTGAGCATCAGAAAAAGAACTTTACGACAAGATTAGAAAGAGCGTTCGGTGCGGCAACGTCGCGCGGCCACGTTCCATGCGAGCAGCGACCGGGCGCGGCGCGGCAACGTTTACTCGACGTCATTATACTAAATTTATTTTCATGAGCGCCAGCCAGCGCTGGCGACACCGCTATTTTACTCGTTCTCATACTAGTTGATTCGCTATTATGATGATACTAATGAAAATGTTTTTGTTTAGAGTACATGGATGCTTTTAATTTGAACTCTACATTAGTGAGTAGTGAGTATTCAAAGCAGGCATTGTAAAGTGTATTTCAAAGCGATAAATAGTAATGATAAAATAAAATAATTTCCTTATACGTAGGTGACGTTTCTCGGTATTTCGGTATTGCCAAGTTGATGGGACCGATATATGACCGCGTCCTTTAGTATTTTGAGTGCTCAGCTATATTTTGAAATCGCTGTTATATCTGAGAGCACCTTCGAGCACGTTTTTTGGGACCTTTATCCAGAATTATAAATACATATTAACACGACTTATTTTGGAATGTTTCTGAGCCCTTTGCTTCAACAATTAAAGTAAAACAGTTTTATTTCAAATGAAACAGTTCAAATAATTACCTAAATATTATAAATATAACTATAGGTATATACGTTAGGTCTTCATAGAACATACAATGTGCAGCATTAAAGAGTTATTTCGCATACTACGCGTTATTCTAATTGAGACAGGTGCGAACGCATCTGCTGCTGGACGTTCGGTTTATTTTTTTTACCTGAAGACTCTGCAATATGGAATAAATAATACAAATACTATTCTTGCGAAATATTAATTATGATTAATTTGAATATAATTAAATTCTTGGCCTGATTATTGTTATCTACACTATGGACCCAGTCTTAGACAGTTTCTTAGTTAGTATAAATTGATGTACAGTGTAAGTAGGCAGGTTGTAGTTATGATTTAAAAATAAAGTTTAAAGTCTATTTGTTAAGAATAGTATAATTACGAACAACCCTTAGGTACTATTGAAATTACGATAGAAGTATTAGTTACGTTACTTCTAAGGGTGCTTGTTCGTCTTCGTAATGCTCGTTAAAATCTTTTGTAAAGAAACAATTTACGTTGGGGAATGCGAACGGCAGTTGTCTCGAACAAATCCCACAGTTGTATTCCTAAACACGAATCTACCTGGCCTGATCCCTTCTGGGGTGCGCCCCGAGAGCATATTGCGCCCAAAAAAAAGGAAGGGTCGTCGTACAATAGAACGTAACTTCAGGTACCCAGAGTCCGGCACGTCACTAAGCTGCGTTGAAAGATGCTTTTAAAATATATTCTCAATGTGTTATTGTTTCCAAACATAATGGAATCCGTGGACAATTTTCTCTACCGACTGTATACTTCATTATAGTCAATAGTATTATTACAACAATTAGGAAAATTTTATTGAGTGTTAACATGTGGATTTTGGTGCGTTACAGGGCTCGGGCGGCGGGTGCGGCGCCAAACGGCGAGCCGGATCCCCGTGCGAGGGCGGCGGCAAAGTCGCGCGCTGGGAAGACTCGATAGCGCGGCTGGAGGCCGTGGCCGCGGGTGCCGGCGGCGGAGAGTGCTGGCGCGGCGAAGACGAGGAGCGGCGCGCATGCCGCCGGCGCTGGTGCGGCGGCTGGTGCGGCGCGCACGACACTATCCGCGCCGAGAACGGCAAGTCCTACCTCGAGCTGGGCGGCGCGGCCGCGCGGGCCTGCTGCGACGGCCGGGCCGCAGGCCGATGTGCCTCGCGCCGTTGCTATCGCGAAAGACGCCTAAAGATGATGAACCTATGCGCGCTGAAATTGGCGCGATTCCGTCAGACGGCGGATCCCTCGTTACGGCGCTCGGTGCTCGTGTGCAATACTTTGCGCGGCATCGAGCGGGAGATGGAACGCGAGAGCGCCGAGGAGGCGCCTTTCGAACCCGCGGGCGTTGCGGGTGGTGTGACACGCTGCGAGCTGCTGGGAGCGCGAGACCCTGCCGCCGGGCGCGCCACGCCCTTCCCCGCGGCGGCACCGCCCGACCGAGACTCTGGCTATGGCGACGAGGAACAGCGCAGCATCGACTGGGGCTCCGTGCTGAGCCTGTCCTCCCGCTCTGCGCTCGACCCCCCCGAGGAGACGTGGCCCGACGACTGGGGCTGGAGCGAGGACAGTTTCGTGCGGCTCCTGGTGCCGACGAGTTAGTGCAGTGCGCGCGGGCCCGACGCGCCCGCGCCCCCTTGAGCGCCTGTGATAGGGCGGCGGCCGTGCGGTGGCGAGCCGCGCCGAGCTGACCGCCAGCGCGGCGGCGCCCGCCCCGCGACATCTAGTCGGCGCCGCGCCGCCGCCCGGCGACGCGACGCAACGCAGTCAGTAGTTAGTATTATGTAATTCACTATGGGAAGGTGCTAGCTTCGGACGAGACGCGGGACTGTAGCGCGAGCCGAGTTATTTTTGATAAGTTTATTTCTTTAAGTGAATTCAGAACTTCGACCGAGTGACTTAGCCGAGGACGTTTTGTGCTTTAGATCCGGACTCGTGTTAGAAATTTTTGTTGAAATTATTGCGTACGATTAGATAAATGCTATATTTATTATGTTAAAAGAGATGATACGATTATTTGAGATTATTTCTGTCTTGATATTTTCTGTAACGTTGTGTCGACCGGCGTGACTATGGGTTGTGTTCTATGGTCCCCCGTCTGTTGAATTGTGGACTTACTGAGTTCAATTACAGCTATTTATAGTTTCTTACCATAGTACTAGTCCACACTTCATCGGAACGGGGTTCGGAGGGGGATGTCAGAATGTGTATGGACATGTGCCGCCATTCGGTATGAGCGTCATGACGCCAAGTGCTCTGCATCAGCTGACTGCAGATGTGAACAATTCAGAACAAACTGTAATTTATTAATCGATAAGTACTTAAGGAATCGATGGACTTTCATTATTTCCGCAACTGATATTTACATGGCTAGTCGTCAATTATAAAGCCTTAATATAATGAAAGTATCACGACCGCACTCGATTGGAATTTGTTAAATACTGTCATGGTTGTACTTAAATCCAGGAATTGCCAATACTCATGCTCTGTCCAAATATACGGCCTTCTAATTGGTTTTAAAATACATTAACTATTAAGTGTATATTATTTTTATTGTGAATATAATTTTCACAACCCCAACTACAGTGACGTACAGTTCCTAATACTTATCGACTATTAGTGAAATTAATTTTCAATCCACAATAGATTAGAGGGCCGTGCACAGGTCATGGGTTTTACTTGATTATAGACTACTTAATTAACATATTGAAGACACCAAATTATACCAGAGCCATTAGGGACGCTTTGTCGAACGCCTTTCTTATAATTTCACTTATACCTAAAGAAAGAATATGTCAAAACTATTTAGCAGAAAACATTTTGACGTGTTCGTATAAAGATAAATCCTCCTTCACGGCTCGAGTATAATAAACAGCGACAACCCGTCGTTCCTACGAGAGATCTAGTCAAAATGGTGCTATTCCATTAGAAGCCAAGTCTTCTATGGCGTGGTAATGAGGCATTCTTATAGGAGCTTCGGGTTGGATGCTCGCGTCAAATGGGCATTAGCCGTGGGCAGCAAAACGTTTTTCACATATCAAAGCAAAAAAACGAATTCATCAGTTTGGTATAAAGCTCAAAAAAGTACTCCTTACAGTAATATCTAAGTAAATGCTGATGAAATCAGTTTTCAGACCATCGATTAAGTGAAAACTAATATATAAATCAAGTAATTTTTGTATCAGATGCGAAATGATTTTGTGGCCCACGCGTTAATCTGTGTGTCATCAGGATTTGCGGTCGGATTTGCTGCGGGAACATCCATTTTAGTTCAGTTGACAATTATTTTTGTATAAGTTATCACTATGAACTGTTTTCTAACTATTCCTGTTGTCAAATGTGAGAGAGACCATTGGGTTATCATATAGAGAAGTAATAACTACTAATAGGCGATAATCATACAAAACATGACGCTATCATTAACTCTTGGTCTCTGTCAACTTGACGGACCTCTGATGGCACACGCCCATCGCATACACGGAATTGCGACTACATGGACCAAACATACATAGCACGAAGTAATAGAACAAAGTACAAATTCAATAAGTAAGATGCATTAGTGCTCCGGCGCATGTTTGTCCACCGTTGTCAATTAATCTAATATTTGAATTGTGATTCGGTAGCTAATGAGAGAAAACTATCTTAAATTTAGTGTAAATATAAAATTTATGGAGATGGGCATTATACCGCGGTGATACGCGGTTGTAAATAAATTATGTAAATTAATAATTATATCATTTATCACATAACAGCTCCTGGTCCTTCGAATTCCGTTTTGTTTAAATTCAAACCTCAATCAACTATAAGAGCTATTAGCTCTTACAGTTGATTGCATGCATTTGAACAGATATTCCTTATGTCACAAATATTGCCAGTACTCAGATATATAGTTAGAATTCAAATGAGTTGTGAACTCGAGATGCACATATGTTTAACTGGTTTCCCTTACCTTCCATAGATTTTCGTTCATATGTCCGTATGATTGGTTGTGATGGTTTACTTAAGTAAGTTATAGAAATAATCTTTATCACCTTGTACTGATGAAGTGTCGCACACTCATTGATATTAAAACTGTAAGTACTTAATACGTAATTTTTAATAAGCAGAAACAAAATTCTAAACTGTATAAATCCGTATCGATGAATGTGCGATACGAATAATCCAATCTGAATGCTTGCAATCGTGTACAAATTCATTGACTGTCCTGTCATAGTGTACAGTGTGTAAAATATGCATCGAAATTTTGTGAACCCTTCTAGTAATTGTTATTGATTTAACTTCGGACGTCTAAGAATTTAATTCAATTTCATACTGGCATGAAGCAATTGTGTTGTGAAGACAGCAATAATTATTGTGCGAGTCATCCGTCTAGTCGAGGACGTTTCAAAAACGTACCCGGCGGCATCATACGTAAACTTTGTAAAAATCGTGTAATTTCCTTAGTGTTTTCATTGCCATTCGTTACCAAATATGACAGGATTTATAACTTGTATAGAACAATTCGTTAGGCGATAGCGTACTCAATTTCGGACACTCGGGCGCACATCGAATTGTTAACGTTCCTTAATAGAGTTCCGAAATTGTTTCTCTATAATCTAACGTAAAGATAATGTAATATATTGTTTAAGCTGTTGTGTCGGAAATAACAAGAACAGGAATAATTTTGTGAAACAATGGCACAAAGAATGAACATAAATATTATATATATTATAGAAACAGAAATGTGGCTATAAGAACAATTTTTATAATAAATATTTACTGTTGATGAATCACAGCCTTTTTATTAACAATCCCAAACTCATTCACTTAGTTAGTTGGCCACATCTGTCGGTTGAATACCATGAAGAGTACGTTTGTGCTTCCACATATCTCCAGAACGCCTGAAAAGTTAAACAGCTTTGCATTTAACTATAAGAAATAAAGATTAGAAAATATTTCAAGATCTAGTTGTTTTACAAATAGATGCACTGTGGTGCATTTAATAATATATTCAGATTTTGGTCTGTCAACACATAAAGTAAATTACAACGTTTAATTTAACAGTGAGTATTAAGCAGTATAAGTGATGCCGTTTATAAGAATCAAAGTAAGTATATGAACCTTTTTTTATTAAAAAAAAAAAACAAAACCCGTAACTCAAACGGGAGGCAGACATTTTTGTTTCATTGATCTGTGTTTCATATCAGCTGTAGATCAGCGTCTTACCGATTGCCTATACAGATCAAGCATGCTGATGCTTAACACATTAAGTGCTCTTTTCTCGGATCCCAGTGACACAGGGCGAGAATAGTGGTGCCGCTCACTCGGATCCGTGCAAGCGTCCCGTTTATTTTTTATTGGCCAGTAAAGCAAAACGTAACGGAACGTAAAACAACCTCAGCTCATTTCGAGAGCCGATGTTGTTTTACGCGGCCACTCTGGCAACATAGTCAACTTACGAAAACGAGTATTGGTTTCATTCTATCAGTGTAGTGGTGATTTGTATACAAGATAAAAATAGGTATTTTTGTGCCAAAATGAACAGTAAGGATGAAAAATATATTGATAAAGGTGTCAATTGTGACAGAAGGATCTGGCGGCAGTGATTTATGTATTTTTGAACCAAGATCGAAGTCGAATACAACCAGTCGTAGACCACGCGCTGGTGATATACCAGCTCAACCTTTAAGGTCACAAGCATCAAGGCGAGGTTTAGTGAGTCAGGCGGTAGCCCTATTATTCAAGCTAAGCGATTGAAAGCTGTGTCGCTTCTGAGATCTAATGCGATCACTCCGAACTTCTCGCCAGAGCACAATGACGCCCCTCCGACTATGCCCGTTCTGAGATCTCAAAGTAGTCTTTTCGACTTATCAAGCGATAACGATGATGCCCCATTACCCCAAAATTCGCGCAATAATTCACCTTATCATCAAAGAGCTACTAACACCTGGAGCAGTAATCCAATTTCAATGAAAACTATTGACTTTACCAAGGAACAAGAACTCTTAGTGCCGCCTCCATCAGATCCTTACGATGCGTTCCGTCTACTTATTGAAGATGATTTATTAGATCTGATTGTTCGAGAGACGAATGGGAACGCAGTAAGAGTGGGTGTTGCACATAATGTACGGCGAAACTCACGAATAAATAATTGGAAAGAAAACTAGAGAATAACTGATCACATTTCTCGGACTCCTTCTACACACTGGAACAATTCGACTAAACCGTATAAGCCATTACTCGAAAACGGCACTATTTATTTAATATGCCATGCTTCGGCCAATTTTTGTCTCGAAATCGTTTTTTAAAGTTATTACGATGCCTGCACTTTCCGTCGGAATCAAGTGAGGAAGACCGCCTAGTAAAAATTCGACCATTTATGGATCATTTTAATAATAAAATGATAAATATATATAGTCCGTGTAAACAGTTATCATTGGATGAGTCCGTTCAGGCAGTACATAAAGAACAAGAGGCATAAATATGGCATCAAACTTTATGTCATGGCAGAGCCGGATGGCACCGTTTTAAGATATCAAATTTACGCAGGTGCCGATGATGAGATATCAGGACAGGGCCATGACAGCAAGATCGTCTTAAATCTCCTCGAAGATTGATGGATTGTGGCTACCATGTATACATGGATAATAACTATAACTCTTATGGTTTGGCTGTGAAATTGCTAGATCGTCAGATGAACTTTAAGAAAAAACAGCAAAGTTAATCCTGTTGAAATTGAGACTATCTCATTGGAAAAAGGAGAAAACAAATCCTTATTCTTAAACGGTGTTTAAATCGGTAAATTTAGAGATAAACGTTATGTACTGTACATGTCCACAGAACATGGTGACGAGATGGTGCAAACTACTTCCAAAAGAGGATCTGTAGTATTCAATACTATCAAGCGCAATCGTCCATTATAGTAATTTTATGTCAGGCAAAGATCTTCAAGGTCTGCTTCGGCTTGCTCCAAAGAAAGACGCTGCGCTGGTACAAGAAGCTGTTTGTGCATATGCTGCTAATGAAAATCAGTAATTCATTGTACTTGTAAAACAAATTTTCGGTGAATGATAAAATGAATCTATATGATTTCCGCTTGAAGATACTAGAAAGGCTTCTATCTGATCCCAATGAAGTCAATCGACGCAATGTTTTGAGAGTGAAACACGAACTCAGAAAAATAGAAAAGAAGTAAAAATCATGAAAGACACCAACGAAGTGGCTCGAAAAGAATGCAAAGGCTGCAAAGCCCAGAAAAAGAGAGTGCAAACAATTCATGAATGTAAGCAATGCGAAGGTTCTCCAGGCTTCTGTACAAAATGTTTCTGTCAGGCACACTCCTAAGTTTTTTCTTCTTTGTGTAGGTAACTGAGATGACGGTGTCATTCAGAGTGAAATTTTTTAGTTAAACATATAATTAAGTATAATATTTTTTTAATTTGATTTTGATATTGTTGATTGTAATGCAACTTTGCATATATTGATTAATATCTTCCTAAATAAATAATTCTCCAGATGCATTTATTTTATTAACTTCCTTTTTTTTAAAAGTCACTACATGATGATGACACGTTTGAAATGTATGCCTGTGTCTGAGTCCTATGTGTTTGAGTATGGTCTGTCTGTGAATAGCCTATGTGTGAGTCCTGTGTGTGTCCTATGTATGTATCTCGTGTTTGTATGGACTGTGTCATTTGTTACAAGATTTTGGTCAAGGAAAGTATAATTAGTTAAAAACTCGTTTTGATTACTCTCCTTAGATTATTTTGATCGAGACCGTGATTTAAAAAATTCAAAAATCTGTCAAAATATCGTACAACAATATGTGGAACAAATATCTATAATGTTCATGAATTGGCATTCATAGCTTTCGGATCCGTAAATTCGGCACCCCACGTGCTGTATGCCGACTCGAATCATAATAAAAAAATGTACGAATATACATTCATACAATATTTACTTAATCAATATTCTTAAAAAAAAAATTGTTTCCGGCTATTACTTTGTATCCATTTAAGCATATACCGAAACAATTATAGTTTCGGCAGAATCAAACCCGGGCTTGTGTGTCGTGCGTCATCTACTAAGGTTTGAAAATTGCTGACAATGTTTTCATTATGATTGATAAATCTATATTACAAAAACATTTTTTTTTATTAATAACAACATTTCAAAGAATACTAATTGGAGATAATTTTACATTAAGATATCGTTCTTGATTGTCTTGCTCTGCAGCCAAGCAAAGCCCGCTCTGTGCAAACAAAATTTTTACCTCTAGATAAAATAATACTTCGATATAAATACCAACCTAGCAGCTAATAGAATTTAGGTATTTACCTGAAAGCCGTTCCGCAGACATCGCATTCGTGAGGCTTCTGCCCGGTGTGAATAAGTGTGTGCACAGTGCGAGCATAGGGACGACGGAACGCCGCACCGCATATGTCGCAAATATATGGCCTAAAAAATTGTTCCACAAGTCTATAAGGCTATTCGGAAACTTTTTGCTAAATCTGATCCCCGTATATCAAAAATTTATTGATGGGACAATTAAAAATCAGTGCTTAAAGCTGAGTTGTCCCCATTTTTGATTAAAGTAATTGAGTTTGTATTTCTTTTATATGAATGTGTGTTTTTAAATTAAATAAGGTTTTTTCTTCTTTTATTTTGGAGTCATAGTATGTGCTAAGTCTGAATAAAACTCTTAGCAACCTAGGAGATGTGAAATTTATTCAATGAATAGATAATAATTAATATACTTAGTAACGTTGGTTGCGTTCTATATTCAAATAACCAGACGTTATTGGTACGAGTCGCAATATGAGAGAAACTGAGTAGTTAAACTTATTACGCAACGAAGAAGTCGGTTTGGGATGCAATTTGTAGGTTATTTTAACCGACTTCATAAATCTCGAAGTGGCCTTTTCGGGTTCTTCTCGTGTAATTTTAAAAATGCTGACATCCCAATAAATTCAGCGATTTAGGCGGAAAAGCGTAACAAACTTTCTCATTTGTTAAGTGAAATTGCTTCCATCGCTTATTTGGTACAATGCGTTCAACAGTGCTGGGGTTTGTGTCCCAGACATGAAAAAATATACACATAACAATAATTTGTCGTTGATTTTAAATATTATGACGATTTCTTTAATCTATCTTCTCCTACGGGTTTCCAAGTCAAAAATAATGTAAATAACTAGTTAAGTTATTGTTAAGAAAGAATTTTATTTGTGTAAAATTGTAATGAATAAACTCAAAATTAATTCACAATAAAAATACTCAATTATCCTTATAGCATTTCCTCGCTCAAGCAATACAGCGAGGAAAGGCTGCCAGCGTTAAGGTACACTGCCACAGGGCTCGAACTTTTTAATTAGTTATAATTTTCTTTTTATTAATTTATAATTATTTTTATGTAGGTTAAGGATATCGAAAGTATGTAATGTATATTTGATTATCATGTTTAGGATTTATTAAAAAAAAATTATCTTTGAGTATCATATGTTATATATCCCTGCGTGATTCATTTAAAAAGTATAATTTTTTTCACTTTCCTTACTTTGCAGTCAGTCAGGCATTTTGAATAAATCTAACAGAAATCCAGTAAACCATTTTTTATAAATAGCATTTTATATTTTGGCCACCTCGTTTTTATTTTTGAAATACTTTTAATACGTATAACACATAAAATTATTTACATAGGTAATCAAACTATCACTATTTATTGCTACACAAAACAAAATTATTTAAAATCCTGTTCCATATTCAAAAACTTTGGTTCGCATCTTAAAGTTGATGTAGCGTGAGGTGAGTGAGGTGGCGCCATCTCTGTCATATTAAAAGAACTAAGTGAGGAATTTCCTTTGGTTTTACCGTAAGCAATCGGTAGAGGTACTTTTACAGGGACAGCGAGCGAACGAAGATAGAAAACGGGTTTTATATATTTTTAAAAATAAGTTTTTAAGTTAAAGAAGGAATTAAAAAAGTATGGGAAACGCACTATTTTAGTTCTACTAGAACATTAGGAACTAGACAACAAGATTTTTACTGTGCATTGGTTAGTTCTGGGTTTGATTGCTGGGAAAACAAGAATTCAGCTTTGTAGTTTTCTCTAATTTTCTTGTGTTTACGGACGCGGACAACATTTTGTGACGTAATAGTTAAATAGTATTTTAAAAACCACTTTTCCGAATCTGCATCACCCCTGACGAAACCCAATTTACTATTTTCGGCTTTTTTGTATGAATGAAATACTAATAATTCACAGTGAAGTGAAAATAAAATAGGTCGGTCGACAGCGAGTCAATTGATCGATGTCATGTGACAATCACTTGACGAGCTAAGTTCAAGCGAGTAAAAAAAAGGTTAAAATTGAGGAAAGTTCACTAAAATTTAAACCTGGGCTATTTGGATATTTTTTGTTTTTTTATGGATTCTGTCTGTGATCCACCAGAACCTAAGTAATTTAGAATCTCAATGCCAGATGACTCGCAAGTGCGTTGCCGACGTTTTAGCAATTGGTACGTGGATTTCTTGAAGTACCCTAAGTCGTGTGGCTGGCCTTAAACTGACGCCATAAGGTGTATATTTAATTTCCACAGATAACATAACTAATTGCTTATTTTGTGATAGTTTCACGATTAAGCGATCCAATTTAGGTTCAGTTGCGATTTTCATAAATGGACTAATAAAATTACGCCTGAGAACTCTTCAATGCATGCAAGAACTTAATTCAATGCATACCATTGGCGTAGCAGTTCAGTTTAGGTCATAGTAGGTTTTATTGAAAAATGCAACGCAAATCCTTATATTAACGTCACTCACAGATAATATGCCACCTCACCGGCCACCGTATAATCTATGTAAAACTGTTTGGTTCATGAACGCAATCTAAATGAGGATTTTAGAAAATTCGACCTGTATTAAAACCGGTAAAAATTAGGAGATACGCAATATTTTAAGAATCCTAGACTTTATAAAAGAAGACTTGAAATGGCTGGGGTCACGAGGTTCAAGATCGAGAGGCCGACCTTGTGATGTAGACAAAATTGGGATGATGACTTCAGATATTTATTTATTTATTAACACTTCGTTATATTACAATATAAAAAAAAATTGAACATAATTAAATGAAAAGGAGGGCAACTGGCGGCCTTATCGCTTTCGAGCGATCTCTTCCAGGCAACCACTGTGACTAAAGAAAAAAATGTATTAAATTACAAAAGATAGGCAAGAAGTGCAAAAATACATTTTATACACAGTTATTAAGATAAAACTAAACAGGAAACGAAAAAAAACAAACTAAACTAGATAGTAAATGATAGAAGTTCTAGAATTCCTGGAGTTGGGTTTTACCCGTGGACTACTTACTTTTAAGTTTTATTTAACCTAATAGATTTTTTTAATGATTTTACTATTTCAATTATGTACATACATAAAATGTTACACAGTATCTTTATGTTATAAACAAAACAAAAAAAAATCGATGGCGCTACAACCTTTTTTTTTAGTCCTGGGCCTCAGATTTCTGTATCTGTTTCATGATCATTTTTTAATCGAATAGGCAAGTAGGTGATCAGCCTTCTGTGCCTGACGCACGCTATCCAATTTTTGGGTGTAAGGCAAGCTGGATTCCTCACGATGTTTTCCTTCACCGTTCGAGCGAATGTTAAATGCGCACATAGATAGAAAATCCATTGATACACAGCCGGGGATCGAACCTACGATCTCAAGGATGAGAGTCGCACGCTGAAGCCACTAGGCCAACACTGCTCTCAAAACAAAACAAAAACGGCTTGTAAATCCATGCATCTGTAATTAATAAATTAGCTTACCTCTGGTCCGTATGAATCCTGGCGTGTTCACGCAGGCGTGCAGCTGCAGTGAAGGTCTTAGGGCAGGCGTTGCAGGCGAATGGCCGCTCGCCCGTGTGCGTGCGACGGTGGTCGTCTCGCTCCACCTGCGACCACCCTTACACTTAACATAAACGTTATTATGGCAAAGAGTACACCTTATAATAAAAACTTTAATATCATTTTAATTCCTCTACCGCTTCCATTCTAAAAAATCCAAAGAGCATTCAAACGCTTTAATTGCTATGGGTTCATTCCCCATTGAAACTAACAAACTTATATTTACGATATTTTACATATTTATATATTGAAAGAAAACAATCTTTTAACCGGATTAAAGCTATTTGTATTATTATAATGTGTAAAAACTATGTTAACCAAAGACAATATTTGTATATTTTTTGTGAAGGAGTATGTCAAGAGCAATAGATTCTTCGGGGTCCATAGAACACCGTGCAAGGCCTGGGTGCATTCTGCCATCCTGGCCGAGTCTGTTAAAGCCCGCATTCAAGGTTTTGGGTTCAGAGATTTGGTCAGTCCCGGTGTTCGCAGACTTATTTAATCTCGTTGGCCGCTGCGGCCTAGCCAGTGCGCTAATGCCCTTAATGTGGCTATTAAGTGTAAGCTGTGTCACCATGTACTTGGGTCTGCCTATATGTTATAGAGCAAAGTATGTTTAAACAGTAAGTTAAAATGTAATCCTGTTGGCTATTAAATAAATAAGTATATTCATACTTTAAACTATGACCGTGTGACTGAAAGTAATTCTTAATACGACTTTAGTCCCCCTAATTAACAGGTATAAGGATGACGTGTGTTTTTGTGAAATAGTTCACCGCGCTAATTGCAGAGGATAAGCCAAAGTGGATTGATAATGAATTGATTGTATAAATAACTCCTTTACTATGCTATGAAGAATTGAGATTTGTTTTGTCTAATTGTTGTTTATTTGTTTTTTTCGTTATACACTTCTCAAAGTGTAGAATCGACGGAAAAAAATCGCAAGTAAACTCTCTACCATACTTTTAAAACGCCAATTTATTTTAGACCAATGGACTTTCTTTCTATGTGCGCATTTAACATTCACACGAACGGTAAAGGAAAACATCGTGATAAAACCGGCTTGCCTAAGACCCAAAAAGTCGACCGCGTCTGTCAGGCACAGGAGGCTGATCACCTATTTGCCTATAATATTAATAAATGATCATGAAACTGATACAGAAACCTGAGGCCCAGACCTAAAACGGCGTTACAGTTTTTTTTAACGGATTACTTTAACGGTACCAGGGTTACTACACTACAATACGCCAAATCTTATCTTATATAAATTTGCGGGTTATTTTTGCCGTATTTAATATTACGAAAGATGATATAAATATATTTTTACTCTAATTAATTTAATTATTAGCGATCCTTTTAAGGTTCCAAACATGGCGAACATATGATCTTTACTAAATGGTACTATGTGTGCATCATACTAACCTTAACTTTGAAAGCCTTAGGACATAGATCACACGGGTAAGGCCGTTCTCCAGTGTGCATTCGCATATGGATCGCCAGATGACCTGACTGGTTGAAGCGACGCCCGCATATTTTGCAAGGAAAGCCCTGGAAAAGGTATTTTTGATATGCATATCTTTCTCCATAAGTACCGACAGTTCCATTACTTTAACTGTTATTAATAATATTTTCATAAAATAATATTGGTTCTGCGTTGTGATTGTAGATTACTAAAGACAGTTAAATTTTTGACAGTAGTGTACGAGTTTTTAGATTGCAAACAAAACCAGTCTAGACTTCAGCGTGAGACTCTCATCCCTGAGGTCGTACATTCGAACCCCGCTTGTGCAACGGATTTTCTGACTATGCGCATTTAACATTCACGCACGGCGAAGGAAACATTCAATAGAGCCAAATGTCGACGACACAGACCCTACATCTTCTTGCCTATATGCCTTGCAAACAAAAGATTGATGAAAAGATCAGAGAGGCAGACAAAAAAGGTTGTAGCGCTACTTTATGTTATAAGAATACATAATTATTTATTTTAAACATTTCAAATATTCACCAGCAATGTGTGTTTAATAGTATTGTGTCGCTTCTTTTATCAGGCGTTATGTTTCTCATACATATTTGTACTTTTACTTACCAATAAATTGTGTGTATTATTTACATATATGAAGAAAGAAATTCACCCGATAGCTCGTGTATACGCTGGTATTACTGTAATGAAAATGTATAAGACGGCGACCTGTACGAGGGATGTTCAATAAATAGTGAACATACGATTCTCCTTGCAAAGAAAAAAAATACTGGCAGACATACATTCCAGAATAGGAGATATTGAATGTAATAATAATAATTAAAGAAATTAATTAACTTTCGTTATTCTAGAGCAAGACCACAAAAAAGATGGGAAGACGACATCAGACAAGTGGCAGGAGTGATGTGGAATAGTGGCCCAAGAAAGATATGAATGGAAAAGGTTGGAGGTGGCCTTTGCCGACTGGTAAACAGATGTGCAGAAGTCAAGCAAGATCAAAATAGTTTTTTCAACCTTCCAATATCTAGTTTAATATAATGATCTATGTTTATGTGTGTCGATTTGAATAAAAGGCTATATTATTATATTTAAAAATTTCATTTGTCTGCCTCGTATCAGAAAGTGGTCTTAAAAATGTATAAAATTTGCGGAGTGGTGAGAGAAAATTGAATTGCTCGGAAGTTAAGATTAGGATAATCATTTACTTAACAAAATTGTTTCCTTAAAATAATAGTTATTCTAAAGCACCGCGAAAACAATAGAGATACCGATCCCAGGCTACTTGGTTTTTGCACGTGCAGCGGATTGGGCTGCTCGGGTTTTATTGGTAGCTGAAAAGCGGTGCCTTTTGCTGCAAACCACTCTGTTTCAAACATTTTACTATAGAGCTGGTAAATCAAGCCTTAGGGCATGCTCCTCCATATTCTTCAGTTGCGTGATGATGTGCCAAGTTCAAGCAAGGATGAAGATCCATTAACAACGGGGAACGCCCTACATCGATAGTGACTAAACAAACGATTTAAAAGTTAAAAACATATGGCATATCGTTGTTTCACTGTTCGTTTTATAGGCAGAATAAATTATTTCTATAGGAAGTGATGATGGTATTAAGCACGACCATTTGGGTGTGAAAAAAGTATCAGCGGTCAGCATACCCAGAATGATTTCTGACGCGCAGAAACAAATGAATTCAAAAAACTTCCAACATTGATACATAACTAGGGATGAACAACAAAAAAACTGTTTTTTGTTGTTCATCATGGACTGCCATGGCGTTGAAGAAACGCTCCTGCGCTCAAGTCCAACGTTGCAATAGCTGCCTTTAAAGAAGCCTTCGTATTGGTGGAACATCCTCCATATTTATCGGCCCTAGTTCCTAATTTCCCTGATTTCTACCCTTTTACAGCCGCTTTATATACTCAATCCCAATCAATTTTTTACTACTAGAGAATCATTCTCTCTCTCTCTTTCCATCCATTTTTCATAAAATACTTCCCAATAACCGGTTGGATAGTTTTCGTAAAATATCTTTGAATTCGACATATTGAATTTTGACATTTATCAATATAAATTTGCGAAAATCTGCATTGGAAATAATTTTAGATCGAGTATAGAAAGCGATCGCTAAGGCGCTAAAGGGATCAGTAAGAATACTTTTACAAAGAGGATTGTATCTTAAGAATGAAGATATGCCAGTGTATAAATACAAGAGGTGACGTCGAAAAATAAAATAGTATTAATAAAAGATAATTGTGTCATACTCATGATCGCTTTTTATTTAACACACCTAGTATGGGCGAGCAGTTGCATGGCAAAATTTGTAAGTATAGGAAAACTGTGGCATGATGGAATTTCAAGACCTCAAAAATGACAGCGTATTAACGACACATGCCACGAGCATAGATTATTTATAGTGTTAGAATAAATAACAATAAAAACTCCTTATAACATTTGATATTCTGTGTATAAATATGTCATTGTAAAATCGTTCGTAATTCAAATTTGTTAACACGACATAGGGAATTAACTCACAGGTTTGGTAACTTTATGCATTTTCTTGTGGGTATGCAGAGCGCACATGCTGCCCAAAACCTTATCGCATTCTTCACAAACGTAAGCCATTAATGGAGTCCCTGGGGGTCGGTCTTCTCCCCTCTTGTGACGGTAAAGCTCCCTGCAACCCATATTCTTGTAGTCTTAATAAGCATTTTTATAATGCGGTATGGATCACACATAACCAACATATATGCGTGTTTATGTATTATGAAAATACATAGGTACAAATCATTACATTGGGGTGTCTATTTGAGGTTTAGTAGTTAGTGGAGCCAAAAACAAAAGACAAAAAAAATGGATAGTATTATTTCCAACCCACCTTGGGTTTAGGCGATTAACAAATGGCGTTTATATACACACTTATTTCCATAGTATAAATAGACGGAACTAGAGATGGTTCTGATTTTTTATTTCTCGGCGTAGCTAGAACTGTATAGCGCCTGCTAAGATGAACGCAAGCAAGAAAGCAAGATGTAACGTGATGCATAATTATCTAATTTTAGTCCTTATTTTTGAAGTGTAACTTCTTTATCGGGGCTGTAAAAAAAATTACCGTCCAAATTTTTCGGGTACGCGTCACATTATTCCGTTACGCGTCACATTTTCCGTTACGCGCCATGTTTTTCTTGTTCCTACCACGGTTGATTCGAAGAGATTCGAAGCCATTAATAACAAATATATATATAATAACGATAACAATGATAGTAATAATTATATTACAATTATAGAAATTCTGTAATAATCTTAGTAGTATTAAGGTGAAATTAAATAATTGTATTCAGGTCTGTGATAATAAAAGCATTTTATTAAACTTTATCTTATTTAACCAATTTCTGTAAAGTTGCAGATGGTAGATCATTTTTCGAAAAATAAGGTCATAGAGTAGTTTCACTTTTTAGGTGTGTACACTAGTGCACGCAAACATTCTTATTACCCTAAGTTATAAGCACGCTTCAGTATTATTTATTTTATTTTAAAAAATAGGGCCTAACACTCATAAGCAATATGTTAAAACAAACATATAACAATTATTTCAAAGAATATTATGATTAATAAGCTGTTGTGATAGATGTTTTAGGAAAAGTATTCTCATTAACCTACCTATTACCAAAGACTTTACTTTAATTGTTTGTCCTATTACGATTTTCTACAATTTCCTTTAGACGTATTTTTTTGGCTTCCTATTAATTTTGTTTCTTATTACTAGTAGAGGAGAATATAATACCTTGCAGTAGCGAAAAGTTGATTACAAGACCCACAGTTCCACATTTTACTGTCAGAGCTGCGTTTATACGTGCGATGAGGACGTGTTTCTCGATGGCTGTCTTCGTGGTTCCTCAATTCGATTTCAGTGGGAAACTCCTGCCCGCAATAAGTACAGGACAAGTCCAACTTTTCGGTAGGTGTTTGTTCATTCTTAAAAATAAATTACGTAAGTGATTTTATAAGTTAGAGCTTCACTGAAAACGCGTTGACCTAAAATCTTTGATAAGAACTGTTACTCCCGATTAAAAATTTGTCAATCTCACAAACAGATATATATATATGTCTGTTTGTGTATATATTACATTTATTTTCTACTAAAAACTTACCGATTCATTTTTACGTGAACAAGTAAGTTTATGTCGATCGAGTGCTTCTCCATCAGCGAACAAATAGTTACACACATCACACACAAACATAGCTTCAAGTTTTCGTGATCCCACACACCCTTTGCCAAAAGCGTCAAGACAGCCCAACTGTTCTAAAAATTAAATCAGTCTATAAGACAATTGCTAAAAACGACTTCCATTACCATAGTGAGAATAGAAAATGAATCACGTAACGATGGCGAGTTTCATTTGATTGTGATTGGTCGACAGATTCTAGTTCACCAATAGACGCTCGACTTGAACCGTATATCCGTTTGTCCTATAGCAATTAAGCGAAACGTATTCATAATCATTCCATATATATATCAAAGATATAGGTTCTCGTTTCGTAATTTTTTCAATTCTTACCATTAGGTTCGATTTCCAATGCCATCGATAATACACGTTCACAAATGCAACAAACTAGCCACTCTGCGTCAAAATTCGTGATGCTGCTGGCATCTAACGAAGAAATTTAAATATAGGAATTTGTTTTTATCAAAATTTAAATAGATACATTAGTTCCCGCCATTGATAAGAATTTAGACAATCATGTGTCAAATGACGTGACTATGACATAAAATGAAGACTTTTAATTATCTGTTACATATTATATCTACAAACGGGCTGTAACCTTAAGTTTTTAACCGCGTTACCGATAATAATACGAAAAGAGTTGAAAATATATAAAATTGGTAATCTAAGTTTTTTGTATATATGGAAACGGGAAAAGTGGTACCTTGTAGTTCAGAACTTGTACAAGTGGTACCGGTTTCAGAAGCAGACAAATTAATTGAAGCATGCATTAGAATAGTATGATCTAAAAGATCGGCGTCAGTCGTAAATATATCATGACAGATTACACATGAAAAAAGTGCTAAAATATCTGGACCATTATTCTTGTCATCCTAAAAACATATTGCATATATGAATGTGATTCAATAAATCTGTTTTTTGTTTTATTACTGTTAATAGTTACCTCATTTGAATTTGAAGATGTTGGTGTAGGTATTAGAAACTGATCTACTATATTTTCGTCCAATAATGTTGTTTCGTCATAAAATGAATTATGAATTGGTACGATATTAGTGATATTGTTGTCATTCTGGCAACTCTGAATATTAAGTTCAGTTCCAACAGAAAAATGCTGCCCTGAATCGTTACAACTTAAAAGTAAATTGTTTTTAACAGGGGATATTACTCCTGCAGTTACAGGTATAGAATTTTTTTCAATATTTTCAGTTCCATTTTCTATTATTTCATGAGTAAACAGAAGGGTATCAGTATCGAATCGATCTTCTAAATCCAAAGTTTCCGTAAAGTCCCTGTACGAAAATTCTGGAGACTCATACATTTTTGTCAGCTCTGAAAAGTTAAAATTAAGTAATCATTTTTATGACAAAGTTTGATCAAATAATATTATATTTACCTCGCTAACACTTATACAAATCATAGAAACAGTTCTTCTATGATAAGTCATGGAAAATCTAATTCCCTCATAAAAGTACAATAATTCTCGAATAGTTACTAAATATTTCGATCTTGTCGTTTTTGTGTCCTTTTGTAAATAAATAAATGTGCCGAAACTTTAGAAGACCTTATTAAATTAAAAACATATATAACATATAATACGCCACAGTATAAAGTGTATTATACACTTTATACTGTGGCGTAAACTAATCATGATGACTTTGACAACTACTAACGTTTTGACGTTGACAAACTGATAATCATTGCCCATCGACCACGGACCAATCAGCATTCCTTCATTCATGCGTTGATATTTCTATTTGTAAGGGCATTTGTTTATGTTGCGGTGTTTTTGCAAAAGGCTGTTTTGATAGAATTCAGTGCTTTTTTATTGACATAACTTGCAAGATAATATCAAAATGAAAGTTGATGTGCCAGCTCCAAATGATAAATCAAAGATCCCTTTGCCGACTCTTTCTCAGATAAATGCAGATAGAATAACACTTGTAAGTAGAGGTTATATTTTCATGAAATGGTTATTAAGAATAAACACTGCACTATGTTTTATAAAATTATTTTAAATTTCATTAAACTCAACTTTAAAAAACATACATATTTCATCGCATTTCTAAATTTTGCTGGAATTTTTAAAAAGTATAGTGAGAAAGAACATATAACATGTCTCAATATAATTTCGTAACTTCTAACTTATATACAATAGCGTTGTACTACCTATTGTAGTTCATATCGTTTCACTCTCTGGGATTCAAAAAAAAATGTTCTTAATCATAGCCTCAATATTAAATATTATCATAATTCTACTAATAATGGTATCAACTAATTTATTGTACTATATTAAAGTATAATTTATTATCCCATTACATTACAATAATTGAGGCCACTACTTATAGTACATAGTTATAGCATAGTTAAACAAAAATCTCTCACTCTCTTTATTTAAAAATATATATATTTATTTTTATATTATCAAGCTATGTTTAGCATACTACTTTTTTAGGTGAAATGAAAAACCCTTAATGACGATAATATTCGTGTCTAAAAAAACTTTATTTTTAAAAAGGAAGAAACCTGTGTTTGCTGTTTTAATTACTTAGGCATCTACTTCTAAAAAATTCAATGTTATGATTACTTAATTGAAGTAAACTTGATCTATTAAATCTAATACTATGAATATAATAATCAACTAAAATTACTTCCCTTTTATACAATTGTAAAGCCAACTGGTATTTAATAATCTAAATCTATGTTACTCACCTAATTGATTTAAATCACTATGGTTGATATTTCAGCTTGCAAACCAATATTGGTCACCCCAAACTAAAGATAATCACTTGCCCTATGATGCTGCTATTGTGGAGTCCATATATCAAGCAGAGATCCTTGGATCAAAGTAAGTATCTTAAAATACATATAATTTTTATTATCTTAATGTCTTAGCCCTCCTGAAATGGACAAAAGACTGAGTTGGGTTCAGTGGCCTTATAGATTGAGTTCATTGACCCCTTTGTTTCAAAATACATTTATGGCATGCTATTATTTTGATAAAAAATAAAAATGATGAGCTTATAACTTTTTATTAATTAATAGTAATATAAGTTTGATTTTTACATCATATTAAAAATATATGACATATTACCACTTGAAAAGTGATATTAATAAGTAATTGTATTGATTTATCATAATTTTATTTCTACCATCTCAGTCTATTTATATACATATGTATGATGTATTTTATCTGAAAACTCTGTTTTCTGAGTTCAATCTTCAATATACTCTAGTTATGAGATTAAACCATATCAATTAAAAGTTAATGGTTATTGCCAAAGTTTTTGGTTTAATATAAGAGAAAAAAAACGTTATTATTCAAATCACGACACTTCAGTATTTTGTTTCGACAGTTGCAATAAAAACATTTTAATTTAAGAACCTAGTTTAATGTGTTTTAATTGATGATTTTCATTTTTAGTTTTTCCGTACGGCGTATAATGATGTTGGAATTTTCGCAATACCTCGAAAATTATTTGTGGCCACATTATGAGACGGGGAAGGCATCTCACGCTCATATGATGTCAATAATCGTGATGATTAATGAAAAGTTCCGCGAGAGGGTGCCAGCATGGCAGGTAAGTCATCTTTAGCTCTGTTTCGAAATCTATTATAATTGATAATAGACAGATCAACAAACTCTATTATGTTTTTGTAAAACAAATGGTGATTAAACTAACCTAACCTAACTATAATTCAATTTGTAATGCAATACAGAATTTTTAATTGTTTTACTCTTTACTGATGTCATAAAAGAAATATTTTAATCTTTGTTACAAATAATCTCAAAGATTACTCGTACTGAGATATTATAGTAAATATTAATATAGAATGCTAGAGAAGCTAGAGACATAACTTATTGATGTCTTCATATGATTCTTATGGTCACGGTTTTTTAAATATTAATAGGATTATATTCTTTATTATAAATATATATATATATATATATATATTACAGGCATTATTAAAGAAACCAGATGACTTTCCTGGTTTCTTTGAGCAAGTTCTTCATGCTAGTGTAGCAGAAGACCATTTAAGTAACAATATGAGGGAGCAGACAAATCTCCTACTCTTTTTGAACCATTGCTTTGGGAGTATGGAAGTGCAATTATGCAGAGATCAAGTGAAACGATTGGTGTCCCTTAGCATGTGGATAAGTTTGCAAGAAGGTAAGAATCAATCAGGCATGACATTTGTGTATCTGGTTGCGGGGCAGTAAGCCCTCTAAGTCAAGCAAAAAAGTGCCATGGCCCTACTATTCTTTTAATGAAGCAGTTCAAGCTATTTTCGACCTCCAATTCTTTGTGGATAGATTTAGAAGCCTGAATTTCGGAATTTAACATTCAGGGACTGTCTAAATACAATTTCATTTAATTTGAACCAGTAGATGAAGAATTATAACTAGTAAAATCTTTTAATTTTGTCACTCACTGACTGACCAATCATCAAAATTCTAAGGCACTTCTAGCAGACATAGAAGCTTCAACTTTAGAATACATTTAGTGTTTAGTGTATAAATCAAGGAGAATAAAGTAGTTGTAGTGACACAGAAATATACGCACATTTTTATAGTACAAAACTTCTAAGTAAGAATATAAAACTACACAATATATGTTTTAACAATAATTTTATTTTTATCACATCTTTTCTAAAAGGCCGTCACCTTTTTTAGGCCTAGTTATTCACAGTAATTTGAATTTAAAATGTCGATAATGATAATAAATGTTTCAATAACCAAAGAGGTAGGTCCCGAATAGCCTATGAAAACTTTACTGGCTGTCAAAAATAATTGGCGCGCAGACCAGATTAAAAAAGAAGAAGTGCAAAAATAAAATATTTACAGAATTTGAATTTAAAATGTGAATAATGGTAATAAATGTTCAATAACCAAAGAGGTGGGACTGGAATATCCTATAAAAACCTTTACTGGCTGTCAAAAAAAATTGGCGCGCAGAAAAAATTAAAAAAAAAAAGAAGTGCAAAAATAAAATATTTACAGAATTTGAATTTAAAATGTGAATAATGATAATAAATGTTTCAATAACCAAAGAGGTAGGTCCCGAATAGCCTATGAAAACTTTACTGGCTGTCAAAAATAATTGGCGCGCAGACCAGATTAAAAAAGAAGAAGTGCAAAAATAAAATATTTACAGAATTTGAATTTAAAATGTGAATAATGGTAATAAATGTTCAATAACCAAAGAGGTGGGACTGGAATATCCTATAAAAACCTTTACTGGCTGTCAAAAATAATTGGCGCGCAGAAAAAATTAAAAAAAAAAGAAGTGCAAAAATAAAATATTTACAGAATTTGAATTTAAAATGTGAATAATGATAATAAATGTTTCAATAACCAAAGAGGTGGGACTCGAATATCCTATGAAAACTTTACTGGCTGTCAAAAATAATTGGCGCGCAAACCAAATTAAAAAAAAGAAGTGCAAAAATAAAATAACGCGACTCTTTCGTATTTCTGATAAAACTTAAAAATTTCACATTAACATATGAAAATGATTTTTTCTGTTTTTATTGTTACTGTTTGTAAGATGCTTAAGATATTTATTTAATTAACGTTATAAGAAAACGGATTTGTTAAATATTCCACAGGTCGCAGAAATCAAGAGTTCAAAAACGTACCAAAATGGCGGAAGTACTGGAGGGCCATACAAAAGAAAGACAAACCTGAACTGTTAGATAAGTTGAACTGGGAGAGGCGATACTTGCAGAAACTCATGATTAAATTTATGAGAATATTGGAGAGCATTCCTGAAGAGGGCGATGTAAATCCAGATAAAATTAGGTAATACGGATATGTTTTATATACATATCGAATTCATGTGTGACATTTACTAACAAGGATAAAACATTATGTGGATCATAAGTTGAGACTTCTTTTGCGAGTTGATAATTATTGTTTATTATGGGGTTATATACTTTTAATTATATATTTTTTTATTTATTACATTAGGCATTATTTATTTAAATGGCGGTCCAACTTAAATCATGTTTGTTAGGGGCACACATATTTTTGCATGGTTCTTTAAGATCATTCTAATAGCTTTTTGTTTCTACTAACTCAAAACTAGAATTGTTTTGCCAATAATCGAACCTCGAACCTCTCTAAAGAAGAGAAGAGCGCATGTTAACGACTAAGCTACGGAAGGTGTAATTTAAAGCTTATATGCATGTAATGTTGATCAGATACTGCGAGCGATTCCTGGAGCTGATGATCGACCTTGAAGCATTATTACCAACAAGGCGCTTCTTTAACACCGTCATGGACGATTGTCACCTCGTGGTCAGATGTCAACTCGCAAAATTAGCTGAACGCCCGGAAGGACAGCTTTTCTCACAGGTATGTTTTTAAAAACATATATAAGAATTTTTAGATCATTGTTTAGTGGTTAAACTTACTTAAGTTTACCATTAAACAAATAATCAGTAGACTAAGTGCGTTTTAGGGAGGGTAGTTTAAATGCATTCATTTATTAATAGACTTGTTAACTGACATCGAAATGATTAAATAAGCTATGAAAGCCAAAAAAACACATTAGTATGGGTTATTTTACTAGAAAAAATATCAAGAAACTAGTTTTGTCTCCTGATTGATCTCAGCCATAACCTGAACAATTAATGCCTACAACATAGGTTAGGAAAATCATATGCATCCAAATTTTCTGTAGAGGTATAATATTATATTCTTTGAATTTATAGAAAATTTGTGTGTCAGTCTTCGTACATTAGTTAACTAGCAATTTTATAAAACTTTAGGAAATTTTTAATTTATCTACAACATCATTTTACCAGATATAAAAAGAAAACTCAATATTATTCATTTAATGTTTATTTTATTGTATACTACATTAGTAATAAAAAATTATAACAAGACCATTATTAATGTCTTTTGTATATAGTGCATACATCTAGGTATTTCTTCTTTAGAGAGCAAAATTTTTCTAAAATTGTGATTTTTGGACGGATATTTTTACAAAATTTGAGACATTGTTTACAATACAATAATAATAAAAATATAATTAAATATAGTTAGTGATTTGTGCATTGTCCTGTGATCCTGTCATAATGATTAAAGCTTCTTAATCTCTATTAGTATCTTTAAACACTAGAAATTTTAGTATGGTGCTATTTTCATAGTGGATTAATCAATAAAATAATTAAGTATCCTCAATGAGCACTTTTCGCAATTATCACAATTTTTGATAAAAATGCTATTTGTCAAATTAGTCTTAATATATGTAAAATTCGTTTAACCTTCATGGCATTTTAAATCTACTTTGTATAATCTTAATTCTATCATAGCTGCCAAGAATCACACAAAAATAATTCAATAAGGCACAAATTTTGAAGTAAAAGCTCAAAAAGCTGTGTGTTCAAATTTAACTTAACTAGTGAAGATTCATAATTTCCTTTGACTTAAAACTACGAGAATATATTTGATTTTTTATGATACAAAATTTGCATTTAAAGATATAAGAAAAACTGGTTCATTAATTATGAACATACTATGTTAATAACTAGTTCGCAAATTTTACACTACAAACATAAGTGATCTTCTGCATTAGTATCCTATTGATATACATTAACTGTATGCACCATAGGACCTTAATAATATAATATGGATTTTGGTATTGGGCTTAGCAAAATAAACTTAATAATTTCCACCATTCATATGAGTCATTTCATCGCCCCATTCCCCAGTAGGTACAGGCTGAGCATAACAACAACTTTTCCTAAGTAAAAATGTTACATGAGACTGTCTTACCACACATGTGTAGAATATAAAGATGGCTTGTAATAAATTCACTACGATATGTGCATATAGCAGCCCATCAAAATTCAACCATGATAATAGTAGGAACAACCACGATATTGTCATTATTAGAAACATTTGCAAGAATAAATCGAAACTGAAAAAAAAGAGTTACTATTTGTTATATTCATAACGTAAATCTATATTCTGATAAATTATACTTATTCAATAATTTGTTATACATATTACATTGATTATGTGTAGAGAAGAGCTGGGGTTCCTCTTCACAAAACCTATAGCACACAATATTACACATTTAAAAAAAATTGTTAGGCTATGTGAGTAAAATGTCACTTACCATCCTTTTAACTTGTAATGTATCCTTCCATAAATATTTATTCTCTTAATTACCTTCAATGTTGTGATATAAAAGAATAAATTGAATATTATGGTAAATGCAACTGGGGTAAAAAATATAGCTATGCCAAGCCAACCTAGAAACATTTTATATATTATGGTTTGTTTTAGGTTTTATTTCTAGAATTTCTAGTTAGGATCACTCTAAAGAATCTTGGTAATTTTGCATTAAATTCATTCAAAAATGATGCTTATATTTGTTTGTTATATAGTCTTTGTTCTTAGAATTTCTGAACTTAACTTACCTATAGTTTCCTGTTCCACATCATCAACAAGTATTGAAGACGAAAACTGTTTTTTCATTTTCCTATATGGATTTGTTCCTGTATCCAAAAGAAAATGAGCACATATTGCCATCCCTGCCATTAGTGCTACACTTGACCAGACCACACTTGAATAGTAACAATATTTGCGCACATCTGTTACTCTTAGAAACACATTTCTTGATCTGAAAATTTACAAAATATTTTAATGCATGTAATAATTTATAGTCTTAACAAAAGTACATATCCTTTTTGTTCAAATTAAAAATACTTACTTGAATGTTTTCCATATATAAAAGCCAAAACTATTTAACCAGAAGAAAGCTCCTAATAAACTTATATATAAAATTATATCTGAAAGAAAATTTAATAGGTAAATTTTACAAAGTTTACTTTCATAAAAGTAATATTTTTACAATAGCTCACCTGTCACCATAAAACTGACATGATTACTTAGTTCTGTAAATATTCTTACAAAATCTGCCGCTTGGCTCACAATAAGACAAACATTTATTGTAGTTATGATGTTTCCAGCTAAATCTCTTAAAGTGGGTAATACAAAATAAATTATAGCAACTGTCAGATACAAAATCATTGCTATAGCATGAAATATAGGGTTAAGTATCTTTTTCATTAAGAAATCAGAGTCCTTCCAATTTATTTTCACTTCAGGAACACAAACAAGTGCATATTGACCTGTTGTATTAGAGTTTGTAATTAAAATCTGTAAACCAAAATTTATATTATTAAAAGTAGAATTTAATTTAAATTATCACTAACTAATACAGTTGACAGCACACTTACCTTATCCATACAATATTTATTTTGATTATGAATGTATGATGATGGTTCTTTTGTATCAGGCATTGTAATGATGTCATGTAAGTTAAATGTACTTGTAACTAAAGGGTCATTTTTAATTGATTCTGAATTTACTTGATGATGTATTAAGTGCTTCAATCGACCATCTGACAGGAGATTCAATCTGGAAATAATTATAATGAAAATCCAAAACATTTTATGATTTAATTCACAATAAATTTCTATTTAAAAGTAAACATACTTGTCTTCAGATTTTCCTAAGTCAAATATTGGTCTCAGTTCAGTTGTTTCACAATTTGGTACCCCATGTATAAATCTAAAATACTTAAGTTTAACTTCCTCTCCATTTTCAGTCCTAAATATTGGATTCCAAAGGGCTGCAAATCAAAAGCTTAGTAAACCTATGGTTATGTCCGAATAAGTACTATACAGACACACAATACAAAAGGAACGTTTATACTAACTTTCATTGTATTGTTCCGCTAAACGACACACTGAGTCAACAGCAATTTCATTTTCTTCACAACATTTGTTGATTTGTACAGAATTTTGTTGTTCAGACAAATCATTTAGGTCTGTATCGCTAACTTCAGCATATGTGTAAAGTACAATTGAAAACAGTACAAGGAATACCTCGTTATAATGCATCATGTTTATTCATTCAACTTTTAAAGTATAGTTTAATTCCACATTTGAATGCACTTTTGTATCACAAGTTTAAAGTTTTAAAGCTAACATCCTTTAGCATTATTACATTCATTTTACAGAAATGAGTAAGAATTGATTATTTATTTTTTCTGCTTAGTAGCTAAATATCGGCGTACAAAGTTAAACTTGCAATGCGTATTGCTTGATTCATAGATTTCCGATTTGCAGTTAACATGTTTGATGTTTGAATTCTGTTTGACAGTTATATTTTGTAAATTATGACAATTTACATAGAGTAGATGTCTTTGTTTATGACTTTGACAAATGTCTGTCTTGCTTCTTTAGCGCATTGGAAATACAGACTATTCATCATTCTTTTTCTATAGCATGTTGAACATTTTATCACATGATGCATATGTTTTAATTTGAGATGAGTATGATTCATCAGTTCAAGAATTGAGATCTAAATAGGTGCCGAGTTCGATAATTCGATTATTATATTTTATTATGGACATGTATCGAGTTTTAAAATTTGACTGTGTGTTGTTAATTATTTTTTGATTTAAAGTATGTGAAAATTGTGGATGGTCTAACCTTGGCCCATACCTTTAACAGTTGACCTAACACACTGCCTTTTGTTGATCCCAGGGTTCAACAAATTAATTAAAAGTATTAATAAACTGGGTATAAATATTGTATATAGAAAAAAAACATATTAAAAAACTTTACTTTTTCAAATATTCTTTATTTTACAAGGAGAAACACGCGTTGTGCTAACCACATAACGCGACATAAAGTAATGGTACATTATAATACTTATATTCTGTAGATTTTACACAAAAATTGTCAGATCACATTTAAATTTTAAATTTACAACAATTATGGCACGTACGTCTCTCATTTAAATGTAGGAAATAATATGAGTATTACTAAGTTCTAGCAAGTACTAATACATAATTAGTTAATGTTACATATTCGTTATTGTTTTATAAGAATATCATTGATAATTATTTTAATTATACGTAGTAACTAAATTAAATATATTTTACAAATTATTTAACATAATTATAATATAGAGATTCTATGATAACGCGAATATATTATACAATTTTGAAAATAACTACATAATCTTCAATAAAACATGATTTTGTATTCAGAGGTCTAAAAAATATTTTCAATTATATTTATGAAAATAGTTCTAGTGGATCCAATATCCACTGAAAAGCTCTTACGTAAAACATTTTATTTCTTCCTTAAATTAGTAATTTTAGTTGCCTCTGTGACCATTAAACACCATATTATTATACCAAATTGAATTATCTGTTATATTTACAACGTATACAAAATATACCCTGCTTTTTACCATCTCAATTAAGCCTAACTTCTACTGTATCATCTAGCATTTGCTCTTCATCAGCGTCATCATCTGGGCTTAGTTTGTTAGCCAGTGGTCTAGTGATGAAGAGACAGAAACCCTCTTCGGCAAGTCCTCGTATTGCACGACGTCTTAGAATTACCAATATCAGAAATATCACGATACCTTGGAGGCAGTTGAAGGTATCCATTATTTTCCTAGAAATATGCATAATTACAGAAGTGTGCAGGATTGAGTATTTCGTTTACTTTCTCTGACTAAATATCTTCGATATGCTTAGGCGGGGTTATATTGAGCAGATTAAGCTGTAAATAACTCTAACACAAAATCCTAAAGATTGGCATAACATCAATGTGTATATATTTTTTGTAAAATTTAATTTTAAAACAATACAATAAAACGTACCATAGGATATGTTTCTCTCCGTGTGCAAAACTGGCTATTTCAAATATCCAATTAATTCCCATTACAAGAAATAGTTTTAGCGATACAAGGAATCTGTAAGATAATAATATTAATTTAACTTTAAATTAAACAAATCTCCTACAGAGTAACTGAACGTATCGACAAAACTTACTTGCGCTTAAGATAATTTAGTTTGTTAACTTCATATTTCTTATTGTGGGTCCATAAGCTGTAGGAAGATAGTATAAAAAGTATGACATTAATTGCTATGAGGATCGCGACAGGGCCATAGAAGTAGAGCCAGGTTTCAGCGCGCCCTGAAATTTCAAATACATTTAAAAGTTTATTTTTAACTAAACGTAATGAAGTACTTTTGAATTTGTCTTATTCCAACAGTTTCGAAAGTCCCTTTAAGTTAACAAATGTTTTGTCTATTTGTTTATGAAATCTTCAATTGACAGGAAATTACGAGTACACAAACTAAACTTATATTTGGAACACTTGCGACAAACAAGATGTTTTTATCTGACTGTTTCTGTATCTCATATCGGCAGTTATTGATAAATATGAAGCACACAAGCCATTGACAAATACTTATTTTATGACCTTCATCGCGTTTTTTAAATTTATATTGACGACAAACAAAATAAAGATGTATATGCGATTAAAGTCGCAAAAAACGTACTGCGAGCCCATAATACTATTAAAAAGTTGGGTATTATAGCTATATTATTATTATATATTATAATATTAGCTCTCACAACACCAGACTGATCATTACGGCGGACCAAAATAATAAAATCCAATAAATAAACAAAGTAATTACTGCCCATACGTGAATGTTGTATATATCTAGGAATCTTAGTTAATTACCGTTAAACCAGCAGGAGCCTTGCCCTATACCGGGCTTGTAATGATTTCCCTCTACGAAGTTCGTGGTTAGGGCTATTACGAGGAAAGCCAAGGTACAACCCCAAGCATAACTGTTATAGATGAAGCACTGCTTTCGTTCCGTCTTTTTCAGATATGTTGCATCCCTGAAGGAAGGCAATATGTTAGTCCTTATTATTAACTTTTTAATGAATTTTATTCAAGACTTACTGTACTGTGCGATACATGTTGATGCTGATCACATTCATCCAGAAAAATGTTGCCATCATCCAAAAGTAGACTAGGAAACCTGAAACAATATGTCAATCCACCTTATATTATTTAACCAAAAATATTAAAAGCTTATTATAACTTATAGCAGTAGAAGCCTGGTTGTTTCAGCGTGCGACTCTCATCCCGTCGGTTGTAGGTTCGATCCCCAATGCTTCAATGGACTATCTGTCTATATAACATTCGCTAGAACGGTCAACAAAATACGCGGCCTGGGTCAGGCACAGGAGGCTGATCTTACTTGCCTATTAGATTAACAAATGATCAGAAATCTGAGGCCTAGATCTTAAAAGGTGCCACTGGTTCTTTAATATAATTAACTTATGACATACCTGCTACTGTGCACATGTTTCCCTTAAATCCAGGACTTATCTGCATAATGCCGAGTGATAGAAAACCAAGTGCCATACTCATGCACATACAAATGTAGCATATTCCTTGTAGGTCTCTGGAAACGTCAATAATTATATATCAGTTACTTTAACTTATATAATAATTATCCGTTAAATTATCTCTGATTGTAGATTAATAATTTTAGTTAAGTCCTAAAAATAACTAACTAAAATAACTACAAGGTACGTTTCATTATCGACTGGTTTAAGATGTATATGAAAATTTTGGTTTCGATTGGAACTATATAATTTATTTATTTACAATTCTTATACCTAGTTTACAACACAGTAATTTTATATTACACATTATCCACAAGGAAATACACATACATAAACACAAAATGTTACAACCAAATAGATAGATTAATCTTAACTATTCTGTGTGCGTTTGGCGGACATTTTAAAAGCCTATCTGAGCTATTGACTGAGATATTAAGAAACAGAGGTACTAATAAATAAAAGTTAGTTCTGGAATACAGTAGTATATGATTCGACTTACCTGAGTTGTGGTAAATAAATGTACACTGCCGAAGTAGCAAGCAGGAATACAACTGACACCAGAGTGAGAATGCCGCTAGTCTCAATATCATTGGAGGGTGTTATCTCCTCATAACACATTACAGCAACTGGAATCGTGCCTAGCTGAGGTAAACTCTGATTTTTATACATTTGGCTCAGGCAGTAACTGAAATTATTAGATAATGTTCTATGAAATTATTCGGAGTATTTGAGGCATTCGATATATACACAGATGACCGTTTCATAAATAAGGCGTCGATTGACTGAAAGATTTAGTTCGGCTGGGAAAAGGTCTTATTTCAAACTGGCGAGAGAAGACGCTGCTGAAGAGACGGTGTTACATGTCGTGAATGACTGTCCAATGTGAACACTGAAGAAGTCATGGGAATGAAAGTAACAAAGACGTACTTACAATAAATAATGTTGAAGTGTTAAGAGACATATTTCTGGAATTTTCTATATGTTATACAAACAGTTGTTAAAATAAATGATTACTGCTTAATCATCCTAGTTACCAATGCTGTTTACTTATGTTATACATATACATAACTTAAATACCTCAGCGACGACAATATTATCGCGGAATTAGTGAGCAAATATATATAAATAAACTATCAAGAATGAGAAATCTAAATAGCCTGTGGCAAAAAGGACGCTTCATGTTTCGTTTCACAATATGGTCATTGAATAGAATAATCATTCATATACTGACCGATCTGGATCATCTGTGAAAGCGTATCCAGGAGAGTCCATAGTAGACAAGCTGGTCCCATTCACAATGACATCTTTCAAAAGCATATGCCCCAAAGTGCAGTTCATATGGACTCGTGTAGTTCTGCAGTAACCGCCCGATCTCATTATAACGTTGTCTGGGCAGCATTGTTTTAAACCCAGGGCAATCCCACATCCTAATAATACGAAGAGGATGATGGTCTGAAAGATATTAAATTATTTGTAAATTAATAAAATGTATACAAGATTTTTACGTTCTTAATACATATATGTATACAACTTCTGTGTACTACCCGCTTTTTCCCGAATTTTTAAAAAAATTAAACGGCGACTGTAATTAAATTTAAAAAAAAGAATAGTGGTAACATTTCTTTTTGGTTTTCAAATGAAAGTCTCTATAATATACAGACAGAATGAGAGAATACGCAGACCATACAACCCACAATACAAAATACCTATTACAACTACAAAATAATCGGTGATTTACTGCATTTTTAATCTAGAATAATAAACGCTTGTGAGGTCAGGGTTAAAGGAGCATATTAGTACTTTGATAACGGTATATCTTTCACTCTGTGTCCGGTTATTGAACTGTTCGTTATAGTAATTATTAATTTTGATAATGAATTTTCATGTGAATAAATCAAACCAGCTAACCACATTTTAAACAATTATTTGGATATAGGATGTTTAAAAAAATATATAGTGTTACCAATTTTTTTAAATATAAACTCTAAAAGTAATGTTTTATTATTACTATTCTTCTCGAAGTTTTATCTCGATGTTTAAATTTGACATACTTTGATAACAGCGTTGACACTTGTAACGAAGAATTTACTAACTTTTACCATATGCGAATCAATCAGATTATTTACAGAATGCTTTACAGCTGTCATGGAGACAGTCAGGGTTTGATTTACACCTTATGATTATTGAATAAGGAGTAGGTACTCACACACCATAGTACAACGTAAATCTTATCACTTCTACACACTTAACACATATATATTAAAGATAAAAATACTAGCGTATGTAAAATACGGCGTCATTAAAACTGAAGATTGAATGATATTTAATTGTGGTCCATCTAGATTTTCGAAATGATTTAAAAATTATAATTGAAACAAAACATGATCGTAAACAATATTTTCTAAGGATTCATAGGTAACCTACTATTGTTTAGTCACGGTAGTATGAGTGGTCAAAAATATTGAAAATGTGTCGAAATTCAGTACTGTATAACAAATCTCTTTACGTATTTTACCTCGCTTATCGTAATTTTTTCAGATTCCGTTACACGTAATACCGAACGTAATTCTGAATCATACAAATAACAGATTTTAATGCAATTTTCACCAATTCAGTTTCTAAATATTTTCCCTACATAATCTAACAGTCTTTCGACACGTCTTCTCGATTAAGTTTTATATACATTGTGTGAAACAGGCCCAAAGTTTATACCCTTTTTTATATCTTCTAAGCTACTACCATTACTTTCTTTAACTTTCGACTGATTCCTTTGTCAATAATATTTCTATGAACCTGTAGTGTCCTATGAACGAGTTTTCTTCATAGACTCAAAAGAAGAAAAAGAAAAATGAAGTAACAATATTATTAATTCGACCAACAAGTCTATTTATTCACAAATTAAGTTCACAAGTCGCTAATATTGTAAATGGGTCAAGGAGCAATCAGAGATCGGTAATGATATGTATAGAGGGTAATTCGACGACATTTTACGATGTCTTATTTAATTTTGATTAGTTATCGTAGTGCCAATTGTTCACAATCAATGTTAAAACCGGTTTCCAAGAAAGCGATTTTCATTTATTTTTATATTTCATATTTCGAACAGACTAAATTGTATTTAAAAAAGGCAGTTCATTCATTTGGTATATTGTCAACTAAAAGATATGAAACATTCACGCACGCCCTATTTGCAAGAACCATTTGTAACGAGTCGTTGTCTCTGTACAATGCCGTTCCCTTTTACTTTTCAGGTATCCAATCGTACATTCAAATAATTTCTATTATAAACAAACGAATACTTCAGATACTAAACAAAACCAGTTGTAAATGGTACGAGGCGTACATTTTGACATAAATCGCATTTCGTCAAAGTTATTTACTAAAATCTCAATGAAAAATGTTTGGTTTAAACAATGATCACCCAATAACATCTTAATTGGGTGATTACTTGTATGACAATAATTTTTAAACCAATGTTTATTAATCTTTACGATTATGTGAGCGGGGAAAAACAAAATATGAATTTCCTATGTAAAATGATAATTCTGCGTCAATCAGAGAAAAACATCGCTGATTAACTTGTTTGTTTAGTTAATTCTTCGAATACCCAAACATTGTATGTGTACAGTGAAGGGAAATCCTATGACTTGTCTTAAATTGCGAATGGGCCAAACGCAAAAAAAAACAATTTGGCCTTATATTTTTTTTCGGATTAGTGTGTGAGAGGCATTCTCCGTCATTAATACTACCTTCTCCAGGCATTAATTCTACCTTCTTCGCTATTAATTCCACCTTCTGCAGGCATTAATTCCACCTTCTCTAGGAAATTATTTCATCTTCTCCACCAATAATTCCACATTCTCGACCATTAACCTCACATATAAGCATTAATTCCACCTTCTCCAGGCATAAATTCCACCTTTCAAATGCTGTAGTCTCTAAGACTTCGATACAATGACTGACATTTTCACAAATTCGTATTTTATTCATTTAAACAATTACAATTTTTGTCAGTAAATACTTACCAATTAAATAATATATGGACTGTATAAAATACATTTTAATTATTTTTTCTGATACAATCATTCGATACTAGTATATTATGGTTGGATATTGGAACATGGCGGAGATAATTAATTAGCCTAGAAGCCTGTAATATGCTGGGAAAAGTAAAATGTAAAATGTTTTTGTATATTTATTAGCGCCGGGGATTACATAGTGGTAACATGTAGCATATGCCCAGATTCGATTGCGATAATAATTTTTCAAGATGGTCGATACAGAGCGGTCATTAGCGAATATAATACATGATTGATATGACGTATTGCGAGGTCACAGTACTTAAACAAATATTTTGATAACCACGTTTGTTAACGATATAAATTTCTTTCTAGACTTTAATTATACTTGTTTTGGCAAATGAATACTATTTTTTAAGTTCGTTAATAATTTGTAAGACGCGATGATAAAACGTTTAGAAACTGTGTTCATTTTCAACTTATATCTGACATAGATAAAAAAATAACAGAAAGACTGACTAAATTAAGAATTAAGAAGGCACAGACTAAATTAATTCCGATTAAATTGTAAATTTCTTGTACATTATCCTATAAAGTATGCTCTCAAAATTATCTTTTATACGAGTAACCCTTGGCCTCAAGAGAAATCAGTATTACAACAATTTAGATGTGCTAATTGTGTGGTTTTGATAAACATTTATCTCATAGAAAATTCGGCAGCGGTATTTTTTAATATTGATTCATCCCTTGTTTTACCGTTAATCCTGGATATCCATATTTGCTCCCCTCACACTTTAAAATAGATTTTACTTTTTCATTAGTTTTTATAATTTAATTTTGTTTTTTTTGTCTTTTCGTATATGTTATGTTTGCCCGTAAGTGCATGTCACATTAGATATTGTATTTTTTTTCTTGTACCAATGTGTCAGTGTGAAGAGCGTTGTCAAGCTTTTATAAATAAAAGCTGTATTATATATTTATAGTATTGTCGTAATGCTCCATATAAATATAATCCGTTTCCAATAAAATGATTTATTTTTCCACATTTAAGTTTTTAATCAAAATCAGCGAACAGTTCAAAATTAAATACTAAGTACCACACGATCTCTCTCATACGCACACACTACGTACGGCGCAGACACACCAATATTTATAATTATATTATATTCGGACGGAGTTCGTTCGTACAGCAGATTTCCTTATTTATATATTTGATAAATGAATTTACAAAAATATTAATGCATTTTTTTACCCAAAAATGCTGTAAATGTTTTATGGTTACCTGATGACGTACCAAGAGTTATTGAATCTATACTTTTTTTTCTTGAACGCGCTAATAATTGAATTTCTTTTTGATTTGTCAAATTGCCGAGAAAGCCGAGGCTGTACGGATAGAAAATAGATAAAACTGTTTTGCGTGTATATTTTCATCTTCAACATAGTTTAGTGTTAAACAGACCTAACTAGCTAAGATAAAGAATTGGTTTTAAGATTGCGTTTTAGTAACGAATATATATCATTGGCGGTACCTACTTTATATAAATTCCAAGAAATTAAATTAAACGTGTGTATAAGCAAAACTTTGTTTTGTCTAACGGTGGTTGCTTTACAGTAACACGTGCTTTTTTATTACGTAGGAAAAATAACTAGATGTTGTGTACTTTGCTTTTCTCACTTGTGTGAAATATTATTTTAAACAAGTTTGAGCTATTTAAATAGGATGTATGTAATTTGTCACCTTTTTCAAAAAGGTATATAAGGATATATAAGCTTTAGAATAAAGAGAAAAATCTAAATATGTTTACTCAAATAATTACGACTTTGGTATAAACTCAAAAGTTTGATATCATTGCCCTTCGTGTAGAATTAAAATTGCCACCAGTAATTTATAATGTTCTATTTGTAGACGACCGGTTATACATCCTATCTTTATCTAGTTCCACCCTTATCAGAGAATGATAGACATAAATATATTTGAATCATAATTCGACTAAAACCGCGTGTTAATTTATTTAGAAAATGAGACATGAATCTTTTATCGAATACCTACTTGTATGTTGTAAAGGGAAACAAAGAAAATTGTAAAGATGCGAAGACATCTAAAAATAAATTTCTCGTCCAAATATAGCTTCAGTCGCAAATATTCTTATAAGCACTTGTCAGATGAATTTTAATATAAAGGTAAAATGCATTTGTAAAATTTATCTACCTACATTCAAGTATAACCAACGTTTAGTTGCTGTAATTTTCAACAAATCACTGTTCTGGCATTACAGATAATATTTATCAAGCAGGTGCCACTTAATAATTAAAAACAGACGTTTACTATAAGTGCATAATTTATACTAATTATTGATATATTTAAATATATTATAGTATACTAGCATTTTTTTCCAAACAACTTACCTTCATTTTTATTAATCACAGCACTATCGGACGTTAATCACTATTTGTATTTGATTTTTAAAATTGGACGTAACATATGACATGCGTGTGTTTTGTACA
Organism: Pieris brassicae; assembly: GCF_905147105.1. Taxonomy (NCBI): domain Eukaryota; kingdom Metazoa; phylum Arthropoda; class Insecta; order Lepidoptera; family Pieridae; genus Pieris; species Pieris brassicae. The sequence continues at coordinate 3,808,656 of NC_059666.1, forward strand.
CTGACAGTGGGCAGAATAAACAGGGTACCGGAGGAAAGAGTGATAGTGAATGAAAACGAGTGAACTGAAGTTACTCACGGTGCAATAATGGTCACAGATGATGAAAGTATGGATTAAGTAACTAGATTAGGGTATGTCTCTTCGGCGGTTTTGAAGGTCTTATAAAGGGTCGTAATCGTAAAATCACACTTGGTTGCACTTAAATCGGTAATTATGTATTTCCTTAAAATATTGAAAACCGTATTTTGCTTACAATGTAAAATATTTGTGCTTACTTAGATGAAAAACATTGAAGATACATTCAATTTTTTTTTAATACGTAAATATTGCTTTTTTAATAAAGCAATATAATGCACTCTCCTTAATTGCTGGCGAAGGAAATAATATTTAATTATTAATAATAATAAATAACAAGTCCTGATTTAATTTCGTAATATTGTAATTAATTAAATACTTAATATTTTTATTTCTGGATTCATTTAACAAAGGGGCGTATTTATAAATTATTTTATTTCTTTGTTTTCATTTGCTTGATTTGACCGCCATCTATTAATTCATTAACGTGAATGAGATTATTTTCTGTTGTTTTACTTAGTTTAGTTAATGGTGGCTAGATGGCGCTGCAATACATACTCTTACAGTGAATAAAGAGTTTTGGCTCTCTATCGTATTAGATAAACGTTTTTATCTTTTTGTTTTCATATGGTATTTTTCATGTAAGCTTTAATATGATGTAATATAAATATCAGCCAAGAGACGGAACTATTTAAAGACTTTTCGGTGAATGTTTAATTGTTTTAATGAAAGTGATGCACGGAAAAGGTTTCAAGGTTTCGCGCGAGATTCAGAAACAAGACTAATGAATAGAAGTAACATAATTATAATTCCATATTAAAATCCCTAAACATTTTTGAGGTTCGGAAATCAGACTTAGGTGACACTAGCATTAGGTGAGCATCCTGTTTTCCCTGTGTATAGAAAAGTCTCAATTTTACAATTAGGGCCTTTGGTCGAATTAAGAACCAGTGTTTTGATACCTACTATTATTTCACATATCAAAAGTATTATTGTTTTACTTGGTTATACTAACGGCTATCTTGATTGTCTATTTATTTATTATGTAAAACTCCCTCAGGCTTCGACTTTGAGTTGAAGGTCCACTAGGCTTAAACTCCTTCTGTTATCATAATTGAACGCGTTATAAAAAGGAATAAATTAATAAAAAATAAAGCGTAAAAACGATTTTTTTATTATGAAATTATAAATTTATTAGAACGACATTAAAGTCAAAAGTTAACGTTCTATTTTAGATTCTATTCTAGATTTTTAGTCGATGGTGATAGAATGTATATTATTATTTATTAAATACTTAATAATATTGAGGCTTTAACGATTAATATAAACTTATTATTATGTACATTATAATGCATAGTTTAAATACATGGCACATAGGAAAAATTTAAACATTGATAACGTATAAAATGTTTTATAAAATTTTACCTTATTCTCAATTTTATCAGTTTTATGTATATGTTATCTTATCGACTAGAGGTATCTTTGAAACTCCTAATTATAAGTACAATTATCATTTTATAAGAAATTAATTTATATTATTACTAAGAATAGTCTATTGGTGCGGCCTTGCCTTTGCCTCTCTTTCTTTGATTATTTTTATTTCTTAGACAAATATGATTATCCTTTCTGCCACATATCGTGGATTTTTAGATTTGACAGTATGCCGGATTCCTCACGATGTTTTCGTTCACTGTACGAACAAGTGTGAGATACGCCCATAGACAAGGGGACCATTAGTAACCAAGGAAAAACTTCAGGCATAAGTATAATTATTATAGTTTAAATCACAATTGTAACCTTTGAAGAGTTTCGTGACTTTGGTAATATAAATCGGTACACAATATTATTTAGTCAACAGTATCTCTTATCATAGACGCGACACGATCCGTTTTTTCGATTGACCAATCACAATCTAACGAACGCCAATCTTTAAACAATTTCACCCTACTATCTTCTTTCAGCATAGCATAGTCACAATTGGACAGAAAGAGACAAACGTATATTTACCAGTGTCGACTTATTTTTATGAATAACAAGCATGCTAGTACATTAAAATAATAGATTAAATAAATTCAATTGAATGAAAATGATTTGATCTCATCAAATTGTTCGTTTTTAAAACGTCGTTTGTAAAGCATACAAATTTATATTTATAAATAACGATATTTGCAATATTTTATAAAATGTTAATGTGAAATTAATATTAGTTATAGCTGCTTTTGATTGAATATTACTTAACCTTATTGAGATACATTTATGAACATTAGTTGTAAGTTTTTAGCCTAGTCCCCTGGCCTGGTAAGTGAATTCCCGGACCAGTCGTAGTCATCTTAACAGGCACAAATCCTTTCAAACAAGATCTCGTCAAATATTGTTATGTTTTTTATCGTCTAATGGCACGTCAATGGTGTGTTGTACAATTTCTTCGTCATCTTCTGCGATCGCCAGGTATCGCTCAACTAAACCGGAAACGCAATCCAGGCAACCACTTTTGTATAGAGCCTTTAATACACGCTTTCGTAGCACTACTAGTACGATGAACATTAAGGGTCCTTGCATGAGGTTAAATATGTCCAAGACTGTCCTGTAATATAGAATTTTGTATCAGAATAATATTAGAATAATATCCGAGCCCGTACTCATCTAATAGCGTTACATATCCCAATACTCAGTACAAAAATACCTTGTGTTCCAAAACGTGCGTCACCAGCACTATGGATATTGAAAAACATCTTAATTAACATAACATTTATAACAAACGAAACACACACAGAGAAACACAAAGTAGTAATAATAATCAAAGTATGGAATTAAAAAAAAGGAATAAGGTATATTTTAAGTGTGCGATGTGTGCGTGCTGTGGCTGTAACTGGCCCTGGCTTGGCATTATGCTGTGGAGCAGACGTGTTCCACAGCGATGGTCATTCTGCTAGAGACCACAACAGTTAGTTTTAAAATTTTGTTATAATTATTTCTCTATACAAAAAGCTGGGGATCAGTTCACTATCGCTATTGGAAGGTGGTGGCAACCACTTTGGTATAGGGACCATATACCTTCCTGATCAAGGCTATTAAGTTCTGTTATTGTTTGTCAATATTGATGTTGAGATATTTGTATCGCTAAAAATAGCTAGGAATCAACAAAACCCTATTGGAAACTACGGGATATGTACTAGGCGAGTGACTATAATGTAGTTTAATAAATGTGTCTGTAAAATTGTTTCTGTAAAACTTAGTTTCAGATCTGGTACTATGTATATATTTTACTGTATACCGTTTACAAACAATGTGTTACTAAGAATTTAAACGCTATTGGAAACTGCGGAGGCGATTACAATCTAATGTAATAAAAATGACTTAATGAATTGAAAATGAATGAATGAATGCAAGACTGAGTTTCATATGTTAATAATTCGTTAATAAGCATGTGTTTGGAGCCAAATTTGGAATAATTTAATTCCAAATTTTATTAATTATTACGTTAAATTACTGAGAAATGGTGTAATATTTGCATAAATTATACAGTCAAAATTCAAGTTTAGTTACGTAGCTATAAATAAATAATTTTCACATAATTATTGCTATTATTAACTTACCAAATTATATGTGCTTCGAAGAAAGTACTAATCATTTCAAATATCCAGGGCAGACCCATAATAATAAACATCTTTAATGTCATTCCGAACCTGAAAGAAAATAAATCGTATTATACATCATCATTATAATAGAAACAAAACTTCGTTTTAGCGTAGTGGTTAACGTTGGGACTGAGGCCTAGCACAAGTTTCGATAAAAACAAATATTTCAGGTTGGTATAAAAGACGACCTTTCCATTAAAAAATTATCAACGCTCAGACGCAACAATGTGCCTTCCCTATGGGCTATGGCCCATTGAGTGCTTACAGGCTTTATCATACATGAATATCTACACAAAATTGTATCAAAATAGTTGTTGCCTTTTCTAAAGCAACTCTTATTTAATAATGAAGTAAATAACGCATTGGTTTGTCAAAGTAGTGCGGATTTGGATCCCGGTGAATCAATAATTTAGTTTAATGTATTTATACTTTGACGTTTCTATTATATAGTATATATAATGTAAATTATTTTGATAAACAATACATACTTATAACGCAGTTCCTTGACGTGTGTTGATAGGAACGTTTGTCTCCACAAGTAAACTGACAAGTAGCAAAATATAGCTATATTTATTGCCATGAGTATTGATAGTACACTATACATATAGTACCATTGTTGCCTTTTATCTGGAATTAAAAAGAATAAAAATGTATTTAGTTTCTATGTAATAAAAATTAATTTTCGCATTTTTCTTTGATTGTTAGCTTATTATGCCCTACGTACAGAGAATATTGTTTACGGTCCAATTTTAAAATTTATAAAAACATTTAAGAATTACAGTCAAATCCGTTCACTAAAACATTCCGGTTATATTGACCAAAATCAAAGGTAAAAGTATTAGGTACTTAATAACAACGTCATCGGCTGTTACAATTAAATATGAGTTCGTCCTTCGATGTCGTTATAACAGATATTGACTGTACATGCAATTATTAATGAATTTACTTAATGGCCAAAAATAATAATATTAGCTCCTTACCGTAAAACCAGCAAGTGTTGAGACCGATGCCTGGTTTTTGATGTTTTCCAGGATGGAAGTTGACAATGGACATAGCTATTGTTATAAGCGCGGGTGTACCAAACGCGTAAAGAGCATACCACGAAAAGGTGCGCCAGCCATAGTCGGGCACTGATGGACGCCTGCAATGACGTAACGTCTGATAAATCTATGGCTCGTAGAATATTGTTAAGTGCTGAGTAAACGACAGGAATGAAAGACAATGCCATAAGAAATAGAAATAAATAAAAAAATTAAAATGGATCTACAAATTGCTCGTCTCTCATAAAATTATAATGATTGTTTGTAATACTTACTTGATTCGAAATAGAATCTGTATCGAGATGGAATTCATCCAGAAGAAACTTGATACCATAAAATAATAGGTCAGGAAGCCTGGAACATTCAAAATCGCTGGTTAATATTGTTACAAAACATTCGTCACATGATGTATTTAAATACACGCATTGTACAATAACAGTTAGTATTCTTAGTATGCCTGCGTATTAGATAATTTGTGAATTTACAACGTCACCATTTTGCATGCGTAGGCAAGGCGTCGTAAGTAATACGGCGTCTGGTAATATTTAAAGGGGCCTCAACCCTACAGGGTTGGGGGGGAGGTCCTACACTTTTAATGAAATATGTGGCTATACATCATGGCTGAAAAATGTATATCTCGGCAATATCTGCAACAGTATATGGCTCATTATTTTGTCTTTACACTACATACATGGCTTGGCTAGTATCTACCTATGGCTGCAATGGCAAATGAACTCTACGCGTTGCAGCCTCTTATATTGTTTTAAAAGCAAAGTCAAAACAAAAATAAACGAAGAAAAATGTGGATTCCACCTTATTTCAATAGGCGTGATGTGATATATTAGATATTTTAAGTCTGGAAATAAAAAAAGACGAAGTGAAAGGGGACGGACTTAGACCGTATAGCGAGACAGCAATAATATGAGAAATGTTGCCGTATTTTCGATTGCAAAGCGATCGTTCAGGCCATACGGCTGGGGCACTAACCATTCATCGGATATCCAAAATAATATTTGGTAATATATCCCGGCCATATTAAAAATATTGCCGAGTATTGCATAGGTGTTGGCTGATGCTATCAGCCACTCCCTTGCAGCTATAAATTATCTTTAAAAAATGACCCGTCCTCTTAAGAGATATTGAAATGAAATGTATTATATATACAAAAGATTTTTATTCGGTATTTTATAACCTTAAGTGTTATTCGATAAAAACATCCGTATGATTAGTATTTATCCAGAACCGTGTACTAAGCTAAGGTAATGATCATTAGATTACGTTTTGGTTGGTTAGGTTTTAATTAGGGAAATTCGTTTTTACTTTAAGCCGCACTCAATTAAAGGTTTTCTGATTGTCTTATCAGTCATGTAAGTCTGACACGGTAAATTTAATTGTTTCATGATGACTTTCCTCTTTACGCGCACGCATAAAAATAATTAGCGGTAAACATTACTTATAATTGTTTGATCCAGACTATTTATATATGTATTTCATTTTATTGTATATATTTTTTCATGAAGGTACGCAACGTCTAGTTATGAATAAGATCGTAGTATGGCCTAGTGAAAAAGCCGAGTTAATCTAGTGGATATTTGTTTAAATTATTTTTTTATTATTTCTAATACATTTTGAATAAACTAATAGTACAAAAGCACCAAAAGAGTACTAAAGGGTTTAATATTGAAAAAAAGGCGTGACCCTGAGGTCGTTGGTCCCGGTGTGAACACTGTACTTTCTATGTGTGCATCACACACTCGTACGTACGGTGAACATAACATCTTGAAAACCGCCATATTTCCAATCTAAAATACAACTGTGTGTCAGGAAGGCAGATTACCTACTTGTCTATGAAATAAAAATTATCAAAAAAACGGAGGTAACACCCCTGGACTATTATTATTGTGGTATATATATAAAATTAACAATTAAATTACCTCGAGCAGCGCATAAATTCATATCGGAATATTCAACGAGTTTCATTATGGCCAAAATAATTAGTCCCAGCGCTAAGCTCACGCAGAAACAAATTATGCTTTTGCCTTGTAGATCTCTGAAAAAAAAAACAGTATTTTTTGCTTATTATTAGTAATTATCATGTTTATTAAGATAAATTATGTATTTTTTTGTATACGCCTTAGTTCACTGCGTCGTATAATGTGTTTGTTTCTGGCCAAACCAAAATCGTTTTAGAAGCGTTAGGCTCCGCCTTGAAATCACTAAGAAACAGACGCTCTACCTGCCTCAGTTGATTTGATTTCATCTCTACATAAAATACAACATTGAATTGTTTTTGGATTCATATAAAACTACTCTTTGGACTGTCAACACAAATGGGTTCTTGACTGGTTTCGCTATATTTGTTAGGTTCTAGCGTGTTTTCGTAGATAATGCACCTGTATCGTATCTATTTCTGGGGCCCAAATCAACGTAAAAATTGTATTACGTTTTACCAAGGTCAGTTTCCGTGAATTATTTATACACAGATATCTGGATACTATTAAACAAATATCAGACTTTATTTCTCTGTCCAGGTGCCTCTAAATAGGTATTCAATGTATTTTACTAAAGTTGTCTTCAACTCATGAATAAACTTAAATTAAAAAAAACTGAATCTCAAAAAATTTCAATTTTAAAGTGCTTATGGTCCTCGTAATCGGTCCTCTGGTAGGCTTGTTATGAATACAAAGTGAGATGTCCGTGGACACATTTGTCGTTTTATCTAAACAATTGCAAATATAAGCGATATTAAGCGCTTCCTAAGAATATTCACAGGTTGTGAAAATCGACCGTATTCATGTAATTTTAAATAAACTTGTCGGAAAAACATAATAAAAAATTTGTGTTGTGTTTATTTTACTATTTAATAATGAAGCGTAGAACTGTGCTAGACCGTATGTGATTTTTTTAATACATATACCAACCCAAGTATTGTAAAAAAAGACGGCTAAAAAATTCAAGAGTATTAAAAAGAAAACCAAACAAGGAGACATTCATGTTATAGTTAAATATTAATGATTAGAACTCACCTTAGAATCGGTAAAGCGCAGTAAAGTATAGCGGTCAAGGCAAGAAAAATTGCCGAAACTATCATGCAGTAACTCAATACTAAGTCCGTCGTCGTCTCTTCCTCCATTTCACAAAATAATAACAATTTTAACGTGTTATTCGTAGTTTCATTTGCGGCACAAAATCTAAAAACATTTAGTAACATCATATATTAGATCAAGGCCTAGATGAAAATTCGTATTTTCAAAAAATACTAAATCGATAATCATAATGAAATCTTGGTTGCTATTGAAGAGTGAAAACTCTTTATAATAGTCAAGCGCTTGGTGACATAAAATTATGTTATTCGTGAAAGGTGCGCGTTGTGTGGTATATAACGGTTAATACTTACGATCCCGCGTCTTGTAAGAAAGATTGTTCTCCAATATATATGGTAGCCGATTCATCGTCGTTCACTGTAAAGTTGTAATCCTTTTGAAATAATCTTACGGTATTGTTACAATTGAACCGTATAGCCTTTTTACTCTCATTGACTGGATTTACACACAATGCTTCATTTTCGCTCAAAATACCATCTTCTTCCAAACAGCAGTAAGTGTTTAGAGGGTCACTTAGAACTAAATTAAAATACGCGAGAACACACAGTATTCGAAACATTTTAAAACGTTCCAGACTTAGGTGAATGAAGACGTCCGACTTTAGCACCGGCGCTTGATTCACTAAAATAAGTGAATATACGTAATCACGAAGTTGCGTTGCGCTAGTGGATTTTGGACTGTAGTACGTGGAAATAGTGGATGGTTTGGTAGATTTAAGTGGTTTCTATTATCGAGTGTAAACAAATGATTAAGAAAGACTTATATCGTGCTGTTTCATTCCGATATTTTGACTTTATTTGGTCTGGTTTAGTGCAAAAGCCGTCTTTGCAAATGGTATTAGTGGATATAACTATGGTAATGGAAGAAGTGGACGTGTATACAATTTTTATATACTTCAAAGTCGTTCAACACGTTATTACTTAGTAATTTCTTTAGAAGTGAACTATTCTTGTTCAGTTGCATGCTGTACGTGCGTATACGCCGGTTTTTCTATTACAGATGTAGTACATGTGTTGTTGTATACACAAAATTTAAAAATTTACTTCACGAAATCGTACATATTGCTTTTAAAACTTTAACAAAAAATAAAATTTAAGAACAAATTATTGGAAATAATTTTCATAAACAATCTTATAACAAATATATTTTTATATACCATTAACATACTTGTCATAATATACATACATATATTCCAATACTACGATACAGAATTACGATAAAGATAACAGATTTTTTAAAAACAAATTGCCGTTTTAATACTCATTAGTTATTATCCATAATTAACACCGTCAAGGTTAGTATATCCCATAATAATGCTAAAATACAAAATATTTTTATATTATATCGGGCTTGATAATTTAAAAACGTGTGTGAAACCAGATGGCTTGCGGTTCAGGTTATTTTTAAAATTTGTATGTTTGACGAAGTATTTGTTTCACATAGTTAACGATGACTTAAAATATTTATTACTATATAAAATGTATGTTTGTATAGTTTCGGTTGCTATATAATCGTAATTCCATACATACAATAAAAAATCAACTTTTTGTATATTTATTAAAACTTACAAGCATTACAAATAAAAAAGTATAATTCATAATTAGGAATGCAAAGGGCGGCTTTATCTAAACCCTAGTAAGAAAATAAAAAAAAACTGTTATGGATATCGCAATTAAAAATACAACACAAAAGAAACTTGGAATTTCTCTTGATAAGCCACGAGTTTATTTGGTTTGGTTTATATTTGGTTAATTTTTTACAGTTGTTGCAAATGTTAAAATTCTACGCGCGGTTCGAAATAAGCGACGAGACTGGCGATCCCATGACTGATAAGGACATGGCACTGCAGCATTACTCAAGGATCACATCGCTTCAGGTCAGTAATATCCCTTTTGAATCTTAAGTACTCACTCAAAAACTTCATGAGTAGAAGAAATGTACAAGATTTTACCTTGCATCACTTTTTAGGACCGAGGACTGTTTCTAAAACATTTTGTATCATACACACAGAAATCCTTTATATTTCCTGCCTTTTAACTACTATATAATTGTAATACATGTATTTATTGTTTCTTTTTTAGTAATTTTTAATATAAGTTTTTAATTTATATCACTTTGAATTTGAAATACTTGATCTTGTGTGGATTGTATGTACTTTGTACATATTTATTTTTTTCGGATAGTAAATAGACAAAATGACGTTCACGAGACTGATTCATTACCAAATAAGTCACAGTGGACGCAAAATCCGCTCCCAAGTCGCTTCATGTTTTAACTCTTAATTGGAATGTGCATATCAATTGCGATGTTATCTTGAATTTTAAAGTAACCTTGAATATCTTTATTCATTGATTACAGAAAGCAGCATTTTCAAAGTTCCCCGATTTGCGACTATTTGCCCTTGCTAATGTGGCGAGCGTCGACACGAGGGAATCCTTACAAAAGCATTTTGGAAATTTGAGGTAACATACTTCAATGATATTGTATAGGTGTAAGTCTACCAAGAATAAACAAAAGTATAATCAATCACCAAGTTAAGGAGAACTTGGTAATATAAGAAAACCTACAGAAGATTTATTAAGCTACACTATCAATGACCTCACGAAGCGTTCTAATAATACATATCGGCATATAATAGCAATTTGCAGATAATTAATGTCAAATCAATTTCGACATGAATTTATTGATTATTTCGCAGGCATTTTTCAAGTTGTTTTATTTGTTACTAGCGGACCCGACAGAGGTTGTCCTGTCTTAACTATGAATATTAATTTCGAATTGGTATAATAACTATGAAATATTTCAGAAACATAGTGTTTATTATTCTAATTTCGCGCAATTTATTTTATGTTTTTTTTACATAAGAACCTTCTCCTAATAATAACAAACGCAACAAAAATTAATTAGCGAAATGAGTCCAGGCGTTCACGAAAGAAATAATATCGCGAAGCCAACCAAATTAAAATTCAGTACTAATGATCTACAGCTCTCACATTTTTGACTATTCAATTTGGTCGGGTGGCGCTATTATTACTTGTTGTGTTTCGGAATGCGACATTGCTTAGACAACAGTGAGTGCTTGTAATTTAATATGAACTTCATTGAATAGCAATAAAGTTCAAATTGACTCTACATTTTATTTACAAACCGTTTGTATGGGAAAAAGAAAAGGGCTGTTTTAGGGTTTACCCGGAAATTATTCGAATTTTTCTCGCCTTTTAAACCTTCCCTAGACCTCCACGAACATTTCAAGACTAAGATAAGATAAATCCGTTCAGGCATTCTCGAGTTTAAGTAAGTCTAACGAACAGCTATTCATTTTTATATATATAGATTAATTAACAATTGTTATATTGTTTGTGTGTGTTGTATGTTATGTTTTATTTTCAATAATTAACTTCAATTTAATTGTTAAAGACCTTAATTTCTAATAAATACTATAGACACAGAATTTTACACACACGTAATAATGCCCTATAAAAATAGGCATACAAATGTCATATAAATCATCATAATGTCATAATAATAAGAATAGTTAATTTATATATAATTGTTGTTAAAACTTATGGTCTAAATACTATGTTATAAAGGCAAAAATCCACTAAATATCAAATACATATTTACAATGTAAAGTCGTTAAACAAGCTTATTTTAGCTAAATGTTTGGTTGGTTAGAATACAATAGAACTTTACACAAAGCTATGCCACAAATGAAATACAATTGTACGTTGATGTATGAAGCTGGTTCACGTTTCAGTGATCGGGCATTACGCGCAATTGCAAATTATCTGAATCTCATACCACCCGAGGGCAAAGAGTCCGAGGCTGCTTGGCATCGTTTGGACAAACAATTCCTTCAGGAGTTATTGGTAAGTGCTTCTTAATATTTTGTTTTTAATAGGTGTTCTCAGACTAGGCTCTATGGTATGGAGAATAAAAGTTCCTATAATCAGATCGTACAAACGTTATATAATTCCAATTTTTTTTAGTTACGTTTTCCATTTTTTTTTTAGATTTGCGTATATATTAGTTTGTTTTAATTGAAAGCGGTTTTGTAACCTTCGTATCTTGAATGAAACCCTGGCCACTGGCCTGAGGTCACTGCTCATCTTGGAAGCTGGTTTATCATGTGTTTTTATTTGGGTATCTTGAATATTTAAACAAAAGGCTTTTGTGAGAATGTTGGGTCATATTTTTATGGAGACATATAAATGTAGTAGGTCATGTTGTTAACACGTTTTACTTCGTTTCATGTATAATATACATACGTATTTGACTTTGTTTTACATTGTTGTTTATTAGCTAAGTAGATATTATACACAGGCCTTTTGTCCCTTCTTTTTTGGGGGCATGCTAATTCTCAGAAGTTGTAAGTACACTTGGCTTAATGGCTTTCACGTGGGAATGTTTGAAAATATCTAAACTTTTCCATAAGAACTCAAAGAAACGATATTTTCGAAATTTTCTTTAGTGTGTTTATCTATAGTGGGAGTGACTTTATAACAATAAAAGTCAACATAAAAAATTCCGTATTTTTTATAGATATCCCGACATGAACGCCGTATCTCACAGTTGGAAGAGCTGAACTCTATGCCCCTATACCCCACGGAGGAAATAATATGGGACGAAAATGTCGTCCCAACTGAAATCTATAGTGGCGAAAACTGTCTCGCACTGCCCAAACTGAATCTACAATTCCTCACTCTCCATGATTATTTATTAAGGAATTTTAACCTGTTCCGTTTGGAGAGTACATGTAAGTATTAATATTACTTTTATATTATATTAATTATACATTACGTGCCTCTCGGCTTTAAGAGAAATACATTACATATAAACTAAATTCAGCGTTGGGTCTAAAATGTTATTTAAGACATAATTCCATGAACCAGCTACCCGGCGAGATATTTCCGAACGAAAAGGGCATACCAATTCATACAAGGTCGGCAACGCACTCGCGAGCCTCTGTTATCGAGACTGTCCATGCTGTAAGCCTCCTGCCGATTTGCCTCCGTGTTATAATTATTAAAAATTTATAATGCCAGAATGACTATCGACGACGTATTTCCGAATGAAAAGAGCATACCAATTCATACACGGTCGGCAACGCACTCGCGAGCCTCTGTTATCGAAACTGTCCATGCTGTAAGCCTCCTGCCGATTTTCCTCTGTGTTATAATTATTAAAAATTTATAATGCCAGAATGACTATCGACGACGTATTTCCGAATGAAAAGAGCATACCAATTCATACACGGTCGGCAACGAACTCGCGAGCCTCTGTTATCGAAACTGTCCATGCTGTAAGCCTCCTGCCGATTTTCCTCTGTGTTATAATTATTAAAAATTTATAATGCCAGAATGACTATCGACGACGTATTTCCGAATGAAAAGAGCATACCAATTCATACACGGTCGGCAACGCACTCGCGAGCCTCTGTTATCGAAACTGTCCATGCTGTAAGCCTCCTGCCGATTTTCCTCCGTGTTATAATTATTAAAAATTTATAATGCCAGAATGACTATCGGCGACGTATTTCCGAATGAAAAGAGCATACCCATTCATACACGGTCGGCAACGCACTCGCGAGCCTCTGTTATCGAGACTGTCCATGCTGTAAGCCTCCTGTCGATATTCCCCCGTGTTATAATTATTAAATAATTATAAAGCCAGAATGACAATAGACAAGATGGTGACTAACAGTTTTATGTAAAATTTCAATTACTTTTAATAGTTTTATTGACGTTATTTAAGTAACGTATTTTTGCATTCTAGGTTAAAAGTTACGAAATGTTCTCTTTGTAATACGTGTAAGCTTTTCAAAAGACCGACCACTCTAGGTGACCGTAATAATAGCATTATTTTGGTATAAAATCTACCGGAGATTGAACCTGCGTCCTCAGGGATGAGAGTCGCACGCTCAAGCTAATAGGCCATCACTGCTCTAATGTGTGGATAATATAATATAATACGTATTTAAAACTTATTTTGCAATAATCTCGGCTGAAATATATTGTGTCATTAATACAATTGTTCAGTAAAATACGCTCAAATTGTTTAATAATTGTTACATAGTAATTCAACGGTTGAAAGTAAATAAATTGAATTAGAAAAGAAAAAAGAGTTTTACGACTAATTATTTTATAAGTAGACTTTTATGCAGATAAAAGCTATGGATTTTTGTGAGGATACTAGAACTAAAGTCAAATATTAGCTTTTTTTTATATCCGAGGTGGATATGCAATTGCGTATGCTCCCGAAAGTAGCAGGGGTATGTGGAACTCAACCCACACCAGAAACTCTGATGGTCAGAGATTGGGTGAGCATTAACCCACTAACCGTCGGTCTCGGAATTTAAGACTAATAATGATTAGGATTGTGAAAAACTGATATATTTTTATATAATTATATCAACTGTTATTGTGCTAAAAACTAATTTACATATATCTCGTAAGTGCGCTGTCATTTCCGCTAAGAGATGGCCGCTATCTTCATATTTCCCTTATCTTGACATATGTTGTTTGTTTTAAACTTGAGTTTCATCATATCAAAGATCATTCCTAGAGTTTTAGGTGTGTCATTGAATGAATATTAAATTGTATGAATGGGCGATTAAGCTTATTCATTAATCTTACGATAATAGTACTGCATTACGCATTTATAGTATTAAAGCGTAGCGCTTTGAAACATCGCAAATTGATATGTCTGTATTTAACTAGTTTATATTCTCAGAACGATTACAAATAATGATATAATCCCTTTAAGTAAATATTCCACTTCCTCAATACATAACTGCATATACAGCGATAAGAATGTAGTAAAGCTTTTTTATTCAGTAAAATGCATTTACAAAACTGGATTTCGAGTGATTTTTGCAACTGTAATCTCACGTCTTTTGTTTTTATGTTCGTTGAAAATTTATGTAACTGCATTGGTTCCCTCGTAGTTGCCGTTTTTAAACAAATACAAATAATATCAAAAATAAATGAATAATTGTACGAGTTATTTAATAAATAACAGGCTCTTTCGAATAATTCGCGATTTTAACAGATTAGACCGTTCTTATCCGGAGCTGGATATACTAGGCAGTGCTCTGATCGGTTTTAAAGAAAGCATTGTTATGTGCCTATCTCGAACCAAATCCGCTGTTTTGTTGTGTTTAACAAAAAATTTAGGTATTTTTATTTTATTGTAACTTGTATATATTTTACTTGCATGTTGTTATTTTTTACCTAAATTAATAAATAAATAAAAAATATACATCTTATTTTGGTTATATAATGTGCGACATGAGCCATACGAACATGAACTCGGACATCAGCTGATTTTGGCCATTTGACTTTATAATGGTCTTGGTCTCAAATTGCATCACATTTGACTTTAAAGAAGAAAACTGTAGGAGGTTACGGCCACGTAATATTTTTCATTATTTACAGACAATTAGATGGTCTGCCTTCTATATCATTGATTTTTAGTTTTAAGGTATCTTTGTGATGTTCGCCATAACGCGTAGAATCTATTTGCCGTGATTTCAACACATGAACTCAGGGTTGAGTCGCATGCGTTAGCCACTAGTCCAACACTTAATTAACATATACTAATAATGTTACACCTAAATTCGTCACAATTGACGTCAAACTAAATTTATCTTTTTATTATTAATAAAATAGTCATGTGGTCAATTGTATCTTAATAAATTCTTGGTACAAACTCATTCATTAAACGTTATGTTTCCTTATTTTTACGCTCTATACGTCATACGTAAACCTCCGAATATGGACCGGTCAAAGTATAGTATTTCAGACTAATTATCAGCTTATTTAGTATTAAATATGATGCATACACGTACTGTGCGTGCATGACATTCAAGATCGGGAGATGTATGTTCTACAAAAAATATTGAAGACTTCAAGGAATTAACAACAACAGCCACAGTTTTAGCCTTTGTGTAATTTTACTAGGTTATTTTAAACATATTCTTATATTTGTTTCAGATGAGATTCGTCAGGATATAGAGGATGCGGTCTATCGATTGGCGCCGTGGTAATTATTTGTTTTAATTGATTAATTGCGTTAATCTATATCATATGTCATATTAACAGGGCAAACAGACACGAATTAAACTCAAACTCAAAATAACTTATTCGTATAGGTACACGAGTACACTTATGAACGTCAGAAAAGAAGTTAAATTAATTGTAAATTTACTACCAGTTCGCAAGTCAAGGGCGTAGAGCGGGCAAGAAGAAGAACTGGCTAGAAAATTTCCGCCACTATTTTAGTTAAGTCAAGTACAATACAGGATGATTTAAATGGAATTAAATGAATTTTAATGATTAATATGAGAGATATCATTATTATTCAACGATTTTCATACAGCAATACTAAAACTTTGATCGCATTAGTCATTGAGGAAGCTATCCAGCAATTTAACTGAAATTAGAATGATAAAAATACTCGCAAATAATCGCTTCATTACGCTTTAGTGGGTGATGCGCGCTTGTTAAAAATACACGAAGTCGTCTCGTATATATTTAGATTCGCTAGGTTATTGATATATGTATGTTAGAATTGTATGTCGTAAATTGTCTAAACAAAGAATTAGTAATCGCTATTGTGATTTACATAATGTACCTGAGAACCTCATCAACATTATGTGATTGGATATAAAATGACGTCAATTCGATACGATATGAGATTTCAGTCACGTGGTCACTTCCCTATTTTATAAAGACCCCAGTACGTTTTGAAATCTGAACAATTTTCGTGTTGACAATTTTGTTACTAATTCGACAAAGTTCTACTTTATATTACTGTTTTCTTAAAATCATTAGCTGCTCACAGATAACGCCATACTATTCTATCTGTACCGTCCGCTTTTTGAACGCTTTTTAATTCAAAAACAGATAATTAAACAAATTTCTTAGTAGAAGTTACCTCCGACTGCCTAGTTGTATTATTATTTTCTTAATCATTTATGATTCTAAAGTGCGCTAAGAAAGGCTGAAAAAACGAACAATGTTGGACGGTATTAGGCCTATATTTGAAGATATGGTTCTATTATATTTTTCTATGCAGGCGTGCAGAAGACGACAGCGTATACTTCGGCGGTTGGGCGAGAATGGCCCACCCAATACAGAGCTTTGCTGTGGTCGAAGTGGCCAAGCCGAATATCGGCGAGAAAGCACCTTCCAGGGTCCGAGCAGATCTCACAGTCACCCTTAGTGTTAGACGAGAAATCAAGCAAGAGTGGGAAAATTTGAGGAAACACGATGTCTGTTTCCTTGTTACTGTTAGACCTACTCAGAGTATAGGTAAGAATATTTAACCGAGATCACTTTAAAGTTCTTGTTGTCCCGCAACGATTGTGATTGGTCCAACGAGTGTAGTAATGACGTATCAGTTCGCGTGTCAACGAGCTGTTGACCAATCACAAGCAGACGTAGCGTACAATCGTCTCGTTATGCATTCTCATAGCACGATATTTATGATACATTAGTTACGTATACTTCAATTCTATTGTGTTTAGTGTTACAACACGAATTCTATTCACGTTATTGTCGTGTGTCAATTTAATTGAAAGTACGGAGCGGTCAATTTTTCCAGGGATACGTTATTTATCTGTTTCGTTATTATTCAGTAATAACTATTGTATAGCTATTATTCGTAGTAGAGGGTTGCTTCGAATCCCGGCTGTGCACCAATGTACTTTTCTTTCTATGTGCGCATGGTTAATCGAATGCATTACATCATAATAACTCTACAATATAATATATGGGCTAGCCCTCCTAATGGGGTGCGTGTGAAATCTATTAATAATTAATGTGTCATAACATGACCATATGCTAATAAAATACTACGCTTAATGAAACGCACATGGCGTGATTCACAATTATTAATCGAAACCTATTTAAATTAGATTCCTAACGATTTTTCTTATCTCCTTATGTTTCTATTTGCCTGGTACTTTGGTTGATGTCACAATGTAATATATGAGGCAATATTGCAATTTGTTTTGCATTTAGAGAGGCGTGTGTAGCTTTATAATTCAGCCTGAAGTTTCCTTTCCTTCAAAATAAAGCTTGGCATTGCGCCGAGTTTTTTCACTCATTAAATGATTTGGTAAAACCCGCAAGATCTGTCAGTTTTAATTTAAGACTCGTTAGATCAATAATAAACGTCTGGTATAAAATTAGAAGTCGGAAATCTTAATGAAGCTAATTTAATTACGAACTTTGCATCATTTTTTCATAGATTTTTAGTGCAACATGAACCGCATGAATGAATGCAAATTATTTAAATTTATATTACACCTGTTATATCAATCGGCCTATATCTTAATTTTGTAATATATAATATTGGCTATTTCGCTTCTCCTTTGTTACAACGATTTTTGTAATACAGTATACACTGTCATTAAATAGGTATGATATCATTTATTAACGAAACTTTTACGATTTTATGTTTATGGTAAATGATATCATTATCTGAGTAGATTATTACGTAACGATTTTGGGGGGGGTGTCCTCTGTAACTTGTCACGATGTGAGACGGGGATCGAATTACGCGTTATTGTTAATATTACTTTCCAGTACTTTACACCATATGATGGTAACTTATAGATATAAAGAGTCACTGGGTCACGAAACGTTTTACTATTGAGTACAGAAACAGTACGGCGCGTTTGTGGGGGGGGGGGGGGATATCTCCAAAAATTGCGTGACGTAATGCTTTATGTAAATTATTTTAACGTACTATATGTCATGTATTGTTTTGATCTTATCGTATTTTATTTAAAGCCGCAGAATTAGTTCGAGACAAGCTTGTTTGTACCAATTTTGCCCTATTTTACCAATTTTGTAGTATAAATGTTGGATTAAACATCCTTACCAATTTAGAGAAAGATTTCTAAAGCATTTTATATTTTTTTAATAAATGAAAATAATAAAAAACTCATATCTTCAAAACCTTTTGTTAATAAGTTTTCTATTAATTTAAGTCTTGACTATTTCGACTACATATACATGCCATTATTGTAGGAACTAAATATGACTACAAAAAGAGTATGGTGGAGCAAGCGGGAATCGTGTACGTCCGCGGCTGTGAAGTTGAAGGTATGCTGGATGCATCAGGACGGGTCATCGAGGAAGGTCCAGAACCGAGGCCGGAATTAGAAGGGGACGCCAGGACATTTCGTTTATTACTGGATCCAAACCAGTATAGGGTTGACCTTGACCGTGCGAGCAAGGGTCATGAGGTAAGGATCAAAAAACATTTGATTTTTATTTACTGAACACGTGTTCAGGCTCATGTGTTGTTAAAATTCAAAATCATTTATTCATATAGGTAACACAATGTACACTTATAAACGTCAATAACAGAAATGTAAATAAAATGCTTCTAATTTTACATTTTCTGTCAGTTCTCAAATCAAGGGCTATAAACTCTCCGCCACTCTTTTGTTTTTGTTTTACACAAAGTTTGTAAGGAGCTGCAACCATTACACCATGTTTTCACATGGCATCTTAAGTAATATAATATGTATAATATAAATTAATAATAATAAAATGTTAAGTGATATACCCTATTACTAATTATTTTTGTCTTATTAGTATTAATTTTTATAACTTTTAAATCTGCGGCTTGTAATCAAGTAGGAAACCTGAGGGGATGCAACCCTCGGCCAATTAACTTAAACTTTCACGTTTTATTTTACACAGATGAAGATAACGATATCTTAATCCTAACACGTGTTTCTCTGTATTTGTTTCATTATATTTGCTTTATGAGAGCAGTGTTGGCCTAGTTGCTTCAGCGTGCGACTCTCATCCCTGAGGTCATAGGTTCATTCCCCGGCTGTGCACCAATGGATTTTCTTTCTATGTGCGCAGTTAACATTAGCTCGAACGGTGAAGTAAAACATCGTGAGGAAACCGGCTTGCCTTAGACCCAAAAAGTCGACGGCGTGCGTCAGGCCCAGAAGGCTGATCACCTACTTGCCTATTAGTTTAACAAATGATCATGAAACAGATACAGAAATCTGAGACCAAGACCTAAAAAGGTTGTAGCGCCATTTTTTTTAAATGTTTATATCTGCTTTATAGACATTGCCCTAGGAATCAATTTAAAAAAATCCTACACTATTGATTTAACAGAAAAATCTGCTGTACATGTTATGCTCCGATCATTCGAACAATGCTCTTTTACTCTTTAAACCTTAACAAAGAAAAAAATATGATATTTGCTGTACTGTAATAATATAGCGCTTTAATTTTGGCTACGTCGTGGCCATAGTGTTTTTCTTCGAATCGATATTTTAAGATTACACTATAACCGGTAAATGTCTGCTTTAGTACGTTCTTTTGGTCACGTATGCGTATAATATGTTATTATACAGTAGCTTTCATTTTAAGTATTTTTTTCTATTAAGTATTCTATTGACATAGTATAATTATTTTAATTCCTACGTTTTTCATCTAAAAACTTTTTCTCTGGTATATACAAAATATAAATGACAAAATTCTCGAATACAAACGAAGCACCTCCTCCACTTCGCAGTAGACTATAATTCCGTCAGATAAGTCAGAAGTGGTTTTTAGATTTTTATACTCAACATATGTGCGCCAACTTTCCTTTACCACGAACAATCTCGCCAAGTATTTTGTCCATATTTACTTTTGCTTACCCATAGTATCGGCCTGTATCTACAGTTTCTATAGTAACGTACTAAAAATCTAAATACTTACTTCGACTTATGAGTCATAGTTCATTGTTACACTGTTCTCAATAGCTTAAGATGGTCATGAGGTGCCTTATCTTGTTTGCTGTTTGAATTTGAACTATATTAGCACGTGAAACGGTCGAATTTGTTTCGATTTAAAAAATGTAAAGTCATTATTGCGAAATTTATGGTGATTGGTTTCATGAGTTTTCTGAGAAACTAGAGTAAAAGTCACAGTCCTCTGTACCAAGATTAGTTGATATCGCGATTCGTATTCAACTGTGCTATTATTATTTTAATTTCAAAATAATAATTTTAAAGTTGGGCCTGAATTTCAAATTATTTCAGAACACAATCAAGAACCCTTTGTCTTTGTTGTTAAAACCCTCTTTTGCAGAATACTTGAGTACTATCCTCGAATAACACGGTGTTATCTATTAAAAAATGTAAAACCAGAAAAAAAAATCTAATATTTTTCAACCATAATATGGACTTATTTTTGCACTACTTGTATGGTTCCGGGGTCATCGGGATTTAAATAATAGAGCATTTTATTGTTACTCTTTATCAACCAATCGCGTACAACAATAGAATATAAGCTAAATAATTAAATGTTATTGCTATGTAACGAATGAATGCAATGTAACAGTTGAAGAGAGTCGTCTCGCTATACTCTCGGTGTAACTGAGACGTTTTAGGAAATCGCCACGCTTATCAAACTAAGAAAGCCTCAGTGAACAGAATTTATAGCCTTGACTCGGACAATACTAATTAGGGTTGAGACTTAATCTTTGATGGATTTTGACTTTGATTGTGCGATTTTAAGTATATATGATTATAGATAAAATTTTCATAACTTGGAATCTCTGAGTGTTCGTACAGCAAATATCGACTTGGTGTACCTATTTAAATTAATTAACGGAATAGTGGATTGCCCGGAAGTTTTAGCACGTTTATACATATACATACAAGTTCGTCGGGTCGCGAGTCGTTTATACAATGAATGACACATCCCACATAGTCGAACAAACTTTGGCTCAAAATCTTCAATTAATAGGTTATGTCGCTACCATAATGACATTGCAGAGAGTTTTGACATATTTCATGGTTCTCTGGCTTCAGCTATGAGTAGAGTTAGGACACAATACCGATAATTTCTTTTCTTGGTTCAAATAGTTAAATTCTTTTTATAGTTTATATTTCTGTAGTTTCTTTATTAACTTTATGGTTGTTTGTATTAAATCTGTTTATTGTATCTACTTGATTTCGCTGGTCGTGTCCACAGTTACAGGGAGGGCACCGTTTTTTATACTTTTGTATGTACGTCAATTTGTTTCATGTGTTAGTCCTAATTTTGTTGTACAAAAACAAAATTCGCAATATGTTTTGAATATCTTAAGTTATTTATATATAATGTACACCACATGGAGGTTCGCAGCTGCCTGGTCCGAAATAAATTAACAAATTAATACAAGGATAACTATGCAGCTGTTAGTTTACGTATTTAAGACCTTCAGGTCGTCAGCGGTCAGGATCTGGAAGTTTTATGTAAAAATAATAGCTGAATTTAGAAACATACCAATAAAAAGCGAGTTTACCGTGCCTTTCCTTGTAACCGACACCACCATCTAATATTTTAATATATCCTTGACTTGTGCAAGAAGATTTCTTGTAAACATATAATTCCCGGTTCAACAATTATTGTTTCCAATTTGACCTTACCTTAAAAATAAACGGACGGTTTGACAGGTAGAAGTCTGGTCATAAAAAAACTGTCCATGTCCAGCTTCTAAAAAAAACCACTAATTTCAGGATGTATACGAGACATTTAACATTGTGATGCGACGAAAACCAAAAGAAAACAACTTCAAGGCAGTGCTGGAGACAATTCGTGAGCTCATGAACACGGAGTGTGTAGTACCAGATTGGCTTCATGACATCGTCTTGGGATATGGCGACCCTGGACAGGCCCACTACACCAGGTTAGTTATGTCGTGAATCTGTAAAAACTTTTAGTAGTATCAAAATAACGTTAATTCGTATATGTAATAATGCACTTCCCGCCGATAAAAAGTATTTCAATAGTCTGAAATTTCTCTCCCCGAACTATTTTCTTGTATAGCTGAGTTTCTTACATATTATACTGAACAGCAATGGCAAATCTTAGTCTAAGACTAATCTACAACTATAACATAATTGAAAATGTATATTTGTATCATTATTATACGTTTTCTTATAGAACAGGGGGTAAACGGGCAGTAAGTGTTGTTGATGTTAAGTGATGCCGCCGACCTTGGACTCTCTCAATGCCAGAGGGCTCGCGAGTGCATTGCCGTCCTTTTAGATCAACATCATGCTTTATATCAACTGTGATGAATTATTGTGTCTACAATTCTTACTCACAGGATTTCCTAATGTTTTCACGTCATTTTTATGATGAATGCAAATAACATGATAACATCGGCGGAGAATTTCGTTGAATGATATGGACAAGTAGAGAATGCGTAGTGTGATATTTTCTTAATTACTAAACCATTTCTTTTAAGTTTATGTTTCATGTTTCTGTGTTCGATTTCCGAAGCACTAATATACTCTGCACTAGCAGCTAGCACTAATAGACACTGATATAAAATTCAGCGTGTATTATTTATAATAATATAAGTATAAGTAATTTATTGCTTGTTTCATTCTTGAATTTACAAAAAATATTAATATTGAATGTATTTTAGGATGCCAAACGAGATTCCGACTCTGGACTTCAATGATACCTTCCTGGATATGGAGCACCTTAGGAACAGTTTCCCCGGCCACGAGATCAAGCTGAAAACTGATAATCCACAGAAACTGGTCAGGCCATTTAAGTAAGTATAACTATGACATAGCCCAAATTTTACTTCTATAGTATGTGTCGAATTCGTTTTACCAGCTCTATATTATTTGATTAATTTCAACTATGCATATCATCACAATGTACATTAATCTAATAAAAATAGCTTCTAAATTTGAATTCTATGCCAGTTATTAAATCAAAATTTTGAACGGACGAGAACTGGCATGAAACATCATTCTTTTTAATCGCGAAGGTTTTAGTTTATTTGTTCTCCCGTTTACTTACTACAATACTCTGTGCTTTTCAAGATTTCTATACAAATCATTTCTGGATTATAATCAATATATAATCATAAATTGTAAATTTAGATAGGAGTGACAGTGAGTTTTTTAAAAACAAAAACAATAATAATGTTAAACTGTTCAACAGATGACTAGACATTGTTGACGTATTTGTAATTATTTAACAAAGTAGTAATTTTATTTGAAAGGAACATAGATTTTTTAATATAAAATTTAGTGTAATTTAATATTTTTTTAGAAACGGTAAAAATATGTCGCCCAGTAGATAAAAGGCATTTTTGTGATTGAATAAAGAATAAATATGTTAGTTGTTTTTATTATGGATATTTTGAAAAATTAAAAAAATGTTAATTTTAATGAAATCTCTACAGTAAAGTTCAGCGCTAAGTATGACTTCGGTATGCCGAAAAAGTTTAGGATTTTGACTTTTATTTTATATATTATTATAAGCAGGATGTTATATAAGATTATTGTGGCATGACAATTATGATGTCTTTTAAAAACGAATTTTCCAAAAAGAAAAACTTTCATTTTAAGATGCAACGCATTTTAAAGGGTTTGTTTCAGCTACAAAATAGTAACTGTAGCAACAAAACTCCTTAGTCCGAGTTTCATGATCGATAAATACGTGGATTTATTTAATTTAACTTGTTATAGAGTTACTTTCGACAACGTGTTACGTAAGCAGGAACTTGGAGATAATGCTATGGATGAAGATGAAGAACGTAAGGTCATAGTTGTGGAACCCCACGTACAGCCGAAGCGAGGGCCTTACCTCTACAATGAGCCTAAGAAGTGAGTATGAACATATTAAAAAGTAAAAAGGTTATCCTTGACAATTAATATTAACGAACAAACCTGACTTTGTTTTGTGTATTAAGATTAAGTTATTACAGTCAAACTGAAGTCTGATACTGAGCATACATTTTACTTAAAGGGAAGTCTCAATAACTGGTTACATTTAATGATCGTAATATGTGTAATTTAAATAAATTATTTGCAATACAAACGCACATTAAACAAACATGCTTATTGCAAATACTTTGGGCGAGAGACAAGACTTGTGTCAAATATGTATTTGATTTTGACATACAGAGTCATACTTAACCCTTAGTGCCCCAGTACACGTGAGTAATATATATTCACATAATAAACAAGGTGAAAATCATAGGATTTAAAATATTAAACCTTCATCACATATTGTATACATAAGTGTGAAATTTCTTTTTAAATTGGTTGGTTCAAGTTTCTCACTGGAGTTTGACAAGGACCTTAATGGGTCCTCTGTGTATGTCTAAAGTTCAATATGTTATATGAAATATTTTTGCTATCTAAAAATAGCGATAACACCTTTTTACAATTGTTTAGTACGATTTCAAGTTAAATTCAAATACGATTCGGTCTAATTGACCGTCTAAATTTTAACCTTGACGTGCTTTATTGTTCGCCTACTCGCGAACAATCAAGGTTATCTAAAAGCGTAATGGGAAGTATTATTATTCGTTTGGTTTGAAAAATTTTAGGTTTCACTGGGGTGAAATGTTTCACCAATATATTAGGTCCTTACATATGAAATTGGCGTTTTGTCGTACTGGCCACTTTGACCTCAAATACCTCCTCTTTGGTTAGGAATTTCAAATTTAAATTTGTACAGCTATTTACTCATGTATTTGTGCTCCGATGACCGTCATTCATTTGTTTTTATCTTCTGTTTTTTTCTGTTTGCGTCACTCATTTTGCAAAATGGAAAACTTGAAGTATCGCATTATTTACGAGTACGAGTTCCGCCGTGGCACTATTGCTGAAGCAACGACTCGAAGTGTGAATGATGTGTATGGCGGTCAAGTTGCAAAAGAAAACACAGTTCGTTTTTGGTTCCAACGTTTTCGTTCTGGAAATTTCGACCTGCAGAACAAGCCCCGTGGACGGCCTGAGACACAAGTTGATAATGAAGTATTGAAGGCTATTGTGGAAGCGGATCCATCGCAAACCACGTCCGAGTTAGCTGCAGCCTGCGGTGTTAGTGATAAAACTGTTTTAATTCACTTAAAGCAAATTGGGAAGATTAAAAAGCTTGAAAGGTGGGTACCTCACGAATTGACTGAAGCAACCGGCAAACGCGCGCAACTGCTGCGTTACATTACTGAACCGGCACAATAATGAAGGTATTTGAAACCGAATCATTACCTGTGATGAAAAAGATCCTGGCCAGCCAGCCAAATCCTGCCCCAAGCGAAAATTAACCCCAAAAAAGTTACTTGTAAGCGTTTGGTGGACTAGTGCCGGTATAGTTCCCTGCAGTTTTCTCAAATCTGGCCAGACTATTACGGCTGATGTCTATTGTCAGCAATTGCATACTACGATGGAAAAGCTAGCGGCTAAACAACCTAGGCTGGTCAATCGCTCCACGCCACTGCTACTGCTACTTCACGACAACGCTAAACCACACACTGCACAACAGACGGCTACCAAATTAGAAGAGCTTCAATTGGAATGTCTAAGCCATCCTCCGTACTCCCCGGACCTTGCTCCAACAGATTACCATTTTATTCGAAATTTGGACAACTTCTTGCAAGGGAAAAAATTTAACTTTGATGGGGCAGTCCAAATCGCCTTCACAGATTTTATTGATTCCCGTCCGACTGTTTTTTTTAGTAAAGGGATCAATGAACTACCTATGAGATGGCAAAAGTGCATAGAAAACAATGGTTCATACTTTGATTAATTAAATATATCATATTTAAAAATATTCGACTTTTTGTTGCTCCCATACAAAACGCCAATTTCATATGTAAGGACCTATTATCACTTTGGCGTTTTTGGTCAACCTCTTCTCTGTTCGCTTTCTGGTGTAGCAATAATACCTAAAAAATTAAGGCCGAATCATTTTAGCCAACGTGACGTCACCCTTAATGGTCTCCTTAAATTTGCTTGTATGAACATCTGATCTAAGTCGACTTCCATATGTTTAATTTTTATGGCTCCAATCCGATCTTCCTTTTAATAATGTCGCCCGTGGAATGCTCGCCCTTTAACCACGCAGACCTCGATTTGCATATTTTATTTATTGCTTAGAATACATCATACATACATATACATACATCAGGTCTGTCTGGGAACTGCTTTTAGTAGAAAAGCGGGGCGGTACGTTTACATGATTTATTTTTCATGTTTTACGATGGTAATAAAGTGTATATTATCACATTACAGACAAACACTGTTGGCCTACTTTTAATGGAAAAATCGCTGTCATGGATTAATTTGGTCAAAGCGTGTGGTCAAAGCTTTCGATAAATCCATAATAATATAAGTAGTTAAAGTTTGTGGGGTGAGCAGTGTTGGCCTAGTGGCTTCAGCGTGCGACTCTCATCCCTGAGGTTATACGTTCGAACTCCGGCTGTGCACCAATGGACTTAATTTCTACGTGAGCATTTAACATTCTCTCGAACGGTGAAGGAAAACATCGTGAGGAAACCGGCTTGCCTTAGACCCAAAAATCCGACGGCGTGCGTCAGGCACAGAAGACTACCTACTTGCCTATTAGATTAACAAATGATCATGGTTATGAAACATATACAGAAATCTGAGGCCCAGACCTAAAAAGGTTGTAGCGCCATTGATTTATTTATTTTTTTATTATATCTACAGGAACAATATACTGTTCACGCCGACACAAGTGGAGGCTATAAGGTCGGGAATGCAGCCTGGATTGACGTTGGTCGTCGGACCACCGGGAACAGGTAGGATACATTACTTCAGTCATCACTTAGGTCATTCAAGAAATTGTATGTTAAAGCTTACGAATACGCACGAAGAATTAGCTTTACGATAGCTTTATCAAATATACGTTAATAACTTGTAAGTTTCTGACAGGTCGAATAGTGCCTTTTGATTGATGTTTTTGTGTTTCTGTTTAGTTTATATGTCTATAAAGCATTCGATTACGTGACTTAATAAAGCAAATATTTAGGCTATTGATTGATATATATTTTTATAAAGCGTTTGCGCATCCCCTGGCCTTGAAATCGGTATGTAGAATCGACCTGACCTAATCTGACCTAATCTAATCTCTGCTATTCAGAGACTGGATGAGTGCCACTAAAACATAGCAAAAACAAATTGCGCTCGACACAATATGTAAATTTACAAAATTCAAAGCATATCTATTCTATCCGCTTATGTCAAACTCATTATAAAATAATATCAAGTAAATTGTCTTTTGTCTTCTATTTTTGTATCCTATTGTTTTATTATGGTCTAATGTTTTTACGAGTTCCTTATATTAGTTACCAAATTTGGATGTCGTCTTTTTTACGAATATTTAGTCAGAATGGTTATTTTTTTATAGTACCCCCTGTACTCCCCGTAAACGGGCAGAAGGATCACCTGATGTTAAGTGATACCGCCGCCCATAGACACAAATCTCAATGCCAGAGGGCTCGCGAGTTCGTTGCCGGCCTTTTAAGAATTGGTGGTGCTGCAACCCTTGGCCTTGGTCTCAAATTTATGTATTTGTTTCGCGATCAGCCTTTTGTGATTCTATGGCAATTTACGATGTTTTCCTACGCCGTAGCGAGTGTTAAATGTGCACATAGAAAGCATAGGCCATTGGTGCAGAGTCTGGGTTCTGGGTTAAGAGACGCACGCTCAAGCCACTAAGCCAACACTGCTAAATTGCAAATTTTATACTTTTGGATTTGGGAAATATATAATGAATTAGAGTGACGCAAGCTGAAAAATTGTTCTTAGCTTGCTTTTATGTCATTGATTGAATGAACGCAAAAGACATGATATTAGTGATAGAATGTGTTATAGTTGCCGATTCTCATGCTTAGTATGGTAAGTCGGCACTTGCAGCTCCAACGTCTCAAACTCATATACATTATTTACCCTACAAAAGGAATTTCAAACAGATACCGCGTAACTCCCTCCGTACACTAATAGCTGCTATGTACAACCATACAATAGAATATTTTGTTATATAATACATTTATCAACAGGTAAAACGGACGTGGCTGTACAAATAATATCTAACCTCTACCACAACTTCCCATGGCAACGGACGTTGGTAGTAACTCATAGTAACCAGGCTCTCAACCAGCTCTTCGAGAAAGTGGCGGAACTAGATGTTGATGAGAGACATTTACTGCGTCTTGGTCACGGTGAAGAGGAGTTACAGACGGATAAAGATTTCTCAAGGTAAGAAAAAAGTTATGCCGTGAAAGCAGAACTTTTTTTACGCACAATTTTTGGTTCATAATTCTAAAGAAAAATATATCTACAATTATTTCCTTTTGAGAGCTTCCCTCACTTTGGCAGGTTCAACGCGCTATCTCAGGATAGCGCGTGGAGCTGGATCTCGAAAACTACAGGTTCAAATTGGAAATTTATTTTTGTGCTGCTACCTTATTTATTAGAACATATACTGTATAGCATTATATATGATGTGGTGAACATTAATAAATAAAGAGAATTTAGGTATTACAACCTGGCGACTGAATGGCAGATGAAACAGCAGAGCACAGCACATTGTGAGCTAATAAATATAAAGAACATTGTCAAGATGTAAATTGTTGCAATACCTGAACTAGACATAGAGCAGGCTATAACAAGTCTCAGACACCCTAAAAAAATACTCCCGCATTCTTAAAGTGTTTGTTTTAAAAGATTCAACTTTAAGACTTTTTTCTAAACATGCATTCCGTACATGGGTACGGAACAGCTATTCTAGGCACCTACGACAGGCGGACTAGCGTCAGATAAATTTTGTCACAACTATATTTTATCCATCCATCTATATATATATATATAAATGAATTGCTGTTCGTTAGTCTCACTAAAACTCGAGAACTGTTGAACGCATTTATCTTATCTTAGTCTTGAAATGTTCGTGGTCTAGGGAAGGTGTAAAATGCGAGAAAAAATCGAATAATTTCCGGGAAAACCCTAAAAACAGCCCTTTTCTATTTCCCATACAAACGTTTTCTAGAGTCAATTTGAACTTTATTGCTATTCAATAAAGTTCATATTAAATTACAAGCACTCATTGTTGTCTAAGCAATGTAGGTGTGTTCCTAACGTCAAAGAGTCTATTTGCACTTCATTATCGCTGCACAAAGTTCAAATTCAATCATATCTATCAAACAGTTTGCGTATAGGATTTTATCGCGTTCCGAAACACAACAAGTGATAATATCGCGAACCCGACCAAATTGAATAGTCAAAAATTTTAATAGCTATAGATCATTAGTACTGATATTTATTTTGATTGGCTTCGCGATATTATTTATTTTATTTTAGTTTCGGCATGCGACTTTTGCACGTCATTACATCTGTTAAACAAATCGCGTTAAAAAAGGGTTTAATTTTTGAATTATTAATTTAATATCCCTATCTGTGCAAAATTATTTAAATACATACCTAGTAATAGGAAAATATCCCAGTCGGGGTTATTTAGTGGGTCACAGAAGAGTGGCCAAAGTTCGTGGAAGCGAAGATACTTTGGTCACCCGAGCTGAACCTCACACATCACCCTATCATCAGGGTGACGGTTCTGTTCAGGAGAATTTTTTGCGCCGACTCTAAAATTCATAGGAACAAAAAACTGCCACATTTTAAATTTTTTTGACAGAACGAAGTCTGTCGGGACCGCTAGTTATGAATAAAGTTTACTATAATTAAATGTTTTTTGTTTAAAATGTTTACTTATACTCGCTTATTAATTGATTTCTCTAGCATTTAATGTTATTGTTACCTGTGATTGGTCAATTGGATTAATTAATCTGCTTCCAGGTACGGTCGTGTAAACTACGTGTTGGCGAAGCGATTGGAGCTCTTAGAGCAAGTAGCTCGTCTCCAACGGACCCTGGAGGCTGGTGGCGAGGCTGGGGCCACGTGTGAGCTTGCTCATCATTTCCACGTGTACCATGTGCGTCCACGCTGGCAAACCTTTATGCGGGCTGTTAAACAGGTTCGATATATATATATATATATATAGAATTATTATAGAAATATTTTGACAATATGTTTCCATGGTGACAAAAGTGGTAAAATTCACTTTTCGCTTTTAATTAGAGTACACAAGAAGAAAAAGTATATAGGATCAAAGTAAATTACAATATATTTTTGCTTATTATTTTTAAATACGTTTTATTGCCTTTTGCAGTTTGTATTAAAGTAGTCTCTCTAAAGAATCATATCATGCGAAATAAAGTATTTTCGTGTACTTTATTGTTCTCATAAAGTATGGAGTACAACTAAATGCCAAACCTGAAATAAGGTACCATACTTTATTTTAAAGTACGGGTGGCAACCCTAACTACAACCCTATTCGTCCTCGGATAGCACCCGTTTCTCTGATCATTTTTATTCATAGACTAGAAGGTGATCAGCCTTGTCTGACACATGGCATTGATTTTTGGATTTGGGACATGCCGGTTTTCACGATATTATCTTTCACCGTACGAGCCGAGCCGGGATCGAACTAACGACCCCACAAAGCTGCTTAGAAATAATTGAATACGATTTTCTATTACTAGTATAAAATCGAGTATGGTGTACAAAATTTTTAAGTTAATGACCACTTTGTAGTCAATGAAAAGCTGATTCACTAAATATAAATATTGCAAATACTTAGCTATTTCTAGTACATACACTTAAGATTTACAGCTTTATTTTGATATTAACCACGTGTTAACAGGCGAAAACCGTGGAAACGATTAGTAAAGACTTTCCGTTCCACGAATTCTTCGATGATGCCCCCAAACCACTGTTTCCGGGAAAATCTTATGAAGAGGACTTGGAAATTGCTGAAAGTTGCTACAGGTAACAGAAAATAACAGAAAAACTAATTTATAGATCATAATTATATTGTATTATATTTGCTTTTTAAATTAGGAAAAAGACGAAGGCGAGCAAGAACACTTATTTTGATAGAAATAAATTTTAATTTTAATTGAAAATAATTTTTTTCAGAGAAATTCTATACAGTCGAGTTTTACTTCCATGTTACATATGTTCAATAATTATTTTATTCTTATCATCATAGCTCATCTCTTTTAAAATACATGTACGTTTACGATAATTTGGATCTATCTGCTTTGCTTTGTTTTCAATGTTTAGTTTCTATTATCTGCCCATTATTTTACCGTAACTGATTTTGCCGAACTCTAAACAAAAATATAACGTACCTGGCATAAACCATCTAATCTAAGCCGTATAAGTATCTATAATATGTATTACTAAGTAGATATAAAAAAAAAGACCTAGATGTTACCATGTTTTTGGAATATGTACATAATATTTTTGTTATTTATTTATTTCGTAAACCAAAAAGAAATTGTGTATAACAAGAGAGTACTAAAGAAATTACCAAACATGCAATACGTGTAATATATAAAAAAAAAGGTTCAAACATTTACAAAAAGAAAAAAATGTATAAAAAATATTCGCTATCAATATAATTACCTTGGCTGTGTTGTGTGATGGTGTGAAAGTGAGGGTGTATATGGGTGGTGGAAACTTTGTTTTTTTTTAGTTAAATAGATTCTTATAGATATAAATAGAATATATACATAAATAGAAACTTCGTTTTTTTAGAGAATAGATCTTTATTCAATAAATATTGATATAGACAATATGATTGTATTTGCTTTACTTTTATATAGCTTTTAACTGATATCTATTATTTTATTAGGTCTATGATCATAATATTAAACAGATTTTCGAAGAACTAGAGGAGTTTTAAACGGATTCACTATGTAACTTTCATTATCTCTCAACCCATTATGCTAAACTACAAATCTTCAATAGGTACATAGACCACATTTTCGAAGAACTGGAAGAATTCCGTGCGTTCGAGCTGCTTCGGTCTGGTCTCGATCGTTCCAAATATTTGTTGGTGAAGGAAGCCAAAATTATCGCCATGACGTGTACGCACGCCGCACTTAAACGATCCGAGCTGGTTCAGATTGGTAAGTGGGGGCATCTGGTTAATAATTTAATGTATTTTTTGTTCATAATGTAACATTAATATTGGTAAATACAACCACATGTCATCTTATAGGTTCTTTTTGAGTCATGTATTCCTAGTACATTGGAGTATTTCTGAATCTCTTACGATTGAAGTATTTGAAGAATATCTTTTATAAAAAAATACTTTAGTGTATAATCTTTTGTCCTTTTAATAATTTGTTTTTTGATATATATATAGATATTTGATAAAGGGTTCTTTATTTCAACCAGGAAGCAAAGGGGAACGTAAATTAGTATAAAAAAACTGTACAACCAAAACAGGAGCTTTCCTGCTGTGAGCTTTGACAAATACATAGTTATGACCCAAAAAACATTGTTATTTACACGAAAACCTGATTGACTCTTAATTATTTTACTATATCTATCACGTAACACAGGTTTCAAATACGACAACATCCTAATGGAAGAATCTGCTCAAATCCTTGAGATCGAGACCTTCATACCGCTGCTGCTCCAAAATCCTCAAGATGGTAGATCGCGTCTGAAGCGCTGGATCATGATCGGTGATCACCACCAACTGCCTCCAGTGGTGAAGAATATGGCCTTCCAGAAGTATTCTAATATGGAGCAGAGCCTCTTTACTAGAATGGTGCGTTTGGGTGTGCCGTATGTTGAATTGGATGCACAGGGACGAGCAAGGCCTACGTAAGTTTATAGATCTGATATTTAAACAGTAAAGGAAAACATTGTGAGATAACCGGAATGCCTTAGACCCAAAAATCGACGGCGTCTCTCGGGCAGAGAAAGCTGACCACCTATTAGCCAAGAAAAACACGAATTAGACATAAATCCGAGGCCTAGGTTTTTTTACCTTGATTAAAAAATTGCTGTAATTTTTGGTTAGAAAATTTTACCCCTAAGAATCCATCATGATTTTAATTTTACTATCGAAGTCCTCCAAAATGATGCGGATCTCATAATTTTAGGGACATAGTTAACAATTTGCGTTCAATTAACTTAGATAGCGTAAGGTTTTGAAAATACATTTACAATTACAATTAATTGATGTCGTAACAATGACGATTTACGAACGTCTCGAAAATCTAAATTAAGTATATTTTAGATTCGGTTATTCGGCTACTACCGAACGAGCGAGAATAACTGGCTATACACACTGTCACGCTTTTTATAATAATGATATATGATGTTTCTAAAAGTATACACAGAAAAACCACATTAACACTGTAAGCGTAACTAGGTTTTTTGATTACAGAAAGTTAAAAACCCTTTCCAAGCACACAAAGTAATATTGGATACACAATTGCAGTATTTGCAACCTGTATCGCTGGCGTTACCGCGCTCTTGGAGACTTGGGGCACGTGTGTCGCCTGCCCGAATACCGCGCGGCTAACGCTGGTTTGCGGTACGACTTCCAACTGATCAACGTGGAGGACTTCAATGGAGCGGGTGAAACTGAACCCAGCCCTTACTTCTACCAAGTGAGTAATATTAATTTGAATACGTGATAGTCTTAACACATCTTAGATCTCACAAATCAGTTTATTTGTAAGTTACACCCCTAAATGTACTTGCTCCGTATTTTTCATAATATTCTTTATACAGTTTAAATTTATATGTAATAAGTGTCGAGAGTATCTGTATGTATTAGCAAACTGACTTAAGAACCTAAGAACCTTACGGATCCCTAAGCCTTACACGTGCAGAATGTCTGCACCAAGAGACCTAAGGTACAATAACAGACTGAGCCCTACGTGTAACGTCCAAGGTTTAAGGCGGTGGGATCATCTCAAAGCACAGGCAGTCTCAGCACCATATTAAATAAATTGAAGAAGTCTTCGGGACTTTGACAGGAAGCGAGAAATTAATATGCCAGATAAATTGATTGACCATTTGAGGGCATTATTAAATGTTTATGTTTTACCTACAATAACGTAAATTTAAATGTTTACTTACTCAAGTGACCTACCTAAAAATCGGACATTTTTCATTCCGTGGAATTGTGACATTTCATAAGTGTTGCTACTAAAAAAGTTCACCACTGAAAATGGGACACATTTGACCAAATTTAGGGCAATAGAATAAAATGCTACGTATTTTTATGTTTTACCTATAAAAACGTAAACCTTAATATTTACTTACTCAAGTGAAAGTGACCTAATGCAAAAATAACAAATATTTCAATATCACGAACAATATATCTCATTAAGTTTAATTACTGTATTCTATTCTTTTGCTGGCATCACTGCCTATTAATTCCAGGTTTAGTAAACCTATTTTAAAAAATAAAAGATTATCATTACTTGTTTCTGATGAATGTATTTACTGTTTCTGATGAAAAAGGACGTAATTATCACTGGCCGTAAGCCCACCTTTAATGTGGAGGACCGCACTTAATACATTCATAGAAAATAAAATGTATGCATAGACTAAGAAGTTCATTTGTATTATAATTGAAAAATGCGCCCGGCCAAAAAGGTTTGTAATCTGACATTTCAAAAAATGATAGCTGTCAGAATTCTACGGAATTTAAAATCAGAGTATACACCCATTAAGACATTATCGCGCACCTTTAGCTATTAAAATGGAGCCGGATCAGCAGTTTCTCAATGTTCATGTGAAATCTGAATGTTAATGGCTGTCTATTAATGTTATATGGATATTTACCGCATCATCTGTCACACTACAGTTATGAGACTCTAGATAACATAGTGTAATTTCTTACAGAACTTAGCGGAGGCAGAGTACGTGGTAGCGGTATTTATGTACATGAGGATCGTTGGATGGCCAGCGGAGAAGATCTCCATCCTTACCACTTACAACGGACAGAAGCACCTTATTAGAGATGTCATTGATAAGAGATGCGCTGACAATCCACTTATTGGCAGACCACATAAGGTAACCTTTTTGTACCAATTAGCTTATTATTTTTATGTCAGAGGAGGCAAACGGGTATATAATAATAAAACCGCCGGTTCGGAAATACATGGGTGATAGTGGTGGTGCTCAGCAAAAACTGTATTAAGCAACACTCGGTTTTGGAACGACGTCAAGGTGTTACGGATGATATTTTGTAGTTTTCCATGACGTCCGATGATAAAAATCAGTATTAGTCCGAACAGCTCCTTTGAACACTCCATGGTAAATGCGGTAAAAGATGCAGACAGACCCCACATCTCTACGCAACGTCAAGGGATCAAGCCGCTCGGAAAGTTACTGGTTGTCGCTCTTCGTTGAATACGGTCACACAAGTTTGTTCCGGTACTCATCAACAACTGCCCGAGAAATATCTGTCCGGCCAGTGTAAATAGTATCTCCAGTGCTGAATGGTTGCATAGTGTGTGTAGTGCGATAGTTGCATAGCAATGAATGTTTCCAACTTGCAACATATCATTAATATGTAGAATAAACAGGGTCGGAGATAGGACACAGCCTTGTGGTGGGAACCCAGCTTATTCGGGTTTAAGGTCGAAACATGTCCCGTCGATGGCGAGCTTGATGCTCCGGTTGCGAGAAAAATTGGAATATTGTATTATGTATACATTATATACACCAAATTATTAAGTCACAAAACATTTATTATCCAGGTTACGACGGTGGATAAATATCAAGGTCAACAAAACGATATCGCCTTGATATCTCTGGTGCGCACTAAAGCCGTGGGTCACGTACGCGATTTGAGACGTCTGATCGTCGCGGCGTCTCGTGCTCGACTAGGTCTTTACGTGTTCGCACGCGCTAATCTCTTCAGGAATTGCTTCGAATTGCAACCTACCTTCAATCAGGTAATAATTATATTTGTTCCTTTAAGTCTTTGTATTAAAAAAAATGTATATTTAAAGAAACTTATAAAGTTTGTTTTTTGTGTATATTTGTAAGTAAGTAAGCATTGGTAAGTCAATTAGTTGAGTTTTGGACACATTAGTTCATATTCATGAGATATAATTTTAAATACATCCAAGAAATCTATATAAAAATTCAGTTCATCATACATGCGTCAACACTTCACCTTACAACGAAAATACGTTTTTATAATCCACATAGAACTCGCATACAAGAATACAAGGTCCGTTTGAAAATCTAATATCTCTAAAATATGGTAAATTCAAAAGAGTCTAAATTCCAATGAGTACCTACTTCTAGAATCTGGCTATTATATAAAGCCAACATAACAAACTGCCCCTTTTACTTTTCTTGTACAAATTCTACTGACATTTTAAGAAATTATTACACTGAAAAATACACATAAATTTTCAGCTAGTAGAGCGTCCGTTAGAACTCGAGTTGGTCCCCGGCGAGCGATACCCCGCGCAACGGAGCGCGCACGCAGTCACACCCGACGCGCTCGTTATGAGCATACGAGACATGCCGCATATGGCCCGCTACGTATACGACCTATATATGAGCACTGCTGTACGGCCTCAGGTAAGATATGTAATTAGTAGTTGTTATTTGATTGTTTCCCGTTATGTCAATGTATCAGCGTATCGAGTATTGCAAAGTATAGAATATGTATATAAGAGATGTGTACTATACGAGTCCGTAATTCCTGATATAGATATCGAGATTTTTAGAGAGGAACTAATTTTCACAGTTTTTGCAATATTTCTCGCTGATGTATTCCTATTGGATCAAGCTTTGTTATACTGATTATGTATCTTTACATTGCTGAAATAAGGTTTAAAGTTGGTTAGGTAATTTTTATAGCGATAACCATACATTGTATGTAAAAAAACCCATCTTAATATTATATCAGCGACGTAAAAGAATTAAACACGATCCTTTCCCCCTGCATTGTTTAATGTTAAGTTAAAAATCAAAGAGTTGTGAATGTGGTAGAGTATCTGCGTGTGCAAAAGTATTTGTCTTTATAGAGTAATTTGAGACTGTTTGGGGACCTTCGTATTGAAATTAATAATAAAATACTATAAACAAATTAAAAATATACTCAACTCTAAGTACATTAAACTAAATTAAAAATATTAACTCTGCATTTTTTCTTTATTATAAATCTGATTTAATATCTAGAAAATTTATCGCCTTGCCTTTAACAGGCCGAGCGAGAATACAGTGCGCCGGGAACGCGTCGTGCTGCGCATACGCAGGAACCCACTCACCATGTGTCTGCGCATCCTGGGGGCGACTCTGACGACGAGACCTTCACTCCGACAGAAATTGTTAACGAGATTGACGAAGCCACTGGATAGGCAGTTTCCCATCTTTGTTTTTTAAGTGTATCTTTAAGTTTATTTTTTAAATTGTAAATAAACTTTTTAGAATCATTTTTGTTTATATATAATACTATTCTTTGTAGTTATCTTTCAGGACAAAGCACATTCTCATTTAAATGTCCAGATTTATTTATTCACACTTTGTTTTTATACAAAAACAAATTACATAATACATAAAAATTGTATTATATAAAAAATATATAAAATACTCTCGGTTCCTTTTTAAAATAGCGAATTATCATACAAAATGGCAAACAACACTAATTGTAAAACAAATATCCCTTTTAGCAACTAGATAATTGTTAACTTTATAGTAAGCCTTTTTCCACAGCTTTTCTTTAATACATTTCTTAAATTTATTAAACGGAAGAGATAAAAGTAAATATTACCATGGGTGGCCTTTGCGCAGAGCATTCTCTTAAACGTATGAAAAATTAATTGCTATTGACTATTTTATAAACACTATTGCGCAGTACAAAATCCTACCTTTCCTATTACTGTAACCATCAACCACTACAATTACAACGTTAGAAACTAGACAGTTTGAACAAATACTATAACATAGTTTGTATACTTACTATAAATAGGTATAGGACCAAAATAGATTAAAACTATATCACCGTTTACAAAGGAAAAATTTAATATTTTCTTTGTTTTCCCATGCTTCTGAAAAGTTATTATTTAGGAAATAATTCGAATTGAAAAAAAAAATGCATAAAATTGATAATTTAACTACAAAATATTTTATATTAAATATAATAATAATATTTTTTTTATTAATATAAACGTTTAAATTTTAAGAAAGACTTACTTTCAGTGCCACCGGAAAATAAAGAAATATTTCCCAGCAATGGTACACCACCAGGATAAACTGGAAATTTTCCCGGATAGAAACGTATCCATGTATACAAATATAGACAACATAATGCCGTAATAAACAAAATCCACATTATATCTTCGTTATAGTTGCGAAAAATACAATTAAAACATTTCGTTTTATAGCATGCTCATTACAATGCATTAGATGTACTAATTATAATATTAGGGACCAATTCATAGGCTCTTAAAAGTAGAGCTCTCAATATTCAGGTCAGCTTGGCAATATGAATAATACCTAGCAAGCCACTTCGGGTGTACTCGGTGTATTTGGCTATGACCACTATCAAAATTGGTGAGAACAACACTCAAATGTGTTCTTCATTGCTAAGATGTTGACTATTACAGATTAAAGCAACACCTTGCTAGGATAATAGAATTGATGTAACCGTTTGACATAATATTGACGGAATGCGTGCTGCAAATATCGGCAAAGAGGATGTAAGAAAAATGAATAGCGTTTAAAATAAATGCTTTGATTATCTATTTATTTATTATATAAAAATCTTTAGAATATTTTACCTCGAAGTCAGTTGTTAATGAAACAATTATTCCACAATTCATTAATTCATTCTTATTTAAGACTTCATTTCCTGAACTAAATTATGACACTTAATTTGTGTACTAATAATACATATAGCATACTCATACAGGTTCATTCATAGTCTATTAAGTCATAATTAAAATAGACTATGTCTTTTAACATCCTAAAACTATCCTAAACAACCATTGTTGTTCTTGGCCTCGGTTTTCCGTATCACAAATGGGTCAAATCCTATAACTTTTTAAAGTCCAGGTGTCTCAATTCTGAGTCTTGCCTTAAGATATGCCGGTTTCCCTAAGGTGTTTTGCTTCTGTCCGTGTATTAATTGTGGTTACTCCCTCAGGCTTCGACTTGGAGTTGAAACTCCACTAGGCTTAAACTCCTTCTGTTATCATAATTGAACGCGTTATAAAAAGGAATAAATTAATAAACAATAAAGCGTAAAAACGATTTTTTTATTATGAAATTATAAATTTATTAGAATTACAAAATTAGATTTTTAGTCGATGGTGATAAAATGTATATTATTATTTATTAAATACATTATAATGCATAGTTTAAATACATGGCACATAGGAAAAATTTAAACATTGATAACGTATAAAATGTTTTATAAAATTTTACCTTATTCTCAATTTTATCAGTTTTATGTATATGTTATCGTATCGACTAGGTATCTTTGAAACTCCTAATTATAAGTACAATTATCATTTTATAAGAAATTAATTTATATTATTACTAAGAATAGTCTATTGGTGCGGCCTTGCCTTTGCCTCTGTTTCTTTGATTATTTTTATTTCATAGACAAATATGATTACCCTTTCTGCCACATATCGTGGATTTTTAGATTTGACAGTATGCCGGTTTCCTTACGATGTTTTCGTTCACTGTACGAACAAGTGTGAGATACGCCCATAGACAAGGGGACCATTAGTAACCAAGGAAAAACTTCAGGCATAAGTATAATTATTATAGTTTAAATCACAATTGTAACCTTTGAAGAGTTTCGTGACTTTGGTAATATAAATCGGTACACAATATTATTTAGTCAACAGTATCTCTTATCATAGACGCGACACGATCCGTTTTTTCGATTGTTATACAATTTCACCCCACTATCTTCTTTCAATATAGCATAGTCACAATTGGACAGAAAGAGACAAACGTATATTTACCAGTGTCGACTTATTTTTATGAATAACATAAGCATACATTAAAATAATAGGTTAAATACATTCAATTAAATGAAAATGATTTGATCTCATCAAATTGTTCGTTTTTAAAACGTCGTTTGTAAAGCATACAAATTTATATTTATAAATAACGATATTTGCAATATTTTATAAAATGTTAATGTGAAATTAATATTAGTTATAGCTGCTTTTGATTGAATATTACTTAACCTGATTGAGATACATTTATGAACATTAGTTGTAAGTTTTTAGCCGAGTCCCCTGGCCTGGTAAGTGAATTCCCGGACCAGTCGTAGTCATCTTAACAGGCACAAATCCTTTCAAACAAGATCTCGTCAAATATTGTTATGTTTTTTATCGTCTAATGGCACGTCAATGGTGTGTTGTACAATTTCTTCGTCATCTTCTGCGATCGCCAGGTATCGCTCAACTAAACCGGAAACGCAATCCAGGCAACCACTTTTGTATAGAGCCTTTAATACACGCTTTCGTAGCACGACTAGTACGATGAACATAAAGGGTCCTTGCATGAGGTTAAATATGTCCAAGACTGTCCTGTAATATAGAATTTTGTATCAGAATAATATCCGAGCCCGTACTCTTCTAATAGCGTTACATATCCCAATACTCAGTACAAAAATACCTTGTGTTCCAAAACGTGCGTCACCAGCACTATGGATATTGAAAAAACATCTTAATTAACATAACATTTATAACAAACGAAACACACACGGAGAAACACAAAGTAGTAATAATAATCAAAGTATGGAATTAAAAAAAAGGAATAAGGAATATTTTTAGTGTGCGATGTGTGCGTGCTATGGCTGTAACTGGTCCTGGCTTGGCATTATGCTGTGGAGCAGACGTGTTCCACAGCGATGTTCATTCTGCTAGAGACCACAACAGTTAGTTTTAAAATTTTGTTATAATTATTTCTCTATACAAAAAGCTGGGGATCAGTTCACTATCGCTATTGGAAGGTGGTGGCAACCACTTTGGTATAGGGACCATATACCTTCCTGATCAAGGCCATTAAGTTCTGTTATTGTTTGCCAATATTGATGTTGCGATATTTGTATTGCTAAAAATAGCTAGGAATCGCGTACAAAACCCTATTGGAAACTACGGGATATTATGTACTAGGCGAGTGACTATAATGTAGTTTAATAAATGTTTTTGTAAAACTTAGTTTCAGATCTGGTCCTATGTATATATTTTACTGTATACCGTTTACAAACAATGTGTTACTAAGAATTTAAACGCTATTGGAAACTGCGGAGGCGATTATAATCTAATGTAATAAAAATGACTGTTTAATAGTTTTTGCAAGACTGAGTTTCATATGTTAATAATTCGTTATTAAGCATGTGTTTGGAGCCAATTAATTATTACGTTATTTTATTAATTATTACGTTAATTTATTGAGAAATGATGTAATATTTGCATAAATTATACAGTCAAAATTCAAGTTTAGTTACGTAGGTATAAATAAATAATTTTCACATAATTATTGCTATTATTAACTTACCAAATTATATGTGCTTCGAAGAAAGTACTAATCATTTCAAATATCCAGGGAAGACCCATAATAATAAACATCTTTAATGTCATTCCGAACCTGGAAGAAAATAAATCGTATAATACATCATCATTATAATAGAAACAAAACTTCGCTTTAGCGTAGTGGTTAACGTTGGGACTAAGGCCTAGCACAAGTTTCGATAAAAACAAATAGTTCAGGTTGGTATAAAAGACGACCTTTCCATTAAAAAATTATCAACGCTCAGACGCAACAATGTGCCTTCCCTATGGGCTATGGCCCATTGAGTGCTTACAGGCTTTATCATACATGAATATCTACACAAAATTGTATCAAAATAGTTATTGCTATTTCTAAAGCAACTCTTATTTAATAATGAAGTAAATAACGCATTGGTTTGTCAAAGTAGTGCGGATTTGAATCCCGGTGAATCAATAATTTAGTTTAATGTATATATACTTTGACGTTTCTATTATATAGTATATGTAATGTAAATTATTTTGATAAACAATACATACTTATAACGCAGCTCCTTGACGTGTGTTGATAGGAACGTTTGTCTCCACAAGTAAACTGACAAGTAGCAAAATATAGCTATATTTATTGCCATGAGTATTGATAGTACACTATACATATAGTACCATTGTTGCCTTTTATCTGGAATTAAAGAGAATAAAAATGTTAAAGTATTTAGTTTCTATGTCATAAAAATTAATTTTCGCATTTTTCTTTGATTGTTAGCTTATACCCTATGTATATAATACGGTCCAATTTTAAAATCTATAAAAAAAAATTACAGTCAAAACCGTTTACGAAAACATCGTTAAGAACAACATGTATAACTATCGGTTCTTCTTACAACTAAATATGAGTAGATCCT
This sequence comes from Pieris brassicae, assembly GCF_905147105.1. Taxonomy (NCBI): domain Eukaryota; kingdom Metazoa; phylum Arthropoda; class Insecta; order Lepidoptera; family Pieridae; genus Pieris; species Pieris brassicae. The sequence goes on from NC_059666.1 coordinate 3,851,621, forward strand.
TCGATGTCGTTATAACAGATATTGACTGTATATGCAATCATTAATGAATTTACTTTATGGCCAAAAATAATAATATTAGCTCCTTACCGTAAAACCAGCAAGTGTTGAGACCGATGCCTGGTTTTTGATGTTTTCCAGGATGGAAGTTGACAATGGACATAGCTATTGTTATAAGCGCGGGTGTACCAAACGCGTAAAGAGCATACCACGAAAAGGTGCGCCAGCCATAGTCGGGCACTGATGGACGCCTGCAATGACGTAACGTCTGATAAATCTATGGCTCGTAGAATATTGTTAAGTGCTGAGTAAACGACAGGAATGAAAGACAATGCCATAAGAAATAGAAATAAATAAAAAAATTAAAATGGATCTACAAATTGCTCGTCTCTCATAAAATTATAATGATTGTTTGTAATACTTACTTGATTCGAAATAGAATCTGTATCGAGATGGAATTCATCCAGAAGAAACTTGATACCATAAAATAATAGGTCAGGAAGCCTGGAACATTCAAAATCGCTGGTTAATATTGTTACAAAACATTCGTCACATGATGTATTTAAATACACGCATTGTACAATAACAGTTGGTATTCTTAGTATGCCTGCGTATTAGATAATTTGTGAATTTACAACGTCACCATTTTGCATGCGTAGGCAAGGCGTCGTAAGTAATACGGCGTCTGGTAATATTTTAAATCGTAGAGGGGCCTCAGAACTACAGCAGTGTGTTGCTAGACAGCAATGTATTTATAAAAGCTTTTTATTCGGTATTTTATAACCTTAAGTATTATTCGATAAAAAAATCAGTATGATTATCATTTATCTAGAACCGTGTACTGAGCTAAGGTAATGATCATTAGATTACGCTTTGGTTGGTTAGGTTTTAGTTAGGGAAATTCGTTTTTACTTTAAGCCGCACTCAATTAAAAGTTTTCTGATTGTCTTATCAGTCATGTAAGTCTGACACGGTAAATGTAATTGTTTCATGATGACTTTCCTCTTTACGCACACTCGTAAAAATAATTAGCGGTAAACATTACTTATAATTGTTTGATCCAGACTATTTATATATGTATTTCATTTTATTGTATATATTTTTTCACGAAGGTACGCAACGTCTAGTTATGAATAAGATCGTAGTATGGCCTAGTGAAAAAGCCGAGTTGATCTAGTGGATATTTGTTATATTGAAAAAAAGGCCTGAACCTGAGGTCGTTTGTTCGATCCCCGGTGTGGACAATGAACTTTCTATGTGGGCATTACACACTCGCTCGTACGGTGAAGGATAACATCTTGTAAACCGCCATATTTCGAATCCAAAACACGACTGTGTGTCAGGAAGGCAGATCACCTTTTTCACCCATCAAAAAAAATGATCAAAGAAGCGGATGCAACACCCCTGGACTATTATTATTGTGGTATATATATAAATTAACAATTAAATTACCTCGAGCAGCGCATAAATTCATATCGGAATATTTAACAAGATTCATTATGGCCAAAATAATTAGTCCCAGCGCTAAGCTCACGCAGAAACAAATTATGCTTTTGCCTTGTAGATCTCTGAAAAAAAAACAGTATTTTTTGCTTATTATTAGTAATTATCTTGTTTATTAAGATAAATTATGTATTTTTTTGTATACGCCTAAGTTCACTGCGTCGTATAACGTGTTTGTTTCTGGCCAAACCAAAACCGTTTTAGACGCGTAGGCTCACCTTGATTTCAGCGTGTTTTGGTAGATCATGTACCTATAACGTATCTATTTCTGAGGCCCAGGTTAACGTGCAAACGTTTTACCAAGGTCAGTTTCCGTGAATTATTTATACACAGATATCTGATACTATTAAACAAATATTAGACTTTATTCCTCTGTCCAGGTGCCTCTAAATAGGTATTCAATGTATTTTACTCAAATTTAAAAAAAACTGAATCTCAAAAAGTGTCATTTTTAAAGTGCTTATGGTCGTCGTAATCGGCCCTCTTGTAGGCTTGTTATGAATATTAATTAAGATTTCCATGGAAACATTCATTGTTTTTGTCAAAACGATTGAAAATATAAGCGATATTAAGCGTTTCCTAAGAATATTCACAGGTTGTGAAAAGCGTCCGTATTCATGTAATTTTTAATAAAATTGTTGAAAAACATAATAAAAATCGGTTGTCTGTAAAGTCGGTTCACTAACGATAGTTGAACGTGACAACGTCATAAGACAGTACTGATGGAATGGTTACATTTTTCAAAAGAAAATTTTAATTTTATTTTTTTGATAGATATTTTGTATGGATAGAAGGAGCTAACTTTAAATCACAATTGAATTGATCAAGTTACATTTATTTTTACGCATAAAAAATATTCGTATTTTAGGCCGATTGTGCCTCTTTGTCGCTCGTCCCGCGCTCTCGCTGGCACTTCAAGTCTTAAATGAAACGCCGTATGAGTCATGTCTTTACATGTGCGTACAGCCGGCTCCATCGAATTATAAGACGTTGGTCAGGTCAAAAAATTGTGTTATGCTTATTTTACTATTTAATAATGAAGCCTATAACTGTGCTATACCGTATGTACACCGACCGTATGAAAATTCAAGATTATTAAAGAGAAAACCAAACAAGGAGACATTAATGTTACAGTTAAATATTAATTATTAGAACTCACCTTAGAATCGGTAAAGCGCAGTAAAGTATAGCGGTCAAGGCAAGAAAAATTGCCGAAACTATCATGCAGTAACTCAATACTAAGTTCGTCTCCTTTTCCTCTATTGTACACAATAATAACAATTTTAACGTGTTATTCGTAGTTTCATTTGCGGCACAAAATCTGAAAATGTTTAGTAACATCATATATCAAGGCCTACTTGAAAATATTTTAAATTGAAATCGCATGAATACAAAAATTCGTATTTTCAAAAAATACTAAATCGATAATCATAATGACATCTTGGTTGCTGTCGAAGAGTCAAAACTCGTTATAATAGTCACGCGCTTGGTAACAAAAAAATTTATATTATTCGTGATGGGTGCGTGTTGTGTGGTATATACCGGTTAATACTTACGATCCCGCGCCTTGTAAGAAAGGTTTATCTCCCATATATATGGTAGCCGATTCATTATCGTTCACTGTAAAGTTGAATTTCTTTTGAAATAATCTTACGGTATTTTTACAATTGAACCGTATAGCCTTTTTAACCTCATTGACTGGATTTACACAGAGTGCTTCATTTTCGCTCAAAATACCATCTTCTTCCAAACAGCAGTAGGTGTTTAGAGGGTCACTTACAACTAAATTAAAATACGCGAGAACACACAGTATTCGAAACATTTTAAAACGTTCCGGACTTAGGTGAATGAACACGTCCGACTTCGGCACCGGCGCTTGATTCACTAAAATAGTAAAATTAAAATAAATGAATATACGTCATCACGAACTTACGTTGCGCTGGCGGATTTTGGACTGTAGCACGTGGAAATAGTGGAAGGTTAGGTAGTGGTGGTTTCTATTATCGAGTATAAACATGATGAACAAATGATTAAAAAACATTTATATGGCGCTGTTTCTTTAGGTTATTTTGACTTTATATGGTCTGGTTTAGCGCAAAAGCCGTATTTGCAAATTGTAATAATGGATATATATTACTATGAAATAGAGAAAGTTGACGCGTTTATACTATTTATATTATATACTTCGTCGTTCAGCACGTTATTATTAAATATTTACTTAGGAAGTGAAACATTCTTGTTCAGTTGCTCTACGTGCGTTTACGCCGGTTTTTCTATTCCAGATGTAGTACATGTGTTGTTTTATACACAAAATTAAAATAGATACTTCACGAAATCGTTCATATTGCTTTTTAAACTTTAACAAAAATTAAACTGCTCAAACTAAATCTACAATTTCTCACTCTCCATGATTGTTTATTAAGGAATTATACCCTGTTCCGTTTGGAGAGTACATGTAAGTATTAATATTACATTTATATTATATTATAAATATATATATATATATATATATATATATATATATATATATATATATTGTAACTATACATTACGTGTCCCTCGGCTTTAAGAGAAATACATTACATATAAACTAAATTCAGCGTTGGGTCAAAAATGTTATTTAGGACATAATTCCTATGAACCAGCTACGCAGCGAGATATTTCCGAACGAAAAGAGCATACCAATTCATACACGGTCGGCAACGCACTCGCGACCCTCTGTTATCGAGACTGTCCATGCTGTGAGCCTCCTGCTGATTTGCCCCCGTGTTATAATTATTAAAAAATTATAATGCCAAAATGACTACGACTACCAGCGACGTATTTCCGAACGAAAAGAACATACCAATTCATACACGGTCGGTAACGCACTCCCGAGCTTCTGTTATCGACACTGTCCATGCGGTAAGCCTCCTGCCGATTTGCCCCCGTGTTATAATTATTAAATATTTATAATGCCAGAATGACAATAGACAAGATGGTGACTAACCGTTTTATGTAAACTTTCAATTACTTTTAATAGTTTTATTGACGTTATTTAAGTAACGTATTTTTGCATTCTAGGTTAAAAGTTACGAAATGTTCTCTTTGTAATACGTGTAAGCTTTTCAAAAGACCGACCACTCTAGGTGACCGTAATAATAGCATTATTTTGGTATAAAATCTATACTGGTAGTAGTAGGTCGCGCATTCGACATGCGTCCGTGTATATTTGTTTCTTTGTGCGTAACTTGTACGTAAGGATGTATAATGTGTATGCCAATGAAAGAACAATATTAAAGATGATGAAAGTGGATATACTAAATCTATTCATTATCTGTAATGGATGGATAAATGGTGCTTAAACCTTATTAGGTCTGGGCCTCAGATTTCTGTATCTGTTTCATGATCATCTGTTAATCGAATATGCATAGGGCAACCCGGTTACCTTACGATGTTTTTCCTTCACCGTTGGAGCTAATGTTAAATGCGCACATAAAAAGAAAATCCATTGGGATCGAACCTACGTCCTCAGGAATGAGAGTCGCACGCTCAAGCCAATAGGCCATCACTGCTCTAATGTGTGGATAATATAATATAATATTTAAAACTGATTTTGCAATAATCTCCGCTGAAACATGTTATGTCAATAAAACAATTGTTCAGTAAAATACGCTCAAATTGTTTAATAATTGTTCCGTAGTAATTCAACGGTTGAAAGTAAATAAATTGAATTCAAAAATAGAGTTTTACGACTAATTATTTTATAAGTAGATTTTTATGCAAATAAAAGCTATGGATTTTTGTGAGGATACTAGAACTAAAGTCAAATATTAGACTTTTTTATAATCATAAATTGTAAAATTAGATAGGAGTGAGTTTGTTGACAAAAACAATAATAATGTTAAACTGTTCAACAAATGACTAGACATTGTTGACGTATTTGTAATTATTTTACAAAATAGTAATTTTAGTTGAAAGAAACAGATTTTTTAATATAATTTATTATAATCTTATAATATTTTCGGAAACGGTAAAAAGATATCGCCCAGTAGATAGAAGGCATGTTTTATTGAAAAAAGAATAAATCGGTAATTTTTTTATTATTGATATTTTGAGCAACAAAATATCAATAATTAATTTTAATGAAATCTCTCCAGTAAAATTGAGAGTCGAGATGTCGAAAAAGTTTAGGATTTCGATTTTATAGCTTTGATTGAATCTTACCCTAAAAGTTCACGCTAGCGAAACTTGAGCGTTTGAAATCAAAACGTGACAATAATAGGCCAATCGTTTTCCTAATGTTTATTTGTACTTAGTATTTATACACTAGGTCACATATTATATTAACTTTTTATAATTATGTAATACTTTATTGGTTTCTAGTTTCTCTTAAAATATATCAGGAAACTTAAAGAGGTCTTAGACAGTTATCCAGCAATTCAGCCAAGTCTAGTAAAGAAAGTGAAAGAAGTGTAAAATAATGAAGAATTTTTATTAAAAAGCGAACAAATAGTTCCATGGAATGACGGAAGAGATACAAATTTTAAGCACAAACAGATTTCATACTAGACTGGTATAACTGGATTTTAATGCTTTTTATAAGCAGGATGTTATATAAGACTAACCTCTGGCCTCTTTTAACGTTCGAAAATATATGAAAATTATAATGTATTTAAAAAAATAATTTGCCAAAAAGAAAAACTTTCAATTTAAGATAGATTCATAACAACGCATTTTAAAGGGTTTGTTTCAGCTACAAAATAGTAACCATAGCAACAAAACTCGTTAGTCCGAGCTTCATAATCGATAAATACGTGTATTTATTGAATTTAACTTGTTCTAGAGTTACTTTCGACAACGTGTTACGTAAGCAGGAACTTGGTGATAATGCTATGGATGAAGATGAAGAACGTAAGGTCATAGTTGTGGAACCCCACGTACAGCCTTACCGAGGAAGCGAGGGCCTTACCTCTAAAATGAACAATCATGGCCGATAAAAAGCGCGGAAGATTGTCTACGATTACAGCAGGATATTGATCGGGTAGTAAATTGGTGCGGGGAAAATCGACTGCAGCTTAATTCTGCAAAATATGATGTCATTTCTTTTTCCAGAGCACGGACACCGATTTTATATAATTATTACATTGAGAAGCAGCGGATTCCAAGAGTAGCAGACCTAGAGGTTCATTTAAACGAAGAATTAAATTTTCGGGATAATATAAAAAAAAATTGTAAAAAAGCTTATAGGAATTTAGGGTTTATTTTGCGCATGGCCAAAGGTTTTTCTAATATAAAAGCGGTAATGGCATTGTATAATGCACTTGTTAGGAGCTACTTGGAATGTAAATCTATGATTTGGGCCCCACAAGAAAAGAAATATTGTCTAATGGTTGAGCGTATTACATGAGGTTGCATGGAGTGTACCCACTTTACCCAGTAATGTATCCAACTATGTTTGTCTTGGGTATTTGTATGGGATATTTACAATACGAATTCGTAATTCTTGAGATAGATCTCGAGATTTATTAGGAAATAATATTTCAGTTTTTGCAATATTTCTCGCTGATGTATTCCTATTGGATCAAGCTTTGTTATACTGATTATGTATCTTTACATTGCTGAAATAAGGTATAAAGTCGGTTAGGTAATTTTTATAGCGATAACCATACATTGTATGTAAAAAAACCCATCTTAATATTATATCAGCGACGTAAAAGAATTAAACACGATCCTTTCCCCCTGCATTGTTTAATGTTAAGTTAAAAATCAAAGAGTTGTGAATGTGGTAGAGTATCTGCGTGTGCAAAAGTATTTGTCTTTATAGAGTAATTTGAGACTGTTTGGGGACCTTCGTATTGAAATTAATAATAAAATACTATAAACAAATTAAAAATATACTCAACTCTAAGTACATTAAACTAAATTAAAAATATTAACTCTGGATTTTTTCTTTATTATAAATCTGATTTAATATCTAGAAAATTTATCGCCTTGCTTTTAACAGGCCGAGCGAGAATACAGTGCGCCGGGAACGCGTCGTGCTGCGCATACGCAGGAACCCACTCACCATGTGTCTGCGCATCCTGGGGGTGACTCTGACAAAAAAAATATGATGGGTAAAGTGAACTTTAATGTAAAATAATACAAAAAAACTACAAACTAAAGAGCTAATATCATGAATTCATAAATTGCGATGCAATACAAAAGAAAGAATGAAATAAAACATTTACAAAAGTCACGATTGAGCAGGATAGGATATGGTTAAGGAATGTTTGCTTCAATTCAGAAGTAAATTTATCCGACATAAAGCCTATTATTCACAGAGCTATTGAGTATAATATCTGTACTTTTGAGAAACCAATAAAAAATTCCGAGAGAGTTAAAAAATTATACCCATTACTCAACTTCAATCACTTAAATTCAGAGGAACGAACTAGTACAAAAATATCTGTGCAAAGTATAAAGATTTATTTTATTTATAAGGAGATCGGCTAACTACTACTAATATACATATATGAACATTCTATTACTTTAAAACTAAATGTAACCCCAGTGTATTCCAAAACTTATAGGCTGCCACATTCTCAGAAGGGGGAAGTAAGGAAACAGATTGATAATATGTTAAATTAAGGTATTATAGAGCCATGCAATAGTCAATGGTCTAGTCCGATTCTTTTAGTGCCAAAAAAATCTTTGAACGGAGAAAAAAAGTGGCGATTGGTCATTGATTATAGCAAATTAAATAACTGCATAGTTGATGACAAATTTCCGCTACCTAATATTAATGAGATATTAGACTCACTATCGGGTTGTATATACTTCACTCATTTAGATTTGAACCAAGGCTTTTATAATGTTGACCTTGAACCTCAAAGTAGAAAATATACTGCTTTTTGTTCTGGGCAGTTTCAAATGACTAGAATGCCTATGGGGCTTAAGACAAGTCCCAGCTCGTTCTCAAGAATGATGGCAATAGCAATGGCAGGTCTAAATTATGAAAAGTGCCTTTGTTACCAGGACGATTTAGTAATCTTTGGCCGTAATTTGTCTGAACATAATAAAAACTTAATTCAGGTTTTTGAAAGATTATGAAAAGTTAATCTGAAATTGAATCCAATCAAGTGTGACTTTCTTAAGAAGGAATTACTTTACTTGGGACATGTCGTTTCAGCTGATGGATCAAATTTTTTTAGGATCCTAATTCTAAACTTAAAAATTACCCTGTACCTCAAAACACCGCCGAAGTCAAAAGGTATGTGGCCTTAGCTTACTACTATAGAAAGATAATTCCAAACTTTGCTGAAATTGCTTACCATTTAAAGTATTTATGTAGGAAAAACATTCAGTTTAATTGGGATTTGATATGCCAAAATGATTTTGAAACTCTAAAAAAATGTATGATAACGCCACCGGTTCTGCGATATCCTGATTTATCAGAACGTAATACATTTATTGTACAAACCGACGCATTGGATTACGCGATCGGGGCTGTTTTATCTAACTCGGATGGACGACCAGTTGCTTATGCTAGTAGAGGTTTAAACAAGGCTGAGAGAAACTATCCAAGTATAGAAAAAGAGCTTTTGGCTGTAGTTTGGGCAGTAAAATACTTTAGACCCTATTTATGCGGACGTAGTTTCAAAATAGTTACGGACCACAAACCTCTTATATACTTGTTTAGTTTGAAAGATCCGTCAAGTAGGTTGCTCAAGTTCAGATTAGCTTTAGAAGAATATGATTATGTGGTAGAGTATGTGAAAGGAAAGGACAATGCGGCTGCAGACGCATTATCCCGTATGACTGTGACGTCTAAGGACTTGACAGAGATGAATGAATGTGTTCGAGTGATAACTAGAGCCCGGGCAAGAATGGAAGAGAAGAATACTCTTCCGGGTGATACGGTTTCTACTGGCCATTGATCTGATCAACCGAAGCTTGTAGAAACCGAGATTAAGCCGAAAGATGCAGTAGAGCTTAGGTTTATAGAGAATACATTTTTAGAAAAATTGAGAAAGGATAATAGAATTCAATACGAAAATAAAAAAAATCATACGATAATAAACAAATAGTTATATACATAAACCCGGCCATTCGATTGCAAATGACGCGAGCCGCATTTGCGAGAAGGCTGTTTGAGTTTTGTTTGTATTTAAGAATGGAAGAGTTATATTTAATAAAGAATAACGACACAAAAGTGTTTGTGGAAAAGCTAGCAAATGAAATAAAAAGTAAAGTAAATTGGCGGGGCCACGTCTTTGTATTTTAAAAGATGTAGAAATAATAGATAACTTACATGATAGAAAAGTGATACTTAATGATTTTCATTTATTGCCCACGAGTGGCCACGCGGGCAAGAGGCGAATGATTAATAATATAAGGAAATACTATTTCTGGTCTGGAATAGAAAAGGACGTAACTGATTTTGTTAAAAAATGTCTACAGTGCCAAAAACAAAAATACACTTTTTTTGATTATTAAAGAACCCATGGTCATTACCTCGACAGCACATACCTCGATTGAGAAGATATTTTTGGACCTTGTGGGACCACTTGATAGGGACTCGTATAACTATACTTATATTTTAACTTTGCAATGCGAGTTGTCAAAATATGTATGTGCATTCCCACTTGTAACGAAAACATCAACAGAAGTAGCACGTGTATTCGTGAATAATTTCATACTCCGGTATGGTGTTCCAAGGGAGGTTGCTACAGACAGGGGTACAGAGTTCATGTCCGACACCTTCAAAGAGGTATGTAAACTGCTTAATATTTCAAAGTTAAATTCCACAGCGTATTATCACCAAAGCATCGGAGCGCTAGAAAACGCCCACAAAAATCTAGGTGCATTTTTACGAATTCAATCAGAGATCCGACCGGACATGTGGAGTGCGTGGCTATCATTCAGGTGCTTTGCGTATAATACGACTGTATATACATCGACGAAATTTACTCCATTCGAACTCGTGTACGGAAAGTTATGCAATTTTCCTAGTAGTTTATCAAAATCTGTAGACCCTCTGTACAATTATGACAGCTATCCTCTTGAATCGTATCGTTTACAAGTGTCGCAGACAGAAGCTCGTAGAAATTTGATAGCAAGTAAATTAGATAGAACAAGTAGGTATGATAAGTATTTAAATCCAATACGTTATAAGCATAATGATAAGTTATTAATTATAAATGAAACTGGGAACAAGCTTTCGGAATTATACTCCGGACCATACACAGTGATAAGAGACTTATCACCTAACGTAGAAGTAAATATTAAAGGTAAAGTTGATTTGGTACATAAGGATCGTACAAAATTGTATTATGAATAAGTTATATAAGGTTAATATAAGTTATTAAATATTATGTTGTGCTATCAATGTTATTGTTTAGCTATAAAGCTGCCGCAAGTTGCGCGTGCGTCTAAACATATTGTATTCATCTCATATTACCATAAGTACTTTTAAGAGTATTATTCTTATCAATTTATATTTTATTTCATATGGAACTAATTTTTTTTTAAAAACATGATAGTTGTATTATAAAAATAATATAAAATGTATATCTTAGTTTAAGTATAGCTTAATCTTAGTTATAGATAAAAAAAATGCATTCAATCTTTTTTTTCTGTATATATGTATAAGTATGAAAATGTGTGCTTGTGTCTGTATGCCTATTATATAAATCAATATTCTCTAATAATAAACGCATTATATTACTGTCCCTCATGTGAGTTTCATTGCAATAAGGTCCCATCCGTATATAACTCTAATCCGCTATAAAATGGAGTCTAATGAACTCTTTTCACTAATGTTTGTTCTCTTTCTGTCAAATTATGTTTACGCTATGATGAAAAGAGATAAATTTTGGTTTTTGTGCAGAGATAATTATTGTATTTTATTATTTTATTAGAGTAATAGAATAAAAAAAGTGTACAGATAGATAATAATTTATTTTTAGTACAAAATATTATCGGTTATATAAGGTGATGTGGTGACCATCGACAGGCTTGTTTATTCCCATATTTTTTATACGCATTCGGTGGTACTCGCCGCTTACTCTATATGTGCGAAGGATGTGTACCATTGCCACTTTCATCGACATCATTGCGTAGACTCTACCTGCATATATATAATATTAGTATAAATAATGTGCTTCTAATACCAATAATACAATGAGGTCGAGGGTGTATTTAGCAAGTTTTATACGAAGCCTAAGAATGCTTGGTCGCATTGGAAAAGCAAATTAAGATAGAAGGTTGTATTAAGTATGATGAGAATTAAACAGGAGATAGATCTTATTGAAGAGAAGAGAACTTAGAAGAGGAATTAATGCGACTCGCCTGTGATAAAGCCATATTAAGAAACAAAGAAAGTTTCGTCAAAACGCTGATCTCATATCAAAATGGGTACTAAGCCTGATAAAGAGTATTTTAATCCAAGAATTCCGTTTTGGCCCTAAATTGCATCTTTTTCATAGATTTTTGTTTGTGCAGTGTGGGTGAAACGAAGACGTAATAACAGGGATTTGAAAGGGAATGTTTAAGTGGATTGGACATGTATAGCGTATGAAAGAGAAGTGGTTTACAAGTAGGACAAACAACCGTTAATGGTGAAACCGGGTGACGTAGGCCTTTTCGTACATACCTGGACCAAAACCAGGAGGTACTAGAGAAGGGACTAGTTGAACCCATAACCTACTACGGCATGCATGGTGAATGTCATGAAGGTGGATGAAGCGAGAGAGGTATGTCAGGACCATAGCAAGTGGAGAAACCTGGTCTCTGCCTACCCCTTCAGAAAAGAGCGTGATGATGTGTAAATAAACTATTCCGCTCCCGTCAATTTTGACCTTTAAGAGATAATGGGTTTCTGTACATTGAGCACAACGAGAGAATTTGTGCTTTTCCGGGATCTGAACGTATGGAGGGTTGATAATTGACGCACGTAGGTGAAGCGTCAATTATCAATCCTGAAAAAAAATTATTATGGAATATAAGATACAGGTATCACTTATTCCAGGTCATTATCGTAGAAATCCCTACTCATCGGCAAAGAAGACAGAGGGTGTAGGTACGCCGGCGTAAAAAACCCTCGGTTCTCTTTGAAAATAGCGAATTATCATACAAAATGGCAAACAACACTTATTGTAAAACAAAAATCCCTTTTTTAACAATATAGTAAGCCTTTTTCCACAGCTTTTCTTTAATATATTTCTTAAATTTATTATAAGACAGAGATAAAAGATAAATATTACCGACACAATTCCGTCTCCCATATCCAAATGCTCCAATGCATGCATGACCCCGTACCCGTACAGCCCTACGAAGCAAGGTGGCCTTTGCGCAGAACAGCATTCTCTTGAACGTACGAAAAATTAATTGATTTCCGAGACTTGTGTGAACAAATAGTTTCGATATTGTCCTCAATTATAAACCAATTCCAAAACAGATACATGTCAACTTGCTCTAAGTTTGTTAAAAGGGGTTTTATTAAACATATAAATAAATTTATAGTAATATTTCTTTGCACTTACTAAGTTGTACATCGTCAGTAATAATTCTCGTAGTATACGGTACACCAGGACACAGCCGCATAGTCTCTTTGAGTACCATTTCAATATATTTAGGTCGAGGTAAGTCGTCTTTGGTAACGTCCCTTTCTGAATCACCGAAAACTTCGTTTATTCTTTAAGAAAAAAAATACAAGAATAAAAGAATAGTATATACCTACCTCTAAACCAGTTTTTATTAGAACACATAAAAGTTTATTTGCTTTATTATAAGTTTGATTACTGCCAAAACTATATCATAAACATCACGCGTTTCATACCAAATTTAAACTTTTTTTTTGGACGAAAAATTAAGTCCGGTGAGTAAAAGTTCGATTTTCGAAAAGAATACTTAAATATTAAATTAAGGAAATTTCATGTAAACAAATATTTACTCTTGGTAACATTTTTCCTGTATATTATTGTGTGTTCCTAGCAGGAGCAGGCAGTGGCAAAGTGTTGCTGACGTGGTCTCAAAGCCCGCAAGAATCGTAGTGTTTATTTCATCTCTTAAGTCTTGCGTACTTAATGTGTCCGAAGATTCTAGTAGTCTGTCTAAGAACGGCTTAAATTTCGTATCTAAAATCAAAAAATAATTACTGTAAAAGTCGCTCCGAATCGTCTTACTGCCACAGAACTTTGAAGCATGGACTGTTTCTTGTTTAACGGTAAGAGTTCTAATTTAATTGGTTTATTCAAAGTTTCTATATGAGGTTCAAGAGGTAGAAATACGAAACGAAACGACGGTGCCTTCCGTTTTATTGTAATTGGTCACAATCAAACCAATATTAAGGTCCGCAATAGTTTTTACTCTCACCACGTAATTATTATTCTTATTTGTCATCATACCTGTTTTAAATAATATTTTTTCGTTTTTGGATTTTGTTGTTTTATCTTGCATAACAAAAAAATTTAACAATAACGGGACTTACCAGATTTCTGATTTTGCTCCTTATCTTGGCTCTCCCTTTTCCTCCTTAAAACCTATAATTGTAATTATTTATTAATATCATGAAAATGATATCACTTTGATGGAGTTTGAATATATAAATAATGGCAGGCAACACTTGTCACATGTGAATAAATTTTTTTAGTTTCGAATATTGGAATGCCTGTTTCAATTTTATATAAAATGATTGTTTTCTTTTATGAATTTGTACTTCTCTTCAAGACGCGTAAAACAACCTAGTGATATATGAACGTAATAAATGTGTAAAAGTATGTAATGATTCTACTACATATATTAAACATGAAGCAAGTGTTTTTAAAATAGGAAACATCCAAACATCAACAAACACACACAACACGCTTAAATAATTGTCTTAAACATTTACAATATTTAAAATAATTTAACATTTTAGGTCACCTAAACAAGATGTGTGTGACGATGATGTGTCATTGATGTGTCACTTAGGTTTAAGAACCCGTAAATAAGTCAATATTCAGATTTTTTGTTAGTTCTTGCTCTAAGCTATTGTTTTAAATAATTAAAATGTGTTAACACATAGATCCCACCATGGTGTTTCATTTATTATGTCCAAGAACGGTGACGGTTCTTGGACATAATAAATGAAACTTAACTTGTACTACTAAAAACAATCTTTTAAAAAAAATGCTATTTATATTTTGAGATTTATTTAAGAAAAAAAATTATGTATTCTATACGTAATGTTGTTTAGAGGTAGCTTAAACTATTTTTAATAAAAAATAGAAACTGGTTTGAAATTAACAAGAAACAGTTGTTTTTTATATATTTGTACAAATAGAAGATATAACTAAACTAACCATTTACAACCCTTGTCTAACTTTTATCTTATTTTTAAAAATATTAATAAATAGCGTAAGCCTCAAGAAATCGACATTCACTAAGAAAGTTTTTTATTGATTTGAGATTCATCGTTTCCAGTTTGATTCTCTTTCTAAGACATTCTACTAAGCGTGAGAGACAAGTACCTGGACCAAATAGCAGGCCGTTACCGAGAAAAGATTTCCCAAATTTCTTTGCAATACCTGACCGGTGCATACAAGAAGTCAATACTGTATTGCAGTCGTCGGGATCTGTGATTACTGAAATTTATATGAATTTTATCGTATCAAATCATTTTATACACTTTAGACAACAAAGAGCCATGGTTGGTAAGTACAACGTAAAAACTCATTTCAGTAGCTTCAACAACCAATATCTAAAAAGATAAATATATAGATAGATAATTAAGCAGCCTACGTCAGTACATATGTCTCGCAGATCTGACAGGCATATCCAATCATAATTATAATAATTATTAGAATTTTACTCATTCGTCTTTAAAATACTGAGAAGTAAAAATCACTTTTTTGGAACATTCAGCCACCGAAGTTCTGGACCCTTTAGGCGGGTGTATTTATCGGCCACGCAGACTTTATGATGCTACCAATTTAAATGAGAAACGCAACTGTGGGGTCATTTCCGGTGAAGCAAATTGTTTATTTAATTTTTACTTCATACATAATTAAATAATTAAATTGCTGTACGTAAATTTTAACAATGTGGGCTACATACGAATATTTTTAAAATAATTCTGTATATATATTATGTATGTTGTATGTCTTCACTTTCAATAATTTTCACCATTATTAAAATACATATATTTTTTAAACTAACCGCAACCAAGTAGACAGTTTAAACAAATACTATAACATAGTTTGTATACTTACTATAAATAGGTATGGGACCAAAATAGATTAAAACTATATCACCGTTTTCAAGGGAAAATTTGAATATTTTCTTTATGTTTTCCCATTCTTCTGAAATGTTAAAGTTGCAAAACTTATTATCTGGGAAATAATTCGAATTGACAAAAAATACATGAAATAGATAATTTAATTACAAATTATTTTATATTCAATATAATAATAATATTTTTTATAAACGTTTTAATTTAAAGAAAGACTTACTTTCAGTGCCACCGGAAAATAAAGAAATATTTCCCAGCAATGGTACACCACCAGGATAAACTGGAAATTTTCCCGGATAGAAACGTATCCATGTATACAAATATAGACAACATAATGCCGTAATAAACAAAATCCACATTATATCTTCGTTATAGTTGCGAAAAATACAATTAAACATTTCGTTTTATAGCATGCTCATTACAATGCATTAGATGTACTAATTATAATATTAGGGACCAAGTCATAGGCTCTTAAAAGTAGAAGATTCTCAATATTCATTTATTATATATATATATATATATATATATTCATACTCGGTGTATTTGGCTATGACCACTATCAAGGTGAGAACAGCACTCAAATGTGTTTTTCATTGCTAAGATGTTGACTATTATAGCTTAAAGCAACACCTTGCTTGGCTAATAAAAACAACCAGATAGATCAAGTGGAAGTCTCAGCGACTTCAAAACTTAACACGGCAAAAATAGATGCGCTGGGCTGGACGCATAGCCAACTCCAAAGGCTTCCTTGCTGTTAATCACGATGCTCAGAGAAGAGCTACCGACCTAAGAGTGACATTCACTACAGCCACGGTAAGTGTGAAGATGAAAAATATTTAAAAGGCTGTCAACGCGCCCGTCTATAGGTGTGATATATGTGTCCATATGTGTGATATATGTGTCCATAGGTGACGTATCACTGAACAATTTTTGTTGGCGAGCTTGTTCCTATTCTAATATAAAATATGCAAAAGTTCACTGGTGATTTTTAATCGTATACAGAACCTACTTAAAAAGTTGAATCAAGGCCAGGCAACATTAGCAAAGAAAACAGTTCTACTGTTTTCTTTGTTTAATTGTTATATAAAATATAAATAAGGTTAATTATGTACTAAAAGCATTGTCAAATAATTTAACAATATAAATAGATATGCATATCATGTGTAACATTTTTACAAAAAAGGAACACTATGATTATAAATTGTCTTTTTCTGAAAAAGTAATAGGTATTGTAAAATGAGAATATAGCAGTAATATTGCACAATATTTAATGTTTGTTTATCGCTGTGATAAAAAGACAGATGATTGTGTTTGTAAGAACGCTATTAATTTTTGATTAATTTAGACACCACTATTAATTCAAATGTTTGTCTAGGATTCGCTTATATTATATTATATATATATATATTCACCCGGCATCAAGCAAACAACTAACTAACTAACAATTTCGCAAGTAACTTTGGTGCAAAGTTAGGGAGGCTGATCATTTGTATCTTTCAAAGAGGCCTTTGCATACTCCATTCGTATTTAATGAAAATTTGAAAACGTATCTCAACGGCAGTCAAGGCAGTTCTAAATCCTAATAAAAATATTGTGGGGTAGATGAAATACTAGAAATATTAATCATTTTCAAGCACATTGGAGCATTCTACTGCATATTTTATTAATCTTTATTTGTGTTATTATCTGTAATCTGTCATGTAAGTATGAATGTTTGATGTAGAATAGTATAATTAGCATTACCTACGTAACTAAAAGTTATAATTAACACACAAAATTGAAATGAAGACGATTATTCAAAATATTGTAAGTAAAAGTAAACAAAAAAATTGTATTTGTTGTTTTGTATTATTCAAATCCTTATGTCGAAGGATGGGTTGACTTAATTTTTTTCATTATAGCGTGTTATCCGACAACGACGCGAAAATATACTTTGCATAACTGCTTAACTATATTCATCGCAGAAAAAAACTATTAATCAATAATTAAATTATAATATTAATTACATAATATTATCGGTGATTTATGGAAATATGATGTCCGTCCGCTGGCTTATTGATGCCCTGATTTTTGATCCGCATTTGATGGTATTGTCCGCTAACCCGGTATGCCCGTAGAATATGTACCAAAGTCACCTTCATTGTCATCATCGCATACACTTTACCTGAAAAAATACAAAAAATAATAAGTCTTGTGTATATCTAAAGGATAAACAATTTTTTTCTATTTATTTATAAATAGACAGATTTAAATCAATAAGTTTACGGTTTACGTCTTTTTAAACGTATGTTGTGAATTCCTTAAAAAAGATTTTAACTCCTATATTAACTTGAATTTTACATGTCCATGATATAGCTATGAAATTTCACTAACTTTCACACATTCACACAGACATTCATTTTAAAGATGTGTAGACGTTAATATATTAGCTAGTCATTTAATCAAATTAAATTTATAACATACTGTAAATAACGACAAGTATATCCTGTTATAACTTAAACAATCTTCATAATATGACGAATTTCAAACGCGAATTCAATACTTAGGAATGTATTTAAATTTACCAATACAATTCCTCCTCCCGTAGCCGAAAACTCCATAGGTATTGGGATTTTGTGGTAGACGGGTGGGGTCCAGCCAGCGTTCGGGTGAGAATTCGTTGACGTCCTTACCCCACATGGGGTGATTCAACACTCCATATAGCGACACAACGCAGAGATGACCTTTGCGGAGGACTGCGTTTTCTAAACATAGTATTATTTTTCAATAACTGACAAACAACACTAGGCCTAGTACTATAAGTAAGTTTAGAGCTAGAGTTGAGGGCAATGCCCCTACCAATGGTACCCTACGTAAATAATTACGTAAATAAAGATAATTGTTTTTATAGTTTAACTTTTCACTACTTCTACTTCTTTATGCCCGTTATTTGTTGATAAAATTATTCCATAGATTCAAATATTCAAGAATTAAAAATTTGTTGAATATTTTTGAATACGCTCTTACACAAATTGAATTTTTTTTTCTATATTACAAATACATACATTTTCAAGCAGACTGTCAAAACAATAAATATCAATATAAAAACGTAATTATTGAAAACCGACATTCATCAAAATTAGTATATTGTCGTAGTATATAATATGCTTTATAATATATAAAATACTGCCAGTAATGAAAACTGATGAAGGAAGCAGATTCACAAATCACAAGAAGAACACTTGTATAAACTCTATTTTTATAAATAAAATGTTCGTATAAATGATACATACTAAGCTGCATGTCTTCAGTAATAATCCTCCCGGTCATGGGAACGACAGGACACAATCTCATTGTCTCTTTGAGCACGGCTTCCAGATACTTTAGTTGTGACATGTCTTCTTTCGTCACGTCCCGGTCTAATTCACCAAGCACTTCTTTGATCCTACGTGACAAACATTTATAAAATACGATATATTTGCCTGATCATGCGTAGTGTTAAAGTCTTGTACATATAGTTGGAAAAACTTTAGAAATAATGTAATGATACTGGCAGGCTTATTTGCCAAGAACGATTCTTTAGGCGCTATTAATATAACATGTTCACTCTCAACCGCCCAACGCTTTGTTTGAGTTTATACTTCCATAATGAAATACAATAATTAAATAGCAATATTTGCTTTTATATTTATTCTACGACAGTTTCACTGTCGCTGTCGCTAACCCCATATTTATTGGGAACCTCATTAGTATTTAACGTTTAAATTACTTAAATCCTATAGTAAAGTTCTCCATAGATCAAATTAAAAGGACTATTCGTGAATTCTATGTGGCTGTCAATCCCAGTTGCTTCCAGTTCGAAATTTCCATGGCTTATTAAAAATAATGACTGCGGCTTCAGCGCCACCACAAACAAAAACTACTCACTCTTTGAGACATTTCTCTTGTACATCAGGGTATGTCCCAATTAGCAATAGGCAGAAAAGCAACACCCCCGAGCTGGTTTCGAAGCCAGTGAGGATGATATTATTCATTTCCTCTCGAATGTCCTGTTCACTCAGTTTGCTCGTGAGTTCTAGCAAACGGTGTAGGAACGGCTTGAACATAGAATCTGGAATTCGTATATCAGTTAATGGGGAGTGTCTCTTATGTAAACCCGATTTGCGTCCGCTTATATGGTATAGGTCTGATCTTTAGTAAGGTTGAGTTTAGCAGTGAATCTATCATCTAGAAGGCTGGTAATTTAATACGAAATTAACTTACAAACGGTAAAATGAGGAACTGAACTGCGGTCATCCGATTTTATATTACGTCTCCCTTACCAGTTTCTATCGTCATTAAAAGTATTTAAGTTTAATTTAAATGTCAAAGTTAAACTTACCAGAATTATTATTATTAATTTCTTTGTATCCTTCTCTTTTTCGCTTTAATACCTGTAAAAAAGTATTTCTTCATAAAATTTTATCAGAAAAACAATTTTTTGTCTCATATATAAATTTTAAATATCGGAAAATTTTAATAATCCATTTTGGTAACTTTTATATATTTTTTTGCCAAAATTACTCAAACAAAACTCTTATAACAATAATTGAAACTAAAACTCATAGCGAGATGATATTATTTGACATTTGCCTTTACTCAATAAGGTAACTTAGGGAACAATTTCTTTGAAATCGATTCAGAAATATTTGGGTATTCTAGTTAAATAAATATGAAAATTATATCGTTAATTTGTATTAATTATTTATTACAGCATCACAATTTGTTTAATACTATACTAAATTCACTTCACCGTGAATGTTTTCTTACCAGATTAGTCAAATCGTGGGTTATTTTTATATTACGGTCCTCGGCTTTCTTTAAATTGGACATATTGTATATACAGTTGATGTAAAGCAATGGGTTCCTGCCCCTATCCATTAAGCTGCTGAGGACCGTACGATAGGCCATTAAACACTCTTCATTGAACTCATTCTGGTCAGTAATGTCAATTCCCGCTGTTGTCACTGAAAATTCAACGAGACATTAAAGCAACTTTTACACTGTTTATCTTGTAATGAATATATACAGTAACACGCCCGTGACATATAACTAAAAGAGTGTTTATTACCATGATTATTATGTTTTTAAACATAGTATCTTTAAATAGGCTGTGTTTGCGTGGAAAAAAGGATAAGACATAATTGGATAGTCCCAAAACAACCGCGAACGGTCTGTAATAGCAGTTCGTTCGCGGGTATCCCACGATGACTATATTTTTTACTGTGTACAACATAATTTAATTATAAATATGGATGAAGAAAGGTGTACGTTCTCCAACTTAAAAGAATGACCCTCGACCTGTTTAATCATGACTGGCCAAAAGTCCCAGTGTCTAATAATAATAATAATTTATTGCAAGAATATTGTACATAAAAGTACAATAGTAGGTTCGCATATTCTGCCACACACAACGGCGCGCAAATTTGTACTTATCATATCACATGTTATTAAATTTATATCAACTCACGCAAATAATCATTTATTGAATAATACATTTTTTCCAAAAGTAATACACCAAGTCGACTTTTAAAGTCTCTAGTCGGAAGATCTTTTAATTCTTTTGGTAAATTATTGTAAACCTTAATAGCCATACAAAAGGTGTTTTTCCTAAACAGTTCCAGATTGATTTGGCACAGCCAATTTCTCCCTATGTCTACTTCTTACTTCGACTTCTACATTCTATATTAAGGTTTAGAAGTTGTATATACCCATAGCGATTAGAATTCCTTTTTTACCGCATTTAAAGGTATGACGACATCGTACTTATTGTAGCGATATGTCGATGAAGGATGGTGCTTCTAACCTAATGGAAGGATCCTCGAACAGTCTAACCACGAAAGGTTACGATGTCATCGCACTGATTGCAGGGACATATAAGATTTTTAATGCAAACATTATGTTTACCTTATTTATTGCTAGTCTAATTATAGTAGTAATATATTCATTTATTTTAATGTAGTAGGCATTGCATTTGGTTTTCTATGTATATGTATACTCTATCATTAATGTAACATTTAAAACTATATAAAATGTAACGATTTTTTTATATAACGTATTTTGACTGCTTTTAAGCGCTTAGCACAGGAACCTTACAACAAACAGTTTCCAATGTATTCTTCTCTAAGCAAAGTTGATGATCAAATGACCCCATGCCAGCGTAGCTCCTCCAGCGCTCCACCAGCCGTCGGCTTTGCGAATTAAAGATGACGATAAAACTGTCCAGCACTTGCTGATTAAAGGTCGGGTTTATAATTTTGCGGTGCTCCTTCCATACTGAAACTACAATAGTCACGTGAAATACTGTACTTAAGCACTTTATAAATTTTCGCCACAACCTTTGGTTTGGAGGTTTGGGCCTCAGATTTTAAATTGTTTCAATATTACCTTTTTTTGTGATTGGAAATATATATTGTATGCATGCATTTCCATTTAACCTACACTTTATAAAAACTGAATAAAATTAATAAATTATGTTGCTATATGTAAGCACTTTGGTATTTTAATAGTATATTTTTTATATGTATGTTTTAATAGGAAATTATTTTATGTATAACATGTCTCTTATTGAGATTTTGGGACATACACTTGTCATTCCTTTAGCTTCTAAAATATTATAATTTTATTTTAATAATTTTACAAATATCTTTCGAATTTAGAGCAGTGCCATTAAAACAATCGTTTTTACATTGAACTCTGTATGCGTGTACATCAGTTGTTATACATTAAATCATTATAATGTATGTTTAACCTTTAATTAATAAATGTTCATTTTATTGTTACTACGTAGCTTACAATTATCGAATTACCTCCATTACACTACACTTTTTATCGCAAAAATATGCGCTTTGCAATATGCGTCGTGGATGTAAATTCATATCATAATAAAGCTTGGGTTTTTTGATATGTTTTATGATCATAAAACGAAGAAAAAACATAAGGAAATCGGCACGTCTTAAATACAAAAATCACCTTGGGTCAGGCATGTGTGTGTATTAAGAATAAATATCAATAAAAAAAGCACAGAAATGTATCTACCCCATATCCCATTGTGGGAGTAACTTTGCATCGCTTGTTATTAATATAATAATTTATCGTGATACTATTTCAAAGTATTGTAGAGACGAAATAATTACCTGGACTGACGAGTAGACCATTCCCGAGAAACTGTCTCGAAAATTTCTTCATGATCCCGGGACGATGCAGGCTAGAGCTCATCACTTTGCTGCAGTCATCGGGATCAGTTATTACTGGAAGGTCACAGTACTATGTTTTTCAAAAACATAAATCTAAACTCGTTTATATTTTTAAAGCCAAGTAGTTACAGCCACATGTCGCATTAAATTAGTTAAATCAGAGAGTTAATTGAATCTCTAGACAGTTAATTAAATGTCGATATTCAATCAATTATCATTTTGATTTGAATATAGCAACATCGAAAACGTTTAACTATCTGTGTTAACCGAAAGCCAGCGTGTTGATTAACAATGTAAAACAAGTTGGTAAAACAAGACTCCGCCCTGATTATTTCATTTGTTATTGTTATTTCGGTGTGATCGTGAAGAACTGAGAGCTTGGAAATTCCGTGTTTTGTTTTATTGTAAATGGTTATGTTAGTCTTGTTGCCTAGGAACGTTTAGGGAACTCGTTAAACGTTTCGTTCACTCACTTGCCTGACGGAACTTTTGCGACTTGATTGAATATCGATTTTTTAATTAACCGTCTAGAGATTCAATTAACTCTCTGATTTAACTACTTTACTGCGACATACACATACAATATAAAATATTCCTATTTTATGAAAACGGACTAGCGGGTCACCCAACAAAACACATCTAAGAAGATCTATCGGTGCACGAAAGTTTATGAACGAAATATTCTAGTTAAAAGTTAGTAATAATAAAATGTTCCCTTTATAAACGTAAACATTGCATCTGCTTCATACCGCGTTGTGCTAAAAAGCGAAGATCATAAAACTTCGATTGAGTTACGTATTTTAATTAGCGTTCCTTCTTGTGAAACAAAGAGAATGGATTTGATTTTATCTACTCAATAACAAGTCGCGAGACAATGTATTTTGTTTGGTCATACTTCGTACGTGATTAAACAATAATTCAGCCCTTTAGCCGAGAATACTTTGCGACAGAGCTATTGAATTTTTATTAATAATCGCGGGAAAGAGAGTAAGTCTGTCATTCCCATACAATTTTATGTTATGATTAAATCCCCTGTTGCTGTCCATAGACAAATGACGAGAAATGAATAAAATATTCACATATATTTTCTCTTCGTTTTCTTTAAGGTATGAAACGCTGCTAATAGACGCCTGTCAATAATGATGCTTGACTACAGTCCTGTGCTACTGTACTATTTAATTTTATTTTGAAATACGAAAGTTATTGTGCACGGTAAGCTCTATATACATTCTAGTTTATAACTTACCATAAATTGGTATAATGCCAAGGTAGAACATCACCACATCACCGTTTTCAGTTGAAAATATCGACACTTTCTTTATTTTCTCCCATACCTCTGAAAATTGTAATCAAATTTGAAAAATGTTTAATGTTTTATATTCTCTAAGCTGTTTCGTAAAATAACCGTGATAACTTAATAATAATAATAAATTTTAATAAAATGTAAAATTCATTATCAAAGTTGAGAGACCAAAGATTAATTAATTACGTGTCACTTGTGGGTCGTGTGATTGGGCCCCGAAATGAAATTGAAGAATGCGACCTAGGAACCCAGAGGGATTTGAAGCAGACTATATATTTGTATTAACATTACTTATTATTAAGCATTTAAATATAGATACGTAAATGTAACTAAGCAGAAGATATTTCTGCTTCATGCTGGACAAGAAGATTTTCTTGTGTGACACTCGCGGACTCGGTTTAGGAAAACATCTTGAGGAAAACGGGATGACTTAGACCGAAAAAAAAACCTCGTATGTCAGACTTGCCTATTAGAAAAATCAAATGATCACGAAACAGAGACAAAAATCTAGGACCAAAAAGGTTAGAACACCAATGTTTATACTTTATAGTATTAAAAAATTATCGTAGTAAATAATAAACTATAAATTTATATTTTAAATAATCTTACCTATAGTGCTACCCCAAAATAGTGATATATTACCAAGTAAGGGTATTCTACCGGGATAGACCGGCAGATTACCCGGATACATTCGCAACCACAGATATACATACAAACAGAATATCGCCGCTATCACCAGCAACCACATTTTTGAACCGCACTTCCTGGCGCGAAAGGAAGCACTGAAGAAAATAATAAATATATTTAAATCCGTAACAATATTCTCTTAGTAATTAAAAGTATTTTATGAAACAAATAACGTGTGTTGTGGCGAAGAAAACAGCACGGAATGATGTTTTAACATTTTGTGATTTTTAATCGAAGGACTTATTCCATATTAAATATTGTATAATTGCTATGAGGATGTTTGATTCTGAGATCTGCCACGATCAATATTTTATATTGTTGTTTAAATTCATGCACTTAATTACTATTTTATAAGTGTAACACGTATTAATCATAGTTTTAATTGATTTAACCAAACAGCGAATGATCCTGTAAAGCTAGTTTGTTTTTTAAAGGGCAACAGGGTCATCTGATGAAATAAGCGAAAACGTAGCGGCGTGAGTCCGTCCTTGGTATATTTCCTAACAGGATCCTAGGAAGGTTAAGGTATTCTCATTGATCTAGTATGTTCGATGGTATCAGGTTTCGGTTCAAATCTCAAATGATATCTCTAATTATGGTATCAGTGATGTATATAATTATTACATTTTCTTTAAAACCTGAATTTATAGACTAGCGTAAGAACACTTTCGTCACAACTATTTCTAATAATATTTATTATTTTTATGCAAGTTATGAATTTGATTGAATACCCACGGGCCTCGGATGAATATGCAGGTACTGAGGCTATGTCGGAAAAGGAAGCATATAAGACTTATGTAATAGAAAACTCTTCACTGATAAATTATATTCTCTATGTAGTTCTTGCATACATCTTTAATAACTGAACCGGTCTGTAAACATTTTCAGACGTTAAAAAGTATCTCAGATTAAAATTGTAATTATTCAAATATTTTAAAGGACACGACTTTCGCTTTGTCGCTAAACCCTCAGGTCAGTAACTATCAATGAAAAAATATATATTTTAAACATTTTTATGTGAAATAAAATATAAGAAATAAAAATTGCAGTTTTTTTTATATTTTCTTAGGTTAAGATTAAAAAGGCATTAGTTTTTACATGTAAGTTCAGATATATGTAATATTGTTTACTCACTCAGGTGTAGGAATTTTTCACGCTGAAGGTGAAGGTGAGAGCAGTTACGTGTTCCAATTCCACGACCAATTCTAAAGTGAGAGCTGGTTTTAAATAATGACATAATTGGTTTTTGCTTAGCCAGTTTTAATGATCACCATATACTTTTGAACGGAATTTTTCAGTAGTTATACTTCATTGATGAATAGATGATTGAATTGTTTTAGCTAAGAAGTTTTTCCCAAACATTATAATTTCCTTTACGCATGAAATAGAAGTGTGATTGTTAAAACGTGTAAGTTCTGGAATACATTACAGGTTAATGGTATACTCTGACCTATATGTTTTAATCATTGTTTTCGCAAACCATATTATGGACTAATATTTTCATGTACCTACGATCCTTAGGGATGTGTTACGAATAATAGCAAGAGTTACGGATTTTTTTAAATATATATATGAGATTATTTAAATATTTTTTTTTAATAAAATGTAGTACTCTAACTTTGTAATTATTCTTTTCCAGACAGACAGAAATATATAAATAAATTTTATGGATCAAATAAATGCCTTGAGAATATGGAAAATGTTTATCACTCAAACACTCTGCTTCTTATATTATTTTTTTACTCAATGCAAACTTCCCGAATGCTACTCTCATTTCAGGAAGCTGAAACATTTTTTCAGGCGGCTACTCAGTAGGAATCCTGCCTAGAGAGTTCTCGAATATCGTTCGAGAATATACCTAGGGGATACATAAGTGAGCCGAAACGAAACCAATGAATTCAGTTTCGAATCCGATTTCAAGAGATAAACACCGTATATATATATATAACGAATACCATAAAGTACTGTGTAGTGCACGTAATTCCCGTTCTATTAAGTGTAAACAAGTTCCTAGTTGTTTAATTCGAGAAATAAATCCTTTAAGAGATCTACGGCATTTTCTATTCGATCCCCTAGTTTGTAACAATATGATAATACTTACTGACTATTGCGGTATACTAGGAGTCAAAAATAAAACATCTTTATAATTTATTAAAAAAAACTTTATTGTTTATTTATTCAGAAATTTGATCTGAATAAGTCAAAGGGCAGTTTATTAAATTGAATTTTATTAGTCAAAGGGCACTAATTAAATTCAATAAATTGTTTTCATAAATATTTAAATATTCCAGCAGCGGCATCAATATGCAATGACATACAAGTTTTTATTATAATTTTACGGATAAATCAATACGTAGGTAATAAAAGTATCGGAGGTGATCAAGTAACAAAGAAATAATTGACCACAAAACATAATTTTTTATAAGTGTTTAACATAGGATTTAAGTTAACATAAAAAAAGATGATGAAAGGAAAAATATACAATTATGGGCTAGTGCGCAATAATCGAAGGACAACATATAGTTGAAATATATTGAAATTTATTTTATTATTATTAGATGACTTTTTTTCACCATAATCTTAAGAAATGTAAAAGAACTTCTCATAGAGTTAAATTATAGCAGTTAACTTCACTAGATTTTAAAACATTAAAGATTTGTTTGTCAGGATTGATTGTTAAAACTTTTTAATAACGTGATAATACAATTTTTAATGCTAATTAACTGGGTATTAATACTGGAGTAAAACAATTTGAATATGTAATTTTGATTTAAGTATTTTAATAACTGAATATACAGCATAAGGGGCGGCAACGCACTTTTGACATTGGTTGTGGTAACTGCCTATTTTCCCCGTAGGCGTATGTCTTTTAACTAAAGAACTACTAGTCTACGTTAAATTTTTGCAACAAAAATAATTCATAAATGCTGTTTGTTGTTTGTTTTTAGAATATTTAATATTTTTTTAATTCAATACAAATTTAACATTGAGTTTAAGTAATATTTAAAATGTGCTTAGAAAGTAATCCTAAGAAAATAACTTAAAAATATGAATCCGAAATTGTAGTTAAACATTTCTCAATACAGCTTTTATGTATAAATAATTCTATGAAAAGGTTCTTCTTCACGAAGTTCTTGAATAACAACATCACGTAAACTAAACAAATTACCAATTCGTAGCAACATTAACATCCTCTTTACAATGTAACAATTTGACAGAGATGAATCGAGATTCATTTTCTATTCATAAGTAGGTTAAAATAAAGCAGAAAAGCTAAGGTATTATCAGGGGATCTACATACCAATTTTTACTCTTCAACATTAGCTAAATGTATGATTTAAGTATTTCCTCCCTGATATGAAAAGTTGGAATTTTGTATCTGTCTAAGGCATTTGGTTAAAAAGTACCTAGATTGTACTAAGATCAGTTTAGTATTAGTAATGACATATATATATATATACACAATCACATATTTAAATTTAATTTATTGATTGAAGAGATTTTTGCCTTTCAATCTATCGAAGCCACTTAACAAGATTGCATCATCTGTTAAGTAGTTTCTCCAGAACCTAAATTTATTTTTTAATAATAATGAATCTCAATATTTTCTTTCACATTTCAGTCTATTGGAGCCAAGTAAAAACAGCAAATAACCAAGAAAAATACTAATAATATCACTAATCAGTCTTTGTTAGTTGGCAGCGGCCCCAGAGCTGTCAGAATTATCCTCAGCTTTTCTCTTACTGGCGTGTTTACTCTTCCGTGGCGGCCTATATTTCTCCCATTTCTTGTGATTTAAAGTATCAAAGTCATCGCAAAAAGTGGCAATGTCCTTTAAATATGTAATTAAATGCAGTAATTCCTCGTCTTTGTCTCTGTTTAAATGCGCTTGTCTGAAAGCGCGGATCTTGAGTCCGCTCTTTGGGTTCATAATAAAGTTTCGTCGTATATCGTCCAACATTATTGTGTTTTTGGAGCTGTATTGTGGATATTTGCCCCAAATTACGCCGAGGGGTTTTACCTGGAAATATGTTAGCTTGTACTTTAAATATATAAAAATTATTTTAGCATAAGCTTTCCGATAGTGTGTCAAATATTTCTAAATGTTGAATGTCAGTTCCTTATGGTACAAATGCATTATTTTTGTTTTGTTTTATTTGTATAGTTTAAACAATAAACGATGGATATGTTGCTGTTTGGATTTTCTTTTTGAATTTTAACTATTTGATGCCACAACACGAAAAGCAGCAAAATTATTCATTGAAATCTATATTTACTACTTTGTAACATAAATACAGTCTAGGTCTTTTTTTTACGTTGCATTTTCCGCCAATTCTACGTCTGTTACTGTTAAACATTAGACGGAATTTCTGTACTTTCAAATATTACGTAAGCAGATTAGCAGCAATTTATTCCCTCCCTTTCACTTCAACAAAAGTAAGCAAAGCCTTCGTAAATAATAGTAGATACATAAACATATACATTTTTTGTAGGAATCCTCTAAAATGCATTTAGTTTTAAAGCATAGACAATGTGTGGGACAATAATTTACTTTTTTGCACATATTGTGCAAAAAACTAAATTATTACTGTTGACGGAATCACCGAATAAGAAAATCAACCTCCCCCTATAGTGCTTACATAATACTTGAACAGCCCCTTTTAAATGTAAATAAGTTTATTAATACTCACGTCAATAGTTCCATATTTGGGAGTATGCACAGTAATCATAGCTAAGTAGTCCAGGTAGAACATGATCTTGTATTCCGGGTGCACAGATACACCAAGTAGTTTCATTTTCTCCTCAATCCACTTCATTCCAGTGGCAGACCAGATAACAATATCATAGTCTTTGTAGGCTGATGTTAAAAATTCGTGGAGGAATGGCCGCATTAGTTCAAAACCTGGAATACAAAATGTAAGTTACAGCTTGATTTCTTAATAAGGGTTAATTTCATATATACTGTATTACTATACTATCCTCAGGGTAAGAAAACCTTCTACGTGACTAAATTTCAAATAGATATAGGATCTTAAAATAGGGCAGTCATTGTTAGCCATGTTTTTCTTGTAAGTAATATGCCTAATTTCTGGATATTACCAATACCCTGTTATTAAAAATATACTATAATTATAACAGGTATGGAATCTTTTGTTACTTACAATCTTCAGTTACTTTGGAAATTATCAAAAGAGATTATTATTTACCATATTAAATATATGAATGTTATTGTATAAGGTAACAGTGTGAATAAATAAATAAATATTATATGTAAATTTGGAAAGACATAAATAATTTTTATTGATATTCTTATTATAGTGCTTAGTGTAAGACTTATATTGCTCAATTAGTAGAGTATTTTTCAATACAAACCAGTTTCAGCGACAGATCTGTGGTCAAACAATGTGTAGTCTATGTCCAATACTAACAGCTTTTTGCAGGGACGAGGCTCGTTTAGCACCTTTATTTTGTAGTCTTTTACTCTCTTGTTTATTTTTGCTAAGTATATCTGAAAATCATACAGACATAAAAAAAGATATTTTTGAACCATAATAAACTAGTATCTTAGATACTTATATGTTTAGTTATCACTTACTATGTGACTAGATGTTTAGTTATAATAAACTATAAAAAAAAATTTATAAAAAAGAAAACCAATTTTATGATTTATATATTTATATTTGAGTTTTAAGTTAAAATAAAAAGTTGTCTTTAGAGTTTTGAGAAGATATACCTCCTGATTTTCTACATCAATTTCTTCTTCCTCAATATCCAAGTCATTGACCACTTCATCGCCAATATCTGGTTTTGACATTGCACCCTCAATAGCCTCTTCTAACGACCCCATCATCATTATTTTAAGGTTTTGCTTAAGATTTAATTCTGATAGAGTATAATTGTCAGTGGCTACCTTGCCTGAAACATCAAAAGCAGAATATCATTTGTTGATTGGTAGAAGAACTGTATGCAAAGATAGCATAATAATATTAAAATGAAATATTTACACGGTTGAAGTTTATTTATGTTAAAATAAGTACGTGACTTATTGGTTATTAAAAACAACTGCTTTGATAAAACATTCGTTATGTTTAGAAAAAACATTAAATGTAGTGTTTTTTTAATGAACTCGTAGATACTATCCATTTAGATTAAGTTACCTTGAAATTTAACGTTCAAAAGCTTTTGCCTTTCCGGTCGTACTCCAGTGGCATTTTCGATGGCCACTTTCAACATCGCAACTGAATCAGATTGAGCTAATTCTGGTAGTTCATATTCTTTTCCACTCCACTTAACACTCAACTTTATTGAATTATCAATATCACCCATTTTGCCATTTAATAACTAAATGTAATGTTGGGATGCAAGCTTAATTTCTCTAATATAAAAACACTTTTGACGGAGCTGTCCACTGATGGGTTTTGTTTTTCATTTGACAGATTCTCAATTAGTCTACGACAGTTGAAATATCAGTAAAAAATGTCAACTATCAACAGATTTAATTAGCTGGGAGTTCGAAGAAACACAAATGATAAATTAAGCTTCCTTATATATTATAAGGTCGATTAGGTCTCAGAATACTTAACTTGCTAATTACGAGAGCAAAGGAAAAATTATTTTTTTATGAGGCTTTTTTTAATGAACGTGGCCAAGGTTTTGCTCGTAGTTTTGTCTACTACTCTACTCTTTATTTATCAAAACATACTTTAAATTAATGAAAGCGATATTATGAAGACTTATTTTCTAAATAACACGACACTGTAATGAATTTTTTGTGCTAGTTCCATATTCTGGATCTAGATATCATTAATAATCTTTCAATATTACACAAGTCCTTAATTAAGCAAAGTCCACGCTAATAAACAACTAATTTACCTGCACTGGTTATATAGTGTCTTCTTCTTACAAACTCAAGTCATTATTCTTAAAAAATGCCTGAATCACGTTAACTTTATATATGGTGACGAGTTGACTCTGTAAACGTTGTTCTGCCAAATAAATATTCCATTCAAACGTAAACTCGTAGTAAAATATTTTAATATATTTGTATATTTGAAATTCTTAGTGGCAAATCAATATTATTACTATTATAAATTGTTGCTGGCTGTGATACACTGGTACTAATTGATGAAGGAAGGAGTGATGACTCATATCTTTCCTATTTTCATAAGTAGGTTAGATTTATCTCTATAAAGCTATCTTCAAATACAAATGTGGAGAAAAAGACCAAAAATATTGTGAAAACTATTATAATACAGAGGTAAGCAATGTACAAATAAAGATTCTTAAATAATTAAATTAGTTATTTAACTCTTCCTTACACAAATACAATCCAATAGAAATAACCAACACAAAAAGCATTTTTTATTACAATAAATTATTACTTGAATGTAAAGGCGATCTAGCTTTGTTATTACTACTCATTCGTTATAGGCGACATCTTCATCCTTTACTTTATCTTCAATAGCGACTACTTCCTCTAAGTATACGTCTGGTTCAAAGTGCGGATTCAAAGATTTGCTTTTTATGATTTCTTTGTAAACAAATGCTGACTTTCTTGGAGTTCTTGATCGGTCAGGGCTCGAAAAGTCTACCTCATATAGTCCAAATTTTTCACTAAAATTGACAATGCACAATAAGTTCATCTGTTCGATAAAAATTCGACGTGCTAATTTGGATTTTTTTTAATTAGGTCAAAATGGTTGATATTGATTACCTATATTTAAACTAGCAGAAAATTGATTGATTTTAATTAAACTTATATTACTACTAACTATTTATTACTTACGAACACTTTGATTATATTATATTGCATATAATTATAAGTGTTTATACATTGCATGCCAGTACCTATTCACTGAATACAAGCCATCGCATGCAAGTGCCTAAATATAGAGCTCTATAGAACTATAGAGATATTTTGTTCTTGACAATGAATAATGAGTAATTAACGAACCTATAGCCAGCCATCCACTCAAAGTTATCTATCATACTCCAGACGCAATAGCCACGCACATCGCAACCTGCCTCTATAGCATCCAATAAAGCTGAGAGATAATTTCTCAAGTAACGAATTCTATCTTCATCTTGCAGACCTCCTGCTGTTGACCAACCGTTTTCTGTTACGTAGATTCGTGGATTGTCGTAAAGCCTATTCACTTCTAATAGTAATTTGTAAAATCCCCAGGGTACTTCCTGAAAATAACGAAAGTAGTACTAGATACTAAGAACTTGGGAAAATTGGAAAACGAGTCTCCAATTAAATTGAGAAATCGGACAAAGTTATTAATTCTCCCATATTTAAAAGATGTACAAAATTATCATAAAGATATACAATATATTTGTGCAAATATATACGTAGGAACAATTATTAAATTCAATTAATTTAAAGCAGTTGTTGTGCGAACTGTGATAGCCTAACAAAAGCCGCTTATTTGCCGTATAGCTTCCAAATATTACGTTAATAACTAATATTTACGAGAAATTTGATTGTCGTTTATTATTTAAACTCGCATTCATTTTCATTATTAATAATTTATATGTGTTTACATAAAATCAGTAAAATGTATAGTTAAATGAAACTATTGATACCTAATTGAATGATTGTCTTCGTGTAAACAAAGAAATATACTACATTCATACTCTATAGTCTATATAATCTACTAGCGTTTTTGTCAGTTGTCTTTAGTGAATAGACAATTACCATAATATCATGAATCTGAATTGTAAATAAAATTAAAATTTTAATAGGAAAATCTAGCAAAAATAAAAGTAATTATTAAAATGTGATGTTTTTAAATTAACAGTTGACATAAACTGAAATGTAAAAATAATACACTGAAAATGGACATTACAAGTTGCCCATAGCTACACAGCCCCTGTTAATATTGTAATTATTGATTGAACACATAAAAAATATTTTTTAAATATGTCGGATATCGAACAATCTGCATGCACTGTCGTTATTCCTACTGAAATCCTTTTGAGTATTTTCCGATATCTTGCACCAAAGCACTTGGCTACTTGTAGATTGATTTGTAATCGTTGGAAGCAGATAATTGACGATGTGTCTCTCAGTGATAAGTTCTGGTATCGATGCTGCAAATCTGAGTTTCCTTCGATCTTTAATCAAGTTATGTATAAAGCAAAAGCAGGCATAACATGGCATAAAATTTATCGATCCTTATATTTATGGTCTAAATTCCTAGAAGCCTCTGAAACGGTAGATGAATTCGCATCAGCATCAAATATTTCACAGGAAATACGCGATATTAAAGTTCTCAGAGATGGCTTGGTAGCTGTCCACACTCGAGATGGAATCAATTACTATGACTTGGACACACTTAAGTATTCCACTAAATGTAAGTCTATAATTGGTAGTTACACAAGCTATTCAGAAAATGACAACTTTACTATATACATTGATATTAGTAATTGTCTTATTGTTGTCCGCAAGAGAAGACATCCAGGGCAGGAATCTAGAATAATTATAAACAATGTACAAAAATTTCTATTGAATGATATTAGATTGTTTTATGTAACACATGATAATGAAATTCATATGTGTAACTTAAGTACAAATGACCTACAGTCATTATTCTTAAAGAAGTTTGAGGAACAAGTGATGACTTTAGGTTATAGCAATACCCTTAATGTGTTAACGTATGAAAGAGAAATTTATTCCTTAGTAGATGGTATCTTCAAATTACAATGCAATATAGAAATAGTTCCAAACATGCAACATATATTGTGGAAATACAATTTGCTGGAAAGAATGGACTGGAGGGTCTATATACAATGGATGTATATTTTAAATCATACAATTCAACAAATCCTGTTGAAAGATATGTTAATAATATATCCATATGGTGATGTGTTTTTTGTTGGCACTACATGGGGTGTTTTCAGAATTTACTACAAACCATATGTAGATGGTGAATTTGACTTGTACCACTCTGTACCAATTAAGCAATATAACTTTGCTGAGCGTTCTGATTGTCCTGTGTTAGCAATGAGTCCAATTTTCCAAATTGATGTGGTGGAAACTGAAGATGGGCATATTGTATTGGTGGCAATGCCAAAGAAGATAGCTGTTTTATATTATACACATGTGTTTAAGCAATCACCAACCTGGCCTGTGTTGCCATTTATGGAAGTACAAGATGTCACAATCAAAAGTAACTGATATAGTAATCATTTTTAAACTTGCTTGTAAATTTATCACATTGCAATAAAACTCGGTACTAAATTTTTATAAGATCTTGTAAAGTTTTTTAATGTTTATATTAATTCATTTTTTAAATTTTAATATAAACAAAATCCAAACCAGTCTCATTATTTTGTACCCTTTTGTATCCTTGATATTGGAAAGAAAATCTATTATATAAAATATAAATAAAAAATACTATACAAAATAGCTAGGGATTCTGACTTTAACTAACTAACATTGCACCTACCTGCAACCAAGAAGATTCAGCTTGAGGCCAGGTAGGGTCCTTGACAAATACAGTGCCCATGTCATCCATATAAGATGGGACTGCATACATTCCTTCAACAGAGGCATCTCTATAGACTAACTTGCTTGTATAGGTGTTGAGTGCGAGAAAATCTGCCGACCCTCGTATGGTCATAACTTCAGCTGCTGTAAGCTCTGGGAGACGCGATCGTTTGAATCCTTGCTCAGCACTTTTTGCTGCAATGTTTCTTTTCATTTCAATAGGAAAATCTCCGTCTTTCGAAAATATTGGATTAGTATATTGACCCCACTAAAAAAATATTTAAACAAATACAATAAGGAAATAAGAAATAGTTCCTAAATTTTAGCATTAAAAAGTAGCCATCATGATAAAGAACCATTCATATTTTCATTTTAGTTTTTAATACAAAAGAACTGAACGAATTTTCGTAATTGACAAAAGTCTTGATTCTTAAAATTTATATGTCCGTAGTTGATAGTTTGTTTAATTCCGAGTCGATTGTTTTTATCTTAGATCTAGGACATGCAATTGTTATTTACGTAACCGTTATCTAAGAACGTCTTGAGATCATTTTATCGTTACTAAGATTAAGTTTATCTCCGCATTATATATATATATATATAGTATACTATATTCGATTCTTTTGGTTCAACATACGTATTTTAAAATATGTATGC
Organism: Pieris brassicae; assembly: GCF_905147105.1. Lineage (NCBI taxonomy): Eukaryota > Metazoa > Arthropoda > Insecta > Lepidoptera > Pieridae > Pieris > Pieris brassicae. The sequence goes on from NC_059666.1 coordinate 3,887,713, forward strand.
GTATTTAATAACAACAACATGTTTACATTTGTAGAATGTTTACGGATTTTCAAAATGTATCCTAATATTATTATTGCGCTATTTTTTGAAAGTAAAATGTTAAAACTGCAACTATATAAGAAAAATTGTATATTGTTTATGGCATCAATCCGTATCAATTATTGTTTAGGTTCCGGGTTTCGGTAAACGAAGCCAGGAGTTCCGGACTTTGTACGTTAACATTGAAACCAGAGGCGTTCAAAAAATTCATGACTTACGTCAAATTGTCTAGCATCCAACGCAGCTTGTTGGTCCTCCTCCGAATCTGAAGCTGGTTCAGCCCAAGAAAAGCTAATGGCGATACCCACTGTGCCATTTTGCCGTTCCCTATAAACCTCATCATACAGGCGGTATGCCCTTGCGTGAGCCAGCAGTACATTTTTAGCGCACAAGTACTCGGCAACACCACTCATATTCACCATTGGTGCTTTTTTGTCTGATCCGTAACCTATTAATGTTTAAATATTTCATAATTATATATATTACGAATCTAATATAACCATTAATAATGTAATGAATGAATTTCAAAGTTATCTTACACGCCTAGGCTACGACTACTAACGAATGCCTGTAAAATCTATCGTATTGTACATATACTTGCACACACATAGACTGTACATGTACTATAAGTAAAATATATGAACTTATAGATCAATGAAAACTGCCAACATAAAACACTCAATTAGTGCTTAAAGTTTTTGTCTCGTTGTGCGTGCGAATAGTGGAACTGTAATAGTATCTTATAATAAATCTATCTGCCCTTTACCCCTAAATATTCGGGCGTTTCACTAGTAATGAGTAGGTATAGATTTTAAAAAATACCTTCGTAACAAATCTGTTTTGGTTCATTTATAGTCATCCAATATTTAACTCTATCGCCGAAATGCTCATACAGTACATTAGCGTAATCCGTAAACCAATCCACTATCGCGGGATTGGCCCACCCCCCTAATTTTTGCAGCTCCTGTGGTAGGTCCCAGTGATAAATCGTCAAAAACGGTACTATATTGTTTTGTAACATCTCATTAATCAAATTGTTATAGTAGTCAATTCCTGCTTGATTGATATTATTAGAAAAGCCACCAGGTAGAACTCTAGGCCACGAAACGGAGAATCTATAGAAGTCTAAACCGAGTTCATTCATTATTTCAACGTCACGCTTGTAGAGGTTATAGGAGTCTGTTGCGACGTCACCGGTGCTCTGGTCTCTAATAGGGGAAGGATCCATGTGGGTAGCAATATCCCATATTGAAAGACCCTTGCCTGGAATGATAGGATAGCGTGGTGTAGGTATATAGAGATTTTGCTTTGATTTGATTATTTTTTATCTATATTCTGGGGTACAAAAAGGGTTCAATAGGACAGGTTGAATTTAGAATTTCGTGTCTAGTTTTAAAATATGAAATTGACAGGTAGTTATTGGCCTAGCGGACTTTAATAATTTTGGCTGAAGCCGACTAAATTTTGTAGAATTTAAATCATAGACTATACAGAAAACATTATACATCTTACCATCATCAAAGGCGCCGCCCTCGATCTGATACGACGAGGTAGACGCACCAAATATAAATCCATCAGGGAAATATCTCACTTTACTCTTTGGTGAAACTCCATTTATTCCGATACCAATATTTACTATTATACTAAAACGAGTTTTTATTAAATTAGAACGCTATTTTCCTACGCACTTTAAAGAGGATTTTCCTACTCGTGAATTGCATGTTGTACAAATTATTTTGTGGTATGTATATTATGGCTTTTCTTAGACCAATAATGTTAAACAGTTAGTATTAAAATTAATTGCAAGTATTATTGTAGTTGTAAATGCGTATATCTTATAGATGTACTTTCATAGTGAATTTAATAACGATGCTAAATCGAATTCTGTTACTAATAGAACCATTATTAAATAGAAAAATCTAAGGTCTCAAAATTGCTTAAGATAAAAACGAGCAGAAAACATTATTATGTTACGTTATGTAATTTAATATTATTAAATAAAATTTAATTGAAATGTTTCTGTATATTATGTTATACTTACAAAATCAAATAATATCTTCGAAACATCACGGCGTCCGGATACACTGGAGACTAGATTATGAATATTATTTTCGCACAAAGATAGTACGATAACACTCTTAGAAGACCATTAGGTTATAAAAAGATAATGGTATCAATCCGATTCACATTTAACTAATATAATTTCATGATTTATTGCTATTACATTTTTAAGCTAGGTGTTTTATGCAACTGCGGCGTTTAATTATGAACAACACTGTTTTCAGTGAGATCATATTCAGTACAATCGTACTTTCCAAACAATAATTGTTTTCAGTTTTACACAATTCATATTATTAGTTTTTACGTCATAACCATCTGTTTTTTCATATTGTCTTTCCATCTCTGGCTTTTTTGTGAAGTCATAGAAATATTTTCGATTGCATATATATATACATATATATATATATACATATATATATATATATGGTCTTTTACTTTTGTTTACTTAAAATGAACGACTGAGACCTAAAAAAAATTGGTAGATGTCGGCTAAGGTGCAACCACCCAAGTTCTTAAGGCTTACCACTTAACTTCAACAGCGATTCTGATTCCGAAAGAGGTTTCTGGTTTAGGACCACGTATTTATCAAGTTTGCTACATCAGCGCCAAAACAATTTGCCTTTCGCCGTTGTTGACGGTTTTGTGTTTAAGGCAAATGTCAGGTAGTGAATTCGCTAAAGTTACGATGTGGCTTGGTGATATGACTTCAACAATGCATGTAATGCATTGTTAATTTAAATACAATTAATTATTAAGGCCAAATGCAATTGAAATGGTATAATATACTGGTTAATCATTTCTATGATACAGATAATTTATTACTACAAGTCATTATTAACGTAGCATTTAGTAGCCGGACAGGCAAATTTCTGTTTTAGCAATATTAACAAACTATATAACACAGTTGGGATATTACGACGCTTATAAAGTAAATAAACATACAACCAAATATATTTCAAATCAATTAAACAAAACATTAAAACATCTACAACGTTGAAGACGCTGACAGTATTTATCTGAAACAATATTATAGAAATGAGTGAGAGAGAAAGAGAAAAAAAGAGAGTAATTCAAAGTAGACATCAATCCCTATTAATAATACATTTACACCAATGAAGGTAAATATATAATATAGCCAGATATTTCTACTATTCTAGACAATAATTTGTTCTTTAAATAAAAAAAATCGAAAATTTGCAGGCTATAATTTCTATAGAGCACTGGTAATCTGTAACTTTCAACAGATAGCATTTGCGTAAGGGGAAAATGGCATATATAAAACGTCAGGATCTGTATCGCTATCATTCTGGCCGAGCTACGCTATTCTGGCCGAGCTCGTAAGTTCGTAAGTATCGCTATCATTATTGGAAGTACCAAATAGCGCAGGCAAGAAACTCCGTATTTTATTTATTATTTATTTATTGTATAAGTGTTCTTGATATAAAGGAAGTTGGTGTGGTGGAAACACAAACTGTACACAGTTAAATGAGATTGCTAAATATTACAAACACATTAGATTTGTCGTACCGGAATGTTCTATCATTCCTTTAGGTTGGGCAGTTCCCTTGAGAACGTGGAGTTTCATCAGATTGTGTCCTCCCTAGCCCTTTATTTCCCTGAAAATTTTACTTAATACATAACTGCCAAAAATTAAATTATACTGTTCTATTTTAATATTATTTTATTATAAATTGTGAATAAGCTGATAAAAGAAAACTGGAACTATATGATTTATTATTATATACCTATTATATTCAATGTGATATGTCAAAACCAGGTTCGTTCAGAATATTCATATTTACAACAGATTGTTTGCGTAAGCTTAAACTTAAATTACACCGTTTTCATATGATCAATTTCTTACTATTTTCCTACCCTTTTATTCCTCCTATAAGAACTACATTTTTTGTGATACATTTCCACATTTTATTAAAAGCTAGATTATTATAAAACGTGTACCTTTGGCCGAGCTGACTCATCAAGTCGTTTCATTTTGCGACCTGAAAAATAATATTATTTACAAACTCCGTGATCTGATTTCATATTTTAAAGCATTTACAATAAAGAGCGTACTAGTTGTATGAATGCAACAATATCTAGGATACGACGCGTGTCTCATGTATGTGTGTTTATAACATTGTTGTATTTTTGAAGTGAAACTTCTTTATAGGCGTTGAAATTTTTTTTTGCCGTCACATTTTTCGGTTACGCGTCACATTTTCCCGTTACGCGCCATCTTTTTCTTTTCCCTACCACGGTTTATTCGAAGGGATTCCAAGCCATTAATAACAAAAATATAATAACGATAACAATGATAATAATAATTCTATTACAATCGAAGAAATTCTATAATCTTAGTAGTAATAAGCTAAAATGAAATCATTGTTTTCCATGCTAAAATGAATAATAGAACCTTTTTTTTAAATTGTATCTAATTTAATGTTATATAACCAATTTCTGTAAAGTTGCATATAGTAGATCATTTTTCGAAAAATAAGGTCATAAAGAAGTTTCACTTCTTACTTGTGTACACTAATACACGCACACATTTTTATTTATAAAATGTCATAATATGAGACTACGTTCAAGACCCAGACCTACCTACCCGAATGTGCTTTAATTTCCAATTGTTTTATCGTGACAATAATACCATAACTAATTAACTGATACGGTGCTGAAATAAAAGTATATGGTAGTGGCTTACTTTTAGGCATGTTTCGTTTTGCAATATATTTGTAACCTTCCTGTCCCTGAAAGAATAAAATCATTGTTACCATCTTCAGTCTTCAGTTAAAGAAAACAGCTGTATAGTAGAGACCATTGATAATCTTTTGAGAATTATTATTTATCATAATAATACACATGTATATTTTATTATTAGGTCTTAAACAAACTTCTGTTACAAACGTTTTAGTCCCCCCAAATATCTATTAGGTCGCTTCAGTTAATTTCATATGATATAATGTTATGTACTTACTAGATTATATAAAATATCATTTGGATTATTTATTATTGTTAAGCAAGCACAATTCAAAATACCTTTGTGTTGAGAGCCACGAAGACTTGAGGCGTGAAAAGTGTCGACGAAAACAATTCATTGTAATATTTCTGGGACTGAAATAAACCTACGTTTACAGTTATCATTTATAAAACACAAATGCAATTAATATGAACGAACATACCTCCAAAAGATATCTAGACGGTGACAATATATCACAGGTTTCTGAAAATACATCCTAAAATCAGATTATTCATTCATACTAATTCATAGGTAATTCCTTGTTCATTAACGCGTTTTAAGCCTGTAAAAGCTATAGAACATAAACCTCCCATTTCAATTGTGGTGCATTGCTGGGAAAGATGTATACACATGAACATTCTTTAAACAATTTGAAGACCCCCACCGGGACTCGATTCCACAGTTCCCAAAAGAAAATGTCTAATGGTCCGTGGAAAATCAAGGTGATGCGGAATCACACTTTTAAATAATGTATCAAAAGATTAATTATTCCAAAATTTACAATTTCAGTTTATGAAATCTGACGAACATTTTGTAATATAAATTGTGATTGAATTGATAATTTGTTATCTTTTTACCGCGATTTCTTACCATTAGGTATAATTTGTGCGCGACTCAGAAACTTGACAAACCGCCGATCAGTAGTAACGCCTTTATTCTTCTTTCTATGTTCACACTTCCTACAGTCACCAGCCTCTTCTCTTTTCTTTTTCATAGGCTTCCGTTCATTCAAGGGGCTCCACCAGTCTTCTGTCAGAGTGCTGACGTCACAGAGCCTGGTTTTGTCTGTACTTGTGCCCTGGTTGGTCTTAGTTGTGACATTAACTTTGATTTTCTTAACACGTCGGATGGTAGTTTTCCTTGGTTTATCTTCAATATAGTCAACTTCCAAGCGGCTACAGATTGTTGTGTCAGTTTTTGTTTCGTCACTGAACACGGAACTAAAGCTTCTACAGAGAGATGTGTCGGAGTAAGTATCTTCATTGGTAATTGAATTTCGATCCGTAAATCCTGCAATATAATGTCATACTTACAGGCCAAAAGCATACCTGACGATTCATTTATATAGATATTCAAATAATTAAATATCAATAATAATAATCTGTTAATGGGTAGCTGAATTGTTTCTATCAAGAAAGAAGTTGAAAATTACAGAGTTTTTATAAGCAGTGATATTTTATCGGAATAAAAAAATCATCGAGCTGTAACCTGATTTGGACTTCAACGTAGAGTTACAAGCTTTGTTGTCCCCAATGTATCTGTACTGTGTCGCACACGAACATTTGCCTTTAGTTGAAGAGCCTTCTGGAACAAATATTTCACCTAGTATTGTGAAATCAAAAATTAGTTTTCACGTCGATTGCCATCGATACCTTCTAAATGTTCTGTTTGTCCAAATATGAAGCTCCCAGTTATATAATCTTTGACGACACTTAACTTATAGTGCAAAGTGCATCAAACAAATCCTAAGATTTTAAATCAAATTGTTTTATCATGTTTACCTGGTTTTTTCGAAGTAGATTTTAATCTCACTGGAGATGTTGTTGTTGGTTGGCTTTTCCATCGCATTTGGGTGCCACGGTCTTGAACTAACGTATTGTCAAAACATTGACATGAACTAAAGGGAGACATTAAGCATATAAATAATAACAGTCGTCAGAAAACATAAATTTGTCTGATATTCCGTAATGTATTGGCGTCAAACAAAATTGAGACAAATCTAAACTTATTGTCTCATAATACTACTGAAGAAAATGCTACTAGTCAGATAAATTTATAGGTCAATTTTTTCGGTATTTTAAAGCAGTTATACTTCATCCAGTATTACTATTGCGTACTGCTATTAGACTGCAGTGATTTGAGGGGTTTGCTGGATGTGGATCGCATCGATAACTTATGGCATTTGTATTTGCAGTGGTATTTCTATTGCGGAATTTTTAAATCTTCGTTGTCAAAGTTTTAATAGTCTATGTTATTGGTTCACGGCGCTGTCACGCGAGCTGGAGCTTACAGCACGCTCTCACCTGCAGGTAATATTTATATAGGATACTAAATTAAAGAAATATTTGATGGCATAAGAAGTAGCTATAACTATTAGTTTTTCATAGACCGCATCTTAAATAAATACATCTCACCGCGTTTGTAAAATTGGCAGCACTGTTGTACCTTTTTCTGTAGTTCCTGAAAAAACATACAAATAAAGACGTACATCAATATTATTAATATATCCACTAAATTATAAAAGGTGCACAATATTATATCATACTCGGGTCAAATTTGAAATAATGTATTAAGACATATATTTGACCTACAGTTCAGTTGTTCAGTGTTGACTTTTACCTAAAAATTTCGTTGCATACGCTAAATGAATCGGTAATTAGCTAAAACTGTGCTTTCCATTCTCACATAATGACTCCACGTATGCATCAGCAATGACTTTATATATAACTAGCTGACACAATTGCTATGTAAATAATTTCTAGAGAATTTGTAGTGTTGAAAAAATAATTAGGGTTGTATGTATTTATTAATGCCACATAATAAATCATTTCGGAGGAGTATGGAAACGAACATTCTGACACGAGAATTTTATTTATAGAGATACAACAAAAATTAACGTATTAAACTCTATTAATTACGATTAATTAGTTCAAACGTTGTTAGAAGAAATTATTCCCAAAGAAAAAGAAATTTACCAACCTTTTTCTTTGTTAACCTTTTTACTTTTTGCTTGATTTTTGTTTTTCTTTAAATCTGTCAGCTGCGCTATGTGAGTGTAAATATCTTTCAATAATGGAGCCGGATTTTTGATTCTAAAAAAATATCACTCATACTGAGAGAGAGAGAGACTAGAATATTATGTATTGTCTTTTGTTAACATAGGTTTTACACATTGAAAGAAAACACCTTTGAACCGAATTGAAGCTATGTATTATTATAACCGTAAAGTCCTGCTCAAGTAAACGTTTCTTATAGGACGCCGATATTTTTGTTAGCATTAGCAGATTAACATTCTCTAAAATGCCAAATCGAGAAATATTTCGCATTATTAGATTATGAATCATTTAAAGAATATTATATATAAAAAGTGCGTACCTTAAATGTAAGAAGTGATCTGATAATATTCTGTGGAAAACAATAAACTATTAGAATAATTTAAAAAAGACAAATGACGAAAATATTTCGTATTAGTATACCGGAGTGATTTCTCGTCATTGACAAAATACAAATTGTGTCTCAACATAGACAAACAATTAAAATAAATCAAAACATTCCTGTGTTCAAACTTACAGTTTTTTTTACTAGGTACTAATAATGTACTACTAACAATTTCAAGTCCTTAATTCTTAGGCATTTGGTAGTTTTTTCTTTCTGAGCCTGAGTCCTATGTGATGTGCCCGTGGTATCAGAGTTCGATTGCTAACAAAAATATCAATTAAATTCTTGGAAATTTAAATAAAATGTTTATTAAAGTTAAGAACTTAAAAGAAGAAGAAGAAAGTACCTTGTAATCGCCGCATTTCTCATTGGAAAGGCTGAAATTTTATAATTTGAATTACTCGATAATGTATAATTTTACCAGATAACTTTAGTTTCAAATTAAAATGATTTAGAATTTAAATTGATAATACAGTATTGGTACAAGTCTGTATTTTTAAAACACTCGAAAGAGGAAGCTTTCAATTCGACGAGTAACTTTTTATGTATAGCTCCGTCTGTCCGATCAAGAAAATCGAACGAAATTGTCGTCAGGATATTGCATGAAGTCGACATTTTGGTGTCGAATATATTTTTTAAGTTAAAGAAATATTCTAGGATATTAAATAACCTATTTACTATACAACAGAGTTTTAGCGAGTTTAACAGAGGCTCACCTGGTATTAAGTGATATGCCGCCGCCCATGAATACTCTCAATGCCAGAGGGCTCGCGAGTGCGTTGCCGGCCTTTTAAGAATTGGTACGCTATTTTCATAAAGGACCCTAAGTCGGAGATGCTCGTCAAAAACTGTCTTAAAAACGCGCAAAAAGAGTCAATAAAGACGTGTTAAGGGCCCCAATTAAATTCTTTAATAGGTAGTACAGTTCTGCCTCAATTATAATATTCGACTGTACCCTGGGGTCTCGGGAACAAATTCCGAATGGAGCCGTAAAATTACAATAGGGCCTGAAAAATATTTATTATTACCACTCCCCGATAGTATTGAAGTCGTTTCCGATGGAACGGAAGAAATCCAGTCTCTTGGGGCTGTTAGTTTGTGCTTCCACCTCCGAATCTGGTCTGCCTAATTCTGTATAAAAATACAAAATTATTTATACGATTTGATTGAAATAATCAAATTTTTAACTAAAAACTGTAAGAAAAATGTTGATAAAATGGATATTTAAATTTGCTATCTTTGAGAGATTTTAGTAAATGACAATCCTAACAAGCCATCAAAGTATGGTAGCCTTGTCTTGTTTTGTTTAAATGCGGGAAATTTATTGAACGGTCTACTGCAGTGTTTACCAACCTTTTTTGTGCCATGCCTACCTTAGCCAACCTGAAATTCTTATGTAACATACATAATATATGTATTAAAAAATGGAATAGTTCAGTTAAGAAATTGAAATTGTGGAAATCGTAAACGGAATAATAGTAAATTTTTCAATATATAATAACTAGGTGTAATTCAAATTCCAAATAATTTTTAATAAAGATTTTTCTATGTTCATTTGCGCTTGATGCTTGCTGCACATAATGGGTTCCAATATTATTAGTTACACTCTCAAGTCACCACGTTTCATTGTGTTTAATATAAGCGAGTATATTATTCGATTCTATACTATATATTACCATGTATTTATTTTATAGATACAATACATGGTAAATGTAAAATAATCACAGGAATGAAAATATAATAACAACAGAATAATATATATATTACTATGTTCATCGTCGTAATCGTGAACTCCAATCAAGTCACTCCCTCTCCAGGCAGAACTCGAAGTTTCCTCCTCCCTTTGAATATTTTGGACTTTGCAACAGTATTTTTTTCCTCTACAGAACTTTATAATGTTCACTAAAAACATTGAAATTAGTTGTCAGTGTGGTATGGGAATATATTGGAGACTGACTTTTTACCAAATATTCGTTGGGATGATTTAAATAATAGAGTTTAATGTTATTATTTACAACCGCGTTAAAAAAACTTGATCAAGAAAAATATACAGTATTTGTTCTCTTGATATTATAACAAGGTGGCTTATACTCAACATAATGAAAAATATCTATGGATCTATGGCAAAAATTACTACAATGGGAAATTTTTTTTTATTGTTTGATGCACACACGTAACAATTATACTTACTTTTATTTGACTTGGGGCTTGATTCGACTTTGGCTCGTTTTGCTTTACATTTTTTGCATTTACAAGATTTAGGTTTTACTTTGGATTCCGATGGAATTTTTATCTGTCCTTTAGAGGCTTTAGGAGTATCTTGGAGCTTACTGGCTTGACAAATACATTCACCATGAGGGCAACAGCATCTCTTTGGTTGTACGTCTATCGTATCCTTTATTACCTTAAAAAGTTTAAAATTATAGAAAAATATAGAAAAGTGTACAGATTCGAAAGTAAGTTCAGACACTTCTGAACTTACTTTCAATAACTCTGTTTCTCTAGTCTTATTTGTCGCTGCATAGAGCCGACATCTCGCCAACTGGTTCAACGCGCAGTCCTTTTTTATTCTATCCTTTAAAGAGTCCTTTCGAAGAATCCCCTTCACCCAACTTTGATCCTGTAAATAAGCTGATATCCTATAATCTCTGGAACTTTCATTTTGTTGCTTTACTTTTTCATTGTTTTTCTTTTTGCGTTTCTTAAAGTTTTGAGCTTCCTTTTTGGCCAAACGATCTCGTTGAATAGCTTCATTAACTTCATCGCTTCGATAACGGTTCAGTTTTAAGCAAGTTGCGAAAGCTATGCAAATTGTTTTAGCGTAGAGGGATCGCTTTTTGTTTTCAATCTGGGACACAATTTTTCCATCCTTAACCTTTTTATTATTTTTGTTATGCTCTTCAGGCTTATTTTTACTAGTGTTCTTCTCGGAATCATTTGCAGAAACATTTCCTAGTTCAAGGTTTTTCGGACATAATTTATTAAAATCGTTAGCTGCCTGAACAACATTCTGGTGATTTATTACCAAACCTTTTTGACGGATTTGCTTTTCCTTTGTAAAATTTGGTTTAGAAGTTAAACAAATACACAAATGCCCGGACTTAAAGCAATACTTCCAAATTATCGCGTACATTCGCGGCATAAGTTTTGTTTTGGACTTCCAAGATATTCTTCGTATAATATAATACTTTCTTCTCGGCTTCAAAAATCTACTATTTTTAATTTTTCTGAATACCAGAGATATATTTTTAAAATTGCGTAAACTTTTAGTGTTTCTTTGCCGAAATAGTCTGTGAATGTTTGGACAATTCTGTTGGACACTCCTTGAATAACTATTACACATCATGTATGTATTAATTGTCTGTGATTTCTGGTTATTTAGGTCTTTTATATTAGGCAATAGAGGAGTTTTTTCTGAATTATAAATGCGTCTATTTTCCTTGTATTTTCGGTCGTAATTTTTAAAATTTTGATTATACTTTTTTGCCAATTGTATTTGGATATATCCCTTGCTGGAATCTTCTTTACATTCATTTGTATCGTTATCTCCATCACTTTCGTTGTCTGAACCTCTGAAAATAGAAGCTGTATTATTTGTACCTTGAACAAATATTTCTGTGACTGAGTTCACAATTCTTCCTTACTGCGATAGTTAAAAATATTTAAAAATTTAAAAGTTATAAGCATATTTATACGGGAAGATATTAAAGATTCAATTCAAACAATCATTTTACTTCTCTAAGCTAATATCGCTATAATCTCCGTAGTCTGCAGGTGACAAGCAAATAGTGCAGAGCTGACCGATGTCTGCGAAACAACTTCTGCAGAAAACACCTGGACAAGTTTGGCTTTCGCATCTAGGAATTGGCAAAAGTAGGATTATATTATTAATTTCGATCTTGTTTATGCTTTCTGTAATAAGCATGTATATATAGAAAATAAAAAAAAATATTATTCCAGGTGAGCAATTATATGCTTAAAAAAATAAACATTAACAAAGATTATTTCCTCGTCTGTCATATTTTTAGATGCCTAGTAGGTAAGTTAGAAGTAACCTGGTCAAGTGAGTGTCAATATCCTTATGTTTTTCCATAGTTTCACAGAGAAGGCAGTGAGGCGGTTTCGGTAGCGTCCCAAACAAATATCGCAGAAAATAGAATCTGTATAGTATTGTCTTTGGTTAACATAGCTTTTACACATTGAAAGAAAACAATTTTTTTTACCGGATTTAAGCTATTTGTATTATATTATTATAAACTTATAATTATTTACATAATTTTAAATTTTTCCGACGTTTCACGTGCTTTACAGCGTGCGTGGTCACGGTGACTGAAGACAACAGGTGTTGAATGTCAAAAGTATCAGAACCGCGAATCAGCGAAAATAGAGGACACCGCACACACACTTTTAGTCGATACCAACTCCGGGGAAATAAATACAGATAACACAACATTTTCTACAGCTGTTATACTTTTGACATTCAACACGTTTTGTCTTCAGTCACCGTGACCACGGTAAAGCACGCGAAACGTCGGAAAAATTTAAATTTAAAATTATGTAAATAATTATAAGTTTATAATAATAGAATCTGTAATCGAACTTCTTTTATTTTTATGTTCTTTGTATTAATTTGTTTAATAATATGTACAATGGTTAAAGTATTAGTAATCTTATTGTAAAAATACTAACGGTAAATGTGAATCCAGCCAATGCCGAAACGTGAGATGTTCTTCGCTATGATATTTGTACTCGCGATGAAGCTTTCGTCTCGCCAGTTTCATGAAGCTGCCTATTAAATAATAAAAACATGAAATTTTTATATGAACACTAGCTGCCCCCGCGAACTTTGTTACTCCTTACTGTGATTTTACTTAGAGTAAATGGAACATTTTGCTATGCGATCCCAGAGGCGGTTCGGCTTTCCGGAATGAAAACTTATTAGGTTTTTCTGTAAATATATCTCTACATAAATCTCAGAGTTCAAGTCAAAATTTTCAAATTATCAAATAAAATATAAGGGTTGATAGTAGAGGGGTGAAAATTAAGGGTTGTGTATTCATAAAAAATATTTGTTTATCAAAAACATGTAAAAAATTGATTTGGATTGGACACCCCCCCTCCTACGTGATAACGTAGGAGTTTAAAATATAGATAGGAGTTGATTCTCAGATTAACTGAATATGCATACAAAAATCATAAGAATTGGTCGAGCAGTGTCGTAGGAATATGGGAAAGAACATTGTGACACGAGAATTTTATAAATGTAGAGATAATTTAAATTCGGAGGCTAGTAAAGTGTACTGGGGATACTCAACTCATTCTACACGAATCCGCACAAAAACATGCTAGATTCTTACTATTTAGTTTCTTGGACATAGTCCGATCTAATTAACACAGACGAACTGTCGAAAAAAAAATACCGATAAAGAAACTTGTGATTCATAGTTATAATATATGTGACAGCCAAATGTATTTTTAAGTGTGTTTAAAAATTCTACAATCGATTAATTATCAAGAATTGATCGTCGGAGCCCAGAGATATACAGTTTTACAAATTTAACATTATATAAACCTCAAGTTACACAATTTCAAACAAATGATTAGCTACCTCTTGTCCTCAAGATGTGATTGTAGAGCCAGGAGGCCCTCGCCTTAGCACGCTCCGGTCTATGGTGACCCATAATCACGTGTCGCAAACGCAGACCATATGGCTCAAATAATGCTAACAGCCATAATATCACTATGATTATACCTGAAGTACAGAACGTCTGTTCCATTAGAAAACAAGTTAATTTATTCTCACTTCAAATTACAATAAAGGGTGAAATATAATGTGACATGAAATCGATAGACAAATCTATTTCAGTCTTAAAACTTCAGTTTTAAAACTTTTATGTATAAGACCATACAGATGCCGGTACCTCTGTACCCTCAATTGCAGCGATATCGATTTCAGTTTAGAATTTACAAACTACCTTCCTTAACTCGCTTACATATGCCCTTAACTCGCTTACTTACACCCTTTACTCACTTACGTATGCCCTTAACTAGCTCACTAACGCCCTTAACTAGCTTACTAACGCCTCTAACTCGACAAAGTATTTTTTAACTAGTTAAGAATTGAACATGTTTTATTCTACTGTTTTTGCATTGTGATTATTGATAATCACAATAGAAAAATAATTACTGTGCAGTAAACTCATTTTACCAATTTGCGTGTAACGTTTGAAGTCAGGTGGTCGTGGATCTGGGAGGCATGAAGCAGGAGATGATGGAGATCGTAGTGGTAAAGTCAGTATGCTGAATATAGATCTCAATATATCTGATCCAAAACCTAATCCTGTTAAAGATACTCCAACATCCGAGGGGCCAGCTATAAGGGAAAAGCTAAATTAAATTTATACTCTAGATTTTGGAATACAGATAAAATATTGCTCAACTCTTTTATAGGTACAGTTTTTTTCTTATTAAAAGTAAACTACTGGAATAATATTTAGAATCTCTAATATTAAGATTATTATTAGAGATAACGTTGTGACGTAATACGAAAGGGAATACGTAGATGGTTTGGACATGTAGAAACGCTGAATTAGAAGCGGCTTACAAGTAAGATTTACAAGGATGGTGAAATCATGTTGGGTAGGCCTAGTTGGACATACCGGGACCAAATCCAGGTCCTAGAGAAGGCTCAAGTTAAATATTTCCATAACTGATGAGCATGCAAGGCGAAGGCGATGAAAGTAGATAAAGTGACAGAGGTATCAAGTCTCTACCTAGGCGTAGGCGTAAGGCGGAAACAAATAAATATATAGACTATTGCAATTAAGAAAAACACTTTTTGAACGGATTAAAGCTATGTATTATTTTTAAAACTTATAGTTATTTACATTATTCTAAACTTTAATTTCATTTTCCGACGTTTCGCGTACTTTTCAGTGTGCGTGGTGACGGTGACTGAAGACGAAAGGTGTTAGTCACCGTTCACCGACGCGTTTTTCTTAATGTGTAAAAGCTATTTTAACAGAAGACAAGACTATTGCAATAATATCTATTTTTATATATTGATTTACTTTAAGGTTTTAACCAGGTAAAGACAGACACGCCGAAGAATATGTAGACTGTGTTTTAATTAAATTGTTTTCATACGTGACAATAAAGCTTCCAGTCTGCCATGATGCCTTATAGTGGTGAGTACCCAAAACAGGCTATAGTCAGCGATCATATGAATCATCAGTTTGAATGTGGTGATCACCATAAAAACTGCTGAACGAGTCATGAATACTTTCTCGGAGGCTATCAAACGAAAAGATGTGGTCTGGAAGGATTTAATTTGTTTATGATAAAATTATTTATCGAAATACTACACGTCAGGACTCTGATAAGTCTGGTTATATTAGTCCGGTCAATAAAATTTGAAATAAAAATAAATTTCGGAGAGCCAAATATTGGTGGAGAGCTGGAGTTTACCACTAACAAAATATCTTTAAATTTGTAAATTTTAAAATTCAAACTTACTGTTTTTGTTTTTTTTTCTCAAACTCAAATTTTCACATTTGACCCCGAATAAATTTTGTAGCACACAAAGGATCAATTGGATTTTTTAAACTTTATTTGTAATGGTAAACCCCAGCTCTCCACTAATATTTGGCTCTCCGCAATTTAATTTTATTTCAAATTTTATTGACCGGACTAATATTTTACCACTACTTTAGTATCTAAATTGACCGGACTAATATTTGACCACTACTTTAGTATCTAAATTGACTGGACTATATAACAAACAAAGCGAGTGCCATAATCTAAACGAAAGCTATAAAAGTAACGTGGCTTCTTTGGTGTTTTGGGTAAAGAACAATAATGTCTTTTAATATGGGCAGTTGACATAATTGCAAGATTATCAATCAAGTGTTATTAAGCCTTCATACCGGAATATATTTAGTTTTTTCCCTTCTGTTAAGTGGCAAAATCGTGTCTCTTCCCTCCTGAAACCTCTTTAGATCTATCTCGTACAGCTCCTTCGTTACATAACGGTTGTCAAATCTTGATCTAGTTTCGTACATGTGCTGGTAGTATTTTGCCCTAAGAAAAACAAAGGCAGGCAAAATTCGTGAAAATTATCTTATAAATTTCAATGACACTAAAATCTCCGGTACAAGTCCAGATTCAATGGTTGCGGTTTTTTTTCGTATTGCTACAGATACCATCAACTACATAATATATAGAAAAAGGTTCAAACATTTACAAACGGAAAAAATCAATTAAATGTTTAAAACATGTGTCATGTTGTGTAAGTGAGGGTATGTACGTGAGTTATCAGAAAACAAAATCTGAAATACCTGAATATAATCAGCAGTAAGAAGAGACTTGTGACGCAGGAGCTCCAAGAGAGCCAAGTAATCAAGGGATCCGCCTTATTTCTTATCTCAGTGACAATACCCGCAGCCACTTGACTTGCGGAGCGGCTTTCGTTACTCACTGTACATCTGTGATGAACCTCAATGTGCACGTAGAACATTGTTTTCATACGATTTGTGAAATCGTGCAATTCTGGCAGATATATCAATCGAATTAATACCAAAAACCAGTACTATTTGTATTGCAATAATTAGAAGTCAGTTGAGCGATTATAAATGTACAATGGAATTTCTTAATAGAACAACAACATCATCAATGGAGTTAGATATTTAGTAGAGTTTGGACATTTGCATGCTTTGGTCATGATAGTGACTCACTCATGGTGATGTTGGTATGTGATGTTGGATAGATGAACTTTTACTTTGTAGCATTGAGATTTGGACCACATATTGTCAGTGTCTATGACCGCATAGTAAACTGCATTACAAATTCATAAGTGATACTAAATTTGTTTATCGTTTTTCATTTTTTACACATACGTTTATTAAATTAGTTCTGTAACTTGGATTCATTAAACAAATCTGTTTTTTAAGACAATCTCAAATCTATTTCTAACTCACATTCACCACATTATATATAATTATTTTAGGACTCACTTCTTTTAATTGTAGCTGCAAAAGATCCTTTAGCAAACTCGTCCAAAGTACAAATTTTCTTGTAGGATTTTACAGCTCGACAGGCAGCTTCCACCTTTGTTACATTACATAGCCAGAAGAGCTTTGGGCCAAGGACTGATTTGCAATCAGACAGTCCTTTATTGAGGATATTCATACAATGCTCGTAGGGAGTGCCGAGTTTATGATTGCAGGCGTTCACTACTGAAGATAACCAGTAGTATGAAGATTGTATGACGTCAGCTGTAATTAAATTAATAGACCTATATTTTATGGCATACATAGCCTCCACCTTTGAGGAGTGTTGGCCTAGTGCTTTCGTGTTTAACTTTTTTGTAATCTCAATATATATAAATCTTCATTCACGATGTTTGTCCGCGATGGACTCCTAAACTACTTAACCGATTTTAAATTAAATTGGCACACCGTGAGCAGTCTGGTCCAACTTAAGAGATAAGATAGCTTAGATCTTTAATTATAGTCGCAATTTTAATTTTATTGTAAATTATTTGTCTATAATTAATTTACAGTCACAATTATCTGTTACCTCCAAAAGATTCTAACAGATGTCGATACTTTTCGACTGTATTGAGTAAGTAATCAATAGATGACACTGCTATGGTAAACCGACAAACATGTCATATAAGCTACAATTCAATATCATGATTACCACGTGTTATTGAGCCTAAAGTATAAATTAAATTTATTTTGTAGTAAACGAAATACCGTGAAATTCAATTATTTCTACTTTTTTAATTTTTAGTGTTAGCATAGCCAACCACGTGTTACTTAGACCGAAGTGTCAATCAAATTCAAATTATAGTGACGATAAAACAGTGAAATTATTCTTTCGTGTCACGAATTAAGGCTAACTAAAACCATATTAAGGAGAAACGAAGTTCGCGGGGGCAGCCAGTTAAATATAAATGAAGAGCGGACCGTATGGGAGACCGTAGACCGTACGGTCCGCTCCATTCTGGTTCTGTGTTTGTCATAGTCATCTTGTATAATTTGATATTTTAAAAGAGTAGCGAGAGTTTTTTACGCCGGCTTTTTCTCTCGGCCTACACGCTCTGTCTTCTTTGCCGATGAGGTGTCTATCGATCCAAATTTAATGACGTGGAATAAGTAAAATCTGTGTCTTATAATCCTTAATAAACATATTTTATTTTATTCATAACTCTCACCCCTAAGGTTGTAGGTTCGTGTGCATTTAACTCTCGCTCGTACGGTGAAGTAAAATATCACAACCGGCATGCGTGAGACTCAAAGAGTTGACTGAGGCTGATCATACGTCAATTAGAAAAAAAATATCGCGAAACAGATACACAAAACTGAGGCAAATACCTAAAAGTAGGTATCCATACCCATTGTAGGTTTTTCTTATATCTAATGAAAAAAATCTAAGGAAACGAAATAGATTAATAAAACTTGCACATGGCCCTAACTTGCTTAAGAAACAAAACCTTTTTTTAATAGCATAATTACATCAATGAAGTATAAAAAATTAAACAATCGTAATTATTGTTTGAAAAAGCGATCTACTTTAAAATTATTTAGAAGTGTATCATAATATAAAAAAAGTATAGTAACTAAAGTTTTCAGTTATTTTATTATTATTAGCTTTAAGCTGACATGCAATAATAAAGCTTTATTGCTTACACGAATCGTTTATATGCAGCAATGTTACAACGATCAATAAAAAAATAGGTCACTTTAATAATGGATAATCATTAAATAGTAGTAATTACTAAATTTTTAATACACAGACTGTATTTAAAATACCAGTCGTTATTAGTACGAATCGTATTTGTCTAGAAATGGTGCCTACTTTTTAGCAACTAACGTAGTATACTATTTAAAAAAAAATATATTAATGATTATTTGGTTACTAATATGATAAACTAATATAAGCGGTATGTGCTTGTAAATTCCTACGTTTTACTTATGTAAGACAAATTTATAGCAAAATAATATTTTTGTGCCATATTCTTGCATATACATAATTATTATAGAAAATCTCTATGAATGTAGAAAAAAAAATGTGTTTTGAAAATTATATTTCCGTGTTTTCCACCTTAACAAAAACATTTGAAAAAAATATCACATTTGGGTCGTGGTTCAAATACAATAATTGTCCTATGCCATAAATAAAATACATTATGAATTTGCTACGAAGAAGTAATCAAGCGTTCAATTCTAAAAGCACAACCCCATAGTTGACCTACTTGCTTGTCGCTTGTAAAATTGCAAAGCTTTACAATGTTATTCAAGTAATAACAGAGATTGAAATAATGTGTCTTTTCTTGTACTTTGAGTGTACATAACAATATGTTCCCTCTTTTTATTATCATTAATAACCGATTTAAAAGAGACTTTAGTAATATTGAGCAGTGTTGGCCAAGTGGCTTTAGCGTGCGACTCTCATCCCTGAGGTCGTAGGTTCGATCCCCGGCTGTGCACCAATGGATTTTATTTCTATGTGCGCATTTAACATCAGCTCCAACGGTGAAGGAAAACATCGTGAGGAAACCGGCTTGCCTTAGATCCAAACAGTCGTCGGCGTGCGTCAGGCACAGAAGTCTGATCACCTACTTGCCTATTCGATTAACAAATGATAATGAAACAGATACACAAATCTGAGGCCCATACCTATAAGGGTTGTAGCGGCATTGTTTTTTTTTAGTAATATTCAAGCATTTTAGGGATTTATTTTTTCTGCCTTAATACAATTTGATACTACGTGTTTGCGTGTTGCTCCCATGGAAATAATCTTAGTGCGTATAAAGGTTGTAGCGCCAGTGTTTTTTTTTTAGTAATGTTCAAGCATGTTGGGGATTTATTTTTTCTGCCTTAATACAATTTGATACTACGTGTTTGCGTGTTGCTCCCATGGAAATAATCATAGTGCGTATAAAGGTTGTAGACCCATTGTTTTTTTAGTAATATTCAAGCATGTTAGGGATTTATTTTTTCTGCCTTAATACAATTTCATACTACGTGTTTGCGTGTTGCTCCCATGGAAATAATCATAGTGCGTATAAAGGTTGTAGCGCCAGTGTTTTTTTTTTAGTAATATTCAAGCATGTTGGGGATTTATTTTTTCTGCCTTAATTCAATTTGATACTACGTGTTTGCGTGTTGCTCCCATGGAAATAATCATAGTGCGTATAAAGGTTGTAGAGCCATTGTTTTTTTTAGTAATATTCAAGCATGTTAGGGATTTATTTTTTCTGCCTTAATAAAATTTGATACTACGTGTTTGCGTGTTGCTCCCATGGAAATAATCATAGTGCGTATAAAGGTTGTAGCGCCAGTGTTTTTTTTTTAGTAATATTCAAGCATGTTGGGGATTTATTTTTTCTGCCTTAATACAATTTGATACTACGTGTTTGCGTGTTGCTCCCATGGAAATAATCATAGTGCGTATAAAGGTTGTAGCGCCATTGTTTTTTTTGTAATATTCAAGCATGTTAGGGATTTATTTTTTCTGCCTTAATACAATTTGATACTACGTGTTTGCGTGTTGCTCCCATGGAAATAATCTTAGTGCATATAAAGGTTGTAGCGCCAGTGTTTTTTTAGTAATATTCAAGCATGTTGGGGATTTATTTTTTCTGCCTTAATTCAATTTGATACTACGTGTTTGCGTGTTGCTCCCATGGAAATAATCATAGTGCGTATAAAGGTTGTAGAACCATTGTTTTTTTTAGTAATATTCAAGCATGTTGGGGATTTATTTTTTCTGCCTTAATTCAATTTGATACTACGTGTTTGCGTGTTGCTCCCATGGAAATAATCTTAGTGCGTATAAAGGTTGTAGCGCCAGTGTTTTTTTAGTAATATTCAAGCATGTTGGGGATTTATTTTTTCTGCCTTAATTCAATTTGATACTACGTGTTTGCGTGTTGCTCCCATGGAAATAATCACAGTGCGTATAAAGGTTGTAGCGCCAGTGTTTTTTTAGTAATATTCAAGCATGTTGGGGATTTATTTTTTCTGCCTTAATACAATTTGATACTACGTGTTTGCGTGTTGCTCCCATGGAAATAATCATAGTGCGTATAAAGGTTGTAGAGCCATTGTTTATTTTAGTAATATTCAAGCATGTTAGGGATTTATTTTTTCTGCCTTAATACAATTTGATACTACGTGTTTGCGTGATGCTCCCATGGAAATAATCATAGTGCGTATAAAGGTTGTAGAGCCATTGTTTTTTTTAGTAATATTCAAGCATGTTAGGGATTTATTTTTTCTGCCTTAATACAATTTGATACTACGTGTTTGCGTGTTGCTCCCATGGAAATAATCATAGTGCGTATAAAGGTTGTAGCGCCATTGTTTTTTTTGTAATATTCAAGCATGTTAGGCATTTATTTTTTCTGCCTTAATACAATTTGATACTACGTGTTTGCGTGTTGCTCCCATGGAAATAATCTTAGTGCATATAAAGGTTGTAGCGCCAGTGTTTTTTTAGTAATATTCAAGCATGTTGGGGATTTATTTTTTCTGCCTTAATTCAATTTGATACTACGTGTTTGCGTGTTGCTCCCATGGAAATAATCATAGTGCGTATAAAGGTTGTAGAACCATTGTTTTTTTTAGTAATATTCAAGCATGTTGGGGATTTATTTTTTCTGCCTTAATTCAATTTGATACTACGTGTTTGCGTGTTGCTCCCATGGAAATAATCATAGTGCGTATAAAGGTTGTAGCGCCAGTGTTTTTTTAGTAATATTCAAGCATGTTGGGGATTTATTTTTTCTGCCTTAATACAATTTGATACTACGTGTTTGCGTGTTGCTCCCATGGAAATAATCATAGTGCGTATAAAGGTTGTAGAGCCATTGTTTTTTTTAGTAATATTCAAGCATGTTAGGGATTTATTTTTTCTGCCTTAATACAATTTGATACTACGTGTTTGCGTGTTGCTCCCATGGAAATAATCATAGTGCGTATAAAGGTTGTAGCGCCATTGGTTTTTTTTTGTAATATTCAAGCATGTTAGGGATTTATTTTTTCTGCCTTAATACAATTTGATACTACGTGTTTGCGTGTTGCTCCCATGGAAATAATCTTAGTGCGTATAAAGGTTGTAGCGCCAGTGTTTTTTTAGTAATATTCAAGCATGTTGGGGATTTATTTTTTCTGCCTTAATTCAATTTGATACTACGTGTTTGCGTGTTGCTCCCATGGAAATAATCTTAGTGCGTATAAAGGTTGTAGCGCCAGTGTTTTTTTAGTAATATTCAAGCATGTTGGGGATTTATTTTTTCTGCCTTAATTCAATTTGATACTACGTGTTTGCGTGTTGCTCCCATGGAAATAATCTTAGTGCGTATAAAGGTTGTAGCGCCAGTGTTTTTTTAGTAATATTCAAGCATGTTAGGGATTTATTTTTTCTGCCTTAATTCAATTTGATACTACGTGTTTGCGTGTTGCTCCCATGGAAATAATCTTAGTGCGTATAAAGGTTGTAGCGCCAGTGTTTTTTTAGTAATATTCAAGCATGTTGGGGATTTATTTTTTCTGCCTTAATACAATTTGATACTACGTGTTTGCGTGTTGCTCCCATGGAAATAATCATAGTGCGTATAAAGGTTGTAGAGCCATTGTTTTTTTGAGTAATATTCAAGCATGTTAGGGATTTATTTTTTCTGCCTTAATACAATTTGATACTACGTGTTTGCGTGTTGCTCCCATGGAAATAATCATAGTGCGTATAAAGGTTGTAGAGCCATTGTTTTTTTTAGTAATATTCAAGCATGTTAGGGATTTATTTTTTCTGCCTTAATACAATTTAATACTACGTGTTTGCGTGTTGCTCCCATGGAAATAATCATAGTGCGTATAAAGGTTGTAGCGCCATTGTTTTTTTTAGTAATATTCAAGCATGTTAGGGATTTATTTTTTCTGACTTAATACAATTTGATACTACGTGTTTGCGTGTTGCTCCCATGGAAATAATCATAGTGCGTATAAAGGTTGTAGAGCCATTGTTTTTTTTAGTAATATTCAAGCATGTTAGGGATTTA
Organism: Pieris brassicae; assembly: GCF_905147105.1. Classification (NCBI taxonomy): domain Eukaryota; kingdom Metazoa; phylum Arthropoda; class Insecta; order Lepidoptera; family Pieridae; genus Pieris; species Pieris brassicae. The sequence continues at coordinate 3,911,055 of NC_059666.1, forward strand.
TTTTTTCTGCCTTAATACAATTTGATACTACGTGTTTGCGTGTTGCTCCCATGGAAATAATCATAGTGCGTATAAAGGTTGTAGAGCCATTGTTTTTTTTAGTAATATTCAAGCATGTTAGGGATTTATTTTTTCTGCCTTAATACAATTTAATACTACGTGTTTGCGTGTTGCTCCCATGGAAATAATCATAGTGCGTATAAAGGTTGTAGCGCCATTGTTTTTTTTAGTAATATTCAAGCATGTTAGGGATTTATTTTTTCTGCCTTAATACAATTTGATACTACGTGTTTGCGTGTTGCTCCCATGGAAATAATCATAGTGCGTATAAAGGTTGTAGCGCCAGTGTTTTTTTAGTAATATTCAAGCATGTTGGGGATTTATTTTTTCTGCCTTAATACAATTTGATACTACGTGTTTGCGTGTTGCTCCCATGGAAATAATCTTAGTGCGTATAAAGGTTGTAGCGCCAGTGTTTTTTTAGTAATATTCAAGCATGTTGGGGATTTATTTTTTCTGCCTTAATACAATTTGATACTACGTGTTTGCGTGTTGCTCCCATGGAAATAATCATAGTGCGTATAAAGGTTGTAGAGCCATTGTTTTTTTTAGTAATATTCAAGCATGTTAGGGATTTATTTTTTCTGCCTTAATACAATTTGATACTACGTGTTTGCGTGTTGCTCCCATGGAAATAATCATAGTGCGTATAAAGGTTGTAGCGCCATTGTTTTTTTTAGTAATATTCAAGCATGTTAGGGATTTATTTTTTCTGACTTAATACAATTTGATACTACGTGTTTGCGTGTTGCTCCCATGGAAATAATCATAGTGCGTATAAAGGTTGTAGAGCCATTGTTTTTTTTAGTAATATTCAAGCATGTTAGGGATTTATTTTTTCTGCCTTAATACAATTTGATACTACGTGTTTGCGTGTTGCTCCCATGGAAATAATCATAGTGCGTATAAAGGTTGTAGCGCCAGTGTTTTTTTAGTAATATTCAAGCATGTTAGGGATTTATTTTTTCTGCCTTAATACAATTTGATACTACGTGTTTGCGTGTTGCTCCCATGGAAATAATCTTAGTGCGTATAAAGGTTGTAGCGCCAGTGTTTTTTTAGTAATATTCAAGCATGTTGGGGATTTATTTTTTCTGCCTTAATACAATTTGATACTACGTGTTTGCGTGTTGCTCCCATGGAAATAATCATAGTGCGTATAAAGGTTGTAGAGCCATTGTTTTTTTTAATAATATTCAAGCATGTTAGGGATTTATTTTTTCTGCCTTAATACAATTTGATACTACGTGTTTGCGTGTTGCTCCCATGGAAATAATCATAGTGCGTATAAAGGTTGTAGAGCCATTGTTTTTTTTAGTAATATTCAAGCATGTTAGGGATTTATTTTTTCTGCCTTAATACAATTTGATACTACGTGTTTGCGTGTTGCTCCCATGGAAATAATCTTAGTGCGTATAAAGGTTGTAGAGCCATTGTTTTTTTTAGTAATATTCAAGCATGTTAGGGATTTATTTTTTCTGCCTTAATACAATTTAATACTACGTGTTTGCGTGTTGCTCCCATGGAAATAATCATAGTGCGTATAAAGGTTGTAGCGCCATTGTTTTTTTTAGTAATATTCAAGCATGTTAGGGATTTATTTTTTCTGACTTAATACAATTTGATACTACGTGTTTGCGTGTTGCTCCCATGGAAATAATCATAGTGCGTATAAAGGTTGTAGAGCCATTGTTTTTTTTAGTAATATTCAAGCATGTTAGGGATTTATTTTTTCTGCCTTAATACAATTTGATACTACGTGTTTGCGTATTGCTCCCATGGAAATAATCATAGTGCGTATAAAGGTTGTAGAGCCATTGTTTTTTTTAGTAATATTCAAGCATGTTAGGGATTTATTTTTTCTGCCTTAATACAATTTAATACTACGTGTTTGCGTGTTGCTCCCATGGAAATAATCATAGTGCGTATAAAGGTTGTAGCGCCATTGTTTTTTTTAGTAATATTCAAGCATGTTAGGGATTTATTTTTTCTGCCTTAATACAATTTGATACTACGTGTTTGCGTGTTGCTCCCATGGAAATAATCATAGTGCGTATAAAGGTTGTAGCGCCAGTGTTTTTTTAGTAATATTCAAGCATGTTGGGGATTTATTTTTTCTGCCTTAATACAATTTGATACTACGTGTTTGCGTGTTGCTCCCATGGAAATAATCTTAGTGCGTATAAAGGTTGTAGCGCCAGTGTTTTTTTAGTAATATTCAAGCATGTTGGGGATTTATTTTTTCTGCCTTAATACAATTTGATACTACGTGTTTGCGTGTTGCTCCCATGGAAATAATCATAGTGCGTATAAAGGTTGTAGAGCCATTGTTTTTTTTAGTAATATTCAAGCATGTTAGGGATTTATTTTTTCTGCCTTAATACAATTTGATACTACGTGTTTGCGTGTTGCTCCCATGGAAATAATCATAGTGCGTATAAAGGTTGTAGCGCCATTGTTTTTTTTAGTAATATTCAAGCATGTTAGGGATTTATTTTTTCTGACTTAATACAATTTGATACTACGTGTTTGCGTGTTGCTCCCATGGAAATAATCATAGTGCGTATAAAGGTTGTAGAGCCATTGTTTTTTTTAGTAATATTCAAGCATGTTAGGGATTTATTTTTTCTGCCTTAATACAATTTGATACTACGTGTTTGCGTGTTGCTCCCATGGAAATAATCATAGTGCGTATAAAGGTTGTAGAGCCATTGTTTTTTTTAGTAATATTCAAGCATGTTAGGGATTTATTTTTTCTGCCTTAATACAATTTAATACTACGTGTTTGCGTGTTGCTCCCATGGAAATAATCATAGTGCGTATAAAGGTTGTAGCGCCATTGTTTTTTTTAGTAATATTCAAGCATGTTAGGGATTTATTTTTTCTGCCTTAATACAATTTGATACTACGTGTTTGCGTGTTGCTCCCATGGAAATAATCATAGTGCGTATAAAGGTTGTAGCGCCAGTGTTTTTTTAGTAATATTCAAGCATGTTAGGGATTTATTTTTTCTGCCTTAATACAATTTGATACTACGTGTTTGCGTGTTGCTCCCATGGAAATAATCTTAGTGCGTATAAAGGTTGTAGCGCCAGTGTTTTTTTAGTAATATTCAAGCATGTTGGGGATTTATTTTTTCTGCCTTAATACAATTTGATACTACGTGTTTGCGTGTTGCTCCCATGGAAATAATCATAGTGCGTATAAAGGTTGTAGAGCCATTGTTTTTTTTAGTAATATTCAAGCATGTTAGGGATTTATTTTTTCTGCCTTAATACAATTTGATACTACGTGTTTGCGTGTTGCTCCCATGGAAATAATCATAGTGCGTATAAAGGTTGTAGAGCCATTGTTTTTTTTAATAATATTCAAGCATGTTAGGGATTTATTTTTTCTGCCTTAATACAATTTGATACTACGTGTTTGCGTGTTGCTCCCATGGAAATAATCATAGTGCGTATAAAGGTTGTAGAGCCATTGTTTTTTTTAGTAATATTCAAGCATGTTAGGGATTTATTTTTTCTGCCTTAATACAATTTGATACTACGTGTTTGCGTGTTGCTCCCATGGAAATAATCATAGTGCGTATAAAGGTTGTAGAGCCATTGTTTTTTTTAGTAATATTCAAGCATGTTAGGGATTTATTTTTTCTGCCTTAATACAATTTAATACTACGTGTTTGCGTGTTGCTCCCATGGAAATAATCATAGTGCGTATAAAGGTTGTAGCGCCAGTGTTTTTTTAGTAATATTCAAGCATGTTGGGGATTTATTTTTTCTGCCTTAATACAATTTGATACTACGTGTTTGCGTGTTGCTCCCATGGAAATAATCATAGTGCGTATAAAGGTTGTAGAGCCATTGTTTTTTTTAATAATATTCAAGCATGTTAGGGATTTATTTTTTCTGCCTTAATACAATTTGATACTACGTGTTTGCGTGTTGCTCCCATGGAAATAATCATAGTGCGTATAAAGGTTGTAGAGCCATTGTTTTTTTTAGTAATATTCAAGCATGTTAGGGATTTATTTTTTCTGCCTTAATACAATTTGATACTACGTGTTTGCGTGTTGCTCCCATGGAAATAATCATAGTGCGTATAAAGGTTGTAGAGCCATTGTTTTTTTTAGTAATATTCAAGCATGTTAGGGATTTATTTTTTCTGCCTTAATTCAATTTGATACTACGTGTTTGCGTGTTGCTCCCATGGAAATAATCTTAGTGCGTATAAAGGTTGTAGCGCCAGTGTTTTTTTAGTAATATTCAAGCATGTTGGGGATTTATTTTTTCTGCCTTAATACAATTTGATACTACGTGTTTGCGTGTTGCTCCCATGGAAATAATCATAGTGCGTATAAAGGTTGTAGAGCCATTGTTTTTTTGAGTAATATTCAAGCATGTTAGGGATTTATTTTTTCTGCCTTAATACAATTTGATACTACGTGTTTGCGTGTTGCTCCCATGGAAATAATCTTAGTGCGTATAAAGGTTGTAGCGCCAGTGTTTTTTTAGTAATATTCAAGCATGTTGGGGATTTATTTTTTCTGCCTTAATACAATTTGATACTACGTGTTTGCGTGTTGCTCCCATGGAAATAATCATAGTGCGTATAAAGGTTGTAGAGCCATTGTTTTTTTTAGTAATATTCAAGCATGTTAGGGATTTATTTTTTCTGCCTTAATACAATTTGATACTACGTGTTTGCGTGTTGCTCCCATGGAAATAATCTTAGTGCGTATAAAGGTTGTAGCGCCAGTGTTTTTTTAGTAATATTCAAGCATGTTGGGGATTTATTTTTTCTGCCTTAATACAATTTGATACTACGTGTTTGCGTGTTGCTCCCATGGAAATAATCATAGTGCGTATAAAGGTTGTAGCGCCAGTGTTTTTTTAGTAATATTCAAGCATGTTGGGGATTTATTTTTTCTGCCTTAATTCAATTTGATACTACGTGTTTGCGTGTTGCTCCCATAGTAATCTAACTGCGTGGTCCTATTTCACCTCGCATTGCTGATAGTGGTGAAAAGTCCGTTCTACGCCGTTGATATGAGAACTGGCACTAAATGTCAATTTATAAGCATATGTTTGACTGACGTTCTCAAGTGTGTGTTCACTATATTAGGTTACCTACAAGAATACATCATATTTTGCTTCGACTAAGACGTCACCACGTCGTAAAGTAACAACTCCTGTGAAGAAGAAAATAGTCTAATATGTATGTGTATAAAATTTAAGTTTTACACATCTAGAATATGTGTAATATATAATAGTCAAAAACGTGTCTTTTAAACACGTGTAAATTCGTCGTATGTTTGTCCACATACTTCACGGATACTACGATACTTTGGTAATTCGAAATCAGATATTTCTTTGATTTTAAGAACTAAGCTACACCTAATGTACAAAAAGTCATAAATTTCATTAAAAAAACAGAATCACATATCCATAGGTATTTTGCTTTGTATGTACTACAATCAGTCAACGAATAATTTCTTTCTATAGAAGAACTGTCATTGTCATTTGTCTCAGAAACTCATACGTCTATTAAACTCGTGTAAGAGAGGATGCCGGCTCCCGCCACTGACCTCACAATTCAGCACCTATGTGTATGAACCGGAAATGTATTTTATTGTTTTGTAGTTTGTTACTAGTTCTATTATTTTAAATATAATTACGTTCTTCTTCTCCGTGCACACACACATACAACACATAAAAAGACACAACACACAATAATTTCCCTTTTTGATGAATCTCATGCTCTTAATAATGCAGTGATTTCGTAATTGAAAACTTACCAATACTAACAACCATCCGTTCAATACTCATGACAATATTCTTCATTTTCACATTGAGCTGGTCGAGCCGCTCCATCATAATGTGAACGCTGTCTCTTATTGCGTTTAGGGGCTGATGAACGGAGTCAGTCAAATGTCTCACGTGCGATTTAACTTGCTCCTGAAATAAAATATATATTTGTTGACTGTATTTAAAATATGCTTTTATGTCAATAAATGATTTCGTTTCAATATATTGTGGGTGTTGGGTAAATTCACAATAGTTTTAGTTCGTATATAGTTAAAGCTACAAAAAATGCAAAAAAAGATAAGAGAAAAAGCCATCTTAATATTTTATAAAAAAAAAACTTGGCAGGCGTTTCAGGTATATCCTTATATATTATATATCCTTATCTAAAAGCTATAAGACTACTTGTATAGTTGCACCATATAATTTAATTTTAATATCTTATGTGATTCTCCACAGAGACACTTCGACGCATAAATAAAGTATTTTATGCTATGTCATGAGTCAGTCATTACACGCGAATGGCTTCATAAAATCTTATTTCGCGCCTACATTTCATGAAGATTATTGTTACAGATTTTACGTTAGCGTTAAATATTTTTGACCGACAGATTTCGCATTGAAAAGGTTCAGAACTTCATTAAAAATAACTTCATGACCTATATATGCCACTACATGAAAGAACTAGAGCAGAACGCATTACTTCCATTCCAAGACGATGTTTATGCATTTGCTTTGACCATTAAGCAATACGACACTTGAACAATATTATCTTTTAATTACGGATTTTTTTTAACAACGCCGAGTCTAAAAGAATTCAATGACTTCTTTGAGTCAGGAATTCGTGGATATACTGTTAGTGAACAATTAGCTTATAAAACCCCGTGTATGAGTATTTGTTTGTTTGTATTGTTTTTTATAACACCATTTATTTTAGTATAATAGTTTTTTTTATTCTATGTACATGGTCTATAAATATAATTATCAAATCAATGTATACGTATACAAAATATTGTAAAAACAATTTGAAAAATGTGTGGAGTTTCTTGTCCATCCTTTGCCATATGAACCTTTAGAAAAGGACAACTAGAGAATTTTTTATATTTAACTTGTACTTTTGACTATCAAAAGTAAATAGGCCTAATTTAAATAAATGATTTGACTTTGAATAAAAGATATTTGTTGTCGCTAACAAACTCAAAAAAACAAAGCATATAAATAACCTAAAATTATATCGTATTATTGTTAACCTTCATTTCAGAATAAGAAGGCAACTGAACCCATTAATCATACAATTGCATGTCTGATGGAATGAGAGCAGACGTTGTAAAGTTAATACGAAATAAAAAGTTCATGAATGCAAAGTAGGGACCGTGGTACATCGTAGTGATTACCATGAATTGACTTACATTTCGAGCATTTTAATGTAAGAAACAAATTGGGCAATCACATTATTTGATTAAAAACAAACCCGCTTCTTAACGTTCCTGTTTTTTTGCTTGGTTTGAAAAAAAAAATCCAGTTTCGATTCCATTTTGGCCTGGTACATAAACTCTTATAAATATATATTCTAGTATTTGAAGAACGTGATAAAACGGTAACAAAATGGAAAATGAATCTCCATATACATTATACCTGCATTGAAAGCTTACCTGGCTGCATGCCATAGATTCCGTAAGAACCTCCGAGTTCTTGAGGGTGTTGGTAGCAGGGCCCGTCAGGATTAGGATTAGGGCGTAACATGTTAGAGTGTACCTTCCGATGCGCGAGAACAGCTGTGGTATTAGCAGTAACACCAAGCACCTGAAGAAAGTAAAATCCCTAATTATCCATTGTGGCATATACCTTAACCTTTGACAGACCAGACAGATATTTGAACGCAATTCCACCTGAGCTGGTACTCTGTAACTCCCAATAGCGATAGTGACTACGATCCTCACTTCAGTTTACGCACTGCGCGATCACAATGTCTTCAGCGCTACTTATCGAAATTACATACAGCATACAAAATTCTTAAAAAGTTATTAACGTCTGTCTTGGAAGTGCCTTTGCTGCTTAAAAATCCCAATGTTCTTCTTTTGGAAGATTGAAGGAGGAAAGAATTTCACTTTTTCTCTTTTTTAACGTCAAACGACGGGTGCTTTACTAATGATATGTCCTCAGGTAGAAGAGGGTACGGTTTTTTATTGGTGTATATGATAGTGTAGAGGTAGAATAGTTCCTCCAACTTTAACTGAGGGTTATCAACCACTCTGACTGACAACCACAAGCCACATAGGCTAAGGTCGAGGTTTGTCCTACTCGAATGGGATTGGAATTACTGGAATTACTTCGATAACACGTTTCGGAGTATAAGACGTCATCATACTGTAGTAAATTCGGCTCGTGCGATTCTAAATAGTTCTTCGCAAAGAGAGGCAGAATGAGGATTCAAGCCGATCAGTAATAGGAGATTGACAATCCGACAAGCCATCTGGAAGCTGGTATTTGGGTACTGGGTAAATAAACTAATTTTTGCCCCTGCTAATACAGGTATGTATCGGGTCACAGGTTATATATTTAAGGCTACGTCACAAATGTTATGAAACACCTGTAAGGCGATGTAAATATTAAGTGACCGTTCTATTCTCATAAACCCAAGTAATGCAAATGATGCTTAAGTCTTTACGCATGAACAACCAAAGCAAGACTTACGTCTTGAGATATTTTTCAAATTATCTTACGAATTCTGCGGTTTCATTTTGCAGCTATATACATATTAAACCATGAAGTAAATAATACGCTTATTTTGGTTCCCACTGATCTCGCTTTACGCCTTACTCGGGCTTAGGAAAATAAAGCGGAGGTTTCAGCAATCCGTCGTCATAACAAGGTGAGTACGCTTATTTCGGTTGCCGCAGAATTCGCTTTATACCTAAGCCCCTGGAGCTTAGGAAAATAAAACGAAGGTATCAACAAATCGTCGTTATAACAAGGCGTTTATAAATACAACCATCTCTAAATTACTTAGAATAAATCTTTTATATAAATAGATGCAAACATCGTTGTTATGAAAACAGAATTTACCTTATTCGATTACTGAACGCCAGGCCAAGTGTTAGTAGGAGTCCAATAATAGAACTCATTATTATGGCGTGCACTAGCGGTATTGACAATTGGCACACAAAGAATATAAAGCAGAGGTATGTTAACAATATCCCACCAATAAAACCGACACAATTTCTTAATAAACAGTTGGGAATCGTTTGGTCAGCGCATTTAAGTGAAGTGTACTTTAGTCCAAATATACGACGCTTTGCTTCGTACATCTGACATCTTACACGGGATGCTTCTGCCACAGTTCTGGTTTTCGAGTGGGTTGAAGCATTAATTTTTTCATCGTATTCTTGCCGGTAATTTTCAATCACTCTTGCCTTCCACATCGCAGCAAAGTGTGATAACTTGTCGTTTTGGTATGAGTGCCATAATTCATAATTGAGTTTTTATGATAATAAATTGCGTATATTGTTCATTACACATTTTATTTTTAAATTACTACTGTCATACACGTTGCGATATACTTAACGAAACACAGTTTTTTTGTCAATCTGTCAGAATTGATTGTTTTTTATTTGGGGTATGTTACTAGCCAGTAACGAATAGACCACTTAATATAATTATAGTCTATATTTATTTCAAATAGTATCCCAATTATCATTGTTTATTGTATACATATTATTAAGCCTATAAACACAGCATAAATATTACCTTAAAAGCAATTTGCTCTATAAACTAGGTTTTTTAGTTTTACTAGTAGCAATATAATACGTTTCATAGAACAATTTTAGAAATAGTGTCATCCACATGTCTAAACGAAGTTTGTTTGCTGTATTCATCAATGCAAGACGCGCCTTTTCAGTAACAAGGATGTTCTCCATTAAGAATGCCTAATCAATTTGTTGATCTCTTTTAATTATAGGCAAACAACTAAATGTCGCAGCATGACTAAAGCCAAGTAGTTTTCAAGTTCATTGGCTTAACTGAATTTCCAATAGCGTAATTTATATGTAATTTGTCTCTAGTCGGCCGGCCGATTTTCTGCGCAAGGGTTCATTCATGAAACATGCGCAGAACACTGCATTGCAACAAAATCAACTTCACTTCGATAGAGTTCTTTCTACATTGCGTTCTTATCCTGATAAATCCTTAAAAAATGCGCTGGGCTCGTTTTAGTGCGTGATTCGATCGACTTTGCAGAATAATTTGTGAAAATGTGCAGATGATCAGTTTAGCTACCAATTTAGTTGATAAGTGTCACTCAGCGGTCCATTGATAAAATCACGTAAGTACCTACCATTAATGCTATAAAATTTCCAGATGTTTCAATTTAAATTTTCAGTAAGTATAATTTTTTTACAATTACATTTATGTATTTTTTAGTTTAATGGGTTAGGTCGATATTAAATAACACGATAATCATGATGCACTTAAAATGAATGCCCAAAATATCTGTACATAACGTAAAGAATTATAATATTTTTATTGTTCTACATAAAGTTTTCTTAGTATGAATTCAAACTGATGTTATCGTACATATTTATAATTGAACTGCTATTGGTAATTGGCTTAGAGTAATATACATTTGAAATGCTTAATTTGTGTCCTTTTGTCCATATAGACAAATTCGTTATTTTACCAATAGCAATAAATAAAACTAAATTAAATTACAAAATTAATTTAAATATCCTATTATCCTAACTTTGGAAATAATAGATGGATTTGACTTATCAAATTCTAGGTACTGTATATAAAATGTTTACCGCATTTTATATTGTGAGATCGTGATGAATTGTGTTTTGGTAATGAAGTTTTCATTACTTTTTCTTACTTTTGTTTTTATCTTGGCTACTTCAGTCTGTTGTTTATTTTATTGTCCGAAGGTTTGAATATATTTCTAGATTTAAAATGGTGTTCATAAATAATACTATGTGTAAGCTGTTTGTCAACCGATTTCGACTAGTCTATATTTCCAAATTCCTGTGTTGTGTTGAGTCGAAATTTGCCGGGAATAGTTCAACCTTACCGCACCACAAAAAAAATTGTGGCTATGGATTAGGGATTTAAAGCATTTTGTATTATTATTGTTTGAGTCTAAAGCTGAAGTAGCTGTTTACTTGATTTTTTTCTAAATGCAAAATTAAGTGATTTACATTTACGTATGGTTACTTAATATAAAATTTAATTAAAATTACTATAAAACTATTGTACCCAAGTAGACATTATAATCTATGTCACCATGTGACACTTGTCTAATGTTAGTTGTATTATATTATGTGATATCACAGATTAGTAAATCGTATTTGTTTTGGTTTTTAAATTCAAATCGCAGAAGATTTAGGCTTGAATTTAAGTACTATGCAAGTAAATAATTATTAATCTTCTAATTGTAACGTGCAAAATAAATAATACCGCATTAAAATGAGGTACTTATCAAATACTGACGATTAAAACTGTTTTTAAAGCATAAGTTTTACTAATACAAAATATATTAAAATTATATCTACTGCTAAGGTACAAACTGTTTTAATTAAATTAGTGTATTTCAAGCATACAAAACTTTTTAGATTAGATTAAATATATTTTTTAAAAAGTCTTTGTTCTTTTTGTTGATCAATACTGCCCGCATATCAGAAGTAACAATTTAATAGCTAAAGCTGCTGCCAAATACTACAATAAAATTATGATACTTACAAATCACAATACTTATTTATAAATAAATCACTTCTACTTAGTTCTTATTAAAAGTGAACTATTTAGGCTTCACAGATTTAAAAATATTATATTTTATTAATAGTAGTCAAGTAACAAATGCTAGCAACATATCATTAATATTTTTTTAAACAATTGTTATGTATGGACTGCTCTAATAAAATTATATAATATAATACATTTCTTTTTCTATATATTCAAATAATATTATGTGTTTTCTGACGTGTAATAACAACTTTGTTCTAACAGATTATGGACAACGAGCAACCCCACCAAGAGTTGGTGAAATGTGTTGTAGTTGGAGACACTGCTGTGGGTAAGACCAGACTTATATGTGCAAGGGCTTGCAATAAACATGTATCCCTATCCCAGCTCATGACAACACATGTACCTACTGTATGGGCGATTGATCAATATAGGATTTATAAGGATGTAAGTGGAGAGATAATTGTTATGTTATTAGTGGTATAATGTAACTTAATTACTATTTGTATTCTTAATATATTTACTTGGTCTGTAAAATAATTAGCTAATGTAGATGATATTGCACTTTGATATCATGCAAATTAATCTGTTTTATCTATGAAATTCTAGGTACTAGAAAGATCTTGGGAGGTGGTTGATGGTGTGAATGTTTCATTGAGACTATGGGATACCTTTGGAGATCACGAGAAGGATCGAAGATTTGCCTATGGACGGTAAGCAATAACCAATATTTACTACATTATGCTGCAGTTATATAGGTATATTTATTGTACAAGTAATTTACGAACCAATCTTGTGATTTTATTTGAGTCCAAACATTAAGCACAGTAAAGAGGATAGAGTTGTGAAAATAATTTTTATTTTTTAACAATATTACAGATGTGCAAATTGTAATAGATAATTTGTATGGTTTTACTAGTTAGTGCTTTTATGAGAATCATGTAATAGAGAGTGCTCAATGTATATAAATATATTCTTGGTAAAACATATTTATAACCTATTTAATTTATAACCAAAACATTTTAGAACTGGTAAAAAATTTTTTTATAAAAATATAGAAAACGATAGACTCCCATGTATGTCTCTTAACTACAAAATAACCAACCTATCATTTTCCGATCCGTAATTGTACTAATGCATTTCTTGTTGTATTTTGGGAATGTTTTTTATCAAATACACTGTGTGAGGTGTCAGACTTTAAGTATGCCGTATATTCTACTGCTTCTGCATATTCTAGAATAAATATATTTAAATATGAATGTAGGTACCTCACTAACGAAAGTACGGTCTTGTATAGGGGCGTACGAAATATTTAGTGAAATTTTGAATTCCTACATAATGTGTAATGTTCGCCTATATATTTATTTATATATTTTTGTTATGACCTTACTACGCAAGCCATATAGTGTTGCGATGGCATTTTTATTATTACATCAAACCTTATTACATACATGATACGAATAAGACAATATTGTATTTCCGTATAGTAATAAAATATGTATTTAGATATTCATTATTGCAGTTATATCGTGTTTGAGATAACTATAGACATCTCAATTTTATCTGCTTCTTTGGCGGTATATTCATTTTAATTGACTTTTTAGTTCTTTGTAATAGTGTGGTAATACAAACATTTTATGATTCTTCGCCTTAGATTGCACTGTCACTCTCAATCTAAATTAGTCCTATATCAAGGAACCTGCATTGTTATTGCATACAAACACGTTGCGATCAGTATCGACATCGCTATTATTACAGAGTACCAGCACTGTTGTCTCTTAAAGACAAGTTGCTGATAAGCATTCTATGCCTGACACACGAAGGAATAGAAGGTCACCCAGGGATTGAACGTACGACCTCAGGGTTGATAGTCACATGCTTAACTCCTAGTGTAAGAGAAAATATAAATATTGATAGGTTCCAATATATTAATTTACCGTTTATGGCACGTAGCATTTGTAGGATACAAAATAATCGTGTTGTAACGGGCCATCTTATTGATAGTAATCTCTCTTTCATATAACAAAGAAAACAGTTGCAAAGAACTCTTATTATATAGTTTTAATAACACTGTATACTTAGTGCACATTTTAGATAGAAGTTTAGAATACCTGGAAATTGCTGACGCTAACTTTTTGACACAAAAGCCTACGCAAACACAACTACAGGCTTAGAGTATTAGGTACGCCATATAAAATCACATCTTCTTAACAGTGCACTATGACACATTGGTATATGAGTATATGTATTAGACAATTATATAAAATGCTTATCCAACGCTGATTGTAATCTTTGTTAAACTCAGAGCAGTGTTGGCCTAATGGCTTTAAGGCAAACATTGCGAGCATGTTTCTAATTTACTTCTCTTTAAAATAATCGACGAGATAATATGAAGCCAATACGTTGAGGTGTAGCGCCACTGGATTTTTTAAAATTAATAAGATTATATAATGTAGTTGATGTTCGATTGTTTCTCAGGTCGGATGTGGTCCTCCTCTGCTTCTCTATTACAAACCCAATATCTCTAAGAAACTGTGGTGCAATGTGGTACCCGGAGATACGGTAAGTAGTACTACGGGCTTTATGAAGTATTAATATTTTAAAAAGTACCTACGTGTACGGTTCAAGTTGGAGTAACCCCCCCGAGATTATAGCCGGATGCAGGCACTCTCTTAAGAAATTTATTACAGATCACTAAATTATTTTACATTAAATTACTACAGATTTAGTTACATTATAATAATAAATGTTCAAGATACATATTTTGGTCCTTCGAGCCGGACTTGAACCAGTGACCTATGGATACTCATTATTTTGTGTCTTGTGTCCCAATTGTATATCGCAGTAGTCAATAGAAAATAAAGGCATTTTACTAAAGTTCCTATTTTTCTTACAAATTGTGTCATGCTGTGTCGAAAATTAACAGACTTTTATTATATAGACAATAAAAGGCTGCAATTAGAGAAGTTTTATTTATCAATAAGGAAAATTGGCTTTCAACCGTATTGCTGATGGTATCGTTTAGTTGTAGACAACATGAATGCAACGCTATCTATACACAATCATGGTTTACCATTTACAAGCATTGTAAAATATTTCCTTTGCGTTAGGTGATGAGGTGGTCCATTCATGATAATTCAGAATTATAATATTTTCAGGCGGTTTTGTCCGAATACACCTGTTCTTTTGGTGGGATGTAAGAATGATCTGCGCTACATGTACAGAGATGAGACATATTTGAACTACTGCAAGGACAGAAGTCCTTTTATAAGGTACATGCATTTTTTATATAAATATATATATGTCAGGAATAATTAATTCTAAAAGCCCCCTTTTTATAATATATAGCGTAGATTTATATAAAAAATACACAATACATTTATTTAAAGGAAGAAATGCTATGAGATCTAATTCTCTAAATGTTTTATATTAATTTTTGAAAATACATACATATACAGTAAAATTCTAGAAAATCTACTAAAACCTTAAGGGGCTTAAACTTACTAAAAGTTTTAAAATATTTCGATTAGTTTTAGGTCATACACCACAGATGAAAAGATCATACTATTGCAACAGGTCAAGCTAAATAAAACCGTTTAAAAATGTTTGTCCAACCACAAATTTCAGACAAATACTCTTTTAAGACCTTTTTAAAGTTATGGTCGAGCTTCATGCTTCTACTTCCAGGGCACCGCGAAAAAGCGACCTCGTAATGCCGGATCAGGGCCGAGCGTTGGCTCACGAATTCGGTATCTACTACTACGAGACCTCCGTTTTTACATACTACGGTGTTAACGAGGTGTTTGAGAATGCTATACGAGCTGCATTAATCGCGAGGAGACAGCAACGCTTCTGGATGACTAATCTTAAGAGGGTGCAACGGCCGCTATTGCAGGTATCTAGGAATACATTTTGAGATCATCTTTCGTTTTAATAGCGGCATATGAAGGATAAAACAGATTTTTTTTATTTTATTACAGAAAATAAATCGTAATAAAGTCTTTATTTTGTTATTATATCGATTGAGTAATATTGTAAAGTAAAATTGCGCAAACCTTTACTGAAACACAGTAATAATAACCAACTTCAAATTATAATAACCTAATCTAATACAAAATTTTACGATTTAAATAAGTCTTAATAAGTAAGATAAGTCTAAGGTTTAAAAATAACCAAAATCTTCAAATCAAAATCATGTTCTGAAGGAAGTCGTATGTCTTTTTTATACATTAAGTTTAAATGAAATCGGAACTAAATTTTATTTGTTTCGAAAAACTAGCGGAACGCTGCTAAAGATTTCCATACAAACAATTCTTTTACGTGAACTTTTTGACGGCTTTATACAACATACTCTAATAAATGTTTCAGGCTCCATTCCGACCACCTCGGCCTTTAGAGCCAGAGGTGACGATTGTCAGTAGTGTGTACCTTGAGGATATGACGACGCTACTACGGCAGCAGGTGATATGTATTCAAAACCTTTGTTAGGCACAGAAGTCTGATCTTACTTATATATATACATTATAGGCATATAAAGGAAATTTTATAACTTTATATTTTGTATAAACATTTGTTTATGCTCTTGATACATAATTATTATAGCAAATTAAAAATTTGTGATATGCCAAAAAAATAACCTATAAATGTATGAAAGGATTCATCAATAATAATAAAAAACTTATAAGTGTTCCTAGAAGGAGAGATCTTAAGAGAAATACGCAATGCTGTTTTAGATTGTACTTTGAAGAGACCATCGACTTAAAAAAAAACAATCAATTAACGACGTATTTTTTTTCGTTTCTTTTTATGGCAGTACTTTTCGGACATGGTGATAATCTGTGGCGCGAAGGGATTTCCGGTACATCGAGCACTGCTGGCAGCCGCTTGTGAAGTTTTCCGCGGGCTTCTTACTACCCACTGCGCTGCTGACCTGCCACGAAGCTCAAGCGAAAGTAGCATGGTATACTATCACTTTATAATCTACCGTTTCACAGATTAGTAGTTAATTTAAAATACAGAAAGAATATTATGAAAAATAACATACTGGTTTAGTAGGGGAATCAATGTTCAGAGCATAATATATATAAAGTAGTACCTCGATATACGAATGATATATATGTTGATACGATCTATAAGATAGATAGATACGAGCAGCCGAATGAGCGATATTTTGCTAAGAAATTAGAGCAAGATTTGAGATACGAAAAATCGCACACTACACACTATACTGACAGTTTCTACCTTGGCTTGTTTCCCCGGTTTTCGAAGCATTTTTGATAAGTTGAGTTCTCGTTTTTTGCTATGTGTACATTTACAACTGCTGTTACGGAGGAAGGTTACGGAACGAATTAGACTTTACGTCGAGGTATATAGAACTAGTCATAAATGTTACGCCATAAACAGCCTATACACCCTCTCCCACTATCACACACACACATACACACACATCCTTACATACATTCATACAACTTTATTTCTACTAACTTCTAACTAGTTCACTGCTTTGTTTTGTTTTTCTTTCCCATATATTTATGTGCTATGGAATGGAAGCTGGTTATCCATATCACAGGTTCTTGCCTAGTTTGGAAACCAGTCTCCCAATACCTTCTCAACTGTGATCTTATTTATTGTTGTAAATGTTATATTGGAGAAAATAAATAAAATTATTATTATTATTATTATAGGTATATACAAATTACAGGGGATTTTCTATTTTAAAAAAATTCAGGTAAGCAGTATGGGTGAGGCGACCACGGGTGACTTCAATGAGGACACAGAATATTTGATCAGACAGGACCAAGCGAAGCAAACGAGGTACGTTTTATGTTGGACAGATAAACATTTTTATTACCAAGAAGAATGAGAGTAAAGGCAATTGACAATTATATTTGTACATTTTAATTGATCAAGCAACTTCTTGACACCACGGGCCTAGTGAGAAAATTAAAAAGTAAAAATAAAGATAAAAAATAGTGTCTAACAGATAAAAAAGTATGTATCATTGTATATACCACAGCGCATAACAAACAAATATTTAGCTAAGAGCACAGAACCTAGTAGATGGATATTATTTTTCTTCTTACTGAAGTAAAACATCGTAAGGAAAGCAGCACGAATTTTAGACACTAGCGACATTAGCGACTCAACTTAGACACTACATAACCCCCTGCACCAACAATCGTCCTAGGCGAGATGCGATAACAGCAGATACTTTTCCGCTTAAGATTCAGTAGAACAAAATGTGTTAGTGGTTAGATATTTAATAATATTATTTTCACCTTTATTTGCATTTTATAACACTTGTCCCCTTTAAGATATAAATTAAGTGATAAATGTAGAGTATGGGAACAAATAAAGCGTCGTTCGTCGTGTCAGCTCGTGGGAGAAGCGCGACCTGACGTATGCAGGCGCGTACACCATCCAGCTATACTTTCGCTTAAGATCGTTCGGGTAAGTATATAAATAAATAGTATGAAAATATCGAATATTAGGTTAAAATTTCAAAATATTTTTACGGTTAAAACATAAATGATGAAGAAATTTGAAGTTTACGTTTACCATTAAACATCAGGAATATGTCGAACTTTACCCAACTCCGCATACATAGCCATACATATCTACTTAGATTATTTAGAGGAACTGAGCGTGTTTGACACAGAAGGCAATCGCTTGGTTACCAACCAGATTGACCGATCCAGTGAAAGATTCATCGTCCTCAAAACTGTACCCAGTAAACGATATAAGATGTTTTCTTGCTGACCAGGACGCTACCGAAAAATCTTGCATTGTTTTCGGTTCTAAAGAAATCAAATTTAAAAAGAAACCTCTATTAATTACATAGCCAAGGCATTTTTGCTCACCCGAGAATATAAGACGAAGGCACTTTCTTAATTATTATATTAGCATAAAGCATGTTATAATTAGTGATTTAGACTACTATATTAGTTAGCATTTAATATCCTTTATTACGGAGCGATATATGAACTAGTATATATATCCATATATAATAGTTATATCACTAATTTAATTGACTGAATTACTGAGGACACATGAGGATACGCACAACGATTGCAAGCACATTGCTCCGTTTATTGGAATAAAAGTTAATTACAAAAACCAAGGTATTAATTAAATTCTATTGGAAAATGCTCAAGGCCGACCGTTGAACTTAGGTCATTGGACGGCCTTACGTGTGTATGAGTGTGTGAGCCGGTCCAATCACGAGTCTAGCGTTTCATAGTACGGTCGTGTCGTGGGTGGTTTCATGATGTCATGATATGATGCATCTAGGATCCGTGACGTCACGAATAGCGTGAGCCTGTGCCTCGTTTAGATCGAGCTAGCCGACGAGCTGGTTAGCTACATAATCTTGACAGTATGACCCAGGAACCACAATCATTTTGATTTAATGTAATTCCAGTGCGAAAAAATACAGCATGCTACATCCCAAACACAGACAATAGTAACGATGAGCAAGTTGATATCATCTAGTGTGATGCAGGAAGTCATCAACTTCATATACACTGGTGCCATTCACGCAGCTGCCTTTAAACAACAGGTATTTATGATATATTTATTTAATTTTTAAATAATAAGCAGCGGAATTGATTGGCTTGTTTGGTGCTCTAAAGGCTTGGGACACACTTGGTTCTTAACTTGAATTAAAAAGTGTATTTTTTGTAATATGAAGTTCACAGTTGCTTGGTTATAATATGTAGGTTAAGATTATAGTATTTTTAATTGTAGTTGTTGATCTATCGCAACAGTAATTATGGTAAGATAATAATTATATAGGAAGATAAATATGTAAATGTATCACAGTCTTCGCAAATAAATGATTTATTATTATTAAATTAAAGTGTTATAGTACAGTCATTTGGTTCGAAAAATAACGGTTACCTGGAACGTTTTCCGGGTGTTTTGAATATTGGTAACTTTTGTAGATTCTGATGTGCTTGTGGCTTAAATTCGTGATGGAGTATACTTTGAGGCGCTCGTACGCCAAAACTATTAACTTTATGAAAAAAAAAAATACATAAATGGAAGGTAATCGTTTAGTTTCACTTTATATATAACTTTTTTATCGTAAAATGAGTCGTAAATGAGACTGTCAAAAAACTGATTTATGACGACGTTTTATCAATATGGCAGTGCGAGCGGTAAATATACGAGGTAGCATTCGGAAAGAGCACATCGAAATCTATTAAATTACCAGTTTCAAAAACTCATGGAAAGCTCTAGAGGTAAAACTACCAAACGGCTGTAATGCTTAATGCAAAAATAATTATGTCTGTTATGGCAGGAGTAATTTTATTTCAGTAATGTTTATGCTTTGACAATATTGACACAAAGACATGTGTCAAAATGTTACAAATGTATTAATTTTTGTATACATTGAATGTGTAAAAGTATGATTACAATAATATACCTACGCGGTTGTGACGTTCAAAAAGGACTACTTTTTCATATTTTTATATAATAACCTCAGTGTGCCTCAACCTTTAGCTTGTTACAGTAGATAGAACCTCCCAATACCGAGTCAAATTTATTGCTGCTTTATACACAAAGCTTCGTTATGTTATTCTATGTATTTAAGCTTTCGATAATTCAAAATTTAATAAATATAATAATAAATTAATAATATTTCCTGCAGTCCGGTGCTATTGGATTATTACTGGTAATTGTTATTATTAAATAAATCATAATAATTATTAATTTTACATTATTATTTATTTTATTATCACACTCGCTTTTATTTGGATATTTTTTGCTTTTTTCACATGTTTTCTATGTAACATGCATGAGTGTGTAGATATTATAAAACATTATCTTATTTTAATATTAATAATAATTATCATTCGTATTTCATAGTTAAATAAAATACATTTTTATCACTTATTATAATAAGTTATACATTAAGAGCCAATTTAACTGTATTTTATTTGGGTGTATTTATCATATTAATATTAAGAACATATTTATTTATACCTACTATAATCAAAGAAATATGTACGCTCGAAGCGAACGTACCGTTCGTAACAATACGTACACTTTTAACGTATAAACAAAAGTATAATCATTTGTTTCTGAATACTAAGTAAATAAATACAATTGTATGGCAGTGTCCATGCCGCCAATAAATAAAAGTCATAATAACAACTCGTTATATCAAGTATCCAGCCATTAATTCTGTTACAAAAAATTGCATTTTTTAATGATGTGGTCTAATCTGAGTGATCCAAGACTGTATCTTGATACTCTATAGCTAAAGTTTTCACCATTTTTTCACAAAAATGTAGTTTTGTGACCCCTTGATAAGACACGCCCCAACAAACCATCACTGATGCAGGATGTTGACCACGTTGTACCTTTCCGATCAATTGAGCAGGTTCTTTAGAACTGTCAGCTTACACTTATCATTCTGTTTATTGTAGTGTTCTTCAATCGTGAAAATTTTCGGTAAAGAGGAGATTTCTGTGCTTTTCACCTGCGTATCGCGAAAGAAGGCCAAGGTTTTGGTCGATCCATTATCTTTAATTGTACAGATTAATTTAGGGCATGTTGGGGTTTCAACGAACTTTGGCTTTAACAGCTAGTAGTTCTAACAGCACGCGGCCGCCCCGTTCTGTTCTGGTCTTCGACAGATGAAGTGCTGTTCTATCTGTTGATGCTACGATATACTAATACCGAGCGATACCAAGCTTTTGAAGAGTCATGAATATGACCGACGGCTCCATACCCACTGTTGTGCAAGGCGATCACTGCAATCCTATTTTCTTTAACACCCCATTCCATATTGTAATTTTATAATGACCACGAAAAAATATGTGAAATTGCGTGTATGTGTTCCAAATTCAAAATAATTAAAAAGTTGAACAAGGAAAAGTTTCTATGTAACAGTAATTATGGCCAGACTAATTTAATTATTATACTCAGCTGAACCACGGGAACGCCAGTGCGTAGGGTACAAGGTATATGACAAATTGTAGTAGTGTTAAAGATGTACGAAAAAGTTGTGTCACTTTGAAGTTTGAATGATGTATATGTAATAGGGAGGCAAACGGGACGCGCAAAAAGGGCAGTCAGCGCAGCCCACAGGCACCCATTTTTAGTGGGTGTGTTGCCGATTTTTGAAAATGTTTTGCACTATTTGGATAGTTTCCTGTTAAAACAGCTAAAGGGTTACTATACTCGCGGGTTAGGAAAGGGTATAATATTAGCTCTTTCAAGCCACGAACAGGCACGTTCTCCAATAGGCATCTCACTTAATATCAAGTCGGAAAGCGTGCAAAAAACCCTATACCAATAATTTATTGTTTCAAAAAAGATCGTACAGATAATAAAACTACATATAACAAAACATGTAGCCTGTTGTTAAGACATCAAGTGAGGCAAATTCATTATTACGATAATCTGTGGAAAGACAAAAATTATGTAAGAAATATTATCATAATATTAAAATAACATTCCGTTCTTGCAGTTTGTAACACTGAGCTAAAAGCTATGTTGAAACTTCGAGGGGTAATATATTTTTTTATAACAAAATTTCTTGTGTAATAACAGGAAATACGTCAAGCGGCCGAGTTGCTGGGATTTCCTGAACTGACCAAATTGTGTCAGTTCATATTAGACCAGCATCTGCTGTTTGATAAAGGATTCATGTTGCAGTTTCACACGGTAATAAAATACGTAATAATTCTAATATAATATATTTTTAACCAATAAGATTATGTTTTAACATAGACAACGAAACGTTGAGACCATAGATATGATCGATTGATTTGGATCCTTTTGAAACTATTTTGTACGTTTTTGTTAACTAAATGTTTGGTTTCAATATTTATATAAAATCTGTAAGGTATATTTTTATAATCCCACATATACACTGACGTAGTTGGAAACCTTTTTTTATAAAACACGGGGCAAACGGGCAGGAGGCTCACCTGATGTTAAGTGATACCGCCGCCCATGGACACTCTCAATGCCAGAGGGCTCGCGAGTGCGTTGCCGGCCTTTTAAGTATTGGTATAATAAATTGGTATATAAAGTTAATGATCAAACAATAACAATTGTATGGCAGTACAAGTAAGTCTCTCACGGAACTTTTTAGTATAAATAGGAAGAAAAACTTTCATACACTATTTAAAATGCATTAAAAGTTTCATGAGAGTATAGGAACTAATATAAATTGTATTTTCCAAATTTTATAATTTATAATATTAAGTATCAAGGTTGTTGTCGAAGTATAATGAAAAATAAAGTTATCTTACGCAGCAACGACCTCGTACAAAAGTTTGGCTCTAGAAATATATTAAAAAATATATTTTAAAGTGAGTATTTGGGTATAGCCACTTCCGGGGCGGGTAGGAGAGGCCCTGGAGCGGGGCTGGTTCGCTGACGTCTCCTTCGAGCTGGACGACGGGTTACAGCTGGCGCACCGGGCACTGCTCATGGCACGATGTGATCCTATGAAGGCCATGTTCCATGGACACTTTAAAGAGAGCACTTCACGCCTGGTAATATAAAAGTTCCTAAACACATTTCTGTATGTTTCGTTATACTTTTGTCATAGAAAAGTTATCCATTAGGATTATTTAATATTTTTTAAATAATTTTTAGTATATTATTTTCACAAACATGTTTCCTCGTGGAACTTAGACTTTATTAAAATATCTTATAACCCAAAGCCAACAATACGACATATATGTACTGTATTTATACAAGTCTAACCTTTTATTTGAAATCGTTAGAAATAACATTGATAACTGGAACTATAATGCCATTTGATTATGTATTGGACGATTTTGTTGTTATTGTTTTGCTTACAAGACACGGGGTTCGGCCGAGAAATCTTTTTTTTTTGCAATATAACTAAACAATAAATACGTAGGTATATACGAATTGACCAAGACTAGATTTTTTTAACCTAATTAAAGCTATTGGTATTATCATAAACTTAGAATATATATTTTTTAATAATTTAAAATTTTCCGACGTTTCGCGTGCCTTACAGCGTGCGTGGTCACGGTGACTGAAGACAAAAGGTGTTGAATGTCAAAAGTATCACAGCTGTAGAGAAAGTTGTGTTATCTGTATTTATTTCGAGTCGATACCAACTCCGGGGAAATAATATAAATAGCTTTAATCCGGTTAAAAAGTTGTTTTCTTTCAATGTGTAAAAGCTATAGTAACCAAAGACAATACTACGACCAAGACTAAATATTTTTTCTTTCAAAAAAATTCTACAGTGATACAGGTATAAATTTAAAATTATTTTTTCAGATCACATTTCCAGGTGTAAAAATGTACGCATTTCATATCCTGCTGTGCTACATCTACTCGGACAAGATACCTCCAGTTGAGCCCACCAGGTGTCTGGAACTGCTGGAGCTGGCAAATAGACTTTGTATGGACCGACTAGTCACTTTGGTGGAAGCTAGGGTTATCGACCATCTGCAACATCAAGATAGGTGAGTGTATATATTTTATTTATTTATCAGTTTACTCTTCGGACTTTACTTACATACGAATAAAATTCGGATGTGAGACTCATCTCGTACTTTAACTCCCTTTTTTCACTTTTTTGGTTAAAATCCTATACGATTTAAAATAATAAATAAATAAAAGATACATTAAGTCTATGTTAAAGTCTATAACAAATAATAGTACACGACCTTCGAAGGGAAAAAGCCTTCCTTCAAATTCCACCACTTGTCTCTCATCTTGTCTCCATTCTTTCCCGCTATCTCCTTTATTTCATCTTCTCAGGATTCTGGTAAGCGTTCTCTCCTTTACCTTCTTTTTCATATTTTACTTAGCCCTAAATCTGGACTTCAAATACTTAACCAATCTTTAAAACTAAACTTGATATCCGGAGAGTGCTTAGACATGTTCTATGTTCTTAAAAATAAAGCAAGCCTTATGTTGTTTCTATCAGCTAGCTGGAAATAACTTATTTCTTA
Organism: Pieris brassicae; assembly: GCF_905147105.1. Classification (NCBI taxonomy): domain Eukaryota; kingdom Metazoa; phylum Arthropoda; class Insecta; order Lepidoptera; family Pieridae; genus Pieris; species Pieris brassicae. Next base: position 3,935,611 of record NC_059666.1, read on the forward strand.
TCACGAGTTTTTTAGTACAGTCTGATGAACACAGAAATATTACTGTAATTTTTGAGAACGAAAGACTCATTGCGTGTAATTTAAGCGTTGTAACTATTGTTTACTTTGTTTGAGCAACCCGTCCGGTGCAATAGGTTAGAACCCATGTCTCCGCCAAGAGCTTCTGTTGCGATACTGCAAGCCTAACTACCAGATTTCCCTATCCGGTGCGAATGTCACACGTGCTCCACGTACGTACGTAATTTACGTCTTTTTTGTGTTGAGGGTGGTTGGTTAACACTCCCGAACCTTCTTCGTGTTCTTTTTAAGTATTACGACGCATAACAGAATGCTTTGAAAGTGTCCCATGGGTTGTCATGTTTGATCATCCCGAGGGCAGCCTTTCGCGATCACGTTTGATGACCAAAAGACAAATGGTCAACGAAATTAATAAACTAAATGGTATGTCTCCATGACTCCGTAAGGTCAAATCAATTTTATTCAAGTCAACGTTATATTTTAAGTCATCGTCATCGTTATCGTGGCAGCGTCTTATTTCTAAACTGGGCTTTCAGAGTTGGGGACGACGATCAAGTCGTTGACATCGCACTGTCTCTGTTGGAGCCTGTTAAGGTAAACCATATTATACTCATAACCATATTAGAAACTTTAAAAAAATGCTGAAACTGTTACCTAAGTTGCAGTTTACCTTATAGGATTGAGTATTCAATGCTAATGGGCAAACATACTTCCACCTCTGCATCATGACACAATGTCATGTGTCACAAAATGCAAAAATATTTCAGTTACACAACGCACATAACCTGTGGTCGTGGTGTCGTTGGCGCCTTTGTGCGGCGTACGACCGCGTGTGTCGCGCACGTCACCTCAGTGCCGCTGCACGGGAATATCTGGCTGATAACCGCTGGCCTCCCGTTTGGTGAGTTTTCTCTAATACTTTTTTATATATGGTTTTCTGAGTTTTACGAAGATAGTTAGTTAGTTACTGGGTTAGTTTATACGAAGTTATATATAAAAACTATATATATTAGGTCCTTACATATGAAATTGGCGTTTTGTATGGGAGGAACAAAAAGTCGAATATTTTTAAATATAATATATTTAATTAAGCAAAGTATGAACCATTGTTTTCTATGCACTTTTGCCATCTAATAGGTAGTTCATTGATCCCTTTACTAAAAAAACCAGTCGGACGGGAATCAATAAAATCTGTGAAGGCGATTTGGACTGCCCCATCAGAGTTAAATTTTTTCCCTTGCAAGAAGTTGTCCAAATTTCGAAAAAACTTGTAATCTGTTGGAGCAAGGTCCGGGGAGTACGGAGGATGCTTAAACATTCCAATTGAAGGTCTTCTAATTTGGTAGCCGTCTATTGTGCAGTGTGTGGTCTAGCGTTATCGTGAAGTAGCAGTGGCGTGGAGCAATTGACCAGCCTAGGTTGTTTACCGCTAGGTTTTCCATCATGGTTTGCAATTGCTGACAATAGACATCAGCCGTAATAGTCTGGCCAGATTTGAGAAAACTGCAATGAGCAATAGCGGCACTAGTCACCCAAACGCTTACAAGCTACTTTTTTGGGGTTAATTTTCGCTTGGGGCAGGATTTGGCTGGCTGGCCAGGATCCACCTTTCAAGCTTTTTAATCTTCCCAATTTCCTTCAAGTGAATTAAAACAGTTTTATCATACCGCAGCCTGCAGCTAACTCGGACGTGGTTTGCGATGGATCCGCTTCCACAATAGCCTTCAATACTTCATTATCAACTTGGGTCTCAGGCCGTCCACGGGGCTTGTTCTGCAGGTCGAAATTTCTAGAACGAAAACGTTGGAACCAAAAACGAACTGTATTTTCTTTTGCAACATGACCGCCATACACATCATTCACCCTTCGAGTCGTTTCTGCAGCACTAGTGCCACGGCGGAATTCGTACTCGAAAATATTACGATACTTTAAGTTTTCCATTTTGTAAAATGAGTGACGCAAACAGAAAAAAACAAATGAATGACGTTCATCGAAGCACAAATACATGAATAAATAGCTGTACAAATTTGAATTTGGAATTCCTTACCAAAGAGGAGAACATCGTGATTAAAGTGGCCAGTACGAAATACGCCAATTTCATATGTCAGGACCTAATATTTGTGTCAAAACTAAATACAACATTTTTAAAACAGACCAAAGACATCGGACCTCATACTACAGCTATAGAACACAAATTTTGAAGATATTTCTCTATAAATATACGTCAGCTGAAAACTAGTTTTTACTCGAAAAATCAATTTCTTTACTTAATAAGTAAAGAAATTGATTTTTTATTATATTTCCCACCGCATAAACCTTCGTTAAACTTCCATACATATTTCATGATCATAACTAGCCAGATCACTCCGGCCATTTTCGAGTTTTAGCGAGACAAACGAACAGCAACCTTTTTTATATAAATATTACTCTCCGTCTTTAACTATGTGATATGTGCTTAAATAAGTAAGGTAAAGTAATAAGCGGCGCTATTGGAAGTTCCAAAGTACCGTTGCTGCACCTTTTGCACGTTTTACATTCAAATAATAATAAATAAAATAGAAACGAGAGAATAGTCTTCCAATAGTTGACTAGTATTGGTAAGAAAACAATTTTTTAACCGGATCAAAGCTATTTGCATTATTATAAACTTATAGTTTCGCGTGCTTTACAGCGTGCGAGGTCACGCGAAAATAGAGTGAGTGACCGTGAGTCATTTCTGCAAAAACCCGTCATCTTTTAGTCGATACCTACTCCGGGGAAATAAATACAGTTAACACAACTTTCTCTACAGCTGTGATACTTTTGACATTCAACACCTTTTGTCTTCAATCACCGTGACCACGCACGCTGTAAAGCACGCGAAACGTCGGATAAATTAGAATTTATGTAAAATAATTATAATTTTATAATAATACAAATAGCTTTAATTCGGTTTAAAAATCGTTCTCTTTCAATGTGTAAAAGCTATGTTAACCAAAGACAATACTGGTATTGGTAAACTGACAAACCAGCGCCTCGTGTGCGTAACTAACGCATCGCACTAATAAATCCTGTTCAGGTACACGAATACTTTTCAAAACTAATATATACTTGAAAAAAACCTAGTTAAACATGCATAAATGCGCGTCAAACATAAACAGATTAATAATAAAAAAAATTGTTGTATTTAATAGTGTCTATATCATCGTATTATTCAGGTACGTGAAGGAATACGATTACTACCAGAAGTGCCTCGCGGAGCAGTCCAAGGAGCTGAAGGAGATCAGGCCTGCTACGTCAGTAAACACTAACCAACAGACCGGCTGTTTGTGTTTTGCAAGTAAGTTTTTAACTGAATAAGCGGCGGTGACATGAGCTGGTTTGAAAATATTTTAAAAAACATTTTTTGCTTCGTTTGAATTCTTTTTTTGTTAAATATCGCTAAGTCGGACTCCCGTACGTCATCAACGATTTGACATACAGGAGTCAAAGCTCGCACAAGTCTCGTTGCTAAATCTCACCCTAAATGTTACTAGTACTAGATATTTTAATAAATAGAAAATCCGGTAATAAAGTCATTTAAGCCATATGTCCCTTTACAGGCAAGGTCCGCCGCGATAGCGCAGTGGGTGCTGCAGACGCGTCCACGGCTTTGTGTCGCCCCGAGCCTCCCCAACCCCCGCATCCCCCACAGCCGCCCCTCTGACATATGCCCTATTGGAGGTGAGATATGTTTATTAAGAAAATACTTTTTAAACGGATTGAAGCTATGTATTATTATTAAAAACTTATAATTAATTACATAATTTAATGACTCACGGTGTCCTCTATTATATTTCCTGCAAAAACCCGTCATCTTTTAGTCGATATCAACTCCGGGGTAATAAATACAGATAATACAACTTTCTCTACAGCTGTGATACTTTAGACATTCAACACCTTTTGTATTCAGTCACCGTGACGCACGCTGTAAAGCACGCGAAACGTCGGAAAAAATTTAAAATTATGTAAATAATTATAAGTTTTTAATAATAATAAATAGCTTGAATCCGTTTAAAAAGTGTTTTCTTAATGTGTAAAAGCTATTTTAACAAAAGACAATACTAGATATGTTTATTCTATATACTTCATAACTTTTGAAAAAGTTTCCTATACAGTAACTATAAAATGAATTGAGGAAAAAAAATTGGGAGCAGTGTTGGCTTCAGCGTGCGAATCTCATCCCTGAGGTCTTAGGTTCAATCCCCGGCTGTGCGCCAATGGATTTTCCTTCTGTGTGCATTTAACATTCGCTTGAACGGTGAAGGAAAACATCGTGAGGAAACCGGCTTGCCTTAGACCCAAAAAGTCGACGGCGTGCGTCAGGCACAGAAGCTGATCACCTACTTGCCTATTAGATTAAACAATGATCATGAAACAGATATTAGAAATCCAGACCGAAAAGGTGTAAACTTCAACTTAACATAGATATTAATGAATTTTATATTTATAAATTTTCTAATGTTTTATCAGATCGCTCCGTATTGCGGTTCTCCTGCCTGTGTCGATGTGCTTCATGAGTACGATCCTCACTGTAATGGTCCTGTTGCACGTCTATACCTAAACTTTTAATAACACTGACTACTGATATTACTGAAGCCCTCAAAGTCTAGATTTTTGAGCACGTATTTTTATCAGATGTTGTCAGGGTTGGTACTATGTAACTTCCAATAGCGACAAATTTTGCGACGTTTTTGTAAGCAATTTCGATATGGTTATTTCTATAACCGTAGCAGCGTCGCCGTGTTACACGAATTCGCAATGCTATTCCGAGTTACCTATAGGCAGTCTACCTACCGGTACAATTTGTGGGAAGCAAGCGTACCAAGTATAGTTTAAACTGTTGCTCAGGTTTTTCTGAATAAGTATTTTTTAAGCTAATGATTTCAATGTAATATTTATATCTAAACCCCCATGGCTGACTTACAATTTTTTTTTCGGTTTCTATGGGCAAAACTATTTTATCAAAAGTTCTTGTGTAGTTAAGTCAGTATTGATAGCATTCCAACTTAATGCACTAAATTTTCCAATTTTTAAAACGTCTGGATAAAGATTTTAAGTTAAAAACACATCTCTCAATATTGTGTAAAAAATGCTTTAGTTCTAGCCATACCCCTAATTTTCACAGAGCTTATATTATCTATGTATCAATCTGATGGCAGCTGTATTTTATTGTTTTGTAATGTTTGATGATGAGTTTATAATGAGGCTGGGGCCAAGCAATGCTTTCTTGTAACCGAATTACAATGTTAGTTGCTTGATACCTATAGAAATATTCACTGATTGACAATATTATGTAAGCGAGGACAAGAAGTCTGCAGCCCTCAAAGATCTTTACATCAACTTAAAAAAAAAAACAATTTTTTATATGATCCATGAAACACAGTTTATTTAAATTTACTTAGCAACACTATCAATAGTATGAACTAAATCTAGATACTTGAATTTATCAATGTGTTTAATTGACACATTAATTCCATTTTGTTTGAGTATAAAGTTCATTGCTTGCCCCAAGTACATATTATAACATTGTATTAAATACAATTTAATTATAGGAGAATTGTAATCATTGTAAAATTGTGGTAATTGTGCTTAGCATTTAATGTAGGCGTTTTCAATCTAGTTCTTCAGTATTAATAGCTATTTTTTCACATTTGAAAGGAATTTCGCATTTAAAATTTATTTATAGTATAAATATCTATGTTTAAAAAAAATTACTGTGAAAGATTTGTTTAATAATGCTTGTTGGATAATTATTATTTTGGTGACTGTGATAGAATTTATCTGTGATTGGATTGATCTGACGTATGACGAGATTGGATATTGTACGAAGTTTAACTTCATTTGTTTTATATTATTTTAGTTTAGAATTGTTTGTACAAAGGCAACAATCTGCCTATAATTATTTTGCGTTAATAGATATTTTAGCATTGTTTGCTATAAAAGAGATTATATATTAATATAGGTTTCGAAATAAATATGAGAATTTTCGGTAACGTTCGGTATCGAATATACTAGAATATGCAATAAGAGTTTACATCTAAGATTCTATGACTACGAAGTCATAATGGTATTTTGGAAGAGAAGGAAGGAATATAATATATTTAAAGGAATATATTTTGTGGTAGCTTTTCTGTCACTGTCAGTCACCTTATTTCTGACAGACAGACAACTTCACAGTAAAACTCACTTTAATGGGGTCAATACTAAATATTTTTTGTTCAGTTAGGATGTGATGTTTGAGACCGTCCGAATTGCGTACGACTATAATGTAATGATAAGAAACTAAAGTATGCTAATATCTGTGACGCTGGACAGTTTTTAATTCAAATGATTGGAAATTTCTTTTTTTTATTGTTTTAAAGACTGCCGAATCTCTAGGCTTAGTTTAGTGACCTATGTATAAGTTTTTTTTATCATCCACATAAAAGTATATTTTTGTACTAGTTTGTGTGTTAATAATTAATATACAAACGAGTAGTTTATGTTTTTGTTTGTATTGAAATTTATATTATAAAGTACAATTCCTAGTAATAAATAGAATAAGTATCGCTGCACTTAGATATTTTCCAGAATATTTTTAAAATTACATCAAGGCTTAGCTTTTATTTTATCCAACGCATTGCTCTATAAATTTAACGCCTACATATCAAATTACTAAACCAAAGAAATATTTTTTTTAATTTATAAAAATTGAATTTACTATCTTTTCTCTGTCACATAATAAAATTATTTACAAGCATTTATATTATAACATTAACGATGCAATAAAATCAAATGTATCTGATAAAAATTGCTTGTAACTCGGCTATTTATTCTACTGTTAGGTGTAAAACCAAAAACTGTGGTTTTAAATTATGATCTCTACAACAAAAATAAGAAGTATTTTCGTATCTCACTTTTTTGGATAAATTTAAGACCTCATTGTCAGTGCACTCTGAAGCAGGGTTTATTCATAAAGTATTGCTTCAATTATAATGATAATGATGTTATAGGGATTTCAGTTATTATAGTTTAAAAAAGACCCAGATGTTTACCACAACATTTAATTTATTGATAAAATATTCTTAGCTTTCAGAAATGTAGTTTAGAACCCCTCACCATAAGTTATAACTGATATCCCTTTAACTAGCTAATTTTAGGTAGCAGGTATACTGTAAGCATAGCTATTAGGTAGGTGCATAATGTCTGATTTTTGCCAATCTTCACTATTGGTTAATAATGATCTGCCATTTTTTACCTATAGATTTTAATAAGTGTAATAAAGTATGTGTAATAAAACTGATTTTCATTTAATTTTCTTAGCCTCAATTAATTTACACAAGATATGCATTTAATAACTGTTATGCACTGAAGGTACAATATTCAAATAAAAATATAATAAGTAAAAAAGTAGCCAGGGTCTCTGGGTTAATAAAAACAGAATTGAATAGCAACTGAAGTCTGTATTTAATAAAAAATAGTCACGGAGCTGACAAGTTATAATATCTTAAAATTAAATGTATACACCTATACCTACTACTCTATTTTATAAAGGATGTCCCAATAACTTTATCTCACTACGAACTTCATCATACAGTTCTTTATAATCATCATGTTCTTTAACAAGAACCATTATGCACCCTCTCATAGTACCCATGGCAGCTCCAATATCTTTTCTGCTTGGTGTGTAACAGTAAGGAACATCTTTATCCTCACATACAGCAGGTAAGTGACACATTATTTCTATTGGTGATATGTCACCCGCAAAGAACACCATTCTGAAATAGATATAAAATTTGTTTATTTTTGTTTTACATCTTGCACAGTGGATTACAATTTAATATCAATTATAACAATAGATCGGGCAGCACATTAAATCCTAAATATAATGTTGTTTAATAGGATATAGTAACTTGTGTTAAAAAAATGTATTAAATAGTATTGATATTGAATGGCTATGATGAATTACCAATTTATTGATACTTCTTTAAGCAAAAAAAAATCAATTGTATGTAATTTTTTTTACTTATATTAACAACAAAGGGCTGCATAATAAATAGATGGAGTTAAATAATATGATTATCATATAGATTTAAAGATATATTTAGACCCAGGTGGGGCTTATTGAATTTTTAAGTTGCTGCAGTTTTCTACCACTGTTGTCTATACGTTATTAAAAATTAATGCAAAGTGAAAGTTCCTTTAAAAACTACTCTTTGCTATGTATATTTATTTCATTGCTATTTATTTGTTTATTTACTGCAAACTCTATCAGGTTGAACTAAAAAAAATGCAAGAAAAATTACACATAATGCTTAACAATGGTACTTTTATAAATTTAATCGTAGAACGCGTGTCTAACATAACCTAAAATTACAAAGCACAAAACATACCCCTTTTCACCTAAACGTAGCTGTTTTTGAACGATCTTGAGACCATTCCTAATATAATTTTTATGACTACTAGACTTCTTAATAAGTTTGTAAATCTTTTTGCTTAATTTCTTTGAAGCCATCGGCTTGGCGATTATACTGCAATAATCCACTTTATCATCATAACTTAAGGCTTCTGTTTTAATGCTGATATCCTTTTGATCTTCCTGTTCTACAGGTTCTTGTTTCGTTTTTCCCATGATTGAGGTTTTTTGCGAAATTTGCTAAATTTGATCGCAATGCACGTGGTACTTCACGGAAACAACAAATACTGTTGTAATAAAATAAAAACAACATATCACATGTTAATTGTCATTTATCACAGGTATCACTTAACATCAGGTGAGCCTCCTGCCCGTTTGCCCCCTATTTTATAAAAAAAAAAAAAAATTGTCATTTGTCAAACATCAGTATCTCGTAGTGTCTATGGCTTAGATACAGGAATACTCATGCCACTCTGTGCTCTCAGTTGCCATGGAAACCGTGTCGCATCAACAAATTACAATGTTTAATATCTATCGCAGAGAACAGTTTTCTCTATACAGTTTTTAAAATAAAGATTTAAAACTAAAACGAATAATTATAGTAATTATATTATTATGGTAGGTATCATACGTTTGTTTTTACAGATATGTATCCATATAAATGTACTCTATTTATTTTCCAGGGACTTTTAAGTATCTTGAAAAAATTACGTTCTAATACAGAGCGAGAACTGCGGCTCCTATTATTAGGCTTAGATAATGCCGGAAAAACAACGACTTTAAAACAGTTGGCGTCAGAAGATGTGACTCAAGTGACTCCCACTGCAGGATTCAACATAAAATCTGTTTTATCTAGTGGTTTTAAGCTAAATGTATGGGATATTGGTGGCCAAAAGAAAATCAGGCCATATTGGAGAAATTACTTTGAAAATACAGATGTTTTGGTAAGTGCATTACTGATCCTGTAATTAAAAAGTATAAAACTAATGTCTAAAGTAAGTGTTTATTTTTTTCTATTTAAATAAATGTTATGAAAATAGTATCTAATATTAAACATTGCATTCCAGATCTATGTAGTGGACTGTTCTGATCATCAAAGGCTTCAAGAAACAAGCTTTGAGTTAGCAGAGTTACTGCAAGATGAAAAGCTTCGAGGAGTGCCTCTTCTTGTATATGCTAATAAACAGGATTTAGCTACAGGTTAATGTTTGCATAATAGCATATGTACAGTTTTAGAGTTTTTTATTTTACAGTTTTTGTCAAGTCAGATTTTTTCTGAGAGATTAAAATCTGTTTTGCTTACTCTTTATCAGTCTCGATCCTCAAAAAACATATTATTTGGGAATCAAACAAGCTAGCTTGACCATAAATTTAAAGAGGTAATCAGTTTTCCACTACAATACAAATTTTAGTTTATAACATTAATGGTTTATAGAATATGCAATATAGACAGTATATAATTAAATATAATTTCAGCTCTTCCAGCAAGTGAAGTAGCACAGCACCTGGGTTTACATCTCATTAGGGATCGTACCTGGCAGATTCAGGCCTGTGTGGCCACAGATGGCACTGGAGTAAAGGTAAGAAAAAGTTTATTTATTCTTTAATTTAATTAAGGTATATTTTTATTTATTTCTTAACAAAAAATAATGTGATGGGGCAATATAAATTGATTAAAAAAAACTGTTTGGTAAACATTTAAATTTAATTTAATGAAGGTTTAGTAATAAAATGTCAAAATGTTAATATATTTATTGTCTGTGTTTAAATAGTGAAATTGTTTACAGGAGGGTATGGAGTGGGTATGTAAAAATATACCTGTAAAAAAATAATTGGAGGAGAACATCTCAACACAGCTTCCTATTAATATTAATTATTATATTCATTTCAATAATTTATCTTAATCACCATTATTTACAACCAAGTCAATATTTAAGATTTTAACTTACAAAGTCAGGTTAGATAGCTTTTTTATGGAGTGGAGCAAATGGGCAGAAGGTTCATATGATGTTAAGTGATACCCTCTTGCCAGAAAACTTGTTGCATTAAGAATACGGCACAATTCTCATAAAGTATTATTTATTTTGTATAGAATATAAAAGATATTTAAAGTGTTTCTTAGCAGTTTTAATATGGAACCACAAATTATATTTTGTAGAAATTAAGAAATCTCAAATCCGTCCATGAAATATGGTATATAGAAATCTATATAGTCGTATTTATTATTATATAGCTTTTAGTTAATTTATTATTAAATAATTATACTTTAATCATTGAGGTCTATGAATAACGCTTACAACTTACTAACATACTATGTAATGATATTACTTTAATTATTGCTATAATAAATCTAGTCGCACATAATTGATATTATTTAGATTTACTTAATAATAAATTTTATGAAGAATTTAGTTTTATTTCATACAGCAATTAATATTTACAACGAAAACCTAAAAAATAAATGCAATTTTTATACATTTTAGCACCAAATCCAGCATTTTATGTCTTTTACATAAGTCAATAAAATCGTAAACATCTAAAATAACTAAATAACTTAAATATTATAATTTATGTTTAACTTATATAATTTTAAAGTAATAAATCAATTCATTGCCATAAATAAAAATAGGAATCTCGGAAATTAAGTACTGTTAGTAAAAATCTATACAAATTATGTATTGTATTATTTATAATTCGCTGTGGTAAACTTCGGTGGTTACTTTCAATTCGTGCTCGTGGAATGCTGAACAGTCGGCTGGGTATTTCGCCTGTAAAAATGATAAATATTGCTTTAAAAAAATTCCCCTGTAAAAATGATAAATATTGCTTAAAACAATACCTAGTATGAAATCTATACTTATTAATATTACTGGTGGATTGTGTACTTCTATTATCATAAAAAATGTGTGCGTGTACTATTGTACACACGTAAGAAGTGAAACTTCTTTATGACCTTAATTTTCGAAAAATGATCTACTATATGCTACTATACTTTACAGAAATTGTTTATATAAAATAAAATTAGATAAAGTTTATTACCATAGAATGAATAGGTACTAATAATACAATTATTTCAATTTACCTTATTACATCTAAGATAATTACAGAATTTCATTAATTGTAATAGAATGATACTATATATATATATATATCTATATATGATACATTGTTTTCGTTATTATATATTTTTGTTATTAATGGCTTTGAATCAACCGTGGTAGGGACAAGAAAAATGTGATTGTAACTTTTTTACAACGCCGATAAAAAAGTTTCACTTCAAAAATCTTTAAACCAATTCTTTGAATGATGTGTCTGGCACCTCAGGGGAAAAGCGTAGCCTAGGAGGCAGTTCCTACAGGATGTGATACCTGATTACTGAACGGGCAATCTCGAAAAGTACTGGTTCGCATTGAAAATATATTTTTCCTTAACCGTAAACCTTAAGGATTTTTTTTCGTTATTCTAGATTATGATGAAAACTGCAATAAATTCCGTGCAGTAGGTTTTTGGTTTATCGCGTACATACAGACAGATAGACACGGCGAAGGACCTTGTTTTTATATTATAAAAGTTAGACATGCTGATGCTGACTTTCTCGATTCTCTGGTACTGCATCATATATCATCATTAAGGCAGCATTCGTAAGAAATGGTTTCGTTCGACCATTTTATATCTGACTACCACGAAAACTTCTTTTTATTTTTCGCGTTAGTATATTAAATAACGTGACTTTCTATTGGCAAAATATGTTTTTAAAATCCTAAAATCCAGATATTAACCCCTACACCACAATTGTTTTTATTAGTGGCGCTACAATCTCCTTAGGCCTGGGCCTCAAGCCAAGCCGGTTCCTCACGATGTTTCTTCACCGATCGAGCGAATATTAAATGTGCACATGTAAAAAAGTCAATTGGTGGACCGCCGGGTTTCGAACCTACGACCTTAGGGATGAGAGTCGCACGCTGAAGCCACAAGGCCAACACTGCTCACACCACAAACTTTAGCTTTGCTTTGACCGAATTAATCCAGGACAGCAAATACATTATACGACATTCCTATTAAAATTACTGGACACCCACAATTTCATTATCCTTTAGAGTCTTGTCATAATGAAAATACCGAGTTTAACACGGGACCTGTGTTTATAAATACGACTTTGTAGCATTCCAATTATGAGGTTATTAAACCAAGTGACAAGTTAATGAACTCGAAATTCTATAGGCTATTTCCTCTGAAAGATGTAGGTAGGATGTAGGAGGTAGTAGCTTCATCATGAACATCCATAGGTAGTATGAAGGAAATAGAAACAGAAAACTGAAGCCAAGCGATATAGGTTTATAAGATATAGTTATTTATTGTTGTAAGACTTGAGGTCTTATACATATGATACATTAAAATAAAACCTGTCCAATATGCCCGATGTTAGCAAAAACGAGAAACTACTAAAAGCATTATAATCCTTCTGCATTGCATTGCTGAATATAGATATTGTTCTAATACCACTTCAGCGATATTATACGTTTCGGATGTCGTTTAACGTTTTTATCCGTGAGAGCCCTTTCTAAAGCAAGAGACAAGGGTAGGAGATAATCCTAATTGTCCATTAAATGCCGGAAGAGATGGATATAAGTGGACATTAAAGCACTCCCGAGTGTGTCCGGAGTAGTAACTGTTTATGTATTTTGGCAAGGAGTCCATAATAAGCTAAGCGTGGTTTATTACTACGATAACGTATTTTTTATTGATAATAAATGTTATATTTACGCTCGTAGTACACAAGGCTGCTAGGAAAAAAATCCTTTAGATTGTTGTAGTAGCTGAACTTTAGTACCAAATTATTATTCCATATACCGGCTTATGCGACAGTTAGGGAATGCAATCCGTATGTGTGTAGAATCGCTGACCATTGCAGCCCAATCCCGTCAATCTCGAACGGGATCTCGTCATATTTTGCTTCGGGATTGATCCCGAAAAATTACACGGGATCTCGCGAGATCTCGATCTCGCTCGATCTCGATCGGGATTGATCCCGAAGCATAATATGACGAGATCCCGTTTGAGATTGACGGGATTGGGCTGCAATGGTCAGCGATTCTACACACATCCGCTCGGGACGCTTCACGCGACATTGCACATTACATAGGGTACACTGCAATGGACATTAGATGCCGGTTAGCAGATAGCACTCTTGAGACACTTTAGAAGATACTCTTTTTTTGGAAGTTACTTTCAAAATCACCAATTTTAATCTCCTTGAGCTATACCTACTTTTGTTTTGATTATGTTCATGTAATTAAAATTGTCAGTTCTCTAGTTCGTAATATTAAAGGATAAAGGCTTTTGTTTTCTTTCAAATAATATTTTATTTTAATTAACCTCACTTTCGCAAACATGCAGTTTTCATCGTATTCAGTCACGTGAATTTATTTTTAAACTATACGAGATCCCGAAAATTTCGGGATCCCGCTGGATTGATATTTCTAATCCCGCGGGATCTCGAATTCACGATCTCGAGTCGGGATTGCATTCCCTAGCGACAGTATGATCCCTACTTCTATTGGTGAAACCATAGATAATAAACGTTTCAGGCATGAAAATAACAACGCAGATGTCAAATAAAATGTCACTTGTGAAAAATGTAAAGTTAATTCAAGGTCATATTTAAAGTGAAAAGTGGATGACATTGATTAACAAAATTTTGAATTATGCACAACTGCTTAAAAAAAATACCTGTTTGTAATACCACAAGAATTGTATAAACAAGTTTTGTAGCAACAATTTTTTTGCTAATATAGCAAGTATCCTTGAGTTGTTGTTTAAAGTATACATATATAGTATGTTATTTATAATTACTACACTCTTAATGGCTACCAAGATTTTGGGTTTGATACATATGTAGGCACTTATACTATACTTTAGAATTGCAAACAACTTATCATAAAGGTCGTAAGTTCGACGCCCAGCAATGGACTTTCTTTCTATGTTTAATATTCACTCTAACGGTGAACAAAAACTTCGTGAGGAAAGTCCAGCATGCTCTAGACCCAAACAATTAACGGCGTGTGTCAAGCACGAGGCTGATCACCTACTTGCCTATTAGATTGACAAATGATTTTGAAACCGACACTGAAATATGAGGCCGAGACCTAAAAATGTTGTAGCGCCAATTATTTATTTTTATTTTATTTACACGTGAACATTGTTTCGTGATGAGATATATATTTGATAAAGTTTGGTATATATTTTACAAATTATGAAATAAAATCCTAAAGCACGTCTACCTGTCTGTATGAACACGATATACCCAAAAGTGTGATTTCTTGAGGAAGTTCATTCTTAATTTCATGGTTTTAAATAGATTATTTTTTAAGAAGTAATACAATCACAAGCGATACAAAAAAGACTGTGGAATGTGTGGAACGGTGGCTATATCATCGACTCCCGGTAAAATATTCGTAAGAGCTCTACACCAAAGCATGGTAAAACAAACAAAACCGTACATGTCAGACTGCTTATATATATAATAACATAGCTAATTAATACAACACTGTATGAGTTTTGTATCCCAACAGATTTATATTGCAACTCCGAAAATATCTTACCTCACAGTTAACGTCACTCTGTATAGCATTATAGAGGTCCCAGAAACCCTTTCCGCTTTGGAAGCTGAGCGCCGCTGATGCTGCTACACTGCTCAATTTCGTTAGACCCGCCTTAAATCCTGGAAGACCTGTGAATTCATTGGTCAAATCAGATGGGAAGTAATTTTCAAAAAGATTTAAATTTTGTTTAAGAGAGTAAAAATTACTGCATAAAAAAAAAGTTTGCGTCTCGGGACGCCCGACAGAAGTGATAACTTAAACAAATTTAAGTTTAACTATTAAATATTGAATTGTTTAACTTAGAAGATTCTGTAATGTTCCGAGGATCATCTGCTTAATTCATCATATTTTTTAGAATTACTTTCAAAAACGGTGATAGTTTGAGGCTCACGATATCCTGCCATAAGAAGTTATTACTTGAATAATCACGCCCTCATGGGACGCCTAGCACATGTGAAACATCGACATTATTTTGTACAAGAAATAGCTATAAAAGAAGTTACGACAGGAACTAAATATGGCATAATACGATTATTTTCCAGAAAATAATGAATATTATTTTGTTTCAATATGAAAATTCCAAATTCAATACAGTCTGTAGTACACGCTATTACACATAGACCATCTAATAGAGTGGCGACGCGTTGCCACGGAATGTCAATAAAAAGATGTCAATATTCGAAAGTTCAAAGTAAATGGCATAGACACAGAACCAAAGAGGTAAACCAACCTTTCTTGCTTGAAGTTTGGCTTGATTGAATGTTCATAGCAATATATAAAATTCGCTTTAGGAGTTTGATTTTAAAGTTATATATAAAACATTTATTGGTCACCTTAAATATAGTTTGAAATTAGAACAGTATTTAAAATAATACAATTTAAACAAGAATGCAGCTTCTATTATTGAATTATACTTCCCTAGATGGTTGACAAAGACTTACCTAATTTATCCTGATCGGTATGTTTGTTGACGAGGCACAGTAGATGTTCCTGACAGTGCGGCGCCGCCACCGCGTGTTTATAAGCGCGGTAAACGCGTAGAACCGGCTCGATTACTTCCAAGTTGAGTGTATCTGTTATTCTGTCAGCTAGTTTGTGGTAGTCGCTTCGAGAAGCCAGGCTTTGAGACGTTGATTGTGCTAATTTTAGTGTTTGCTGGAAAAGCGAGAAAAATATTAAATATAGGAAATATAGAATTTCTATTAAGATGTATTGTGTTACTAACCTTAATGTATTCTATCGCTGGCTTCACATATCCTAAGACATCAGTATCCATATCCAAGTATTTGTTAAGTACATAGTTGATGAGCGCTGTGATGGATTCCTGAGACCGTTGCATGTTCAAATGAACAGTTTTCGGTATCCCTTGAGTCTCGAGGAAACTATTTATAATGAACTGTCCAGATATGAGATATCTGAAATATTACATTGCATAAGCTTATAGGTCCGAGTAGAATTAGCATATATTATTACTGAATGTGAACAATCTGCTTTACATAGAAAATAGGCCATGAAAATTAAATTCCTAGATGAGCAAGTTTTGGTTGGTAAGCCTTTGGTTTTCTATTGATGACAAACCAACCAACCAAACCAAAGAAAACGGTTTGAAGTTGGTTTAGTAACACAGGTAATAAAACAGGTTTTTATATAAGAATAAATAACTTACCTCTGATAAACTTCTGGCTTAGCAATATGTACAACCATATCTGTTAAATATTTAGCCACTGCCTTGATCCAGTGTCGTCTGAATGAATGGTTCTCAAAGTTCTTCATCATCAGATCAAAGCTTACGTTACCGTCTGGTCCAACAAACGATTTCATAGCTCGTTTAAAGCCTGACTTCTCCCATAGAGTCTTACCAAGTTCAGAGTTAATAAAGATATCCCAGTATAAATGCGCTTTCTCCAAAAACGGCGGCAAAAACGTCGCGTGATCTTTATGACCGTCGGAGCGTTTTTGAGCTTCGTTATCAGAAAGGGAACTCAAAGTATTCATAATTAAAGGTAGGAATGATGCAGTATTTTGATTTCCTAAGAATCCAGAAGCCAGTCCCATAATACTTTCCATATTGAAGTCCTCGGCTTCACGCTTTTCTCTTTTTGGTTCTGGCGCCATTTGTTGAGCGAACATTGAAACCATAGACCCTATCATAGCAGGATCTATCTTACCATCTTGTCCAGCAAACAGACTGCCTAAACCTATAAAAAGATTAATTTTCTTTGATTGTTCTAAATGCCGTTTTAGTACCAATAAAGTGAGGGTATGGTAAATTACGACAAGCGTAAAAAGGCTCTTAAAAGTGGTCGAGTTTGTCGTCAAGCATTTGGTCTCATTACTTAAAAAATAAGTTTATGCTTATTGAAAAAAAATATTCATACTTTTAAAATAATTAGTGATTACATATTAAAATTGTTTAAATTATGTATTTATTGTCTACTTTCCGGTACTATTATAGTGAAATAAGGCCTTTTAAAAAAAAATATTTAGCTAATAATATTAATGGCAAGCATTAAGACGTAAAAAATAATATCGATAAATATTATAGATTCATCCGAGTCATAAAAAATTTCTCCGTCAGTTATTTCGTTTTTGCGATGGATCCGCGACACGATTTTGTCATGGTTGATTTGTTAAATTCTAAATAAATATTGATGTAATTCACTCCGATTTTTCCTAACAACGCTATTTAGTTATCTATAACGGTAGATATAATTTAAATATTGAAGATAAATAATTCTTATCGTTATGAAATACATGGATAAATCGATTTCCAATACAAAATCTGTTCAATAGTTTTTAACTGATTACAATGTAATATTAAAAACTATTTTGAACAAAATTATCAATTATCAGTCACGTCAAATAATTAATTCACGAAAAGAATTGTTTTCATATCGCGTAAGAAACGAACTTCAGCTGTTTTGTTATTTTATTTTTTTACTTTATTTTCTTATTAAATAACGCTGGGTTTAAACATTGTTTTAAAGGTTTCGTAAGTTTCTGCTAATAATAAGGTCCCCGGTCGAAAACCCAGGTGAAGCCGAAAATATTAAAACAATTAAGGCTTTTTTATAATTCGTTGATAGGTCCAAATTAAGAACGTTGATAGCGTTTGTTCACTCCCGTGTCTCATATGCAAGGCTGTCGCTCCTGTGTCTGACCTGGCGTTAGTCGTATCAGATACACCCATCCCGAGCTATAATTTTTGGAATAGAGCGTACGGTAAACCTATACATCTCCTTCTGGACACACGTTAGTACACTTTAATGTTGTCTGCATCTACATATGAGTGTATACCAATCAAAAAAGACAAAAGAAAATTAACAAGAAAGAAATTAATACCTGATATAACGTCACCAGCATTTCCCCCGTCCTGCCCAAACATTGATCCCAAGTTCTTAGCATTATCACCTTGCATCAGCGTCCCCATAATATTACCAATAGCGGCTAACCCGTCCATATTATTCCCCCCGCCATTTCCCATGTTCTGAAGGAACGAGGCCGCAAGACCTAAAAGAGGATTGTCCTCCTCTGAGCGTCCTCCCAAAATTGGTAACGTCATTATTTGACACAACACTAGTATTATGCTAAGGCGCGCCATGTTTGTATCTGAAATTATTGAATTTTATAAATTTAAACTGGAACTGGATCTTGTTTCAAGTAGTTTTGCGAGTCTCAAAGCTGAAAGCAATTTCAATTAAAAGCCTAGCATTTAACTAACAGCCTGAAAGATATAGTGTGTATCGCGCGGCAACTTATGTCCGCCGTTATGCCTGGTCCTGGGGCCTTCCTCGGGTTGAAACTGAAAGCGGCGGTTTCGAGTTCAGTCATCTGTGATGTGTACTGGCATGTGTTAAGTTCTATAAACTAGTGGTATAAACGCCATTTTATACCATAGTGTTGTCTGCTCATTTGTTTTATTAAGCTTCATACTTCAACCACTTCTTTAATATTGATTGAAATTAATTAGTATGTATATAGTTTTTCGCTACAAATACACATGTTATTTGAATGATGTGTTCATATTATGATTATGTTAATTATATTATGGTAACGGTCTCTCAGATTTATCTGATTAAATTATAAAATTATTACACTACTTATTATTCATTCTAACTCTGATGTAACATTGTTTATATAACATATTATTTTCAATTTAACAAGATAATATGGAATTTATACATACTGAATATTTTAAGGATCTCCGATACTTCGATTACAACTGTTATGATATCATAGTGCTTTTGTTTAAAAGTAAAAAACAAATTATCATCAGTCTTTCAGTATTATACAAAACCAACATATGTATTAAAGTTTTATTTATTTATTATTGCAAGAATATGGTACAATATATATATAAGGTATTTATTTTAGATTATAAGATCCTTTTTTTGATGACCCGATGTCCCGTTACGTCTTAAATTACTCATTTCTTTTATAGGTGCGTAGTTTAAGAACCCGATAAAATTATCGTGTATACAAAATATTTGCCACGCCAGTACAAACGCCTAGCAGATAAAAAAACTTTTCACCGTAGAATTAGTAAAGATAAATAAAAACACTCATAATACAGATTACCATTTTTGTCATAGGAATTTAGTGTTTTAAGAAAAGTATATGAATAAAAGATTAGAAAAACTCTCGTTCCACAGAGTGCGTACACAGAACGGGTTCGCTATTCAATATTAAAAGCGAAATGTAACGTTACGATGGGTATTAGTTTCCGTTAGTCTTCCTTAACCAATAGAGTCAGTTAATTTTAATCGATTAACTTGAAAAGCCAGAAAGAACCTGTTTGTTTGTTTAAACCATAAAAATATGTTGCTGAAAATCAATTCAATTTGTTTTGAGTTTATCACATATATACAGAGGAACTTCCTTTTGTAATATATTAGTATATAAGAACTTTAAATTTGATTAGATTTTTAAGAGAATCTGTATTTCGTATAATTTAAACAAAACGTATTAAACTGATATAAACGATAATCTATTACATAATATTACTATACTTCTAACCAATAACTATCGGCACTGCAGCTAGGAAATGCTGCCAGCATTAAAGGTACACTGCCACCAACATTTTAAAATTTTTAATTACTAGTTTAACTATGTTGGTTAAGAATATTTTAAATACCCTTTTAATTATACAGAATAACAGTATTTATGATTAAAATCTTTAATTAGATATTACATATGTCGAGAACATTTCCA
This sequence comes from Pieris brassicae, assembly GCF_905147105.1. NCBI lineage: Eukaryota > Metazoa > Arthropoda > Insecta > Lepidoptera > Pieridae > Pieris > Pieris brassicae. The sequence goes on from NC_059666.1 coordinate 3,955,858, forward strand.
GTGATTTTCAGCAATGGTGGTCAGCGAGACTTGCGTTTATATCCCCACTTATATTATCTTTAGATCATTATTATGACTTCGTTTTTTGTTCTTTCATACAACTTGTGTGAGAGTTTTGCCGTTACCCAATTTCACTGTATGGTATTTAAACACGGTAATCGCGGAAATTGTCTTTGTTTCTTCGTTTTTATTACAGACGTTTTGTTGTAAAGATGTATGTTATTTTCTGTAAGCTGATGAAAAATACGTTTAACCGTAAGAAAATTAAGTGAAATAGATGTAATTAACGGGATATTATATAAGCTTTGACAATGTATTAACCTAGGTGGTTGCATTGATAAATTGGGCTAATCGTGAGGTTCGAATCCCGACTGACAGATGTATTTAAGCATGTTTTTTTTATAACCTGTTTTATGGGAAACAGAAACCAACAAGAAATATGATTAATATGAACTATTTGTTATTCTAATCATTAACACGCACTAGCGAGTAGCGGTCCTCTGTGACGTCATACGGTCAAAGACCTGTGTAACTGTGGCCTTTTTGGGAAATAATTCAAACTTTATCGGATTAACTTTGAAATAAACTTAATACAAAACGTTTGGCAGCATGTTCTCGCGTTGACTGCCAAACATATGTGGAATTTAGATGATATGATTCCGTGTAATGTCCGATACACTTTGTATTTGATTTAGATACTCTCAGTACATTATGAAATAATGCCTTGTTGATAAGAATAACTTACATTTAATTTATAAGAACAACTTATAACGCGAGACTTTAAATATAACATTCAAAGTCTCGCCCAAATAATTTATTTATTTCTTAACACTTAGTTGCATAAATATAATACAAATATCATATGTAATGAAAAGGAGGCAACTGGCTGCCTTATCGTTTTCGAGACATCTCTTCCAGGCAACCACAAATAATTCAAAGATGTATGATGTATGCATTTATTTTTATTCGTTTTATTAATTATATATTTTTTCATACCTTGTGTTGCAATATTGAAGTTTTCATACAGACTATAAGGCATAATCAAGGAATCGACTAGGAAAAAAATTCAAATTAGTCCAGAAGTTTTGGAGTCATCGTAGGGAACCAAACCAACAACAGACCAACCAAGAAATATTTTCTCTTTATGATATTAGTTTAATTTAATTATGATTGGTATCTGAAGTACGATAGTCGTCCATTCTTCGGCTTAGATTTGACAAGCAGTAAATGTAAATTTAGATTTTTTAGATGACCTGTTTATAAGTGTACCTGAATGATGACGATTTAAAATCTAATGCGCATAAAAATTATCTATAAATATTATCATTTAATTTAAATCTTTAAATAGTACTTTAATTAAAGCAGTATTAAGAGACTAAATTAGTTAATATGAATAAAGGTTGTCTTTATCAAAATCTAATTTCGGTTGGTGTTCAAGTGGACACGAAATGTCAGATTAATTATGCAGTGATAAAATCTACTTCAATAAATATACTTCTAAGATAATCGGGGAGCGAAATTTAAAAGTCAGTCTTTAATTAAAATGTTCGAAACAAAAATTTATTGTAAAAAAACACATTGGTATTTTTTGATTCAAAAGTTGAAATCCTTGAGTACAATAATTAAAAATAAATGGACTGTGAAAAATAAAAGTTGCTTTGGGTTATATTTTTATTTATATTCTATTGGCCTAAGAGCGATGAAGGTTTGTTGAACAATGTCTTCAACTTTATTTAGGTTTCTTTTCAAAAAATGCCGTACCTCAACGCATGTAAAGCGGTATCGCGATATTTCGGGCTATGTATGAGGCTTATGTAATGGGAGCACCCTACATGAATTTCGAGTTTTAACAGAGGATTGACGTCGGCCGGGCTCTATAAATCTATGTTACTATCTATAAATAATTACAGATAATCGAATGATAAATTATATAATTAAGTAGAACGCAACCCCGAAAAATCTCTTATCAGTAACGGCTAAATTGATTAAAACAGTTTTGATGAAATTAATGTTTTTTTTCTCTTATATGTATCTTCTTTTGACAGACTGACACATAAACGTATATATACTCTATACAGTAAAATACAAATTTTTCCAGTTTATTGCCACTTTTATGGAAATTGAATTTATATTGTATTTTTATGGGAAAAAATGTGTTTATATTTTCGTCGCTTCGGTCCTAAAATGACGAAGATATCGAATATTAATATCTTAAAATTGATTTTTACGATTTTGCTTTATTAAATTTTCAAAAGACGTGGTGACGGAGACGCACCGTTTTATTAAATATAACTTTATTTAATAATAACGGTGATAATACGTAGAATGTTTTATGCAATTTAAAAAAATGCAATATTGCATTATAAGGCTTAGCAACATTAAACAATTAAGGAAGTATAATTCGAACAGAATCACGTTTGTGTCAGTGATTTAGAGCAAGCGGTATAAACAAAATAAGTATAAACGAACAAGTTTAATAAGAACAACATTTATATTTAATTGAAAATTTCAAAAACTGTTCCGATGTTTTGCGTAGTAATGATTAATATCGATTTATAATTAATATTCGAATGAACGCGTCTTAATTCAGATTAATTTTAAATTATACTCGTATATGAATATTATATATTTGTATAACAATGAAATGAAATCTATTATCTCGTACGTGTCTTGTACGAGTGATTCGTAGAATTTTTAGTCAAGTCAGCCTCTGGCTTAGTACATGACGTATAATCCAGAGCTCCTGGGTGGGATGTGCAAAACCTTCGAGTTGCTAAGCACAAAATGCTGATTATTAATGAATGAAATATATATACAAAGCCCCTGTCGTTTTGATGAATATAGACTTCAAACACATACAAATCTCTTCAATGCTAAGGGCTAAGTAAGAGATCAACTTTCATCTCATTAATAAGATAATTGTTTAATAAGTAATTTACCGTTGAAGTAAATTAATACGTGTCATCTTAAATTACCGTTTAACAAATATTGAAGAATTCTTTATTGAAGTGGGATTGCCATAGGTTTAAAATAGTGTAAATCCATTCATATTGCTATAACTTAAGTATTATTAGTTATAAAACTGGTACATAAAATATATTTTTGTTCCCTAAAGATATAAAAATACTCTTGTAAATTTAATTAAAAGTAAATGAGTAATGACTTACTTTTATAATGTCGTGTTCATCCAGAATAAGTTCACAAATTCTTATGGTACTTTTCCAAAACTTTCACAATAAAAATACAACCTACATCGAAAGCAGTCAATCATAAACTAAATTATGAAAACGATAAAAACAAATTGCACCGGCTCTGATAAAAAATAAAACTATTTTGTCAAAATTTCAAATCGAACGGCGTGTGAGCAACGTCAGCACGCGGTGACAGTACTTTTCTTCTAAACGTCTTGAATATAATCATCTCGTTCTTTTGTATACGAACCTCTCTTTCCCACTGGTATGGAAATCCGAGTGCATCTGTCCTTGACTGTGGGCTCCGCTATGAAATGTACCGTTTGGTTTGTCTATCTCTTTCTAAAATAGCGGTAATGAGGTTTCTCTTTGAGGGGGAAAGAGAGAGGTGTATAATTATTAGGTAGGTGTTAAACCAGCTGTCAATGAACCCGGGAAGGATCAAAATAAAAGAAAACTGATGGTACTGTTATGTAGGTCCTTTGACCTCGTTTCACTTTTGGACATTCCGGAAATTATGATGATAAAAGGACGTTTATTTTGTTGATTATAAAAAAATGTAAGTATAAAAAATTTATAGAGACTAACGACTAATTTTAAGCAAGGGTTTAATTGTAAGAAATATAAACAGAACATTAACATTGGAGTTTAGATTCAATAGCCATATTTTAATTACTATTCAATAACAATTAAATAATTTTATCACACAAATATGAAGTACTTTAAACATGTAAACTGCACTGATGCAGATTAAATTGTGATTAGCAGAATTTTACAATTATGCATAGCCTCCTTTTTGTTAAATACGCTTTTCCGCGTAAGACTATGTTTTGGTGGATTCCACGGGAAAACATCTAACACGGTAATACTGCCAATTGCAGTTTAAATCTTTTTTACGTGGATATTTAATAACATCTTTGGAATATTTTTCCACATAAACACAAACAAGGAAGTAGATAATTATCAGGAGTTTCCTTCAAATGTTTATCTATGGAAGTATGGACGATTCACAGACAAACAACTGACGGAATAAAAGACAATAAATCGTCTTATCTTCGGTGGTATTTTATTAATATCATGTTTCATTATTATAAGCGAATCTGTGGACTCTATATAGCCTGTTAAATAATTATCTATATATTTAATTTTCTCACATATTTTGGGAATGAGTGTAACTTAAAGGGTCTGTACCTGTAGATAGCAAAAGTATTTTGTATTCTCTGAAACGTGAAAGGCCCACGTATTTTCGTGATAAGATACCTTTGTCCTAAAGAATTACAAAGAGATTAGATTAAATTGTGACTTCGTTTAATATCGGGATGTTCCGCGAACTTTTGTAAAAGGATGACCTACGCATTATTTAAACAAAAGAAATATTACATTTTAATCCTGAAACAGAGGGAATATGAAAATGATTCGAATATAAATATTAATTGTTTCACAATATTGCAGTTAAAGTATTTAATTACACAATTTAAAGAGGATTTTAGTAATGGCGAACACGGTATTGACGACCACAAAGTGTGGTATATATAGTATCTTACATGGTATCAATATTAAAATAAATTATAAAGACATAAAAAGCACATGTTGCCAAACAAAATCTAAAAAAGTCTATCATCCCTAGTCGATGGCCCCGTATCGCCAACGGAATTTGTATGGAAATGTTCACGTCACAAGCGTGAGCTATATAATTCTATACAATTTTTTAGTGTCGGGTCACGTGTACCACAAAATACTTTTAGGTACTAGGTTTACTTCAACATAATTTACGACCTCTAGGGTTGAAAGTAACCGGCAAAACAATTCGTAGAACGAAGAATAAATAAAGTTAAAGTAATGAAAGACTTATATATTTTTGTATGAGAAACTTGAGCAACTCTATGGCCGTATTTAGAACTAAACGGATGTTCGAACATACCTCGTTCGAATAGAATACGTTACATACTATACAAATCTATGAAAAATCCATGCGTTGTGTCTTAAATTGAGACACTGACTGTATATATAAAAACGATATTTGAAAACAATTGTTTTTTGGTATAAAATTAAACTTACAGATATTGAGGGAGCTCATCGAAATTGTAAACAAAAATGTCGAAATCGATATTGCTATCACTATTTGATATTACCGCTGCTGATTGGCCGAACACAATTTCGCCTATGGCAGTCTAAACCAACGTGAAGAGTATTTTTCGATATGCGAAACTTCGAAAGCCACAAAATCTACCACGCAACCAATCCAGGTCTTCAACCGGTGCCTTAGATAGGTCCTGGAAATCTTCTAACCTGAGAAGATTTCGAACAACTACAGGAACGGTGCTGGTAAACGCTAATCGGCCACCAACTCCTACGTCGCCAGTGGAGATGAACACAGTCTTGGATTGAACCCCATGAAAAAAGAATGTGGCTGCCTTGAACAATCTTGGTAACGCTTAGTTGGGCCGAGGTTCGAGCGAGCCAACGAGTCATCAGGTTTACGTGGTCTGAAGCTAAGTCCGCGGCTCAAGGAAGAAGGCAAGTGTTAAGCATTTTGTCTGCACTGTCCAAAAGATATAGGAAAATAGGTCTAGTAAGTCAAGTCTTTGGGTTGAAACTAAAATTACGCGTTATTTGTGAAAAGAATCTTATACCATATAACAGTGTTATATGTGCTCCATAAAGTTAGCTTATTTTTAATTGGAAAATGTTAGGGCCATTGTTTGTAAATATTGCGATTCGAAAACAAACATTGAAATAGTGTTTGCGAAGTCCATTCGTTATAATTTAGCTGAAACGTGATGTTCTATGAATGTATATTCTGCTTTATATTCATTTTAGAGTTGCAACTATTCCAAAACAAGGTAATATTAATTTATTTAGTAATGTTCATAGAAAAAGTCATTTAGCAATCAAGTTTAATTAATTATTAATACGGCTTCTTTTATGCATTATATTTTATCGTATCCTAAATCTTTGTACTATAAAATTGTTGGTCTTTATCTCTCATATCAACGTGAAAATAATTTAAAGTAATATTGTTAACTAAAATTCTTTAATACTTTTATTAATAACAATGTAGTGTTAAACGCTTTATTGTTATAATTATGTACTGTAATAAACATACTAAATAATTTACTAATTACTAATATGACTTAGGTACAATTTGTTGTAATGAAAAAATTACGATAACTTGCAATTTAAAGAGGATGTTGCGAGATCCCCTTTATAGTTAACAATGACTCCGGTTCAGACCAAAGCCACAGAGTATACGTTATGGTACCTTCTACTTTTACTATAGATAACAATGGACGACCGGTATATCGACCCTTGTCTAATCCGTTGTACCTGTAATTCGACACGCCCAATGCATGTACGATTATATTGCATCTTCGTAAGCGCGGTTAAGTCCAAGAAAATATTTTACGGCAGGCGTCACCCGCTTACATGAATCGAATTTAAAATGGTCACGTGACTTAACGTGAACTAACTTAGTAAGGGGTTTCGTCTATCTCACAATGCAAAAAGCTCTCAACAATGATATTGTAATTATTTTTTAAAGTATATGGTTATGTTATAGGTTGAATGTTCACACGCATTGGGACCCTTGGACAATATATATACCAGTTTTGAGAGTGAAATAAAGGTAATCTATAAAGCGCTGATATTTTTAGTACATAGATTGAGTTTGACAAACATGTAAAATATGAAATAATAAATAATGCTGCAACCCTTGTAAACCTCAGATCTCTGCTTCATTAATCTTTTATGGCATATCCTTTGGCGATCGGCCAGAGTTGAGTGACTTTTAGGAGTTTTTCGAATGAAAGAATTATTAATTCTTCTTTTGATAGGATTTTTCTACCCGCGGGGTTTAATAACTTGGTCAAGACAGATTAAAAAAACTCCATCAAATTAAAAAAAACATTGAATATAGAATGAAAATGAAACATTTTTTCCACAGAGTCATTATGGCACAACAATCAAACCCGTCTATTTCGAAATTGACAGAGCCGAATATAAGAAAACTCGACCGCGGCGTAACAAACATAAGAAAAGTAAGAAAACAAAAAAGAAATCGCATAAATATAACCAAAATGAAGCCAAATCGAAGCGGAAAAATGAGAAGAACAAATTTGTGAGGAGATTTGTGAAAGTTCGCGATGATTCATCGTCTAAATCGAGGGAGGTAGCGAAAGGGAAGCCGGTGGATATTATTGTGCATATTAAAATGAATGAATGATTGCCTCTTATTTAATATAGAATTTGTAAATTAAATTTAAATGACGCTTCAAGAATTTGAGTTTAATTATAATAATGTTATATACGCTCGGAATTTACTATAGACTATAGTTGATGTTAACCGTTTGGATTATTGTATAGACCTCACGCCTTGTTTTCTGTGCAACGTTATTTTTTATTATTTTTATATAATGGCAATAGTTTGAACCTTATGCCAGTTTCAAGTAAAAGGTGAGGAAACTACACTTGAGAAGATAAGCTAGTTAATATTGTTATTGATTATGAAAGACATTATAATACAATAAAGAATAAGGCAAAAGGCAGATTTTAGTCGGAAAAGGAACAGGTAGTAATTGTAAGGAATACAGAAATGAGGTGCTGTCATATTGGGAAAAGAAAAGAACATATCGTTAAGGTCACCAACATCTTCCCCACACTGCAACTTTATTTGTTGGGCTCGAAAAAATGTTAAAGATTCTTTAATACATTAAATAAAATAAATAATATATACGGGAATGCCTACCCTTCCTACTAGAATATGGTACTTCTATTTTTCACAGCGTTACATGAATGCATTATCTAAACATACGTAAATATATTATCTGGAAGTCCAGGTAAAAGTAATTAAAAATTCATATTGTGTATTTCTGCTACTAAAATTTCAGGACATCACATTCATTCTTCACATTTAGGGACATCAACGGTTTTGCAAAAATTATATACATAATAATTGTCAATTGTCAATTATAACTTGGCGCCTTTTTGTGTAGCCGCGGGTTATGCGTTGCCTCCCTATACTATGGTTTATGTTTATGGAACTTCCTAAAAACGGGCACTTAGAAATTTACGTTCTAAGGTAGATTTCACTTAATTAAATGTCTGACTTAGTGTGTATACTTATAATCGTGTAAATTAATACGCGTGAATTGAATTCAGGCATGTTTTCAAATAATTTTTGTATGCATTCTTTAAAACCGATGTATACGCTCAAACCACAAGAAGTGGTCGGCAATAAAGGCAAGAAGATTTATTTTCTTTTTTACTTAATAAAGTTACAAATGTAATAACCAAATATCGGCTGTATTCATTATTATGTAAAAAATAGTTGTTTTTTTTTCCAATATGCCATGTTTAGTTCCTGTTGTTCTTTTATGTATATTACTTGTACAAAATAGATTTCAACGTTTCGCATCTGCCAGGTGTTCCGTGACGGCTCCCGATGTTTTTGCTTTCAAGTCAAATGACAAATGACAGTCGAGACTGAGAGGCGCCAAAATCCAAAACATCACCGCGTACTTTTAGCGCCGCTACAGATAAGAAATTTAATAATCAAAAGACTTGGCTCCGTGGATAAAGCGCGCAAACTAATTAAAATTTATATCTTATACAAATTGCTTAAATTCATGGGCTGCAAGGAACAAAGAATTTTGTAGCACACAATTAGGTATATTTTATTGTACATATACTATAATGTATGCTGGAATCCTCTTTGTAAATCTGAATTCCAAAACTTATTAGGTCTAGGAAATCTCGCTATTGGCTTAATGATTCTCCTTCGCCAAACGCTGGCACCCTTTTGGACCCTAAATTATTTCGATTTGCCAGTCCTCGTTTAGGAGTGACTCTTCAGTGTCCCTGTGACTTTAACGGAAGTAGGCAAAACATATACACTATGGGCTCCATTGCCAAAAAAGTGAACTTCTTTCTATTGCTACGCCGCGCTCTTGCCTCCGACAGTTTTTCAGCCATTTTAGTGCCAACTGGCAACACTAGAGACAAAGGCCCGCGGATCCCTTGGATTGTGGAACAGGTTTTTGTATGGGATGTTACATGTGTGGACACGTCAGCCTAGTCTCACCGCCCTCGGACAAGCACAAAAGCTGGCCCGGCCATAGAGCAGACGGCCTACGCCGAAAGTAATAAACGGCTCAAATATTAGAGTCTTCCTCCAACTTTGATTATGTTCCCTTTGGAGTAGAGAGAAAGGTTCCACAGGGACCAAACTTTTTAAATTTGTTTATACTTTTATTTTTTTATTATTATTACTGTGTTGGTTAAGAATATTGCAGAAACTGTATATGTGTGTTCGAAAATGAAGGTTATGGGAGTAAATATATAAATCGTTTAAAGAAATTTATTAATTCCGGGAAGAAATAATTCGTGCAATATTTTATAAGTTTGAATTTGTATTGATTTTTCTTCTCCGTTTTATATTATTCTTTCTTCTCTTCACATATTCTCTTAATTTTACTCTAAGCTGTTCCTTGATCTTTTCGATGGATTGCTTCTCGCCAGTTTTCTTTAATTCGGGATAATTCTTCGCAATCGTATTTAAAATGTGAGAAAGATTTGACTCAGTTAGTGTTTCTACATGTCGTACGTGTCTAGATTTCTGAAAAAATGCAGTAGGTTAATATACCTTTACAAATATTTTTTTAGATTATAATAATTATAATAGACATTTATGGTTACTTTTAAGAATAATAAAAATAAGATTTAAAATTAACAACTTTGATGATATAAAGGTCTTTCTAGATTATATTCCATATTAGTAGCGTTCGTAATCTTGCATCTATTGGAAAATCCTTTTATCCTTTGTTTTCGAAACAAGGACACAAAGAGTACCCAAAAGCAATGAAACACATAGAAGGAACTATACCCAGTTTTAATTGAATTCTCTAGATCTAGATAGATATTATTTCACGAGGATAATAATAGGTTCGAAAACTATCATTAAACTAGTCGCTAAAATTAATCATCAATTAATTAAATCACTATAAATATTAGTTTAAAAGAAAACAATTTTTTAAACCGGATTAAAGCTATTTGTATTATTATAAACTTATAATTATTACATAATTTTAAAATTAAAATTTTCCGACGTTCGCGTGCTTTACAGCTTGCGTGGTTTTTATAAGTTTATAATAATACAAATAGCTTTAATCCGGTTTAAAAAATTGTTTTCATTCAATGTGTAAAAGCTATGTTAACCAAAGACATATTAGTTTAACTCTACAAAATTATTTTTATTTCTTGCAACTATATGTTTCCATTAAGTCTTACTAAAATATTTTAATTACGATTATTCCATTGAAACATGAAATCAAGGTGTAATCCTGAACACACGGAAATAAACATCCCGGGTTTCGAACACATGACTTTAGGGCTGAGACTAGGACACTGCTCAAATTATTAAAGTGAATTCATTAAATTTTGGTATTAAACCCATATAAAGTACTTACAATAGTGCATTATTTTTAAAAGCCACATTAACTGCTTGAGAGCCGTTAACCTAAAACCGATTTTATAACCCGTGCATAAATAATATTTTTACGACACCCTTTCAAAGGAATATCTAAAAATATAATATATTCTAATATTACCCACTATTTTTTTAAAAATAACAAGTTGCTCTCTATCCAACTCTCAACCCAAAAGTTGTGCGTTCAAATCCTTGCTCTGTACAATTAGTTTTAACGCAATTAACATTTCCTTGTACGGTGAAGGGAGACATGAGGAAACAGGTTTGCCCTACACCTAAAAGTTGACGATCTCTGTCAGGTACAGGCTGATCACCTACTTGTCTTTGAAATATTTAAAATTTAATTAATCAAAGAAACGTGGTTGTAGTGCCACTGAAATATTTATTGTATAATTGCATTTTTATAGAACTAAATGTTGTAAAAATATAATCTGGAATTGTAAATTTTTCTTTTGCATTAATCTGAATTGAGCTTAGGTTGGGCTTATAGTAGTTAATTCAAATTACATGGCTTTGAAAAGCTGTAATAATTGCTAATTTTATTAAGTGCCCGGAATACCAGGGCTCGCTAAACAGTTGGACTCTTTAGATTGTTAAATTTACCGACGGCTGATCTTGCACATAAAGTAAAATTATGAGACAGACAGAATCAAAAATGCAATACTTTGATTGATCTAAAATATAAAAATTAAAAAAAAATATCATTCTTTAATGCTTTTAAATTACTACATCTATACATAAGATCGTAACGGCCCTTTTGAAGCGTTGGCTGAGGATTATGGTTACGTTTAAACATTTAAAAATGGTAACTACACATTGTTCAGTGCTTGGTGTCTTCATCCACGTTGAAAAATCTAAGCGTCTATATAAATATTACATACTCTACCTTGTCATTATCATATCCGTGGGTAAAACTAATTATAACACATATCAGTGTAAATCGGAAATATAACATTATCGGTCTATTTAACAGAATGCAATGAAAATATAATGGGTTTCGTGTTTAATACTTGCTTTTCAATTGTTTCTCAGAAGTTAAATGTTTACAATACAAGAAAAGTTTGATTGTTTGACGCTTTTGTTGCCTGTAACTCAAATAATGTTAATACTTATTATTATTCACGATTTTAAGTTGGTTCTTTGGTAAATTAATGTTGAATTCTTTTATTTATTAACACTTTGTTGCATTACATATTTGGTACAGATACAATAACATTAATGAGGCAACCGCCTTATCGCTAACAAGCGATCTCTGCCAGGCAACCCTAGAAAGGAAAAACAAAAAGAAATATACAAGGTAAGGTGCAAAAAACATGACTAAATTTAAAAAAATATATATTTAATATATTCTATAATTAAAAAAGTCACCATTAAATAAATGGTAAAAAAATGCATTCTCGCTTTTGGCCTGAAGGCCCAGGCTCAATTCGGGCTGTGTTGGCGAGCTTACCTCTGCCGGAAACATTACTATCTTTTACTTCTTACTATATAACAGTTGTATATTTATTAAAGATGTTTACAATTATTAAATACACTGTAATAAGATGTTTAAAATATGATTTTGGTTGTAGTACGAAAAAATTACCTTATGTGTGATGTACAAGGTAGACTAACATTTCATATAAATTTACTAAAATTTCTAGGGAGTATCTTGTTTACATAACTCGACATATCAATTATCTTACAGCAATTATCATCAATGCAACTCAATACCTAGTAGTCGCTCAACACATAAACTAAACACAATATTCTGTCTGACTTTGTCCCAAGAGAATTTTAGATTAAAGAAAACAAAAACCTTTCGTATCGTTAAGCATAAACATCTTGTATTGTTAAAATCTAAAGATCATAAAACAAATCCTATCAGCGTGTTTTTACGATTGCGGTTTAACCCATGATGAAAATCTCTAGTGAATTTTCCATTTTCCTAAATATACAAATTCTTATCATCTCCATGACTTTTCATTTGTTTACTTAAATATCTCGTATTCGACTACGAAACGACTATCGAAAACTATAGTTTTGGTAGGCTATAAAGTATAATTAAGTGTGCTTTGCGGTTTCATTCGTATTATCGTTGTGTATCGATAGAGTATCCAAAACAATTTTTTTTTTAATTTGGACACGGAGTTTCCGAAATTATTGCGTTACAACCAAATAAACTCTTCATAAGACTAATGGTGAAAAGAGATAATGAGTATCATTTCCCTCGCAGTTCTTAGATTATTTATGTATAGAATACTGGCATTTTAACAAACGGCGTTTAATGGTAGCCAAATGAGAAATATATATAATGGGCTCATTTTAAGACATTCATAAAATCGAAATCTTTTTACCAAGTTACAATTTTACAACCTCTAAATGTGTGTGTAATGTCGCTAACTCTAGCAGAACGCAGGGCTGGTTGAAATGAGTTCGCAAGTGAACTCTGAGATTTACAGAATCACCCTACATTTGTTTAAAAATGAAGTAAAACGTTTTTGAACCAAACATAATTGTAAACACTAATGTTCTATGTTCTTTTTTAAAACAATGGATGAAACAATGGCGTACAATAAGAAGAAATAACGCAGATCCATGACTAATTTTCTCTGTGAGTGTAAACGTTTAGAAATGATACATTTACTATTCATTTTCAATTTAATTTTTCTATCGTATGCAATAGATACACAGGTATGACATTTTATTTAATTCATATTATAATCTAGTAAGTTAATTTTGGCTAAGTATTACCGACCGTAAACTTTGCAAGTTTTGCCTAAATAATGTTTTCAAGGTAATTAAAGAAAACAGAAATACAAAGAATAATTTTTTTTCAGGATACATCAGTGTTGAAGGATAACAAAAACTATGTGGGATCGAATTATAATTCACCAAGACTGAATACGGTAAGCTTTAAGTCAAAATGTATATCTAATAATGAAGTAAGTATTAAGATGATGCAGGTTATTTTAATAGCGACAGGGCAGATATTTTCCTGTGTATTTTCTTATGACCTTTAAAGACACTTTTTTTAACTTAGGGTCTTGCTGAGCTGCGCCCGTACATATATGGATGTTTATCACGTCTTGTCACAATCTGAGGCCAGGACTAAAGAGTTCTAACGTCACAGGGTTTTTATTACCGACCTTCTGTGATTAATGAAACAATATTTATACAGTTGTGGCGTTATCAGCGAATTATTTCTGATACACCTTTTTCTTCTTACACAGAAACATGTAATTGTTTTATCTTGTTTTCTTTTTTGTGTGTAGTATAATTGTTAATAGTCGGAGCAAAGAGAACAATTATACTACACAAAAAAAGAAAACAAGATAAATGAATACAAAAAAAACAACAAAAATTATAAAAAATAGAAGTAATTTAACAAATAACTCACAAATCTTTAACGTAAATCATAAAGTACACCAAACATCTATTAAAGGCGCCAACGGTATTGGCGTCTGTAATGGACGCAAGCAGGCCGTGAAATAGTTAACATAACAGGATAGAAACTGCGAGAAATTTAATAAAATACATCAAACAGTAAATATGAGTTTACGGAACATTTTCAACCTGTTTATGTTTTTTTTCGAAAGCAGCTTTAATATAACATTGTCTATATTCTTGGGGCTTTCAAAGGAATGGAGGATGTTAGCTGTGGACGGTAATACGTGATGAAACATGAATCCTTCATTTCCGCTTGGTAAACTACAGTATGCAAGACTAATTTGATAGCGAGAACGTACAATTGGGGTGCGAAATAGCGAAACGCTTTTTTCGCTGCACCGTCTTTGTGTCAAATTATAAAATGTTTGCCACCGCATCTGTTTGTATGAACGCGATAAATTCAAAAACTACCGAACAGATTTTTGTAAATTGTATAAATGATTATAGTTTTATGTAAATTTATTGTGTAGGTGAGGAAGATGATGAATTACAATATATATTCATTGCAACGCATTTTTGTTTAGTAACAACGAAATACGATTTTTTTTCTATTAATCTTTGTTTTTATTCAATTGTTCAATGTTCCTGTATGATATGGTTTATGATCACGATTTTTGCGTTAGTTGCTATAGTATCCAAGTTAATTTTTCGCGTAAGCAGTTGTCTGGTTAGCCGGCAAAATAAACTGCAAATATACATGTCCAGCGGTGTACAGAACCACATGCTATTTAGTAAGGCGGGTACAATTTAGGACAAGATTATGGATAGATAACATTACCAGTAGTATTTCGTCAATAAAATATTGAATTTTGTCTATAATATGCCTTTTAATCTGTCTAGTTATTAAGAGTACTTAAAACATTTGTTTCTATTAAAAAAGCTAATGAACTCGTGATTAATTCGTTAAAATTTATCAATTAACTATAAATTTTCTCTTTTGACCAGTTTAATTAAATTTAAGCCCCTTTTATTAATGTACAAAAAAAGGTTTTCCTAACAGTTAATGAGTCCCATGTTTTCACAATTTAATATTTATCACAAGTAGGTGAATTTACCGCGTTTAAGCTGAATGATTCTACATTCTAATGAGGACTAGCTTAGTTATAAGGAATTGAAATAATGCAAAAGATATATTACGCCTTCCTCTATTTTAACGAAGCGAAGTTTCTACAGCCTTGTGCGTTGATTACAGCTTTCATTTTCTATCAAACTGTTATTGTTGTTTAAGGAAATAAATATAGATTTCAGTAGTATTGTTGTATAGTTTAATGAGTTGTGCTATATAGATAACATAAGATAATTTAAGACTTTCATTTTCAGGTAACTTTCACCCGATCATTTCTCGATAAATCCGATAATTTGCTGAGAGTTCCCAGCGCGTTCTTTGAAGATAAACGAAAATTAAAATCGAAAAAGTCTCCCAAACGTACAATACAGAAGATAATAAAAAAGAATAACGTAAAGCGCAAAAGAATCTTCATACATCCAGTTACCCACAAACCAACACAATCTACAGCGAATAATAAACTTGATAGTATTTATTCTAGGCAAAATGAGGACACACATACAACGGAAGCAAATTCACGTAAACGTCCACGAAAGAATTCTAAGGTCCTAAGATACCACATGCCTTTTCATAAACTACAGAAAACGAGAAGAAACAAAAGACAAATATATGGACACATAAATAAAGTTGTAGATGCAAAAGGTATACTTAGAAGTAAAAGGGATACAAATGGAGATGATATATTGATTTTAAAAGATTTAGATGAAATAGAGTTTGTAGATAGCGATAAGGATTACAATGTTGTTAGGGCGCATGTGCAGAATGTGTGGTAATACTGGAAAATTTTGTGGGACTGTGGTCGTCATATTAGCGGAGTACTGTTATCTGCAGTGTAAAACGAGTAATATATCTTAATATGCAAATGTTATTTATTACGAGCCCCCTTTTAAAATATGTTTGAATAAAATTGTCTTGTTTTCTTAATATGTTTAAATTAAAAAATAAAACATACATTTTCATATAAGTGGAATGAAATAAAGCCGATGGCTCATATTATACGTTTGTTGTATTGGTGTCTAAATAATAGTGTATTTTTAGTAGTTTTAGAAAATAAATAACTATATAATAAACATGAATATCTATGTACAATGTACATGGCTGATGACGTTAAAAACAAAGTGGTTGATTTTATTATCTACATGCCACTACAAACTACAAACACTTTTTTCAGTTACGGAATAGAAAAAAATAATAATGAAACAGTAATGTAGGCAGCGAAACTTTTCTATTTGTGCCCTACTAATAAGTGTTTCGTGATTAAATAAATACAAAATTAATGACTTCCTAGATGTTTGTCAGCTGTTTGCATGACATATGAAATGGTAGGACTTTTACTATTTCCTTTCCTTACGCCACACAAAGTTACAGATTATTTATAATCTTAGGTAATATGCTCCGTTATTGTTAGAAATAGGGAGAATAATCAAAAAATCAAAGCCGTTGTCACCAAATTATGGTGACGCTGAATATAAATAAAAATACTATATTGCTGTTTAACCTACATGCTAAATATATAATAAATGTGCCTAAGTAATGCAATATTTATTTTTACACTACATTTACAGTTCCTCTTATTAACTTACGTACTCGAAAAAGGCCTCTAATTTTTTCAATCAAGGCCTTCTCTAGTGATTTGAATCCACATTGGACCCGCTACTTTATAAGACAATAAACAACTGATAATGGAATAAAAACCATTGAAATTTCACGAAATTCCGTTAATTTTATCAGAGATTGGACCACTAAGTGGCGAATAAAGCTTGAACCATACGAAATCTGTTCATGTCGATGTTACGAGTTGAGCCATACATTACATACCATTATTTATTACCGATACAATTATTAAATATGCTAATACCGTTAAATACTTGGTAATGACCCTAGATAAACTGCGATGGAATGAACACATGAAAAAGAAAATATATGTATTAGATATAAAATAAATGTACTGGCTAATAGGAAGGCAATCGCCCCTGTCAATACAACCAATACAGTCGCTGTACAGCGAAGAGCAATTTAGAAATAATACAACGGTTTCCGAACAAGGTTCTTTGGGACATTCTCCATGAGGCAATGCACCATGGTACATTAAAAATGAAAATATACAAGGATCTTAATGTGGATACAGTCCTAAATACGGCGAAACGGTTTTCCTTACCTCACTTAAACAGGCTACATAGCCATGTGAATGCTGAAGCAATCCAACTCATGGACACAACAGGAATAAGACGCCTAAAGAGAACAAAACCTTTTGGGTTAATAAACCTAGTGTAGTGAATTTAAGTGCAAGTGCGGTATCTCGGACACACGAACATAGTGTCAAAACATTACAGAACACTAAGACTGTTAATGAACATTACCTTAGTTCAAGCTATTTACTAGTTTTGTAGAAAATTAAGTTAACATAATATTATTTATTAGCGATAATTATTGTAAAGGCGATATTGTAATTCATATAAAGTCACACTATTTTTGTTAACTTTATTGTAGGAGAAAAAAGAACTTAAGTTAACTAACTTATCTTTCATTATTCCTCCTGTCGTACTTATTGTCATACTATTTTGAAATGTTTTTTTTTTCTATGTCCCAGTTGTAATGTCAATTCCTACGGGTATCAGACGTGATGACGCTTTACAAGATATTAAATATACCTTATAATTTAAAAAAATGAGAGCGTTGTTGTGTGTTGTGTTGCCCTTGTGGCTTAAGCATGACTGTTGTCTCTCGGGTCATGCGTTCAAATACTTTTTTAAATGTAATCCCGCTGTTAGCCTTTGAGCACAGGTGCTCGTACATCGTGACAAAACCGGCATCACTTAAGATAGGATTCGTTTGTATGACACATGTGAAAGACATATATAATATAATTAAAATATGGTAATAATAATAAGATAAATTACAAAAGTATTTTTTATTAATACATCAATAAAGAGCTAATTCAAAACCTTAATAAATAAAATTATTTACAAAACTTATAAAGTTTACACATTCGTACCATTCGGTACAAGTAAAGGTTTTCTATTTAAATTATAACAAAACACTCATTGTGTTGGAAAATACAGAAAATTTTCGTCGTCACGTTATTTTCATTTGCTACGTAACAATGAAGCAACATATTTATAACCACGACATACATGATTGTGTCTAAATACATTAATAATTATTAATACGGAATTTGGTACTTCATCAAAGCAATTTAAAAGTAAAAAAAAATAAAATTATAACTATTACTCTTAACTAACTTTTGTTCGTTTCTTTCTGCCCAATTTATGCTTTGACGAAAAGAGACAGATTGGCTCTTTAAAAGATGTGAAAATATAGAGATGTATTATGAATGAGGGCGTATAATTCCAAGACAATAATTTTACTTAGGAAGCAGTGTGCCACAAGCAAAATTAAATTTAATATATTTCACGTAATACGATCTTGTTTTTTTAAAAAATGCGCGGTATTTAATTATATTTTTACAAAACTTCTGTTAAATTCCCTAATACGTAACAGCTTAGAATTATGCATCTTCAGCCTTAATGTCATCTGGTCCTTTCTTATTCCTGTATTCCCATCCTTGGTACGCTAAATCCTGTGGGTTTCCTTCGTGCTCTCGGAATAGTACACCTCCCGAAGGTTGACCATATTTGTGTCCAGCCTGAAATTGACAAGTATGTTTAACTGTGCGCAATGTTTTATTTTATTATTTTACATAAAATAATTGTATAGTAAATAACTATTTGTTATACGTACTATGGACAGAAAATGTCTAGTAGTAGTAGTAGTAGTAGTAATTTTTAAATTAACTAACTTTACAATATGAAAAATGCAAATATTCCGTTATAT
The DNA here is from genome assembly GCF_905147105.1 of Pieris brassicae. Classification (NCBI taxonomy): domain Eukaryota; kingdom Metazoa; phylum Arthropoda; class Insecta; order Lepidoptera; family Pieridae; genus Pieris; species Pieris brassicae. The sequence continues at coordinate 3,974,861 of NC_059666.1, forward strand.
AATATTAGCTCAGATTAAGAATAAAATTAATTGAAGTTGCAAGTCTGACCAAGTCAGATTGCAACACTGAAATAATGGAGAGGCACCACAAAAAGAAAAAGGCAAGCTTATATATATATACATAACAGATATGTAATTTAACGAGTATACTTTATTTCTTAACCATTTTGGCGTTACCAAAGATAAGCCTTCCAAAATGTTTTCGTGGGTAACACTGAAAATGTTTCGAACAGGCCAGTTAGAAACATTGCTAATGAAAACGTTTTTTTTTTAATTTCAATTCTCTTAGTAAATCAAATAGTTCTCTTTTTAAAAATAATTCACAGTCTCGACAGCCCAGCAATACGTTACGGCCAGCTACTTTAGTATGAGTAAAATTCTTCCTTAGAGAATTATTCTATTTTTAGTAATTCGAACGCGTGTGTGTATATTGAACATTTATATGAAATTAATTCTTACTTGGAATCAGATTAAGCCAAAATATTTAACATAATCCACTAAATGTTTGCAAGCACGTGAAAGTTATTCCCAGTAGCACGATAATAACATTCAGGCATAGTTTTGTATTTTTCCATTAGCGTCGCAGGATGATTAATGACAACATTTCCTTTGAGAATTCCCTTTTTTATTTTCGGGCGTAATGAGGACATATTTCTAAACATAAATGGTTTTCTACATACACCCTTTAGCTTCCGTCGTAAAGGCTCGTGGCATATAATCGGTTTGGTAGGCAAATAGGGCTATCTACTTTTCTTTAAGTAATGATCAATCAAACATACATAATCTTGTATAGACGAGAATAGTTCAGTGACCTCTTGTAGTTATTAAAGCTTCAAAGAATACCCTGAACCGTTGAGAAGGCAAATGGCCGCCGTTATCAGTGTATATGCTATGCTGCCAAGGAACATCTCTTCATCATCAGACTTAATTATTTATATTAATTTGCGCAGACTTACATAGGTATCATAATGACTGTACTGAGGCTCTCTGTATGGCCCAAGGCCAATGCCAGCAGGAGAGTACTGAGGAGCCGAGAAATGGTTCGATGAAAACGGTGAAGTCAGGTTAGGTTTGCAGAACTTGAAGTAGCCGATAACGCCTGGAATTAATTATATTTGTTGTAATAGTGTTATTTATACGATTTGAGATGTAAATTGTTCTCGACGTCAGTATGTAATTCAAGATTTGGTGTCTACTTGTTAACTATTTATCCTGTTAAAGTTCGTTACTTAATTTCTTTACGAAATCTAAAATTGCCAGTCGACGGGGCAACCAACTGGTTAAGTACCCTAAAATATGTTTACCTGGAATAATTAGAGCCATAAAACCAAGGAACTTCTTGAAGCTGGCCAGTCCCAAGATAAGAGGCAGGAAGAGAAGCAGCTTCAGCTTGAACAGCTTCAAGATCAACAGCATTGGGATTATTAGCTTCTTTAGCTTATGACGACCTGTAAAAATAGTTTAATTTTAATGACTTAAATTTTATTTAATATTTACATTATGTACTCTTATAGGCAAGCAGTTCCGGAGTCCTACAGCTATTTTTTTTTAATATTTTAAAAATAAAAATATCTCTTCTCTTCTCTTCTTCTCTTCTTACGATATGTAGGAACAATGTAGAAATAAAACGACTTTATTTGCTTACGGAATGGAGGCGCTTTTTTGTCTTCAATGATATCTACTTCGTCGGCGATCTCGTCAATGAACCGTGGCGCGATAACTCCACCAGACGTCACTTCATTGTCGAGCTGCATTTCCAATGCGGATGAACGTAGAAATCTGAAAAGTATAACGACGATTACGACCCTCATAACATCTTTAGGTGAGATATAACATGCCTTTCACAAGTTTTATTTTAGGTCACATAAAACAAAACACTATTATTGTATTACCTTTCAATTTTTCTCAATCCATATTTAACTAGGCCGTCCCAGTCGGAGTCATCGCTGCGGGGCTGAGAGCCGAATTCTGGAGGCTCGTGAGCAAGCGCTCTGGCCTGGGACTCCACTTTCACTAGTACTGCATTCTCTGACAACCTAAAAATTTCTTAATGCAATTACTACAGTTGAACACGTGTAATCCACTGACAACGTGTATCAGACACATAAGGTGGATCACCAGCTTGGCTACAAAGATAAATACAAAATAATTGAAGAGGCCGCTCCCAGACCCCATTCAAAGGTTAAAAGTAACAGTCCTTTGACAAATTCAAAAGGGCATTAAAAATACACGTCAGAGTGAATGTACTAGACTAAAATTGGAACGTGTATCTCGTCGTATATAATGTTAAGTTTCTCTTGTAAATAAAATAAAATTTTGTAATGAGAAATAAAGTTCTTTAAACATTAGACCTAGACCAGACCTGTGTTTGATGTTCCGAACACCCCAATAGATTAGACAACAAGATAATACTTGTTTATATTACATAAACATATAATATATTTTAAGTATAATCTGCGAGTAATCTTTCATGATCACAGACTATGTTAATTATTGGGTGAGCCTACACTAACGAGGGATAGACAGATTACAAACACATTAGAGGTATCCCTTATCATGAACTATGCATTAGGATTAACAGTGTATGAGGATTACAGAAGTTTACTCTAAGTTGACAACATAAACTACAGTTAAGTAATAGTTAAAAGTGAAATGAGTGAGCTGCGTCGAGTTTCAAGATTTTCGTTTCAAGAGAACTTTGGCGATTTGATGCTTTGTAACGTAGTCTCAGGAAATATGATACTACATCTAGACTACCCGTGAGACACTGTCCTTCAATTCCCTTCCTAACATCTATTCATTTTACTTATTTATATTGGTTATATACTTACTGGTAAGCTTGTTTATCGAAAAAATCATCGAACGATTTCAACGCTTGCGCCTTGAAACAGTCAGCAAGATCCCCGCTTATACATTGCTGTGTCGCCTTCTGAATGTAAGGGTCTTGGTCTTCTCCAAGGCCTATCCAGTCTAGAAGGCCACGGCCCTGTGCTTGCGGCTAAAAAAAATCATTATGTAGTTTAGTAAACAAAGAGATAAGAAAAATCTTTGTCTTTATCTTTGGGCAATCAGGATTTTCTCTAATATACCATAGTACGTAAGAAATCTATATTCTTTTAAACATTCACCTGTAGCAATATATGAAAATCGTCCATAACGCGGAGAAAATTACGCGCGTATTTTGATACACAATTTCATATAAGAATTCTTGTGGTTTGGAAGTTATTTATGGGCCGTGTAAGATAAACCCGCTTATACGAAATTTAATTAAACCAAAACAGGTTTTTTACAGTATCTGTGTGAAGTGTACTTTGTGAGAATATTTAATAATTAAATTAATATAACAATTGCTACACGTTCATATAAGCTAGTAAATATCAACGATCCACCACAACAAGCCGTGATTATAATAAATATTTTAAAGCGAATAAGAACTTAGCACTAAAAATATTACAGACGCTATAATTTTGATTTTTCCTCATTGATGTACTAACCGATCGTCCATTGTCATCAAAGTGCAATGACCTGCCTTCCTCCTGTGGGGGTTGGTCTGGCAATCTTATCCCTCCTTCTCCTCGCGACTGAAGCGTAAGCGCGGCTATCACCAGCATCAACCATCGCGCCTGGTTCAACATCCTTTGTTTATCTGGCTACCTGGTACATTAAAATATACAGTATTAGAAAAATTACATTATAAATCAAAATAATTAAAAATTAATAAAAAATTATAACACATTTAAAAAGTTTGGTCCCTGTGGCAGTGTACCTTTAACGCTAGCAGCATTTACTCGCTGTATTGAGATACTTATTTTTTTTAACATTACTATGTAAGTTAAGAAATTTGTAAATGCTGTATATTTGTTTGTTATATTTAGTTATATGATTATAATTTGATAACTTAGATGCGATATTGGGTCATTATAAATAAAGATAGGTATAAAAATTCAACTCCACAATCGTGCTGCAACATTTTTTTAAAGGTAATGATTGTTTAACAAATGTAATATTTAATGATACTCGCCCAATACAGACCATTCCTCAAAGGCTTAACCGTTAAGTAAGAATAAAATAAAGTTAACTGGGTCTAATTAATAACAATTGTTAGCTAACGTATTCCATGTTTACGTAAATTGGACGGTGTATTCGGTTTTTAATTAATTGTTATACGAAAATTACATTCTTAGATCTCTCATACAATGAAACTCTAATATAGGTAGACATGCTACAGCTCCTCTTAAAAAGAAAATATAGTTTACAGGTATAATTCCAAATTTTCCATTTACTACGTGACTTCAACGAACATTGATATTTCCTTTAAAGCCGATGTTTTCTACTTTTACTTAAACGTGGGCGCGGAATCACTTTCGCGGATGAAAATCGAATTACAATTTGAACCGTATTGCTGTTATATTAAGAGTGTCATTATGTAAATATCCTAACATTTATTGCCTCATGTAATATTACGCGATTCTGCCGTGTATTTCTATGTAAATAAAAGTGAAAATCCTGGAATATATATGTAGTCCATTATTTCGTTAACTCACTTTGTGTATTGATGAACAATTTGCGACACGTTTTATTCTGGTTTAAAAGGAAAATTTTACTGTAATCAAGTAAAATTGTACTTAAAAGCTTTTATAGGGTATCTTCGTTTGCATAAAGGGGATATTTTTAACGTCGTTCTGGCTTAACGATTTTATACGAAAAATTTGATTACTTTTTTATCGCTTACGGACATTATATATCTGTTTATTTAAACCATTGACCAAAAAAACATTTTGAGTAGCAATAATGAAAAAAATGTGTTGTAATTCGTTATAACTGTGTTATGCATAAATGGTGCAAATATATGAGTGATAAGGATATTTTTATAGTGAATAATAGAGTTGTTCAGCAACAAGATTACAGTAGAAAATAATTAACACATATTTACCTAATTTCATAAAAATCCTAATTATATTTCTGAACATTGTTATACAATTTCCACTTCTTTATGGTTTCACTTATTAAAAAAATCCTATCAAAATCAGATATTTTCATTTGTAAATAACACTTTACAAAAGGAAATGCGTTTGGAAATAGTAGGCCTCGGCGTGCAGGCAAGAGGTATGATCTTCAGACACTACGCGCGAGTTCCGACTAGACGCGAAACATAGAGCAAAGACAAGTTAATCACACAGATATAACATAGAAATAAACAATTGTTGTCAATAAGGTTAGATTAGATTTTCCATTGAAAATGTTCCACGAAACTTCGAATAAATAATTATAAATAATAATAAAATAATTTCGAAACCCTCTCATATTTTCTACGCTTTATTTAATGTAAATGAAATATCCATAAATAACTTATCAAGTAAAGTCGAATTTAAGAGGATAACAAAATTAAGACCTAGGCCTTAACAAGAAATATTTTGTTTGTTTTCATTCCAAAACTGACAATAATAGAAACTTTCTTTGTAAAATATTTAATAAAATCTCACTTTTACAAAATTACATTGAGTTTCATAAATCAAAGAATTAACCTAAATCGGTGAAATTAAGATATTCATAAAACCTTTTCTAGGAACCGTCAACAATATCCTCACTCAAAAAAAAAGTTTTATTAATATTGAGGGTAAGACTTTCAAAAACTCCTTTCAAGCCAGTACAACGGTTTCTCACAATAATCACTTCGTAAATGAAATTTTTACAGATGGATGAATGTCAGAAATACTTATTGAAAAAAGTCAAAGAACAAATTTTAGTAAGTAAATACACTTTTATAAAACTCTAACTGTTTTTGCTCTGAGCTTAAATCGGTGGTACCCTATTGAGATAAGCCCTGGTTGGATAAGTACACTGGTTGCTTTAGATCCCATTTTTAAAATCTAGTTCTAAATTTGTAAGCACAATATTATAAAGGCGATGGAGTGTTAATGAATAATGGTAGGGAATACCGATATAAATATATTCAAGACCTTTTTGTCTTTTAGCAGTAAACATGCTGTAGAACTGTGATGATTTAAACATGGAGGCATCAAACATATACGACCCTATACTCGTTTAAATATTCTTTGCCAAACAGAATAACGGTCGCATTCATTGCAATGTATGATCGGAATACACAATAGGAGACATATATTCGAATGTCCTAAATACAGACTCATTATGTATTTTCACTTGAAGAAACTGACAAAAAAGGTTAGTTCATAATTTCATATTATTTCGTTTTAAGCATTGTCAAATGTGTCTGAATGATTCAATTTTTGAGACCAGATTTAAGTTAAATCGGTGTTCTTTATAACCTTCTTAACCAATAAAGTTTTTATGCAATAGAATGTTGTGGCCAATGTCCATCAATAAGGTTACAACTTGTTGTAATAAGACTTGCCTAAAAACATATAAGTAGAAAGCCTTCTGCAAAAATCCCTGATAGCAACGTTCCAAATCTAGTTACATATAGATCATGTTAAAATGTCCACAGTAATTTTGATTGTTCCATTTTAAAGGAACACATAGATGTCGGGGTCAATCGCCTACTTGTTGCTCTGACCAATTAAAGACATTTATGGGTCTCAACATTCCTAATGCAAGACAAGCTGAGGTTAGAGTGGAGTAGAGGCAGCAAGTCGACGTATGGCTTTTCAAAACAGGCACGACCTTTAGTAATGAATACTATGAAGAATAAAGAACCACAAATATAAAATTATCTCCCCAGCGATAACAAATTTCTATAATTTTTATCGTTATTCTATAACACCCACGTTACGTACGTTTAATCACCAAACCACTTTACAACTTTGTAAACCTAAATTTCGACTAAAACTCAACTCAATATTGTAATTAGAGGGTCGTAATGAACACCTAAAATTAAATACATCTCACACGAAGGAACGGGTAATTAGTGCCTCGAGCCAGAACCGGAGAAAATTTCATTTGGGAGCTTAAGATTTAAGTAATAACAAAAGTCATTCATGTAACTGTCATTAATCATGAATAATTAAGTATTCAGTATGCCGAACGACTACAGATACACAACGTATTACGTCAAGTAAATGCTCCACGTAGTCTGTGCAAAAACCAATAAATACTATTTTTTAAATAAATTATCATTATGAATAAAATTATATTTTTTAGATTTTTTTTCTCTACTAACAAGATTTTAAATGAGAATAAGTAGCATCAAAATATCTCTAGTAAATATATCTTTTATTAAACATTGATTGTAAACTATGTTCTTGACAGACTATTACTTTCATAGATCCACTATAATTAAAATAATAGGTTAAAGGCTCGGTTAAAGAACTATTTTAAGCCTTTAATAAGAAACTTATATTGATAAACAATTTTACATGGGTATTTAGGGGCCTGTCTTGGCACGGCTGGACTTTTATGATTAAAACATTTTGGTAATAAATATACCCAGGAGTAAAGTAATATTGTAATAGTATTTGTCTATGTAGAAGTATAAAAAATCAGTGGCGTTATAACCTTTTTAGGTCTGGGCCTTTGTATATGTTTTATGATAGACAAGTAGGTGATCAGCCTCCTGTGCCTTTCATCGTTCGAGCGAATGCTAAATGCGCACTTCTCCATTGGTGCACAGCAGATCGAATCCATAACTTCAGGGGTGACAGTCACACGCTGAAGCCACTAGGCCAATACTGCTGTATTTGGAAATATTCATTATAAACACAAATAAAATAAATCTATAACGAATTAGTATCGACTAATTATTAGGCATAATAGGGGGCAATTTATACTTGATTTGACGTTTTTTTTTTGGAATTGGTGGAATAAAATTCAATTTTTGTACCCTTTGATGTTCGAACCTACGACTTCTCAACGCCTGGGGCTCCACTGATATACGCTACGCTAGTGGTCGTGTAAAGACGTTATAAAAATATTATAGAACAAGACATAGACGAAAACATTTTAGAACTCTTTTTGTTTCTAAATTGGGAATTGAAGCAAACACGAAATAATACTGCACGCGACAACAACATATCTAGAAATATGTCATCACACTAATTGTTGCTCAAAACTTTTAATTAACTTATCTATTAAAATTTAAAGTCAATTGTTTATCAAATATTAATAGCACATACCGCTAATCATGCCTTCTGTAATTTGTCATGACTACTAAAAAAAGTATGTCATCGTAGTTTGTATTAGGTTAAAATAAAGAATGACATGAATTGGATAACTTTTTTTTTATTATAAACAGGGACCACTACTATATAGCCTCATGCACGCAATCAGATATGTGACCGAGAGGCTAAGCAGCAGGGGATTGTCGAAATCTTCCCTTTCCGAAAAAGGAACTTTATTAACTTAAAGGGTTGGCGTCTCCCGTTGGGCACGGGTGACAGCTACTAAATATTAAACAAGATAAAATATTCAATAGGTGTCAAACTTGATTTTAAGGTCACGTTTTGTTTTAATTAATTGGGTTAAGCTACACTCAGATTGTGTGTTCTAATCTCGGTTATGTACTTTCTTTTTGAGACATCTCTCAGTTCCCTGTTAGCTGGAGTTGCGAATAACGATAACGTAAATCGAGTATAAGATTTAAATTAATTAAATTAAAAAAAAGAATCTTGTATAATGAAGAAAAATACGAAACTTTGCATGTAAAAAATTGAGGACGTTCGTTTGACACTGAAGGATATTTCAGTTGACACAGAAATATGCCTGCGGGCGTTACTAATTAATTTATGTTCGAGTATACGTTTATAATGGTTTTTCATGTAATTGTAATTAAATGCGGCTGGCTGGCTCCAATAAGGCTAACGTTTCCTATTATCGGCTCAGTTAACACGGTCAATACCGTATTTCTATTAAAGTACCAAAGAAATACTAATCAATGGAGTATGATCATTATAATTATATTTTCTTTGAGTGGAAGAAATGTGTTAGTAGTTTGTGCTAAAAAGTTTTTAATATAAACATAGATACTTCAGATTTCCGAATGGATTTAAAAAACAAAGTCATCAGAAATCATTTAGCGCGTAGTTATTCTGTACAGCCAGGATACGCAATATTTTTTTGGTAGTATTTTAATCTGTGGTATTTTACGCGCAACGGGCCTAATGAGAGTCTAAGTGCGGAAGTTGAGTGCACCAATCATTATAATCTGTGAGAGTCATGTAACATTTAAATAGCTTGGAAAGGCGAACAAAGTTTAGAAAATGATCACAGCGTTAAGTTCGAACACTCAATTTTAACATCACTAATAAATTTATTTGCAATAACTTAATTAGAAAATTTTCTTTTTTATTAATTTTATTATAAAATTTAAATCATTTGACCTAGAAGGTGTACAGTTCTTTGAAACGATTTACGAAATCGGACGCGAATGACTTATAAGTTTAATGTGACGCAACTTTTGCTTATATCCTTCTGAAAGTGGCACAGCTTAGGACACAATAACATTATGTAATGTTTGATTTGGGTCACACAAGGAGAGTATTTTTAGGTCGGTATACCTGCGGCCAATATAGTTTTGTCTATACATACTAATACTGATTTTAATATACAGTCAATAATCCATACATTAAAATAAATAATAAGCATAAAACATTATATTTTGTCTTTCTACAGGCTTTCCTCAACTGGATAGATGTTCTAATTATATATTTTAATTGACACTTAGTTTTCAGTGTAATGTTAAGTACAAACCTGTGCCAATAAAAATGAAAAAAGACCGTAAAATTAGGATATATCTAACTAAATACCATTCATTATTAGCTTAAAACTAGAAATAGTACTGATATTAGTACATAGAACGAGCACTTTCTAATAGTTCTTCTACTTTCTCGTCTAGTGTTGATAACGGAAGTACCTAAGGGAGTTTACGTAAACAAGTGACTTCATAGAATACTTAATACCTACCAAGTATTAAAAGGTATTCTTAATTAAAGGAAAGTATTTTATGATATGCAAAGGAGTGATAGGAAAGTATCCAAGTATTAAATCTATTTAACGAAAACTTTGGATAGATTTGTGTTCCATAAGGAACGATTGATTTGTCTATCTTAACAGCCAAAATTATGAGCTTTATTTTCATATACTAATTATCCAACAATAAACTCACCTATATTGCACTAAATCTAGTTCACGTCAATGCACTGTTAGTTTCAAATAAGAATGACCCACGGACCAACAAACTATCTTATATAACAATACATAACAATTGCATAAACTTCTCAAAATCCGCATTCAAAAATGTTCAAAATTAGTCTTTATATAAAGCGTGAGAAGGCTTGAAATCGTATGTTGATTTGCAAACAGAACAATAATTTACACATAGATAATGTAAGGGAACTTAAACTTTGTTCTCTAAAACATAAAGTTTATTTTTTAATGCAGAGTTTACCGTTTGATAAGTCGGTTAAGGTAGCAATGCATTGCGTAAAAATATATTTTACTCCTTTGAGTTAGAGTTTTATTTTGATTGCATTAAATTAAACTTCGGTTTGATTCATCCGCAACTCTGGGATATCCCAGAGGTTTTGGGACGTAAAGTGTGGAGTAAGCTTTTTTAGGTATGTTCAACTTATCGTGTAGTGTAAAATCTGGTTACTGATATATTCTTATCAATTTGTGATGTTCTTATTACACGCTGCATAAAAAATAATAAATATGAGACGAGATAAGAGCTTAGGTACCAATGTCTAAAGGACCGGCTACGCAACAAAATTAAATCATTTTAATTAATCAAAAAAATATTTGATTTTATTATCTCAATTCAAGTTATAAATGCTTAAACCGCAGGTTGTGTGTTTGACTACAAGAGCAGGTGCAGTTAATTTGGAGTATTATTAGTGTGTTAGAAAATTTCGTGTATTAATCAGCTGGTCTCCCAGTCAAAACCTACTATGTATGTATAGATCTACTTGCCTATAAAGAAAAAACAATCGATAAAGTCTACTCATTGCTCACTTTTTATCATAACGTAAATTTAATTTGACAGAAAAAAAATAGTTTTTATCAATTTAGTTTTTCTAATGGTTCCAGCTCCTTACAAATGTTGTGTAAAACATAAACTTGGCGATTAAAAAGAGTGGCGGACGGTTTATTGCCAGTTCTTTACTTCCGTTTTACGCCCTTGATTTTAGAACTGGCAGTAAATGTAAAATTAGAAGCATTTCATATACATTTCTGTTTTTGACGTTCATAAGTGTACATTGTGTTACCTATATGAATAAATGAATTTAAATTTGAATTTTTTTCAGTTATATTTATATTTAACCCCCATTAAATAGGGGTTTCATATATTAAGCCATTTCCACAGCATGTAGCTTCGTTGTTGTTTTTCATAATTTAGTTCACCAAGTAACTCTATACTTAAGAACTTGCTAAATTCATTTCTCTTCATTAATAACTTTACTAACGAAGTTAAGCGGAAGTTAAAACTGTCAGGTCATCTTGACATCTGAAATTTTATTACACTGTAAATAAAAATATTTTTAGCCGGCGAAACCAAATAATTAGTTTTTTGTTGACAGGTCTGGATTAATGTTTGTAATCTATTATTACATTATTATGATAGAAGTGAGGAGTCAGAAGAAATCAAACCCCGCTGAATTTATTGGCTTGTTCGTCAGATTAGGAGGCGGTTTGTAACATGTAATTGTTTTAAATGACACGAAATCAATTAGAAATTATATATATTGTCGCATTCGTTTATTAATCGAATTCGTACAATTTGAGAGTACGAGAGCGAAGTATATTTATAATAAAGTATTATATCAGTAGGTCAGCAGCCCAGTACCAGATAGACGCACATACGTACATATGGGCAGTAAAGTAGAGCACGTAATAAGAGTATTCTTATACTATATATATTAATAGTTGTTTGTAGGATTAAGAAACACGCATAGATTCAGACAGTTTAGATTAGTTTCGTTTGGCCGGCAACGCATTTGCGAGCCTTCTGGCAATGTGAGTGTCCATGGGTGGCGGTATCACTTAAAGTCTCTTACAAGTCTTACCATTACCCAGACGCAGAGGCCTGCCGCAGACAGGGGAGAATGGAGGAAGTTGTGCGGCGTCACTAACACGACATACAGAAGTAGAGCCACGGATTTTTATATAATACGAATTTAGTTTTTAGAAATGAAATATATCTGCCATACATACAGTTTATTAAGTATTTAATAACATTTAAAGAAAACCCATAATTGTTAATTTATTGACAAATACGCAACAGACGTACTCAAATTACTCAAAGACCTAGTAAGGAATGATTCACGAAAAACCCATACGATTGAAACACTGCCCGAAAGACATGCATTGGCCAATATAATGTACCGCGCATCTTAATAAAACTATCGAGCATGAAATTATACTTTATTCCAACGAAATAGGTGTCAGTTTCTCATGATCGCCTCGTCTCGACTTACGTTGTTAGGTCAACTTTCTACTTAGAGAAGGTATAAGCCGGATCTCCATTCACGAAGACTATAGTAAGATTGCATAGTTGTGATAGTTTGTCCTTATACATAGTTCTTAAAGTAGTTAAACTGTATATGTAGTACACGTTGTGACGTCAACGACAGTACCTTATAACTCTCAGTAGCTATAGCATTTCCGACTTCAACATAGAGCTTGTGTATCGATGTAGTTATTTTAATAACAGCCGATGTCTTGCGTCGACGGTACAAAGATTTTCTATTGATGTAGGGATGGCTGTCGCTATTTATGCACAAACTTACAGATGGCTTCTACTGCTAAGGCCGTGGTTGAATGCAATTCCTTAGAGGCTCAGTCTATGAGTTCGACACTCCAAAGACGTAGAAAACCTACAACGACAAACCCTTCAACTTACCAAACCTATTTACGAGGAACTCTTTTTTTTCACTTTATAAAAGAAGCTCAACGACTATGCTGCAGAGGAAACTAGCAGTAAATTAAAATAAGAAAAATAATTATTAAACAAGACGGTACGGTCTTGTGTAATAATTATTCAATGTATGTTTTGTCACGTTTTTTTTATTTTATAAATATTATATACGACGAGATTAATAAGGACAAATTATTTTATAGATATCTTGAGGTGTATAGATCGTTCTTAGTAGCAATCGAGTCCAACTATTGTAAAGTATCAAAATCATTGAATGTAGCTATAATCAAGCTTAACTAACTTTGTTATAAAATGCATTAAATAGAATCTATAATCATCTAACGATACAAGAGGGATATGGTTATTTATTTTCAATATATTTTAAAAAGGAAACTGTAAGAGTGATTTTTAATATCTTCTTGTTTCTTCCCTCCAACTTTGATTTTGTTCCCTTTCAAACTCAAAATAAATTTATCCATAGAACGTCAGAAAAGTTAAATTAATTATAATTTTACATTTACTTCCAGTTCGCAAGTCAAGGCTGTGGAGCGGGAAAGAAGAACTGGCGAGAAACTCTTCCCCCCCACTTTTTAATCGCTAAGTTTTGAGTCATACAAATTGTTTGAACTGGAGCAAATCAATTCCAAGGATTAGGATCATTTAAATATTCGTCAAATTAATAAAAACGCTTTATTTATTAATTTAGGTTTAACGAGAGCTTTGAATTTATTTAGTGATAATTTTCTAATTTCGCTTGGGAGTTTGTTGTAAAAGCCAATACAATTTCTTTGCATTCTTGGGCCAGGTTGAACTGCATAGACGCTAATTAAATATGTACTAAAGTTAGCGCCTGGTAGAAAGTACTAGTGACCACAAGCTGGTGTTTTTCTCGCTCAACGATATACTTTACAAACTTTTAAATATGTTTTAGTTTTTTATTTATCCAATTTTTTTTAAGTTTAGATTATTTTAAAACTCGAAACAACAACAGTAAATATATACGAGACGTATGTAGATGTTTCCAATGTTAAGGAAATAAATTTTTTGGTGTTTGTTCTTTGTATCATATATACCTGATAATTTCTTATAATTATCTTGATTTATAAAGAGAGAACAAGTTGTATGAGAAAAGTATATTTCTTAAGTGTTGATATATAGTTTTAACAATATACAATTAGTCTATAAATATAAAAAGTTCACATCCATACAATAAATAACATGCATAACATCTTAATATTAATTTATCAATAAATAAATTTATTTACACATTATTATTTACATATAACTAAATGTTTGACCTTGATGCCAACCATTATGTATCAAAGCGTCACTCGCCTCTCTGTGAGCTCGGCTGTCGAAATTATTGAAGTGTGCTCGACCCTCGAGCACTCTTGTTTTTTATTCTAACAGTACCATTCTTTCTATGGATTATTATTTTATAGTAATTTTGAAATAACATTAGTTAATCATATATATATGAACACTTCATCGAAAAGAATAAGTATGTGCCACAGTTTTGGTGGTGGTATTGTAAAATTATTATAAATAATAATAGAATAATGATGTTTAATGTTGATTTAGCAGATTCTTGAATTACAAATTTATTTAATGTCGTAATTGTTCTTATAGTCAAAGAACATGTTTATTTGAATCTGTAACCTAGTCTGACAATTCACTATTTTCAAATTTAATATTACGTATAACTTTCTCTAGACATAGTTTAGGAAGAAGATACAACTATGTAGTAATGATCTTCGAACTTGCATAGATGAAAAATTAAGTCTTGGTTAATTATGTTTGGTTCTAATAGAGCATTGCTCTGCTGTCTTTGCTTATATGTCTGTCAGTTTCCTAAATTCAGCTGCCTAGCGGTAACAAGTTTGTTAATATCGTGGTAGGCAGCGATCATAGTGTGAGTGGGAGTGGAGACTGTGCACCCAGTGCTAAATTGCAGGCAGTCGGTGCCCTCTTGACCCCTCCGCGCTGACCTCATGTATCTGAAGAAACGGAGAATTTCTGGATTGTCCGATACAGGGCGTCGGAGCTCGTTTAGTTCCCTGTAACAAAATTGATATTAGTAAAAAATTGGTTTAATGACATTTGAGTTGTTGCCAGTGTATGCTGAACACTGTTTTTATAAGCGAGCACAGAATAAAACATTTGTAGTCAAGTTCTACATGTAAATTCTAAATATATACCTATAATCACATCGCTGCAGTTTTCATTTTAAACTTGGTTTGATCTAAATTTTAGAACCTATTTGCTCAATAATTAGTCTTTGATTTATCATTTTTCTCATGATTGAGAAAGTAGCGACACGTACAATCCCTTCGATAACTTCATAATGTAAACGCGATAACGAAGTTATTCCCACCTAGTGGTCGGGTCGGGTCGGGAATAAGGGTATATACCATTTCTCATCCATAATTACTGGGGCCTTAGGTTAAACCACTGAATGGTTGACAGTTCGAGGAGGCTCCCTTTAGGTCGGACGAGGAGTAGCTTCCTTCCTCCACAGCTAGACAAATTAGAGTTTATAATAATACAGTATATTTGTACCTGCTGAGTTGAGCGGAGACCAAATTGCTGTAGGGCGCATATTTCGCCGGATTAGCATACATCAGGCAGATCAGCTGCTCACGACACGCTTCCAACTTGACGTCACTCAAAGTCTGTCCTTGGGCGTCTGTTGATGTCTCGCTCGGGGCTAGACCTGAAAATGATTTCCGTACGTTAATTATTAACTCGCTAACATTTACAAAATATTAATAGCATCAGAGACAGTTAAAGTTAAATTATTATTATAGAGTCATAAGTAGAGTATAAACAAATCTCCAATTTATAAAAATTAATATAATTATGTACATAAGTATCAATTGGAATTGCGTCATTGTTGGGATCTTTCTTGCTTTTAAATAATTTTATAAATCTTAAGTGCTGCCCATAACATTTGCTATTCATTGATTGGTAAACTTGCTTACACAGTGCGAAGTCATTCACATCGCTCTCTTATGTCAAATTATTAGGTAAACATTCCTTAGGTGTTCTGATGCACCCTGCTACATCCCAGGCTGACATTGGTTATTATTTATATATACCAGAAGAGTTATAACTTTTCCATAGCAATTATTAGCATATTTCCTTCCGGTCTGTGATAGCGTTAATGAAAAAATAAAGGACTTTAAACATTTTGCATATGAATTGCAAACAGTTGTAAGACAAAATATATTATATATATGACATCAATGACTTTGTATGTGTTGTTGAGATTATACCTACAGTACTAAATAATCAATTTTTATATAGACGGTTAAGAGGTGGTGTAGACACGCTAGTTTTACTGAAGATAATAAAACCAAACTTAGAAAATTGGTATCTAAATACTAATCAATAATAAAGAGAAAAATAATATTGATAAGCCTACGAGGGCTATATTTGAACAAGATTCAATTCCAATTTTCCAAATGTAATGCTTTTCCGTAAAAATATTACTAAAATCTCCATTCAACAAAGTAAAACATCAATTCCTTTACTACTCTTAAATACAGTTTCGAAGTACTAAGACGTCTGATTGATCATAATCCCATTATAGTTTGTAACGAGTTGGGAAGTTTTACCGAGACTCGCAAAGATGCCGTCCAGTCTCGACAGGAGGGGTGAGTAGAACGGGTCATAATTACTCAGGATCATCGATGACGCTGGAATCTTCTGGAAATTCTGAAAGAATGGTTTATGTAGGGCATTATCGTGGACCACGATTTATGTTAGTGCACGAAAGATTGTACCGGTGTCCCCAGAGCTGGTGATTTCCTCGCTCAACGAATAATTATCGCAATTCGCAATACAGCGAGGAAGTACTGCCAGCGTTAAAAGTACACTACCACAGGGACCAAACTTTTTAAATTTGTTTTAAATTTTTAATTATTTTTACTATTACTATATATTTTAAGAAAATTGTAAATAATATATTTGATTGTTTTTTCGGATTTTTTAAAATAAATATATCAAATTATGTAAAATTATTTATATTCGTAAAAGAAGATTTATTTGTATATAAAAATCATTAATGCGGTTTTTTTTTAATCTCCAGTGAAACGTACTTTTAAATATGTTAAGAAAAAGTTATACTTATAGCTTTAACGGGTTTAACTGTCATTATTTTTTACTTCGACTTCATTTAACGCTAAAAGCGTTAAATCATTAAGTTTTCACAAGAATTGACCTGTCTCTTTTCATAATGAAAGCGTGAATACACTTTGACCGAAAGAGACAAAAGAGCTATAACTCACGTTGATGTATTCAACATTTGTTCTGAAATATTTCAGTGTAACTATTTTATGAATGCAAACATTTTATTATGTTAATTGAATTCTAGTCATAACGAACCCTTGTTAATGTCAATTATTCTAAATAAGACAATTCAATGTCACGCTCTCATAATTTTTAGGTCGTGTTTTCAAATAAATTAAAAGTAATTATAAATTTAGTGTAAGTAATGTTGCCGTCGCTGAGGCAGCCTTCTTGATAAATATGAAACATTAATTTAACCTTAATTGTAAATTAGGTTGTTGAGAGACTCCATAACAAAATTCAATACCCAATTAGGTATTGATTTAGGAATTTATATATTTTAGCTTCCGGTTGGTATGAACTTGTTAAACGTAAACAACTTCAAGTCCCTAATATTAAAATATTTACCTTATAGTTGTTAGTCATTTGGTTCTTGTAGTAGCTGTTCTTGGATGGCAGATACGAGACTTTCTGGCCCCCTGGTCCAAACCTGAATACAAAGAATTTACATAATTCACATTGTACTTTGGGAAAGCTCATGCACCTATTTGAACTAAGAACTAACAATTCTCAAACCGTTCATTTCGAAAATATTTTGTTAATTTTCGATAATTCCGTTTTTGAAAAACTTGGTGGGTAGGTTAAGACATATTTAGCAAGTCTACCCTCCTTTTTATGTGATGCATTGGTTACCATATTTTATTATTGACAGAAAAGTTAGTAAATATGACGTCTTTAACTCCTTTCCTCCTTCCTTACCTCCTTTAAAAAGTTAATATAATATATTTGTTTTTAATACAAATTATAATCAATGAAATCTTTAATGATATAATTATATTCAACATTTGTGCAATCTTTTTTGCACATCGCAAAATCATATGACAAATAGTCAAAGAGACCAATATTTGTAGATAAAGTCAAGTAGACTTTTAAGATTTCTTAAACTAAATTTTTTTGATAGTGAAAATATGTATATCAATCATTATCAATGTATTAACAAATATATTCTATATTTATTAACCTTAACTTTATCTTAGTTTTCCTCTACAAATTGCTAGAAAAGGCCACGTTGCAATAGAGTATCTACTAAGTCTTACTGAATTGTATAATTCATTGTACCTAAAGATTATAGCCGAATCCTCCAACCGAAAGCTCCAACAAAACTCGAATAGAGCGGGAATCAAACTGATATTTCTATTCTTATCAGTGACCGGCATTTTCTCTATTGAAATCCTTGATTTCGACATTATATTTTAAAACGAAAATTTATTTACATTTAACAGTTCCCTTTATAATCAAACGACCCTGACTGAGAAAATCGAATAAGTTTTAGTTCCATTTTATGTAACGTTTCGGTTTTAAGTAATTACTGTTATAAGATGGGGATGACATGATTGATATTTTTTGAATGAATGAATTGCGTGTTTGTATGACAGAATGAATCCTACATAATTCTATATTGAAAACAAGTATCTAAGTTTCTATAGTGAAAATAAGCGTAGTGTAATATTTTATCTAAACTAGCTGTTTTTATACATTAATGGTTTAAATGTCTTGGTTTAACGTTCAAGTAGCGCTCACTTGGCACTTTTCGTACTTCCTTAGTGTTTGATCAATTATTCACGTTGTCTGGATTAGATCGCTTTTTAGTAGATAAAATACCACTTCCCTACGTCGTAATTAAATCTGTTTTTCAATATTAGATGAGCGATAAATTATCGAATCGATGTTTGAATAAGCGTTTACTTTGAAACAGTATCGAATATCATCGAACAACTTATACATAAACTTAGCGAAAGTATGAAAAATAACTTATGCAGCGTCTATTTCGATATGTTTAAATATAACCCAGGCGAGGAGGTTTTAAATTATAATACAGAAAATATATGCAGATACAAGATTAATGCTGTGTATCTATGGGAAATGTATGTAATAAATCTCTGAGAACACATATATATATATATATATACACATATATATATATATATATATATATATATATATATATATATATATATATATATGTGAATGACTTTGACATGATCAGTCGCTGTTCGTGTTATGACTTGGAATTGACGGATTAAGAGGCAAAATAATATTTCCTAACCTATCCTTGTAATTTCAAATACTAATACGAATTTTTATGAAGTTCATAATTATATCTAAAGAGCAGCTAAATTATCTACTTTCTTATGTAATCAACAAATTACTTTTCTTACCCCCTCCGAGGCTAAATATATATACCATGTAATTCTGATTTATATTCCCAGGGAAGTAATAATTATTTTGCGTCATAAGGCTCAAAAGACTGATAACAAATAAAATTATTACACAGACGTTATAATCCATTTCCATAGCATAACTTCTGCAATAAGAAACGATAGATTGAAATGAGAATTTTTGTTGAATTGACCGCAAATGAAGGCCTCTATCGGCAGGATATCAATAAAATTTGAATGTAAGCGAAAATCTGTGCAATTAAGTGAAATGGACTCCGAAATTAAGTCGCGTGACGAAGCTATTTAGACTGTAAATTAGATTTTATATTCGCTGTGGGACAAAAATAAACGCTTTCTTTGTGTTTGTTTATCAAAGAAATCGATGACAAACATATGAATGATAATATACATAAAACAGTAGTTTTAAATATAGCAAATAAAAATCCAAAATAAATGTTGATATTTAGAGTAGAAATAGATAAATATTATCTCAATTATATAAAGATAATTGAAAATGCCGAGGCGGTTTGCGTGATTCGGTGACACTATAAAATTGTACTTCTACATATTATATAGTGATTATATTTATTTATTATGTACAAGGAGGACAATACGTGGCTTTATCGCTTTAACCGATCTCTTCTAGGCAACCACAGCATTATACTAACGAACTCAATTCAATCCGTGGAGTTGTTTAAATTGGCGTGTAATTGACAGGTAGCGAATTTACAGATATCTCGTAAGATATACCAACGGTTTACGTTAATCTGTGCTTTTGGAAAGCTTGTTTAGTCCAATTTCCTTTCAATCAGTGTTTGAAGTGAGCCGAAATTTGCTATATTTGTCACTTAATGAATTTAAAGCGATTCGAGATGAATCATTATGA
Source organism: Pieris brassicae (assembly GCF_905147105.1). NCBI lineage: Eukaryota > Metazoa > Arthropoda > Insecta > Lepidoptera > Pieridae > Pieris > Pieris brassicae. The sequence continues at coordinate 3,995,085 of NC_059666.1, forward strand.
AAATGAGCTTGTATAAATCAGATTGGTTCTGACTCTAATAGTTACCAGAATTGAATGGCTATTTCTTTAATTTGGGAATTAATAATTATGGTGAGACGCGAAACAAATGACATACATGTTTTGTTATTTCAAGTGTCCTATATATAATAGATGTAGATAACTATGTATAATATGAAATAAGCTTGTTTTCTCCAGCTCCTGACTCCTCCTGAATATACAACCTAAGAATTGTCTGCGGTGCAACGGATGAATCTATGACGTATATCCTAAAGTTAATTATATTTGTATAAGCATAATATTTGTGCACGCCGTCCGCCCCTATTATCAGGGCATTACATTCGTTGTTATTGTTTGTTTTTTTCTTGTGGCTTTGTTGGCGCTGATATAAATAAATAAATTGTTAAACGTAAGCATGTCATACACGATTGTCATTGAATTAAATATGCTGTTGTTGTGCATAGCGTACGTACAAATCGTACGGTAAAGAGAGGGGGGGGGGGGCTCAAGTATCCCGGAGAATAGATTTATCGCGTCATACTTTTCTCATCCTCTGTACTTACAACAAGCAAAAGTTCGGTGGGACAGAACTGGGTTCGAACCCACGATTCCGTGGTTAGTCGCAGTATATTAGTATGTATAATATTTACCTAGACATATCATCAGTGTTATCATTGGGGTCAGTTTCGCCATTATAGTCCTGTAACGCGAATTGACCTGCATTGTTTGTCTCGTATCCCATGAATGCTTCTTTGTTATCATAGCTAGGATCTTCGTTGTTCGCTGGTGGGTAGCTAGCCTGGCTTGACGTGGCTGATAGTGTGGATATACCTGAAAATAATAGATTAATAATTTAATAGAATGTTTAAGAATTACGGTTTTCGTTATTATGTGTCAAAGCTTTATGGTTGAGATTTAGTGTTAAGTAAGGCTTCGTTATGACGTCACTTAGTTGTGACTAATTCTCTGAGGTCCGATTTATATTTCGTATCTTACGTCAGACTTCCATGAGCGCTATCAAATATGCCAAACTTTATACAGAAAAAATGGTTTGACAGCTAAAACCTTTAACACTGTAATAACGTACGTAATCAAGATTAAAAGTAAAAAAAGTTATTTTCCTTTCTCTCCGTTCTCTGAGGTGAAACGTATTTATTTAAATGCAATAATTAACTGCTTTAAGATACGAGGAGCAAAACCGTCATGTTGCAGGTTGAAAAACAGAAAAAAACCTTGGCGATCTTAAAGAGCAACGGAATGCTATTGCCAGTTCTTTTTGTCCGTTCTACGCGCTTGATTTAAGTGCTGGCAGTATATGTTAATTTAGAAGTAAATTCATTTTATTTCACATTCATAAGTGTACATTATGTTACCTACACGATCAACACAATTTAGGATAATGGGATACCGCCTCCTTCGTACATGATTTAAAGTGGTATATTCTCAAGGGAACACATTTGTAATTAATTCCTGAATTACTAAGGTTGGTAATTATTAAGATTTGATAAATAATTTTGCAAATATGAATAGCTTCATGCATATAGGGAACTCTTATTGAAATAATGTGTTTTTATTCAGGTCCATACAATTTTATTGTATAAAAATGTATGTCAGAAAATATTTTTTTGTTCCTTTGATTGAATAGTTAATTGGTAAATTGCAACGTTATAACATAAAATTGTTAATAACCGATACTAAGTGAATATTTTTTAAAGTCAAATTACATAACACGAGTATAAACCGAAATATTTTAGATTTATTTTATAACATAATCTTTGCGGAACGTACACCCTTATGGGTAACTTATATTTGTTAAGTGCAAACTTACCTTTCCCGAGAATTTTGCCAAAACTTCCCAAAATACTGGGTAAAAACATCGCCAAGAGGATACTCTTGAATACTTGCATCCCAATCAGCAAGGGAAGGAAGAACTTCTTAAGGCCGAACGCTGGAACATTTTAACAACATAGGTAATTATACAGTTCCTTACAATTAATTTCAATAGATCAAAGTTAACCTATTGATTGTTATATAATAAAGTTTACCGTGATTTAAGTTAGAATGTACAGCTACAGATAACTTTATTTTCGTAATCAATTCCACAAGATTATGAGGAAAATATAGTGGTAGTGGAACTACAGATAATAATATAAGTGTTGCTGGTTGTATAAAAAATGAAAAATATTAGGATAATAACAAGAATATTGCTTAGGTTATATGGACGGCTGTTATTTAAAAAAAAAGATTCTCCAACGGGCATAGAAATAAAAATAACAATAATAATTTTATACGTTTAACAGGCAAACACAACACGTAGTGTATTATAGTTTTATAAGTATTACTAACAGAATACTTAAAAATTATAATAATGTATAATTTAGGCGAGAAATATAAACGATCACTTGTTAAAATATATTGGAGTACTGCGAACCTGTAAGAGGGCTAAAGGGTAAAATATAGTTTGAATATTTTTCACGATTAAGGATTAACAATGTTGAACCGAAAAATATCTTGTACATTCATTTATTGAAATATGTAACATTTATTATTATAACGACGCTATAACAAGATCAGTCGACCCTTTGCCATTTTCATGTATATGTTAATAATATTATATTGTGCCTCTTTGTGTCTATTACTGTGTATAACGATAGTTACGGAAGTCTATTAACGATAAACCAATTATTATGATAGCTGACATATTTCTAAGAAAGTTCAAAGTTCGTATTGTACACTATGTTCTTTTGTTTTATTTACACAGACATCAACAACAAACACCCAGAAGATCCAAAGCACCATCCAAAATGATAACACGTTCAGTCAACGAAACAAAGTCTTTAGTATTTAGATTTAAATTAAAATGTATAATTTTGTGAATTTTGGTCAAATTATTAATTTAATACACAAGTTATGGTCGCAACCAAGTAAGGTTGACAAGGGATTGAATATTCAGACTGATTTTCGAATGTAACTTTGAATTGTATGCATTATAACATATTTCTTGCACCAATTATAAGATATTATAACCATTGATAAATGGGGATTACTGATACAGTAAAAAAATATGCTATTTGTATTATTGTTAAAACTCAAATTAAATCTTATCAAATTTTCTCACCATATATGATTATTTATGAGAAATTATTCAAATAAAAAGCACCGTTACACCTTTGTAGATATGGGCCTCAGATTTCTCTATCTGCTTCGTGAACATTTGTTTTCTTTAAAAGGCAAGTAGGTCGTCGGCAACTATTTGGATCTTCCAAATGCCGTTTTCCTCACGTGTTAAACGCGCTCATCGAAGCCCATTGGTGCTCAATGGGGAATTTAAGTGCTCAGGGATGAGAGACGTACGCCTAAGCCACTAGGCCAACACTTCTCTGTTCGAAAAAGAGAAATACCTGTCCCATAATGACTCAACGTTTATATTTTAATAAAAATACTCACATCTAAATCCAATAACTCTCGCTGCTTTTGGCAAGTTAATAGACAGAATATGCGTGTCTACAAAGTTTTTAATTTTCTTGAACAATCTGTATTCGTAAGTGTACGAACTAAATAGCGCCCTCCCGTCATTATCTTCTTTACTTTGAGCCGCCTTCACACTCACAGATTTAATTTCGAATCCTTCAAATATTTCGTACTTGTCTTTTTTTAACGCTTCGTCTATTGCGTTCTCTAATACGTGACTCAAATCTCTCTCAGTATTATTAACAAATACATATTTCTCACAAAATTCACTAACTGTATCTATTATATTACCAACAATACTGTCATTGTTTGATCTATTTACATCTTGACTATTTAGACAGCTATGGCAGGGTACATTATCTAAAGTATTGGTATTATCATTTCTAAGGTCAATGCAGTTGGTTTGTGAAAAGTACATCACAAAGATAATTATCGTCCTCTTTATGATTCGTTTTTGTGTGCAAATCCGTTGATTTTCCATATTGTCTTCTAAACTTCATCACCGGATGATTTTCCGTAATTTATAGTGAAAATCTGCAACAAAGAGGAAGAGTATTAAATTTCCTAAAGAAAATTATGAATGGAGATATAGTTGCTTCTCACTATTGTTATGTTGATTGAGAAAATGTCCGTTTCGCACTCTGTTGTGAGTGTAGCAATGTTATGTTTTACATGTTATATTTAATTTTCACATGTTATAAATGAGACGGTAAATAAATCTTAAATATGCACATAATACCCATGTAATTCAGTTTATCAAGCATCGCTTTAATTTACAAAAAAAGTTATTTAAAAGCTATTTGATTACACTTCCTATATTTATATACATGTAAAACGCGAGTAAAAGAAACTCACCATCATTTCAATCAAAAGTATGGGTATAATGATTTGGGATTTGATTTTGATGAAGTGACCCACACCTTTTGGGCTTTTGTGAGTAAGTGATCTATTTTAGTAAACAGACAGTTCGTTAACGTGTAATTCAGGATGCACGATTTCTAACTTGGCAAGTGAACCAAAGACCCTTGATAGTCGAAGTTCTCGGTCTGACTGACCGCGTCTCAAACTATCCCTTGAGTTGAAAATGGCGTAATAGGAGTTTATGTCAAAGGCGGCATGTTCCTATTGATAAGCGTTATTTGTTGTTCGTACAGTAAATAAATATTTTTTTCTTTAATAATTGATTACATGCACGATTGGATGACGATTTTAAAGTTAGGCGGTGTATCGGTAATTAAATAAAATGTATATTATTGTTTGTATTATATACTACATATTACTGTAATATACATATTATATGTAAGTTTGTATTTTGATGATCAAAGATCATAGGTTGAATGGAATATCAATTAAAATTTAACCGTGACGATTCAATTTTTTTAAATCATTTGTTCGAAGTAACTTTAAATTTAATCTATAAATGCATAATAATCCCTTATTCAGAAAATGCCATAATACATCTCTCTGGACGTATCTTACGACGACTTATCCGTAAATCACATTTGCTGGTTTTGCGATTTCTGCAATCTGCTTACTCCTAAAGTTGAGATAAATTGAGACCGTATCCTTACGTACTGTCTGTTTGAAAGTGATAATACAAAATCTATTTTAAAGTTTTCACCAATGTTATTTATTGTGGTATTGACTGATTTAACGATTATGGGTAAAAAATCTTGCTAAAATATTACATAACAGCCAGGCAGGCGAATCGTTTATTAAATTGTATTAATTCGAACGAACTAAAAACAAACATCCGTGGAAAGTACCATGGGACTCGTTCAAATCGACGCATTTATTTGTTTTTTTTTATGCCCCACATAACTTTGACCGGGGCAATCTTATTATATTCCTATATTTAATCAAATGTTTTTGCAAGTGTAAATAGCAATTCTATATCCGTATCTCCGTCGACTAGACATCTAGACAATGTCTACGATGTACCTTGACTTTGTTTCCAGTCGAGGTACTCTCGAGTCTTGAGGGCTTGGATATTAAATGATATATCCGTGTAGTGGAGGCGAACTGGATTTTTTATTCGATATTTTAATTAGCTACAGCTATATAGCCTTCATACTATGTGAAATAACATAAGTCTTGTGTTTTGGAATAAATAATAAATTAAAAGAAGAAAGAAAAAATGCCAAACCTTAATCCTAAGTTCGATACTCGTTTGCCGTTGGCCCCAAAAAACATAACATAAGTCACTCCCTAAAATTATTCGCTGTTCAAATTTAATATAAATGTACGCATAAAAATAATATCAAGTTTTTGTTAAATTGGCTCAAGAAATTGAATTTGATTTTCACATGCGAGCTTTTATTAACTCCGTTTATATTACTTACTCCGTTATAGTATTACGAGTATTAGAGTCCCATAAAAAACCGTGATAATAATATGTTTTAAGTAACAAGTGTTTTCACGCACTCGTTAATCAGCTTTCCGAGCACACATTAAAAGAGAATATTTCTAGTGCAGGCTTTGGCCTGAATACTTTCCGCTGAAAAGAAGATAACCACTTTCAGACACAACATCAGCTAGGACCATTAATCACAGCTATTTAATTGACACTTTTTGTATTTAAACGCGCAATTAGTTTATTATTACATAGTTTGTTGTCCAAGCTCTTAACCAATCGTGGTGATGAGAATTTAATTATATACAATATCGCATCAACAGTTTTTTATAAGTGATGCAAAAATGTAATAACTTTCCTCTAAAACAATTTTTATAAAATGTGTACGTGTACTAGTGAACACGTAAGAAGTGAAACTTCTTTCTGACCTTATTTTTCGAAAAATGATCTTTATACACAAATAATACAATTATTTTGTTTTACCTTATTACTACTAAGATTATTACAGAATTTCATTAATTGTAATAGAATGATAAGTATCATTGTTATCGTTATTATATATTTTTGTTATTAATCGCTTCGAATGTCTTCGAATCAACCGTGGTAGGGAGAAGAAAAACGTGCGTAACATAAATGTGACGTGTAACCGAAAAATTGGACGGATTTTTTTCCAACGCCGATAAAGAAACATATTTCTATTCAGTTTTAGACGCACGTATATGGAAATATATATCTATAATACTATCTAACGAACACATTCTACTTCCGAAATCCCAAATAAACATAGGCTAAGGCTAAGTCATACTGCTATATTGTATTCATTTGTTTTTTTAAGTGAAAAATATATAATAAATTTGTATGCCCGTCTCCGCCCCTTTGTTTAGCCATTTGTCTATAGAAATAAGTACCACAAGTAAGTACCCATCACTAAATAAATCTACTATTTCATATTTTTAAATATTTCTTATAATATAATAATTATGGCCTGACTACAGGCCTGGTTACAAGGCCTCACAACAATAACATTTTGATACTACCTATTGAAAATAAACTTATAAATACCGATTAACATTAGATTCTAAAATGTATGCGATGCAACATAAATATCACAGATTTACATAGATACAAATATGCAGAAGCCTTTAGAAGCGCCTGAGGTAATATTTTTCAATTTTGCTCGCATAACAGTATGTATGCCGATACTTATAAAGATTTATGAAGCAACTTCTCAGACCTACCGTACCCCAGTGGTTTCCTGTTATAGATAAAGGGGAAATTTAAAACATGTATACATCCTCTGATATTTATATGCGGACCTCGTTTATGTTTGACACGAATCTTCAAGTAACCGGCCAACTTGACGATGTTGATCTCTTAAAACTAAATCAATTTAAAAGTTTCATTTGTCTCTTTCTATCAAATTGTGTTTACGATGTGACAGAATGAGACTAAGTACTTAGATAAAACAGTGCAATTAGATTTTTATGAATATGTTTTATGTGCAATATTGAACGGAAATATATATGATTATTTCATAGACATTTAAACAAGTATTTTTTAACTTTCTTTTCTGCAGGTATTTGCAATCAGCCCTAAGGCTATGAGCGAATCTGTTCTGTGGTGCTGTATTTTGTGACTAATTTATTTAAATGCAACTTACATTCAAAGTATGTAACCCGAAGGATTATATGTACAAGTTAATGTTCTCCTTTAAATTGAGAATTGAATTAAAAAAATAACATATCTGTACAAATATAGTATTTCTATTTCACAACCGATCGTGTGTTAAATATATCGTTAGGTATTCCGTATCTACCTATTTCCGTAATGGGAAACTTAAATAGGTAGTAAAAGTTTGCCCCGTTTAAGTCCAAGTACAACTTTAGATCCCTTTACATTGAAGTTATTTGTACAAGTTGGTTTAGTTTATTAGGTTAGAATTATTATACATAAATGCAAATTACAACAATTAATTAATGTTGTAAAAATATACTTATCTTTAAAATTATGAGTAATTATTTGTATGTTTGTAACGAAGTACCTTACCTTACAATATACTATTTAAAAATCTTATTTATCATAACATACTATATGATAGCTATTGGTATATTTCTCATGTTTTTTTAAACTGGATAGTGTTGGAGTCAATTGACAACAGTGGTAGTACAACTCAAGGGCCTAGGATTTATGTATCTATTTCGGTATTATTTTTATTAATAGACAAGTTATCATCCACACGCGCCGTCAACTTTAATGTATCTAAGGCATCGGTTCACGAAGTTTTTCTGAAACACCCGTCGTGCTAAATGCGCGCGTAGAAAGTTCATTGTTGCACAGCCGGGAATCGATCCTACGACCGCAGGGCAGAGAGTGGCATGATAGCCGGATACTGACCCTTTTCTCTTAAATACATTTTATGACGTTAAGTAATAACACACATATTTTCTTTGTAAAATCGTTCCAATAAACTATGTGTGTATCCTGAAAACTTGAGGTTAATAAAGGTGAAGTAGGGTCTACTTAAAGTATTCTACGCGAATACACAGGTACATTACTTGAAGACGATTTCAAGGAGCACTGGACACAATACTACGCTTATTGGAAAATTTTCCTTTATTTACTTCGAATTCATATATCAAATATCTTCACAATAAGTATGGTAACGGTTTTCTTGGAAATTCTTATCGTCCACTCAATCTTGATAAACTGGTAGGAAATTTAGAACCATTAAATTTTTTGACATTCATGTAAAAGCGGGCAAACAGGAGGCAAACATTGCTAGAAGGCTTACAAAAATGTGGACGACCTTTTAAGATTTTGTACGCTCTTTTCTTGAAGGACCCTAAGTCGAATTGGTTCGTTAATACTTCAGTAGGTGTCTAAAAATAAATGATAAATTTTAGAAACCCTAGAGTTGCAAGAAATCAGTTTATTTGCCGGCTATTTGTAAAAACGGGAACGAAGGTTATATGCGGTCCCTAGGGCAGAACATTTGTAGAATTTGTGGCTTCACAAAGACGTTGCGCATGCTTTAGTCGAAACAATTTAGATTTTCATGTTCTCAACAACGTCATTAAATTACGGTATATACATCATATACAAATTAATTGCAATTGTAGTATTTAATTATTGTAAATATTTAATATTGACACGTTTAACTTTTGCAAAAATTCATTTTTTTAAGAATACTCAAAAACTATTGCACTTTATTGCATTTATTTTTCGATTAATACAATCAGATAGAACATTCAAAAAAAAAGAAAAAAATCTTATCTTAAGAAACATGAATCACAATTAATGCCAGATATTAAAAAACAATAAAATTAGGACTAAGTTAAGAGTTATGTGACAATATTTTTTTTCTGTATTTAATGTACTATTTGACGAGTTTCATTTGTTCTAATCAATTTACATATGACAAACTTTTGTTTGAATATAAGGCTCGTTTATGAAGATCTCAATTAGCATCCTACGATTGCGTTGCACTGGTAAACCTTCTTCGAAAGGGTTACTGGAACTCCATCATATACCTAACTCACTAAAACGCGACGACGTCATCTTCTTGCCTGGAACAGATCGGGTGATAGCGGTAGTAGCACCTGTCCAGTTTCTCTATATATTTTTCTAAATATTCCGAAATATGTAATTAACAAGTTGAAGAACAAAGCAAGATGTTATTTAAAATTTTGGTAGAAAAGTTTACGAACATCTTATGATTTTAATACGCTTACTTTTGTTTAAGTTTGAACAATTTTTTCAAACTGATAGTATCCCAACCAACTTTCATTATCATTATAACCGATTACCAACCTTTTAAAAACATATTCCGTACATAAGATACAGTTTGTAACGTCATTAGGTTTTCCCTTTTAAATATATAAAAAGGGTCTCAAGTCTATACATATATTATCATAATTTAGCAGTTAAAATTACATAGAAGAGAAAGTATTATTCTAAATTTTTGGAATACGCTTTTTTTATATTTTAAGCTGAGAGGCGTAAAAAAATCTATGTCAAGTGAAAATAGAATTGATGTGATTTTCATTTTCTTAATACTAAGATTTTAATGACAATTTAATTAAATATTTTTTTAATTATAGGCTTCTGTGTCTTTTTAATATTAATCGATATTTTAGTATGTTTATTTCCGGCTGTTACCATTTTATAACCTGTAGATTTAATGATATATCGCTTAAGCTTATGACTAAAACATATATTTAACAGAGAAAGTTGTAACCAATAGGTCAGTAGGTAGCTCATAATTGCAACCATACATTTACATACAAATATACCATTTTCTAAATAAGTCACATTTTATCTACATAAATATACATTTTGTATATTAATGAACCTATTGTTAACGTTAATATGACATGACACGAAAAGTTATTACAAAAAAATTATTAAAAAAATATTTTCTAATCTGTGAAAAAAAAACTATCGATGTCTGTTGCACGCTTCTTTTTACAATGGTGTTGCGTCAGGGGGGAGAAGTAACAGTAAAGTAACAAACGTGAATACGTTTTTTTATAGTATATTTGTTCGTTGATAAACTTAAAATACACAAACTTCAAAACAACTACAAAAAACAAAACCGACGAATATTTAAATATATTTTTCCTTGGAATATATTTGGAACAAATAGTTATAGTTAATCTAGATTATAGTGCATGCATGGTGGTTAATGACGGGCACATGTAACTACAGCTTGCCGTTCATACACCGCGACAGGTCAAACACCACCTAAACAAATAACCCACATAAGCGTTTTCTAGAAAGTTTAGTTAGTAGTAGTACGCTTAGTATATTCAATAAAATTTAAATACTATAAATAGGCTTTTATTAAGATTTCTTATAAGTCGCATTAAATACGCAAAAATCTTGTTAATTAATATTACTTAGCCGAGAAAAACGGTTTTTTTTAATCATCAATTACACATTCACATGCACACACGCAAACGCAAACATAGCAACACGATACACATCTGTCTCTGTTTGTTTGCATTGAATAGGCTCTAAAACTAGGGGGCTGATTTGAAAAAAATCACATCACATCAATTAGAGCCCTTTTTTTATGAGGTGAAAATGCGCTTACGCTGGCCCAACGCCAAAGGTTTTGAGCTTGACGCGAAGACTGTGGGGCTGGGTCTAATTCAAATCCCTCTGGTATTCAGAGGGGTAGCTAGACCCCACCCACTAAAAACACCTCAGCCCTTCACACGTCCTTGAGATGGGCCCTCGGGGTTCACCAGGCATTATATCCAAGGGACCTTTAGAGCCCTACGTTATCCCTGAATATTTAGCTATAGAATATTTCAAAAAACTTCTGTACGGAATTACGATATGTGTAATCCACGGTGAAAAAGTCTAATAAAAATTTCTTAATCGCGTACGCTACGGAATCGGATTTGACAATAGAGTAAAGCGATGTACTTACTACAGTTTCATACAAGACATCGTCAACAAAAAAGTCCAAACAAAATTTATTTTAGCATTAATAAGTCTTTTACCGAAAAGAGCTAAATTTAGGCTTTAAAACATCCTGCTACGACCGAATTTATGAGAGTGAGACCGCAGAGCACAGCTAGCAACCAAAGAAGTTATGCAATATTAGACTCCTCTGTCACAAGTAATTTGTACTTACTTAAATCGGTTTTTATATCATTTAATATAAACAAATTTGAATATTTAAATTATGTATATGAAGTTTTAGGTTAGGAGGTCTAAAACGAAAAACGATCGCCGAAGTTCCGGAACGACACGAAAGAATGATGAACTTGGTATTTTGTATTTCCGATCCGAATAGTGCGTTTATCGTTTCGAAACCATAGATTTGAAGAACTTGACCATAGCTTTTACACACTGAAACGTCGGAAAAAATTAAATTTAAAATTATGTAAATATTTATAAGTTTATAATAATACAAATAGCTTAAATCCGGTTAAAAACTTGAAAAATGTTTATTAGAATGTTAATTAGTAAAAAGTTTTACGAAGACAAATACAAAAGGCACAACCGGATCTAAGAAATAAAATCATTCGCCTCGAAGAAGATATTAAAGATTCTAGCAGGCATTCTGGAAAACTTGAAGAAATTTAATTTAAAAAAAATGTTATATTTTTACGTACTATTTTATTAAAATAAAAAATAAAACCCATATGAATAGTCAGTAGTAGTGTAGTTGTATTATACACATAATACCAATTGCTACATGCTTACAGTCAATGCATACATTTGACAGGGATACTAATACTATAAATAAAATTCATTATGGGACGTCAAGGCAAAATACAAAATACCATCCGTATCACCTCGACGTCCGTCGTTCCACAACTGAGCGTTTTCTAAGGCAGTTTTTGCCGCGCACCACCACTATGTGGAACCAGCTGCCCACTGAAGTATTTCCAAACCAATTCGACTTAGGGTCCTTTAAGAAAAGAGCGTACCAATTCTTGAAAGGCCGGCAACGCACTTGCGAGCCTTCTGGCAATGTGAGTGTCCATGGGCGGCGGTATCGCTTCACATCAGGTGAGCCTCTTGCCCGTTTGCCTGCTATTACATATAAAAAAAAATATAAATAAAAACTAAAATATACAATACCAACCTATTGAAGATTACGCAATATCAATTAGAGACATGAATATAACACATAGCGTATAAGGCAGATCACACTAATTATAATATGTGACCCTAATTATCAAATAAAACATAACATCTTTCTCTTATAATATTTATTTCCTGTCTGTTTTGAGGACATTTTCAATAAACCCATAATGAATGGATAAAATATGGATGCACTATTAAATGCCTCAGTTGATTATTTGAGGTACTTTGACGCAGTTGGGTCTTGCGGAAGTTAGTTGTGCCTTAGGGCCATATTTAACCCCACTGCTCCCTGCTTATTACCTCTCACGTGAAATGAAAGGGCCGTAATAAATGTTATATATATAATAATAATATGACATACCTTGATAGTGGGATTAATCCCTTAGGTATTTTTAAGTAGGAGACAACATTTGACTTATCTTTTCACAGAGATTTTCATATGATAATATGCTTCAACTAAGTCGATGATTTAAAACGAATTTCCCATCGGGAATTTCCTCATTTATAAAGTATTGTTAAAGTCGTTCTTAGGCTTTTTTCAGATTTTCTTCGCGTAATATTTCCTCTTGTATTCAAAAATTTTAAAATCATATAGCAACATAAACAAATTAAAATAAAATGTATCTCAAACGAAATCTATGTCTGTCGTAAAAAGTAGGTTATTGTAACGATATCAATTATGTCATATAAGGAAAAGTAAACGTCAAATGAACTTGGGGATAAGGTAAACAAAAGACAAAATGTCTAATCGCGAATTTCCCATCGATCTTTCCGTAACACTCACGTAATAGAAAAATTATTGTATTGTATTTCGTAATAGAATAGATTCCAGTTCCTCTATACCTTTATATATAGTTTAAAAGACAGTGATTACCAGATTTATGATAATTATTACAAAACAGATGCAACACTACCGTCACATTACCCCTTTATGGCTAGAGTTATAAAACGACTTTATGCTAGCTTTGTCAACACACATTACCCTCTAATGAGGCAGGTGATATTATGTGAAAACTTCCGTCACTATGCAGTGTAATTATGTTACTTAATACTTTATATAAAATATATTTACAAGGATAATTTTACTCACTTGCGTCCTAACGTTGATGTCATGTAAAATTAAAACAAATTGTAAAGAAACGAAAGATATACTTTATGAACTACTTGCTGATTTGAAACCATAGTGATTGTAGATCCAAAATTTACAACAAAACACTAAACACCCACGCGGACCTTGTATTTTATAATATTCAATTTTCATTCATATAATAAAAGTTATTTGCAAGAATATGGTACAATATTATGGTGGAACAATGTAATCTTCGCATATTCTGCCACACATAATGGCGTGGATATTTGTAATTATATATAAAAATGTAATCATGCCATCATTGCCAATTCTTATCTAATTTTTTCACTACATCGTGACATTATTAAAATATATATGTTCAAATAATAAGTAATAGATATTTTTATCTAAACAATTTATTTTTTTATAATATATTATTTTTTTAAATTAATAATACTAATAAGAAGATTTATATGTATTTGTAATACTTTAATAATTAAATGTAATATATGTTTACAAATTTTTATCTACTTTAATCAGTTGAGCATTTTCGTTATTAGAGTGTTATAAGGATTTTTATTAATTGTTGTTAGTCTCGAATGTTTAAAGCAGATTACAAAATGATTCTGTTCGCGTGTATTTCTTTTCTCAGCTTCCCACAATTGCCCATTCAATCCCAACCAGGGATATTACCGTAAAATTTTATCGATACAAGGCTACAACTTTGCATTTGCCTAGGCTATTTTCGTTACAATACATTGGGATTTACCTAACATTTCTTAAATTTTAACTAAAATGAGTTAGAGGCTTTAAAGCACTTCATTCACCTACGTCTGCTTATGTCCCTCCATTTCGTTTTATTTATAAGATGGCTATGAACGACTTGTCACTGCTTGCCTCCATTATTATAATTTTTTAAGCTACTAGCTTAAAAAAAACTATAATATAGTATAGTTTTTAGTGTAATATAGTTTAAGAAAAACACTTTTTGAACGAATTGAAGCTATGTATTATTATTAAAAACTTATAATCATTTACATAATACTAAATTTTTAATTTTAGAATTATGTAAATAATTATAAGTTTTTAATAATAATACATAGCTTCAATCCGTTCAAAAAGTGTTTTTCTTAATGGATAAAAGCTATTTTAACAAAAGACAATATAATATAGTTTTATTTCTATATAATAAATATTTCCCCCTCGGCTAACGCGCAAGGCTTACCTGATGTTAATTGTCTCAATGCCATACTTTGTTAGCAACCTAATTTCGGGGGGGGGATAAGAATTTTATAAATACTAAGGTGGGTCCCGACTAAGACTTCGTAAGTATGTTCTTATCCCTGGTTGATTAATAAAGATAAATGGGAATTGTAGACGAATGGATAAACGTATTTGTTTAAGAAGACACAACGACAACCCTTTATACAAGACCCTTGGGTATTACGATTGAGAGCATTTAACAAATGTTAAGCTATGAATGTATTAGTTCTAAATTTAATTAAGCTAAAGTAATACTAAGTGGAACCGAACACAAGAATAGACCATGTTTGCCTTAATATACTATATGAGTAGTGTTATTGGTTACATTAAAGGCCTCAAGGGTTTCCGATCAATGGCACTAAAGGAGGAAGATAATAAATGTAAATTGTATATCGCAAGCTATTGATTGGAAATGGGATTTTTTATTGGACATATACTGAGATAGCCTAGTGGCTTCAGCGTGCGACTCTCATCCCTGAGGTCACAAGTTCGATCCTCGGCTGTGCACCAATGGACTTTATTTCTATGTGCGCATTTAACATTCGCTAACGGTGAAGAAAAACATCGTGAGGAAACCGGCTTGCCTTACACCCAAAAACACGACGGCGTGCGTCAGGCACAGAGGGCTGATCACCTACTTGCCCATTAGATTGACAAATGATCATGAAACAGATACAGAAATCTGAGGCCCAGAACCTAAAAAGGTTGTAGCGCCATTGATTTTTTTATATTAGTAAATTAAGTAAGGATTTACCAGAAATTTCACTAAACAATTTAGTTGATCGACTTCTGAATTATTGTATAATTAGAGACTTTCGTATTTTTATTTTATAGTATTTATTTAATTGGAATGCATTGTTTAGAAATCAATAATATACACAATATCATACCTAAAACTCACAAAGTGTGTGTGTCACATAAAATGGCACAAAAGACAGCAGGACATGATAATCGTTATGTTAGTATAATGCAAAAATTCTAAAATATCAAATTATGCACTCAAGCTTGTTGATAACAGTTGAAAAATCAAAAAACAAAAATAAATAAATTAAAAGATGTTATTAAATTATATATAAATATATTTTAAGGAGTGTATAATTAAGTTTGTTATGAAAGAGCTGGAAACCCTAACACAGGTATTTTTTTAAATAATAAGCTTCCCAAATCTTACACATGAAATGCATATGTACTTAAAATGAATAAACATATTTTTTTTAAATTATATATACTTATAAATGCATTTCAATTGAATCTGTATGAATAAAATTTTCTATATTGGATCACTAATTTACCACTGCGACAAATTAATACAATAAAACAGATTTCTTTTCGATGCGTGATCGTATAAATAAAAGAGAGTGTAACTACGATAACGAAACGATAATATCGTTTAATTATCTTAGTTTGAACGCAGAAAATATTGATATAACATTTAATTAATATTTTCCATTACCGTTTATATCTCTGAACTCCAAAACGTGCAATGAGATAGTGACGTGCACTAGCGATCGTGTTGGATTCAAAATGAAGTAAATATATTTAATTTTGATTAAGAGAATACGCTTAGGGGTCTATTTGATAATTAATATCTGTAATGTGTCCGCAAGCTACAGAACAACTATACCAAATTGGATTTCTGTGTATTAGCTGTAAATACAAGGTTTACATTATATTATATTAAGTACAAGAAACAGTTTCTTTAAATCTTACAATATTAAAAGCGAGAGTGATATTCAGAAATCTGGACAAGGTGTATTGACAAGGTAGTAAATAGTCAAGTTTGTTAATCATTTAGAAAGCTGTTACTAATAAACCTATCAATTTGGAGAAAATTAGTAGGAAAAGTAGTAGTATAATTATTAGTCAAGTTTCTTTTAAATGATGAATTTTATACTAATTGTTTGTACTAATTATGTAATTATTGTTAAAGGCACTGTCACACTCCGAAGAGATTCCAATAATTGGAACTCGCAAGGGAAGCATGGCCGTCCCAAGCTAGCTTGGCGACGTACAGTTACAGGTTAGGTAAAAACCGCCGGAAAGACTTGGAGCCAGTTGAAATACGAAACACCTTAAAAGGCTGGCAACGCACTCGCGAGCCCTCTGGCATTGAGAGTGTCCATGGGCGGCGGTATAACTTAACATCAGGTGAGCCTCCTGCCCGTTTGCCCCCTGTTCGTTAAAAAAAAACACCTCGCTCCCGGATGCTCTCTTATTCATCCAGGGGTCGTAAGTCAAAGGCACTAAAATAAGTTTATAAGTAATACCAAACAAACCATAATGGATCTTTGTTATCTTATAATACCCGCAGCTGAGTTTTATTATCGGACGTCAAAGCAAAATACAATCCGTATAACCTCGACGTCCGTCGTTTCACAACTGAGCGTTTTCTAAGGCAGTTTTTGCCGCGCACCACCACTATGTGGAGCCAGCTGCCCACTGAAGTATTTCCAAACCAATTCGACATAGGGTTCTTCAAGTAAAGAGCGTACCAATTCTTGAAAGGCTTTGCCGCACTTGCGAGCCTTGTGGCAATGTGAGTATCCATGGGCGGCGCTATCACTTAACATCAGGTGAGCCTCCTGCCCCGTTTGCCTCCTATTACATAAAAAGTGAATAAAATTATTTGATGTGAATGACTAAAGTAATTTAAAGATTATTATTAACAATATATAATATCTGAACGGTCCAAACTAGGAATGTTTACTTTATTTTCATAACATTATGGAAACGTGAAGGTAATACAATAAAGAAATGATTTTAAACTAATGCAACGCTTGTAATAGCAGTATTTTATAATTAATAATGTGTTCAATTTAAATGATTTTAAATTATAAATATTCAATTAGTAACTATTGAAAATACTCAAACGACAGAGTAACGAATATAAATGGGTTTGCTGACGGCATCAGTTGATATTTTTTTTTACACTTCGCATATGAAGAATAATTATCTTAAATACAACATAGTGCAGCGGGAGGTTATTAAGATAATAAACATTGAAGAATTGTGAAGGGCAAGCAAACATATTTAAACAGTAACGGTATATATTGACATGATTGATAAATATAGGTATATTAATATGACGATATATATTTTTGAAAAGCTTACATTTTTATAAGTAAATCTTTCGTCAAAAGGATTTACTACCCTTTATGATGGACATGCAACTTTATCTACAGAGTACTAGGAAACTAGAAGTCAATGTAATGGACAGTGACGTCACGCGTCAGTGAAAGGTGGTTTTCGTCGAGTGAGCACATGATATTGGAATGCTAACAGCGGGCAGGAAAGTGGAAAATACTCTTATGAATTAACAACAGATCGTTCGCCTATCATTAATAATGGATAGTTGTCAAAATATGCCTAAATATGCACATATGAAACGATGTAAATTTGCCCTGAAAGGGCTGATTTTGTATTCGCATATTCGTCTAACATTAAATATCGTTATTCATGGACATATATAATATTTTTGTTTTATATAACTGGGGGCAAACGGGCAGGAGGCTCACCTGATGTTAAGTGATACCGCCGCCCATGGACACTCACAGTCAGAAGGCTCGCAAGTGCGATGCCGGCCTTTCAAGAATTGGTACGCTCTTTTCTTGACCGTAAGTCGAATTGCTTCGGAAACACTTCAGTGGGCAGATAGTTCCACATAGACATATAGACTGGTGTGCAGCATAAGATGCATTAAAAATGCTCAGTTGTGGGTGTATTATTATTTATTTAAATAGATAATGTTTTAATTTTTACGTTTACGATAGCTACTGAAAAGATTTAAAGCGATAAAACATTATAACGCCGTAGGTTGCCCTAATAAGTTATGTGTTCTAGTGTTTAAGCAAGGAAGTGTTTATAATAGATATATACGTTTATATACATTTTGTATATAAACGTATATATCTATTGGCTTCAGAGTGAAAACGAAAGACGATGCGTTTAATAGTGATTGGACAAATGTAACTAATATGTACATGTCTTATGTCTGCTCGTTACTAGAGATTGTTAGAGCAATCATAACATGATATGCTATTGGTTTAGTTCCAATTTGTGGGGATAAAATAGGTGGCGTCTCAAGTACTCAATAATAAAATCACTGGATTATTTTGCCCTATATTGGGTCTTGGCTTCTGATGCATTGAAGACCATCGGTCTGTTCATTTTTATTTCATAGACAAGTTGGTGATCCTTCTCTTTGACATATGACGTCGATTTTTATTTGAACATGCCGGTTTTCTCACTATGTTTTCCTTCACTGTACGAGCAAATGTTAGATGCGCACATAGGAAGCCCATTGGCTTACAGGGTATCGAACCTTGGATGCAGATTAGAGTCGCACGCTGTACCCACTAGGCCTCTGCTCAAGAACTTATTAACGTTAAAAGCAAATGACACCAACAGGTTCAAACAAAACACTGTCGTTTTGATTAAACACAGTATTATTATTATACTGAACGTCAATACTGTATGGTTAGTATGAACATACAACCCGGAAAGATTGTTGGTTGGTTTTCATGTAGTGATACGTGACTAAGGTATGGTCCTCTGTAATTGGAGATTTAACAGACCAGCGTTTATAGATTTAATTATCTATGGATTAGCGCGCAATTCGCAATTCAAATCAATTTTATTCGTGAGCCGTGCTAATGAAATTTCAAATTCAGTCAGTTTAGAGCGTTCTTTGTTTTTGTGAAATTGTGGTAGTTATAAAAGGGCTCAAAATGGCAACCATTTAGATAATTTAGGCTAGTACTTTGATTCGTTGATATAAAAAAAATCTCCAATTTCAAAGGTAGAGATCTAATACTAATATAAAAATTATTAGTTTCATATTTCTTTGAATATTTTACTCATATTCAGACGATAAAGAACATCGCGAGGAAGCCAGCGTCAAATATATGGTGTCTAAGTACAGAATAGCGAAAAAAAACGAAACTCATATAAAAACCTGAGAGTAGCCGAACGATTTTCCAAAGGTTTTATGGTGTTCAATATAATTGTAAAATAATAAGTGCAATACCATGCTGGAAATATAAAAAGATTATAGAAAACCAAGAAAATAAAAAACCTACATATTTTCTGTGACGTAATAAAGAACTAAGTTCTAACACACTTATTCAAATTTAAGGTAAAAATTGCTTTTCGGTTTTCAGACATTCAATTAAACTTTCATTCGAGACAAGTGTCAGTTTTGGGGATTGACAGCGCAATTTAAAAGTTATCGACTGTTACAGAATAAGCATTACTCGGACGGCTACATTTTGAATTATCAGACTTGTATGTTCCCCAATAGAATAGATACATTTCTGTATGTGTCATCAGCGCGTTGATATTTTTGTATATGCCGAATTTCCTTTCCTTTGCAAGCGGACTTGAAAACATTTGACGAATAGGTTGACACTTCTCTGTCCGATTAAAGTTATTTTTAAATACATCATGAGTACTTTTTACATAAGTGCTAATTCAAAAGTTATAATTTGTTACTACTTGCTTAGAATTCTAAATTCAAAATAATCAGTACGCGTTTCGCGAGCGCGACTTTTACAGCACAGAGTAAATTATCGAATTTACACTCGATGTCACTTAACCCAGTCTAGGGATTGATCGAATGAATTTTTGATAAGTTCAATTTGAACAGAAAACAGATGAAGGTCAGATAAAGTATAGTGTGTTTCTCTAGTGTTAGAGACGTTGTAAATATAATATTAATACTAGTTTAGCGGAGAACTGTTCATTCAGACCAACAGAGTCACTTAACTTTATACATTTCTGGTAATAAAATATATAAAACGTTTACAATATGAGAACTTAAATTTAATACATTTTATCAAACGGACTTCCCTTTCAAAATAGTTCTTGCTCTAATGAGACTAACAAACCTCGTGAAGTAAAGACTGGGCAGTTTATCACGACGTAGGGCTATATTTTTCATATTAAGAACGAGAACTGAATATTAAATAAAGATCTGACCCTCGGTCTCATTATTCATATTTTGTAATAAATGAGAAGTCTTGTTTTTGCAAATTGCTACGAAATAAGAGAAATTCCATTAGATTATGTATTAATTTAAATAATCTACTCGATATAAACGAATTTATAAGATTCCTTTGTTATGGACGACAATGCCCGCGCCGTTCTGGCGACGTGGGAGTGTACATACAAGAACTTGGCATCCGTCGTTTAGATTGACCAGCTCGAAGTCCTGACATCAATCCAACTGAGAATGTCTAGGATGTTCTAAAGAGATGAGTAAGATCAGTGCAACCTGCTCCACTAAATATCAGTGAGCCAAAAAGAGTTATTTCATAAGCATGGCAACGTATTCCTTAAAAAAAAATTTATAACTCCGTGGAAAGCTTGCGTGCAAAGAAGGATTGAAGCTGTCATTTTAACAACAGTAGGTCACTCTGGTTATTAGGTTTTTACTTTTGTAACTTTATTTAATTAATTATTCCTAAAAATCAAATTTGTATGTATAAATAAGTAGGAGAATATACCTATAAAGTTGCCTATCAAAATTTGGCCACTAGTATTTTTAATTAAATTATTTTAAATTGATTTTTGAAAAAAGATTTCGTTCACTTGTATAACGGTTATAAAGAATTCATTAGAAAAAATAAAAAATTGACAGAATTCACTTCCCGCGTTTTAATTTACACGATTATAAGTGTAGAGAATTCATATTCAAAACGTCTTCATTTTTACAAAAGAGTTTATGGTGTGGGATGAGGTTCAGAAACGAGAACGCAAACTCTAATCTAGCTGTAGTCTAAGTCACCTGATATCCTGGACTTTATTATAAACATTATCAGTTACCACTCACATCTATTTCTCGGAGCCATCTCCTATATTCTAGTATCATATATACATCAAATTCCGTATCTTTTTTTTTTGTTTTGCCGCTGTCATTTGGTATTTATTGTTTACGCGCTCGTAACACCCACCCATTACAAGCTAACATGACTTCATTACAATATGTAAACAAGTCATGATCCAGTTTCCATACAACACGTTTATAAAACTACTTATCTGCAAGTAATCAATGATCATCCAGCAATTTTTCTTAATCCCACCGCTTGTAACTAGCTTAACCTGCTTTGATGGTCTCGTCCTATTGACCGGCATTCACAGAACACGTTTATGAGTGAAATGTCGCTTTAGTTAAAATGAAACAGATAAAGGATTATGCCCCTTGTGTTGAATTAATTGCACAAGCCCAGCGGTAAATTGTACTACGAGATATGAAAGGTTTTTTAAAGATTTGTTGGTGGTATACTCGTTAAGGAATTTGAATTGGATTCGATTCCCGTCAGAGCGCAAATTATAATTGAATTTGTAATTTGTTTTCAAACCCTGGTGTGCCATATTGTTTTAAATCGGGTTCGGGTTTTATTTATCGTCCAGTTTATATACTAAATACTTTGTAATTTACATACCTAACGGAATATTGTGTCCATCACTTGTATTGCTCACAATTACGGACTTGAAAGGGATTGATACCTTCAACAAACCATTATTCTACTGTCAGTAAACATCAGTTTCAGTGCCTATCCTCAGCTAGGCAATTTATAAAGCTCACGAGTGTTACATGACCACAACCATCGCTGAACAGTATATATTCTAACATTTTAGTAAAACGTTCATCGACAAGCGCTACTGGGTTTTATTATAACTAGACCGTTATTAAAAGCCACTAGAACACGTTTATGTGTTCGTTAGTTAACAACAATGGCCGTCGAATAGATTTTTGTAGAACAAAAGTATTATTTCGAATTTCGAAAAATATTCGAATTTATAATATTCAAAAAAATTATAAATTTATACGTCACTTAGCACTAGAGTTAGTAATTTCTGCTGAGTATGGAATATTAATGAAACACTTAGCAAAATTAATTGCCTCTCAAGAATGCAACGTATATAAAATAGCTGGTAGGTTATGCTATAGAAGCGCTTGGCAAAATAGTTCTTTTAATAATCTTGACTATATAAAGGCGAATCCAAGAGTCACGGGGGTCATTATGGTCTGCCCAGGGTCACAAATGTTTAGTTGATACTGTTACATTAGCTTTTATTCGTTGCTACATTTCAATTGTGTATAAATATAATCAAATTGGCACCAGCACCAGCCAGCACATTATAAAATAAAATAGTTTGCGAACCTGATGCAATACACAGAATCATACATAATTAAATTGTTTTACATACAGTAAGTCTTTGAGTATGGAAATTAAAATTACATGAAAACTTTGTTTTTCGTAAATCTATGAACAAATAAATACTTTTTGTGTTTCGTTTGCTCCAGGACCTGCATATGGATATATATAACAACAAAACCATAACTAAAATTAAATCATTATAATTCTTTTTAATAATATGAAATATATTTCATATTAGCCCTTTAGAATATTATTAGCCTTTTAGGTAGCTGCCAGCGCTTCGGTCTTCTGTGATGTCGACACCGAATGGGACAAAATCATATTCGGAGCCTATACTGTATTTGCATGCTTTAGACAATTTAAAATTCAAAGCCAACAAACCAAGAATATTTGTCATAGATAATGAAACTCAGAATATTCTTTTATCTTCATCACTAAGTTTGTTAATTGAAGCTTCAAATCTCTGTTTTTTGGACCACAAAATTAAAACAAACACGTGTTAAGAGAACAAATATTAAAATGGTACCGTTTATATAAAATATGGGCACGAATAGCGAAATGAAACAGTAATTCGAAAAAGGGTTAACAAAAACAACCCTCAAAAAAAGGAGGCAAGTTAAACTTAATTGTAGATATTGTATAAAGAATTAAGCGAGTTTCATACTTGATATCAAATTTCACGCCTTGAACAAAGTAGTCTATTTAAATTTTTTCCCCTCAGGAAATACTGGGAAGCAATAAATTCTGTGTCCAATTTTCTCAACTGTTAAGATGTGATTCAGCATTTCCGTATTGCCTGACACACTTGGCACCGGTTTTAATGAACTTCACTAATAGCAT
Source organism: Pieris brassicae (assembly GCF_905147105.1). NCBI lineage: Eukaryota > Metazoa > Arthropoda > Insecta > Lepidoptera > Pieridae > Pieris > Pieris brassicae. The sequence goes on from NC_059666.1 coordinate 4,018,846, forward strand.
GTATGCACTTTCTTTTCAGCTTACACACATCAAGTATACGTCCTAAATATAAATAAAATATACCAATTTAGTTTTACAACTGAAAAGTATCAACATATTATTTTAGCTTATTTGTTTGTCCTCATTTACGCATCAAATAAAAAAGCATTGGGAACCTCAAGTTTATTAGATATAAGACGTTCAAGATCTGGTTAACAAGCCCTGAACCTCAGTTATCACCTGCACTACTGTGAGAATAGGTGAGCCTCGATTGACATTGGGTAAAGCTAGACGTCCAGGATACGAATTTGATCACTGAATCACTTACGACAAAATCAATGAAACAGACCGAAAAATATTTCTGCCATGGAGATTGAAATGTTTGTTTCTTAAAACCATTTGTTTTGTTTGCTTTAGTAGTTAACAGTTTTTGTGAAGTAATTATAATGTCACAGATTCAAATTTATTTAAATGTTAAAATGCCACTGGAGAGATCGTCAAAAAAAAAGTTTATTTTAGCTTACAATAATTTGTAATTGAGTCTTGCTATTATGAAAAATTAATTTGTATTAAATTTCTATATGAACCTAAAGAAAACTTTTTAAGTACGAGGGTGAAGTCTTTTGTTAATTTAATGAGCTCACATTTTCAAAAAGATACAGTTAGATGGCCGAAGTTAATTTGAGTAGTATAACGAGCAGTCTCATGATAAAATCTCAACGTTGTAATCGTAAATTAGAATTCAGTCATCTAACAATGCCCATATTAAATTCGTGTTTTTTTTTTCAAAAAACTTTATTCCATTAATTATTTTTCTCCTTATAATAAAGCTAGTACTTTTTTAGCTACTCCTCCTGTCACTCCGTCTCCTGTCAAATTGTGCTTTTATGCTGATGAGAAGAGATCGAAGAGGTCATTATTTAAAAAATTGTAATAAAACCATATGCTCGTGTGTCATACTTTGTACAAAAATAATTATATATAAAAATGCATACGTCTTAAGAATTTTTAAACATCCATTTTGATATAAGTTATGGTTTGGTTATAACCAACCGTCATCACCGTTTTCACTACCCTTAGATAATTACAGTAATGGAAAACCAAAACGAACATCGCTATTTCCCTGTTTTCAATACATATGAATGGAGAAGCGGAAATTTGGTTTTCTATACGCAATCTAATTAAAGCAAGATTGTACCGTAATAATGTATTCTAAAATAATATTATATGCATAAAATGTAATGTATGTAGATGAATACAATTAAAAAAATTGGAACGATTTAAAAATTGTTTCACTCTGAATAACTGAGTAACATAGGCAATATTTATTACCAATATATTACAAAAAATATTTAGCCGTGCAAAATATTGACAGGCTTAGTACAGTACAAATACACTCCGTTGTGTTACGTTCCTGAATGTATTCGTAGGACAAGAAAAAATAAATCCAATCAAATCTTATTCACCAAAAATCACTTTCGCCGGATGCGACTTCTTGTATGATGGTAAATATTTTTCACTTCAAATTGGTTTCAACTAATACAGTTGGGTGCGTAAAGCATCTAAGTAAAGTAGTAAAGGCTCTTGCTTGCCACCAGGCTAACCTGGTAGAACGAGGCTGCATTGTCAAGGACCTCGAAACAATAGGTATTCGAAATTTAAAGCAAAATGCACGAATTATATTGCGATGGTGAAAGAAAGTTGTGGAGCGCATAGGTGATGACGATGTTTTAAAACAAAAGGCCTGCTCTAATCTATAAAATATGTTTTTGTTAGGTTAGTAGGCACAGAAGATAGATTAAAGATTTATGGTACCTACTTAAAACAAAAGGAAAGTTACAGTAAACAATTTTCTAATAGTCAATGTTTGTCCAAGCTAATTTGCAAACCAAACATCTTAACAGGTATGGCCAAGTAAATATTAACTTTCTTCTCACACTGTTTCCGTAATCTGTGCTAGTGTGCCATTGTCAATGACATTGCACATAATTGTGTTAAATTATAGTTATTAACATTGTTACCTAATGTGTACTAAATTATATTAATCTTGTGTTTTTATTTATGCTTTAACAGCAGGGTGAATGCTTAGCTTAGTATTATTGTGATACACACAAACCTGGATTTAATTCAATTCGGGATGATAATTACATAAAGCTCATAGCTTCCATTTCAAGTAAAAAAAATGTATAGGGATGAATGGGGGAGGTTACTTATTGAAAAAGGTAACATACTGAAAAATATGTTTGTATTTTTTTAATTCATTAAATTTGTTTCTAAAAGCCATACATACATTTGTATTTTAATAATCCTTTTGATCTTTTTACACTTCCTTATTTGATTTATTATTTAGGCACTATGTTAATAGAAAACATATTTAATTCACTTGTTTTATATATATTCCACTAGTTTTAGGTTCACACGTTTGGTTCCCTCTTGGACAAAACTTCTCTATTAGGTACATTTGAAATTGACGTTTTGTCGTATTGGCCACATGGACCTCAAATATCCACTGGATTCGAATTTTTTTACGAAACCATTTCATTCTCTGTTTCACTTTTTCTTTGAGTCACTATATTTGTAAAATGGAATATGGTCCTAATATTTATCTATCTTAATGCACACATTGCATAGGAAAATCCTGTTGAAAACCAGTTGAAGCTTAACATATAATTGTAGTATGTATTGTATCTGACTCATAAATTAATGGAATTTACTTCCTTGCAAAACCGGATTTGTAAAAATAGTCCTTAGAAAGTTTTCTTAAAAACTTGAATATGTTTAAACTTTCTCAATAAACTTTTAATTATTTCTTATTATTTGCCCATTTACATTGTTACGTATTTCAAGATTATAAAACTTACCCTATTTAGTCAAAATAAAGATCCATAGCAAAATAGAATCCAAAAATCACTTTCAAATACACAACACTCACTATTTTGTAAACACTACACTTTTCTATACAGTCACCTCTTGCGCAGATAGAATTCCACTGTCATGGCCACTCGCCACTCGCCCCACTCTTGACTTTTACCGTCACAGAGCTATTATCAAGTTAACAATGTTATAAAACATATTCACTGTTTTCGTACAATCTCTGCAGTGTATTATATTACTGTAGTTGTAAAAATGGTAGAAAATAATAGATTGTTATTGATTATATATGATTACATGTAATATAAATATAAAATCAGGGTAAATACATATATTATACAATAAAAGTTGCAGTAATTATGTCTTAAAGTGAACTATGACTTCGCCAAGTCTTAATGTAATACGTTTTTACATACGGGAATCGTACGTAGACTGACTTCACAGGCTTTCATCAGGCAGCTGGCTCCACTTTTAGTACGCGTGTGTAGCTTTAAATTCAAGAATAGAAACGATTAAACCTCAATCATATACAAGTTTATTATATTTTAAAGACTTTACTTAAAGCGATTCACAATTGACCTCTATTGTGCGCAACTCAACAAAAAACAAAATTGCTCTATCATTACGTAGATTGAACTATAATATAAAAGACTTCTGTTTAAATAAAATGTACATTTTATTTTAAAAGGACAATTTAAATCTTTTGTCTGTCATACATTTTTCATTAGAACTTTTGCTAGGTTTCTTTTTATATGAGATTCTGGCCTTATAAATTTTCATATATTCATAGATAGGTAGAGAAAAAATATTACATATTTTAACCAAGATGAGAATGATTCGTGGTCGTCTCGTACGACACCAACGTACATACAAACAAGTATGTACAAAACACTGTTTAAAATGTCGCATGCCCAAGTTACATTGGCCACCTTTCGTGTGATTAATACCTTCACTTTACTAGATGTAGGCACGTGAATAATAAAACAGTCGTAATAAAATCGTAAAAGTCGCGTTCAGTTTTGTATGCGCAGTGGTTGAAAGTGAAAGTAAACGTTTTTTGGTTGTAGTTTTTACGATGAATGTATAATAATGCTGTTACCTTGCTAGGGTCTTGATTGAGTAATCATTTTATTACGTTCTTTTACCTTTCTACTATGCGGGACTGCATATAACTATTAGAAGCAGGCAGCGGCAGCCTTAGGAGGTAGCGAAAAAGGCAATCACCTGGAGCCTCGCTCTTGCAGGGGTTCACGCAACAACCCAAGCAAATTAAACAAATATCGATTTTTTTAAATATAAACATTTGAATTTGATCGTAAATTAATGTTAGTTAAATTCATCCACTCATAACAGAATTGAAAAATTCATCGTGTACACAATACACTCGAAACACTTGAAGATCTTTTTTTACCGCATAGCACTCGGGAGACAGGGCATAATGTTTTGCTCCTCTATCGCACGGGGCATCCCCATGTTTTATTTAATTCGTTAACTTTTGTCACCTTGGAATTATTTTGCTTGCAGTATGAGTTACCGTACATATCTTTAAATTTTATTGATTATTAAGATCTTATAGTATTTAAAGTATTGAGTGAGCTGGAAAAGTGTGAGTATTTAAAGTCAATACTCAATAGAAACTGAAAAAGTGTAAAAAAATTGTCATACTTAAAATTTTATTTCTGACTGTTTGTGCGAAACAAAACAACATTTACGAAATTAGCTTGCGTGACCGTGATGCCGGACAGGAATCTCAGCCCAAGTCTATATCTCCATGGCTGCTGGAATGGAAAATCTGAATTTCAAAATGACCCCGGTTTGTAGCCCATAACAATTACTGAACTGAAATTGTATTAAAAGGTCCAATCCGGGTTAAAGTTGATTTATATCCTGTAAATTATAATAATGAACTAAGTGAAATATGTGATGCTTTAAAGGATTTAGCAGAAAATACAACAGATTGGCATTCTTTAAAATAGCAAATGACTACCTACGAATTTGTTGTTTCACTTGTCATAAACTTTATTAACATGACATATAAATAAATTAGATATTTATGAACTTGAGGCATAAACTTTATTAAATTTAAATATAGAGTTTATTAACTTGAGATATAAACTTTACTAAATTGAGTCATAAACCTAATTAAATTTAAATATAAACTTTATCAACTTGAGCAATTAACTTTATTTAATTTAAATATAAACTTTACTAACTTGAGATTTAAATTTTATCAACTTGAGATATAAGCTTTATTTACTTGAGCAACAAACTTTATCAACTTGAGCAAAGTAAACTTTATTAAGTTGAGCAATGAACTTTATTAAATTGAGCAACAAACTTTATCAACTTGAGCAAAGTAAACTTTAGTAAGTTGAGCAATAAACTTTATCGACTTGAGCAATAAACTTTATTAACTTGAACAATAAACTTTATTAATTTGAGATATAAACTTTATTAACTTGACCACGCACGCTGTAAAGCACGCGAAACGTCGGAAAAAAATTAAAATTATATAAAATAAATATAAGTTTATAATAATACATAGCTTTAATCCGGCCGTTTTTTGTAATATTAATTCGGCGAAAGCGTTTGTAGGAAAATCCCGTATGACAAACAGAAGTCGACGGCCTTTGCACCGAATACTAAACTTTTAATATAAAGGAAACAGATAATGGTTTCCACATCATATATTTTTATATAATCTAGACTTAATGCGACTTGCGAGCCCCTGGCAATGTGCCTATGGGCGGCGGTATCACTTACTATCACGTGCCCCTCCTGCTTCTTTGCCCCCTATTATATAAAAAATAATTTTATTTCTCAATCTGCAATGGATACATTTCATTTAGCTTTTTGTACTATATTTTTCTTCTTATTTAAAGTGAAACCCGCACAGAATGATCTAAACCCATAATCGATGTAAACGCGGATTACATTATTAACATAAGTGATAATTCGAGTGCTTTTCAACGCCAACGGAAATAGTGGAGTTAAGTATTTACTAAATAAATATTATATTTTTTATTGACGTTTAGAAGTAATGGAAAACTCAGCGGGACTTCATTTACACGGTTAAATTGATAATAAAGTTTTAATAGACACAATTCCGTTCTATTCTAACAAATAGGTTAAAAATAAACAAGATATCGAGTGAACGGCTCGCATTGCCCATGAATTGCGACTTCACTGAGAAACGAGGTTCTTGACCTCTATATGTATATACAAGCCGTTATACAGGCTTCGTCAGCATTTTTTTTTTCGTCAGCAACTATGTATTATATATTTGTTATCTATGTTAAGAAATTTTGATCAGGGCCTGTGAAACGCGAAGTACCTAAGTAATGCAGACTTTTCCCCACCACGCAAATTCGTGACGTGCAAAGTCATTAAAGTCCTATTATTGCAAAGTTCTTTCTCTGATCACTAATACTTAAACGATACTGCAAACTAAAAAAATATTTTATTTAGGCGCAAGACTGCATGCGGGCAGCGCATACTTGGTGTTTCCTGGATAGTTCCGGAAAGAATTACTTAGCTTAAAGTTAACTGTTACATTAAATCGGGATGATGAGATCTAGAGTTGCGCTTCTGGAAATGTTGCTTCTGTTTTCAATAATAATTACAGCACTAAATAAGATACTATAGAGTTGCTAAATTATTGTTCATTAAAATAATTATTTATTTATAAACGTATCGTACGTAACGTACGTTTGATAGTATCAAAAGCTCAATTTTATAATTTAAATATTAATTCTTATTTATTATATTCTCAATTCTATAATATACGCTCAAACTTATTATAAGCTCAATTCTATAATTTAAATATTATTTCTATTTTATTAGTATAAAAAATTAATGAGATTTTTTTGCGAAAAACATTTTTAATGATCCGCTGTTAATGGTTGAGTGGTTGCATTAAATGTATTGCAGTTTTAATATACTTGGTTAGCCAACCAAATACACAAATTTAAAATTCCGCAGAAATATTTATACAATAATTTTTATACAGATGTTTATTAATATATACTAGAACAATGAACCTAAAACTAAAAACATTTGTAATATAATAAAATAACTAAAATATATTATTAAAAGGAGTCTTTTTAGGCAATTTATTCACTGAGACATCATCGAACATTCCGATCTAGCCTAACATAAGACTTAGAAGTAATTTAAGTGTAACCTAATTTACTATCCAGTATATTTAAGATGTGCAGCAGTGCCCTAGTGGCTTCAGCGAGCGACTCTCATCCCTGAGGTCGTAGGTTCGATCCCCGGCTGATCACCAATGGATTTTCTTTTTATGTGCGCATTTAACATTAGCTCGAACGCTAAGGAAAAACATCGTGAGGAAACCGGTTTTATTTTGACCCAAAAAGTCGACGGCATGCGTCAGGCAAAGAAGGCTCATCAGTTACTTGCGTATTCAATTATGATGAAAGAGCTACATAAATCTGAGGCCCAGACTTCAAAAAGGTTGTAGCGCCATTGATTTATTTTTTTAATATTTAAGATGTGTCTAATAACAATACTTACGACTGTATGTAAGGAAGACACTCTGTTCTTGTGTTCTATTTTTTCACGTCTTACTACTGTACTGTTCTGTTATATTTAGTATTTAACACTAGCAATAATTCACTAATTCTAATGGTTTTGTCCTTTTAAATCTTCTCTCAAGCACAAATATTTATTTTTATTTTTATCGTGTTTTTCGCCAACGCTCACTCTAGCAGTATATGTCTCGTCATGGGCCATCTTTTTCAGCCGTACAGCACTTATTTAATATATTTACCTGGGTAAATATATTAAAAAACTATTACCTTATCTTTTATACAAATTCCTTTTATTCGTTGATCTATTCTTGGCGAAGATGGAAAATGGTATTCCCATTTGAGATCTTAGCCAGGAATAGAAAACACGGGGGCGATTGACGATAAGTTGTACAACTATAAAACATAATAAGATTGTTTCTTAGTATTTCAATTCGGAAAATAAACTTTATTTGATGTATATCTCAGGAGTTTATTTGAACTTTATTTTATGATTATATCGTGCTCGTGTAAACTATATCAGTCTATTGTCACCATTTTCACAAAATTATTTGTCTTTTCTCATCTATATATATAATTTGACAGAAGGAGACGAAACGCGTGGAGAGTGTTGCAGGTTTATGTCATAATATTTGTATTAAATAATCTTTAAATCATTTGGTACAGGTTGGTTTTTGTGTCAATGTAGTCCCAGAAACCCTCACTAGATTTGGGGTAGACGCTTTCTATTTGTTTAGTTAACAACCACAGGTGTAGTCACTTTTTCTCAAATACCATTTGAGGCGTTGAGAGGTTGTAGGTGAAGCGGCGATGGACCAAATAAATGTCTAATTGAAATATTCGATAGTAGTAACGCGTAGCATGGCTTAAAGCAAATTTTACAGGTGATGTAGTTCGCTTAGAGTTCATCCCTAAAATCAGGGCCGCATTAGAGGTTTTAGGCCTTGGGACAACAAAGGCGTGGAGGCCTCTGTGCAAAATTATTTACCAAACATAAAAAAAAAAATTCAGTCCAATTTTTCAATCAATAATTTATTGTGGTTCTTTTGGTACTCAACAAACATGTAAAACATCAAAAGAAAAATTGTTCCCTAGTGTTAACTAGTAGGAATTAAAAAAAAAACCGAAGTCCCTATTGAAGGGGCCCCTCTTTTGTGGAGGACGCGGAACTACAACCCCGGTTGACCTCCCCTAAATCTAGCCCTGCCTACAATCCATCTCTTCATCCATCATTTTCACTATTGAACACAAGACTAGTTCCGTACTTTCCCGTACTTTGACTACTGAATGTCAAAATCTATTACGTTAAGATACGGGAGTTACACTTAGAGCTAAGTCTTTGAATCTCATCCGTTGTGCACGAAAGTTTCCTCAAGTATTTTTATACTATCTATAACTTTAACTTCTGACAGTTGGAAAATATCAACTTTCCACAGAGAGCTTTTTAAGATCGCATGCCGACTGCCCTAAGGCGACAAGTAAAAGGTCGTTTACGCAGAATGAGTCACTTCAAAACAAGCACGACTTTCAGTAAATAATTAAAATTAAAATTCCATAACAATAAATTATCCAGACTCTGAATTTACAGCAACCATACACGAAGGAAGTAGTGCAGAAGAAAGCTAGTGCTAAGATGTACTAGGACTATTGAATTGTAATGAATGATGAATAAATTTTTGTGTCTAGACAGTCTGTGAAACTTGAGATCAGCTAATTTAACAAACGGTGAGTATTAAAGAAAGACAAATACTATTTGTTCTAGTTTTCATGGAAAAGTTTAATTTGTTTCAGAAAATGAAAATTATATTGAAGTTGAACGGTGTCATATTCATTCATCTTTGATCAATACTTTGTCACGTTTATTTATTTGGAACATTCCACAAGTGTGAAGAGGACAAAATATTCTATAATTAAGCTTGGAACGTTTGTCGTACTTTTTTAATATTTCTTTTATAACCGGTTCTAATAGGTGATTTTACAATGAGGCCCATTTTTGAATTATTATTATGCACGAAGTTCGTTTGACCGAATCTCGATGACCCTTGTTTAATTTTTTTTTAAATATTGCTATGTACTGGTTCGAGTTCAATATTTTGGTGTTGGATAAGACATAATATATAGAACATGGATATTTATTACCAAATATACAACTCTCTTAATAGGTTTTATCATGAAGACGGTTGACCCTTATCTTAACAATTATTGAGAAAATAGGCTAAATATTGATCACTTCAAAATCGTTTTGAGAATTTGTTATGCACATATTAAAATTTCGATATTTTAAGAGGACCTGGTGCCATAAAATTTTATATATAAAATAAGATTCGTTTCTTCCGCCTCAAATAGCCGTTTCGTACAAATACAAGAAGTTCTTGCAGATCACTAAGATTAGTAATAATAATTAGGATTACTAATAATTCTATGGTAAACCTCGCTACGACGGCATTTACTATTATTTTATGAAATACGAGCATCTTCTAGATTTTTCACTCCGTTGCTTCAGACTAACAATAAACATTTTCCTGTCAGTCGCATTTTCTATGGCCTGGTTTATCTGAGACGGAAAATATGTTATTTTCCTAGTCACCTATTTTTAAGGGCCTTGTTTTATTTCTTCATTGATATACAATGTTCATCTTTATACACACACACACCCACACACTATTATCTTAATTATACTAAAACAATGCTAGTATTATTATTTTTTGTATGTCTATTCATTCTACTGAGTAATTTTGAAACTTCTTTAGAGCAATAAAATTAGAGGCTAGATTTTCTAATAACAAACATATTCTTAAGACTTTAATTTGTTAATTATGTGCGTATTAATTTGTAAAAAATCGGTCTGGCCCTCACATCCCTATATTTGTTTCGTAATTAATTTCTTAATAGGTGATAATCCTTCTGTGCCTGACGCACGCCGGCGACTTTTTAAGGCATATCTGATTCCTCGCGATGTTTTCCGTTACATAGAAAGTCGATTGTCACAGAATTGGGGATCGATCCTACGACCTCAGTGATGGGAGTCGAACGCTAAAGCCAACACTGCTCTACTATTACTGAAAGGTTGATTAAACAATAAGGTGTATCGTCAACGCCGGCCCCGTCACTCAAGACAAAAGGCAGTCCCGTAACATGTATAATTGCATATGTATTGGTTATGCCCTGTTGTGTAGAGGATCAATGTAGGAATACCGTTATTTTAAGCTTTTTATTGGATATGGTTGAGGTGTGGATGGCAGCCTGTTTTTGGAGAATGGTGATGTCATGTAATTGTAGAATGTTTGTATAGTACTTTTAGCTGGTATTCCTGTTGTATACGTATCGGTCTTTGGCGTTTGGGTATTCAACAAAATACTATTATAATGAATTGTATAATACCATTGCTTTTTAGTTTATCTTTAGAAATCAAATATTTTTAAAGAAGGTCCTAATACAAATGAAAATTCAATAAAACCGGCAGTGGAATGCAGATGTTTGGAAAGCGCGAGTTTCTAGAAATCTATTAGCATGTTAATTTAAGATGTGATTTGTTGTTCGACTCGGGCCATATGTACCTTTTTGTAAATATTGCTTCAAAGCATGATCAGAAAAATACAATGAATTTCGTTTAGTTAAAATTCTTAAATTTTAGCTATTATAATTTATTATTAGTTATTAACACATATTTTCATTTTTGTTACATATATAGTCAAAGCAAATATACATATATAGAGAACAAAAAAATCAATGGCGCTACAACCTTTTTTAGTTCTGGGCCTCAGATTTCTATATCTGTTTCATGATCATTTGTAAATCGGCAAGTATGTGATCAGCCTTCTGTGCCTAACGCGACCTTTCGACTTTTTGGGTCCAAGTCAAGTCGTTTTCCTCACGATGTTTTCCCATACTGTTCCAGCTAATGTTAAATGCGCACATAGAAGGAATATCCATTGGTGCATCCGGGGATCAACCTACGAGCTCAGGGATGAGCGTTGCACGCTGACGCCACTAGGCCATCACTGCTCAATCAATATAAATATAAAATAGGCTCATATGAGCTTCACACCGAACTGGGGTGTTAGTTGTTACGGTGTCATACCGAAGCCCTCAAACGCTCTCATGTGATAAGACCAAAACATTAATTTGCTACTATAGAACCTTTTTTAGTACATTTCTATAATCTCATATTATAAGCTAATTAACATCAGATACCTTATATTCCCACCTGATTCCCGTAACCTTAATTTCTAACCGAATTCCAAGTTATAAATAGATTTAGATAATTACATCGCCTTATCCATTATATATTCGGGCACTTCGTGAGACAGTAAGACACCTTTGGCACGCTTCATTAGATTGAATTACACTGACGTATACAACGATGAATTCGGTGTAACATTGTTGTGTAAATATGTCTTAAATCGTAATATATCTTAAATATGAAAGAAAAAACGAAGAAATGATATACAAATAAAGCATATTTGTTCAATTTATTGCTCAAAATTCGCTTTAGAACCTTGTTTGCTAAAAATTTGAATTTTAACATTAGACACATGTTTTCTTTTCGCTTTCGTATTACTGTTAACAATGTTTATATATTGTTAGTTCGTATAAAAAATAACCGTAATAAATAATAACAATTAAAGGTTATACGAGTAATTGACGACTTGGTCGTAAATAATAATTCTATATACAGTCAAAACCGTTTATGACATCGTTTATAACAACATACCGGTTATATTGACCAAAATCAAAGGTCCCGGCGGAATTCTATTGTTACGACTATCGGTTTTTACGACTAAATTTCAGTAGCCCCTTCGATGCTGTGAATTTTAATACTGATACCAGTGTTACGCACATGAAAGGAAAAAAGCACGACGTCAGGGCTTAGAATGGCGACGCCTTAGAGCACTTAGAGTAGACAAAGAACATATAATTTCTTAGAACGCTATCATGCTCGCCTTCCACTGCGAGCGGAACGGACCCATTACGGACTCCGCTATACTCGTAACGATAACTTTCAAGCAATTGGGTACACATTTGCAAGCCTTCTGACATTTTGAGTCAACTTAACGTCACAATGAACTGTAACAAATAAGATATATTAAATATTTCGTGTTACAGAAAAGAGTCCAAATAAAATACTAAAAATGTAACTTTTAAGTCGGTAACAACCCACCACGCTGCACAATAGAAATTGTCGCTACTAACTTTTCGCATTACGAAAAGGGAAACAATTGAATTCCATTGAAACGTATTTTCTAGTTGAGAAGGATTTAAGGATTTCTTTGTCCCACTTTATAACTTTTCGGTTTTTAGGTTTTCGTCGGTTATAAAAAACATATTTTTAGAAAGTTTTTTCCGTTTTTATTAAGAGACCATCTACCTACGCACGCTGTTATAAGATTTCGGTGTTTACGTCATGATTGTATATGTGTTATTATTTATTATTGTATAAAAATATTCCTATTTGATTCATAGGTATGAACCAAATAAGAAAACTCTTATAATTTTAGTGTTTGTAAATATTACCAAAATTGAGAGAAATACACAATTTAAGTTAGGCTAAGCTTTTTTTGTAGGACGGAGCAAACGGGCAGGTGGCTTACTTGATGTTAAGTGGTATCATAGCCCATGGACACTCTCAATGCCAGAGAGTTAGCGAGTGCTTGCCGGCCTTGAAGTGTTTATTTCATTTAGAAATTTAATCATGCATTTAGTATTCATGCCATAGCCATTCATAACAATAAATTGTTACTTCGTCATGACGTCAGCAGAGAAAGTGGTTTCGACCAGTTAATTTGAAAATCACCAACTTCGACTCATATGTGAAAGTAAAATTCGCTCGTAAAATGTGTTTGGAAATATTTTATTTCCTAAGAAACTCCTTTCTCTCAAAAATAATACAGAGACTCATCAATGCGGTAAAAATAACTTTAAATTATTTAACGTATGACAAGCCTCTATATATGCACTTTAGGCATATACAAGGACGTGGCCCTTTACCTGTCTCCAGGAACATGTCTGAGAAGGAGATTACTGAGCAATTACTATTTTGCCGACCTATGTCTTTGACCCACCTGTGAAATTGTGGAAAACCCGCAACGTGAAAGGTCGTGTCTAAAACCCACCAGAGGCGTAGAACTTATTGCAAATTTAATTATATTTTTCATCGGATATTAAACCCGACAGGCATCCCTTTACAAAACTGTTGCTAGGTTTTCGTGGTAAAGATATACAATAAATGTGTAAAACAGCTATTAACTAATTTTAACAATTTAATTAGTAATAAATTCTAATTACGCTTTGATCAAGGTTCAAGGAGCCTCGCAAGCGTCTTGTCTTTTTGGCCCTAACATTTCATTAACAATGATAATTTTATCTTATAGAACCGGGAGCAAACGGGCAGAAGGCTCTCCTGATGTTTAGTCCCCCATGCCAGAAAGCTTGCAAAATGCATTCAACAATTGGTACGCTCTGATACATCCGCGTTATATATTTATATCTATATTTTGCATTATCAGTATCAGTATTATATTATTTATTATACGTAGGTTATTGTCTATACGACTATAAGGAAATGTTTGACACGGGCAACTTTTAGCATAGCGTTTAAAACTTTGTCAAAAAGCTGTTGTTTACGCCCACGTTTGCTTTGCTTCTTGCCTGAGTCATACATCGAGTTGAAGGTATGTGAAACTTTATGAATATTTCAGATATTATGAGGTATTTATTTTCTGAGAATTTTTAAATCTGTTTTGCGGGCGACGATAACGACAGTATTTATATGAAAGTATATAATTTCGACAGAAAAAATAAACTTCGTTGTAATTGCAAATTATTTTACGAAAATCGCCGTACTGATCATGATTGATTTGAAGGTGGTAAATTTTATGGAGAAACAGATGAATGCATGTTTCCTCATACCTCATACCGATAAATACCTTCTTAAACGGAAAAAATATGTGGAAACTTATTTCTAACCAAAAAATTTTTTTATGAAAACCGTATATCAATAGGAAGTAATAAATTATAATTTAAAAAAAATCGTATTAAGAATATTATTTCGGCTAGTATCCTCGCGTTACCAAAATTACCTCCTTCAAAGCTAAATGATTGGCTAAATCTCACAATATGTAAAAACTAAATAGTTTTATTATATATCTAATTCTATTATATAGATTTCAATCAAATCATTAACTAAAGTATCTATACTTATAAATCCGAATTATATGATAACTTAACCTATAATTTAACTTTCACGTCATAGTCCAGTTATTTTGGTGATGAATTTATGTTGACAGGCGCATCATAGTAACATTCATTTGTGAGTAATTGTGACAGCCTTATTCGATTTAAGGTAGTAGTATTTAAGTAAGTGAGTATTTAAGGTAAGTTGGTTAATCACTGAAATTTGAGACATTTTCTTCCTTATAAATTAGGCTTCAAGTGGATTTCAAACATTTTAGCTTCTCAAATAACGATCTTTTAGGCGTCTAATTGCTTTAATCGATTTTTTGGAGGACTTGTCCGGAGTCCAATTACGGAACTTTAATGTATTTACTTTGAAGTTGATATTGGTAACTAATTGTTAAGGAAACAAGAGTAGGATAGTTACGTATAATTGTGTTGAAGGGTGATAATTTTTTTTGTACAATTAATTAAAAAATATTGTTACATAAAAAGCGTGATAAAAGTTCTTTAAATAAAGCATTAGTATGTGAATTTTATACTTTATTTAGATAATCCATGTTTTAAAAGCCTTCTCACCAAGCGCGGTCAGTATGTCAGTCTAGACAAAAGATAACTCTTTAGTTATCTTATCTTTATAACAAAAAAAAATCCTTTGAATTTTTTTTGTTATAAAGTGTAAAACAACAAGGACTACGAGATTATAAAATCAATCAATATTAACAATTGTGCGCATAAATAAATTAAACTATATAATTTGTAAAAAATTAAAGCGTAACTGATTATTTTATATAAAATTTGTTTATTTTATTTTTTGTAACATCTAATGTTAAGTGATACTGCCCATACACTTATATTACCAGAGGCCTCGCAAATTCGTTGCCAGCCTTTAAGAAATGGCATATTTTCTTGAAAGACCCTGAGTCAAATTGGTTATATATATGATATACATCGGTGAGCTGGTTCCACATTGTGGTGGTGCGCGGCAAAAACAGTTGTTTAATGACAGTCGTCGAAGTGGTACGGGTCGAATTTCATATTATGCCTCGACGTCCGCTGATGAAACTCAGCTGCAGGAATCCTAATCCTCCTTAATCATATTTTTTATTATTATTATTATATCATTTACGTTAATGGCACAATTTTGATTTGCTTTCAATCTGTTTGGAGATATATTCTAGTTCCCAATTTATTAAAAACTGAAACAGTTCTGAAAGTTTGGAATTCAAACATAAAAATTGTTGTTTCAAGTAATTCATATGTGGCTATGACAATTTTCTTGCTATGTTTCTAGGATGAGTTCACAAAAAAAATACCTTACTTACAATAATTATGGCATGTTTATGCCATTTCTGTGTTCTCATTATTGTATTGCGTTGCCAATATCATTACACGTACGTGTCGCATTAGATTGGCATTTAGAAAATAGAATTCGGCTGTAAGTACCTAGCACTTCGTACAACATAAACGTCTTGTTTACCTCTTAAATATATTTATTTATTGAATTAATTATTGTATCCTCAGCCATTGCTATGATAATAATAAGAATACATGATCAATATGATAAAATTACATGATCACTGCATCAAGTCAACCTTCACCATTCAAACGTCCAAACAAACTTTTTTTACTCGATGGAATTTTTCTTAGGAGCTCCCCTGAAGCAAAAATTTAAATAAGAGCTTTATGATATTTCTCACCGAGCTCTCTAAGTAGGGAAGTGTAGACTTTAGTTAGACATATGCTTTCGTCCTTTTTTATATTTGAATGGCCGCCCATGAACATTCTCAATACAAGAGGGCTCGTGAGTGCGTTGCCGGCCTTTTAAAAATTGGTACGCTCTTTTCTTGTAGGACCCTAAATTGAATTGGTTCGGAAATACTTCAGTGGGCAGATACTAGATACTACAGCTATAGATACTATACCATATACTGGTGGTGAGCGGCAAAATTGCCTCGAAAAACGCTGAGTTGTGGAACGGCGGATGTCTAGGTGATACGGGAGGAATTTCATATTCTGCCTCGGCGTCCAATGATGACCATCCAAAGACTTATTTAGATATTTATCTTCCAACCTGGCACAGTCGTTCGACAATACCACTAGACTAGAGTTTAAAGATAACGTTTTAATACAGATCACATACTAATAAAGTCACATAATGTTTTGTTTTATTTACTAAGATGCAACTTAGCTTAATGCAGTATGTTATAACAAAAAGGTCTACAACGTAATAGCCTTTGCCCACGCAAATTGTAACGATAAACATCTTCTAATAACAAATGAAATGATTTTTAATCCTTACTCGTGTTCAGAACACGCAACTCCTATAATTTTGTGTAATCTGATTAAGCGTTTACCTTGAAAAGACTTATTGCTACAAGAATGGTTTTTCAGACGCTAATATTATTTCATAACAAAAGATTATAACTCTTTATTTAGAATGAATCTGTATAATATACCGATTACAAGCACATGCGTATATAGATAGCAGACATCCGCTATCTGTGGTATACGTTCCATTTTTCGTCTGTAACAGATTAGCATTTAGATTAGTTTGCCACACATTTTTGTGTCAGTTCCAATGAAGGGAAAACACTGTGAGAAGACTGGCATGCCATAGTACAACGAGTGTCAGGGCTAAGGAATCAAGTGACAATAGATAACTATTATTTGACTATAGAATATTATCAAGACACAGGTACAGAATGAAAATAAGTGAAATATTTTTTTTTTATGTAACAGACAGTGGTGCCAGTTAAAATAGCTTCAAGGTAGACTTCCTAGATGACTATGATTAGTGGCCAGGTCATATCGGCTTGTCACATGTAGATCAGGCCACTTTCTACTGATGATAGGTTTCGAAATTAGTACTTTCTCTATATTTTTCGCAAATTTGAATAAGAAAGTTGGCCGTAAATTAATTAAGTCACGCATAACTATGACATTTAATATTTAAATTATTTTAAAATGTTTTTAGAACGAGCGTGTTGACGACTTCTTTTACTCCATATATAATGTACTACTGACTGTTTATAACGAAAATCTTTGACCTCGAATTTAATTATTTTTTATTTATATTTCTATTTTAACAAAATAAAAACAAATCTGTTCTAAACGCCATAAATCTTACACGCAAACAATCATCAAAATATTTAATAAGTATAACCTACTGTGTGAGATAATTTTAAAACCATAAGTTGGCTTAAAGAAGTTTAAAAGAATTGAGAGGCATTCACAGGATCATCAGCGTTTTAAATGTTTTAATTAGAAGTTTAAAAAATTACTCCTTTTTTGTCAAATTCTTACATTACCTTGTACATTCTAAATAAAATATGAATTCGTCTTCTCCGAAAGTAATATCATCATATCAGATACAGAGATAGTAGAAATTAAAATGGTACACGTTTTTATTGATATGATATAAACATTGTCTATACTCCCACGCGGTGCTTGACCAACATAGTTGAACAACAATATTTGCAAAACAAGGTACCTAATTAAGAATTTAATTTTGCGTTAATTTATGGAGTTTAATGAGGATTTAGCCCAGACCGTTATACCTGGGGGTTTGCATACACGATGAAACGATAATTATTACAAATTTGAACCCATGAAAATTTACGCCAATGAAAACTTAAAAATAATTTCAATTTATACATATTACATAGAGCGTATACGAGTCATACACGAAATCCTAATTAACTATGTTTTTAAGCATACATATTAAGGTGATTTTTTACCTAGTTATACAAAACAAATTTGTCGTACATTACATGACACTGGTCTATCTATAAACACAGTTCGGAGAAACAACTGTACGAGTACTGTAATTAGAATTTTATTTAAAATTTCATTATTATTTAGTTAATACACCCAGGAAGTACGAGAAATCGTTTATCAGGAGTTTGACGAAGTATTTAACGGTAACGTAAAAAGCGCCTGCATCAATTTACCTAAAAAACTTTACAGCGCTGTTTTACGTATTGCTAAGATTATTCCATTTTGTATATATATCGCAGCCAACTAGCTTAATTAGCCATTCAATTAACAGTCGAGCCGCTTAACTAGCGGCCTGAATGGTATTCAGCTTTATATTTAAAAAAAAAACAGCTAGCCAAATGACTTGGAACGATGACGTTTCGTTACTGGCCTGGTCACTCTCAGACTCGAAACGAAACTCTTCTAAATGTCAATATGGCGTCGCCAAACCATAACGTTAACAAAAAGTTTCATGAAAAAAAACAAGACACAATTGAAGAGTGTAGTGATATTAATAATGTAAGTTTGACTTAAGCAATTTCATTTTATAACAAATATTTTTAAATGTCATGATTGTTGTTTTTTTTTTTGCCAGAAAATGACTGTATCGTACAAATGGCGTAAGCATTAACCAGCCAGTTTATTAAATGTTGTAACAAAGGCTACGGCTGAATATCTTTCAGGCCGTTTAGTTAAAAGGCTAGGCTAATTGAACGGCTAATTAAGCTAGTTGGCTGCGACATATACATGTGGCGTAATACATGGATAACAATATGGTACCTGCGGGACGGACGTTGTGGCGGTTGGGATATGTTTTACGATTAGTATCTTTAAGAAAATAAATCTTTAAGAAAAGTTTAAAAAATCCGAAAATCATATATATTTATCCATTATAAAGATATTGTATATATGTTCGGCAACTTTGTTTTGCACTATTAATATTATTAATAAACTAATGAGATTTTTATATACCCTTCAGTCAATTGTACTCGAAATACTTTGTGCGGGTGGTGACTAAAATTAACTAGGCATTTAATGTTCTCATTTTGAAGTCAGCACTCGTGTTTTAATAACAACTTTGTGTTTAAGTTCGCCTTTGAAATTTCGGACAGTTGAACTAATTACTATTCTCGGTAAATTTGTCGTACGCTTCTATATAATGAGCAAACTTAAGAAAATAATGTTTTGGGAGAATATGATGTGGAAAAATCTAATTACGTAACATCTTACTATATTATTCTTTTATTTATTTATTTAACACTTCGTTACATAACAATATAAAAAAGTTAACATAATTAAAACAAAAGGAGGGCAACTGGCGGCCTTATCGCTTTCGAGCGATCTCTTCCAGGCAACCACTGTGAGTAAAGTAAAGAAAATGTATTAAATTACGAAATGGCTAGAAGTGCAAAAATACATGTTATACACAGTTATTAAGACAAAACTAAACAGGAACAAAAAAACAAACTAAACTTAAAAGACGATACATTAAAAATTAAAAGTAAAAAGATTCTTATTTAGTACAATAGAATAATATTGAAGAAGTACGTAAGTTTGAAATTAAAGATCTTTAACATTTATGAAAGTGAATTATACCATAATTATATAGAGCCCGCGATAGCTGAAAAATACCCAAAACGTTAGTACACATCTTATTATATAATAAACTTCTTTATTGTGTACTACACTCTTAACCTACATAGTGAAATTTAATTAAAATGGTTTAATCTCTGAGGAAATATGGCATTTAACGTCGGCAGCTTGCTGTATCGTGATATTTATTCGTTGAAGGACGAAAGCAGCAGCTGTCGTGTCAGTGGTACTACCAGGCGCCAACTTAAATCTTTAATCTCTGTGAGCCCCACAAAGCAAGAGACCACTTTAAAGAGAACCAAATTAAAATAAATCAATGGCGCTACAACCTTTTTAGGTTTTAGGCAGATTTCTGTATCTGTTTCATGATCATTTGTTAAACTAATAGGCAAGTGGGTGATCAGCCTTCTGTGCCTGACGCACGCCGTCCACTTTTTGGGTGTAAAGCAAGCCGGATTCTTCACGATGTTTTCGTTCACCGTACGAGCCAATGTTAAATGCGCACATAGAATGTAAATCCATTGGTGCACAGCCGGGGATCGAACCTAAGACCTCAGGGATGAGAGTCGCACGCTGAAGCCACTAGGCCAACACTGCTATAACCTTATTACAGTTGAAAAAAATACTCATCACTACTTATATTTTGTTGCTTTTAGTTAAATTATTGGCGTATTAACGTTGTACTAACAAAATTTAAATGCATTGTAAGAGGTGACGATTCGATAACAAAAACGAGGCATGGTATTGTATGAATTGTGCTTTCATTTTAAATGCCTGATTCATTCAATTAGTCCGCTCTCGTCACATTCTTATTCATATGCCGTTAATAAAAGATTCAAAGAATATAAAAAACCTACTCGATATATTATATAGCATATTTAAAAAATAACAAGTATATTATAATTTTATAAAATCTTGCCTGTTGCCTTTGATTTCCATGAAGGTGCAGGATAAAAAAAAGTTTTAAATGTAATAGCAGGCAAACGGGCAAGAGGCTCACCTGATGTTAAGCGATACCGTCGCCCATGGACACTCACATTGCCAGAAGGCTCGCAAGTGCGTTGCCGGCCATTCAAGAATTGGTACGCTCTTTTCTTGAAGGACCCTAAGTCGAATTGGTTCGGAAATACTTCAGTGGGCAGCTGGTTCCACATAGTGGTGGTGCGTGGCAAAAACTGCTTTAGAAAAAGGTCAGTTGTGGTACGACGGATGTCGAGGTGATACGGATGGTATTTTGTAATTTGCCTTGACGTCCGATACTGAAACTCAGCTGCGGGTATTAGACCGAAAAACTCTTCTGAACACTCCCCATGGTAAATGCGGTAGAAGATGCAGAGAGACCCAACATCTCTACGCAACGCCAAGGGATCAAGCCGCACGGAAATACTTTACAAAATAAACACCCATAGTTTTTACTGTTGAAGCATTACTTCTATTATTGGCGCAAGAATACTTAACCCTGAGGTCATGTGTTCAAACTTAGCAGGCATTTCTATGTGCACACTAACTTGCATCAAATAATAGATCAACATTAAAGAGGCGTGTAAGGCCTATTTTTTTAAATAAATACATTGATATGTGTTTAGATGTCAAATAGAATTAAGAGTCTGATAAAGAGTTATCTTATTATTTATCAATCAATTGATGTATTAATAAAATAACAGAATGCAAATACTTATCAATTGTATACTTATATATTGTGTTATGTAATGTTTTTATATACTTAATACCAGCGGACAACAAGTATTTGTTCGGCAATTCTTTATTTATTTGTCAAATAAATTGCACAATGATGTGGTAAACAAATATAAGCAAAATATTTTACCAGGCGTTAAATTTTATTTCTAACGCTTATCTACATTTTGTTGGTTAAAAATAAATATTATTTATTTTAAAAAAAGCATACGTTACAAAAATACATACGTTTGTCTCCACACTTGGGATGTCCCTGTGTTGGGTAACCAGTTAGTGTTCCGTGGATCATCTACCTATATACGAAATACTTTACAAAACAAATGGACTTATATAAACTAAGAACTTTGAAACTAAACAAATTTTATATAAATACTGTGTGTGTGTGTGAGTAATTTTGTAAAGGCTCGGGGGTTTACTGTATTATATTGATAATGAATAATTGGTACTCGAATCATTAATTGCGTTAATTAATCATGGTTTATGTTTCCGCAATGAGTCAGTAATTAATATATGAGAATACATCACATTCATTTCAAAATATTTCTATGGATCATATAGGAATAACATACGGTTAAAGTCACGCGACACGAGAGGCATAATATATACCTATATAAAAACAGATCTGTATATTATATAAAAACAGTGTACCACAAAGAACGGTTCGGTGGCCGTCGATACACAATCTTATACAAGAATAATAAGTCCTGAGTACAAACCTCGTTACAATATTTTCTTATCAATTATAACTAACAAAAAGTATATATCAAAATAAAAATGTGTCTAACGTTATCCGAGTAAATCTCAACAATGACTCAACTGATAAATGTGTCGATCGGCCGAGAAAAAATATTTGGGATTACCCTCATCAAAAATTATTAAATCGAAATTACGTATTTCGAACAAACAGATACGGGTTAAAATATTGGTGGTTAGTATTTATCCTACGGAAGGCATGTTTAGCTCGTGACTGAATCTGACCCTTGGAACTGTTGATGAGTATTCTAAAGTTACTAACGCAGTCACGAAGGTTTTTATTTTGTAGAACAGGGGCAAACAGGCAGGAGGCACAAATGATGTTAAGTGATACCACCGTCTTTGTACAGTCTCAATGCCAGAGGCCTGGCCTGTGTCGAATTGGTTCGGATGTGACCGCATTAGGACATTCGAGCAGAACTTGGTTATCTTAAAAGGATAATTTGAATACACTATTGGCTCGACTACTATTATTATATATACGAAGAATTGTATGTCTTTGTACTACTCTAAAATTATCATATACTTATATACATTATCAGTCGAAGTGGACCATCAAATACAGCTTTACTATTAGAATTTAGTTTGTACTAAACAGTGCAAATTATCTATACCAATAGATATACCGGAATCCTGTTTCCGTGGGACTTGACATAAAACGTGGTATAACAAAAAGCAACAAGCAGATAAACTAAAAAACAGGCTGAACATCAGTCTAGCCGTTCATTTGTTAAAAATGGTATGGTATTAAATTTTGACAATTTGAAGTATTGAAGTTGATCTGTTGATGTGTTTATTTCAAGTTTCTTTAAGCTTATCGTACCGATATTATCTTTAACAATACCGTGACCAAGAGGATCAAATCTTTCCCGACAAAGCCGTAATGCAATAAATGGGTGGAGCGATATTGATGAGTCTTAAAGTGGATTCGAGAATAGTTCAGATCATTTACGATTAAAAGGTTTTTTTAGTTTGATTTTGTATGTCTGTTGTAGTGTATGAAATATAAGCAGAGTAAAACAAGTATAATTATAATAAGACTTCAGTTATTCACTATTAATTCTCGGAACAGCTAATATCCAGTAAATTTGATTCTTATCACGTACGGGGGCAAACTTGTACCTGACCTGACGTTGATTACATTTCTTAAAGGCTAAACGCGTGGTTTTACTTGCATTAATGATATTCACAGAATCTGAAAAAGAAGAAGGCATTACTAATGTTTGGCTGTTAACAACTTGAATTGTCAGGTATCTTGCGTTAGTCTAAACGTCTGTGGTTATACTGGTCGAGGATTTGGGTTGGAAGAACTGTTCACCTTCCTTCCTTCACAAATTGTGTTCTATTTTATGTACTATAAATAAAATATAACACTATACATACTATCCAAATATGTTCTATTTACAACTCGATACAGTTATGAGTCATAAAAAAGGGAGACATACCTTTTAAAAACCTTTTTTGTAAATTTACTATGAAGAGTGTTCTAAAGAGTTTTTTGGGATGACCTGCCGTACGAGCCGTATCAAGTCTTCCACGGTCTGCTTTACCAGTCATTTTTAGGCGAACTAGTGCAGTGTGGAATCGACTCCCGGACTAACAATTTAAAAAAAGAGCATGAAATGTACTCCTCTCTATAAGGCCGGCATCGCACCCACTAAAATGGATGTCCATGACTGCCCTTTTGGGCTCATTTATCGCCCAATCTTTAAAAAAACGTTTTTCTCACCAAGTATCAATCTAAAGCATACATATTTAAGACATAGGGTTAAAAAACTGAACTATACTAATTTCTTAGTTATTCACCATCATTCCTAAACTACCGCAATTGGGGAATCACTTTTATCACTAACACTTATCTATGTCGACAATTTATTGTTTAATAACATAAGGTCGAATATTCTATGTATGTTTTATCTCAAGTGTATTTTTATTTACGTTCTGTATGTACTATTTAAACTGAAGAATTCGTGACGCTCATCAGAAAGAGTAAACAGACCGTCGAAATGAATTTTTCAAGAATATTTTTCTTTGTTTTCGCTTTCCTATTACTAGTAAGCGTACAAGCAAGTCCAAAATGGAAGGTTTTAAAGAAAATCGTAAGTTAGTACTGATTTTATGTATTGGATTTACTCATTTTTATTTTATTACTAGATAGGTTAGGGATATTATTAGGTTCCTTCGTATGAAATTGACTTGTTGTCGTTTGGAATTCCAAATTCAATATTTTACATCAATTTACTCGTCGTTTGTTTTTCGAAAAACATGATTAATTTCATTTTCCCGTTTTATGTCTTTTCCTTTGCGTTACTCTATTTATAAAATTTAAATTTAATTGAGTTCCACCGGGCACCTGTGCTGCAGAAACGTCTCGAGGGATTAATGATGGCGTTGGCACCAGTGTCGCAAGAGAAAACTAAGTGCGTTTTTGGTTCCAACGATTTCGTTCTGGAAATTTCGACCTGCAGAACAAGCCCCGTGGGTGGCCAGAGACCAAAAACCGGCACAATAATGAAGAGATTTTTAATCGAATCATTACCTGTTATGAAAAGAGGATCCTGTACGATCATTGGAAGCGTTCATCGCAATGGCTGAATTCAGTCGCACCAGCCAATCGTGCGCCAAGTGAAAATTGACTCAGAATAAGTTATTTTGAGTGTTTGGTGGACTAGTGCTGGGTTCGTTCACTATAGCTTTTTTTTAGTCTGCCTAGACGATTACGGCAGCCTATTGTCAGCAACTGCAAACCACGATGAATAAGCTAGCTACTAAACAACCAAGGCTGGTCAATCGTTTAAGACAACACACTACACAACAGACTGCTACGAAATTAGAGGAGCTTGAATTGGAATGTCTAAGACATCCACCGTTTTCTCCGGACCTTAAGCCACCAGAATACATTCTTTTCGAAAGTTTTTGCAGGGTAAAAAATTCAACCTTGATAGGGCATCCAAACCACCAAAAGTGCTCCCATACAAAAAGACAATTTCATATGTAAGGGCCTTATTATAAACACTTTATAGGTAAAGTTAATGGATGTGATGGTAACATAGGTTTATGTTGCACACATACCTGTTAAAGTCACTGATGATTAATAAACACTCCTATCAAAGTGATATTTAGTTTTTTAAAAGTTAAGACAATTTCAATAATACTTTGTAATTTGTTTTTATTTTTAAACATATAAGCAATGAATTAGGAAAATATGGCTTCAGTAATTTATATTTATATTCCTGTTATTTTTTATATAAAAAATTCACTTACATGAGACCATTCATCGTGGGACTGACAACTCTCTTTATCATCTTCAAATGCTATACCAATTTTAAAGCTAATGTTTTTGCTCAACTTGTATATAATTTTCCAGGAAAAAGTGGGCCGCAATGTCCGAAATGGATACTAATAAAGGCAGGGCCAGCTGTTGCCGTAGTCGGACAAGCTTCTGGAATAGTCAAGGGTTGAGGATAGAATAAATTATTAAATATTTGTGTTATATGCCATTAAAAGTTTTATTTTCATCATTTATATAATTTAGAAAATATCATTAAGATGCTCCTTTTTTCCGAACTATTTTTTAAACGATTGTTTTTAAAGTTCAAACTTGGAATCAAACTCAATTAAATGCAAAATTCATTTCATTTATTCAAACTAAAACTTTAAGCCACAACCTAATAAGAACCTATCTACCTAAATAGAAAGAACAACCTTTAAGACAGTTTCAGCCCTATTCTGATTTTCGTCCTATTTCCATCTTACCTTTCCTTTCTACGGTTCTTGAACGTATTCTTCATCAGCAGTTAGCTACCTCAACAAACACACCATTCTTAATAATGTTCAAACCAGTTTTCGACATAGGCAGTACGGCTACTACACTCACTAAAATTATAGATGACATTAGGCGTGGCATGGATATTTAAAAACTCACAACACTTACCTTACTTGACTTTAGTAATTACTGTAATTCGAACCATTGATGTTCCTCTTGCATTGCTCTCTTCTATTAATATGTCCATATCAGTGATTAATTGGTTTAAAAGGTCCGATTGCCAGCAACGAATCAAATGTACCCACAGCTTTTCGTCTTGGTCTCATGTTTCTGCTGGCGTACTGTAGGGTGGTATCTTTCTCCTATTCTTCTCCTCTTTTCTCTCTCAAGAAATTGTATTATCGCTGAATTTTCTTCCAACTCTCATTTTTATGCTGATGACCTTCAAATTTACAATCAGTCTACTTTCAATGAATTGCCCTCTGCTATAGATGGCAAACTTTGATTTAGACAAAGTTGAATGGAGTAAATCGTATGGTCTTCAGATTAACCCTCATCAGTGCATCATAAGAATAAATTGGTCAACTTTACCCTTGATTATTAAAGCGATTACTGTCGTTCCATTTTGCGCCACTGTTAGAGAACCCGGAGATTACTTTGGAAACAACCCTGTCTTGACAGTCCCAAATTAAGGAACGGAGCATGAGGACCCTTTCTTTTTCTCACGCACATAAAAGGTGACGTAATTTTTTGCCTATCGCTACTAAAATGTATCTTTCTCATTCTCTTCTACTTTCTATTACGCTGATGTGTGTTATCCGGATTTAACTGAGTTGCAGCTTGATACGAGCGCTTACAAAATGTTTGCATCAGATTCATATTTGGACTTCGTAAATTTGATCATATTTCGAAGTTCCGAATAAAACTTAATTCGACTGCGGCGTAAGATGCATATTTGTCAAATTTTCTATAATGTTCTTTTTAATCCAAAAACTTATAGTTATTTTAAGAAAAATGTTATGGTCCTCTCTAGCGGTAGTTTGGGTTTGCGTTCCTTAGACAATTTAATTACTGAAACTCCTATTCATAAAACTGAAATATATCACTCCTTCTTTACTGTGCAAATTACCCTACAATGGAATTTATTACCAATTGATATGATACGAGCTCAGTCTTGAAAATTATTTAAAAATCTTTTTTTTAATCATTTTTCTTCTGCCTCGTTATGAGCTACTTATACAATTGTTACTCAATTAACCATTGGATTAGCTTTTACGTTTTTATTTATACAAGTAATTGTTATTATTTTTATTTCTTTGGATTTTACTTTATTTTAGTTATAGATAGTGTTACGTTACATTTTGTGTTCTTTTTTGTTAGATAATTATTTATGCACTTCTTTTACTTTACCGTCTTTAGGTATTTCGTTTTTTTATTGCTCCATATTGGGTTGCCTGTAAGTAAGCGATTGCTTGTTAGTAAAAATTTGCATTGCATTGCATTTTTAATGCAGTTCAGACAGATACACTTTCACAAATAACGCTTTTGGTCTCAGATCGCTGCTTCTTTTCACGATTTTCTACTGTAAACACTAATAATAATAACTGAATAGATATTTTATTTGACGTTACGATGTTACATTCAAGTATAAAAACTGTATATAATGAGGATATACAAATTTCACCGACAGATGAGATGACAATGGCACGTTTACCATAAAGCTAGATTACAACAGTATACTTGAGTAGACAAGTGCATTAAATATTTGTCAGCATATACCGTTGCAACTCACACACATTAAATATATGTCAGTCACATTTCCGTACGAATATTTCAACGTAAATTTACCAAAAAGCCCTTTCAAGTTCCGTAATTAAAATGACCCTCACTCACTTCAGTACGGTTAAATAAATTTTCCAGATTATGAAATAATTTCTTTTATTATTCTCTTTGGATTAATTGAGATTTTTTATTTTAATTTGACGGTTTGGGACCTGTGTGGATTTTTATTGTTTTAATTGGGGCAAACCGGTAGAAACCTCAACTTATGTTATACCATGTCACCTGGAGACCCACAAATCCGGTAAAAAAATCTTTTTTTTATTTCAAATTAATATTGAAGTTTATTTCACTATTCATTTGAAATAAAAATTTCCTTCGTAAATACTTCTATGAGCGTCTTGTACACGGTTGTAAAAAACATGGCGTTTAGTTTTGTTTCATAGATCATTTATTTTTTCTTAAACATTCTCGCAAATATTTTTTTAATGTGGGCTTAAGAACTTTATATGACAATAGTTGGTGGGATGGAGTTGTCAAGGAATTCGAAAAAATCGAACACCTGTTCGAGATTGAACGCAAAAAGATACATGCGGATGCTAAGAACCCAAAAGGCGCTGTACAGACATTGACGATGATGATAATGTGTTTTTCTAAAGCGCAAGAAGGTGATCAGTCTTCTATGTCGTACACGCCGTCGAGTTATCGGGTCTCCACCATACGAGCGTACGACCTCTGGGCTGAGAGTCGTACACTAAAACTACTAGGCCATCACTGCGCGCTTTGTTGCCTGTTAATTAATTCATATTATCAATGAAACAGTTGCCTCTAATGGACTTCAAACCAATGCGCTTTACATTAAATGCTGTGAAAATAAAATAAAAATATCATTAAGTCATACACACTTGTACAGAACCTCCACATTCCACAGTGTAGATCGGACACGAAGAACAGGCAAGGAAGCCTCCGCCTTAGGAAAAAATACTGTCGGTTAAATCGTTTTAATCTAGCAGTATTTTTTACAGTGCAATGCAGCAATGGGCATGGCAAAGGCAATTTTTTATAGTACGACACAATAACATAGAATATCAGAAGTGCTTGGAAGTTTTCTCTCTATTAAGTGCATGTAGTAAATATAAATATGTATATGAATTAATTTGACTAATGTGATAGTTAAGCAGTGTTATCGTGGTTAATATAATCTAGAGTATTAAGGAAACATTTCGAAATATAGGTTATAGGAATTAGAGTTGTTAGACAATGAAATTCAACTATATAAATTAATTATAATTAAAGTAAATTATGTATGTTATATATTATATTATGTTTTTATACACTTTAAATCATTACATGTGTACGAGCCAAGGCAACTACATTTTGCTCACTCAGGCTTTCTTACTTTATAAGCGTGATGATCCCTATGTACGTGCCAAGGTTCGTACATTCTTGCTCATTTACAAGCTTGACAAATTCCTATGTTTGTACGTGGCATGGCTGTACATATCGATCACTTATAAGCGTGACGATTTCCCAAATCGTCGGAGTTACGTCCCGAGAGTATAGCCCGACGCAGGCACTCTTTTCTACATTCGTTCATAACGAACTAAATCATGGGAGTTACACCCCGAGAGCATAGCCAGACGTAGGCACTCTCTTTGACTGTTAAATTGTATTCATTCGGTACATAGCAATTAGCACGTCATTATTTCGCTAATATTCTATTGTAACACGCGAGTGGTAAATATAGAGTAAATCAATAAGCTCTCTATTATTTGAAGCATCCCGTTGACCTAGGAACCGTACAACATGTATGTGATACATATATTTTGTTCAAAAACGAATAACAGCAGATATGTTATTTAAGTTTTCATTAATTCAATTGTGTTTAATAGGAAATAAAAGGTTCGTAATTTTGTAAAATTTGGCCTTAAATCTCCGTGACAACCACACAGCTACATATAATAGATTTATTTCTTTAAACTCTTTTTAAAGACTCGCTGGCAAAAAGTTGGCTGAAACTAACTTTGATAGTTACTAAGTGAACATACACATTAGTGAAGCTACTTTAAGAATTAACAGTTGAAGAAAATGTAGTCTTGTAAAATATTTTTATATATATATATATATATATATATATATATATATATATATATATAAAATAATATTAAAAATAATTTTAGTCTTGTAAAATATACATATATATATATATATTTTACAAGACTAAATATATTTTTTTACAAGAATACAAATACGTATATATATATATATATTTATATGAAATTATATTTATATATATTATATAAAAAATACAGGTATTGTATTTGTTTACTAAATGTCAATACATAAATAAAAAAATAAATGTATAAATTTATTAGATATCTAAAGGCTCAAGGCTCAAATGTACATATATATACGTATTTAAAAATGTATTTCTTTTTAACTAACTTCATTAGCGTAGCTTTATTGACATAGCATAGCTTTATTAAAAAATATAATATAGAATAATATATATAATAAATTTTTCTTAATCACGTATTCATATATATTTTAAAGTTAAACTACTTAAGTCATTCATGACTGTTATTTTTTTTTGTTATTATAACTTGCCTATTATGGCAATTATATATTGGTGACCTTTCACATATATGTAAGTTTAAATATAGAATAAAAGATACAAATAGTTTATCTTATCTATTAACTTTTTAAATTTGCAAATAACTATTTTAAAACTTTTTTTATATTATTTGATTTGAGCCTTTAGAAATCTAATAAATTTATACATATATTTTTTTATTTATATTGACATTTAGTAAACAAACACAATACTTGTATTTTTTTTAGACTAGATACAGAATTAATGACAAATGATTTGATTTCAATCTTTCTTCTGATAATGATTAAGTCTAATAGCTAATGCTATATCTTTTTACATCGAATCGGAACAAATAGACATACATACAAAACACACAATCAAAAGCCATTATCTCCACGAGTATATTATCTTCGAGGGATTCACTGTGTCAAAGAGAGTCGGGAGTTCCCAACTGACCCCGGTTATCACGAACAAATTAGTACGTTCTTACATAATAACGCAACGCTATTATAGACTTTAATCCATTACAATAAAGACAACAATAACTCAGCAGTCTCTTTTTAGACGCAAATATAATGTTGCCGTCATAATGCAAATGAATACTACTAAAATGCCATGCGTTTTTTATTCAGAGCTTTATAACAATAATAATAACGTTCAGTTTATATTAATGCTAGTTTTCAAGTGGTTTGCTTTGTTTGTAGATAATATGCAATATAAACTAGATGTATTGCAAGAATCTTCACAATACAACAAGCAGCTCGCTTCAAAACTTGTTAGTGTCAAAGGAAGAAAGGAAAATCCAAAATGAACTTCGGAAAATTGTTCTTCTTCGTCTTCGCTTGTGTCTTGGCATTGAGCTCAGTGTCCGCGGCGCCAAAATGGAAGATTTTTAAGAAAATTGTAAGTTTCAATGTGACTATTTTGGGTCTAAGCCCAAAATATCTAATCTGATTTTGCAATTTAATTCCATATGTTCACTGACATTAATTCAGACGACTGGAGTAATTACTGAATACTCTTTTGGACTTTTTGTAAATATACGCCAACTAGCATTAACTCATCCTCTTTCTCTCATTCTAAGAATATTTATATGAAATGGTTTAGATAACGTTTATATGATCAGATCTACTAACTCCAGTTTATAATGGTAGTAGCTCACTAATGAATTAAATTTTCCAGGAACACATGGGCCAAAACATTCGTGATGGTCTCATCAACGCTGCCCCAGCAGTACAAGTCGTGGGTGAAGCCGCAACCATCTACAAAGGAAAATAGAGAAACAATAAGATTGATGCCCTACCAAAATAAGGAGTTATTTACAATACGAATGCAAGACCAAAACATTGAACATAAAAGAAAGTTATCATCAAGTTACAAACAACAGAACAAAATCAATTACAAATTTGTTTATTCGTGTCAGCGGGATTAGTCTGTTACAGTAACAAATTACTTTTAATTAATCAATAATAGGATTGGAATTCTATAACAAACATTTGTTTACGATTCTATTGTAAATGATTCTCTGCAGTTACTGCCCAAAATACTCGAAATAATTTATTTTAATGTATGTAAGTTTGTATGTAATGTAATATTATTAGTATTATTTATAAATAAATACATAAAGTCATATCTGAATTTTAAAGAATCCTTCTAAGTTATTTAGTGTTAAGGTCTAACACGATCAATAAATAAAAAATAATAAGGAACAGTATTGATTTATACATTGTGTTTATTATAAGAAGGTTAATACAATTATTCATTGTTGATTGTATACCTACACATATAGTTGGTACCTCAGTTTGGTTTCAGCTTCTGCTTCAACGTTTGTTTTTTTCCTTAGTAGTGTCTCCTGGTTGAGTTCTCTTGTCAACGATAAGTTATAAACATGTTTGCCACACACGGTCGCTTGCTGTTCGGTGACTTCGAGCTTAGAGTGATCTTTTAATTATCAGTCACACAATTACTAAATGTATACGATCTGAATTGTATTGTTAGGATCTTAAACGATTTGCAAAATTTGGATTGAGTTTTATAAGACGTGACAAAACTATTAATTTTTATTCGTTTTTACTCCAAACAGCGTTTTTATATCAAAAATATAATGAATAGTTCCCGTCGCCTATATTTCATGCAATATATCCGTTGTATGTAACGCTTTGGTGCGAGAAGGGCACCAAATAATAGAAGATATGTTAGACAAAAGACGGACCGGGCGCCATCCCTTGTCCTGCCCCACTTACATTTTGACCTCAGTCAATTTGTTGCGGAGAGAATCGGTTGTATAATTCGTCCATGTGCAGTCGCTGTACTACATACTACAATACAATATAAGGGTATTAATTCTAAGTCTCATGGATAAACAAGATGTGATAAGTAAGAACCCGCTATAAATTAATAATTGACGTGTTAATAGTGGTACTAATGTACCTTGCGGTAGAAATACATTTGTACAAATAAATGTGACTTGATGTTTGCTATCATGAGATATAGTGTTCATCACTAAAAGTTAACTGTTTAAGTGAAATGCCACGAGAATAAAAGTAATCTCGGAAACAGCACTATGTTTATTACTGAAACATTATTTGTTATATGCTCCAAAAGTAGTTTTTATTCTAAAGACGGGTCCGATTTTATTTGACAAAAACTCGTACACGTTTCATGTAAAATGAGTGCGTGTACTAGGGTACACACGTAAGAAGTGACACTTCTTTATTCTTAATTTTGGAAAAATTATCTAATATATGCAACTTTAGAGAAATTGGTTAAGTAAAGTTAAATTAGATAAAGTTTAACAAAAGTATTTTATTATCATAGACATGGAAACAAATAATACAATTATTTCGTTATACCTTTTTACTATTAATACTATTACAGAATTTCATTAATTGTAATAGAATCATTTTCATTATGATATATTTTTGTTATTAATGGCTTCGAATATTTTCGAATTAACCGTGGTAGGGAAAACAAGAAGATGGCGCGTAACGAAAAAAAATTGCCGCGTAACCGACAAATGTGACGGTAATTTTTTTACAACGCCGATAAAGAAGTTTTACTGCAATAATTTAAATACAAAAATATTCATTATACACACAGCGCGATGTAGTTCGACTCATTTGGTAATATAGTTTTCTTCTATAACAAATTATAACACATGCAACAGTGCAAAAAGTTCTTTGACATCGTCGATAATTCTTTATTCTAGTTCATAGTCGCGCGCCTGGTTTCCTACTTTAGGTACACCTGTAATGTCAAAATCACAAAATCATATGTTGCTACGTATGGTTTTTACAATAGCTTTAATAACAAAGTCGATCCAATTACATCGTATAATGAAACGTGAACTTATGTAATTTATGTAAATAAGTTCAATTAGCGTTTTAAACACTTAATTTAGAAAAATGTATCTAATTCTAGGAAATTTGCGTGGTTCTCACACACGAATATAGCAACACCAAAAGCATCTCATGACCTAAATGAACTACCTAAAGTAACTTTACCATCAAATTTATTAATTTATTTGATATCAATTATAGTTATAACACAATTTATTAAATGATTGATACTAGAGAGGTATTTGCAAAGTTGCGAAATAAAAAGTCGATTGCAACAAAATACTCGAGATTCATGTAAGTATTCATACGACACTTCTGAACATCTAAAATATAAACATTGTAACCTAATTCTGAGTTTTTTTTTATGATTTAAGCTAAAGTGTACTTAGCGATAATATTTATGTTCCGGTATTTTGTTAATCTCACCGAACTAGGACGCCAAAAAACGACATTGTCGTTTTTAAATGTTGGGTTAGTTGAATTTGCAATGATGTTTAGTTTATCGACTAATTTACCTCAATTTGTTTGTATGTAAAACAAGATATATTTTTCCTAATAAGTATATTGCCTAGTGCGTTGTACTTTATGAATACATATTACATCAATAGCAACAGTAACATTATAAAGGTGTAACGTTTTCAACATCGTATAACTAAATATTATGTCGTTTAAATATCTATAAACGTTACCATAAAGGATTTATAAGCAAACAAACTTTAACACAGTGGCACCCTTTTTTTTAGCCAGTTTTCCCAATAGACTTTAGAAGTTTGTCCTACCACAAAAACGGTGGACTCATTTTGATGTTTTTGCCCATTCAATTTCTAATACTTCAATACAATAGAAAAAAATATCAAACAAAAGGTCCAGGTTCGACTCTCGACGAAACTATAAAATTATATTTTTAAACGAAGACGAATTTAGCAGTAGATTTCAATTAACTATAGGTTGTTTTTTATAAAAGTGATAATAATGACGTGAATTGAGTAATTAACGTAGTGTAGTGGTAAATGGTATTACTGTGTTGCGCTGTGTAAGATATTAACTCTTTTTATCAAAGACACCTGTACCAGTACCTAGTTTACTGAAGTCATGGGCTGAAAGCTGTCATGAAGTTTTCTTTAGAAACTTTTTAATTGTTGTCTCAGAAAAGTGAAATTTACATAATTTTGGTTGAATGTCCCAGCTATAATTTTTGTTAGACGTCATTCCATGTTATGTAAAATTCGTATTATAATTTAGAGAAAATCGGGAGATCCCTGACGACCCAGGTTATTGCGAACAAATAAGTTCATCTTACAAAATAGCGCAATGCTATTATGGACTTTAATCCATTACAATAAAGACTATAATTACTCAGCAGTCAGCTCTTGAACGCAGATGTAATGTTGCCGTCATTATACAAATGAATATCACTAAAACTCTGTACCTTATCTATTGAGAGCTTTATTAAAATAAATTTAAGGTTCAGTTTATATTAATGCTGGTTTTCCAGTGGTATGGTACGTTTGTCGTTAATATGCAATATAAACTAGACGCATTGGAAGAATCTTCACAATACAACAAGCAGCTCGCTTCAAAACTTGTTAGTGTCAAAGGAAGAAAGGAAAATCCAAAATGAACTTCGGAAAATTGTTCTTTTTCGTCTTCGCTTGTGTTTTGGCTTTGAGCTCGGTGTCAGCAGCGCCAAAATGGAAGATTTTCAAGAAAATTGTAAGTTTTAATGTGACTAATTTGGCTCTACGTGCTGAAATTTATCTTATACCGCAATTTAACTTTTTTCATTGCCATTAAATGAGTAGATTTTCTTCTTTAATTTAATACTCTTTTGGACTTAGTATAAATATATGCCAACTACTATTAGCATTAGCTCATTCTTTAGATTTTTTGAGGTTTTATATGAAATTAATTAAGATAACGTTCATAGGATCACTTAATAACTCTTTATACTTTACTTTATGGCTCTTGTTCACTAATGAATAAAAAATTTCAGGAACACATGGGTCAAAACATTCGTGATGGTCTCATCAAGGCTGGCCCTGCAGTTCAAGTCGTGGGCCAAGCGGCAACCATCTACAAAGGAAAATAGAGAAACCCAAAGAATCATGCCGTATCAAAAATAACGAGTTATTTACAACACGAATGCAAAACCAAACTTTCAACAGAAAGAAAGTTATCGATTTTCAATACCTTGATCCCTCGACCAAACCAACCAATGGTTTTATAAGAGAACCAAATATCACATTAACAACATTTATTTCATATCATCATCATTACTCCGTAACTGATACCAAAGACTATTTATTTACTTTATAATAGCTGGGATTCGAATACTATGTAATTGAAGATGGAACCTGCGGCGTTGGCTTTTGAAACTATTTGGCCATGTATATTTGGTTTATAAATCTATTGTATATGATTATCTGTACTTACTGCCCCACATACTGGAAATAGTTTATTTTAGTGTAAGATAATAGTATTATATGTAAATAAATGTTTGAAATGTTAATTTTTCCTTTTATCCTTTTAATTTTCTTAATGTGACGAATACATCCTAATTTATAAATAGATATTTCATAAATTGACTTCATTAAGACACATTGTTAATTAACATTTCTGGTCCATTTTGGATTGGATTATTAATGATATTATTTGATTATTATATGGAGGTTTAATTACGAAACCTTAGGTATTTCTTTTACCTTCCCATATGCTGTAAACTTCAATACTTGTGTTGCCTCGGAGAGATCTTGTAACAGCTAGAAGAACTGTTCTGTTACTGTCCTCCCAATTTTGATGTTTTGTACTATTATGCAACTCAGAGTAATTTTATAAAACCCTAATGTATTTAGAGTAAACCTCAGTTGTAAATACAGTGTAATCAACAAATTTCGGAATGTTACATTATATTAGAAAATTTGTATCTAAACAAGGATTCCATTCAAGTAATTAATTATTATCCATTCATGATCTTGTTTGCTCTGATAAACTAAACAAACTATTCCGAATTAAATCTTCAATCAACATAATCATGACACAACGGAGTGTAATACAAACATTCATTATACAATTTATGTTTTAGTGAAAAGTTTAGTAGTAGAGTAGTGTCTAAATAAAACTTATGAATTATAAACGTGAATTTAGAGCGGTGTTTACACAACATAACGTTTCGAGCGCTTTGTATCTATCGTGGTTACCGAGAGACTTGAACGACGTATTATGTAAATAATATAATCATTAAAAGAAGTTTTACTATATATATGTCGTGTACGCAAAAACTAAAAACAATATAATATTCAAATTACTTTTTAAAAATTTTTCCACACCTTAGGTTAATTGCATTTTGTTAGGGATCCCTATTTTGAAAATGTAATATAGGCTTTGTCAGTCGGTAAATGTGCTTTCTAATGGTGAAAGAATTTGAAATCGGTACAGTAGATTTGTGTTGTAGTGTTATTAACATTACAAACATATATAGAAAAACACAAATGTTTCCTCTCTATAACATTACTAATGTTATAGATATTGTTCTGGCAATAAGGAATCTCAGAAATTTGTCCAAAACATACAATGGCTTGTTTTCTAATCGAACCGCAAGGCACAGGCAGGCTCACTTTATCTTATGTCATACTGCCGCCCTCTGTAAAGCTCACTAATGGATTGCCGACCTTTGCAGAATAAGTACCCTGTTTTCTTGAAGTAGCCTAAGTCAAATTATTTTGGAAACAATTCAATAGGAAGGTGGTTCCTACGGCATTAAATGCTTTACAAAAATGCTTAGTTATGGAACGACGAACGTCGAAATTTGGTATTCTGCCTAGACACACGATGATAAAAGTCGGGTATTAATCCGAAGCACTCCTCCGTAGAGAATCCCAACATATCTACGCAACGCCAAGGGATTAAGCCGCTCGGAAAGTGACTCGTCGACGATTCGAATCGCTCTTCGTTGATTACGGTCAAGTGAAAGGTCCTAAGAATCTCCCATTCAGACATGAGTACCAGCGGGATCTAATTTATGCTTTGTTAAGTTGCAATTAATGTACTTAAACATCTCAGCGAATAGAGAATTTTAAAATTCAGGTTTAAAGTTATTTTCAGCATACACAACCAATATTTGGTAACTTTTAATGATGTTTTAAAAAAAAATGCCAACACAGTTATTATATACAGGTATTGTATGTTGGCCTATCCCGAGTCGGAACTCCGAAACATGAAATTATTTTGTTGCCACAAAACAAAACTGCCTCAAATGTTCTAAGACACTGGAGTTCTACAAATATATCGCTTATTAACAATTTATAATACTAAGCTTAAAATTCCTGGACTGATTAAAAAACTTATTTCATTACCTATTTGAAGTCAAGAATTTTTCAATACAATTTTTTACAGGTACTGAAAATTTACTAATGATGTTACGAATTCAAAAATGAATTAGATATACATATATTCGTTGTCAAGTAAAATCTGGATATTAAATTATGAATGTAAGTGTACATCTAATAATCTGAAAGGAAGTAATTATAATGTAAGAAAACTAAGTAAAATAGAACTTTAATGATAACACAATATATATATATAGTGCGACGCAGTAGAATTTCCACTACCACGGCATCGGTATCTACGCGAGTAAAATCATTATTTATTTTCATACACCATTAATCGGAAATATGAAATATCTCATTCGTCGATATAAGATCCATTATGCACTTCCTTAGCGCGACTAACTGCGACTCTGCGTTGATTGTTGTACATAATTTATAAGAATACTATACTCTAATGTAGACAAGGACTGTTATTCTCTTTAGGTATACCTTGTCCCACGACATTAACGATCGTGCTCACTGATACTTTCATACTTTCTTCTGAATTTTGAATATTCTTTCCTGTAATAAGAATACTGAAACTAAATGCCCAAGGTTTGAGTCTTAACGAAACAATAAAATTATATTTCGCCCATAAAAAACTACTAAGTACTACGTTGTAGTACTTAGTAGTTTTTTATGTAATAGTAATAATATTTGTTAGACGTCATAGCATGTGGTGTAAAAATTCGTATTATAATTCAGAGAGAATCGGGAGATCCCTGACGACCCAGGTTATCGCGAACAAATTAGTTCATCTAACACAAAATACCGAAGTGCTATTATAGACTTTAGTACATTATCATAAAGTCAATAATTACTCAGCAGTCAGCTCTTGGACGCAGATGTAATGTTGCCGTCATAATACAAATGAATACTACTAAAATACCGTGCGTTTGTTATTAAGAGCTTTATTATAATGTAAATAAAGTTGAGTTTATATTAATATTTGTTTTTAAGGGGTTTGGTACTTTTGTGGTTAACGTGCAATATAAAGTAGACGCATGGCAAGAATCTTCACAATACAACAAGCAGCACGCTTCAAAACTTGTTAGTGTCAAAGGAAGAAAGGAAAATCCAAAATGAACTTCGGAAAATTGTTCTTCTTCGTCTTCGCTTGTGTTTTGGCACTGAGCTCGGTGTCGGCAGCGCCAAAGTGGAAGATTTTCAAGAAAATTGTAAGTTTTAATGTGACTAATTTGGCTCTACGTGCTCAAATTTATCTTATACCGCAATTTAACTTTTTTCATTGCCATTAAATGAGTCGATTTTCTTTTTCAATTTAATACTCTTTTGGACTTATTATTATTCTAAATATTATTTACATAACGTTCATAGAATCAGATCTACAAGCTCCAGTTTATAATGGGTTGCTCATAATTCAATAAACATTTTCAGGAACATTTCGGTCAGAACATTCGTGATGGTCTAATCAAGGCTGGCCCTGCGGTACAAGTCGTGGGTGAAGCCGCAACCATCTACAAAGGAAAATAGAGAAACCAGAAGATCGATGCCATACCAACATTGGAGTTATTTACAATACGAATGCAAAACCAAAACATTAAATAGAATGGACGTTATCAATGCCACGATCTCATACTTTAGAAACATGTTTTTATAACAAAACCAAACCTTTCATTTACAAGTTACCAATAACTATTTATTAGTATTGGAATACTATGTAGTTCAACGTGGCACCATCGGCGGTGGCTGGTAGAACAGATAACTATTGTGCCCTATGTATAAATGTATATGTATTTGGTTATGATTCTATTGTATAAGGTTCCCGGTACTTACTGCCCACATACTCAAAATAATTTATTTGTAATGTAAGATAATAGTATTATTTATAAATAAATATTTAATAGTCATGCCTGAATTTAATTTAATTCGTCTATCTAGGTATTCTAGTGTTATGTTATCGTACAAGTCGTATCGTACAATATCATTACTATTAAAAATCCAATAATTAATAAACTATATACGATCCCTATAGGCCCTGAATATGAATGCAGATTTTAAATTTAGTTTCCTATCAGACAAGTAGAAGAATTTGGGGGATACTCCTTCAGTGTTCGTAGTATTTAATACAATATTAAAATTATGTAATGTTAAAATTGAATTACATGGTTTTTGTGTTTGCATATCAAACTTTAAATCAATAACAAACTTACTTTTTGTAGGTGATTCTAATATTGACTTAAAAATAATTCAATTTAAGAAGATACATATTTAAGTGAGCACTTATGTGAAAAAAGAACAGAAAGAAAAAAATATGTAATTACTCAATCTTGTATAGGTCAAATATTCCTCGTTTCCATATTAAGTCCGTACTCGGCATCGTTAAATCCCGAGAATGCCGATCTGCGATCACTGTGTTGTCGAGATGGTTTTGCTTACTTAAGCTACTAGTATATGTAGTATACAAAAAATTCAAAACTATCTCGAAAAGCTTAAGATAGCTAGGTGAAGACTGGGATATTAGCTTCTGCGACAAACGTATAAAAGTATTTAAACAGTACATACTGTAACATACTGTCAAACCTCAATTTTAAGTACAATTAGTCATCAAAAAATATAGTATTTTATATTAAAAACACCTTTTTTATTACAATTACAAACTTTATTCTTAATAAGGATTCCGTTTGAGTAATTTATCGCTAATCTATGAACGATCTTGTTAACTCTGATACAACAAAACTAAATATTGTAATTTAAATCTTGAAACAATATACAATTATAGTTAATTTTGCGCAATGAGATTTTTGAATAAAACTGTTATATCTTTATGTTCTACCGAATAGACGAAACTAAACACTTACAGTCGCTGCGACCTGCGCGACTTTTTATCTTGTACCTATTTGACTTCCTAAGCAAGAGAACACCTTCTTGTTTTCTAATCGGCAACTTGAAGCTCGCGGTGATAAGTCTTCAAAGCGATATGTACATTAATTAAATGTTAGCATATAACTAAATACCTAAGAACATCATCGCTGAAGGTTACCAAATGTTGTATTTAGAAGGGAGCGACAACATACATAACAAATTTTTTTATTGCTTAGAGGGCAAACGGGCAGAAGTCTGACCTGTTAAGTGATACTGGCGCCTATGGACACTCAATGCTAGAGGGCTCGCGAGTGCTTTAAATATAAAAATGAATTTATTATTTGCTTGGGAAAAGCTTGAATTTTAATATGAAACGTAGCGTAGTAGTAAATAATATTATTTTTGCATCGTACATGATATGAAGTTCCCTAGTACTGTACCACTGTACTGTGAGTATGTCTAGTCTAGACTGTTTTCTTATACCATACGTTGTTTCCTTGAGAATTAAAAAAAAATTACTATTTAAGAACCTTTAAATTTCTTGAATGATGGTTACACGAATTTATTTATTATTAATTATTCAAGAAATTTGACATCACATTCATATTAAACCTATATTAAATTAGATAGCTAAAACATTCTCATATCCAATTGTTGAGTAATAAACACAAACGAAAAGTACAGACATAATTTTGTGTCTGCCAAGATGTCCCAACTGTAAAGTTGTTCAGCGTAATTAACAAATAATGGTGGCAATAAAAATATTCGAATTGTCGTTCAGAAGGAATCGGGAGTTCCCGTTCAAACCAGGTTATCGCGAACAAATACTATGTTGCTATAAAACAAGGCAGCGCTATTATAGATCTTCTCACAATGTAATAAAGTCTTTAATCACTCTGTGGTCGACGATTAAACGCAGATGCAATGTTGCCGTCATAAAGCGAATGTATACGACTGACATACCGAGCGTTATCTATTAAACACTTTATTATTATGTGAGTAGAGTTTAGTTTGAAACAAAAATATTTTAAGTGGTTTGCTATGTTAGTCATTAACATGCAATATAAACTAGGAACATCGGAAGAATCTTCACAATTCAACAAGCAGCACGCTTCATAAGTTGTTAGTGACAAAGGAAGAAAGAAAAATAAAAAATGAATTTCGGAAAATTGTTTTTCTTCGTCTTCGCATGTGTCTTGGCTTTGAGCTCTGTGTCAGCGGCACCAAAATGGAAGCTTTTCAAGAAAATTGTAAGTTATCATTAATAGATGTTTTCATGTATTTTTTTCTTACACAAAATATTAACACATTTTACAGTACTTGGTTGAGTCTAATTAGACTGTAAGTTAGTATTCGGTTACAGTTCCCTGGTAGCTTACCAGACATTATGTGTTTTAAAGTTCTATTGAATATTTGTAAGTTTTCTTAGATCTATTTTTAACTATTACAATAGTTTTTATATAAGAAACAATATCTCTGAACATATGCAAAATCTATGAAATATTATTGTGCACTTGTGGCTGTTTACTTGCGGTGTCTACATTACACTACAATAATTTGATTGATAGATTGCTGTAAACAATAAAGTTCTCTACCTGATGCTAAAATTTATAATTGTTGTCTTTCAACGTTTCAAACTTTTCTATGTAGAATCTTTAGAAGTCTACGAACGAATAGACCAAAACCATAACCCCAACAAAAATTATTAACATGATCTAATAATAAGCATAATGTTGTTTCAGGAACATATGGGCCAAAACATTCGTGATGGT
This sequence comes from Pieris brassicae, assembly GCF_905147105.1. Classification (NCBI taxonomy): domain Eukaryota; kingdom Metazoa; phylum Arthropoda; class Insecta; order Lepidoptera; family Pieridae; genus Pieris; species Pieris brassicae. The sequence goes on from NC_059666.1 coordinate 4,061,657, forward strand.
CTCATTAAAGCTGGCCCGGCAGTCCAGGTAGTGGGCCAAGCCGCCACCATCTATAAAGGAAAATAGAAAGCTGGGAAATCAATGCGAATTAGGGCTTATTTGTAGTAGGCATGCGAGACCAAACCTTAAGTGAAAAATAGTTATATTTATCATTTAATATGAAAAAAATTCATGGACCTATATCTGATGTTATTATAGTAGATTTTAACTTTAGCAACACGATTTGTTGGAACATAAAATTGCCTGTATTCCAAAAATCATGATGAGTTATTATGTTATTCTGCTGGAAATGCTGGAATTGACTACTACCGTTACTATGCAGACTACTACTGCAGAATTTATAAACTGTCTCTACTCTTCAGTTTGGTAATTTGTTCTATTGTAAATAACTCTGTAAATACTTCTCCAAATATTCGAATATTAATTTATTTCTTAATGTAAGATATTAGTATTATTTGGTAATAAATATTTATAGTCACGTTTGTATTTTAATTCAATGTGTATTCAACCAATCCGAGGCCCTGATCGTACCCACAAATGAATGAAAAAAAATGTATCTTAATACTAGCCGTTACAAGTATGTTACGCATTATTTATATATTAATAAAGCAAAGTCGTTTTGTTTGATCACTTATAACTCGAGAATGACTTTGACTCACTAATAACTTTGACTTGACCGATTTTATGGTTATTTTATTTATCTCCGTTCCGAATAACTATTAAATATATTTAAAAATATGAATGAAATAAAATAAAAAATCCAATACAAAATGTTCATGTGTATCGTAATTGTCAAACATTTTGTTTAAACCATGGATACGGTAATCTCTTTAATCCAATTAAGGAATGTATTAAATTTTTAATTAAATAAAGGTTTTAACTTGGATCTAAGAAAATTGAAGTAAAAGAGTGTTAGGTACTTTTCTCTTTTTTAAAAGGGTTACACAATACAAAAAGAATTCGGATACCAAAACGTTTAATTAATTATACATTTTATTAGTATTAAAAATCATATTAAAGCGTTCTTGTTTTCATACATAATATTAGGAATATATACATATACACATTAAATTTTCTTGGCAGAGTTTCTTATATATAACTTATATGCAAAAGGGTAGGGTAGGCTCACTTGATGTGAAGTGATACCGACCCTTGGATACTCTCAATGCTAGAGGGCTCGCGAGTGCGTTGCTGACCTTTTTAGAATTGGTACGCTCTTTTCTTTAAGGACCCTAAGTCGAGTTGGTTCAGACACCTTATTCTTAGTCTTTTACTTACAGAATATTGAATGAATATATATGAAGTACGAAAGCTATATCGAAAGTTAAGTTTCTTAATAAAGTTAACGACCCATTTGACACTTAAAATGTTTTTTCGCCAAGGTATATAAGGTAACTATAATAGCATATTAAAGTATAAGAAAAATCCTTAATATTCTGTACTAGAGTTATCCTCTATAGACGTTAGTAGCTTGTCCCACCACGGTTACAGCTGGACCAGCTTTGATGATACCATTTCGAATATTTCGTCCAACTTTTTCCTGCAACAATTACGATACATGTATACCTAATACCAAATATATATACCTAGTTGTTGACTTGGTTCTCAGAGTATAATTTTTTTACTGTACTGGAATGTCGACCAGTAAGCCGACATTCCAGTACAGTAAAATAAAAAACATTACATGGACTCCACATACCTTTGCTCAACTTTGCTTACCTAGAAATATCAAGTCTAGAAATACTTGAACACTTGAGCATAGGTATATTCATACCTTATATAAGTATTCTTAATGTAATTTTTAGTTTCTGGCAAATTTGTAAACAAACGCTCACTATATTCAGCACATGTGATTGAAAGTCTAAATTGAGAATTATTTTGACTCCGAAGTATCTATTATTAATTTTAAAAAGGTTTACCTAGGGGAATTACATAAGAAACAAACAATAACATCAATAGATTTAACAGACAAACACAGCTTGAGCAGAAGCGGGAAATAAAATGATAACTCCTTGAAAAAAAATGAAGTACTGCGAAGCTTTGAATAAGAGAGGGCGTACTCAAAGGGAATACCTCGACTTGATTTTCCTACTACAACCTCCCTCACTCACATAATTTGTAATATAATAAAAACGAAACATGTATAAATACAAATAAATGTATACTTACAAATTTCTTAAACACTTTCCATTTGGGGCTTGGTAATGCTATAACACATGTTGTGAGGAAAATCGTGAAAATTAATATACTTATTTTATAAAAATTCATTTTTGGTCGCTATCTTGGAAGTGTTATATTTGTGTAAAATTTTCACATTTTATACATTTTTAAGTGGAACAGTGTACTATCACTGATGAGGTGTCTTAGACTTCTTTAATTTCAAAGTAAATATTTGTATATATTTTTATCTTTTCGGATATTTATTTTAATTTAATTCAAGAACTAAAAGAAAATGATCTATAAGTTAATTGTAATAATAAAAATTAACAGTGGACTGCCTAAAGCTAAAATGTAGGATCACTTCTGCAACTGGTCTTCTATATAGTATGGAAACCAGATTCTCGTGCTGGGGATGGGTCGTTATGACTTTTAAAGGACCATGCGCCGTGCGACCTGTGAATGGCTGTACTCCTAGCATCCTGTGTACAAGAAATTATCTCTTTAATCATGATTTTTGTAATTATATTTTTTTGTAATTGTAAATTGTGTTTCTATTTTAGAACCTAGTATTAATAGTGATTCATGACTCTTAATATTAGTACTAATTTATTTTTATTTTAGTAACTTTTATATGTCTACGTTGTTATCTGTAATTTTATTTTTGTAAATGTGTATACGTAGTTATGCACTTTTTACGCTTTACCCTTAGTATTTATTTTTCCGATTTCCTTACTACGGTTGCATGGGCCCCTTAATAATTAATGTTATCTGTTTGTATATGCAACAAAATGTTTATGATTATACAAGAAAGAATTCAAGCAGCTTTTACTATAAAATAAATAAATTATAGAACGTGTCAGCTACAATAATAATAATACTCTTAGGCAATCTAGTATCTTTAGGCCATCTGTGTCGGTAGAAGTAATTTACTAAATTAAGAGGTTCAAACATGACACGAATTATTATATGAGTGACGATAAGCAAAGTATGCAGTAAAGTCATTGAACTGCGGGAACTACCGGAATTAATGAATCACTATTGGCACATCGGCACATTTTAATTTTTCCTTCTGCTAAAAAGTCCCCGAAACGTATTTGAATTTATAATGTTAACATACTCCTTACAAAATTGCTTCTGAAAAAGATTATGTTACGTGTAATCCATGTTCCACCACAAACACATAATTATTGTAGGGTCCTTTAAGAAAAGAGCGTACAAATTCTTAAAAGGCCGGCAACGCACTCGCGAGCCCTCTGGCATTGAGAGTGTCCATGGGCGGCGGTATCACTTAACATCAGGTGAGCCTCCTGCCCGTTTGCCCCCTATTTTATAAAAAAAAAAAAAATTGTCAGCTGTATATATTGTACGAGTCTTACATTGTTCTGTTGAGTTTTGACATAACTTTGCAGGCGAAAAGCGTATGTTTTGGTAATAATTAAAGAAAGCAATCATTAAAACTGCAATGTTAATATATATACTATATTTATCTAGAATATTTAGTAGTTGCCTATATATCTATGTACGCAACTTTCTCCGCTCTCTTGTGAGTCACCAAACGCGCTTGTTATGCTACATTAGGACTGTGGCCTACCCCTCTTAAAAATATTCTGAATCGTATCCAGATACAAGCATTTAATAGTTAAAACTAAAATATATTGTATTATAGTTTTTTTTCGTGACTATTAACTTAAGTCAATTAATTAAGCTATATATTTAATCTTGTATAGAACGATTTAATATTTGCAATACGGTTAGTGTTTGCGATACAAACTGCTTTGTATAATCAGCGCAAATATTCACAATTGAAATAAATTGTTTAGTTTCGAAATGCGGATTCGTTGTGGTCTAGTTAGTATTAATGATGTTTAAGCGTTATCAATACTTCTGTTCAAAATGTTTGCAGAATAAATAAGTAAGGCGCAATGTAAACTAGAACGAAAGCATTTCATAATCAATATATTTCTTTCATAAACATATTATAACCTAATAATAAATTTCAAAGGAGAGAATCAGAGAGCATGGAAAATGGTTTTTTAATGACGTTTAAGTTTTAAAATACGAGAAATCGTAATATTTAACTTCTGTGGCCAAAGGTTGTTAAATAGTACGTTTATTCGTTATATATTTCTAATTACTTTGGAATTTAGTTATTTATTTTATAATATTATGTGGATATAACTCAATAAAACACTTATTCAATAACATACTATAAATATCAAAGTAAGTAATATATATGAATATTTTATAGTCATCAGTTTCGTGGCATTTGGAATATATAGAAAGAAGTAAACACGTGATTTAAATGTTAATGAATTACCATTTTCAGTAGCAATGAATGTTCATAAACAAATAGTTACCATATATCCACATTCTAGCGAACGAAAAATGTGGAAATGGACAAAACCGAGTTTCAGAAACTGCACTATAAGTTTGTGAAAAATTGTACGAGCGAGCGTAAAACGCAGGTGTTTGGGACAACAAGAGCAAATTACAAGTTTAAGAGATTGTTTTTGTTTGTGTACCTGGTTGTTTCTGTAACAGCTTACTCGGCAGATTTAGAATAGGAATAGAAACTCTTTAATAAACTTCGTTAGTATTTTATTACGTTGCCTTAAAGATATTACAATATATTTATGAATTATATCACTTTTATTTTTCACTGTTCTATCTATTCCTATAAGGATAAGAGTAAAGAGCTGAAGAACATTAATAAGAATATGGTTAGGTAGAGTTTTAAGCTTGTTGCTAGGTTCAAAGGAATTTCATATAATTTATTTCAAAAGAAATTCACCACACTAAAAAAGCTTATGTTTTTTTTTCCAGAAATTATATACATCTTGTATCAATTAAATTTAAAGATCTAAAAGACGCTTAAATTTACAAATGGAATAAATATTACATTTTCGGTTCTTGATTAGATAACTTATTTGCAAATAGGTACCGTTGCATATGTTTCCCAGTTATTTAGTAGTTTAAGAATTTTCACATGGAGTCCCTGCCTTTCTAGGATATGCCTCGCTAAAACAGACATATCTGGATTGCGGTTAAAAAATCTCTAGATTAAGGATCACTTTTTGGCACACACGGTAGCATGTGTTTCCAGTTATTCATTAGAATCCCTAAGAATTTTAACATGGACTCCCTGCCTTTCTACAATTCGCCTCGTTAAAGCAGACATTTGAAACCTATAAGTTTCACCGAATAGATAAAAAGGATTAATTTTGATTAACATTGTTTTAATATAAGAACTAAAATATCTCCTCTTTCTCTTATAGAGGAACAGAACACGAATTGTGTTTGACATTCACAGACAATTGGAAGAAAAGGGCAGAAATATAAATACATAAATATTTTATAATAAACCTTTCTATATATAATATATCTTATAATAATATTCCAAGGCTCGTAAAGCTTAAACAAACATAGATTAATTAAATTCTACAAACTGTACGAGAATGTTTTCACAGAGAATAGTATCCTTAATTTTATATAATGTAGTTGGTAGATCATATTTTTATCAAAATTAACTAACTCATTTTTTATATGTTGAATATTAACAGGTTCTCGTTCATTGTTAGGCTAAGCATAAATTTTAGCTCAGAGCGTTGTAACTTGGGGTATACCTAAAATGAGTATTTATTATTTGATTCAAAACGGGACAGTGAGTCAATTTAGGTCAAATAATAAGTAGTCCATTTAAAAAACACTTTTTAAAACTTAATTTTTCATTTCGGGGACACCGGGACGTAATTGAAAAAGGGACATGTCTGGTCAAGTTAGGTATACCACAGATAAATAAAAATCTATGTCCGCTACTCACATCCTTATGAAGGGTAAAATGATTAAAATAGCGAGAAAACGATACTTAGTGTATCCACACGTTAAAAACATATACATTTTATATAGGGAGTTATATTTTCGTCTCTACTATGAATACCCTTAGACCTAAAAATAGCCGTCGTGTGTACATAAGACATTTTAAATTGAGGATAGAATAGTTCCAACGGAATAATACTGGGCATAACTATGGAGTAGGGATAATTAATGGAGTCGTTTGTTCCTTTTTGTTTTAAATGTACACATCTATCTAGTAGTATAATTAAAAACTGTAGAGCAATAAATTGAAACATTGCCTTCTACACTAGCATTTAGCTTTATTAGCGCCTAGTGTTTTTATTTCAACCAAACTTCACTTTTATTGCGTTTGATGACATCTAGGCGTCTCGCAAGACCGGCAATTGAAACGTTTGTTTCACCAGAGATCATTTTAGTTGAATCCAGTCTATTCTAAGCAACACCCACTTACCAGTCGGAACGTTGACATATGTATTTATTAAGTAAAGCATTTACCTTATTTAGTATTGGTATGTCCTATAAGGTACTGAGTATTCACACAAAACGAGGACACGTCTTCTAGACACGTGTATCTACTCAATATCAGTGTTGGTACAAAACTCATCTATATTATAATATCAATTCATTTATATTAGTTAAAAGGCAATGCAGCTCTCGTGTTGAGAGTCCATGGGCGGTATCACTTAGCATCAGGTGAGCCTTCTGGCCGTCTACCCCCTGTTCTGAAAAAAAGTCATGTAGGCAGAAGCGTCTCAGTGCAGGCCGTACCAATATTGAATATATTGACCACTGCCGAACGTATCTAAGATATTCCTTTTAATGTGCGGTTTTGTTTAAGTGTTTCCCATTAGGGTGATATCTCGTCGAGGTTGAATTTAATTTGATTGAAAATTCATGTTAAGTTAGTTTAAATGGAACATGTTTCCCATTTTGTAATTCTCCTTTGCCGACCTATTATATAACGTATATTATATTGAATCACTTTCAAGAGATTAGGTAGAATATTATTGACAAAATGAAATCGCCTTTATTTAAGAGCACATGTCTCTATCAATACATACACATTGACGTTTACTTACTTAACAATGTATTGGAAATAAAGTCACTGTCCGTGATTGAAATGCCAGTAAAATTGATATATGATGGTAATTTGTCTAATGTTAATCTTTTGAAAGTTAACCGATGTCTTAAAATACAGTGCGTTGTATCTGATAGTATTTTTTTGGATTATTATTTTTACACCTGCATAGATCTCGAAGTGATTCAGTGACATATCGCGTTATAAATACTATTAAAAACCTGTAAATGGAAACGTGAATCACGTTAATATCTATGACGCATTAAATTTAATGAAATATAAAGTCATGTTTATGACAAATAATGCAGGTATATAGGCGACGACTTACATTTTATTTCTATTTAAAAATGAAGTTAACACGGTTTTTACTTTGCGTTTTTGCTTTCGTTTTAAATATTTTTATCGCATCAGCTGGGCTTCCTAACCCATTGGGATTCATTGTGAGTACAGCTACATTCTGATATCTCATATCTCATCTCAGTTGTTGCTCTTATGACAGTTTGTAGTCTTTTCTATGAATATAATTTATTGAATACAAATGCTCAGACAAATGTTCCATCAAGTTTCATTAAGTTTTTGCATATGGATTACAAAGATAAAGAAATAATTTAAATTTATTGTTCAAGTTTAAGATAAATAGATATTATAAATATAGTTTTGTGCTTCATGTAAGTTATGTTATAAGCTTATTAAATACAAACTATTTACGTAACTCAGGCATGTATATAACACAAATTACCAGCAATTATTTTATTAATTTAGATATTTTATTAATAATAGCCCTTTTTATTCTTCCATTATATAAAATATATATTAAAATGATCAATGCATCTTAGAATTCATTATAAATATATATTTTATTTCTGTTAATTTTTTAACTGTGCTTTATGCTTATGTTTAAATGTGTATAGCGTTTTTGGCTTTTGTGTATAATGTAATTGTTTGGATATTGCTTAATGACGAGCTGTCTGATCATGCAGTTGGCTCTAAAGTTCTGATATTATTGTTATTCAAAAGCCACCAATATTAGTGTGATTATATCTAGAAAGGTATTTTTTAAATTTCTTTTAACAATTTTTTGCAAAACAAAATGTGTCTATGTCGATACAAAACAAATACAATCTCATCAAAGTCAACCCGTGTTCAAGAAAGAAAATACTTGTGGCATTTAATTTTAATTTCAAAACGATGTATTAATAAGATTTTTTATTATTTGTAAAAGACTTATCATACATATTTTTATAGGATGACGCTAAAGATGGATTGGATGGAGGCGCAGAGATGGCTGAATCAGCTATAGATGCATTCGGAGATATTGTGCCTTGACAGAAAATATACTTACTGGCTTTATTAAATCCTAAAACCATTATATTCTTTGTTTACTTCAATATGCAGAACATATACATATATGAAATTACTAATATCACAACCGAAAGTGTATTACCATTCTCCTCTGAGAAGCTTTAATTTATTATTAAAGGATTCAAACAAAAACCTTCCGGTAAATGAAGGAATTTTAATAAAACTACATTCAAATATCTGATTACATTAAGTATTAAAAATACCTATACCTTATAAAATCTTTGATTCGGGAAGTTTCTTTTCGTTCCGATCAATAACATACATGCAATTTTATGTTTATTTGATTTACTAGAAAAACCAATTCCTATGTTACGACATCTGTTTTTTGTTATATTTTTATGTGAGTATACAATATGATTTACTACAATGTAGTGAAAGCAATTCTATGATATAATTTAAATTTAAGGGCTTAAATTTATAATTAGTTTATAATAATAATGTAACTTTAATTGTTTCTACTTCTCGCTATAAAGTCTACAAAGAATCAACCTAAGAACAATATTTATGGTTCCAAGGTTTTATTTTACTAAGAAAATGTAGTTATAAATTATATATTAATAAAAGTTTTTTTATATCGCTTTATAAGGTATTGCTCTCAAAACTTTTTTTGTAATATAATAAGCAACATAAAAGTATAATAATAGTGTAATATATACGAAGATTGTTCGCACAGCGGACCTGGTGAGAGCTAAGTGCGGAAATTGAGTCCTCCAACCTTTAGCTTTTACACGAAGATTGAAAGATTTATCTCAATACTTAATCGTGTATTAAACGATTTGTTGTTTTTACCTTTCTATGACCAATTTTTAGTTATCTACGTAGATGCAAACTATGTTAATAAAACTATGACAAAACCTGGACGTGTAAGGTTCTATCCACGAAATTCTGTATTTCGAAAGTCAGACCTCATTGACAGAGGTTGTTCTGTTTTCTTAAAGGAATGTCCAGCAGCTTATAAGTAAGGGAATTGTTTTTGTCGATCGTAAGAATTTGTTTTAACATATGGTATAGCAATAAACATTCTCTATGGTACATGCTATACATGTACCATAGAGAACATACCTGTGTTTATGGGTTTCTTGGTCTCAGTTTTATTCTAACAACGTAACCTTATCCTAGCTAAAGAAGCTGAAACCTTTAAGAACATTAAATACCTTTTATTCTTCTTCAAATAGTATAAATAGTTGCTTCCCGCCTTCTGTAATTAAGTCCTTTGAAATGCGCAACGGATTTGATTGTGGACATAATAAAGGATTATATTATCTCTAGTAGAAAAGAAAGTTCCGCTGCCTGTAGGTTAAGGGTAAAATTTAAAAACGGGACTTAGCGGTAAGTGTCAGATTCACCCGTCAAATCGAATGTTATTGACATATGGAAGTCACACTTAGGGCTAAGTTTTTTTTTGTGAAGATTCATTTTCTCTCCAAGATCATCAAATATTAAGACTGTTTATGTATTAGTTTACTGTAGTGCAGTTTATTTCTCATAATAATTTAATACTTTAATTGATTTCCAGGAGAAATTCAGTCTGCGCCCGACACTATGATGGTCAATACAAAACATTTTCGAATTATTGCGTGCTTGAATATGAAAATTGTAATGCATGGAGACGTGAGTATGATGCTTCTACTTTCTCTCCACGTGTTTTTTACCAGATACATAGATCGAGTTATTGTGACTCTATATTTGAGGTGATATGCTGTAGTATGGAACACTATATTCCCTTCTCCGACGTGAACATCATTGGGACTCTTCGACCTTGTTTCAACGCTGTAGACTCTGTGAGTAATGTAAGCAAGACACTGTTTCGTCCTCCTCGTTTCCGCAAGTCCTCGGCGAACTATAGAGTGACCTGAGTGTTTTTTTTGTAAATAAAGATTGAGGTCCAGATGGAATTTTAGCAATAGTTTTGAAAATGTGTACACTTAAGTTGTTTCCAGTTTTGATCTATTTTGTCTTTCTTTTGAGACTGTACCTGAGACTGTAACCGTGCCGTAAATCCTGCAAGCATGCGAACGTAAAACCTGTCCCAATGCGAAACTTCCTACTATAGACCGATCTTGACTAGGTTGTCGTCTAATCTAAACTTCCGAGAATGCATTGTGTCTATGACTCAAACAGCTACCGCGAAACTCAGCATCCATAACGACTTCTGCCACTTCATCATTGTTGAAGAAACTCTCAGTCTTCAATCGGTTCCCAACTTCGTCTGTATCTTCCATCAATCAAGTAAGATGCAGACACTCGCCTCTTTATGTATGAAAAAAAATACAAAATTGTTAAACAAAGCAACCAATTACAAGATATACAAGATCGCGAGTCAGCCTAGGATTACAGACTATTTAAGAAAGAGATGAAGAAGAACAGCGCTGGAATGGATACCGATTGCATAGCTTTTGTATACAATTCCGATGTTATGATCTCAATGCTGAGCGCTGATGCTGATGGCCTCGCAATCGCTTGAGGCAAAACACATATCTTGGAATTGCTATCGCTGTTGGAAGATACAGTGTACCGGTGCATCCCAGAAACTATCCCTGTTTTTGAGCATGTTTGCTCAGTAGAATTACTACGTTCTACAAAATTGTAATAACATATAAAATAGGAAAATATGTTATAGTTCGTAACGTTTTCTATAGTTAACTAATTGAATTTTATTGCAGCCGGACAAGACCAAGCAGACGCTGAAGTCTTATAGAATAATAGAATAGACTTTTCAAAGAAAAATACTACTCGGCTTTCCACAAACTAATGAACTCAGATCAAATATTTAATGAGTGTAAAATTGCATTTCCAAGAATATTGTAGCTTACGACAATTGTTGGTATATTTTTGTTTCTCTTGATATTGGATGTACCTTGGTTACACAATACTGAGAATTTTCGCTATTTTCGCCATCGAAGTAGTTCCAATTTGGTCGATGTTTATAATCGGCGGAAAATAGATTTCAAATTTGTAATTGGAGATTATATTTTGTACTTTAATTTAAAATTTATTGCCCGATACGCGGCGTCACCATTAGCACTCTATGATTTATAAAGACTTTCTTCCATAGAGTAATATGACATACCTTAGTACATACAGTCAAAATATGATATAACGACATCGAAGGGACTGCTCATATTTGTTCGTAAAAATCGATAGTCGTAACGGCCGATAACGTTGTTATTGCTGTACCTTATACATATAATTCAGCCGGGACCTTTGATTTTGAGAAAAACACTTTTTGAACGGATTAAAGCTATGTATTATTATTAAAAACTTATAATTATTTAAATAATTCTAAATTTTAAATTGTTCCCGACGTTTCGTGTGCTTTTCAGCGAGCGTGGTCACGGTGACTGAAGACAAAAGGTGTTAACTGTCAAAAGTATCATAGCTGCAGAGAATAAAGAGCCTCTGTTTTGTGCGGATTGTTTGTCTGAGGACACCGTGAGTCATTTTTGCAAAAACCCGTCATCTTTTAGTCGATATCAACTTCGGGGCAATAAATACAGATAAAACAACTTCCCTGCAGCTGTGTTACTTTTGAGATTTAATACCTTTTGTCTTCAGTCACCGTGGCCACGCACGCTGAAAAGCACGCGAACGTCGGAAAAAAATTAAAATTTAGAATTATGTAAATAATTATAAGTTTTTAATAATAATACATAGCTTTAATCCGTTCAAAAAGTGTTTTTCTTAATGTGTAACAGATATTTTAACAAAAGACAATACCTTTGATTTTGGTCAATATAACCAATATATCGTCGTAAACGGTTTTGACTGTATTATAATTACTCGTAGCAATTACGATTTGTGTTCCTGAAATCGTTATTTGTATAAAAATACAATTATATAAATATTTTCCTTTCAGAATGGAGTATGGTGAAAAATGAGCGCTGTTGATTGCTAATTTAAATTGTAAGATGTTTCTTATCTCGTAATAGAATTTGAAAAAATTATTTTTTATTTAGTAAAAGAAATTCCTTTCATAAATAATAAAAACACATTAATTTTTCCATTAACAGAAAAAATATTTAATAATAACAGGATGATAAGTACTAATTAATAAGAAACAATTTTATTTTGTATTCTAATCCCTAATGGAATCGCGTGTAGACATAAATAGGCTTTATAAGTGCACTGGTTTGTTTAATGTTGGCGGAATCGTTTTCTTAAATGAAACAAAGCACTGTTGATGACGTCATATTTCCTACAAAGATATGGTAGTTCGGGGAAATATCCTCAGACCATCGAGGTTGAGTGGGTATCATTTGGGTAAATTGCAAGCACAAAAGACGTGAACTATTTTCGTCACATCGTCTCCTCTCAACACTACAATGCTCCACTGAATACTCAATCAGAACTGTCTTGCGTTCTCTGTTCACATTGTCAAAAGTCAAGATTGCGTCTCAAGGCATTTTCTGCTCTGATTTGTTGTGAAGAAATTTTTGTACTTTTATTCGGTAAGTAATGATTCCAAAATTTTAAACAATGAAATAATAACAAATCAAATGAAATTATGATACTTAAAAGTAACAGAAAAACCCTCAATAAATTACCAAAGCAACATGTAAAATCAACGGTTAATTGAATCGACCATAACATTTTCTGAGCCTTTCGACCCCAACGTGAGACTCCAATCCTTAAAGTTAACAAAGCCCCTTTTTAGGAAATGGGAGATTTTGTAACTCCCCTGCTGCTTAGCCTCTCGGTCACCTACCTGCCTGATTGCGTGCCTGATAGACTATGATGTAGGGGTGTAGGGGCTATGATGTTTCGCAAAAAATATAACATTTCTTGAAATTCCTAGCATTCCCTGACTTATTTTTAATTTATTCAATTAGCTTCATATAATGTGTGGTAAACGTTAGACTATGACGTTGAGCTCATTTACAAACCATTTTACCTAAACAAGTCTTCGTAGTAAGTGATAAAATGCGTGTGTTAATACTGCAAGTACTGATATTTATCTTAATGTTTTATGGCAGAATGGGATTTACATTATACTGTAATAAATCCGAATTTAATCCACCATATTCTCCAGATTTGGCCTCCGGTGACATTTTCCTGTTCTGAGAGTATGCTCGCTGGACAGATATGTTACGCTGATAAGAGATAATCGTCAAAACCAAAACCTATTTTGGGGCTTAAGACAAATTGTAGCATATGAATAGTATCGAAAAATTGTATGGCAGCTATAATCATTGTATCGCTAATATTGAATAATTAAATCACATTCTATCAAAAATTAATTTTTTCTATGTTAGCCTACGAACTTTTCAGTCTGGTGGGCTATAGCCCATATATAGTATATATACTGTTTCCGTCTTAGTCGTTTTATCAACCGTTTAATTAATTTTCGTTTCGAATTAATATAAAGATTTCCAGATTTTAAAAATTTAAAATGCGTATTTTACGCATGATTTTGAGCTTTGAGGGACTCAGGCATGGCCACTCGTCGCCTTGATGTTCGAACTTGACACGCTTCGAATGATAATCTTAATGATATTATTCTGTTGATTTAAAGTGTAGATAACAAGAAGCATGAATAAAACTTACCATTTTATCACTAACAATACACTTTTCTATACCTATTATGATTAAAGAACATGGATACTTTATTAAAATAAAAGACTTAATAAAGAATAATAAATAATAAAAATCTATAAAATCACCATTCTGCGACTATACAAAAATACAGATTCAAAATAAAATGCCAGTTTGACATTTCAATATTCTAATACCGTTGACACATCGTTAGGATGTTAATCAAAGACAGAGCGGAGAATGATTTGTGATCTGTGAAAGTTCATACAATATAATTTCAAGCTTTTTATAATATTAATGGTGAGTATTTAAATTCGTACTTATGTATCACAAAACGATATTACACTGATTTTCAAAAGGCGTTTGATCATGTATACCATCTATTAATAAGGATCAAAAATTACGGGATTCACGGTAACTAGTTCCGATAGATAAGCTCTTATATAAATAATCGAAACCAAATAATTACCGTTATTTATCGGCAGATCATAGCACGGTTTACATATTTCACGGCTCAAATCTGCAGTACACGTTGACTAGATACTAAAATCCATTTTACGCGCCGATGTCACGTTTGTACATATTGTTTTATTGTCTTTAACAATATGTATTTGCAACTTCATGGTCTCCATGAAGTTTCGCCTAATCGTTTCAGCCACCTTGCATTCCTAATTATTTACTATTATATTCTTTTGCTTCAATATATTCCTACCTAACTGCTATTTTTGATTTCATATTGCTTTCTATTTGTAAATGTATATACGTGGACGCTGGGTGAACTCATGTGACATCTTCTATAGAAAACGTACCCTCGAGATTTTTGTGCCACTGATATTGCGAGGTCAATAATTGAGGGGAAGTTCTGGAATATTCTAAACTTCTGTAACAATCAGACCTTTAAAACTCACAATTTAATTATTTCTTAGAGTTATGATTGAACTACTTAATTTAACTACTAATTACTTTTATATCTTTACTTTGTCTCTGGTTTAAAACTACGCCATATTTGTTTGCCTTCTATTCAGTCATATAAAATAGAAAATAGAATATAAAATAGAATAAATAGACTGGGAACAATATTGCTGAATCTAAATTGCCGTATAATTTATGAATTATCCTTGCATTTGTTGAAGAACATCTTTAAATATTCAAGATTAGACTCGTGATTGAACGTTAGAATTCAATTCCAAATTCTCAATGTATTTGCCGACTCAACTCGACGTAATTCACTTCATGTTTGTCACTTCGATATTAGGTTTATCTAAAAGACAAACGTAGGCAAAATTGCATTGTGGACAATAAGATCTCGGTACGGTGCTTTCATATACAATTTACTAGCTTCTTTGATATAGTGGTTATGTCCTATTATAGATCATAGAGTTTTGAGTTCTAATCCTGAGGTAGTATAAAAACGACTTTTTGGCTAAATAAATATTAATGGCAGCCCAAAGTTAAGAAGTTGCTGTTTGTACATTAATGTTATTCAGTCGTCTTTGTCGAATCAATTATTATTTGTACAATAATCTAATCGAGGCCGGGTAATATGTTATTCGTTAAACTAGTGGAGCCGTTACGGATGGTAGTAGTAGGTAAGTTCAGCATTAAGGCCTTTCCGATAAGAGAAATGATCACAGTCCTCGATCGAGTACATTATGTGAATATTAATGAGCCTTATTAAGTAGTTTGATAATTACAAAACTCAATACACCACTTATAAAATCTTAAATTAATGGATTTCAAAAATACGTATAGAATAAAAAACATAGCAAGATTCAGCTGTTTATTTTAACAATTGTCGTCCATATAATAACGCCAATGCGCATCACCTAAAAGAAATAAATTATTTTATGAAATAGTATATTATGAAATTCATATATAGCGACTAACATTTCGATACACTTCGTCTAATCTCATAAATTGGGTATCTTTTTGTGAACTGAAAATACATACAAAAACATATTAGCGGCATTATAATGTTATATTACGATTTAGTGTCAATTTAATATTTACTTACTTTGTTGTGCAATTTGAGTTTGTATTGTTATGCCACATTTTAATTTAGCTAGAATATAAAATATGAGGAAACTTACCGTCTTTAATCTTGCAATTCTCATACTCCATTAGGCACAAAGAATGAAACTTTTTCTTTTTTTGATGGTCATTCATGGCACAGATTTCTCGCTTCCTAAAGTTCAGGAAGTATTCTTAGTAAGATGGAATTATATATGTCGATATCAATTTATTCAGAGTCGAGACTTACCGCTAAGTATGACTCCGATACGTCAGTACTTTTTGTCAAAACGGTTGTCAAACTTGACGCTTAGTCTCTGAATCTGAGGGTAGTATCAGTTATTAGATTTAGGTTAATAAACAACAGATTGTTAATTAAAAATAATTTGTTTAATATATCTTGTTAGTATAGAATATAAAAGCTTGGTTGAGTTAAATTAAGCTAATTTAAGTTGGGCAAAACGTTTTGATATCAAAGAGATGTTTACTCGACCAAATTAATTATTTCCTAAATCAGAAACATGAATGTTTTATTTTTGTAACTTCAAACAAATCTGAAGGATTACTATAGACTTTGCTTGCCGAGGGGAACAAAGTCGAAAGGCACTATTGTGACAATTTTTTACACATTTTTTACTTATTTTTGTTCTTGAGGCTCGCTGTATTAATATTAAGTTGTTACAAACGAAACAAAGATATTATAAGTAACACAAAGCGAGCCTCGGAACGTAGGACTTTGAGCTTACGCTACATTCCGGAAAGCTCTAAAGCTTCTAATAATACTATAACTGTATTTTTTTTCAGAATTTGTCCAAAACAATGCGTTAGTCCACCTACTACATAAAATAATGTTTAAATCATCGAATAGGACAAAAAAAGTTTTCATTTGATATACATCTACACATGTGATGTACTTAGTATCCTAATATATTACGACTTTGTTCCCTGGGCAAGCGTCGTGTAATTTCATATAATAACTAGCGACTAGTATTTTTATAAATTAAAAATAACAATTCTAGAGATATTAAAAAAATATAGAACTTCTCCCAATATTTACCTACCTGTCAGTCTTTACACAATCCACATATTCTTCCATACATTCTTCAATATCTTCCTCCAGCTCTGTCTTGTTGATCTTAGCTTCTGGACCAAAATCAAACTCTGGGGGTATAGGGCGTGGAGTCATATCTCCTAGGTCGTCATATTCTTGACATAGGCTTATCGGGAATAAAACTCCAATAATTATTATAAATTTTCCGTCTGGACAAGGATTCATAATTGAATTATAGTTGACTGTACGCTCGTATAAAGTTATGATCAATAAAAATGTAATTAATTGGAAATTAGTACGTAGTTTATTTTCTAGTAATTATGCTAAAGTGCTGGAATTAATACGAACTGAAAATTTATAGCGTTGCTTTAGAAAAAAAATGTTACTTACTACATTATATACCGTAAGGGGCCTGCCTTACTCTGTATCTTCTAATATTGATAATTAGGTTATGAATAATCTTGAATCTTACTCAGATGAACGAAAAATCATATTTTGGGAATATGCTTTACCGTGCCTTGATCTGAAAATCTGGTTTGTACCAAATATGTATGCTGAACTGTTTAACGTCGTTGGACTTTCCAAGCAACAAAGATAACGTTTCAAGTAATTTAAAGTAACTTGATCCTTTTATGGATATAATTAAACTTTATTTTAATTTAGGCGTCAAGAATGTCACTGAAAAGGGATAGGACTTGCTAAGATGTAAATGAACGTTGTTAAGTTTAATGTCATCGATTATGACCCAAGCTGAGTTTTAATACGGTATTATAGCTTATTATTCTACAAGTATGTTCATCATGCTAGTACGATAAGCTTTAGAGCTTTCCGGAATGTAGCGTAAGCTCAAAGTCCTACGTTCCGAGGCTCGCTTTGTGTTACTTATAATATCTTTGTTTCGTTTGTAACAACTTAATATTAATATAGCGAGCCTCAAGAACAAAAAAAATGCTTCACCGATTCAGTTTATTACATTTCACACACAATAGTAGACCGTGCGTACTTTTATACAAATTTCAGTTTAAAAGTCAGCATTAATCATTACTACAAAGTCATGAAAAGTAATTTTGATATTCCTTCTGCCTTCTTCATTCAATTCTTTTTAATAAAACCATATTACCGGATATAAAAGCGAACTTATTGACATGACACGAACATGAATACTTATGGCAGTATTACGTAATACATGTCGGAGACATTATTATTTGAAAAACAG
This sequence comes from Pieris brassicae, assembly GCF_905147105.1. Lineage (NCBI taxonomy): Eukaryota > Metazoa > Arthropoda > Insecta > Lepidoptera > Pieridae > Pieris > Pieris brassicae. Next base: position 4,079,921 of record NC_059666.1, read on the forward strand.
AACAATAAATGTTTACTTGAATGAAATGAATGTCTTCTTTTTGTGGAGCCCAAAATGTTGATTGACTGACCTTCTCAAAAAGAGTGACGATTCTTAAAAAGAGTAGTCTGTTACGCCAATATATTTGTTTTTTCGATTAAAACTTAGTACAAACTTAATCGATCTCCAGGCATAAAACACATCAGATTTTATGTCTGCCAATGAGTTTCAAATTGCACTTATTCTATGTTATTACTTACTTTTAATCTCATGTTTTTTCAGTGCACTCACTGAACACTGACATAAAACTGTTAATTTTAACGTGACCTTTCTCAAAACGTGTATTTAACTTCAATTTTTTATTATTTAGTCAGCTTACAACTTGCGGCTTTTCATTGTCATAAAAATGTCTAACTTTATCTTGTTTTAAGAATTGTCGTACGAGCTTTTAAACTTTTATGCGGGCTAGAAATAAAAGCAAATTATAAGTTTGGATAAAGTTTTAATGTAGTTTAATTTATACTTATCTAGGTAGTTATGAGACTACAGAGCAATTTACGTTTTGGGCTCAAAAAAACGTGAATTGCTTAACAAGACAATATTTACAGATATATATACAATAGCAATTACAAACTATTTAAGTTATATAATTGTATATACTTAAACCTATAATACACTATACAAACAAAAGCTATAGTCAAAGTTTAGATATTTGTTTCTTTCCCTTTTATGTTGTAATTAAAAACTTAACAGACTTTCCTAAATTATATAAAGGTTTTAGCTTTTATAAAAGTCACTTTAAATTGACTAAGTTCATATGCTTTGCATTTCAATACTTTCATGCTACTTAAAACATGACTTTAGTCAGAAAATTTGAGAGCACTGAGATGTTTTTGTATTTGCCGTAACTGTATGTTCTATCTGTGCCAATGCTGTCAGTTCAGTATCCATTTTCTTATTCTTTGCTCTTAGCTTCTCTATAGTCTGTCCTTTTTTTCGACCACAACAGAGAATCTCTTCAAACTCTTTTCTGAAATTATCATTCAACCAACCATAGAGTAATGGGTTAGATACTGCACTGGACATTCCAAACATATGGCAGATAGCATAAGTTATCGTTAAGGTTTTCTCGTCTAGAATGGCGTCTTGACTAAAATCTGCAACGAGGTTAAAAACATTCAAAGGCAACCAACTTATAACGTAAGTCACGGCAATAGCTATGAGTATCGCTGGTGTTTTTCGAGTCGTTCTTCGTCTTCCACGAAGTCGTCTATGTATTTGAACATGTGCAACCACAACTACAAGAACAGGTAGTACGTATTGGAAGATGAGACTAAAGAAAGAGTAGATTGCTCTTCCATTAGCGATTGGCCAGTCTTCTATGCAGAAGCTGAGGATGTCCATACCAATGAGGCCGACTTTATGTGTCTTTAGACTTCTGAAGATGTAGAGGGGCGAGGCAAGTGCGAAAGCTGTCACCCAGATGATGAACATGGTTATGAGAGCACCCATGGTCTGAAGTCCTTGTCGTGTTGGATATACAATGAGCTGTAAAGAAACGTATATTATTATTGCAATATGCCTTATACTTAGAGAGTCCTATGCCCAAAATTGTAAGTAAAGGGTTTGCTTAACATTATTTTAAGTATGTATAAATAATGGTATATGGTTAATAGGAGATGGTTGCTTTCATGTTTAGTTGACATTTGTTCAGTCGCCTCATTGTTATCAGAGGGTTATATTGCACTTGTAGTGTTTTACAGCTACTGCGTTATCGGTTTATTGAGTGGTCTTATCAATAGAAAGTTTGGTTCATTACACGACCAAAGCATTAGCGATAAAAGATATCCTTACAGAATCAATAGTCGGTGACGAAGCACCACGAAATAATTGGCACTAAACTTAAGTAAATTAATATCCATGCAAAAACTGTGAGACTTTTGTAAATTTTTAAATGTATGTAATTTTAGTGGTGGTGTCTTTAGGATTTCCATCCCCGAGGTAGTAGGTTCGAGCTGGCTGTGCACCAATGAACTTTCTACGTACCGTAATGGAAACCGGCATGCTTTAAAAGTCCAAAAATTCGACGGCAAATACAAAATACTAAAGGTCTACCTACTTACTTACCTATTAGAAAGAATCAAATGAATAAAACTGATACAGAAATCTGAGGTCTTAAAAGGGTTGGAACACTACTACTTTTATATTTATATGGAAGCTTAATGCTGAAGATGTCCCAGGAGTAAAAAAATATTGCTTTATTATCGCTATAGCCAGAGGTTATAAATATATTGCTTTATATTTCTATAGCAAAATAATTGTTATTTTTATGGAATAGCAAAAATGTCTTTACTAATCAGTCTACCTAAAATATGTAAATCTAAACATAGAGTTTATCAATAATTAATATTCTTTCAAAATTATTATTATGCTACGGACCTTATGAGTTAAAATTAATTTAATTTCGTACATAATGAGGTCACTAGTAGTATATAAAATGGGATAAGTAATCTTTCAAAGTAATAAGATTTGATCTAACCGTTAAATAAACGGTTAGTTTATGCAAAGCAGTATTGAACGTTTAACTTTATTGAATAAATCGTAAATTCTACTTTCGCCCACTGTTTCTTCTTAATGAAATTGTTTAAAACATGAAATTCTACATAGAAAACGGCCGTTCGATTGTAAAATGCTCTGCCTGAAGCCATGCAGTACTCGCAGAGTGATTTAAGAAACAATTAACTTAAGCGATTTTAGCAGTAAGACCACCCTTTGTCTACTTTTATTTTATTTTATTTTATTCTCATGTTTTGGGTTATTGTGATGTAAATAAAATAACTAATATAATGACGTCATAAGCCTCTGTGACTGTAATCTTGAACATTTTCTTTTTGACTGTCACTTAGTTTAGATACCCCATGGAACATTTTCTAAGAAAAACATTTTCATATTTTAATTGATTCTGAATTAAAATAAGTCTTATATATACTCAACTCGTTACACTTAGTACTTATATTTAAAAGCTTAGTCTAAACATAGTACTATCGTTAACTGACTAACCTATTCAGATCAATAGTTCCAGTGGTTTATTTGAGTTAAACAGTTTACAGGATTAAACCTGCTGACGTCATCCCTATGTAAATGAAAAGGGATCTGGGTACAATAAATTGTTTAGGAAATTGTGAGTCATGTGTATTTTCGACTAAAGCTTTTCTACGAATCGAGGTTATCATCATAACCTACATATTATTTGAAGCAGTCACAAAAAACACATTGGCAATTGTTATTATTTCGTTAGGACCCTTTAATACTTTCTCGTCACTAGTTTTACTTTTCGATTTTTTTTAAATTGTTAAGTACTAAATAGCGTATTTTCAAACGTATACTTTTAACAGTATAGAATTTTAATTTTTGTGGAACAAATTTAATGTGGAAATATCTCAATCAAGGAAAACATGTTTTGATTAAATAAATTGTGTTTATAATGTTTCTGAGGAACAAAAACAATATTTTTGAACTAAAACTTCTTTATCGGCGTTTAAAAATAATTACAGTCACATTTTTCCGTTACGCGTCACATTATTCCGTAACACGTCAATTTTTTTCGTAACGCGCCACCTTTTTCTTGTCCCTACCACGGTTGATTGGAAGAGATTCAAAGTCATTAATAACAAAAATATATTATAACGAAAACAATGATAGTAATAATTCTATTATAATTAATGAAATTCTGTAATAATCTTAGTAGTAATAAGGTAAAATGATCTAATTGTATGGTTTGTGTTTATGTCTATGATAATAAAAGTCTTCTATTAAAATTTATCTTATTTAACTTTATTTAAGCAATTTCTCTAAAGTTTCATATAGTAAATCATTTTTTGAAAAACAAGGTCATAAAGAAGTTTCACTTTTCTCGTGTGTATGTAGTGCACGCACACATTTTTATTACTTTAAACGTCTATCTAAAGGCAATATCACAAAAATTACACTTATTGTAATCGTGTAAAACTTCCAAGACCAGCTTAGTGAATAATACTATTAATAATAAAGCTACGAGTCTCTTGCTAAAAGGCACACAAAGACTACATACATATTTTTACGAAATTTTCATACAATGTTAGATGGTTAGGTTAAATTTATCAAAAAATAACAACAGTATTTTTTCGATTTTAAAATTCAGGTCATCATTAAAACAACAAGTAGAAGCAATTAATGTTGAGATGAGAGTGCGAATACACAGTGCTCTTCGTTTTATATAAAGTACGGTCGAAAAAATATTTTGATGCATATTTTAAAAGTGGAGCATATGTTGTTATCTCGAAGCGAAACCGCGACTTCTATGTATCAAGAATTTAGATATCTGTATTTTAATTATCTATATATCTGTATTTTAAATGTATTTATTATAATAAAATCCTTCATTGAGATTAGCTCTTACCTTCAGATTAAATCAAAGATACGCAATCACTTACATTATAATATGTTGTGTTCCTTTGTGCATGAAAAATATCTCCTCCATAAATTATTTATCACACTTCGCTAGTCGTGACCACGTAAACATACTTTTCAATCCTATTTCTTTATTGAGTATATATTCGGTCGTATACAAATTAATTTAGCCATCATATTACGAGTATAACCACTGTTGACACTAGTAGAGAACGCTTCTACTTAGGTATATGTCGCTGTATTTAAATTATGTCTAAGACTCCAATCGTATATCGATTAAGCTATGTAAACCATTAAGCTACGAAGGCAATTAATTATAACCATAGATCTTTTTTCGCTTGAAATTTTCGTATTAATTATTTACCGTATCTATGACACAGGAAAAATGTCTGATACAAAAGCAAGACTTTTTAAGTTTTTGCTTCTACTTCTATATAGGTTTTATTTATTTTACTGTTTAATGTTCTAAAACATTATAAATCGAATGACGACTAGCTTATACTAAAATACTCTTCAAACACCATAGTACACAAGAGCAAGAATTTGTCAGCTCTAGAATTAGACTATCATTATTAAAAATAGAACTGCCTCACCTGATACCTGTCCAAAGCAATCGCCGTGATCGATATTGTCGATACAAATATTGATATTGCTTGAATTGCGCCGCACGCTTTGCATAACCCCGGCCAGTCTGGTAAGGGCCAATGCTTAGTCAGCAGCTCCATAAGAGTAAGGGGAGTACCGACACAGCATACCAGGGTGTCAGATACTGCTAGGTTTACTATGAACATGTTGCGAGCAGTACGCATCGCCGGCTTCCTGACCACCTTGAAAAGAAAAACAACTTTGAATATACATATTTACTTTTATATGTATAAATTACTTTAAGCATTATTACAAATCATGCATCATGAACATACTCTCGTGAGCTTGACAGAGATTTTATACAACATGATTGAGACAATAATGAGTTAATAATTGGCTGGCAGGCATATATTCGCAGAAAATCCAATATTATTGATGCTGAGCAATATGCCCTTAAACTTAAATGGAGATGGCCATGTAGCCCGTGGTACAGATGACAGATGGTCTAGAGCAGTAACCGAATGAACGAGTCCGAAAAGAAAAAGGAAGAAAGGAAGACCAATAGAGTGATGGGCCGACGGGATCGAGAGGGTAGCTGGTAGAAATTGGATGACGATGGCACAAAATAAATTAGGGTGGAAAAAGTTGGAGGAGGCATTCTCCCGGACAGGGGCCGCATTTTAGTTAAAACTATACATTTATATTTTTTATCAAATGTATGTCAAAGATGTGGAATAAAGGCTTATTATTATTATTATAATTGGCTGGCATTGGGGCACCTCAACAAAGAAACTTTTAAAGTAATCTAACGACGAAAGTACTTCCATGGCGTTGTCTGAATCTCAATATTCGGAAATCGAGATCACTATTAACTTTTAGTAAGTTTGCACCTCTAATTTTTTGAGTTAAGTTAAAACACTTTGATTACATGATTTCATCCTAGGACATTGAAGATTCAATCAGTTTTTGTTAGGTACATAAGTTCCATGTTATTTATTGGTAACGAAAGACTATACTGTTGTCAAAATAAAAAAAAATACTGTTTAATCTTTGGGACGAGCCTTCTTTTTCAGCAAAATAAATCTAATCGTACGCTCTTATATAACACGCCACTGTGTAATATTTCTTCACACTATCGCTATTTTAGTCGGAAGTACTTAAAAATAATCTAATACGTTTGTATATCGTCTGATATTTTTATAAGTTCGTCCGTATCCAAACTTCGTCCGCAAAGAATTTAGACATTTTATTTCGGTTTCTTATTACCTATACACATATATAATACTTTAAAATTTAATTCCGTTTAGATTTTGAATAAGCCCTTCTATGATAATTGTGTAGAACATATATTATATAATTATTAACAGGCTGGCTGTAAATCTAGCATGAATCAACGAATTTTCTGACACCCAATCCTTTCCTCTAAGATACAAAATAGCGATATCGATCACAGTATATAATTTTAAGTAAGTTTAAGTTTATGCGACAGTAGTGCTGCACATATTAAGATAAATACATACAAAAACGTCGGGATGCTTGTAAACGAAAGGGTTTGTTGAGAAGCTTTGCACGTTAGTTTTAGAAAGACAGACGATAATATTAAAAGGACTATTTCATTATTTTAAATATACAGATTCTAAGCTGATTTATCACGTAGACGTCATTTAAACATTGGATAAGATAAAGTAGAAACACATACATTTATCAGATTTTGTATTTCCTAGATTAAAATCAGCTATTGCGCAAGTCAAAGATAACGTAAAGAATGCCCTTGAGTTAATGGAAGTAAACTAGATATATATAATATAACTAGTCTGCCCATAAATGCTGTTACATAAAAACTTTTGTTTTGTTGGAACTTTTGAATTTGGAACACGTATTTTTATTTAAAAATTTCTTTAGATTTTCGCGATTTCACATATTTTTCGTGTTCATTATCAAAGAAAATAGGGTTTCAATCATCGCCTTGTACAAAGTGGGGTAAGAAGGCGTCGGTCTTTTTCCAGACACTTCAAAAGCTTGGTATCAGCCGTATGTTCTTATATCGTACTGTCGACTGATACAACAACATTTAGTCGGTCAAAGACCAGAAAAGATCAGGGCGGCGTGCTGTTGGAACTGCAAAGGCTGTTAAAGCCAGAATTCGTCGAAACCCCATTAGTTTCTGTCGCGTACTTATAAAACAAGACCTGCTCGATGCTTATCGTCGATATACATACCCTTAATCGATCTAAACAATGAAAGATAGTGGATCTATCAAAACGCCTTCTGTTGCGTTCAAAAATTTTCACGATTGAAGAACACTAAAATAAGCAAAATGCTTATACTTTTATACATACATACATACATTTTAATTATATTACTAGTTCATTAAAAAAAATGCATTTTGATTTGTAACAGAACTTATGGCTGGACTAGGTAGTTAAGGCAAGTTATATTTAAAATAAGTCGATTTGTTTCTGAATATAAAATAAATGTATGCAAGGATAGAAATAGCATTATTTATTAATGCCAATTTTGATATGTGAGTTATTCTCATTATTATTAGTTATTGATGTACACAGATTCTATAAAAAATTCTACCTGAGTCTTTTTGACAAAGAATCCAAAATATAAAATTTCTCTTTCGACGACAATACCTACATTTCTTTAATATATATATATATATATATTTATATATTTAGTGGTTGCCTGGAAGAGATCGCTCGAAAGCGATAAGGCCGTCAGTTGCCCTCCTTTTGATTTAATTATGTTAATTTTTCTTATATTACAATGTAACGAAGTGTTAATAAATAAATAAATATACTCACAGATAGAACAACAAGTGCATTCCCAACAGCTCCGATAACTACCAGGATACCATAAAATGTAAGAAGTAAAGATCTAGTCGGGTCATCAACCTTTCTGTTCTGTGAAAATTTGTCTAGAAGAGTGTTAGGGTCCTCAACGCCCAGCGATGCCTGGATTAACCATTTTGCTGATGCATTTAGGGTAAAATTCATGCTGTTATCCACGGCCTGAAACAAAGATATATAGATTACGTGTCTGCATTAATAAAGATTTATTTCCAAAGACTTAATATGTTAATTAGTACTTTTCTTCTTGTTACCAAAAATATATCTTTGGTAAATCTTATTGGTATCGCCACTGCATAAGCAAAACTGACAATTTTGCGAGCTTTCAGGCATAGTAACGTGTGACCGTAATGTTTTTTAAACTTTCGCAATTCATATATATATAACAAAATGCCGTTAAACGGCTTGAGAGGAGTTCCTAGACTTTACATACATTACTTTGTTGTATAAATCAAAACATTTATTATACAAATATACAAATGTAAAAATTTAATCGGCCTCAAAATATTTACGTTTCAATCTCCGTTTTGCGTAAAACCTCGAAGTGTGGACGTTTTTACGTCTATACTCGATGTTTACGAGAACACGAATTGACATTTTTAAAGCCAGAATCTAAATTCGTTCTTTAACTGTTCAGCTTTCATTTAATATCGCGCTCAATTCTACGAAATAATAATCTGTATTTTTTGTATATACAATCAGCGTATATGCGTGTAGATTCTACGTATTTAAAACATAGCTAATGTTGAAGCTATATTTATTAGTAGGTAAAGGTATTACTTTATCTGTGGTATTTGACGTTGACATTTCCAATATATAACAAAAAGGTTCTTAATTCAAAAATATTCTTGAAAGTGAGATATGGCGTGACCCAAAAATAAGAGAAAATATATAAGCGTAATTTTTCGCGGTTGCTCGTAGAACACTTAACAATTACTTACAATTCAAAACTTATTAAAAATAACCTAAAGAAATTGTTGAAAACCTATTTTTCGTGGATTTTAGAAAGTTTTTATATTACAAAACATTATTGTTCCTTTTAACTTGCGAACTTTTAAGTTACTTTTGAATGTTTAATGTATAATAGAATAAATATAATAGTTTATGCGCAGAGGTGTTTTTAAGTGTAATGTGATTTGGATATTTATAACATTGAGCAAAGTCAAGTCAACTCCTGAAACATTTATAAGCATAAATCCACCAAGCTTCGATCATGTCACATCATCTTCGTCTTGCGTAACCTTTTTTCTGGATAATATGATTTAAAAAAAAACTTTCATGAATTCCGAAATCAAAATTTCCCGCGCATTTACTTTCGAATTGTAAGTTTTTAAATTTTTTTTAATTATTATTTTAATGATTGAACTGTCTAAGGTAAGGTCAAGGTAGGCAATTCTAAACAGATCTTGTCTATTCTTCTACAAACAAAGTCAGAAATGTTACATGCATAGATTATATAGAATAACACTTTTAATAACTTCTTCAAGTACATATTGAAGGGTTTATCATGTTATTGTGAAATAAATATTTTTAAACAAATTCAGTTTTAATTTACGTTTATAAATAACATTTCTGACTGTAGAACAATAGCACACAAAGTTTTGTGTACCGTACATTTCCAAATAACAACGAATATCAGAGGTTTAATCAAACTTTATTACATATAGAATTCGTTTAATCTATTTTTGTATTTTTCGAGTATAGGAATGCCGACATTTCTGTATGGTTTTGGGTGTGCATTTAACACAAATATTATTAAGTACAAACTATATTAGGTTAATCTTTGGTAACTGGTAAAAATACCTGCATAGTAGATCTTGACTTTCAACGGCCTGATTACCATATTCTGAGTGCACTTGTAACTTTCTCAATTTTATCTTTGCATATCAAGCAAATTGGTGAACCGCTGGGATACTATTTTGTGATGTGAGGTTTTACCGGAAGAAGGGAACTAGACGTTTCATAAGAGCCTGCAAAGGCCTATTTGAAATAAAAACTTTTGATTTTGATTTTGGGTGTTATTATTTCTGAAAATGTTATTTATTATTCCAATTATATATTGAGATCTCAGGTTAGTCTGAGAACGAGATATTTTTTAATAGAATTACTGTAAGAACCAAACTTTATTCATTTAGATAATAATCATAATACAATTACACTTGACCCCTTTCCGAACATTAAATTACAATTCATTTCATCAATATTTCCTTGTTTATAGGTACGTATGTGATACCTTCTTTGTCTGATACATGTGTTAAAGACACATCGTACTTGGTGTTTGGTATAAAAACATTTTTTTATTTTTTTATAAACGAGTTTACGTCGCCTAAAAGAGCTGTCATCGCAGCTCAAGGACACCAATGTTTAGTAAGTGCGTTGCCGGCCTTTGAGGGAGGAGTACAATCTTACTTTGAACAGTTGGAGTATCTTTCAGGAAAGTCCACCGGGAGTCGATTCCACAGCTCGCTAGTTCGCAAAAGAAAGTGTCTTGTAAAGCGGGCGTTGAAAGATTTCCACATCAAGGTGATGCTGATGAAGTCATATTGATACGGCTCGTACGGTGTTAAAACGAGGCAGTAGGTATCAATCCAAACAATTTTTCAGAACACTCACCATACTTTGAAGAAAACATAGAGACGCAATGTCTCTGTGTAGAGAGAGAGAGAGAGAGAAACCAGCCCATCAATAATACGTTAAGATTAAGCACTTTGTTGAAATTGGTCAAAAGAAAGAAGCTGGTATTTGGGAACATAAGATAACACAAAACACAGACAATAATCAAAATAATATACGTATGTACCATTTACATTTAGTAAAAAAAAATTCTTCTTTTGTCTACGTCTTAAAATATAGCTTTCGTCTTGTTCCAATAAAACGACATTCTCTTGTCTTATTAGGTGAAAATTTTGAAATTGAAAACATGGCAAAAAGTTGATAAAATTTAATTGGGAATTTATTTTTGGAGTTTGAATTTTTTGTTGCTGAATTTTAACTAAAACAAATTTCGTTAATAATTGAAAAGACACCTGCAATTAAAAGGATCGGAAAATCTGGGCCAAATACACTTTGTCGTTTGTGTAAGTGGCAATTATTTCTGGCCAAGTTGTCCTTAAGACGAATTTATTACACGGCGTCATATTAATGACTCGACACCCTATTATGAATATAAATTTAATTATTTATTTAGTTATAAGTCTATATCTATATAGTATTAGTAACAGTATTTGTTCGCGCTAAATCGGTGTCAATCCTTTGATTTGATCCTTCTTTAAGGATGACAATTGTCGATTTGACTTTGACACACGAACCGGAGATGGTAGGTGGTGTCCCGGTGTAATAGCGCAAGGGAGTTAAATTTTAACCGCTGTGGCGGGCGCACTAAATATATACCGCATACCGTATAGCATTTACTTTTTTTTTGATTCAATATTGAAGGATCCAGTATTTGGAGTGAGATACACCACCATTGATGGTAAGTGCTAGTTTTAGTCTTATCGATTACTGTATTCCTTTTTTTATTATACTGACACGCGACAGCCGAACCAGCGCATATTATTTCACCGAGGTAAGGGAGCATCCTGGATATAGCTTCCGGATACCCAGGCCCACACAGTATTGTCTCAATTAGTAAAATATTCACGGGATCAGAACGCCGTACGGAATATACAGCCGGATTGCATTGGCGTGACCAAACAGTTGGTCTTTGTGCCGTGTGTGTTTAATACTCCGGTGTAAATACTTAAAACTTTCATATCAACGTGTAGGCTGGAAACCTGTGACTAGGCGACCACTTACAGATCAGTAGGAATTACATTATATTAAGCCGCACCATTAAAGTATATTATTTCATCTTGACAGATGTCCAAAGAATTCAACTGAGAATTCAACTTAAACAACTCAAATAAAAACGAACAAAGGCTTTTAAACGAATGTGTCATCATTTTGGACTCTAAAGAAACAACATCGTTTAATCATTCTTTATGTTTCTGTAGGTGATGATTACAGATTACAGTGATTTCTTTTAAATACAATTTCTATTTTGAAATATTATCATATTAAAATGAATATAAAATTCACCGTTTCAATTATAGAACTCATTTGTCTCACATGAAAAAAATACGAATACGTACATGGTAAATTATTAAAGACTGCTGCGTGCTTACCTGTCAGACATATTTACTAATGGTGGTACTCCTTACATTTTGGAACTGAACCAATGAGTAGGTACGATGTTTCACGCTGTTTAATTAGGAAAATGATAGGGTCATTAATCGAATATCGCACTAATATCGTTACTAAATTGGGCCGATACTTCACGTCAAGTGCTCATTGAACACTGTTTGTTGACGCAGTTGGCCTCTATTGTATTATAGGTACTAAAACTCATTTAGTACATTTCTGTAATTAATAATAACAACTAAAATACATTTATATCTATTTTTTGGTTACTTTTGTCATATCCGGGTTCTAACGGCAAATCAATGTAAAAACAATATTGTTGCCTATCATTTTTGAAATTGAAACTAAAAACAAATTTTTAGTGCAGGTAATCTGTGCTTGTCAAACATCTCCATTACCTCTACTTATCTGATCATAATTTTTAAATAATAATATTTTGCAACTCTCATTAAAAAATAATCGTTTAAACGTTCTTAAAGTTAATCATTTAATAACTCTTCACTTTTGCTTTGCGTTACAATTGGCAGTTATAAGCATTGAACTTGTGTTAAAAAGTAAGTATTATATCAAGGAATATATTCCAGAACGGAGGAATAATAAATTAACCATGAAGCCTGGTAAAACTGGTCTAACGTATTAAGCAGAGAAATCCTCCGCTTCTAAGTTACAAACTTGCAAGTTTTAGTACTTAACTATCCTCTAGAGAATTAGTTTGACCTGGATATTATGCGATACCGCGACAAATGGGTGTAGAGATAAACTATATAAAATTAAGATATTGTCCATGACTTTTAGTCTTTTACTTGGAGTACCAACACGTTTTACACACGCTCACACACCCTCACATACACCCATACAACTTTATTTCTACTATCTTCTAACTAGTTGACTGTTTTATTTTGTAAAGTAATCGGAAGTAATCTTTGATTGTAATCTTGGGGAATATGTTATAGAAGCCGTTGTATTCCTGCTGATAACCCTGTTATAACCTTTTTGTTTCAATGACTATTTAATAAGAAAAAATCTGGTGCTTGTCTTGAAATGAGTCGAATGAAAAAAAAAGTTATCTCTCATATTCTTTATACACACTTAATTTAGAATTTTTCACATAAAAAGCACCGTCCCTTCACTAAAATGGCCTTGACGAAACGATATTCACAAAGCATCTGGTACCCATAAATTCAAGATATCAAAGCGAATCTCTGGAACGTAGAGTACACAAATTCTTCAAAGAACGCTTTTAACATTGGTATTAAGGAAATGTTTTACCTATAGCATTTACATCATAAAACCATGATTACTATCATATTTATTCATTTTGACAAAATCGCATTTAGAGAACGAGGGACTACTCGCAGCGGACTCACTTTTTTTAGCTCCTTTAACTATTGAGGCGTACTGTTTTACTATACATTAATTTAGATCAGATGATGGATGAAGGAGCTACTGTTGAACATATTTTAAATAAAGGAAAATGAGCCCTTTCGTAGTCCATACACTCCCGGGACGTTGCCCTTATATAAATCTCTCCGAATTGTAAATTGTGGGTTTATTCGAAAACTGTTCAAAATGTTGAAGTTCTATAAAGGACATTAATTATTGGCATGTTGAAGATCGATACGTGACGTAACCAATGCAGAAAAAAATAAGAATGCTTTCATCATTTAATTTACTACTTGGAGCTCAAATATGAATTACACAAAGTAACTAGTAGTATTTTTTATTGTACGTTTTCTGTGCAATTTAGTTTCAAGCACAAACACCTTTCAAGGTGTACACCGCCTCGAAATGTAAAACTTAATACAATTACTTAATGTTGTGAATTGATTCAATCATCATAAGAATCACTTGGTAATGGACTCATCTAGCAATTGTTTTATCTTTTTTTTTGTTTTAGATTAAAATCATTAAGAATTGTGTAAGTATTCAGTACTATTTACTACCTACACTTAGTGTTGATCGCACTTGGTAGGTAATTTAAATCTGAATATAATGCAAAGTTATGGTTTGATTCCCATAAAATACGGCCGTGAAATATACAATGTCGGCGAATTGCCTCGTGAAAATGTATAAAATCAACGTTAATCCGATTCAGTAGATATAGCGCGTACTGAATTCTTTTTCGCGCTCGATACGTTGCTAGCACGCTCAGAGTATTAGGCAATGAAGCAAGCAGATACATTATGAATTTAATTCTATTTTTTTCGTCTGTACCTTATACATTCTAAGAAAAATATTATCCTATATGGAACAACCCTAAACTTTTACGATAGCCTAATGAGTCTTAATAATACGTTTTATTTCTTTCTTGGTACAATAAGTTCTGTCGTTTAATAAATCGGTTTCACAACTAAGTTTCTTTCATAAAGTTATCCGTTAACCGACATCAAAAAGTCCGTATGATAAATTATCAAATTCAGTACTTAAACTTGAAAATGTAAGAATAAGTAATAAAATGAGACCCTCGTTATCGTAAATTTACTAGAGAGAAAGAGATATTTTGTATTAAAAATCTAACAATTTCTAAAGTTCTTTCACCGTTTAAATTCTGTATTGCCCTGAATAACATACAAGCCTTATTTTAAACATATGTTGAACTTGCGAAAGCGGTTCAGGCTGTATTGGACGGTATAATTTCGTTATACTCGACCTTAGTTTCTACGAGTTCGCGTGTATGCGTTCTACAGTTATGAAAACTTTAATTACCTTGCTGTGTCTCATAATTATTAAATCATATGACCAGAATGGAATGTAGTACTTCCAACGGATTTTAAACGTAAGCCTCGTTAGGAAAAATCTTTTTAGGTAAAAAGGAAATGCTGCTAGCGTTAAAGGTACACAGGGACCAAACTTTTTGAATTTGTTTTATCTTTTAATTATTATAATTATTACTTTGTAGGTTAAGAAAATTGTAACTATTGTTTTATATACATTTTAGGAAATAACACGAGTGAGATAAGGTTTTGTTATATATATATATATAGTCTATAACATAAACATACAATCAATCTGTTACCTGTATCGATCGCGCAGTGATTAGTCCTCCTACAACTCCTTCTTTTCGCTATTTGATACCCCAGCGTATGGTGAATAGTTAACGACATATTTCGATTTCCCTTATGCTCAACTAGCCCCGCTCTACCCTACTTGATAAAAGTTAATAAACGCTACCGCGAGTTCTTAATTTTAGGACAGAATTAATTAAGGCTTCTTTTCTTATAAAGCTTCCGTCCCAATTAATAACACAATACATAACATAACTTTGAGATAATTTTAATAATCGAGAATCGCGGAAATCCTGCTAGATAAACATGATTTCCATGTTTAGTCCCTAAAAATGCGAATTGAACTCTGTAACTTCCAATACCTACAGCAAACCCGATTATATTAATGAGTTTTTGTACCGCGTCCCAAGCGACATTGCTACGGATATTGAGAGAACTACGCATACGTTGGGATTGGTATAGCTGTTTCTAATGGAAGTAACAGCGCATACTGGGCTTACATGGCTAGTACCATCTTTAGTACTGTTATGCGTTTAGATCCATTTAAAAAGACATTAAGAAAGAAATACTAACTATCAAATGTCTTTTACTACTGTGATGCTACTTGCGTGGACACGTTCGCCCTGTCTCACCTCCTTCGGACAGTGGACTTTGCAGAAAAGCTGACGTGGCCGCAGAACAGGCGGAAAATAATAAACGGCTCAAATCAATGTTATCAAACAAAATCAAAGTTGGAAAAAAGACTCATTCTTAACAAAATACTCATTTAATTAAGACTAAGTTTTTTCCTTCTTTAATTACTTTTATTAATAATATATATATGATTTAATAATTAATCTTTCCTCCAACTTTGATTTTGTTCCCTTTGGAGAAGAGACTCTTGAGCCGTGAGGTTAAAGTGCACAGGCGCTAATTAAAGATTTAAGTTGGCGCCTAGTAGATAGTACTGGTGCATTCCTGGTTAATAAATAAGTATCGCAATACAGCGAGCAAATGCTACCAGAATTTCCTGCGAACTGCCATAGGAAGATAAAATAAAATTTTATATATATCCATCTTTAATGATTATTATTACTATCTAGTTTGCGTATTGTAAATACTGTAAATTTTGCTACCCACTAATTATATGTGAGGGTATTAAGTCGATATATAGTAGTTTCAAACTATGATAATGGTTCCCTCAAATTAAGGCAAAGTTTATAGTTAGTTTAAGCTTATCTTACGTTCCTTTGGTTCAAAGGCGTCAGATTATTACACATTCTTATTTGCGTAATCATTATTTTCAACCATGAGTTGACTTCACTTTGAAGTGTAGAGGTACATTCTTTAGTGATTTAGATGATTGTTTTAGATAATAATAATAAATGTATATAGTAACGAACAACCCCCTTTATTTGTATTTCATAAATCATTACACAATTACTTATATAATATTTTTTTGGACTTTTTTTAACAGAATTTTAATAGTCATACAAAGTATACATATTTTAAAAGATCACCGGACCAAATCAGGGCGAAAAACTTTGAAAAAGTTTGCGAGCAATAGACCTGTGTCCAGTTAAGAAGTCCGAAAACAATCTGAAAATACCCGTGCAAAATACAATTGTTAAGTACCGCAGACCAATTTGCCCAGGAATTTCCATCCCTTTTGTCCCTACTATATTTACATAATGCCTGTCACGTTTCATCAAAATTGTATATTTATTTTTATGTTATTTTTATTTGTTGTCTGTGAATGTGAATCTGTATGGCATATTACAATTTCTAAATAAAGTATATAGTGTCTTTTTAGTTTTTTATTAGTAATGTATCTAACATCTTTTGCCAGATGAGACACATTAAGAACTAACTATTTTTTATCTAATAAATAACTTGATATTGTTGGGAAACATTTCGACTATTATATAATCATCTTCCAAAATATATATTTAATTTATTCTAGTCTTGATCAAACACAGGAATAAAATAAAATAAAAAACTGATTAATACACTTGCAAAAATATGCTTCAATATTATCGGGTACATCTCAAAACTTTCTTTGTTCTCAACAATGCCTATAAAACGAAAGAAGCAAGTCAAATTATGTGTGCTTGCGATTGATCAAATGGATGTGTCATATCGCGTCAACGCGTGTCAATTGGTTCTGATGATTTGGCTCTAAAGAAATCGATCTCTTTTCATTTAATTTCACTTAAAGCACTATATATTTTTTTGATAAACATATGTTACATTTATTTGGGCTTTTATTTATTTTAACAGTAGTGTTGGCTTCAGCATGGGACTCTCAGCCCCAAGTCTTAGGCTTCGAACTGCGACTGAGAAAAACTTTCTGTGCCCATTTAACACGTGCTGTGACGGTAAAAAAAATGTCAGCCGGCATGCCTTAGAACCAAAGTGTCAACGGCATGTAGGCTTTCATATTAGAAAAAACAGATGTTTACAAAGAAGATGATCTGATACCAAGGCTTATAACACCACTTTCGTTAAACAAAAGTACTTTGACTATGCCGCTAGCAAAATGTAAACACGGTTCATATTCTGAACAAAGACAATGTTTTGTTAACAAACTGTGTTCTTTCAAGTGATTTCGCCGTAAGGTGAACGTAGACACAAATAAATCAGATTTTTTATGTTTTATTCTTTGAATAGATCTAAGGATCTGTCTGGATCTTATTTTTATTGATGTTCTCTCTTTTATTTGAATTGCTAAGGGTAAATTGACTGTATTTAATGTTTAGTAACAAACATTTGTATAACGATACCCTTTTAAGCAAAAAATAATTATCAAATTTTGTAAAATCTTCAGAGTATTTACGACGTATAAGTCAAATTGAAAACCTACTCTTTACTTTATAAAGTCAATTAAAAATGTATGAACAAATGACAAATATTGAATCTACATAAATATTATGAAAAATACACATTCTTATATAATTTGATTTTGAGGACCACCAACATACATATGGACTTCAGACAAAGTATACAAATACATTTAAATATATACAAAGGAACGTTACCCGCAAGGAAAGAGGAAGCCCAAACAAACTTGGTACAGTTGCAGATGACGCAAAGAGAGCCGGAAAGACTTGGAGTGAGGTGAAATACGAAGCCCAAGACCGATCAAGGACGCCCTCTGCCACTAGGTCTGTTGAATTACTGACCACTTGTAATTTCCATCCTCGGCCTAGAACGTATTGCTACATTCTAAACCTACACAGTCTCCTTTCTATAGTTCGATGCCCTCTACATACTAGTGAAATTCGACCGTGCCCTCCATGTACGGTTTAAGCACTCGCCCGGTACCGTAAAACCCTACCAAAATCCGAGAACAAATTTAAATTAAATTAAAACTTGCACTCGAACCGGGAATCGAACCCAGTACCCCTCGCCACAGCAGTCACATACAAAGACCACTAGGCTATGAGGCTCCTCTGCCACTAGGTCTGGACGGATGTCCATAGATATAGT
The DNA here is from genome assembly GCF_905147105.1 of Pieris brassicae. Classification (NCBI taxonomy): domain Eukaryota; kingdom Metazoa; phylum Arthropoda; class Insecta; order Lepidoptera; family Pieridae; genus Pieris; species Pieris brassicae. The sequence continues at coordinate 4,098,441 of NC_059666.1, forward strand.
AGCTCCCCTTACACTTTGAAATCAAATTTCCTTTAGTGTTTGTAATTTAAAAATCGATGTGTTTTTTCTCTCTTCATGTTCCTTTGCTTGTCACATTAAATCTTGTATTTTATTTCCCTTTTGTACCAATGTATCAGTATGCCATTGGCAAACATATTTTTTATTTTGTAATTAAAATAAATAAATTCCTGTCTGTAAATAATTGAATTAATAATAATATGAATTTGTAATAAACAAATTCATAACAGTTTGCGTGATTTTGTCACGAACGTTGTTTTTGTTTAATGTCATAGAAATTACTAATACACACTTGAACTGAAAGATACTATCAGTGATTCTCCGTTCATTCAAGCATAGATTGTGTCACATTCCCAATTCTGCTGACGTGGGTATTCTGACCATAGTCACATATTTTTATTTATCAGTATTTTCAATATCCACCCAATGGCGACGCATGGGGCAGCCTTTATGTGCCTGACCTTACAACACAAAGCCTTGCCGGCGATGTTTTACATTGATATAATTGATTGATGGTACACAGCTGGAGTTTAACACACGACTTCAGGGTTAAAAATCACAAACCAATCTCGGTCTATAGTATAAACAAAGTGAGCAAATACCAAAGAATAAGCAATCGAGGAACATTAGATTCGGCAAAACATAAAAATATTCTTTGTTTTCCCGCCTTTTCCAATATTTGTGTGTTTAGGAAAATACTGCTTAAGGGCGGAAACCTAAATAAACTTATTGGCGTAGAAATTATCAGCAAAGCTCATGAATCTTTACTGTTATTAAATATATCCTTCAATATTGGATCGTACCAATTCCTAAAAGTCCGGCAACGCACTTGCGAGCCTTCCGGCAGTGTGTGTGTATAGGCGATATCACTTAACATCAGGTTATTTTCTATTTATAAAAATGCTAAGTTGAGTTAGTAGGGATAAATGTAAACTTGAAAATGCATATATACGCAAATTACGATAATAGGTAGATTTCTTTTAAGTAGTCGAGTTATTAAATAATTCCATTAAAATATTCATACATAATATTGTGGAAAATTCAAGACGACAAATTTATTCAAACTTATACAAAGCTGGTTCACTTTGAATATGCTTCATAATAGTTGCAAGTAACGTATTAGTTTTACATAACTATGAGTCTGCGTTCGAGGCGTCGGAGGTAATCGCATTCTTCAAGAGTTAAGCGATTTAAGCTGCGTAAAATCTAATATTAGATATCGATACAAAAGAAGGCGTGGTTATTGTAAAAAAATATATGACTCGTAACAACACCGAATGATATTTGAAAGGCTCAGTAAACATTTTGGCGAAAGATTTTATATAATAATACAATGTGACATAAGAGCTTGCAAGTCAAGTGAATAACGGTAAACACAGTCCCAAATCATTGTGAAAGATCCCAGGCTAAGAAGAAAATAAAACACATTACTATTTATATAGCTACTAAAAATATCTAAAACTGCTATCATGTTTAATAGCAAGTATTACCTCTTAACCTTTCATCGAAATAAAAACGCCAAATCAAAGTTATTCCCTCTACTCTATAGCCGTGAATAAAACTGATACGAAACAGAAATGAAGTTTATGAGAAGTTTAATGTTTGATAACAAAATTTGAGATTTTTATAGGGTTGTACATTTCCGAATTTATAAAGTTTGTCAAAACCTTAAACTGTTAAATTATGCCTTAACACTTTAATGTGACTGATGTACGATAAAATTTAACCGCTACATAATATTATCTTCATGTTCTAACAGGGTTCTCAAAAGTAAGTTTATATTGCGCGCTAGTGCTTTACATGTGCAGAGATCTTCATTGCACTACATAAAAATATATAAACTTACAATTGGTGCAATTAAAGCACCAAGATGCCACGGCTCTGACACGAGTTCGTGAAATTTTCTCAGGAAAATGGATCTCCAGGAGAGGTGACATCAATTGGCCCCCACGCAACCCTAATGTAACCCTTATGAATGTTTTGTGGTCTTTTGTGAGCTTAAATCTAGAAAGAAAGAACTTATCCGTCACGAAATGGCAGCCGAGCCGTCATAAGTAATTTTATTGTTCGATTACATGAGTGCCGCGAACGCGATGGTCTACAGTTGGACGATATTATTTTAAAAGTAAATCCCCAATAAACATTTTTTAATACACGACTTAATTTTCTTTAATCGATCAACTAAATATGAAATTTCTTTTGACACATCTTGTACAAGAAATTTCTCTTCCCTAGAGAAGACAGTTGTTTAAATTGTTATTGTCTGCCAAATTATTAATAAAATATAGGTATTGCTTCCCTAATCCTATATAAAGAAATCTACTTCATAAAATTTTACAATCTTTAAAATCAAAATTAATTCTTGTTTTTAATATTCTTATTAAAAATTTTACGTAATCAAAAGTAATTATAAAACTTTCCAACTTGCTAAATAAATTTACCAATAAAATTGTAATGTTTAAATTAAACTAGTTATTTAAAATATAAGTAAGATAATTTCAAATTAACAAAACAGTTAAATCAATATACATAAACATTACATAATATAACAATAAACATAAAAAAATATATTTATAGAATACAAATATTACTCGTACAGGGCAGCCCTGTTGCACGAGTACACTATCTATGACTCCATTAAATTTTGTTTGTTACAAATTGACTACATTTTTATAAGATAAAATAATATTTGTCATTATTTCCGTTCTATATTATTTTTTGCTTTATTAGCAACAATACATATGTCGGATCAAAGGCTTTAATGTCAGCTGCGATTGTCACAGAGCTTTTAAATAAACGTCAGTCATATCAATTTAAAACCATAATACTTGACTTTTATTCAATTTACAAAATTAATGAAGGTATATGAAGGGCTCACATACTTTCCTTTCTCCACGTGTTATCCGTGCCCTTCCTGCAGCATTATGTAGGTGCTGCCCTCGTACTCATTCCTCATTTTCAAACTATTCCCCTCTCTCTCTCCGTCATACACATTTACATATATATATATATATATATATATATATATAAGGGGGGAAGGGGACCCCGAATAACAGTGACGAAGACGAACATTGTCGTCGTTCAGTAGCGCTAATGTCGTAAAAATGGAATTACGTAGCCTTAAGGGACACGAGCTACACTTTTAATCAAATATGTCGCTACATCTTTGCCGACCATATCCCGAAAATACAAAAAACAGTTCAATGCCGCACATGGCTGAAAATGTTTATCTCGGCAATATTTCTGCAACAGTATATGACTAATTATTTCGACATTACGCGGTCTGAGGCTTGGCTAGTACTTATAACCAAAATAAACAGAAACAAACACAAACGAACAGCGCTACTCGAACGAATCTTGGCCGTAAAGTGAGACAGCAATAATATGGCTGAGGAATATTTTAGTATTTTCGATTGCAAAGCGATCGTTCCGGCTATAGAGTTGGGACACTAAACATTCATCATTCAAAAAACATTTGGCAATATTTTTAGTACAGCCTGGATACAGCCAGGAGTTGCATGCTCTAGCCGTAATTGCTGGCTGATGCTACCAGCCCCACCCTTGCAGCTATACATTTTCGTGAAAAAGTTATACTGATGTACACCCCTCATTAAAATGAATTTATTTAAATAGATGAGGTTAAATTAAATATTTATATTTTTTTTTTGTTTATCGTTTTCGGATGTATATTGGTTATCTTGAAAAATGTCTGCACGCTTACAGATAAAAATTCACTGTTTGATACACAAAGGTCATCAAATTCATATAAAATTATAGTAATGTTGAATGCGAAATTATACTTATGAACCAATGAAATATATTTGTTTTTATGTAACAGAAGGCTCACCTGATATTAAGTGATACCGCCGCCCATAGACACTCACATTGCTAGGAGGCTCGCAGTTGCGTTGGCGCCCTTTTAAGAAATGGTACGCACTTTTCTTAAAGGTACCTAAGTCAAATTGATTCGGAAAACTTCTGTTGATAACCGCTTCCACATAGTGTTATGTAGTTCCAAAAATTGTCTTAAGAAACGCTCAGTTATGGAACGACGGACATCGATGTGATACCGAAAAATAAAATATTATAAAATGGTTTCTGGATAATAAACTTATCTCCGATAAGTTAATCTTCGCACTTCAGTTTATACAATCCTAGGTTTTCTGCTTAACCAGTTTCGCCCCAATCTAACTTCTAGGTTTGGTTATCCGTGCCGTAGCTGGTAAACGCATATAGGCCGAAATTTCTGCAATGAATTTCCGGTGGATAATAATACGTCTGCCCCCCGAATGTGTTTTCAATATATTTACAGTATGTTATTTCATTAGATTGGTAGTCAATTTTTTTTTTGCAAAACTGCAACTGTAAAAAACAGTTCTTTTTACTATCGATTCAAGACAGGATATATTAACTAACAATAAAAGGATTATCTTCTTAACCTGTCGAGTATATAAATATATAAATAAATACTATGTATACTCGTAATTTATTACTTTAAAAAGAGACTAGCTATATATATATATATATATATATATAGCTGCCCATAGGGGACCCGAGTGTCGGGTCTATTACACTTTCTCTTTCAACTATACATCCTTTTATATTATGTGTAATAAAGTTTTATCTATCTAACTAAAATGTAACATGTCATTGTTACATGTAATCGATTTCGTATTTGACAGTTTTCATAGTTTCTTGTCTACTTTAGATACATTTTATCTTCTATTTATTACAAAACATTACTTCACTATATTTTTATCAGATTCTTAACGGTTCCATTGATCGTCAATGTTTAATGTTATCACGAAAATGTGTCTGTGTCATGCTGAGGCCCTATTCTGTGTCTGGATTGTTGTATATAGATAGCATTCTTAAAACTAATATTATTCTGTGATTTGAACCCCTATAACCACTGGCTCGTAACGACGTTATAGTAAATTACAACCTACCTTAATATCTGCATAGAAAAATATCAATATTTTTCGAAGAAACAAAAAACAGATGCGCACATAACCTACATTTAAAAACACTTCAATTGTTTAGATTATCTCGATAAATCTATTGTAAAATGTAAACAACGGGTAGTAGATTACGTTTAGTGGTCTGCTGATATTGTATTACAAAACTAGCGTGAGACTTGCCTACATCTCATCTTAAGTGAATCGCCTTTTAAAAGTATAGTGCTTTTTTAAAAATAAAATTAAGTAAATTATTTGTGTAAAATATATAAATAAACCCCTAAGTCAATGAGCGTAGTACAAAAACAATTACAAATAATTTGAAATTAATAATAAATTTTCTTTAGTAACTGGTTCTATGATCATGACATAGAAATCGAAATATTAAAGATGATAAACAAAGCCGTTTTATATGTATTTCGTAAACATTTTCTTTATCTAATATGCTATTACTTGCGGATCGGCCACACATACACCGTCGACCTTTTGGGCATGCCGGTTTCCTCACTATGTTTTCCTTCACCGCTTGAGCAACTGTTAAATGCGCACATAGACAAAAAGTTCATTGGTGCACAGCCGGGGATCAAACCTACGACCTCAGAGATGAGTGTCGCACGCTGTAGCCACTAAGCCATCACTGTTTTATATGATGATAGGCCGAAAATTTTAACTTCATCACAAAGTTATAAAATTAAAAACAAATTTAAAACAAGCTCTCTAGGAAGCTTATTATAATATTTCAGATAACATAGAAAATAAACACAGAATTAAAAATAATTTGCTCCAGCTATTTAATTAAATTTAATCGTAACAAATATAAGCATTGTAAATAACTTAAGACGATTAAAAAGAAGAACTAGCCCGAGGTTCTTGCCTTGCTCCTTATGTGCTGGTCTGCGATTTCGGTAGAGTGGACAATTCAAAGGGATCAGGTGATTCAACTGAATACATGAATTTTGAATTTGAATTGAATTCGTTAAACCTAACAAATTAAGGTCACAAAATATATATAATACTAAAATCCACTCTAACCAATGATCACAAAACAGATACAGAAATGTGAGGTCCAGATTTAAAAGGTTGTAGCGCCATTGGTTTATCTATATTTTGCGAATATTTTGCTATGATATAATTTAAAATATCATCGAACAGGGTAACATTTATATAACTGATTAAACAATTACGGCTATATATATTTACGGCTATTACCTTTGACATGAAAAACGTATTGATGAACTATATTTGTTTGTTCTAGATTCTCGACTCTTAACCAATCGCAATTAAGCGTAGTGAACAAAAATATTATCACGCACCACACATAGCTAATGAACATTAGATTTTTGTTCACGTAGCGTTGTTCTCAAATTCTTTTGCTGAAAGTTAAACGCTAATTAATTTCTATTTTAATTTTTAATACGTCTGTAGGTTTAAGAAATATCTCATTATATTGTTTTGCAAACAATATAAGCCGGTTTCAATGAATGGAAAATTATAAAGAAGGTTGGAAGAATGAATTTGTTTTGACTTGAAAGGGTTTTGTAAAGTATAATAGATAATTAGATTCAATTCATACATTTTAACTAGGAATACTTTTGGTTATTTTATCTGAATATGACAATTTATAGAATAATACCTATATAATATTTAACCTCAGATCTTAGCGCGATCTTTACGATAGTTTCGTCAAATATTCGTTTATGACAAATTAGCTTGTCAGAGACAAGTAAGTGGTTCTCAGAATGTTTATAGTGGACTTAAGTAAGTTAAGTATTACAAATCTAAGACAGTTCGTATAAGTCTAGCCAGTTTTTTCGTGATGTTCAAAGGAAGAAAATTCCATAGCCATATTGAACCCTGCGAAATCCGTCGACCTCAGGAATGAGAGGCATATATATACCGTTGAGAGCCCAACAGTACTCGACGGTAGTATATATCCAAAGCCTATGCTAATGTCAGTTCTATATATAAATAGATAAGTACTGATTTATCTATAAATGTATCTGAGAAATCCCATATGATTATGATATGTAGATAGACTAACACCAACTTATCGAATAGTACTGCCATTGTCATTTCAATATTTTTTATGATTAATATGGTAAAGATTATTTTATGCCTGTACCTTAATATATTATAGGGCAGTCTTATAGTTACAAAGCTTATATTATTACGTTCTACTAAACATATATTAAAATAAGGAGTTAAAAGTCAATTCTAAACTACTTCTTACGACATTAAAAAGAACCGTCTCTATACCATACCCGAAATAAACACAACGCCCGCAACTAATTATTTTCTATGACCACTATTAGCAAGATTATTTAATAACCTACTTGGATAATAGTAGTTATACCCTTGGTTCGTATTGCTCAATATCATCGTGTTCGTGAATTCTATCGTGAAATCTAATTTATTAAAGTTCAACGAAAAAGTATCGCAATACAGCGAGGAAATAATGCCAGCATTAAACCAAACTTTTTAAATATTTTGTCATTTTCAATGTGTTAAGGCTTCCAATACTATAGTAACCATATATCTTAAACATAAAACTTTGAAATTGCAGAAATTCTTTGAAAGTAATAACATTCGCTGTAATAATAAAAATAAACTTCTTTAGGCTTATTCGGTCACGATTTTGTTGGCAATTACGAAGAGGATATAATAGTGTGCAATTGTGTTAACAGACAGAGGCTCTATCTATTCTATAACTCTCATTTCCAGTCCAACGGATAACCCATTAAAGTATCGCAGACGCGGGCAGAGTTTGGATATACTTTTTCTTATATTTGCAAAAAGAAAAACGATTTTTATATAAAAATACTGTGGCAGTGTCGGCTAAGTGGCTTCAGCGTGCGACACTCATCCCTGAGGTCGTAGGTTCGATCCATGCTGTGCACCAATGGACTTTATTTCTATGTGCTCATTCGCTCGAACGGTAAACGAAAACATCGTGAGGAAACCGGCTGGCCTTAGACCCAAAAAGCTGACGGCGTGCGTCAGGCACAGAAGTCTGATTACCTACTTGCCTAATAGATTAACAAATGATCATGAAACAGATACAGAAATCTGAGGCCTAGACCTAAAAAGGTTGTAGCGCCATTGATTTATTAATTTTTATATGCGTGTTACTAAAAAAATTCTAAGCTAGTACAAAGCATTATAATACAAAATAAATAAAAGCAACGAATAATTGCAACAAATACTTTCCACGTCGTATTGCTGTCATATTTCTTTGACCTTTTAATAAAAGTTTACAACTCATAAAATGCAAGTAGCAATAAAAGTAATAAGGCTGTATTGTGTCATGAATATTTCTCATTTAATAATTGTACATTGCCAATGACACCATAATATCGTTATTAATTTATTTGTGTTGTACAAAATTACCGGAGTGAAATGTATATGCCCTCACAGTCACAGTGTGTCACAGTTTCACTGTATTCGTATACACATCTATATTGAACAAAATACACAAAAGGAAAAGATTGTGTGTCGAGAGAGTTGTTTCTTGCCCATTCTTTTCCATATGAAACAACTAGAGTAAATTATTTTTGAGTTGTTATTTTGACTTTCAAAAGTACCTTTTAATAGGCCTCATGGAAATAAATGATTTGACTTTGACTTTAATAGGAACACATAATAGGGAACTACTAAATCAGATTATTGGCGTCATAATAAAGGTATTGTGATTCTAAAACCTGCCTTTGAATGTGATGTTTGTTTGTTTTATGTATAGCAAAATATCTGCATGAGAAACGGATAACATCGTTATTAAATTCCTGGTATATAACTTTTTAAATATAAAAACAGTGAAGAATAAATACTGATTCGACTTAAGCGGCTTATTTTAATTAAAATATAAACAATTTATGTCATAATAATTCCACTAATCAAGTCGTATGGAACAATAATATTTTTAAAATTTACTTTGTATTTGATAACTTATAAATTCTGTTAATTAAAATGGTAACTTGTCATTTATAAATATTTCTAAACATTTTAAATTGTTTAATAATTGTATAGATATTTAAATAATGTTATTTTACAAAAAAATCTTCTTAACGTTTGTCCGAGATTTGATTATTCACGATACGGCTGGCTCTGGCTCTTCTGGAGTTAGTGAGTTCTATGTTGTTTAAAAGTATATTATATATAATAATATACGATAGAATATCTTTATACATTTTGTTATTTTTCTTTTTGTAAACGCAAATTAATTTCTAAAAAATTATTAAAAAACTTACCATGTCATCATAATATGGCATGAGTATGCCTAACAGCCTCTTGATATGGTAATAGCATAATGTCCAATTCAGAGTGGCTTCGTTGCACGCATTTACACCAAGAAACTGAGCATTTCGCGACAACGAGCTTTCTTGAACACCTATTTTGACACTTTACACAGACACCAAACGTCTAATAAAACAATTAAAATCAGATAGAAAGCAATGCAAGCAATTTTCATAAACAATAATAAAGTGAGGTGAAAATTGAAACTGTGGTGTTTACGCAAAAGTTTCAAATATCGAATGCTTCAGGGCGGGGAGACGTGTGTAGCTGAAGGCGGCTGAAACGGGACTGAAACACGGACAACTGCGAACAGCGAACGCTGGATTGAAGGAAATTATCTAACTTTATCGCATTGATATACAATTTTGTTTTGTTATTGTTGGCTATGCCTAATATTTTTATACGTTCTATATTTTACGGAAAATTAGGACGACTTTCCTCTAACTGCTGTGAATATTTGACATTTAAATTTTGATAATAAGTTTTGCATTGTTTGTTAAGGGTATTGCATTTTAATTTAAGGCTTTATTGTCGCTACTTCCTGGAGGACTTTGAATTTGAGTTTCTAAACTTGAAATAATAGTAGCCTTTATTTCAAAAACTTAATTATACATTGAAGATTCATTTATGTAGATTATATTTTTTAACAGTAGGTAAAATATAATGAAACATTTAGGAACCATCCTATGCTTGCTTGGTTTTGGTTTGTCTACCGTTGGTTATAGGCCTCCTTCATCCGGTTCCACTCGTGTCTGTCGTGGGCCAGGCGCGGCTAGGTGACCCTGGCGACGGCGGTGATGGCGTCCGCCAACGGCGCGTGCGCACCTGCAGGCGGCTCGAGTCGCGCGTGCAGCACTCTCTCGATCCATCGGTTGTCGCACGTTGCACGATGAAGCTATTGTTAAAAAAGTCAACGAAACAGAGCAGAAAATGTCTCCCTTATGTATGGCATATCCCCTACATATCGAACTTCATACTTAATGTACTTAGCTGTTGCTAAGTGAGCATACATAAAATGAATTTAATTAGGAAACGAAAATTGCCTTTCACAACAGTACCTCGTAAACATCACAAACAATTTTGACTTCTATGAATGTGGTTCTGGTTTGTCGGAGATACATCACCTTGTCACTGATGTATACGCATAATAACGAGAGCAAGGTAGAAAAAAATACGGTATGCTGATATAACGCTCTAATGTATTATGTTAGTGAGAATTAGTTTATTCGGTATATTTATGATCTAATTAAAGTGACAAGTAGAAAATGAAAGACCAATAGTTCAGAGGCTGATGATATGGTGGCAAAAAGTGTATGGCTAGCGTACCAATTATTTTGTTAAATACTTATAACATACTAACATCATTTGAAATAAATTTATTGTAATTATTACAACTTACAGATTGTTTGGAATATTGTTGATGAAGTTTAACTAACCTTTTTAAGCTTGTGCTACTTTCTGCTGTACTGTTTGTGAAAAATACACTACTTATAGACATCTGTGGTTCATCTTTAACCATAATTTGTAAAACATTGAAGAACTAATTTAGAAAAGACTGTTTGTAAAGATTTTAAAAACTAAGCAACAGTATTATTATTACTGGACTCAAGAAAATGTTATTTTTCTAAATCCAGTTAAGTGGCTTTAAAAAATCAAATTAAACATTCATAATTTTACTAATGATAATAGATTACATGATACATAATGAACTCGTTAACAAATGTCAAGTTTGCGCATTGGTGCATAGTCGGAGATCGACCCTACGACCTCAGGGATGATAGTTGCACGCCGAAGGCACTAAGCCAACATTGCTCCTTTTATGTGTTAGTAATCACAACAAAATAAACATGTATGTGTACTTATGTGCACGCGCTAGAAGTTACAGTTTATTCCAAAAAAAAATTCTTTCGCATTATTCTACGTTTGTAGAAAAAACGACACCAACAATAGTAAAAAGGTATTTATTATAACGCATTATTTTATTAAAAAAGTATATTTAATAATCACAAAACAATATTCCTGAATAATTAAAGCAATTGATATTTTTTTTTAAATGTTGACTATGCTAACTTCAGGATGTCGGTTTTCTGTGACGGTGTGCGGGTGTCGGATTATTGTGACAATGTGCGCGCGCATCGTAAAAAAATGACTTTCGTTCTCGTTAATCGTTTTGCCACCGCGCCAAAAGAAGTATAACTTCAAAAAAATAATACAACAGATTTTTAGAATAAGATTTGCTGAAAAAATTCAATTTGATAACTATAAATTAAAATAATTGAAGAAAGAAAACCTTCTAATTCAAGGAAATTGAGATTTATCTTAAAGAGTGGTCTGTCTGATCTCCTGAGATGAAGGAATGTCATAAACCCCAATCCCTGGCTTAGAGGTAGATGACGGATGGCGTTTATATTACCAAAAAAATAATTATAGCCATGAACAAGCTGTCTAACGATTGTCAGATTTATATAAAGAAAAACTAAATGACCTCAGTGTTGAGACACACATTCTCTTTATTTACATATTCAATCCCTCCATCTAAAATAGGACAGATTCGTTGATTACTTTTCTTTATAGGTTGTCAAACATCTATGTCGTCGACTTGTTTAAGTTCTACTGGTTTTCTAACAATGTTTGCTATTCTTAATGCAAGTATTAATCGTGCACATAAATCATTACTGTTTTATAGCCAGACATACATTTATATACAGGCCACATGTGTGCGTGTACTCCTGTACACACGAAACAAGTGAAACTACTTTACTTTATGACCCTATTTTTCGAAAAATTATCTACTTTATGCAACTTCAGAGAAATCGGTTAAATAATGTTAAATTAGATAAAGTTTAACAAAAGGCTTTTCTTATCATAGACATGAATACAAATAATACAATTATTTCATTTTACCTTATTACTACTAAGGTTATTACAGAATTTCATTAACTGTAATAGATTTATTAATATTATTGTTATATATATATTTTTGTTATAAATGGCTTCGAATGAACCGTGGTAGGGACAAGAAAAATGGGCGTAACGGAAAATTGTGACGGTAAATTTTTTCCAACACCGTTAAAGAAGTTTCACTTACAAGAATTGCTTCGTTTTAGTTCGTACTTGCATTCTATTATCAATCTTTATTAAAAAAATAAAAGGGCTCATATAAAGTTTTCTTTAGAAACAAGAAACGAAGAATCGTCGCTTGTCGGCATTATTCGCACTTAATATGGACCGGATTTATCATGCAGAGTGCTCGGATTTATGCTTGCTGAGTATCATTATTGAGGCAGAATACGCAGTTTCATCCGAATCACCTTACATTCTGTCGTTCCACAAGTAAGCGTTTTGAAGGACCATTGAAGTATCAAGAATATTCAGGAAAAGGGTAAAAATTCTTACAAGTTCGGCAAGTGTGAGTGTCCACGGGAGGCATGATCATAAAGGACCATGTCAGTGTCTTACCTGTTTGCTCTCTGTTCTATACAGCTTGTATTTAAATAACCATTTATGAATAGATTTTTAACATCGAATGAATTTAAAATGAGCATTATATATTTTGAAACAATATTGAAAACAATAATAACCTTGATATGTAACAATGCTCAAATAATGTAAGTATGGAACAAAACAATATGGTGTTCCAAACATTTTTGAACAGATTTTTCACAGGTTGAGAAAGCAAAAACGTTTCATTTATTTATTTATTCACACTTCGCTACCTTATACAAAACATACATACAAAAAAGCAGGTTACAAAGGTAATTAGGCAACGGGCGGGCAAATTAATACTCTTAATAAAACCGTATGAGCCGTAAACCCATACTGGATGCATTTCTTCGCCTATTTATAATTTTTTTGTTTTCTAATTCAAAATAATTATTGTTTTGATTGCTTTTTTAAGTTGGCGCCTTATAGATAGTACCGGTGACCTCAGAGCGGGAGCTTTTCTCGCTTAATCTGTAAGTATCGCAATACAGCAAGGAAAGTTACACTGCCACATGAACCAAACTTTAATTTTCTTTTTATTAATTTTTAATTATTACTATTGTTATACGAATAAAGTTATTAGTTAGTATATATATTTATTATTGTTTTACCTTAAATATAACTTTTCACCAATAGATTAACTACTAAACAACGAAAGCAGTTCAGTAGAAACTACAAATTAAAATTACATCCCAAATTGGTTCAAATACTAGATTTTAAATACGTTTTCGTGTTTACACAGTAAACCAGCTGCCAGTAAAGGAATTTTCGAACTGATACGACTCTTTTTTATATATTAATTAAGGACCCCTACGTACTAGCCTATCGGGCACGCAGTCAGTCAGATTTGTGACCGAGTAGCTAGATAGCAGGGGAGTGTCGAAGTCTCCCCTTTCATAAAAAGGGACATTATTAACTAAGAGGGTTGGCGTCTCACGCCGGGCCCGGGCGACAGCTACTCCGGAAATATCGTCATGATATTTAGGGGCGAGTCGGAGCCCGCTATTAATGTCAGTGACACGTTTGACAATCTTGCCGCAGAATTTTTCCAGCTGCAATCTGTGCTGTGCAACATGTCGGATAGCCCATCCTGGGATATTCTCATGCCAGTCTCGAGCTCCAGATCGCACCTAGCCCTTCCGAATGTTGCACAGTCAACAAGTAAAAGGTCGGGAACACACCCGCTAGCCCCTGGCGTTATAGGTTTTTATGGGCGGCGCTTATCACTTTATTCAAAGTGACCTACTCGTCACCGTCTGTACAATTTTTTTTAGAACTGAATATAGTCTGGGTAGTATCTTAAACAACAATATTTTATATGCAGGAACACGGAAATCCTTTATCTGACACAAGATCAAATAAATTATCTTCAAATGTGACATGTGTGTGACAAAATACGATATTTATACAATCCAGGTTTTATTATGCAAATATTGCGTAGAAAGTTGCCTTTTGTATCAGGCAAATATTGTTATAGCAAGTATAAACCTTACCCTTGGGTACGAATCTGTCTCGTACATAAACATATGTGTTCGAATTGACATCTTTAAAACGTAGTTTCGTTTTGTGTTGGCACGGACAGATTTCGTATTGTTGTATCGTTTTTACTGGACCAATTTTAAAACTATAAATATAATCCCTAAGTATATGCTATATATTTTTCAAGGCGTGGATAGCAAAATGCCATAAATTAAAATGTAAGTTAAAGCTTTTTGAAGAGAAACTTCTTTATCGGCGTTGGGAAAAAAAATTCCGTCACAATTTTTGGTTACGCGTCACATTTTTCCGTTACATGCCATCTTTTTCTTGTCCCTTCCACGGTTGATTCGAATTCATTAATAACAAAAATATATAATAGCGATGTCAATAATAGTAATAATTCTATTACAATTAATTAATGAAATTCTGTAATAATCTTAGTAGTAATAAGGTAAACTGAAATGAAATGAATTGTATTATTTGTATTCATGTCTATAATAATAAAAGCCTTATATTAAACTTTTTCTTATTTAACCAAATTCTCTAAAGTTGCATATAGTAGATCATTTTTAGAAAAATAAGGTCATAAAGAATTTTCACTTCTTATGTGTGTACACTAGTACACGAACACATTTTTTTATTTTTGTAAGACTTTTCCTTACCAAATATAGGCTATATCTATGTGATCTCTTACATAATTAGCGAAAACATTGCATTATAGTGAAATAACAATAAATCTTATCTGTGATTTTAAGGTCTTAGTAGTTTACAAAAAATTAGATCAGAAAATACATAATATTTTATTCTTTGTTTTTAACTAACCTGTAAAGTTCAATGAATTAATAAATAAAACAATAATATCGTTAAACTTAATTCTTTATACATATTTACTATGAAAGAATTTGTTAATTTCCGTCAACAAAACTGTTTTTGAATTACGTAAATATGATGTATTAAAAAAAATATACGGATGAAAAATGAAACCAAATATGGCTTCAATACGCGAGGATCCCATAGAAAAACGAATCTGGTTATTGGGGTTATTATTTTTATTCAACACCGCTCCCTTTTAAATACCCGCCAGTCTGAAACGAATTGCTTGACGTTAAAATAATATTATTTTATAAATTACATGCGAATATATAAAATTAGCTCAACGTTTTAATGGTTTATTGATAATTAAAGTATACATATTATGTCATGTACATATTTATTATTTATTCGTCGCTATCCGCTGATAACGATGAAATGAACGTTACGTTACGATTCATCATAAGGTACAATTCGTCGGAGTTAGGCCTAAAAGTCATTCAATTATACAGGTGCCTTAAAGGGTAAAATATGCAAATATACTTTCGTACGTAATCGTAACAGCTTATTATCGTATATTAAGACTTTTAATGTAAATAAAAACAGTTTGAACTTAGCTTACACGCTCCAGTTTTTGGACATTTGAAATTTAGTTTGACTAACTTTAAAATATATAATATAAAAGAATAGATTCTGTAAAAAGAAGTTTTGATATAGTTCGACCAGCCACAGTACTTCCGCAGAGGTAATACATATAAGAGCCTTACTGCGCCACGAGTTGCAGTTTTCATACTGCATTTGACAATAATTTGCAAAGTCTCTATAGTCTCCTCCATAACTTCTTGCACATATTTCTTGAGTTCTGGAAATAATATTTAATATTTTAGACACTCATGACTTATAAAACAACATATTGTAAGACTCCCCTTTAAACTTGTATGACAGATTCCAATTTCAACCCCATACAATCCCACTCATTTGTTTTCCACCATTATAAACAAAAACTGTACGGGTTTTCAATTTCTATAGTAGTAACGATAGAACAAATGTCTTACATATATAGAACAACTGCGTTGTGTAATTAACAACGTAGAAATAGTATAATATGTTCAGTTAACGTCTATTTTTGTATGTGTAACTGTTTTAAAAGCTTAGAGAAAATTTATTTTCTGATAGTTGTATGTAAAGTTATTGAATAGTATAATAAAATATTTAAAATTTAATTATGCGTTTACTTTTTTTTATAGAACAAGCAGGAGCCAAACGAGCAGGATGCTCACCTGATGTTAGATACCACCCGTGTACACTGGCCTTTTCAGCATTAATACGATCTTATCTTGAACAACCCTAAGGTTTGGAATTATCTCGACATGCTAGGTCTATATAGCGCAGCGGCGCGGAAAAATTTCCTTAAAGAATGCTGAGTTGTAAATAAATAAGACAATTTGGTTACCTTAACTAACATGTATAAATCCAAAAGTAAATAAGTCTGCTTACTAAACTTATACTGATCAGTTTATTGTTTAGCTAAACTTGCAGATTTAAACAAAATTGAAATCTGTAACTCAACCGGCGTAAATACTTTTCTGTTATTTTTATGAAAACGCGAACTCGGGGGACATATAGGAGTAAAAAAATATATTAACTAACTATTATAATATAATTAAATAAGTAGGTTAATACTCACTTGTAGGCAGAAGGGCAATTGTCTAAAAAGTTCCTACATCCCTTCACAAAAAAGTCTGTCGCCCAGAAAACTGTGTCCTGCGGATATTTTATTATAGGTTTCCGATATTTTCCGTAAACGACGATAGTCGTAATGAGAAAATAAATCACTAAAATGTACAAGTTAATTAATTATTTTTCCAATTTTACAAATCTTCGCTAATATCGTGCGGCTAGCGGAAAAAAGTCCAAAGTACTTCCTACTGGAATACCTTCGCCAGTGAGTTCAAACTCAGCCTCTTACTGACTTAACAATAGCAATGTCAGCAACAGCATATGTACGCCACCTACTTCTCTGTCCGATATTGCTGAGTCTTAAATGTACAGGGTTCATCATGACGTTTTCACCGTGCACGTTTTAATATAATAAATACAGTCTATTGGTGCATGGGTTTTGATTGCAAGTCCTCTCGTTTGAGATGATTCTCATCTAACACAGAACATTGGTCTATACGGAAAATTGGTAAATAAAATAAATAAAGATATCGAAAGCCTCAAAAAGTTGGTTCTTTAAGCAAACCAAAGTAACAATCCAGCCTTTACGGTTGGGTCACAGATTTTTGTATTTGTTTCGTCGCCGTCGATTTTGTGTAAGGCATGTCAAACGATGATTCTCCGTCACCGTACGTGAAGTGTTTAGCCGGGGTTCGAATTTTAGAACTCAGATGAGAGTCGCCCGTTGTATCCACTACTTGTTTTTGACATAGTGTTTTAATAAAAAAAATTATATTTATGATATTTATAAGCATAAGTTACTCTTGAAGTTTAAACGCACTCGCGAGCCCTCTGGCATTGAGAGTGTCCATGGGCGGCGGGTATCGCTTAACATCAGGTGAGCCTCCTGCCCGTTTGACCCTGTTCTATGAAAAAAAAAATATTTATATAAATCGCCTCATTCAATGTGACAGATTTCAAACGTTAAATGTATGAAATACAGTATTAAACATTAGTTTTTCTGAGATTTTTCTAAGGTCTCTAAGGAGAAACGTGTTTTTGTAATAAAATGTTTGATTATAAAAATGATAAAATACCTGTGTGACTTTTCATAATGTTGAAACATTACTTAAAATAAACTGGCAAGTGTTTACGCAGGTGTGGGCAACATTTTGTAGTCATTCTATTATAATTTACTCTTGATTATGTATATGACTAAGTCTTCTAGGAAAAATACCTTTTACGCTATTATAATATATTTGGCAATTTGCCATGAACCCGAGCCTTGACTAATTGACAAAATCGTTAGGCGAAGTGGTCCTTACTTAATTGAGCACCAAATAGGCAAGTCTTTGAAATTTGGAATCAAAGGAGCATTTATTACTTAAATATGTATTTGTAAACCCCTAAATCCTGGATTGGATTATACAACATGGCTCTTAAATTCATAAATAAACTATTTATGTGACTTTTAAAAGAACTATTAATAACATTATACGAGGGGCGTATACATTCTCCTTGGAAAAAAAATAGATAATCTCAGGCACAGACCAGATATTAGATATAATTATAATAAAATACTCTCTCGGTTTTTTTAAAAAATAGAAGTCATATGTTTGCATTGTATCGGAACGTGTTGTTAATTTAATTTTTTAAATTGAAGTTTTCGCAGTAATAAGATATCTCTGCTCGATCAATTTTATATTTTAAAATTGAACAATGAGAGTTCATGTTCTTCGATATTCTACGGTAGCTCGTTGATGTTGAAGGGAAGAGCTCATTAACGACGACCCCGCACGGGACACCCTTCATCGATAGTGACTGAACAATTTAATCGCGCAAGACATGAAGATTTCTCTAGGAAATGTCCATAATATTACCCTCAACCATTTGGGTATGAAAAAAGTGTCAGTGTGCTGAGTGCCAAGAATGAATCCCAGAATCAAACGAGACCAAGAATTTCACAAAGCTGTTTGTTTGGTTTTGTTACAAGAAGATCTTCACTCATTTTTAGCTCAATTTGTATCTGTGGACGTGTTTCGTTTTCACAATTATGACCTGGAAACGGAAAAACAGTCCTTGACATGGAAGTGACCGTCATCTCCAACTCCGAAGAAATATAAAGCAATTCTATAAGAACATGGGCTGTTTCTTCTGTGAGAGCCAAGAGGTGGTAATGATCGAAAACCGTTATCAAGGATCCGCTATTACGGGGATGATGATGACGCAGTAGTCGCTGCGGTATTCTATTTTAAAAAAGATTTTCTTTAAAAGGTAGGTTTAGAGAAATATTTATGTAACTGTGAACCTAACTACGTTAAAAAATGAAATATCATTTAATAAAAGATAACTGCGTCATACTCATAATCAATAGTATGTTAATAGTTAATATACTTTAGTTTTTTTTTTAAATAATAATTGCTACATTTATAAATGTAATTAAACAGTAACGTAAATTATAAATTATATGTAGTAACGCTTACTACATATAATTTAGTAAATCGAACCGAAATGTTTGTCCTACCTGTTTATAGAGAAAACGATTGTCGTTTACGATCGAAATAAATTAAATTTCTAGTACTACAAAATAAAATACGTATTCTTCGAAATTTCTGAAAACACTGCGTACATACATACATAAACTTTGATTATTCCGCTATGACCGAACCGCCGTAAAAAATTCTCTGTTATTCGCAATATATATTATAAGTATTACCATTTCTAATAACTAATCCCTTAAAAAATATTTTATAAAGGAAAATAGGTACAGGTGTAACTTATTCCACGTCATTAAAATTGTATCGGTAGACATCCCTACTTATCAGCAAAGAAGACAGAAAGCACAGAGAAAAAAGCCATCGTAAAAAACTCTCGGTACTCTTTTAAAATATCAAATTATACAAAATGACTATGGCAAACACAGATAGAAGAAACCTGAAAGGAGCGAGATACGGTTCGAACTTTATTTGGATTAAATTACCAAACTGAACAGAAACCTCGAAGTCCAGTTTCTTGATTTAATTCCTAAAAAAATTATTTGCCTTTAAGTCTAAGATAAGAAAAGAAAAACCAAAGATAAACTTGTTGTAAAACGTGATTAAATATAACACCGTTTTTGGTGCCGTGGTTGCCATTTCGTACGTGAAAATACATCATCCCGCTGTTAGGGCCCAACGGTTCTATGAAAGATTCATCTTATTAATATAGCCACTATAAATTAAGTTAGCTGGTATCGAAACACGACACAAACTCAAGATATTGTGAAAAGTTAAAAACCAAATTGAACAACGTAATGAATTAGTAAATTTTTCGACTTAATAAAAGTTTTGAGAGGTCTTAACGAAATACCACGATCCTTAAAATCTGGCGGTTGTAAAGCTTTGATAAGATATTAAATTAACTTTTCTTGGTTGCAGCCATTAAGACAAACACACACGTAAATTAATATAATCGAAGCCCCCTTAATGAAAATATACTAACTAAGCAACTCCATGGAGACCTTTCACGGAGTACTTTGGCAAATTTGCATTCTTAATTATGCATCGCTTTGTTATGTTCTTACCTACTAATCTTTATGAATTTACATTAAATTTTGCATATTCGCGGCTTAGCAGACTCACATGCGACGACTCGTTCGATATAAAAGTCACTTCAGAATTTGTGTACCACGATCGCGGCTACACAAGGAAGGATTTATGCTTAGCGTTGTGACCTTGTTCGTAAGTTCTCATACAATCACATCTTTGTCTTATATATTAGTTTGTCTTCGTTTTAGCATGTCTAAAGTTTTAATAAAATAAAACGATAAACGACACGGTGCGCTCCATTCGCTTGTAATAGCATCTCTATGTTATTTTTATTATATGCAGGTGGCCAAAAACTCGTAGATCAAACGCAACTAGGGGTTAGATTAGGTCATTAGCCGCAAAACAAAATTCTACGGGAGGTCCTTCAGCTCCACCCCTGCACTAGATTGGTACTGACGAGACCTTGCGTTAGACATACAATTTATTATTATTTATTGGGTGTATTGAAGTTAATATGAAGTTATACGATATTAAATTTTCTCAAATTATAACTTTTTGTTTACCTCGGATTCCCATGTGAAAAAAAAACTCATTTAGCGAAGTATGTTTGTGAAGCATGTATGCTTTTGAAATGGAAGCAAAGAGATTCAGTCAGACGTATATCGAGATACGCTTAGACGCACGACGTCATAGAAGCAAACGCGGTGAAGGATTATTATGGATGCCCGCTGCTCCATCTCCGGCATACCGGAGAAGCAAGATACCTACTAACCAACCCATAATATATAGAATACACACTGCTATGATAAAATTTTAGCTAGTTCATATTGGATGAGAATGAAATATCTATTTTATAATTTCTAACACATTATTTTATTAATAGTTACGTGGCTTAGAATGAACAATCCTTGTTTGACTACTTACATTTAAATTTCTCGGATTTCTTTAAAATTACATACATCGTGCTCTGCAATTTAAAGTTATTAACCTGAGTGAGAGTAGTCTTTCAATAGATATTTAATTTTACATTTCACAAAACGCTGTAATTTAACTATGTAATCAAATACATGTTTTCATACATTAATGTTTAACTATTATGTTCAAGTCACCGTGACGCTGAAAAGTACGCGAAACGAAAATTTAGAATTATGTAAATAATTATAAGTTTTTAATAATAATACATAGCTTTAATTCGTTCAAAATGTGTTTTTCTTAATGTGTAAAAGCTATTTTAACTAAAGACAATTCTATAATGTTCAATCTATTTTTCGGTTAAAAATGTAAAACAATGTGAAACGCAAAAAATACATAGCCTTTAAAGAAATCAGGCGTGAACACAGACTCAAAAAAGAAGGGGGAATGGGCCGTTTTGTGAAAAAAGAAGGGTCAAACTGTTACTTGGAATGGCCCAGTGGAAGGAAAGAAGAGAGGATGAAAACATTTGGAGGAGGCCTTCACTCCGTCTTGCACTAATATTAAATACAATAACAACATTAACTAAATATAACTCTTATAGTACTTGAATATAAGGTACTTTTATTTACATTTTAATGATGTTCACCATAATTTGGCTATGGTGACAAAATTGAAGGTAGTATCATGAAAGCCGACCGCTACATGAATCTACCTGCAATCTTTAAACTCCGGCAACTTCCAAGCAATTTTAATAATTTACATTTGCGGTATAGCTCTTGCCTCAACCTTCACGTTTTGATTTTTAATTGTGGATGTCGGATTTTGGAAGAAAAATCAAAAAGAGAAATCGATTTAATTTGCGGACTCATGGTCTCAGGTTGGAGTTGGTTGAGAGACGCACGCTTAACCGCTAAGCAGACACTGCGCCTTAGATATATAGCTATATTTTGATCAGGTACTATGAAAGATACAGTATAATCTAAGGATTGTAAGATACTCAAAAGCATAATAACATATTTATTAAATAATAAGCTTAAAAAAGCTTTGAAGTTGCACATGTTAAAGTTATTATTTTGAGTTAAACGATTCTTCATAGACGTAGATATTAAATTTTAATTTCATTCAAGTATATATTTTACAAAGTAAATACCTTTGTTCGTGTATAATATTGAACGCAGGTTTTATTAAGTATACTTAAAAGTACACAGTAATTTTTAATAAAACAAAATATTATTTACAAAAGTATTAGTCATGTTAATTCGTTTAAAAAATAAACATGTACATGCTATTTGATTTTAAAAAAGGAAACGAAAACATTGCTGATATTAAACAGGCAACATAAATCAATACAGGGCCAATTTATTTGCCAATTAAATGAAACGGTCAGTTTTTAAATTAATACATTACGGCTGACAAAAATAATCATACACTAACCACGTGGAATATAGTAGTAGAACTATACTATTATAGTATAATATAAATTTTATTTATTGACCTTAAGCTCACATCACACTCACATATTGTGCGTCAGGGGTTAAAATGTCTCCTAATTGATTGTTGTATTTTCCGCTCCCTGACGTCAATAACATAGTCAGCACTTTAATATCAACAAGACTTGTTATGCTAAAACAAAGCCGTTCAATACATCATGTATTGAACGGCTTTGTTTTCTTCGAGTTCCCTATAATTTTGTACATTGTGATTGCAATAGTTTGTTCTAATAACCAATGTCTCCTAGGTAATATATACAGATACAAATCCTGGAAATTCTCGGTGACATTCGCAGCGATCAATGAAAACTAATAAGACCGGGTCTAGTTTTGTATGGTAATTCAACTGAAACATCTTACATCGTTCGTTGTTGAATAGATTTCAAGCTCCCTACCAGGCTACCATTCTCTGTTTGAGATGTGTGTCGATCAACTTCTGTCTGATTGATGCTTATCAATAAGCGGAAGAAACGTTATAAATACAGTGTAATCTCTATATAACGACACTGAAATTACTGGGCATTTCAGTTGTCGTTAAAGAGAAGGAAAACGTATAGATAATCCATAACTACTAGTTATTAGTCGTGGTCATCAGCAATCTACACGTGGAAACAATCCCAATTTGTAAACAAAAGAACGAATTTCTTAGAAAGTTCATATGCATGATGCCAATAGTCGAGTTTATTGCGGGCGTAATAAAGCGACAAAAGAACGTACACAGCTGCGCAGTTTATACTAATTTTAGCAACTTAAGAAGTACTTTTTTACTCAATTGTTGTCGTTGTTGAAAGTGGATGTAATGTAGAGTGGTATCATTATGGAAGAAAAGCTAAACCAACGAAAGCCAATTGATTTTACGCTGTAGAGACTCCGTCGTTAAATCGAGGATCGTTACGTAGAGTTTACACTGTAGTATATATCTATACTAATAAAATATACTACTATACTATTTCTAACCCGTTTTAGCTTTTACATACAGGCTAGGCCTAGTTTAAACGCTAGTGCTCATATAATTATATTAAGTATAAATGAATAGTGTATCTCAACGATTCGTTACCTAATATATTATATATACAACTTTTACAATGAAAGTACAAAATGTGATTGTTTTTGCGTCAAATGAAGTGATTTTTATTTATTTATCATAAACTTGAAATTTTCATGTTTGAGTAAACCCAAAAGCTGTTGGCAAGATTTTATAAAAAATACAAAACCAAATGTATAATAATTAACAAATAATTACCGTAATCAGCCAACCCTTGTAAAATATTTTATATTTGTGTTTATATACGTACGTATGTGTTTATATACGTAGCTGTGTACGTGTTTCTGTATATGAGAGCACGTGTGACTACTACGTTTACTTAATATATTTTTTTTTATCTTGTTTTTATAAAAATGTTAATTTGAAAAAAAAACATTATAATAGGCACATTGGATATTCATTTTTAAAATAGTAAGTACACTCTAGTTTTCTTTTTAAGATCATGCCACTTAAGGAAAATTGGGGGAAAAGTTACCATTCTGTCAAAGCACGAATATTGTACTTGAAGCATTAAGGTCAATCGTGTACCTAATATTTCAATTTGATAAAAACAATTTCCGGCCCTTACTTTTCGTACTTCGACCACAATTGATAGCTATTATTTAAAAGAAAGTTATAATCAAACAAAATTTATTACTAAATTCCGTGGTTAAGCGAGTTAATCTCAACTCTAAGTCTGTGATCTCTGATATAGGATTGACTCTATATATGCAAAGTTAGACGGTAACACGTGCAACTCTCATCCCTGAGGTCGTTAGTTCAAACCTCGGGAATCAATGGATTCTCATTAACACGCGCTCGTGAGTGACGTTACACTGTTTTATTTCTATATGTAAAATTAAAACATGCTAGTACGAAATATTATTCTAAAATTTATATTACATAAAACTTAACTCACGTCAATGACCTTAAAATGAAAATCTGTAGAAAATGCAAGTGTAATACGAGATTATAGTAGGAAAGAAAATGTGGTATTATTAAATTACGTCGGCTAACTATAACAAAGTTTAGAATTTATCCGTCCGCTCGTAAACTTGGAAGACATGATATGAAATTATGATCCCTTTATTATAAAAATTTAATTATGAAGAATATATTTTGTTTTACGTCTCAAAAATCGTTTCCCAGTTATTTAAAAGTAAAAAATAAACATTGCAGTTACTTATCCGTCTCTTAGTTTGTTAATAAAAGCCTTCAAAATTTAGTATAGCAGAAGTATTTTTTTCTATGAAATATGAATTTTAAACAGTAGGATGTCCTATCCTGACTATATTATCTAGAAATTATAAAACAAATTCCTAATTGAATAGATCCTATGTAAGGATCCTTTGGGTTGAAGGAACTGTGCACCATCTTTTCTCCACATGACCATTATAATCAGATTACATTCAAACCGATAAAACCGCTCATCAACAAAGAGGTTTCTTTAGTAATATTTCTCAAAGATGTAGTAATTATATGGGAATACTATATATTTATCATCCATTATCATTGTCACAGAATGAGACCACACGGCTCGGCCTAAATCCTCAAAGTCACAGAGGTATGTGTGATATACGAAACACAGCATCTCTAGTTTATAACGCGTTGACACACGAAAACATCCATTTGACGTCTGTTTGACGATGACGTTTTGTCTTGCGTCTTTTGTTCTACATTCTTTCTATTTCCCGCTTATATCGAGAAGCCTTGGTTCGTTGCAGGAGAATGTGGGAACCAATAAAGAGATAGTTTAAATTATAACCTTAATATTTATATTACGTTAAAGTAAACATAATGGTTAATAGAGCTTTATTAAAAGCTAAAAACTTAATCAAGTTTTCTTTAATGTTAAAAATAGTAATATTAATGTTTCAAGCAAAATCCGCGTGATACAGTATAGTCACTGTCGTTTTCAAAGAGATCACATTAACTCCGCTTCACTCGATCGGTCCTAGATCATTTAAATAGCGAAACAGTTGCTACTATTGACATTGATCAATGGTTGATCGACGCGCGCGCAGATTTAGTAAAATATAGCAAAAGTGAAGTGTTAGTTAATGTAAGTGAATAAAGGCTTTTATTTAAACGTGATTAATGTGTGATAAACGAAATTTATAAAAACACTATTTTATTTAATAAATATGATTAGGTTTTGTGTGTATTGTCGATTTTAATTACCAATTATTGGACAATGTTCCAGATTATTTCAACCTACATAAAATAATTTTTGGAGTAAACTTGTAGATTAAGTAAAATAATATGACAACAATCAAGCCAATTATTAATTTATGGTGTGTTAGTTTATTAGTATTAACCAAGATATTCCTTTTTATACCATCTTGATAAATCTGATAAAATTTATATAATTTACTAGGGATTTAAAAAATATCATGAATTTTTTTTTGCTAAATACAAATCTCATTACAATAACCAAATTCACGTTTGACGGACAAATATCCGTCAAACGTGAATTCAGCTACCGTCGTAAATATAAATAAACCAGTATCGATTCTGTGAACGCGAAACTTATAGAGACGTTCTCAGAGTCCATAATTATGTCTAATGATAGTTTAAAATGAAAATATTTAATCCGTTTGCGCCCCATACAAATAACCTCTCTTTAAGACTTCCGGATAACCATTATACTGAAAGGAGCATTTTACTGATAAACCATTGTGGTTTAAACAAATGTAAAAACAAGTTCAGACCTCAAATTAAGATCTCCTGTGCAGTTGTTAATTAATTAAAATTACTGCGATTATTTTGAATTGTAAACTTTTGCAAACGAAACCATAGAAGTAATTTCTAATAAGGACTCAATAGAAGACTCGTTAAAAGAAACTGCACTTAAAGCCTGAAACTTTATCACTAACCGGCTTTTACAACTTTAATTAAAATAATTAAAACGCAATCTCTGAACATTTAATAGTTTCACTGGCAATAAAAAGCAAAGATTTAAAAAACGTAGGGAATGCTGCATAACAACTTTGCTTACAATTAATTATCAAATTTTTTAAAAGCCTTTTATTTCAGATACTTTACAATTAATTTCATTTATATTTCTATAATCTCATTCATTCCTGGATATCTGGATTCCCTTTTTATCAAAGGCCTCTTCCAAATCCCACCATTTGTGCAATGTTACTCTCTGCCATGTACAACCTTTTGTTTCCTTATTCTGGTGTATCCTTCTAAATTGTCTTCCTCTACTGCATTTATTTTCCTTGGGCACCAGTTTCATACTTTATTGTTCCACTGTCCAATGTTTATATAATACTATAAATAAATTCTTATTATCTCTACAAAATACCCTCAGTAAGTTATTTTTTTTTAAATTTCATTTAAAGGACTGACCGTTGCGTGCTCAGAACTTTTTATTGTCAAATAAATTTGAAAAATCAATATTATATAACCGATTTTAAGACGTAATATATAATATTTTGTATCATAATAAACTGTGTTAATAAAAAGCCTAATCCGAACACGTCCAACATTCAACATCAGATTACTAATGTTGCCAAACTTATTGAAAATTATAATTTTTGTTTTGTTTAATATTTTATAAGGAATTTTTTAGAATATTATTATCACAAACAAATAAGCCAAAAAACTAATTTAAATCTTTTCTGTAGCTGTTAATTATTAAGAAAGTAACAAAATTGGTTAGATTAAGGTCGTTAAGTCATTTAGGTCGAGCTAAATACACAGTTTTAAATTGAATAAGCCGACAAATTTGGTGGCTAGAAAGCCGCCTCCTTAGAGAACTTAAGAAACAAGATTAAAATGTAATAATTTCTCTGCAAAGCTTTGTTTTGCCCCCGTTACCTTAAAGTTTGCAAATTGGTCGACCGCTGGATTCTATTATTTTGTGGAGTTCAAAATAATTAATACAAATTTCTTATCGATTTTTTTTATTAAACGTATAAGTTATGGGAGCAGTGTTAGCATAGTAATCAGGTACGCGAAAATCAAGTTTGAGACCGTACGACGTTTGCATTTTTTTTCTACGCAATGAATACATGAACACATCTCTCAACAAAACGTGTGGGAATTTACGTGACCAGACTTAAATAACTATAACTAAATAATATTATAAATATTTAAATATAGTAATTTCTTTCAGCAAAATGGCAATGTGGCATCTTCTCCCAATATTATTTATCACCCAGGCATCATATGCTGAAGATCAATATTTACGGCGCGTCAAAGACAGCTGCCTTACACAAGGCGAGGCTTTATCCTGTGTCAAATATAAAGCTTTGAAGATTGCAAAGAAAACTCTGTTCGGGGATATGAACAATAATGAGACAATAGTGGCCAATGAGGTTATAAGCTTCGTGCCTTTGACTGATGTAAACAACTTGAATATGACAGAAGAAGTGGACTTTCTTGACGGAAGAAGAAGTATTATTTCGGAGTGGACAGAAATTGCCAAGTACTTTATGAGTTTGATAAGAGAGTTCTTTAAGATGAAGGGATTAAGGGTCAACTTGCCACCTGGATCGCGGACTATTGAGGAGCCGGAAAGTAGCGATGACGGTGAGAGTATAATTTTGTTTTTGTCCTGCGTAAGATGATGTCTGTAGGATATAATTAGATCAAAAATGTTCGCGGTTCTTCTTAACTTGACGTAAGTTATAAAATCACGTCAGGATTTTAGTAATAATAATATGTATTGTATTAATAGTGCACAACATCATATATAATTAATGACCTATCGTATTAGTTAATATCTATTTATTCTTAAGTCCAGGGCAATTATGGCGAAAATAAAATCGCTTACAATATTAGTTTTTATTAGTAATTTAATGCAGATTACGGAGGCGCTTAAAACACTTTTTTAAATTCATCAGCCCACTTCCGAATATATCTAAGATAAGATCTGAATCTTTTTGTTTCTTATGATAAAATCAAATCTGCAATAGTATTAACAAAATAATCTATTTAAAGTTATAAAAAAATTTAAGTTTTCTTATCAAAAAATTGCACAACTACAGGAAAACACATTTTAATAATGATGTATAAAAATGTAAACATTGATTAACCTTCAGCCCAAAAAAATAAACAGTTATAATTGATATAATTACACGCAGTACCAAATCAATTTAAACTATCTCAAGTCACGCCCTAAATAATTTCGTTACAGTATTTTATTGTACTACATTTTATTATTGGAATTAGCTTATGCCAACGAATGCGTAAAATTAAGATCAAACAATCTTCGCTTTATCGACTTAGGCGTGAGAGAGTAAAATATTTTTAATTCTATAAATATTCCTTACAGATAAGCTAACTGGTTTTTCACTATAGGTTAGTGAAAAACTGTTCCCTTTACTAACGTTACTTCCGGGCATTTAATTTGGTAGTTATGTTGTTTGTTATAGATAATGAAATGACACTACAGAATTTTTTATTGAGTATTAAAAAATAATATAAATGTCGTCGTGAAAAATCTAATTCTATGATGATGGATAAATCATCGGCATGTCTACAATACTATTTCATATTGTACTAACAATACATTATTTCCTTAGTCACACTTGATAGTGTTCGCAATAGTTCGTTGTTATAAATTTTGATGATAATGCAAAATGTTTGACACACCCGATCGCCACGTTTGATTTCACCTTTATTCTTGTTATGATATGTTAGACGTACTTGTAATTGTTTCGATATTACCCAATTTCATTTATTAATTACTCCCTCAAACAAATTACGTGAGTGATTTATGTTGTGGTGCTATCTATATTACTATCAGTCTATTTGATTATACCAGAACTGCTGCCTACAACTGACAATTGTTTGCCTTTTTAGTCTAATTGAATTGAAGTAACGTATGTACTTAGGTTAAATTGTGTATCAACGGCCAACGAACCATTCTTTATGGTACAATACACATATGGTCCGATAAGTATAGGCTCAAAACCAAAAAACATCGAATGTTGAAATTTCTGCTTGTATAATATATAATAATTAATAAATTTATTTCAGAATACCTGTATTATATCAAATAAAGTATTAATTCAAATAAAATTTTATTATCGTATTGATAAAGAATTTAAATAATTAAATAAAACAATTATTTAACGATTTTTTTTTTATTTTTTATTAAAAAAATTCCGATGTTTTGCGTGTTTTACAGCATGCGTGGTCACCGTGACCACGCATAAATAATTATACGTTTATAATAATACAAATAGCTTTAATCCGGTTAAAAAATTGTTTTCTTTCAATGTGTAAAAGCTATGTTAACCAAAGACAATAATTAAATAATTTAAAATTCATCGTTAGTATTGTGTGAATTTCGCATTTAATCAAATAAATGACTACATACTTGGACGAGACGTATAATATTTTCTTCTGGGATAATTACATCCGTGAAGCTTAATTAACATTGATTAATGGGATCTCTGAAAATCTGGGTTGAGCCCATCTTTTGTTGATTCCCAACACTAAGTGGGTTTCAGGCTATTCACCTATTGTAAGATGAAATAATTAATTAATTTCAGTTAAGCTAGGTTTAATTCATTTTAAAAACTCACTTTTTGTAGCATTACACTATAAACAAATTTCAAGTGGTATTGTAATTTTTTTTTCGGTAACAAAATATCTTTCCACTTTTAAAATCATAACATAAAAATATTCCTCTTACTTATAAACTTAGTTTTAAGTTCGTCTGTTTCTGTCAAATTTTACTATTATTCATTAATATGTATATGTTCGTGATAAGAGATAAACGGAGCTTTAGTTATACGGTAATAAGACTTGTTTAGTTTTTTATAAGGGTAATGTTGGCCTAGTGCAAGTCTTATCCCTGAGGTCGTAGGTTCGATCTCCGGCTGTGCACCAATGGATTTTCTTTTTATGTGCGCGCGAACGGTGAAAGAAAACATCGTGAGGAAACCGGCTTGCCTTAGACACAAAAAGTCGACGGCGTGCGTCAGACACTGAAGGCTGATCACAATCGATGATCATAGGCTACTTGCCTATTCGATTAACCAATGATCATGAAATAGATATAGAAATCTGAGGTCCAGACCTAAAAGGATTTTAGCGCCATTAATTTTTATGATAAGGTATGTCTAGAAACGAAAGAAACAGCGAAGAATTTTAGCTAACAACTGAAACTAAACGATTTTTGCCGAACTTTTGTATACTCTTTCTCAATCTCAATAGGGAATTATGCATATTAAGCAAGTATAACGATCGTGTAAATTGTATTTTACGAGCAAGAAGCTTTCCTTGATGACTTAGGATAAAAAAATTGTTTTCAGTATCTGTTTGTTTACTTCATTCCACTAGTTAAGTCCTTATTTGGCTGTATGTATTTTTTTATTGCAATAAAGTTCACAAAGAACAATGCAACTTTACATGAATTACAATCTAGCCTGCCTGTACAATAATTATGGTTAATTAGTAATATTATGTTGATTTAATTTTCTACAATACTAATGAACTAAACTAAGGTAGTGTTCGTTAATAGTCTTAGTGTTCTGTAATGTTTTGACACTATGTTCGTGTGTCCGAGATACCGCACTTGCACATATATTCACTACACTAGGTTTATTAACTCAAAAGGTTTCGTTCTCTTTAGGCGTCTTATTCCTGTCAAGTCAAGAAGTTGGATTGCCTCAGCATTCACATGGCTATGTAGCCTATTTAAGTGAGCTAAGGCAAACCGTATCCGCTGTATTTAGGACTGTATCCATATTAAGATAATGTGGTACCTTGTGGATACTTTCATTTTTAATGTATTTGTTTTAGTATTACTATAATGTCATCCCAATAATTTTCAGGACGCGGTAAAAAGAAGAAGCTGGCGATAATGATACCATTCCTTAATCTGATGGCAACGTTGAAAACAAAAATGTTGTTGATCCCAATTCTTCTCGGAGTTATGCTGATTAAGAAACTGCTGTTGGTTGCTGCGTTATTACTGCCCAGTTTACTCAGCACGTTGAAGGCTTGCAAGGTAGTTATTCATTTATTTATT
Source organism: Pieris brassicae (assembly GCF_905147105.1). Taxonomy (NCBI): domain Eukaryota; kingdom Metazoa; phylum Arthropoda; class Insecta; order Lepidoptera; family Pieridae; genus Pieris; species Pieris brassicae. The sequence goes on from NC_059666.1 coordinate 4,130,090, forward strand.
AAAGCCTAAATTTTTGGGTCATGGTTACAGGAAACCCTAACAACTTAGTGACCATAAAACACTTTTTGTTGGGGCCCTTATATATCTGTCTTTTACTCTACATTTCGTGTGATGGCAACATCTATATATAAAATATTTATAATAAAAAACTACTTTATAGTACCGAGTTAAACAGTTTGAGCGTAAACGAAGGTTAATAACGCTTAAACTGATACCAAAAATGTATTTATCTAAACTATTGTTATGGGTTTTTAACATTAAATAAAACAAATTAGCACATATTAGGATATTTATAAAAGGAACCTCAAACAATTAAACTAGAAAAATACAAAACTAAAATATATTAAACTAAATCTTATAATTAACTTAACTAAATAAATGTGGGCGACAGGAGGATTTTGGTTTATCCCACCAAACCTACTATATGTGGTAACGCTTACCACATAAACAAATTTGTTTATTTATCATTCAAGGATGAACATCTAATTTGAGGGCGTTTCTCAAAGCTAAAAAGGAAGAAAACATTTCAGATAGCTTCACAACAAAATAAAACGAAATTTTAAAATAATAATTAGAAAACACATATCCCTCAACACAGTTATTTCCGAAATAATTCAAAATTATACATCACACCAGATACAATTTATGTCTTTAAAGTGTCGAAAACACGGCAATTAACGCCGGTGTCTCTCCTTTTTCTCCCTACCCTCATAATATTATACGATAACTAAAAAAAAATTGTAGCGCTCCTGACAGACAGCTAGCTGGCAAACTACAGTAGTATTCACTTATTTACTTAGTTAATAATTCCTACAGCTAGTTATAATGATTTAATTACATAATATATAAAAGCCAAACGGAATACTTTATGATAAATATTTTCCGATGTGTGTATATATTGTGTGAAACAAAAAATATATTAAAAGTTAAAGTTCAAAGTAATACATATTTCCATATCACTTCAAATCAATTGTTACAATCTACCGAATATACTACTATACGAATAATCGGCTGATCAAGTATGTAAATTATAGATATTCTTCATTAAATTATGACCAACTGCGTATTGAAACATCATTAGAGGATCTACATAATTATATAATTTTATATAATTGCTTGTGCATTGAAGATCCATTACAATAATTACGTATATTCGTAATGAGATTAAATTAATAATGCAATATTATTAAGTGAATCACGGAGCCGAATTGCTAATGGTGTTTTTATTTTTACATATTCCTTCTTACACATTATATAAAGAAGACCACATACTAGAAAATCTTGCGCTTTAAAACATATATGTATAATGAATTTACCTAATTAAAGAAATCCATGAATTAGCTATCGTCAAATATGAACCAGCTGCCCACTGAAGTATTTCCGAACCAGCTCGACTTAGGGTCCTTCAAGAAAAGAGCGTATCAATTCTTGAAGCCTTTCAACTTGCGACTACACATTCTAGCAATGTAAGTGTCCATAGGCGGTGGTTTCACTTAACATCTGATGAGCCCTCCTCCATCCTGTCCGTTTGCCTCGTATTTCATAAAAAAATATAGATTTAATCTGACTAGGTAATAAAGCGGGCATTATTAACGAAGATGGGTTTTGACTTCGTAAATACTACTGACGACAACAGTATTAGCCTTGTAGTGTGAGCCTCCGACTCTCATCCCTAAGGTCGTAGTATTGAATCTCGGTTGTGCACCGATGGACTTTGTCTATGCTCCAATTGAACACATGTTCGTACGGTGAGGCCGTAAGTATTGTGAGGAAATCGACAAAAAGTCGACGTGTATAAGGCCTATATAACCTACTTGCTAATTAGAGAAAATAAATTATCACAAAAATTTACAAAAAATCTGACCAGACCAGTGCTTTTTTTTATTACATTCGTTTTCGAACAAAAGACTACGAGTATAATGCATACATCTTTTTGTGTATATTAAACATATTCCATTTACCGGCATACTTTGATAAAATTTCTGTTATCGGCTGACACTTTTATAAAAATCGTTTTGAAACGGCACATTGTTTTCGAAACTTTACACTTTTGAAAAATTCAAATAACGAATCAAATCAAATTAATCCGTTATAATTCTAAAAAGAAACAAAGAACGCACAATATGAATTCCTTTTTTAAAAATTTAATTTTAAACTTTTGAAATCGTACTAGAAATATTGAAAAATTATACCTTGTACGGATTATTTAAATTCATATTATAATTAATTCTAAAATGACTAGGCTTTGTTTTAAGTTATGAAATTGTAATACAAAATATTACAAAAGTCACTTATAAAGTGTATTTATATTTTTTTGTTAGGTATGCAAATGTAATTTTAGATGTTTTGAGTTTTATTCGTAAAGGTTCTTTCATATTCTTTTATTATTATTCAAAATTCTTTTAATCAATGAAATACTTACATATACACAAATACCTTTTATTAGAAAAATAATCAAATTTCTTGTTCATGATATAACAAAAAAAAATACATAGCCATTTTCATTATCCGGATATACTTCAAGCTTTCAAGTCAATATAAAAACAAAAGCTTAACAAGTGAATGATATCGATGAAAGCCTCCTCAACCAGGCTTTAGATAAGTGAGTGCATGCTTATTGATTTTCCTATTGTATCTCAAGTATTAAATTTATTATTAGTGATGAGAGATAAAATATATTTTACAAATATTCAAAAGAGGACTCATTGTCCTCTTTTGAATATTTGTAAATCATATCATATCATATTTTGATATCATATTAATAAATTAGTACACAATATGGTATGTAATATACCATATTAATGATACAACTGTAATAGATTCTACATATTTGCCTACCTACAACTATTTGTACTAGTATTTCATGGTTAAATATTGCTTCAATAATATCAGATTTTTTTTTAATAACACCAAATAGGACAATTATTTGACGATACCTTGGATAGTGTTTCATGCGATACTCATTTTTTTACAAAATAGTCTTTAAATTAATTTCAAAACAGATAATGCACACCCGTATATAAGTTTGGAACCTGTTTTTCACAAAGCGAGAACTTGGAATTAATTAAGTTTGTTAAGAGATTAGAGGTGTACATAACTTTACCGATCGCAAGGTGAAGATTATAGCTACACGACGTCCTGTGCCAGGTTTTTATATCCTGATTTCTATATAAATAAATATAACAGACCCTATAAATTGTGATATACTATAAAGTTGACTAATTAGGGGCATTCTGTAGAATCTTACGAATGGATATCCGTTAGTTTATAAATTTACTACGAGACATCGCAAATTGATAAATGTGGGCGTAAAATAATACAAATTATCTATCGTTTAGGATCCTACGAAAGTTTATAGATTTACATACACCATATTGATGAGACTAAAATTTTGTCAATAATCTTGAACCGTCTCTTTCAGCAACATCATCCAATGACGCATTACTCATATTTCGGAAGTGACTCGCAAGATTACAACTCGGACTACTCTAACAGCTATGCCTATTCCGCTGGCGGAGGGTACGGCAAGGACTGGCCTTCGAATAGAGCGTATACAATCTCAAAGCATAGGCCAACCCCAGCTCCAGCGTATTACACTGCTCCTGGGAACGCACAATAGGAAACAAATTTATTATTTTATTTCTTTCTTTCAGCTGTTAGATAAACTCTTTAGAGAATCGGAAACAATATACATCGCCCAAAGGCGAAAACAACTTATCTATGGTGACTTGCTTGTATGTTAAATATACAAAAAAAAACATTCGACAATTACCGACCTTCATGGTGTATTTACTAACAAGGAAAAACCTAAAGAGGATTTTTATAACTTGTCCCTTAGAAAAGTTTGTTGTTCCAGCCGTATCTGTTATAATAATTGTATAGCAGTAGAAAGAGTTTTATTTTTTTTTAATATTCAGATATACTTATTACACGGCTTCTGAAAACCAGTTTCATGCTTTATACCAACTGTCGCTTGGCGAATAATTGATAAAATTAATATATTTTATATTTAAATCATCTTTCAATGAATATTGAGAGCTCTTCACTTCCTAGAAGTTAACTTTATAAATTTTAATAATTATATTGTATAAATATTTAAGTAACTCTCGACTGTCTACACCTAATTTAATTTAATGTAACTTAGTAAAATAGGGTTTAATTATAAGTACATATATAGGTACAAAAACTACAGTTGCATTTATCTAGTGTAAGTTTTAATTGTAATATTTATTTTAATATAAGCTATTTTAGAAAATAAATTTTACGTAGTATTTGTATACCATTGTTAATTTATTAGGTTGAAAGGTAACATTAAAAATATTATCATTTCAGTGTGTTTTTTTCTATATATTAATCTATTTTACAATATTTGCAGAAATAACAATCCATTAGTCTAAAAATTGGCACCTGATCCGTATAAGATCTAATACATAAAATTGATGCGAGGCAGAATGTTATTTCCCTTGTATTTTATTCTTAGCAAACTTGTCATTGGATTACCTCGAATAGACCACGTAGGGTTGCCATCTGTACGGATTACCTCCAATTTATTTATTCAAGAACAAAGTTTTATTTCGGCTAAGCCTCTATAGATTACCATATTACAGGTAGACTTTCATATTAATTAAATAAATCAGCCAGATGTAAAAGTTACGCATATCTAAACTACCTATAGCAAAATATTGAAGAAATCGACTAGATTTTGGCTAGCTAGAAGGTTGTATCTTCTTGATAAAAAAAAATGTGTGCGTGTACCAAATTACGTAAGAAGTGAAACTTCTTTATGACCTTATTTTTCGAAAAATTATCCATTATATGCAACTTTACAGAAATTGGTTAAATGAAGTTAAATTAGATACAGTCTAAGAAAAAGCTTTTATTATCATAGACATGAATACAAATATTTCATTTTACCTTATTACTACTAAGATTATTATAGAATTTCATTAATTGTAATATAATTATTATCATTGTTATCGTTATTATATATTTTTATTATACGGCTTTCAATCTCTTCGAATCAACCGCGGTAGGGACAAGAAATAGATGGGGCGTAACTGAAAAATGTGACGCGTAACCGAAAAATACGCCGATAAAGAAGTTCAAGAATTAGTGTTTTGTTTGTAATTAGTACACAAATATTTTTAATAATTCTGCGCATCATCACATACCACATCTTGAACCAATTCGACTTTGTTCAAGAAAATAGCATACCGTTTCTTGAAAGGCCGGTAACGCATTTGCAATTGCGAGCATTCTAGCAATGAGTATCCATGGGTGAGATCAGATACACCTCCTGTTCTATATAAAATCATATTAATAAAACTGATGATATTTGTGTGTATGTAGTTGAAGGCGCAAATCTCACAAAGCATCAACAGCTAAGATTTTTTTTAAATTGAAATTATACCATTTGCGTAGGGTATCGATTTTATAATTGACTCGGACTAGTCCGGCAACGTATTTGCGCGTCTCCTACTATTCCTGAAGCCTGTTCAAGGAAGACGATTTCACTTAACATCTGTTGGCGTTTTGTCGTACTGGCCACTTTGACCTCAAATACCTCCTCTTTTGTTAGAAATTTCAAATTCAAATTTGTACAGCTATTTACTTATGTATTTGTGCTTCGATGACCGTAATTCATTTGTTTTTTTCTGTTTGCGTCACTCATTTTACAAAATGGAAAACTTAAAGTATCGCATTATTTACGAGTACGAGTTCCGCCGTGGCACTAGTGCTGCGGAAACGACTCGAAGGGTGAATGATGTGTATGGCGGTCATGTTGCAAAAGAAAAAACAGTTCGTTTTTGGTTCCAACGTTTTCGTTCTGGAAATTTCGACCTGCAGAACAAGCCCCGTGGACGGCCTGAGACCCAAGTTGATAATGAAGTATTGAAGGCTATTGTGGAAGTGGATCCATCGCAAACCACGTCCGAGTTAGTTGCAGGCTGCGGTGTTAGTGATAAAACTGTTTTAATTCACTTGAAGCAAATTGGGTAGATTAAAAAGCTTGAAAGGTGAAGCAAACCGGCAAACGCGCGTCGACTGCTGCGTTACATTACTGAACCGGCACAATAATGAAGGTATTTTAAACCGAATCATTACCTGTGATGAAAAATGGATTCTTTACGATAATCGAAAGCGCTCAGCGCAATGGTTGGATCCTGGCCAGCCAGCCAAATCCTGCCCCAAGCGAAAATTTACCCCAAAATAGTTACTTGTAAGCGTTTGGTGGACTAGTGCCGGTATTGTTCATTGCAGTTTTCTCAAATCTGGCCAGACTATTACGGCTGATGTCTATTGTCAGCAATTGCAAACCATGATGGAAAAGATAGCGGCTAAACAACCTAGGCTGGTCAATCGCTCCACGCCACTGCTACTTCACAACAACGATAGACCACACACTGCACAACAGACGGCTACCAAATTAGAAGAGCTTCAATTGGAATGTCTAAGACATCCTCCGTACTCCCCGGACCTTGCTCTAACAGAGTACCATTTTTTTCGAAATTTGGACAACTTCTTGCAAGGGAAAAAAATTAACTCTGATGGGGCAGTCCAAATCGCCTTCACAGATTTTATTGATTCCCGTCCGACTGCTTTTTTAGTAAAGGGATCAATGAACTACCTATGAGATGGCAAAAGTGCATAGAAAACAATGGTTCATACTTTGATTAATTAAATATATTATATTTAAAAATATTCCACTTTTTGTTCCTCCCATACAAAACGCCAATTTCATATGTATATATTCATATACCTAATATAACACTCGTATATCGAATTTTCCGTTGATATATAACAGTGGCAGTTGGTGTTTACTATGATTGGAATTTCAAACGTTTTTCACTTCAATGGCAGCATCATTAGTCTCTTGTCGCTATCAAGACGGAATCTATAAATAAGGTTACAAGTTTCTGGTAGAATTTTGTATTAAACCAATATCAACGGCTCTTATATTTTACATTATCAATAAAACTATGAAATGCAATTGTTAAAGTACTCGGCACGCTTCTTACTATACATGCTTTGAGTGTTCACCCTTTCAGCCTAAAATTGTATTACGTTATTTATTTACAATTTGTTATATTTAAAGAAAAACAAATAACATAAAAATTACAAAGATTGCAACTGGTGGCTTTATCGGTAACAAGCGATCTCTTCCAGGCAACACTTGTAAGGAAAACAATTTAAAAAGAATATGATGAGTAAAGTGCTGGAAGTGCATAACCAAATCTTATCTTAAACTTAATAAAAAAACTAATCTCACGGATTCATACGGTAACTAATATATGTCTCATATATCTGAGCGTGCGACTATCATACCTGAGGTCATGTGTTCGAACCCCGGCAGCACACTTCAGCTTTTCTTTACATCTGTCCATGTTTCGTAGAAGGAAAACTGCTAACGAGACTAAGGGTTGTACCGCCACTGATGTTTATATATTGTATAATATACTACGTAACAATTTAAACTTTTATTTTTTATACATATTTTAAAAAAAAAAGTGTAAATCCGTACGTACAAACTTAAACGATAGTATCAATTTCTCAGACAAACTTTTTGGCATAGTATTTAAAACTCGAATAATATGCAACATATCGTTGTCCCTGGAAACAATGTCGTTTCAGCAATGTCTATTTTCTTTTACTGGAAAAATAAAAAAAGGCAGTGCTATTATTGCAGTTAAAAAATAACTAAATGGATATTACGGTAACTTATTTTATAGAGCTAAAGCATTGTACGAATGTTTCACTGTTTAAACATAATTACGGATGACACAGTACGTACTCGTACATTACGAGGGTAATTTTGACGAATGAACGTAATAATCTACTACATACTACTACACTACTTCGCGTTTATATTATTCCACTTTTTATTTGTTTTTAAACTGTCACATTAACTTTTATGATTATTTGCTAGAATTACAATCTCAACTAAAACTACCTCTATGTTTTTTTTTAATTTAGGTAATAGTTTCGACTTTATGATTGCTGCAACCAGGAAATTAAAACTAGATAAATGAATATTACCAACATTGTGCACAAAATGATTTCCATAGAATAGCGACATCCTCGTGTTGTTTTATGAGAATATGTTTGTGCATTTTGTTTTTTAATTAACAATTTACTTTTCAGAATGACATTTTACTTATTAAGGGTTCTATAGTACGTGGGTAACACTGAAAGTGCTTAGAACGGGCCAGTTAGAAACATTGCTAATGTAAACTTGTTTTGAATTTTCAATTTTAGAACTCTTTGGTAATGTAGTCTATTGCATTCATTTGTCATTTGTTTTTGTGAATTGGCGACAAATCTAAGACTCTTGTTACACGTGAAAATGAACCTAACGCGAGAAAATTTTCGGTCAATGATTTATTATGACATTCGTTCTGGGGTTACTCAACAGCAAAGCTACGATAGGCTACGATTAGCATTTCTTAATGAAGCCCCATCTCGTGCCATTATTTAGAATTGGCACTGACCTGGTGCCTTGAGAGTTTCATTTATTCTCAAGAACTCAAGACAGAATTCGAGGTGTTCACTTTACGAGCCCTGAAGATGCGGTGAAAGCGCACGAAAATACTATAGAAGAAACCCCTGAGGAAGAATGAGGCCACTGATATTCTCAGTGGTTCCATCGAATACGACTATGTGTAGATAGTAACGGAGATTACTTCAAAAAACTTTCTACGTTAATTCATTTTCTAAACATTTTCAGTGTTACCTCGGTATTCATGACAAAAAGCTATAATTATTATGTGCTTTATAGTATCCGCAATATGAGACAATCGATCATCTACAACATAGCGACGCATTACTTGGCGTAACAATCTGACAGGACACTTTGCATATTGCATATCCACTATATCAGATGAATTATGATTATTAGGTAGGAAAATAGAGGCACTACTTATAATTCTGTTTACATTAACTCTCATCGATGCAGGGACCTGAATTAATGAAGGAGAGTTCGATCGAATCCGCACTTAAATTCGCGGCTAAATAGTTAGTCTATCAAATAGTTTTTGTCGAAAATTATTAATATTTTTTACAAAATTTAGAGATTATTAGTTTTATTTCTATAGAACAGGGGGAAACGCAAACTGGCAGCTCACGTGATGTTAAGTAATACCTCCGCCCATCACTCATCACGACAATGCCTCGCGAGTTCGTTGCCGGTCTTGTAAAATTTGGTACGCTCTTTTCTTGAAGGACCTTAAGTCTTTAAAGAACTGACTGAACTTAAATGTCACAGTGTTTACTAGCACTTAAGCTTTTCACGCTTGATTCATTGTCTCCTACTATAAGAATTTATTATATATTATTTATATAAGGTAACTATGTTATTTTGTTTCAGCCTGGTTTTTATTGGCGCTATAACATTTAGAACATAATATACTGTGGTTTATTACGCTTGACCACGGAAAACATATTTAATAAATAAGCGAAGCTGTTTGTTGTGAAATTTATTGTTTAACCCAGCTTGATATAAAATGTTTGTTCTGTTTACAGTTACTGCCAGATATTTTGATACTGTATCTACAATAATAATTATATATAACTGTAATTGTAAATTAATAAGTATTTATCTTCAGAAATGTAAATCTCATCTAATGCTTGATTACTTAATGACTAAAGTATGGAAGCAGTGAAAATCTGTTTGGAGTTTACGATTCGATCAATGTTTAAGGTCTTTATTTTATAGAAATATTTGTTCGTTTTATAAAATATTTCAGTAATAATTACATCGGCAAAGAAATCATAAATCAGTATGATTTATTACCCTTTTACACAGACATTTGCCAGAGCTAAAATGTATTTTCACGTCTTTGCTAATTTAATTATTCTAGGCAGAAAATTGCGTATCAATTTTCATCTTGTCTCCCAATCAGGTTTATCGATTATTGTTCTAAAGTCTGTTGTTATTTTTATAGTCCCTCGCCCATTTGGGCAAGTTGGAAGGCCAACAAGCAGACGGGTCACTAAAGTTCCGGCTCAGTGCCATCAGATTGAGACCTTCAACACCAGGAGCGTTACCGGCCCTTAAGTGATGGTAAAGGCCCCCTAATTAACGTTGCAGAAATACCTGAAATAATTTCGTAAAGTAGTGGTGGTCTCAAATCAATATAAATACATTATTTTATGAATTAAAGTATTTATTCTTCTGAATCAATGTGTTCTAGCTAAACCATTGTTTTAAGAATAATTCGTTTTTATGGGTCAGCAAAAGTTTTGACCAACAAATACAAAATCATCTAAAACTTTGAAAATAGGGAGAACACGTTTGGCAAGAACATTTCTGCGTCTCTAACTGATGGCCTTTATAGCGTATATCCTGATAGCGTAACTCATAGCTCGTTTTATTTAATGGCATGAAGAGGTGTTTTCTTCTAGGTTTTTTATGATTGAATTGTGACAATGTAATAAAACCTTTATCGTAACATGGAATGTGATTAAAATAGTTGAAGTTACGTAATAAATGTCATCTCTTACAGGTAATTAGCACTTTGCCTGCCACTTCCGCTATTAATTACCTTCATTATGGTTCGTTTGGGCTTTGCTATAATTTGTTGAAGAAAATTTTCTTAATATAATGAACAATTTGACTAATTTACTATACAATACATAATATTGATTTTATAATCCGGTAAAAAGTAACACAAAAATATTTAATTTATTAGTCTATTATTATTTACAATTAAAATTATTATAAAAACAACCCTAATTCTCCTCCATGGCATAAGACCTTCTTTGCTCTTGAGTGCAACTTATCTCGAGCTTTGTCACCCAGTTATGACTTTTAAGGGTTCCAGGTCCTTACGCCATGACGCTAATATAATGCTGGTCTTTTGGTTGAAAAGCGGGCTCTATGATATGTGTAAATGCCTTTGTTTGCTATTGTTATAGATGTAAGAAACATCTATTATGTAATAAAAAAATACATGTGTAAGAAAATTACTTGAAGATATAAGTGGTGGTTCTAAGTCGGTGATTGTTTGGACTCCCTCGTGCCTCGGATAAGCATAAATGGCTATCAGTCCCACCGCCCACGGATTAGGGAGTACATCTTTCCAACATAAGTGACTTTAGTATCTAGTTTCTTAATTATCAGAAATTTATCATTTTTATCAATTCCCTCAAATTAGTAATTAGGTCATCAAAACATGCTCTAGAAAGAATTTAAGAACGACTGCCAAAGTCCATAAATATGATAAAACTTTATTTTTAATAAAATCTCCAGAAGGAACGATAATTTTGAAAATTCTTTAAATTATAAACGTTGAAAAAAAGATTGGTAATGTTACTAACTCTAACTTCAATTTTGTATATCTTAAACTATTGAAGAACATAGAAATAAATATCGTAGTTTAAATGCCGAAAAAATATATAATGTGAAACCAAATGAGACAGATTCACCAAAATTCATTACTCAGATTGAAATAATGTCGAGAATTCTAAACAGGATAGTGAAACTCAGAGACTTAACGCTAAGTAAGAATCTGCTTAACGAGATCTATTTATGCTACTACATTAAATTATATAAGATAAAAAAATAGTTATTAATAACATTTTGTTCGACGTGCTCATTGCGTCAATATATTTTAATAGACACGCACAAGTAAAGGTGAGAGTACACCGTACCTGTAATATTATCTGTGACTTTCTAGGACCTAGTGACATCTAGTTTCTCTTCTTTTGAAATTGGAACAGCTGTTTCTATGGACAGCGATATTATCTATGTATTTATAAAGTCATAACAGTTAGCATAGTGCTGTGTACGTATTTTTGATCGTTACATTTATTGCTTTATATATATACTTTTACAAATACACATTTACGCTTATTAAAGCAAAAAATATTAATTTTAAATGCTACTGGCATTACAGCAAAATGAGGGTAAGTGTAAATTCGGGTAATGCATTATATTGTAACGCTAATTATAAGTATATAATTAAATCCATATAATATTTACGTGACAAATCTTTGCATTTCAGGGATGTGTAGAGATGAATAATGTCCTTTCACGCCCGTAGGTACGCTAACCTCGAAGAGATTCATCATTGAGTTTCAATTTTGCGGGATCCCAAGTATCATCTGCCCTAGTAAAAAACCAGCATAGTACAGGTACAGAGTTTGTACTACGATATTTTCTTCCCAAAGGGCCATTTTTATGTTGAGCTTGAAGAAAATAGCTACAAAGAAAGTATAACAGATACAGACAAATACAAAATGTGCTAATTTTACACTAACTCGTACGTTAAAGGAAAATATCGTGAGGAAACCGGTATGAATGCGTGTGTCCTGAAGAAACCTGATCATCTACTTACTTATTAGAGAAAATAAATGGTCACGAAACAAACAAATAAATCTGATGCGAACTATAAAAGGTTGTAGGGATATTTTTTGAGCAAATAAAATTATGAAAGACTTGAATTTCACGTTAAAGTAATAAGAAGTTTTGTGTTTTGAAACGACATATTATCAAGCTCGCTTAAATTCGCTTTGGTAGTACGTCATTTTTCAAACAAAGGTGACAAAGAGCATACGTCTTAGCTTACACAGCGCGGCTGTAATTATTATATTATTGAATCAAACTACAGATATAATTATTAGGTCTCTAATTACTTCCTTATCTTTGTAATTAAAGTTACTAAATATTAACCACACCTTAGGTAAGACACAGAACGCTTAGTTGTATTGTTATTGTATGCGCACCCTAACATACCCAACTTTTTACCCAATGAATAAATTCATGACCAAACAGTATACATAATATCTTGATAATTAAAATTTAATTCGCGTGACAACATGTCGTGTCTTTACTTTCCACAGCCATTTATAAGATCTGCACACGAAAGTAATATTTTTTCAGGCTGTTTTCCCCGATGTAATGTCTGAATTATGTATGTGGCATTTAGTTTTCGATACATACGAATGTATGTTTCATTTCCTATTAATAATATTTATGAGGAGGTTAACTTTCATATAATTATGTTTATTTATATAGCTAACCAAAAATGTATTCAACGAATACAAAATGTTTCAAATATTCAAGAAGTTTATGTGATCAATTTTGTTTTTTAGCTCAATATTTATAGCAGCGTATCCATAGTCTTCATTAATCTACTATTAATACGACGTACCTAAGTATAGAATCAATGACATATATATTAACAACGTCGGTTACAAGGAAAAACATCAATTCTCTTCATAGTGACATCTCGTTTCGAAGGTTTGCGATCATCACGGCTATTTTCATTTTGGGTGCCCCAGAAACAATGATTCGGTGCTTTGAAAAATGATTGTCCAAGTTTTTTTCAACCAAGACGTGCTTCTGCCTTGTACGATTAGTTAAAGGAACTCGTAATTTTTGGTGTTACATAAGACGTGTCCGAAATTTCAATTTCCATTTCTCTACCGTCACTTCTTTGTTCTTCTGCGTTGTCCAACACGTTTGTATTTCGTATGCGGTTTTAAAGAATCAATTGGATGATTAATTACTATAAAAGTCAAACAGTTGCTATTCTCTACAGTACTGGAAATAACAGAATCTTTTAAAATTATGTAAATATAAACAAATATTCGTTAAAGGAGATGGTAAAATTATCCGTCCAATCTTTAGATTCCAGTGATTATTATTCAACAATTGCGCATTCAATTTTTTACTTCAAGCCATACTATGGAAACGAAAGTCCAAGTTTTTTTTTGAGTTGTATCTTGATTAATTTAAAGCAAAGAGAATAAAGTTCTAGAGCTTGAAGTTTGTGTGATATTCTGATAAAATGTTATCTGGTTTCATATAATTTTCGTAGAACCCGTACTTACCATTATTTGTTGTAACAATATTGGTTTTATCTCGAAATCAGGAAGCGTTTCATACAAGCCTTTAATTACGAATTGTAAACTCAATCCACGAGATAATGTATTATGCTAATACTGGAATATTATGAAAGGGAAATAATTTTTTTAATAATAATAAAATATCCCTTATCGTATGTGTAATTGGGCTTATAATCGACTGGTTAGGTTAAGTCTTTAACGTTATTAAAGCTTTTTCAGCATTTTTTCCATTATCATGAAAACATGTTTAGATTTTTCTTCAATTATCCGAACATCAGCCTATTAAAAAAATATGTTTTCTTTTAACCATGATATCCAAGGAACAATTACGCAGTTGGTTTATGATAAACTTTTTAGTGTAACTATGGGAAAAGTAAATTGTTAAAAGAAATAATGCTGAATTAGGATTTAGCTACTTGAACTATAATTTGAGTGATAAAAACGTGATAATGTTGTATTAATGAACCTGTCTATAGCCTCATCGATGCTTTTAAACTTAATTCTTTAAAATGGTTATAATTTTTTTTCTTGCGACTTTACATGTATCTAGCCTATAAAATAAGTATGGCTAATAAGTAATAGCTTAAACTAAGCTAATGTTCATTAACAGTCTTATTGTTCTATAATGTTTTAGTACTATGTTCGTGTGACAGAGATACCGCGCTTCCACTTATATTCACTACACTCATACTTTAGTAACTCTATAGGTTTAGTTCTCTTAAAGCGTATTGTTCCTGTTGTATGAAAAAGTTTGATATTCGGAAAATGTAAATAAATAAATACATTTTATCTTGGTTAGTTTTACTTTAGCAAACAGTAATTGTTACTTACATAGTGATCTGGGCTAAAATACTGTTATTTCAGAATTAAATACTATTGATACGGCGAACATTATTGTAATGTTAAAATTACGAAAATTTACAAATACAGTTACAATTAGGTTAACTATTAGAGATTATTTAATAATACGTACCATTCATTATACAATGTTCTATTGAAAATGTTAATTTTATTTCGTATTGATCAAAATTGTATAACATCTACGCTAGTTATTTTAGTTTAAACTTGATTTTGGGTTCGACGCTCAAGAAATTGGTAATTAATTAGTTTTTTAGAATGGTGATTGTCAAAGTAATTACTCAATTATTATACGGTGAAAAATATTTTTGTACAAAGCATGATAGCTGAATACAAAAATAAGAATAAGAAAAAGCATGATTAGCTCTCGACAAAATATGCACTTATTATATAAATATATAATATATTAGTTCATATATCGATAAAAAATATTACGATTTATATATTAGCTTTTTATTTACAAAGTTTAAATTTTTTTTTTAAGTATACATACATATGTCAGTTTAATATAATTTTTGATACATATTGGTGATAATATCTTAAGTGTTAAATCAATTATGTTTAAAGAACTGCATTTCTCATTGCCAAATTATATTTTATTTACATGAGAAACTTAATATTATATATATACGAGTGAGATACACGTCCCAATTTTAGTTCACTACATTCATTTTGACATGCATTTTTAATGCCCCCTGTAATCTGTCAGACACACCAATATTGCGAATTTTAGATGGCAACCGTTAAACAGTTGCACACCCTCAATTAAAAGAATACAGTGAACATTAAAAACATCAACTTATTAAATTACTATAGGATGTGTTTATACTTTATCGGACATATTTTTAGTACTCATCCTTGGTTTAAGCTAGACCGTTTTATGAAGATCTCTCAATCTCAATCTCAATGAAGATGATTCGTCATAAAAAACATAGTTTGTGAAGTATGCCTATTGTACTTTATACTCAATTATTTACCATCAATTTTTAAATATAGAGGAATCCACCAAATATCAATCACTTTATAGTTTTTTCTTCAAATGCCTAGGGATTAGGAAGTCACTACAGCTTGGACCGTATTTTTTTCCAATATTACAATATCAGAATATTATTCAAATTGTTCATTAGGTATTTTTTGACACAAACTATATATAAAGTTACTTGCTAACCTTCATGTAGATCTATTTAAAAAAAACAAGCAGGAAGGATTTCATGCGTGTTGCCTTTTGGTACGATGTTTTCTTGAAGACTCCAAAGTCGTATCGTTTCGGAAAATACCTCTACTGGTAGTGTTTACATAATCAGGTGGTGTGCAGATAAAGCTTTAAAAATTAGTTTTTCAGTGAAATCGATTATACAATAAATATTTGACAAATGTATATACATATAAATCTGCACGAGATACAAAAGTGGCTTGCAGAAGCCTGCAACTGACGTGAGAGACGCATTAAGTATGTGCTAGAACGAGAGTTGTTTGGACGTGTCAGACAATTTGTCAAGTAAATGACACTTACACGCGATGATAACACGCAATTGTTGCAAGTAAAAGTTCCTTTACCCTTCCTATATCTTATTTTTAGAAAAATAACCTGTTTTATTAATCAACTTAATTTCGCTTCCTTTCTGCTATAAAGCACTCGAAACGAGTTTAGTAAATTCGCGTCTATAAGTTAGGGAAGTTTTAACACAATAATCAACTTTTTAATATATGATAATAATAATATTATAATCGCCAAACTTTAAGATACGAAGAGATTATGTCGATCATCGGCTACAATTAAAAGTTAAACGTAGCATTATTTATAAAAACTAAATAAAATTCAAAACTTTAGTAAAAATTCATATCATTAAATTATTTTAATCATACAAAAATAAATATTATTTTAGACGTTCTATGGAATATTTTCTTCGTTTCTTTACCTGAACTTATATTAGAGCCATAAGCTGTTTTGTGTCATTCAACCATTTTCAATTTACCTGTGATTGAAAGATTATTTCGTATATACTGCAATTGACATTGATTTGACAAGTCTTAGAGGATATATGATTGACGCATACATTTTCCTCGGCTTTCTAAATTATATATATTTTTAGCAAAATGTTCCTGAATAAAAACAAGATGCTTTATTTGATAAAAATATCGTTTAAATGACATTTAATGACTTTACATTATGCAAATTAAATTACACCAGAGCTTTTTATACTATTTCGTGTTACGAAGTTGCTTTAATATACGATATGTATTTCAGAGATATTTATTGTTATTAATATGATTTGTTATATCTAGATTATATTAATTAAATCCACGTAACCCCACTGCGTACGCGCTGATGCGTGTTGATATATAACAGTATATTTCTATGCGTTTCTGCATTTGTTTAGGGAGTGCAACAGTTGTTGCCCGTGTCACATTTGTGTTTGTGTGTGTGGACTGTCAAGATGAAACGGTTTCTGTTTTCGCTCGTGCTGGTTGGAGTCGTGTGCGCAAACGAAATTGATCATGGGGTATGTGTAAAATAAATAATAAATATGATGCCTGATTGTAGTTAATTTGAATCCTTTTTTATTACTATTTTCGTATTACGCTAAAAAACGAAGCTCGTATAATGCGTTTTCACTATGCTTTATTAATGACCTATATATATATATACCTTTTCATTAGCAACAGATTACTTTGCTCAAAACGGTACATACAGTATTTTGTTGATATTAATTCTCGAAGAGAAGTCGATCTTCGATAAAAAATAAGATTGAACCTTAACTCCATCATTCATTAATTGAGTAATTACACCGTTTTAATTTTATAATCTGCCTCTGTTTAGCAAAAACTCAATTCACAAATAAATATATTTAAGGAAACAATCAACCTAAAGGTAAAAAAGAATAAAATATAATATAGTAATTAAAATATTTGATTAAAAGGAGTCCAAGGAGACTAATTCTTTATTCGATATATCCGCCAGCTCTTCGGTCCCCTGTGATGTCCACTAACCTTTTAGCTATTTCGCTAAAAAGCCTTATAGCGCTAGGACCGCGCTAGGATGAATGGGACAATATCATATTCGGAGCCTAGTTACAATTAGTTGTTTTGTTGTATTGATAGCACTACGAAAGTACATATAACCAAGCCATTAAGAAAATGTCATTACACTAATTGATTCTGGTGGTATAGAAGAAATGTGAAATATGAAGTTTTTTTGGAAAAGCATTTAGGCACAAAATTACTGGCAACCCCGATATTTATACTACGTAGTATTATACAAACAATAATTTCAAAAATGTAACAATTTGTAAAGCATCGCTTAATGAAAACAACCTATTACCTGAGTTTTAATTAACCCTGTTAATTAACTGATTTCATTTAAATTTTATTTCGAGCTTCCGTTTCGCTTCGTTACAAGTCTTCAGGCGAAATGCCGTGGGCGATATTTTATTCTGACGATAATTTTTTAATATGATTATATAAAATATATATACATTATTTATTTTCATTCGTGTACTTTTTTATTGAAAATATTCTACTGTTTATGGTGGTAGCTTTAGACAAGTCTTGAATATACTTTAACCACTTCTAGTAGATATATTCGTAACTTTTATAGGCACACAATTCGGATTCAATGTTGTTCTTATCATTGTTAGGACACTTTTCAAATAAATAAACGAGACGGAACATTATGTAACTTAACCAATTATGATTATCTTTGGCGTATATCGTTTCCAAATAAAACATCTTTGTATGTAACGGATGTTAGATTAGATTTTTTTTAATGCTTTTAGTTAATTTGGCATTTAATAATGACAATTTAATGAAGCTGCGTTAGTATTAATAATACTAATAATTAATAGGATACTATTAGTGCGTTTATGAGTTAAATAATACTAAATTTTAAACTTTTATTTACAAGTTTTTGAAATAAAAAAACTAGCTTAGTTAAGTAAACTAACCCATGTATAAACTTATAATCTAAAGGTACCAAATTCGCCTTAGAGTTCTTAAGAGCGCTCCAATTCTTTAAAGGCCAGCAACACATTTAGCGGCCTTCTGACAATGTCCATGGACAGTGGTCTCACTTAACATCAGGTGAGCGTCCTACCACTTTTTCCCTCTGTTTACATAAAAAACGACGTAGACATATGTATATTATTCGTATTTTTTTATATGGATATATAACAAAAATAATAATAAAATTTCAATTAATATTCATTAATTAACCTTATTTTATGATTCACTGGGTAAATATATCACATTTGCAATTTAAACTCAGTGGTTAAAACATTTAATATATAAGCTTAGGCGATTTAAAATGGTATATTTTGGTAGTATTTATAAACTATTTGAGCTTATTGCTAACATATGAATATGTATTAAATTAAAGTATTTATTCATATCTTTTTGGAAAATATCACTACGGTGTGAAGTGCAGTGTTGGCCTAGTGGCTTCAGCGTGCGACTCTCATCCCTGAGGTCGAAGGTTCGTCTCGGCTTAGCACCAATGGACTTTCTTTCTATGTGCGCATTTAACATTCGCTCGATTGGTGAAGGATAACATCATGAGGAAACCGGCTTGCCTTAGACTCAAATAGCGAAGGCTGATAACCTACTTGCCTATTAGATTAACAAATGATCATGAATCAAATACAGAAATCTGAGGCCAAAACCTAAAAAGGGTTGTAGCGCCATTGATTTTTTGTCTACGGTGTTAGGAAAAGGGAGGGCGTTATAGTGTAAATAATTATCATAAGTGAAGGATTAGATTTATCACTTTAGTTTTTGTGTAATCTTTATTGATTCGACTTATAGTAAAAAAAATGATTGGCATAATAATTCAAAAACAATTATTAGGATTTTATGTAAAAGTATACAATTATAGAAGTGTTTTGTTTATCCAGTGATCTCTTTATAAGTATAAATCGCTGCATCGTATGTCTTGTAACGGGCGTGGCATTCTTCTCTGTATAATTTACACTTGGAAAGCGGAAAACTAGCTCTAATGCGCCAATTCCCACTACGATTGCCTTGACATTGAAACTCATTGATACATTAAGAATACATTTTGTTTTTGCAGAGAATATTTTTAATTGTTTGGATTATTGATTGCTACGGCGTAGCTGCTACGCTGTAGGTCAAATGTATTCGGCTATTTAATGGAAGATAGTTTATATGAATTAAAGTTCTATATCTTAGTTGTTTTCGATATCGATTCCTAATCTTGTCTTGTAAATGTGTTGTTTGTTATGTGATTAAATTATTATTTATTTAGGAACAACTATCAATGGACTGCTTGTTTTGTAAATAAACGTGTTCTTGGTTTTTTCTTGTTTATATACTTTTTGATATAATATGCGATTAAAAATAAAGTTTATTACATTGTTCGTTTGTGGTGTATGTGGATAATACAATTTCCACTATGACAAAACTTTAGATATTTTTCCTAAAGTCCTAAAAAACGATAAAAGAAAATATACAATTTAAATATAAATTGTAATTACTAACATATATTTCTTCTAACGTGGATTATGGTCTGATTGATGAATATATAAATATAGAATATTTTTGATACATCACTCCAGGGTACTTTCCGATAAACCAGTTTTCGGTCGAACATAAGATTGGATCAACATTCAGAAACTATAAAGGAAAAGCTTAGTAAAAGTCAGACCACTTTCTACATCTTCCGACTTTTTATTTGTATTACCGTGCGAATTTGAATTGTTAATTTATAACCTTGAACGCGAGCCATAATTTCACAAGTGTGAGAAAAATGCTTCGCTTTTGATTGATCTTTTTCTTTTGTGATTGCCATATAATATCGTAATTATGTGAAAACGTTCTATTTTCATAGTAATTCACTTTATTACGAGTACATGGATATATTTACTTTGTTGTCTATCGGTCTTATATACGTATTATACTACTCAAGTAGTCGAATAATAGTGAGTCGCGTTTTTCGCTCGTGAAATTAAGTTAAGCTCGTTAAGTTACATAACTCTCAGAAGGTTTATTTTATAAGTATAATTGTTTTGTAAGCGTGATGAGTAGAGTAGTGTAAGTGGTGCCTAGTGGTTTCAACGTGCGACTCTCATCGCTGGGGTCGTAGGTTCGATCGTGCACCAATCGATTTTCTATGTGCGCATTGAACACTCGTTCGTACCGAGAGGGAAATGGGCATGACCATGGTTAGACCCAAAAAAGTCAACAGTGTGTGTCAGTCACAGAAAGCCGATCACCTTGTCAGTCACAGAAAGCCGATCACCACTTGCCTATAAGAAATGATCACGTAACAGATACATATCTTAAACCGAGACCTAAAAGTTTGTAGCACCATTGGTGTATACAAAATGGTTTTGTATACATGTATTTTATCAAAATTTACATTAATAATTTTGTTGTTTAGGTCCGAACACAATAATTATGAAACGGGATGTCCGTTTCATTGCAGCAATTGTAAATTTGAAACATTTTTTTTGAAATTTTGGTCTACTTTCTTACTGCCTATACGATTACTGATTGCAAACATTTATTTTCCAGTTGCCATCAGAAGAAACGCTTAAGAACGGTCTTAGCAACCAATGTGCCAACCGACAGACGTCCTCATGCATTGCTGTAGAATTTGTGGGCTACGTGGACAGAATGCTTCGGACAGCTGCTTTCCAGCTCAGCGACGACATGATGATTGTTGATGAAAGGTAAGGTTATTAACCTCCGTCTCTATTTGTACTGTCACAAATAAACAGAACCATAATTTATTCAATTCGATACAATGGATATAAAGATAAGGGGTTATATCTTTAATGTTTTATTTAGGGTCACATTTACAACTGCTTTATTATAAACACAATATAGAAATATTGTTGTCAAGTGAATTAAGAACGCTTAAAGTTTTAGATGGTACTGTTAAAAAATGATGATTATTTCTGTAAAATATATTAGGTGTTCAGAATTTATTACGATGTGGTACATAGGAAATCTTTCTGTTCTAATTATGCTCATTAACGTGTGTTTTAAGATGTTTAAATAAAATTCGTGAAATTTTAGAATGTATAAGATAAATATTACCTACTGAGTTTCCTTATTTCTATAACCATAAACTCTGTTACCCAAACAAATTATTACACGAGCGAAAAAATGATTGACATCCTATCATTCGCAGCTTGACATTCTCAATTTTCACAACATTTTTATGTATTCTTATGTATGTGTCATAATTTTGTTGTGTTATAAATATAATTCTAGAACATTACTTTGTGAAAATAAAAATTTTGGTATTATGCAAAATTTTATAAACTAGACTACGTGTTATTGTTTATATTATTAATATTTAAAGCTCGACTTGGTGGCCGCACTGCCGTGTTCCCAGATGAAGTCTTTCATAATAGCAGATGTAAACGGGAACAACCCATAGACACGGTTCGGTTAAAATAACAAATTGACTTTTGAATATAATCTACTAACTATAAATTCATCCACAATCAAATCTTTTCATAGTATTTAGCTTATCAGTCTTCCTCAATAAATGGTCTAGATAAAACTTACAAATATGCCAAGAGTTTTATAATTTTATTCAGCACGGATTTGCCTGAAACATTCTATACATCGTTATCAGCCAATTCCATTTGCGTATTAAACGAATTATAGGTTCGCAAGTAATGGGCGTGATTTTTCTAACGGGAAAGATTAATAACGGATTGTCACGTATCTAAGTAATTACCGCTAATGTGAGTTCACAAAGTTATTAATTGAAATAGGCTTAGGGTCTATACGCACTGCTTAGCGGCTATAAATTGTATCGTATACAAAATATTTTTCATTGTTAAGTTTTGCCAAAAAAACATTGGAATGCGAATCTTAACCAGATTTATAAAAATAATAAATCCAAACGTACAGGTCCATAATTATTTGGCGTTATATGGTAATGCAATGTATTGGTTTCTCATTGAAATCAATGAACATCGGGATATACCAGTATAACCAAATTAACATTCTAACAGCCATTGTAAAGCAAAGCATTCAATAATAATTTTGTGACACTGCATGGCGACCTTTTATGGGTTCACGTCAATTGTCTCCATGGGTTTTAAGTAACGTGGATACTTTTACAAGCTGTACGTAGGTACTAAGTCGCCATTTTATAATACGATACTATATACATTTTCTGTAAGGACAGGTATAGATACCGGCAAACATCTTGAACAAAAGTACTTGCCTGCGCAGGAGCGATATTTAAGTATTACTGATATGGGGGGCGGCGAGAGAGTGACGTGTCGATCGCGTGATTGGTAAATAAGTTGACGTTTGTGTCCCGCGCTGTGTACGATGCGCAAACTTTCCCCCACTCCCTTGTTTAATGCTCAAGAAGTTTTCCGGTATCTGTAGCTATAACTGTTAAGATGTAGAAATAAAATGAAATAGATTTTATGCCTGACACACACAAATGTCTTGGTGTTTAGATTTAACACATGCCAGTGTCCTCAAGACGGTTTCCTTTACCTCACGATCAACTTATAATTTCGATTTATAAGAAGAAAGGGTTGTTAATCACACGCTTAATTATGTCATGCTATACATACAATAACGTAGAGACAAAGAATAATTAAAAAGTATTATTATGTCTACGTAACTCGTTTCACCCGTTTTATATTTCATGAATACTGGAATTATTATATTTAACTGGCAGTACAAAGCAAAGAAAGTGAAGTCTTCATATCTTTATAATTACTGACGTAAAATCGAATTTTCATTTTGAATCTATAAACCACAACAATAGAATTTACAATGGTAATTTTGTACGGCACTGTCATACAATTCGGGATTATATAATAATAGACTCTAAATACGTACTGTGAATAAGCGCTGATTTCAATTCCTATGGAACCTTTGAATATTGAAACGCAAATGCTATGATAATTTACAGCTTTATTGATCGTGTCATTCGATAAACTCTAAGCTCGGACGTCAGGGACAAAGTTTGCCTCACATGTATTAATTATGTAAATGTGTTATATTTTTTTTATCTAACATTTTTCGAGCGCGTACAATAATGCTACGAAAAATAACTGGGTGTGGAGTTGCTACATAAAAAAAACTTATAAACTTACTCGACTTGTCACTCTTTATACGGTTGTTTTAATACTTTTTGTTCAGATTATATTCACCAATGTGATATGATTTTAAATCGAAAGAAGCATTATTAGAGATAAGAGTAACCTAAGACCCCATTTTTAATTGTGTAGTTTCGGCAGTTGTCATCAAATAAATGTTTTATTTCCAGCAATGGTTTAGCTGCCGAAATGCCCATCAAGCCAGAGACCCTTGCAAGAGCCGGTACTTCTTTAGAAGACCAGGCGCAACAGGTTATCATGGAAAAACTATGGAACTTTGCCACCACCAGGTCCTTGAGGTACAGGATCCTGGATAACGCAGATGTGGTTATTGCCGGCAAACAAGAGAAGGATGGAAGCTTGGGTGTTGGTTAGTACAGTTTATTATACCATCATTCAAACTAATGTCATAAAAAGTCAAAAGGCAAAGAGGCTTTATACATAAAAAAATTGTATCGAAGATTTTATCACGAAATATTTGTAAGTTAGAATATGAGAGTTACAAGAGTTTTACCTATTGCAAAGGAATTGTTATTAAATCCTTTTAATTATGAAACATGCAGTATATATATACATCGTTTCGTTTTCACATTTAAACTCCAGGTGTATCAATGAAAGCTCCAAAAGTATTCGAGAGCGGCAGACAAAGGAACAAGAACATGGGTCCATTCCTCGCAGCAGCTGCCTTGAAGTTCGGCCTCCTTGGTGCTCTGACCTTCAAAGGTCTCTACCTGATGGTCGGAAAGGCTCTCCTTATCTCCAAAATTGCTCTGCTCCTCGCTACTATCATCGGACTGAAGAAACTCTTCTCTCCTCAGGTGACAGATTAGTTAGTATTCATTGCATGGCTTTTAGACAGTATTTTTTGTGTAAAGGTTTTTAAATTCTATGTACTGACAAACGAAATCTCGCTAATCATTAATAAAAAAAGATGTATATGTAAAAGTTTAAAGCTGATTGTTGTGCATGTTTTACTGCTACTACTACATACTAAATTAGGTATTTTTACACTTGTGCAACACGATAAGTTAAAGTCCTTTATTATGCTGCTCTAATACTTTACATATGTTTGATGCATGATAGCGGGAATATGATAACACTATTTATTTACACCATATTATTTAAGTCACATTTGAATATTCAGAAAAGTGTCCTAGTGGCTAAAGCGTGGGAATGTTATTGTCGTCTGTGCAATGAACTTTTTTTTCTACGTGCACATCGAACACACGCTCGCACTGTAAAAACATCCTGAGAAAAGCAAAAAGTCATCGGTGTGTGTTAGGCTCAGAAAGCTTTCATTAAATAAAATAACAAATAGAAAAATCTGAGCTTTGTGTGTTCGTATGTGTTTTTTTGTAATATTCAGATAGAAATACAATTTTGCGGCTTGGTGCGCCAAGGGGAGCATATGGGGAAAATGCTGAAATGTTTAACGTATGACCTTGCAAATACAAATTGTTTATAGCTCATATTAACGATATTCGTATGATGGTGACCTACTAGAAATAAGTATTGGAGTATGTCAGGATTAAACGCTAGTTTGAAAAAAAGCGCACAATAAGGACGCGGTAAGGTTTTTCATACAACTTTCTCAAACGCATGCCTATAAAAATATTACTTTAAAATGCCAAATGAAACTAACAATCCAATAAATTTAAATGCTAGACACCTAATTAGAATGTTACATTAAGTTTTTAGATTAATAAAAAAAAAGCTCGTATTAGGAGCCAATGTCAACAATAACTAAAAAGTCTACATCTGGTGTACCTTATAAGTTCTCTTTCTGTATATCTGTATTGACTGACTGAGAAATTGAATTAAGAGAAAAACTTCGTTAATATTTTAGCATATTAATTGGGGCAACATGCTTCACCCAAGTTCACAGACAAAGTCGCAGAAATAAGTACAACTTTGCTAAAGTAATATTCATTTCTTGGCCTTAAGCTTTTGCTTCCAGCGGTAAAACTTGTACCATATGCGTACTTCTTTAACTAAATATTAAAGTATACGTTAGGTTATGTTCACGGCTTTGTCTGTGTAAGTACGCTAATATTAAAAATAGTTTTTTTTTACAATAGAAGCATTTCTCTTAAAAGCACGTGATTGCATGAAAACGTACATTTCTCGCCAGTCTAGCGTGAAAGCATGTGCATGATTAAATTTATTAAAACTTAACTGTCTTTCATTTTGTCGATCTTAAGTGGAATTCGATTACTCTGACTCCAGAACTATTGTTCACATATCAAAGTGATCTTATAGTTCTGGATAAGGCGTAATTAAATGTTTTTAGTACATTTATTTAAATAAACTTTAGCTTTTAATTTAAACTTCGATTTACATCACAAAAAGAACTTATGATCTTCATCTTTTAATACGTTTCTTATAGTATGGTAAGTTAGAGTACCTACGAAATATTTCTTTATATTATGGATGTAAACAGTTCTTACATATATCTAGCTTATACTGGATTTCTATAATATTTATATTATATTTTTGAAGAACAGAACAGTTTTTGGGAGTATATCAGTAACTCTATAATGACAACGGAATATGGACTCTGTATTCAAGGATAAATACGATTCTAACTCTTATTGTCTCATTATGTCGTATAAAAAGAATTGAATTTCGAATACATTTCAGGCTATCATCAAAAAGGACTAACTCATTTCGGTGAATGTGACCTGACGGAGCATTGGCGAACGGTGAAGGAATATTAACAATGGCAGAGTTAAGAATTAATTACTGAAAGCTTAAAGCACCACCTAGTTGGTTCTACTGAGCTTTTTTGCGGGAGCGTGGTAAATTTAGGATTGCGAGAGCGGTAGAATTCATTCCTAACTTTGCCTTTCACGATTGTAAATAATATTTATTTATTATTAATTCTACTAACTTGTACAATACTAGTTTCGCATTTAGATGATAAAATAACTGCAAGTGTACTAACGATTATTTATTGTGGATTAAATTATTATTCACTAACATTTTATTTATTTAGTCCTATTTTGTATTAAAATTTCTAACAAATACTAAAACTTGCCTAAGAACTATTTCCTTATGTGATTTTATATCATTCCGTAAGTATTTTAATGTATCTTGAGAATACGAAGGAACGAGGTGAAACAAGAATACAAACATATAATGGAGGGACCAAACATCAATAAATTTCTCTACCCACCACCTACATTAGTGTGATTCCTGTGTCACTTTACATAAATAGTTTGGAAAGTTATATTTTTGTTGTCAAAATCTCTAATAATTACTTCTTCGAGTTTCCTTTTGTTGCAAAAATGTGTTAATAATAATTCCGATTAGACTTTCCTCTCTACTTTTCCCCTAAACAAAATCCTTTGGGAATATTTAGTCCTGACAACATCTTAGTCCAAGAAAAGTAATAACCTACTTAGAAACTTTCTGCCCTCTTGCAAAAATGTTTTGGATGCTTGAATCGTTAAATGTAATCTGTAGGGACTCTCGTTGAAACAGAACATTGCAAACTATACTAACGATCATGTGTGCGATAGTAATTTATTGAACCTATGCTTGATAGCTGTAAAAGTTAAGCTGATAATCAGAAAGAAGTTTGAATTTAACCTTTCTGGCTTCTCAGGAAGTTCAAACAACGATGTATCGTAGAATCTATTAATAAAGTTTACTCATTAATGCCAAGGACGTGGCAAATTCGTTTTATGTAGTCAATTTGTAGCATTTTTCAATAAATGTAGATAATACATAATATACAAATTCATCATCATCAATGTTTATACAGCCCTTTGTGGACCTTAACCTCCTTAAGTACACTTCGCCATCGCAATCTATCCAGTGCTTTCCGCGTCCAATTGCTAACCCCTATTGTTTCGGGGTCGTTTCGATTCCACCAACACAGCCTCAGTCTGCCGGGTTTTCTCTTGCCACAGGGTTGTGAGTTCAGTGCACACTATTCGGTGCACACGTCCCAGTCACTTGAGCCTGTTGCACTTTATGAATTGGACGATGTTGGCGTCGTCATTGTAGCGAATACGCCAAACACCGTCGTCCCAAACAGGACCAAAGATTCTTCGAAGAATCTCCCACTCGAAAATAACGAGAGAGATCTTCGAGAGAAATTCTGGAATCTGTTTCAGAACTATAACTGAGCTTTGTACAGTTTGTACAGAGTACTGAGTTTTGTACAGAACAAGCTCGGTAAGGTTTGTGAGAAGTTGCGATCGGAAATATCTACGAAGGCCAATGTAGCAGCGATATAAGTTCTTCGTCCTGGTTAAAATTTTTTAACCTCCTCTATTTTTATTGGCAGAAAGACCCATTGGATTACTTCAAGTGTTGTTAATTCACAAAGGATGAAATCTTTTATTTGTAAAAGGATGGAAATAAATTCGGCTGTATATGGTTAAGCTTATAATATAAAAGCTTCAGTTTGCGGTCACTAACGATAGCGGGCGCGTATTTGCAAGTGGCCTCGTGTTGGTTGCTGCCTTATTTTCATAAAATATATTTTTGATTGACTTGGGGCTTATGAATCGATTTTTTATAAAATAGAAAAGGGAAAAAGGATTTTTTGAAATGAAATATATGTTTGATCTTCCTTAATGCTGTTTCCCATATGAAAACCAATATAAATATTATATTTGTTTGGAATACATATATTTTGATTTATCTTTTTTATGCTCTACTCAATCTATTTTAGAGCATTGTTGCAGCGGACAACTCTCCTTCTTGACGTCGTCTTGACCCCCGGTTGTACATAAATGGACTTAGGAGTAAGTTCGCGGCTCATCTCGGATACAGATGGCTTATGACCAACTTGCATATTAATATAAACGAAATACATAGAGAAATTTGACTCCTAAAAGATAGTACCGCAACTGGTTTTTTAGAGTTCTTATATGAAGAGAAACCGCAAAATTCATTAAGTGCATGCAAGTGCACTTACCTTATAAAGTTAAAGTGACAAAACGTTTCAAAAATATATCCAATTTTCTTGGTCTTATACTTTATTTTATTTTAGCAATTTATAGATTTCTATAATAGTCGAGTTGAATCGCAGCCGCGCCGCCTATCAGCGTGTACACTTTACTAGTATATCTTTTTAATAGAGCCTACATTCACTGAGTTTTCAATAAAGCCCGTTTGGCGGCGCAATGGTTTTATCCTCTTATCACTTTTCCAATTTTTACCAACAGATTTAATAAAGATTATAAGGCTCTAGATATTTTTACATTTATTCCCGTATATACAGAAAGCGCCAAAGCGAATTAATTATTTATATCATTGTGAGCTTGAATATCCTTTGTTAATGGTTAATTAGGCATCATCCTAACGTTTATATTTTATACTAAGAACGTAGAATCGGACTTGCGAGATATATTGGTTTACATTTAAATAATAATTAATATATACTTAGCAGGTTTGAAGATTAAAACTATAGTTTGTAGGTTATTATTGTTGCTTGAATCTTACGCCGTGCTTCTGAATATGAGTTTCTCATATATTCAAGGTTATCTCTTGGGATTCTTTTTTTCTAAGGTCAACTAAATCTAGTATAATTTAATCCCAAGAGAACACACTCCTCTTTTCGGAGACTTCTCTTTTTAAAGCCACAGCTAGCATCGGAACACTTGGCGTTGACATATCGAACGACGACGACGACGTTAAGTTTCGCAGTATTTGGAGGGATAGGCTAAATAAAAAAAAGCCCCAAAGAAGTTTGGTGTGCTCAGCAAGGCAAGACGGTACTTAATTCCTGGTCTTTC